>NW_023416322.1:23262154-24462154 GCF_014108235.1 Myotis myotis | reverse complement strand
GCTTCACTTTATTTATTTTTAAATTTTTATTGAATTTAATGGGGTGACATTGATTAATAAAGTTATATAGGTTTCAGGGGTACATTTCTATAATGCATCACCTGTATATTGTATTGTGTTCACCACCCCAAGGCAAGTCTCCTTTCATCATCTAATTTTATTTTATACTAGAGGCCTGGTGCATGAAAATTCATGCACTGGAGGGGGGTCCCTCAGCCTGGCCTGTCCCCTCTCACAGTCTGGGAGCCCTCAGGCGCAGGAGGCGACCTGGCGATCAGGGGAAGGCAACACCCCATCACACCTCTGCTGCTGCCACTGCTGGCAGCACGAGCCTCGGCCGGCCCTGGTTACCTGAGCCTCAGGCGGCCCTGGGCGGCTGTGGAGCCACCATCCGAGGCTTGCCTGCGCCTCGGGCCGGCCCTGGGCAGCAGGGGGACTGAGGGGACTGGGGGTCTCTGGAGGCAGGTGTGCAGAGCACCTGCCGCCCCAGTGGGGCTGAGGGGACTGGATGCCGCCATCTTGTGGCTGTGGGCGCTGCCATCTTTGAGGGAGGGGCAGTCAATTAGCATATTCCCTCCTTATTGGCTGTGGGCGCTGCCATCTTTGAGGGTGGGACAGTCAATTAGCATATTCCCTACTTATTGGCTGTGGGTGCCGCCATCTTTGCGGTGTGAGGGTCAATTAGCATATTCTCTCTTTATTAGGTAGGATGTGACCTGTCATCACCTGACTTCTTTTTTTTGTTGTTTTTATTTTCTTTTATTTCTTTTGTGTTTTTTTGTTCTGTTTGTTTTTGTTTTTATTTTTTTTTCCACCTGACTTCTTATCAAAGCTTTTAGCTCTACTTTTAACTGTCCACTTTCCTTTGTATTTGTTAATTAAAAGAAAGACTTTTATTGGTCTAGCTCTTCTTTTTAGACTCAAGCATTGCACTGTTCTTGTCCACAGGTGGATTGTGTTTCTTTGGGAGGTGGGGTTAGATGCTCATTCTTGAGGGTCTAATTAGAGGATAGAGAGAGAAGATAAAGGAGAGAGAAGGGGATGGAGAGGGGGAGAGGGAGAAAAGGAGAGGGAGAATATGAATATATGAGTATTGGAGGTACTGAGTGAGTTTCCTTTACATGACCTTGAGTGTATTTCATTGAATGTGGTCTTAGCACTCAAGCTAAGCAATTTGACTAGTGAAATATCACCAATACACCATAAAAATATACCAAATGACTGAAACAGTTTTATAGAGATTTAGAGAAGCATATGTGGGAGGGGGGTAATTTTGTAAAAAAAGTTTTCTCTTTTTTTAGTCTGACCCTTTGAAACTTTTCTGTTTACAATAGGAAATTGGTACAGAACATTGAAAGTACTGTAGATAATATTCTGTTTTACATATGCACATGTTTGTATTCTGTGTGCAGTTCTCCCATGGGACAACCTTTAACCTCCCCTCTCCCCCAACTATATGTGGCCTTGCCCTCAGTATAGGGAGTTGCTGGCTTCTGTAGGGAGAGTCAGGAGCTGGCTAGGTAAAAGTCTTAAAGAGTGGAGGAAATGAAGAAGAAGGGGAGAGGAAAGGGGGAAGAAGAACGGAGTGAGTGTAAGGGTAGAGGGAGATAGTAAGCATCCATGTTGATTACAAACCAATATTAGTCTCCTCCTATTGACTTATGATTTTAAGAAAGTGTATAAATATCTGACATATATAGCAGGAAAATATTCACTTTGAAGGTATTGATTGTGACAAAGTAAATTAATATTTTAAGAATATATTAAAATTAGAGCATTGGAGGAAAATGCTATCTTGTGATTAGCTATAAATTCAATTTAACTGTCTTCAGTAAGATCTATACCAGTGATGGCGAACCTTTTGAGCTCGGCATGTCAGCATTTTGAAAAACCCTAGCATAACTCTGGTGCCGTGTCACATATAGAAATTTTTTGATATTTGCAACCATAGTAAAGCAAAGACTTATATTTTTGATATTTATTTTATATATTTAAATGCCATTTAACAAAGAAAAATCAACCAAAAAAATGAGTTTGCGTGTCACCTCTGACACGCGTGTCATAGGTTCGCCATCACTGATCTATAGTTTTCATAGCAACTACATACATCCTTGTATGTGTGAGTATATGAGATTTTGATAGCAGCCTAAGATCAAGTTAAGTATAACTTCATAGCAATATTATGTTTTTGTGATCCAGCATGGACTCTTTTATTTTAAGAGGTACATGTCTTTATTTTTTATTTTATTTAAAATATTTTAAATTGATTTCGGAGAGGAAGGGAGAGGGAGAAAGAGATAGAAGCATCAAGATGAGAGAGAATCATTGATCGGTTGCCTCCTGCATGCCCCACAGTGGGGGATGAGCCTACAACTGGGGCATGTGCCCTGATCAGGAATCGAACCTTTACCTCCTGCATAGGTCAACACTCAACTGAGCCATGCTGGCCGGGCCAAAAGGTACATGTCTTTAAAAGAAACTGTTTGAAGAAAGCTGTAGGAGAATTTAATATTCAAAGAAATATTTTTGTAGGGTGAAAAAATTTACAGAGAAAATACCCACCCCCCCTTTTGATTGTAAATCCAAATTTTAGTAAATTGGATTGTTTAAAGCAGGGGTCCTCAAACTTTTTAAACAGGGGGCCAGTTCACTGTCCCTCAGACCGTTGGAGGGCCAGACTATAGTTTTAAAAAAAACTATGAACAAATTCCTATGCACACTGCACATATCTTATTTTGAAGTAAAAAAACAAATGTTTTCGGCGGGCTGCATGTGGCCCGTGGGCCGTAGTTTGACGACCCCTGGTTTAAAGTAAGATAAACTTATTAATTGAAATGGTGATTTTCTTGATGTATATATTTCTGTTTGGACTTTCACAGGAATCCATGGGAAAGAGCTATGACGGGAGGGCTTACGTTATCACCGGCATGTGGAACCCCAATGCACCCATATTTCTGGCACTTAATGAAGAAACCCCAAAAGGTGAATTTTCTTAAAAGATTCCTTATTATTTGCTTAAAATTTCACATTATGGACAATGTTGTTTTGCCACGTTTTAAAAAAAATATCTGCTGCTCATTTAAAATGGAGTATTTTTTTCATTAATAGATTTTACTATAAAATTTAGCCCAGACTTGTATTTTGCACAATAAACATATCTGATATAGTTTTCTTACTATTCATTTTTCATTTCTACATCCAACACTATTTCTTTAGCATAAGGAGAACGGTCTATTGCAGGGAAAATAATAGTCTAAGTTAATGTGTATAATGCATTAAAACATGCTAAATCTTATGTGGTTTCACACGATTACTACACATATATAATTATTGACACTGAACACTGTTGTACTGAGGCGCAATAGAAAGTAAACACAGGTTCAGTGTGAATTTTAAGAAGATTGTTATTTACATAATACTATTTAGAATGGTGCTCTAAATTTTGTGAGAAATCAATTTGTATCTCCAGTAAGTCCTTCAAATTTTCTTTTTTTAAAATATGTTTTTATTGATTTTAGAGAGAGAGGAAGGAAGAGGGAGAGAAAGAAACATCGATGTGAGAGAGAACCATCTATTGGTTGCCTCCTGCATGTCCCCTACTGGGGATTGAGCCTGCAACATTGGCATGTGCCCTCACAGGAATTGAATTAGCAACCTTTTGGTGCATGGGATGATGCTCAATCAAGTGAGCCACACCAGCCAGGGGCGGATTTTCTTTAAAGAAATATTACATTAGGAGTTATTCTTCTTTAGAGTTTAAAGGTTCTTTTTCTATTTTACCTATCTATTGGGGAAAACCTCCAGTATTCAAAAGAATCCCCCCTAGAGATACATGAATTAATTTTATTAGATTATGTAGAAAGTATTTGTGCTTTGTGTTTTATTATTTTTATTTTTTGTTAACCTTCATCTGAGTATATTTTTTCCATTGATTTTTAGAGAGTGGAGGAAGAGAGGAGGTAGAGGGAGGGAGGGAAAAATAGGAGGGAGGGAAGCAGAGAGAGAAAGTGGGAGAGAAAAATTGGTTGAACCTGCAACCCAGGTACATGCCCTTGACCGAGAATCGAACCCGCAACCCTTTGGTGCACAGTACAGCGCTCTAACCAATGAGCAACACCAGCCAGGGCTGTGCTTTGTGTTTTATATGTCATTATAGAGTGATTTTATTTGGAGGCAAAATGATGGAAGAATATGAATGAAATAATGAAAGCAAATTCTAAAATTCTGCATATTTTTGATAAGCATTTTAACTTTAAAAAAATATAACTTACAATTTTGTTCCAGTCTTTTGAACTTAGGGAGTTTAGATCTTAGTAATGTATAGCAAGGATATCATTTATGACAAACCCTTTTTTCCTTGTTGTTTACCTTTTCATTTTGTTGAACATGACTAGTGTTGAACAGAATTTATGAATGGTATGTAGTCACATTGGTCATTTTTTCCACTGTTTATTTTTATTCCTACTTTTTTCAGGTATCTGTCAATTACCTGTTTGTTTGTTTTTTTTGCTCCTCTATCATCTGCTTTCAAACTAACATTAATTACCTCATGAATTATAATCTTATACTAAATTCTTTACTGTCATTCAACCAATAATTTATATTGAGAAAATAATGGATTTTTTTTTTTTTTTTATCTTTGTCTTACATTATTTCATTTATAATGTAGACTTTTGGTTAAACACAGGAGCATTAGTGAATACTGATATGGAAGTATAATATATTGATGAAGAATATTAAAATGATAATTACTCTCAAATTTCTTTAAAGAGTCTTTTCCAGTCCCATAAATTGCATGCATTTAATCACACATCAAGCTATTTCATACTGAGGGCTAAAGAGGTAGAAAAAATAATGATTATATAAAATTTAGCTTTTCATATATTAAGAATAAATAATTTTTACACTCACAGTTCTTTATTTCTGGAGCTAGACTTGTAAGTACCAGCTTATTAACTTCTTTCTTATTATTACTCAGAAAGAAACCACAAAAATGAGAAAAATAAGCCAGTTGATAATTTTGAAGAATAAAATATTCAAATTTCAAAAAATAAGTAAAGCAGTTTTTATCTATTTTTAATGTAACATAGTTCAGTTTCATTTTGTACTTTAATACACATTGAATCCTCAAATAAAAGACAATATATTTTAAAATTTATGTTTTATTAAAATAAACTTCATGTAATATTGAATTAAAATAATCTTCTAATCCAAAAGATAATGTATCTTAAATTTAAATTATTTCATATGCAAACTCAAATGTTTATCTGATTGCTAAAATTTTCAAATCGTGTCCTTGATATTATAAATTATTGAGGAGATTCATGAATTACAGTTTGATTTTTACAGAAGAAGTTGAGGCCCTGGGAGAGGAAATGTCTTGGATCTTTTCACTATACCAAGTTGTGTATTATAGTCTATGTTTTCTCTGTTACCCCTCTACATTATTCCCTTAGACTTTAAGGTCTTCTAGACCAAGTACAATATCTAGAGAATCCTACTTTCTCTTCAGTTGGCAGCAGAATGCATATAAGAATGCAATACAATATTTGAGTTTGATGATATTAATAGATGTGAGGTTGATGAGTATAAATGTTGTAAAATGTTTTTAAAAGCACAATTGAATGTTTCTTTTAGTGGGCTTGGCCATTTGATTCTCCCTCTAACTCAGAACTAAAAGTGGTGGGCACAATAAATTGGAAAAAAGTTTTTAAAGTAATGAAGAAATGACAAAATGGTATGGAGTAACCAAGCCACAGACTCAAAAATCCTAATGAATCTGAAGTAGGGCAAATCAAATCAAATCAAATCCATATTTCAACCTATCATTATGAAATTGTAGAAAACCAGTAGCCAATGGCCTGGAAGATTCTAGATTCAAATTAAAGGTTTTTGCTGCCTTCTAGATAATTTATTTTGCAACACATTACTGCACAGTTGTAAATAACTTATGTACTGTAACATCACTTCAGTTATGTGTAAAGAAATAAATTAATTAATTAAAAAAAAAATTAAAGGAAGGCCGTGGCCAAGTAAACATTTTAAATAGTAACTGAAATTTTGATTGTTGTTCTCAAAAAGGACTCAGATACATACAATATGTATGAAAATCACAGTGATTTTCTTGAGGGTCAGTATATATATTGTGGACAATGAAGGAGGGAACTGACAGATACCCAGGGATTTCTCTTAAAGCATATAATGTTGAAGTATTCATTTTAATAGCATCTCCCTTTGCAAATTTAATATAGTGAAGGTAGAGTAGCTCTTCTGATTTGATGACCTTTCCAAGCAACTCAACAAACATGATTTCTAGTGTCTCTTTTTATAAAATGAAAGAGCAAGCCTCCGTGATTTTTCCAGAGGTTTTTCTGGGAAATCTGAAAGATAGTTTTAGTGTAAAAGATATCCTGAAGATTTTATTTTATTTATTTTACTAGAGGCCCGGTGCACAAAAATTTGTGCACTCGAGGGGATTGGGGGTCCCTCAGCTCGGCCTGTGCCCTCTCGCAGTCTGGGACCCCTCAGGGGATGACCACCTGCTGGCTTAGGCCCGCTCCCTAGGGGATTGGGCCTAAGATGGCAATCAGACATCCCTCTGGCAGCCCGGCAGCCCTCGGGGGATGTCCACTTGCCAGCGGGGAGCAGGCCTAAACTGCAGTTGGACATCCTTAGCGCTGCTGAGGAGGCAGGAGAGGCTCCCACCACCATCGCTGTACTGGCAGCCATCAGCCTGGCTTGTGGCTGAGCAGAGCTCCTCCCATGTGAGAGCGCCCTGACCACCAGAGGGAAGCTTATTCATTGAGCGTCTGCCCCCTGGTGGTCAGTGTGTGTCATAGTGATCAGTCATTCCCAGTCCTTCTGCTGTTAGGGTCAGTTTCCATATTACCCGTTTACTATATTCGATAGAGGCCTGGTGCACGGGTGGTGGCCGGCTGGTTTGCCCTGAAGCATGTCCTGGATCAGGGTGGGGGTCCTGCTTGGGTGCCTGGCCAGCCTAGATGGGATGATGGCTGTTTGCATCTGGTCACACCCCCTTCAGGGTGGGGGTCCCGCTTGGGTGCCTGGCCAGCCTGGATGAGGGGATGATGGCTGTTTGCAGCTGGTCACACTCCCTTCAGGGTGGGGGTCCCCACTGGGGTGCCTGGCCAGCCTGGATGATGGGATGATGGCTGTTTGCAGCTGGTCACACACCCTTCAGGGTGGGGGGCCCCACTGGGGTGCCTGGCCAGTCTGGGTGAGGGACTGAGGGCTGTTTTCAGACTGGTGGGCAACTGAAGCTCCCAGCCTCTCCTTTTTTCTTTTCTTTTTTTATTCTGGGATTAATTTACCTTTTATAGCTGTCACTGGAGCTGAGAGCAGGCTCCAGCTCTGAGGCTGTTGCCGGCTGAAAGCAGGTACCTGGGTTTGTTTAGATTCTATAATTGAAACTCTGTTGCCATCACTGGCCGCTCTAAGCTCTGAGGCCGCGCTGGCTGAAAGCAGGTTTCTGGGGTTTGTTTAGGTTCTATAATTGCAACATTGTTTCATCCAGAGCTCAGAGCTGAGCTGCAGCAGGCGGGGAACGTTGACTTCCTCCATCACTGGAGTAAGCAAGCCTCCTGTTCATGTTTGCTTCAGCTGCCTGCCTGCCGGCCGCCATCTTGGTTGGCAGTTAATTTGCATATCTCCCTGATTAGCCAATGGGAAGGGTAGCAAAGTTACGACTAATTACCATGTTTCTCTTTTATTAGGATAGTAAGACCTGATTTGGGAAAAAATATTAAAGTTGTCAGAGAAGATTTGGATAGCTGATTAAAATAGGATTCTGTGTGATGAGCAACATATTTGGAATACTTGGTTACTATTTAATCAAACTGACATGAAAACCTTTAAAATTAAACATAGAAGGTAATGTGATAGTAAGTGAGGAAACTGTTTTCTTAAATAATGAAGGTATAATAAAGCCAGCATAAAAACACAGAAAATTTCTGCTGCAGATAAACGAGTGTACATGACTGTGGCAGTGGATATGGTCGTCACGGAGGTGGTGGAGCCTGTCCGCTTTCTCCTGGAGACAGTAGTACGTGTATACCCTGCAAATGAGCGATTCTGGTATTTCAGCAGAAAGACTTTCACGGAGACTTTCTTCATGAGGTTGAAACAGGTAGGACCTTTTTGTTCTCCTCATGTAATAGCATATTTTTTTTCATCATTCTTTTTAAATGTCAAGATCCTTAAGTAGCAATAAAAAGCCATAAAATTTCTCTAATTAAATGATGTTTAGAGTCAACCAATAGAGTATTTGAAAAATCCACATCTAGGTAATGTAAGTTAAAAAAAACAGCAGTTATAATGAATAAATATTCAAGTAATATCTGATTACTTTTCATAATTATTTCTATACTATTATATGAATATAGGGTGGGGCAAATGTAGGTTTATAGTTGTAAGTACGCAAAACACAGTTTATTCTTGTATTATTATTAATTATTGTGTTATTTTCCATATGAACAACTGTAAACCTATGTTTGCCCCATCCTGTATATTGTTTGACTTATTAGTAAAGTTATAAAGTTATTTTAATATTAAATGAACAAAAGTAGGGTTTCCAAGACATTCCTAAATTAGGCAGTGTTAGTAGGTAATACACATAATTTTTGTTTTATAGTGAAGGAAGAAGGTAACCATTACCAGTCATTCATTCCACTGATATTTATTGAGTACCTATGTGTCAGGCACTGTATTATTTCTGATTGAAAATCAACATAGTCCCTGTCTTTAAGGTGCATACTGTCCTGTAGACAGGATAGCCATTAAACACATGAATATGATAAATGTGTAATTACCTGTGGTGAGGGAAGTGAAGGAAGAACAAGGTATGAGAATCAAAACATAGGGAACAGAGGTTAAATTCTTTGTAGAAGTGAAAGGATCTGAGTTTGATGGGGGCTAGCAAAGAGTAGGAGGAAAAGCTGTATTGAGAAAAGGATGTCCCTACACCTTCAGCTGGGAGAGAATTTAAAGATTCCCAGTGCTGAATGAGGCCAAAGTGGCTGGAATGTAGTGACACGCTTAGGTGTTGGAGGCAGTTTATCTAGGGCTTTGTAGGCCATGCTTGGTTAATTAATTAGCAGTTGCCTTAGTTTTTCCTTCTTAAAAATAATCCATTTATAATATAAACCATTGATAAGGTAGGAACTATTTACTTCCATGAATTAGTTGAGGGATGTTGTGATACCTCTTTATCTCAATGCGAGGTAGTGAGTCCTAAGAATCTAGCAACATTCGCTTACCTGCATGCCCTAGAATCTGTGGTGTCTTGGGTTTTTATGATAAAAAAGATTGAGTTCTTCCAAAATGGTTAGCAGGTTTCATTGTATTGGTTAAAACAATGCTATAAGAACCATACATTTCAAATACCATGTGAAGAACAAAGTACTTCCAATTTTTTTTTCAAGCATGACATGCTGCTTTTCATTACAGTGCTTTTTTTTTTTTTTTAAAAAAACACCACTTTTTAAATTGATTTTAGAGAGGAAGGGAGAGGGAGAGAGAGAGATAGAAACATCAGTGATGATGAGAATCATTGATTGGCTGCCTCCTGCACACCCCATACTGGGGATTGAGCCCGCAACCCAGGCATGTGCCCTTGACCAGAATCGAACGGGACCCTTCAGTCCGCAGGCCGATTATCTGTCCACTGAGCCAAACCGTCTAGGGCTTATTTCAGCACTTTTTAATGGACCATTGAAACAGTGTTTCCTTCACACTTCTCATATTGAAACACATGTTTATCTCTTTCTCAGACAGAGGGAAAAGGTCACACCAGTGCTGGAGATGCAATCTATGAGGTGGTGAGTCTACAGAGAGAGTCTGAGAAGGAGGAACCTGTCACTCCTACTAGTGGAGGGGGCCCAATGTCACCCCAGGAGGATGAAGCAGAAGAGGGTAAGAAGGGACACTTACTCAGTTCCCTTTCTTTATATAGCTGCTTTACTTACAATCCTCAGAGATGTGGTGTGTGTGTGTGTGTGTGTGTCACTCCTAGTCTCGGCCCTTCTCAGGCTAGATTCTGCTAGATGCAAAGAGAATTTGGTTCATTGGGTTTCTTGGTTGTATAGTCCCCATTGCCACTTATGCAACTGCTTAAATTTGATAGCCCTGCTTTGCTGTTTTGCTTCCTATTTTATTTGTAGTTTTGAAGTGTTTAATGAGAAGTTTCAAATTCTCTCAAGTGTCATTAGAATTTCAGTGAAATGTTATGCCCTACTTCTCATGAGGCATTATTCACTTATGACTTTTTTGTTGTTGCTTTTATAACACTTACCACTCGCTTTTTTGAATTAGTGTGATATCTGCTCTGTTTTCTACCTGGATGCTGCTGAACCTCCAGCATGAGAGTCATACTTCATTTGGCTGTGTGCTCAGTAATCTTTTTATAGAAACTAGAGCTTAATGACAGATCTTTACTTTAAGCCCTTATATTATCTGCTAATAGGGTAGGGTTTATTAAAAATAAATTTCTGAATTTATCTTATTTTGAAAAAAACATCTTAAAATTCTCAGTCTTTCTATCTGTGAAACCATTTCTTTCTTGGATTGCCATAAAAATAATAGTTATTTTTAGCTAATATTTATTGAGTGCTTATATATGCTAGACATTATTCTAAGTGTTTTATTAAAAAACTTTATGAAGATGTAATTTATGTACTATGGAATGTAACTGTTTATTGTGTATATAGTTCATTGAATTTTGACAAATGGTGTATAACCACCAGCAGAATCTATACTAATAAAAGGGTAATATGCTAATTAGACCAGATAGACCAGACGTCTTCTGGACGTCCTTCTGGACAAAGCCATGGTGGCGGGGGCCGAGGCAGAGGTGGTTAGGGGCGATCAGGTGGGCAGGGGAGCAATTAGGGGTATCAGGCAGGCAGGCAGAGGTGGGTAGGGGCAATCAGGCAGGCAGGCAGAGGGGTTAGGGGCGATCAGGCAGGCAGGGAGAGATAGTTAGGGGCCATCAGGCAGGCAGGCAGGTGAGTGGTTAGGAGCCAGTGGTCCTGGATTGCAAGAGGGATGTCTGACTGCCGGTTTAGGCCCGATCATGTTGAACATCCCCCGAGGTGTCCCAGATTGGAGAGGGTACAGGCTGGGCTGAGGGACACCCCCCCCCCCATGCATGAATTTTGTGCACCGGGCCTCTAGTCATAATATAAAGCATTTCCATTACACAAAAGCTTCCCTTATACCATTTAGAGTCCATCCTTTCCCCTCACCTGTGATCCCTGACAACTATGATCTGTTTTCTGTCACTATGTTTACCATTCCTATAATTTCATGTAGAAGAAATCATGTAGTACATCTTTTCTATATGGTATCTTTACATAGCATAGTACTTTTGAGATTTATCTATGTTGTGTCAGTATTTGATTCCTTTTTACTACTGAATAATAACCTATTATAAAGATATACCATGGTTTGTTTATCTATCTAGTCACCAGTTAATGACCACTGGGTTGTTTATAGCCATTGGCTATTAAGAATAAAGGTGCTATAAATATTTGAGTACGAGTCTTTGGTGAATATATGCTTTCATTGGTTTTTGGTAAAAACCTAGGAGTGGACTGGCTGGGTTTTATGATAAGTATATACTTAACTTTATAAGAAACCACTAAACTGTATTTCAAAGTAACTGTACCATTTTCCATCCTTATCAACAACGTATGAGTCAGTTGCTCCATATCAATATTTGGCATTGTTAGTTTAAAACATTTTAGCCATTCTGGTGGGTGCATAGTGGTATTTTGTGGTATTAGTTTGCATTTCCCTCACCATTAATGATGTCCATCTTTTTATATAATACTAGAGGCCTGGTGCATGAAATTTGTGATGGATAGGGTCCCTAGGCCTGGCTGGCAATCAGGGCTGGCTGGGGGCTTTCCTTCCCCTGGCTGCTGGCCGCTGGCTGAGGCTTTCCTTCATTCCGTGCTGCCCCCTGGTGGTCAGCACATGTCATAGCGAGTGGTTGAACTCCCGGTTGGTTGAACTCCCGAGGCGACAATTTGCATATTAGCCTTTTATTATATAGGATTTGCCACTTGTATATCTTTTTGGGCAAGAGTCTATTCAAATCTGTTATGCATTTTTAAATTTGGCTATTTGTCTTTCTCTTGATTTTCAAGATTTCTTTATATATATTGATAAAAAATCTTTTATTAGATATGTTTTGCAAATTTTTCTCTCATTCCGTAGTTGGCCTTTTCATTTTCTGAACAATGTCTTTTGAAGAGCAAAAGTTTAATTTTTATGAAGTCTATAATTTGTCAATATTTTCCTTTATGATTGTCTAGGATTTATATAAGTTTTTATGTATGTTTGGAGGGAGGTAGAGGTCAGAGTTCTTTTGTTTTTGGCTTAAAAAATAATAAAAACATTTATTATCTCTCACAGTTTCTGTGGGTCAGGAATTAGGGTGTGGCTTGTCTGGGCAATTCTGGCTAAGAGTTTCTTCTGAAGAGTCAGATATAGTCTGAGGTGTAGTCATCTGAAGATTTCACTGGATAGGGCTGAAAGCTTGGAGAAACTTCCAAGGGCTCATTCATATAGCTGCCAAATGATGCTGGTGGTTGGTAAGAAACTTCTCTTCCTCTCCACATATGCCTCCTCATAGTGGCTGCTTGGATGTCCTCATGGTGTAATGGCTAGCTTCCCCTAGATAGCAATCCAAGAGACCAGACAAGGTTGAAGCTGCAGTGCTTTCAATGTCTTAGCCTTAGAGTCACACAACATCATTTCTCAGTATTCTGTTGATCGCAGAGTTCAGCCCTTGCTTCCATGGTGTGACTCCACTGTATTCTATATAAGACTTCCAGGAACACCGTTGTGATCATCTTCATCCTAGCCAACATGAAGAGGAAAAGAGATGACACAGACAAGAATTCCAGGCCAGACCAAAAATTTGGTGCCCGTTATTTTCTGCTAAACAAGAACCACAGGGGTGGTTGGGGAATGTAATTGAGCCATGTGTTCAGGACAAAGAATAATAAACAGGTGTGACAAGCATCAACCAGCAAGTTATTTAAACACAATATTTCGGGTGATTTCTTGCATAACTGCAATTTCCTTTAGAATTGAAAAATATATGGAACTAGAATTGGGAAAGACCAAAAATGGTAGATGACAGACACTTCTCAATAAGAATACATTGTACAGCTTAGTATCACATAATTATGTCCTTATTCTAGTTTAGTAAAGACAGTTCTTCACTTTTTTTAAAATATATATATTTTATTGATTTTTTACAGAGAGGAAGGAGAGAGATAGAGACTTAGAAACATCGATCAGCTGCCTCCTGCACACCTCCTACTGGGGATGTGCCCGCAACCAAGGTACATGCCCTTGACCAGAATCGAACCTGGGACCTTTCAGTCTGCAGGCCGATGCTCTATCCACTGAGCCAAACCACTTAGGGCAACAGTTCTTCACTTTTAATAACTTAAAGAAGGAAAGCTAACTAACATGGATTAAGTACTTGCTTTTTGAAATATAATGTATTAGATATTAAGTAGACCTACTTACATATTTTACTCACATTAGCTCTGAGATATAACTATTATCATCTTTATATTTCATATGAGAAAGTAGATTAAAACTTTTAAAGCAAATCATTCGAGGTCATAGGACCAAAAAGTATAATATACAGAATTCAAACCATGAATTTTTATAACTTGCAAAATCCAGGTTTTCTTATTTAAATCACTGAATGGTATTCACTCCTAATGTTTAAAAGGTAGTATTTTTAGTATTCCCTTTACAGACTACATATTCTTTTTTAAAAAAAATATATTTTATTGATATTTTGCAGAGAGGAAGGGAGAAGGATAGAGAGTTAGAAACATTGATGAGAGAGAAACATCGATCAGCTGCCTCCTGCACACTCCCTACTGAGGATGTGCCCGCAACCAAGGTACATGCCCTTGACGGATGTCGAACCTGGGACCTTTCAGTCTGCAGGCCAATGCTCTATCCACTGAGCCAAACCGGTTAGGGAAGACTACATATTCTTGATCTTACATATTCTAAATCATGTTCTAGATCTGTCAAGAATTGGAGACTTTGAATAGAAAAATATAATATGAAAATATAACATGAGACCAAACAGTATTGTTTTATGTAAAAGCAGTTTTGAAGAATGATTTCAAACAATGGGTAAACAAGTGCATTAAAAAATAACTTTAGGTCTAGTTTTTAAATGATGACAGCTGGAAACAACTCATACTTCTTTTTTTATTTTTATTTATTTATTTTTTAATATATATTTTATTGATTTTTTACATAGAGGAAGGGAGAGAGAGAATTAGAAACATCGATCAGCCACCTCCTGCACACCCCCTACTGGAGATGTGCCCACAACCAAGATACATGCCCTTGACTGGAATCGAACCTGGGACCCTTCAGTCTGCAGGCCAACGCTCTATCCACTGAGCCAAACCGGCCAGGGCCATACTTCTTTATTTTTAAATTTAAATTCTTTTTTGTTGAAAGTAATACATATGTCTCCTTTTTTCCTTATTGACCTCTCCCTGCCCACTCCTGCCCCCCAGCACAGGCCTTCACCCTGCTATTGTCTGTGTCCATTGGTTATGTTACATGCATGAATACAAGACCTTTGGTTGATCTCTTACCCCTCGCCTGCCTTCCCTCTGAGGTTTGACAGTCTGTTCCATGCTTCTGTGTCTCTGGATCTATTTTTGTTCATCAGTTTATGTTCATTATATTCCACAAATGAGTGAAATCATGTGATATTTCTCTTTCTCTGACTGGCTTATTTCACTTAGCATAATGCTCTCCAGGTCCATCCATGCTGTTGCAAATGGTAAGAGGTCTTTCTTTTTTATAGCTGCAGTAGAGGCCCGGTGCACAAAAATTTGTGCACTTGGGTGGGTCCCTCAGCCCGGCCTGTGCCCTCTCACAGTCTGGGGCCACTCGGGGGCCCCTTCCCCTAGCTGCTGGCATCAGTTTTCCTCCGGCGCCCAGAACCCAGGCCTTCGCTCTTCGCTGGGAGGGGTCCAGGCCCCAGGGGCGTGCGGCAAGCGAGGAGCTAAGCCCCTCTCTCTCTGTGTGCGGGCCCTGGGGGCGTGGCCGAGGCTGGCGCAGCGCGCTTCCCTCTTTGTTCTTCATTTGCCATGCTGGCCTTTGCTCGCTGCTCCTGCCCGGGCCGGCTTCGCTTTGTTGCTTGGTGCCTACGTATGCAAATTAACCACCATCTTTCTTGGCAGTTAATTTGCATATCGCCCTGAATAGCCAATTGGAAGCGTAGTGAAGGTATGGTCAATTACCCGTTTTGTCTTTTATTAGGTAGGATAGTATTCCATTGTGTAGATGTACCACAGTTTCTTTTGCTGAAAAAAAAGGGAAGGCCCATAGCTGGCCTATAGCATGAGGTTGCCATTCTGGTGTGGAAAAGCCAAAGATGGGCCAGAGTTTTAGCTGGGAGATTTATGGTGTGAGTGGGCCTTCATAAGATCCAACGTGTTGCTGGAGGTCTGGAAGGCTATGTACGAGTGCAATGCTGTGCACATACTTAGGAGAGAGCAGAGAGGGCCTGACAAGTCACTCCTGAGCTGGATGGAAGGCCTTGCTTGTGTGTGATGGAGGTGTGTTTCCAGAAGTCTTGTCTTCTGAGTGGTTTTGCTTCCTCCTCCTCCTCCTTCCTCCTTCCTCCTTCCTCCTTCCTCCTTCCTCCTTCCTCCTTCCTCCTTCCTCCTTCCTCCTTCCTCCTTCCTCCTTCCTCCTTCCTTCTTTCTTCTTTCTTCTTCTTTTTTATTTTAATATTTTATTGATTTTTTACAGAGAGGAAGGGAGAGGGATAGAGAGTTAGAAACATCGATTGATCAGCTGCCTCCTGCACACCCCCTACTGGGGATGTGCCCACAACCAAGGTACATGTTCTTGACTGGAATCGAACCTGGGACCTTTCTTTTTTTTTTTTTTAATTAAATCTTTATTCAGATTATTACAGTTGTTCCTCTTTTTCCCCCCCATAGCTCCCCTCCACCTGGTTCCCCCCCCTCCACCCCCCCCCAATGTCCTCATCCATAGGTGCACGATTTTTGTCTAGTCTCTTCCCGCATCCCCCACACCCCTTCCCCCCGCCCAAGAATAGTCAGTACACTCCCTTTCTATGTCCCTGATTCTATTATAATCATCAGTTTATTCTGTTCATCAGATTATTTATTTACTTGATTTTTAGATTCACTTGTTGGTAGATGCGTATTTGTGGTTCATAATTTGTATCTTTACCTTTTTCTTCTTCTTCCTCTTCTTAAAGGATACCTTTCAGCATTTCATATAATACTGGTTTGGTGGTGATGAACTCCTTTAGCTTTTCCTTATCTGTGAAGCTCTTTATCTGACCTTCAATTCTGAATGATAGCTTTGCTGGATAAAGTAATCTTGATTGTAGGTTCTTGCTATTCATCACTTTGAATATTTCTTGCCACTCCCTTCTGGCCTGCAAAGTTTCTGTTGAGAAATCAACTGACAGTCGTATGGGTATTCCCTTGTAGGTCACTGAGTTTCTTTCTCCTGGTGCTTTTAAGAGTCTCTCTTTGTCTTTTGTTCTTGGCATTTTAATGATGATGTGTCTTGGTGTGGTCCTCTTTGGATTCTTTTTGTTTGGGGTTCTCTGCGCATCCCGGACTTGTAAGTCTATTTCTTTCACCAGGTAGGGGAAGTTTTCTGTCATTATTTCTTCAAATAGGTTTTCAATATCTTGCTCTCTCTCTTCTTCTGGCACCCCTATAATTTGGATGTTGGTATGCTTGAAGCTGTCCCAGAGGCTCCTTACACTATCTTCATATTTTTGGATTCTTTTTTCATTTTGCTTTTCCGGTTGGGTGTTTTTTGCTTCTTCGTATTTCAAATCTTTGATTTGATTCTTGTGATCCTCTGGTCTGCTGTTGGAACTCTGCATAATATCCTTTATTTCAGTCAGTGTATGCTTAATTTCTAGTTGGTCCTTTTTCATAACCTCGAGGGTCTCACTAGATTTCTTGACGGTCTCACTACATTTATCGGTGGTCTTGCCAGACTTTTTAAGGTTCTTACTAAATTTATCAGCGGTTTCTAGAAAGTTCTTGAAAAACCTGAAAAGTGTGGTTTTGAACTCTATATCCAGTAGTTTGCTTTCCTCCATTTCTGTCATTTGTGTCCTGTTTCTTTGTCTCCTCATTCTTTATGCTTCCCTGTGTTGATAGAGTGGCTTTCTGTGTTAGGTGTCCTATAGGGCTCAGTGGCTCAGCCTCCCCAGTTACCTGAGTGCACCCCCTTGTGGGCTTTGTGCACAGTCTTGTTGTAGTTAAGCCTTGATTGTTGTAGGTATCACTGGGAGGAATTGACCTCCAGGCCAATTGGCTGGGAGAATCAGCTGTGTCTGCAGTGGGAGAACTTCTGTGCTGGAGACACCCCTCCAGGGCAAGACTTGCCTCAGTGGGGCTTTGGTGTTCACTGAGTCTGCCCCCTGAGTGTGTCCTTTATGGATCCAAGGAGCTGCAATCTGGATGGTCCCACTCTGACCACCAGGCACACTGGCTCCTGGATCTCTAAGGAGGTGCTAATCTAGCCTCTGCCTGAGGCTACCCAGCAGGAGCTCAGCTGTGAAGCAATGCGAGTTGCCTTGGGGCTTTGGGCCAGCTGCAGTTTGTTAGGTAATTTTCAGATTGCAAAGGGCCAGGGCTTTCATATGCAAAAGCCAGCACACAGCTTGGACGGGGTGGGGGTCTCAGGGAATCAACAGGGCAGAGCAAGCAGCTATGGCTGCCCTCAGAGGCCTCGCTTCTCAGTGTCCGGGCAATCGCTGCAAGCACCTCCGAGAGAAAGCTGCCCTCGAGTTCCGACTGATGCCAGACAGTCCAGTTTCTCCCGTATGAGTCGGGGTCCCCAGAGACTCGCCCACAACTGGAGCTCAGAGCTTAAGACTCCCTACCGATTGAAAAAGACAACCGTGTCCACAGCCGCCAGCCCTCTCCACGTGTGCCTCCATACCTCTGTACTTTACTTCCGCACCCACCTCCTCTGAGTCTCGGTATACTTTTCTCTTTCCTTCTAGTTGTAGAATTTCCACTCAGCCAGCCTTCCTGTGGTTCTGGATGATGTCCGTTCCGTCTTTTAGTTGTATTCTTGAAGTGGTTGTGCTAAGCAGCAATCTCCGGCGTTTACCTATGCTGCCATCTTGGTTTTTTTCTTCTTTTTTATTCTATGGAGTGAACCTGTGTTCTAGGAGGAGAAGATGGCTGAAGCCTATTAGTCTTCCTGTGTCAGCCAGTGGCAACTTCTCAGAGCCCCGAATCCGGCCTCTCTCTGGGCCTGTCATTTCTTGTGTTGGATTATTGCAGTGCCTCCTAACTGGTCTCCTGCCTGCCATCCTGTGCCTGTTTCCGCACACCAGCCAAATTTCATCCTTTTGAAATTTGTCAGATCACATTATTGCTCTGCTTAAAACCCTCTGTTGGCCTCTCATTTCATTCAACTAGACTTCTTTTATCATGGTTTACAAGGCCATATGCGGTCTTGCTCTCTGATTTGTTCCTTTATGACCTCATTTTCTCCTTCTCTCTGCCTCACAAATCCCACACTTGTCCTTTTGCCATCTTGCCGACCAACATAGGTCTCTGGGCTGTTGCACTTGCTGTTCCCTCGGCTGGAACTCTGGTTTTCCTAGATTGCCAACTTCTCTGCCCTCTTCTTTCTAATCTTTTCTCAGATGCTGCCTTCTCAAGGCGATCTTGATTGTTCAGTAAATAGTATGAATAACAATGAATGAACAAATAATCCTATATAATAAAAGGTTAATATACAATTGACTGAACAGCGGAATGACCGGTCACTATGATGCACACTGACCACCAGGGGGCAGATGCTCAATGCAGGAGCTGCCCCCTGGTGGTCAGTGTGCTCCCACAGGGGGGTGCCGCTCAGCCAGAAGCCTGAGCTGGGCTCACGGCTGGCTGGCGAGTGCAGCAGTGGTGGTGGGAACCTCTCCCGCCTCCGGGCAGCCTGACATCCCCTGAGGGCTCCCGGGTTGCGAGAGGGTGCAGGCCAGGCTGAGGGACCCTCACCTCTGAGTGTACGAATTTTGTGCACTGGGCCTCTAGTAAATAAATGAAAAGAAATACAATATAGGTTATAACAAATATTATAATAATGAATATTTTTCCTTTTATAATGGCTCAAAATAATTCAGTAGTGAGGAAGACTGAAAAAAACACAGGTAACACTTCTGGAATTGAATTTAAAATTATGAAAAACATACATAAAGTTTTCAATTTCTCCTTGTGTATGGTCTGAATAAAAGCAAGTCACCAGATTTCTGTTTTTCTCTAAAATTTTTTCACTTCTTTTCTTAGCAGTTTTTTACCACTTGATATATCACCTTGTCTTTTGAAAATGTATTAAGCCATCACCTATATTAAAACTACAAAAATCACAAAGTAGGAAGTAATAGTTCCTATTCTTTTATAGATCAGGCGTTTCATACATTTTCAATACACTTTATTATTAGTTCTGTAATTGACATTTCTGTCAACGCAAGCATCAAAAGTTAGAGCCGGAGGTGGCATAGAAATGTTTTACTGCTGGGGTGATTGGAATACTCTTTTATTTAATTATTTTCAACAATTTGCCTGTCAAAGCAGAAATGGAAGTTCAAGTCACTCTAAATTGTCTTGCCTTAGCTTGTAATTTAACTAAAAAGGGATCCATTTAAAAGCACTAAATTGCTCTTAATTTTGGGGGAAAGATATAAAATAAAATGGATTAAGGTATCTTTGCATATTTTTCAAATGCTGTTAAAAAAAAAACAAGTGTGTTAAAGAGTACTAATTTGAATGCAAGGATCTTAGCAGAAGATTAATTTCATCAATGCACCATTATAGGGATTATTTTTAAATTACCTTGTCAGCCTCATGTACTCCCACATGTTCTGAATGGCTCCTGCTTTTGAAACTTGAGGCACACTGGTGTTGCTTCATCTGAATTTCACACTGGCTTTCTGTTGGTTGACCTGAGACTGGTACAGTAAGTCCTCACATAATGTCATTGATAGTTTCTGTGACTTCAAGCGAAACGATGATAATGAAACCAATTTACCATGGGCTAGTTGCTATAAAGGAGAGTTGAGTTCCTATGGCATCTCATCAGCATTATAACAAAATGATGTTGAACGATAAGACTATGTTATTCGAGGACCTGCTGTATTTAGTTACTTGTAACATGGATAGTAAGTTACAAGAAGGCAACAGATGGGGAGTACAGTATGACCTCCTTTAGGATACATGCCTAATTGTAAAATACCAGATTCACAGTAATAATAGGTAAGCTTTACTCTTGGTTGTACCTTTTACGTTTAGTATAGTCTGCATTTTTTTTGTTTATGGTTTGGCTATGCTATCTAAAAAAACAAGGATTTTTTTTCTTGGTTTTTGAAATGATCTTAATTAGAGCAACTCAAGTTTCATGAGTTGGGTTTTTTTTTTTTTTTCATAGAAAATATGTTTGAAAGGAAATAAGAGAAGTAGCGAGAAAAAAAGAGAAGCATGCTAGAGTTAGTGTTTCCTCAGATAAGTTTCATGGTAGGCATCCATCTTTCTCAGTATTTAAGTGCGCCTAAACAATTTGGTAATTTGTAGGCTACGACTGTACTCTTGGTTGTTTCGGCAACTCCCAAATGTGTACTTAATTCATACTATCATAAATGGATGATCCAATAGAAAAAGTACATCTTACGATCATAAATATAGTTTTTATATTGTTATATAAGCTTTTTCAGGGAGGATTGATTTTCAATGTTAATATGATGTAGAATTTTTGGTAAGAAAATCAACCTTGACAATTTTATCCAAAAGTTTTAAAAATATAATGCGTAAAGTTTAAGTTTTAACTTTATAGTAAATATAAGATTGTGAATATAGTAAATATGAGTTGTAAATTTTATATTGTATGTATTTAGAAAAAGAGTTAAATGTTGATTTTAAAGTGCTTCTATGTTGTTATTAAGCTTTTATAGGTTTGGTTGTTTTTGGTGTTCTTTTATTATTTTTCTTATTTTGGTGTTTTTGTTTTTATGCTAGTATCAAATTTGGTTTATTTTGTTCTTTGTAGATATACTATTTATATTTTCTGAAACATTAAAGATTCATTATCAAGAATTAAGGGATCATGTTTCCCTTTTTATATATTTTTCTAATTTGTTAAAAATATTCATTTCAGAAGTTAGAAAATTAATTTTGAATTAACCAGTACCCCATAGAAAGTTATCCCTAATTCTTTCTTAATTAGTGCTATTTTCATGTCATTCCAGTATGCATGCAGCTGCCCTTCCTCATCTTTCTAACTTCAGTGTGATTAAATGCCTCACATTTCCCAACCCCCAAATTCTCCTGATTGCCAGCTAATGTGATGCTTCTTTGCCAGGCTTCATGCTTCAAACTTCTTGAAAAATGGAGATTAAGATTAATGTATAATTTAACTTAGAGACATTGTTACAAGGCTGCCTTTGCAATTTCCCTATCAACACAGTGAAAATATTATAGAATAAGATGAAGGCTGAATAGGAAAGGATATTAGAAGATAAGAGGGAGGTTGAATTAAGTAAAATATGTTATGCAAAATCTTGGATTAGCACCGTGGCTGGTGCTACCTCAAGTTTGGGTGAAAACTCATGTTTTTCATCAATATTCAGAGTTCACATTATATACCAAGATGTTTTTATTTTAAATTCTTGAAGTTTTACTGAAATGGAATTTCCTCACTCTTCAGTAAAATCCCATTCTCCTAACTTAATTTAATCCATAGAATAATTGGGAATCAAGGGGAAAAATCTTTGGTATCTAAAGTATTAAGATAATATAAAATCTCATTCCTTCATTTCTTTTTTAAGGGAAATAATTATCTCATGACCTGATGATTTTTTGTTTTGTCTTATTGAAGTATATTTCAAATGTATAGAAATCTTACATATTTACATACAAAGCTGTCATCCTATATAATAAAGAGGTAATACGCAAATTGACCATCACACCCTCATACAAGATGGCTGCCCCCATGTGGTCAAAGATGACCGCCCTCATGTCGTCACAAGATGGCCACCACAAGATGGCTGGCAGGGGAGGGCAGTTATGGGTGATCAGGCCAGCAGGGGAAGGCAGTTGGGGGTGACCAAGCAGGCAGGGGAGGGCAGTTAGGGGCGACCAGGCCAGCAGGGGAGGGCAGTTGGGGGCGACCGGGCCGGCAGGGGAGCAGTTAGGGGCCGATCAGGGCTGGCAGGGGAGTGGTTAGGGGGCGATCAGGCTGGCAGGCAGACGCGGTTAGGGGCAATCAGGCAGGCAGGCAGGCGAGAGGTTGGGAGCCAGCAGTCCTGGATTGTGAGAGGGATGTCTGACTGACAGGGATCAGGCCTAAACCGGCAGTTGGACATTCCCCAAGGGGTCCCAGATTGGAGAGGGTGCAGGCTGGGCTGAGGGACACCCCCCTCCAGTGCATGAATTTCATGCACTGGGGCTCTAGTCCTATCTAATAATAGACAAACATGGTAATTAACCATACCTCCGCTACGCTTCCCATTGGCTAATCAGCAGGATATGCAAATTAACTGCCAACCAAGATGGCGGTCGGCAGCCAGGCAGCTGAAGCGAACATGAGGATTGCTTGCTCCAGTGTGGAGGAAGCCAAGGTTCCCCGCCTGCCTCGGCTGGGCTCTTAGCTGCACTCTAAGCAACAATGTTGCAATTATAGAAGCTAAACAAACCCCAGATACCTGCTTTCAGCCAGCTGGCCTCGGAGCTGGAGCCGCAACAAACCTTTAATTACAGAAGGTAAATAAGTACCAGAATAAAAAAAAAAGAAAAAAAAGGAGAGACTGGGAGCGTCAATTGCAGGCTTGGCCCACCTGAAAACAGCCCTCAGCCCCTAATCCAGGCTGGCCAGGCACCCCAGTGGGGACCCCCACCCTGAAGGGGGTGCAGGCAGCCTGAAAACAGCCATAAGCTCCTCATCCAGGCTGGCCAGGCACCCCAGTGGGGACCCCCACCCTGAAGGGGGTCTGGGCAGCCTGAAAACAGCCATCAGCCCCTCATCCAGGCTGGCCAGGCACCCCAGTGGCGACCCCCACCCTGAAGGTGGTGCGGGCAGCCTGAAAACAGCCATCAGCCCCTCATCTAGGCTGGCCAGGCACCCCAGTGGTGACCCCCACCCTGAAGGGGGTGCGGGCAGCCTGAAAACAGCCATCAGCCCCTCACCCAGGCTGGCCAGGCACCCAAGCGGGATCCCCACCCTGATCCGGGACACCATTCAGGGCAAGCCAGCCGGCCCCCCACCCGTGCACCAGGCCTCTATCCTATATTAAGTAAAAGGGTAATATGGAAACTGACCCTAACAGCAGAAAGACTGTGAATGACTGGTCACTATGACACATACTGACCACCAGGGGGTAGACGCTCAATGCAGGAGCTGCCTTCTGGTGGTCCGTGAGCTCCCACATGGAGGAGCCTGCTCAGCCACAAGTCAGGCTGATGGCTGCCAGTACAGCGGTGGTGGTGGGAGCCTCTCCTGCCTCCTCAGCAGTGCTAAGGATGTCCAACTGCAGCTTAGGTCTGCTCCCTTCTGGCAAGTGGACATCCCCCGATGGCTGCCGGGCTGCCAGAGGGATGTCTGATTGCCAGCTTAGGCCCGATCCCCTGGGGAGCAGGCCTCAGCCAGCAGATGATCATCCCCCGAGGGGTCCCAGACTGTGAGAGGGCACAGGCCGGGCTGAGGGACCCCCAATCCCCCCGAGTGCACAAATTTTTATGCACCAGGCCTCTAGTCTATATATATAAAAGCCTAAGTGATTGGTTGACTGGATGACCAGTTGGTAGCTATGATGCGCACTGACCACTAGGGGGCAGGTGCTCAACGCAGGAGTTGCTCCCTGGTGGTTAGTGCACTCCCACAGCAGGAGTGCCACTCAGGTGACAGGTGGGCACCAGATGCCAGGCTGACAGTTGGTGAGCACAGCTACAGTGGTGTGAGTCTGTCTCATGGTCACTCCCCCTGCATGCCTCAGTGGCGGCAGCGACAGGTGTAGTGGAGCTGGGATGAGTGGGAGAGGCACAGCGCCCAGCCCAGGCTTGGGCTCCTTCCTGGCCGCCTACCGCTTCCCGCACTACTTCATGCTGTTTGGGATCAATGTAGACAGTGGGCTGGAACCCGACGAGCTGGCAGGGAAAGCTGGGCTGCAGTGGCCAGCTGAGGGATGAATCTGTGCACTGGGCCTCAAGTCTATATATATAAAAGCCTAAGCAACTGAATGATCAAACGACTGAACCACTGGTTGACTGGTTGCTATGATGTGCACTGACCACCAGGGGGCAGACGCTCAACACAGGAGCTTCCCCCTCGTGGTCAGTGCGCTCCCACAGCCCCTCCCCCTGGCCAGCCAACCTCTTGCGGCCCTTTCCCCCGGCTGGCCAACTTCCCACGGCTCCCCCAACCCCAGCCGGCCAACCTCCTGCACCCCTGCTGGCCAGACCCCATCGGCCCCAATCGCTGGCCAGACCCCATCGGCCCCAATCGCTGGCCAGACCCCATCGGCCCCAATCGCTGGCCATGCCAAGGGACCCCACCCGTGCACAAGTTCGTGCACCGGGCCTCTATTATCCTATCTAATAAAAGAGAAACATGGTAATTGGCGTACGACCGCTACCCTTCCCATTGGCTAATCAGGGCAATATGCAAATTAACTGCCAGCCAAGATGGCGGCCGGCAGCCAGGCAGCTTGAAACTAACATGAGGCTTGCTTGCTTCAGTGACGGAGGACTCCAATGTTCCCCGCCTACCGAGGCAGGCCTCTGAGCTGCAACTCTAAGCAACTATGTAACAAATATAGAAGCTAAACAAAACCCCAGAAACCCACTTTAGTCCGCCGGGCTTCGGCCAGCAGGATCGCAACATTGTAAGCAAAGGCCAGAAATCTACTTTCAGCAGCAGAGGCCTAAGAGCTGGAGCCAAGCCTCAAAGCTAAAGCTGGCCCAGAATAAAAAAGAAAAAAAAGAAAAAAAGGAGCGGTTGGGAGCTTCAGTCACCCCCAGCCTGAAAACAACCCTCAGCCCCTCACCCAGACTGGCCAGGCACCCCAGTGGGGACCCCCACCCTGATCCAGGACACCATTCAGGGCAAACCAGCCGGCACCCACCCGTGCACCAGGCCTCTACCCTATATAGTAAAAGGGTAATATACCTCCCAGCACCGGGATCAGCGGAGCCGTGAGGCCTTCCGGCACTGGGATCAGCATGACAGGGGGCAGCGCCCAAACCCCCGATCGCCCTGCAGCTCTGTGTGTGACAGGGGGCGGGGCCACAACCTCTCTATCCACCCTGCTCTGTTCGTGACAGGGAAGGCGCCCCAACCCCCTGATCAGCCCTGCTCTGTGTGTGACAGGGTGTGGCGCCCCAACCCCCCCCCCCCCCCCACCACGGGCCCTGCTCTGTGTGTGATGGGGTAGAGCCATAACCTCCCCATCGGCCCTGCCCTGAGTGTGAGAGTGGCGGCGCCCCAACCCCCTGATGGGCCCTGCTCTGTTCGTGACAGGGGGCAGCGCCCCAACCCCCTGATTGGCCCTGCTCTGTGCGTGATGGGGAGAGCTCCCCAACCCCCCTGATGGGCCCTGCTTTGTGCGTGATAGGGTAAGGAGCCCCAACCCCCCTGATGGGCCCTGCTCTGTGCGTGACAGGGTAAGGAGCCCCAACCCCCCTGATGGGCCCTGCTCTGTGCATGACAGGGGGCAGTGCCCCAACCCCTTGATCGGCCCTGCTCTGTGTGTGACAGGGGGTGGTGCCGCAACCTCCCCATCGACCCTGCCTTGAGTGTGACAGAGGGAGGTGCCCCAACCCCCCAATTGGCCCTACCCTGAGCGGGACTGAGGGTGGCATCACAACCTCCCGATCGTCCTGCTCTGTGCATGACAGAGGGTGGCGCCCCAACTCCCCAATCGGCCCTGCTCTGAGCCCAACCAGGGGCTGCACCTAGGGATTGGGCCTGCCCTCTGCCACCTGGGAGCAGGCCTAAGCCAGCAGGTCGTTATCTCCCGCGGGGTCCCAGACTGCAAGAGGGCACAGGCCGTGCTGAGGGACCCCCCTCCCCCCCGAGTGCACAAATTTTTGTGCACCGGGCCTCTAGTCCTATCTAATAAAAGAGAAACATGGTAATTAGCCGTACGACCGCTACCCTTCCCATTGGCCAATCAGGGTGATATGCAAATTAACTGCCAGCCAAGATGGCGGCCAGCAGCCAGGCTACTGAAACGAACAGGAGGCTTGCTTGCTTCAGTGACGGAGGACTCCAACGTTCCCCGCCTGCCGCTGCTGGGCTCTGAGCTGCTAAGAAACATTGTTACAAATATAGGAGGTAAACAAAACCCCAGAAACCTGTTTTCAGTCAGCCGGGATCTCAGAGCTGGAGTCGCAACAAAGTTTCAAGTACAGAAAGTAAACAAAGCCAGAAACCTGCTTTCAGCAGTGAGGTCTCACAGCTAAAGTCGGCTCTCAGCTCCAGTGACAGCCATAAATCCAAAAAAAAAAAAAAAAAAAAGGAGCGGTTGGGAGCTTCAGTCACCCGCCAGCCTGAAAACGGCCCTCAGCCCCTCACCCAGACTGGCCAGGCACCCCAGTGGGGACCCCTACCCTGACCGGGGTGTGACCAGATGCAAACAGCCATCATCGCCTCATCCAGGCTGGCCAGGCACCCAAGCGGGACCCCCACCCTGATCCAGGACACCCTTCAGGGCAAACCAGCCGGCCCGCACCCATGCATCAGGCCTCTATCCTATATAGTAAAAGGGTAATGTGCCTCCCAGCACCAGGATCAGCAGAGCCGCGAGGCCTCCTGGCCCCTGGAGCAGCGTGACGGGGGGCAGCGCCCAAACCCCCTGATCGCCCTGCGGCTCTGTGTGTGACAGGGGGCAGGGACACAAACTCCCTATCCGCCCTGCTCTGTTTGTGACAGGGGAAGGTGCCCCAACCCCCTGATCGGCCCTGCTCTGTGCCTGACAGGGGGGAGCTCCCCAACCCCCTAATCGGCCCTGCTTTGTGTGTGACAGGTTGCGGCCCCCCAACCCCCCCATGGGCCCTGCTCTGTGTGTGACAGGGTGGAGCCGCAACCTCCCCATCAGCCCTGCCCTGAGTGTGATGGGGTAGTGCCCCAACCCCCTGATCGGCCCTGCTCTGTGGGTGATGGGGCAGCGCCCCAACCTCCCCATCGACCATGCCTTGAGTGTGACGGGGCGGCGCCCCAACCCCCCAATTGGCCCTCCCCTGCGTGTGACTGAGGGTGGCATCACAACCTCCTGATCGGCCCTGCTCTGTGCATGACAGGGGGGAGCTCCCCAACCCCCTGATCGGCCGGCTCTGTATGTGACAGGGGTGGCACCACAATCCCCTGATCCGCCCTGCTCTGTGCGTGACGGGGTGGCGCCGCAACTCCCCAATCGGCCCTGCTCTGAGCCCGACCAGGGGCTGCGGGCAGGCACCTAGGGATTGGGCTTGCCCTCTGCCACCTGGGAGCAGGCCTAAGCCAGCAGGTTGTTATCTCCCGAGGGGTCCCAGACTGTGAGAGGGCACAAGTGGGGCTGAGGGACCGCCCCCCCCCCCCCCCCGCCAGTGCACAAACTTTTGTGCACCGGGCCTCTAGTCCTATATAATAAGAGGGTAATATGCAAATTGACCCTAACAGCAGAAAGACTGGGAATCACTGGTCACTATGACACACACTGACCACCAGGGGGCAGATGCTCAATGCAGGAGCTGCCCCCTGGTGGTCAGTGTGCTCCCACAGGGGGAGCTCTGCTCAGCCATAAGCCAAGTTGACGGCTGCCAGTACAGTGGTGGTGGTGGGAGCCTCTCCTGCCTCCTCAGCAGCGCTAAGGATGTCCGACTGCAACTAGGCCTGCTCCCCGCTGGCAAGTGGACCTCCCCCGAGAGCTCCTGGGTTGCCAGAGGGATGTCTGACTGCCAGCTTAGGCCCAATCCCCTGGGGAGTGGGCCTAAGCTGGCAGGTGGTCATTCCCTGAGGGGTTCCAGACTGGGAGAGGGCACAGGCTGGGCTGAGGGACCCTCCCGAGTGCACACATTTTTGTGTACTGGGCCTCTAGTTATAAATAAAGTTATACACAGATCCTTTTTTGAAGGTTGGAAGGCTTAATTTGATTTTATAAATGTCTTTGTTGATAGTAGGGATGACCTTTAAATGATGGATGACCTTTGTATTTGAAGGGTCAATGCAACTGTGTAAATGCCACACAGTTTTTATATAGATTTGACTTGATTTTATTTATCTCTCTCTATTAACGTTTTTATGTGTAACTATATTTTCCTAAGTGGTTTAGTAAAGCATGTGTTTGAAAAGGTTGTCTAAATCCATCATGCTAAGAGGAAGATAAGACTTTATTCACGATGATATATCAATAGTATTTTAAATAGTAGCCTAATAAAAGGAAGAGATTGATTGGAAACAGACTGGAGTTCTTAAAATAATTATTGTTGTTGGCAAATGATGAACAGAATGTAATAGAAAGACATCAAGGGGATTTTTTCTTTGAGATAAACTTATAATAATAATGTTCTGGTTTTCCCTAGAAAATATTGTTGATAGGTTTGTCATTTCAGTTTTTCCAAGTTGATTTTTCCGAATCAACTAAAATGGTTTTTGACTGAGAAAATCATTTATTTAATCAAATCTTTGGGACATTTAAATAAATTAAAAGAACTGTTGAAAAACTGTCTGTAAATCCAGTCAAAGATTTACAATTTGGGAAGATAAGCAGCTTTGCATTACTTAGAGAACAAACACACAAAAAATATGGAGTCTACTTTCTCTTAAGGTTTAAAAATGTAAATAAATATAAAATGGACCTCCACTGCCCATGAACTCTAATTCTCAGGAGAAATATGTATCCTTTTCTAATATGCCTATCCTTTTGTTTGGCAACTTACTTTTTTCATTAAACAGTCTACTGTGTATACTACATTAAATGATTTCTCACTCTTTTTAATTGCATATAATACTCTATGGCATGAATATAGCATAATTTCTATTTCCATTTCTCTTTTGAGGTTTTAAGAGCAATTCCCATTTTTCTTTCATGCTATTGCAAATATTGTAAAGAATAGTCTTCCTTTTACATATACCCCAAAGCACACACACGGATGTCTAGATTGATCTCCTGAGCTGTGCCCGATCTGGTTGTTGATGGGATGACTAAATTGCTCTCTAGAAAGACTGCAAATGTATGCCCACCTAGCACCCTCTCTCCTTTGTGCCGTCACCAACAGCAGATATTATCAGTCTTTTAAATCTTTATCACTCTGATTAGGGACAAGTAGTGTCCATTTTATTTTCATTTCCCCGATTACAAAGTGAGGTTGAGCATTTTTTATATGTTTGTTAGGTAATAAATTTTAATTTTAATTTTGTAAGTGCCTATATGACTGTTAAACCTCATTTATACTGCTCTTCCTATCAGAGATTTAATATTTCATAATTACTACAGTTAAATTCTAAACATCTCATTAGGTTTGTACATCTGCCTGCACGTTAGTCTAAAGGGGAGTCAGGAAGACAGTGAACATTGCTTTCCTAATAGTGTGGGAGTGGAATCATGAAAAACCCCTCCTCCTTTCCACTCATACCCACGCCTTCTGGATTTTTATCTGTTAAAAGGTGTATAATGTTTCGGGATCCCAGCATACCATGGATATACAGATCAAAACTCCTAGGAAACCAGAAATAACCCACCGTATTTGAGGGGACGGAATTTACCTTCCCCTAGGATTCTCTCCCCTCCTCCCAAATGTTTCACCTTGTGCCTTCTCTGTCATACTGTGGTCACTCAGGCTGATTCCTCTTTGACCAGGACCTGCTTTTCTTGGTATGGTGGTCATAAATCAAATCACATGTACTTATGCTCGATTAAGACATCTTAGTCATGCTTCATCTGACTGAAGAAATGTAAATATTCCGGACACTGACTTCTAGTGAAATCTGGAGACCCTACACTTTGTCAGTGGTGTTAAGGTTTAGAAGGTGCCTAGAAGCATACAGACCTTGGAACTTATTTTTGTGATAGTCCTTGGAGACTGCTCCTGTGACATGTTAATAGTAATAATCGGGGTTAACTTTTATTGAACATTTACACATGTCTGGGACTATCATCAGCATTTTACAGCCTTTATTTTTTGTGTTGCGAAGTGCACCCTCTGGACTTTATTTCCATAGGCACAGGTAGGTGGTGCAAAGTTCAGAACCTTTATGTCTAGGAGCACAAGTGCATGCTGACCCCCTAACCCACCTCCACTGCCAACTTAATGATTAGGATTCAGACTGAAAGATGGTAGGAAACATAAATGATTTATTCTTCTGTGTTTTTAAGCGGGATTCCTGGATCAGCTCAGATCATTAGAAAGCCATCTGTAGTTCAAGTTAGTTCCTCAGTAGGTTTTATCAAACTTGTAAAAGTTTAATAAAATTTTAGTGGGCCAAGTGCTGTTGACACAAAAATAAATAAGACATGACTTTTTTCTTCAAGAAGGTTATAGTCTATTTCAGTGATGGCGAACCTTTTGAGCTCGGCGTGTCAGCATTTTGAAAAACCCTAACTTAACTCTGGTGCCGTGTCACATATAGAAATTTTTTGATATTTGCAACCATAGTAAAACAAAGATTTATATTTTCGATATTTATCTTATATATTTAAATGCCATTTAACAAAGAAAAATCAACCAAAAAATGAGTTTGTGTGTCACCTCTGACACGCGCGTGTCATAGGTTTGCCATCACTGGTCTAGTTGAAGAAAAAGACCCATAAGTAGCTAATTTTAGCAAAATGTAGTAAATGCAGCAATAAGATATGAACAGGGTATAATATTAACTGACTAAAAGGAACTTAGTTTGGCTTGGCTTTTTCATTCTTGGCTTTCGCTCCCAGCATGTACTAGATGGTAGGCACTTGGCACAGACTGGTACCTGCTAATGCCGAGCCCAGCTCCTTTAGAAATGTGGTAGGGAAAACTATACGGAGAGGTGGTATTTGACTCTGGTTTCAAACCATTAGCAGGGTAACCACGGGCAAGTTACTTAATCTCTCTGTGCCTCCAGTTTTTTCGTCTTCTAAGTGGACAAATTAGTAGTGACTTACCTCATTAGGTTGTTTAAAGGATGAAATGAGATAATGCCTGTAAAACTTAGCATAGTGCCTGGAATATAGATTTTATTTATTTATTTTAAATTTATCTATATTGTTGAAAGTATTACAGATGTCCCCTTTGTTTTTGTGTTTTTTCCCCCCATTGACCCCTCCACCCTCTACCTGGCCCTCCTAGGCCTTCACCTCTCTGTTGTCTGAGTTCATGGGTTATGCATATATGCATATAAGTTTCCCAGTTAATCACCCCCCCCCCTTCCTTCCCTCTGAAATTCATCAGTCTGTTCCATGCTTCTATGTCTCTGGTTCTATTTTATTCATCAATTTATTTTGTTCCTTAGATTCCACATATGAGTGAGATCATATCATACTTATCTATCTGTGTCTGGTTTATTTCACTTAGCATAATGCTCTCCAGGTCCTTCCATGTTGTTGCAAATGGTAAGAGTTCTTTCTTTTTTACAGCTGTGTAGTATTCCATTGTGTAGATGTACGACAGCTTTTTTATCCACTCATCTGCTAATGGGCACTTGGGCTGTTTCCAAATCTTAGCTATTGTAAATTGTGCTGCTATGAACATATGGGTGCATACATTCTTTCTTATTGGTGTTTCAGGTTTCTTAGTATATATTCCTAGAAATGGGATCACTGGGTCAAATCGGAGTTCCATTTTTATTTTTTTAAGGAAACTCCATACTGTTTTCCACAGTGGCTGCACCAGTCTGCATTCCTACCAGCCTTGTACTAGGGTTCCCTTTTCTCCACATCCTCACTAATACTTGTTTGTTGATTTGTTGATGATAGCCATTCAGATAGGTGTGAAGTGATATCTCATTGGTGTTTTAATTTGCATCTCTTAGATCATTAGTGACTTTGAGCTTTTTTTCATATGCCTTTTGGCCTTCTGTATGTTCACTTTGGAGAAGTATCTATATTGATCCTTTGCCCATTTTTAAATTGGATTGTTTGTCTTCCTTTTGTTAAGTTTTTTGAGTTCCCTCTCTATTTTAGAAATTAACCCCTTATCGGATGTATCATTGGCAAATATGTTCTCCTATGCAGTGGGCTCTTTTTTTCATTTTGTTGATGGCTTCTTTTCCTATGCAAAAGCTTTTTATTTTTATGTAGTCCCATTTGTTTATTTTCTCCTTAGTTTCCTTGGCCCTAGGAGATGTAGCTGTAAACATATTGCTACAAGAAATGTCTGAGATTTTGCTGCTTATGGTTTCTTCTATGATTTTTATGGTTTCACGACTTACATTTAAGTCTTTTATCCATTTTGAGTTTACTGTAGTTTACTCTTGTGTATGGTATAAGTTGTGGTCTAGTTTTATTTTTTTTGCTTGCACCTGTCCAGTTTTCCCAACACCATTTATTGAAGAGACTGTCTTGACTCCATTGTATGCTCTTGCCTCCTTTGTCAAACATTACTTGAGCATAATGGCTTGGGTTGATTTCTGGGGTCACTGTTCTGTTGAGCCATATGCCTGTTTGTGTGCCAGTACCAGGCTGTTTTGAGTACAGTGGCTTTTTAGTATAACTTGATATCTGGTATTGAGAGTCATCCAACTTTGTTGTTCTTTCTCAAGATTGCTGTGGCTATTTGGGGTCTTTTTTGGTTCCACATAAATTTTTGGAGTATTTATTCTAGATCTGTGCAATATGCTGTTGGTATTTTAATAGGAATTGTCTTAAATCTGTAGATTGCTTTGGGTAGTATGGATATTTTAATGATGTTAATTCTACCAATCCATGAACACAGTATATTCTTCCACTTGTTTATATCGTCCTCTATCTCTTTTTCAGCATCCTGTATTTTTCAGGGTACAGGTCTTTTGCCTCCTTGGTCAAGTTTATCCCTAAGGATCTTAATTTTTTTGTTGCAATGGTATATGGGATTTTTTTCTTTGTTTATTTGTTTCCCTTTCTGAGAGTTCATTTAGTGATGTATAAAAATGCCATTGATTTCTGGGTGTTAATTTTGTTACCTACGACAATGCTGAATTCATTTTTTCATAATGTTGTTGCTTTTGTTTTTGTGTTTTTTTTTCTGCAGAGAGTGATAATGAACTCTCAAGTGGAACAGGTGATGTGTCTAAGGATTGTCCTGAGAAGATCCTGTATTCCTGGGGAGAATTGCTAGGAAGATGGTAAAAATTTATTTTTCTTATTGAAAATGTTTACATAATTGATATTGAGTTAGTTAGATTTTATATTATATAATTTTGTTGTATAAAATATGTGTTCATATATCTTAATATTTAATGAATTTTTAAAAACATAAAAGTTAAAATAAAATTCACAAATACTCTTTATGTTTATCTAGGTCTTCCACCAGTATGGTCTTATATAACTTACTTTTGAAAGACATATTTTGCCTTATTATTTCTCCAGGCATAACATTGCTCAGAGCAGTCAATTTTATGCTGTATGCCAACACACATAGATAGCATTATTATAGGGTTACATTTACCAAGACAGTTACCACAAAAAGGGGCTGTAGAGTTTAGAAATACTCATTTCACCACTGATTATAAACTATAACTCAGTCTGTTTTATTCTTTCTGACTATATTACTTTACATTTTGGGATTTTTTCTATCTGGAACTATCAAAAAAAAGTACTCTGTTTATATTTATTGTAAATACTCTGTTTATATTTATTATAATTAAGTTTTTAAAAAAGATAATCATGATGTCATATGCTGATAAAATAATCTTGCCAATGAAAAGTTTCCTCCATATCAGTGTAGACATATGGAAAACACTATTTTTTAATTGAGTATACAGATCAGATTATATGCATGCAGGTAGTCCAGGAGAAACTACAGAAAAAAAAAGGTACAATAAAGTATAAGAACAATTAAACTACTTTTATCTTAAGAGTCAAATGAATGTTATTTATCATGATCTCCTATACATATCCTAAGAGACTCCTGAGTTAATTTGAAGACGTGTATTTATAGATCCAAGGGTTGGAAGGTTTATGACTTTTCATTTTAAAATCTGGAGACTAGGTTTGTCAAATTCCTAATCAAAGTGTTGAGCCTATTATGCTTGTAAGGAGTTACCCTAAGAGGAAGAGAGGGCCTGCTGCCTCGCCTTTATTAAACAAAGAAAATTTGATTTATCATACATGTACAAATATAAAAAGAACACATCTCAGAATTTGTTTAGCTCATTAATTCATAGGGAACCAATAAGATATTAGAACCAATCAAAATGAGGATTTGATTTAGAGATTTGTATTCTCCACCTAACAGTCCATTTGCATTGTATGAACAGGAATCACTTGAATAGCTGGGTACAAAAAACTTTTGCATTATTATCAGTTTTCTACATGTTATCTTCTACCTGATGAGAGTTGTGAATTAGCCTAGTCAAAGACAAATAAATACACCCCTATGCCATCAGATAATTCTCAGAAGCTCCAGCATTCCACTGAAAGGATGTTCAGCAATCTCTTTAGTCCATAGTAAAAATTTTCCACTATTTTTCCCTATATTATATCCAGAAGTTAATTTATTCATTGTAAGCATTGTTGACCTATCTAAATTTATTTCACCTGTTTTTACTGATTTTGTTTAGTGTTATTGTCCCTATTATTTTATGATCAACAATTTTCAATTTAGATGGCCCTGAGTTAGTGTTGAAGTAAAACTATTCATGACACTTCTTAAAGACAGGTAGACTTCATTCAAAGGGGGTGGGCTATCTTGATACAGGTATAGGGATCACTGAAGTGGGTCTTGCAGTGGGGGAGAAAGATTTGGCTCAAACTCAAATACAGCAAAAGCAAAAAAAAAAAAAAAAAAAGTGTGAATTTACAGCCAGGGTGCAAGGTGGAGGTCAGTGGATGGAAAATTACTAAGCAGAAACCTCAGGGGTAATGTGGGATCTTGGCTAAACTGACCTAAAAAAGGTTCTTAATGAAGACAGATCAGCATGCTCAGACATCACATGGGGGTGTGGAAGATAAGGAACCCAACTGGAAATTGAGCTTGATTAGATATGGAGGATGAGTGATTTTTTTAAGGCATTCTCAATGTTTAACTCACCCTGGCACCAGAACCCCTGGTATCTGGCCCCTTTGTCCACCTATTACCCCTACTTTCCTTTTGGAACATATAGGTTCATCACTTAGAGGGCACAAAACAGATAGTTTGGGTGGTAGTGAATGCTGCTGGGATCCATTTGTCCTGCTGGTGTCCAGGACTGCATTCCTGTAGGTAAGTTCCCTGTTAAAACTCTAAACCAACAAGCTGGACTTATCTGCATTATTCTTTGGCCTCTCGGCTTCTTGGGCATTTGGGGGCATGTTGATCCAGAGCCTATGATCCACTTTCAGCTTCAGGGTCACTTCCCCCCCTCCCCTGCCACGCACACACACTTAGCCAATTTGCCATACATTTATCTCAGGAGATTCAGATGGTTCTTTTTGTGCCTTGACATGCTGCTTAGAAATATTTAGTTAATACATTCATCTACACTAATAAAAGACAAAGATGCTAATTGACCATACCTTTGCTACACCCCAAGCCACGCCCACCAGCCAATCAGAGTGACCATATGCAAATTAACCCAACCAAGATGGCGATTGGCAGCCACGGAGCTAGAACAAGCAGGAGGCTTGGTTGCCCAGGCAATGGAGGAAGCCAAGCTTCCCGCCAGCCCTGAGCTGGCTTTGGCCTCTGCTAAAGGCAACAAAGTTTCAATTATAGAAGATAAACAAATCCCAGATTCCTGCTTCCAGCCAGCCTCCACTGGGAGCTTGGGTGGCTGGGGGTTATAGCCAACCTGCAAACAGCCATCAGCCCCTCACCCAGACTGGCCAGGCACTCCTATATTATAAAAGGGTAATATGCAAATTGACCCTAACAGCAGAAAGACTGGGAATGACTGGTCACTATGACACACACTGACCACCAGGGGGCAGATGCTCAATGCAGGAGCTGTCCCCTGGTGGCCAGTGTGCTCCCACAGGGGGAGCTCTGCTCAGCCACAAACCAGGCTGGCAGCTGCCAGTACAGCGGTGGTGGTGGGAGCCTCTCCCGCCTCCTCAGCAGCGCTAAGGATGTCCGACTGCAGCTTAGGCCTGCTCCCCGCTGGCTAGTGGACATCCTCCGAGGGCTCCCGGGCTGCCTGAGGGATGTCTGATGCCAGCTTAGGCCTGATCCCCCAGGGAGCGGGCCTAAGCTAGCAGGCGGTCATCCCCCGAGGGGCCCCAGACTGTGAGAGGGCACAGGCCGGACTGAGGGACCCCCCTGAGTGCACAGTTTTTTGTGCACTGGGCCTCTAGTTATAATGAGAAAGTTCATAGGGTGATTTATAAAGTAAATGAGAGGAAGAAAAACCTTTCCTTGATGGTGGAATAACATGGTTCACCAATAAAGAAGATAAGATCAAGGAACATAGTCAAAGACATCACAGAGCTTAATATCATTATCTCGTGCTCTTCCCCCATTTCTCTTTTGACACAGGCTTATACTTTATGTAAACTCATTAATATACTTTTCATAACAACAGCAGTTCAGCAGTGGTGAGGGGTGTATGAATGTCTTATTTTCTTGTTTTTTTCAGGCACAATAACCTTGGTGTACGACCAAAAGGACTGTCCACGCTGGTGAAGAGTGGCATCCCTGAAGCTCTGAGGGCAGAGGTATGGCAGTTGTTAGCAGGCTGCCATGACAACCAGGCAATGCTGGATAGATACCGACTTCTCATCACAAAGGTAGGAAGCTATTTTCATGTTATGCTCATGGACAACATTTAACTCGTAACTCCAATAATGCTTTGGACCTATTTCAACATGCTATCGATGGAGTGCAGTGAATAGTTCTGCCTTTTGTTGGAACCCTTGCTGGATAGTGGAAACAATACACCATAGTCAGCTGCAAACACTTTATGCTTTAGCTTTCATTTTTCCCTGTAAGTGACTTTATAATAACTATTTACCAAATTGGAATATATTTTAAGTGAAATAAAGTAACCTTTTTTGTTGTTGTTTGAGATTTATGTACAGTTATCTTGTTCACAATATACTTGGCTTCTAGTATACTTTAAAAATCAAATTAACTTAACATGAAATTAAAAGGCCTTCTGTGCCTAAATGACCTTGCCATTCAATGATGTGGGCAATAGCTGCCCACATCAGGAGCCTCTGGATTCAATGTAGATTCCTTTGCTTATGTCTAAAAGGCTGATTTTAGAACATGGTAAAGGTCATCCTCAATCCTAGATTGTCTTTGTAGGTCTCACCTCCTAATTTTTTAATCTACTCTAAAATGTAGATTTTGAAATAATAGCAACTTTAAAAAATTTTAATTCATAAATGTGATTTTTTTGATAACCAAGACGTTGTTCCTCAGGATATATCAACTTTTATAATTCCTTAACTCCTCTAATTCCTTTTTCCCGTCCTTCCTTCTTTGCCCCCTCCCTTCCACAAATATTTTTGAGTGCCTAGGATATTCAGTCACCGCTAAATTCAGATTTTTAAACCATCTTTTATGATTAATGTTTTCTACAGTGGCATGTGCAAGGTGATCCATGGGGAGGATGTCTAAAGTTTCATTTGTATTTTTAAAAATACAAACACACAAGGATATGGAACTGTATTGATACTTGCTATGCTGACATTTGTTGTGCTGTGGTACTGAGATCTCACTAGGTCCTTGGGCCCAGTGGCCACTTGTCCCATGTGGTTCAGGAGTGACCCGAGAGAAGAAGGGGTTTGCACACCTTGGAGCTGAATAACAGTGGTGCTGACACTCAAATGTTCACTTTCAGAATATTACAGTTTTTTACAGTTTACATGTGCTTGATTACGTGGATTTATAGGTTATCTAGTTTTAATTTAACCTTAACTCATAGAATGGATGAGCGCTTTGAAAAGATTGCTGTCACATGATGTTAATAGCAAGATGTTTAAAAAACACTGATCTATCCCTTTAAGTAAAAAATAATATTATGATGATGGATGACAGAGCACCTGCTGTGGAAATAAACTCATGTTATAGAGAATGGCATTTGACATATTTGGCAATTTAAATACCACTATGTGATTTTTCCACTGAAAACTACATGTGTGTTATTATAAAAACTCTTTATGTCTTCTTACTTAAAAACCTGAAATCAGGAATTTCAAATATGGTTAAATTTGTACAAATAGTTGTAGAGAATTTGGAGACTGAATGTTAAAAATATAAAAATAACAGTATAATACAGTAGTACTGGTATGTAATAAAAATAAATAGTGAGAGAAATAGACATATATTGGAAGTTTATGCTCAGAAAAGTTGTTATTGATGGGGCTATCTGAGCAAAAATGTGCAAAGACCATAATTCTGGATGTCAGATCCCTTTTTCATATAAATAACAAACAGTACTTTTAATGGCTGCTCATAGGGTAGCAGCTAGAGGCTTTGTTAATTCATACCTTTCAAGATTTCAGACTTTGGGGGAAAAATTAAAATATCATTCATGAACTCCTGACACTACAAGTATATGCTCATATATGTGATAAAAGTTTTACCATATATACCAAGCGCCATGTAAGGAACGTGCTCAAGGTCCCAAGCTAGTAAGTAAGCAGCAGAGCTTAGAATTTGAAGCCACGGTCGCCCTCCATAGTGAACACCAACCTTTCCTCCTGGATTTGAGTCTCACTCTTCCCACATATTAATTTGTGATCTTGAGAAGTTATCCCAATTTTCTAAGCCTCAATTTCATCATTTGTAAAGCAGGGATCATTACTGGGATTGTTGTGGGAATTAAATAAAATGATACAGTGCTTGGCACGTAGTAAGTATTCAAGATTAGCTTCTACTATTTTTACCAATATGATATTACATCATGAACATGATAATAGAGATAATGGCTATGGTGTCAGTGTATACTTCTACTTCAATATGTGTGACAACTTCCAGTCACGTGGTTTTCATAAGAACACATGATGTGAATAACAGCTGATGGAATGGAGAAGGAATCTTTTTAGTAGAAGCATCAAATGTCAGATTTGTCTCTTTTGTGTGTCTTTTTTTCTGGCTGGTGTATATCATGTAAAATTTGAATTCTAAAACTTGACTTTGTAGTGATTTCACGAGTTGCTATTTTAGTGGTTATGCATATTCAAGTATATCATAAAGTCCAATGATATTCTCTAAAAGTCACTCCTAATGACTGTCTGATAAAATCAAGATTGCAAGGCAGGCATTAATTTCATTCACTTATTAACACACTCATTTATTCAGTAACTCTTTTTAAAAAATTAAATCTTTATTGTTTGAACATATTACATAGGTCCCCCTCCCCCCTCCTTGACCCCTTTTAACCCACCCCCAGAACTTTTATTGAGCATCTTTTATGACTGCACTCTCTGTGGTTTCTAGGGCTATGTAGATGAAAAGAGTCCATACCCTTGAGGAGTGTAGCTTTGGGGGAAGCCAGGCCTGTACACAGATAGGTCGAGTATATTGTGATATAGGGTATAATAGGTATCTTAATCATGTGTGTGGAATATAGATGAAGTAGTAACAGCTCTGCTTGGGTGAGCCAGGTGGGAATTAAATATGTCTGAGGAGTCTAGGAGAGGAAGTGCATTGTAAGGGGGCGTTTATGTAATGACTCACCTATCAGTTAGTGACTTGGTTGGATTATTCAGGGAGTGTTAGAAAGTGAAATCTTTCCTTTCCTCACTCCCACCCCAGTTATCCAACTACATTCACTGTTCACGGGTCAATGCTTGTCCCTTGCTAAATGGGAAGAATGTAATACAAGTTTATTCTTCTTAGAATAAACATATGAAATGAAGACCTGCAGAAAATATGTTGTATCAAAAAGATATCACAAGAGAATATTTATTTGATAACCTAGGATTGATGTAATAGAGTTTTATCAAGTAGTATAATGTCTACTCAATAAATGTTTGAGTACCTGTTGTTTAAGTTCTGTGCTAGGATGGTGATACATATTAATTTTTTAAATCAGTGAACTGAAAAATACTCTCTATTGGCTAAATATAAAACAGTATAAACTTGCAAAGAAGAAGACCAAGTTTATAAACTGCAGAGAGCATGTGCTCGAACCTCTATCAGAGAGCAAAAAGGGCAATAATTGCCAATATTACTTTGGCAGTTGATGCGAAAATCTTTTTGGAATGTAAATAAAAAACAAACATTTTAAGATTTCTGCAAGTTCTCTGCTTTCTTGAGTTTTGTATGAACAGATAAAGCTTCCTGTGTTTATCCTAGTCAAATTATTGGTACTGCTCAGAATAAAGCCTGTCTTCTCTCTGTCCTCCAGTGCGTTATTGTAGCAGATGGCTTTTATTAAAACATGTAGCTAAAGAAACATTTTTACTCTACTTTGTTAGAATGTACTATAATTATAGTTATGGACATTCTCAAGAGGAAATGCTTAAATTGGTATTTTTCTTATGATCGAATAGATGCATATGTAATTGAAAAGTGAAAATATGGTGTCAGTTATGTATTTTTTTATCTGATAAGCTTTCGCAACCAAATTAAACTCTGAACATCATTTAGTCAGGTAGATGTCTGCTTTTTCTTTATAAGGTTTATTTTTTAAAAATTCACTGCAGTATATTAATCAACCAACGCTCAACACTAGATTTCATTGAAAGGCAGGGCATTGCCTAATTACACGCTGCTCTAGTCTCTGTCATCACCTCATCTAGTTGAGGAAATGAGCTTTTTGATAGAATGGGGTTATTCCATCTGGGTCTGTACCATTGGGATGTATAAAATCCATGGACTCTTGTACTGTTGCTGCCATAAAATTTACAAAAATTTCTCCAGAAGATTTAGAGTTCTTTAAAATTTATTAATTAAAAAAATAAGGTGGGGAAGGAGAATAAAGAGCACTCACTATGTTGTAATGTAAATACCTTGAACATGTAGATATTTCCTTTATTAAAGGAAAGTAAGAATTATTGAAAGAGATTTTAAAAGAAAATGTACCTTTTATTTTCTCTTTTCTTGTGTAATAAAGGTGGTGGTTTTTTACCACATAATATTATTTTTTCACAGTAGAATTTTAATCAAATTTTCTCAGTCCTCATCCCTTGAGTTCTTTCATCTTCTATCATATCTATACTGACACCTGCATGTAGAAACTAGAATTAAGTGTGAATCTGAGAACTAAAAGTTTTCCCCCAGTACTGAACATGTTTCTGCAAAAATTTAAAAATATATCCTTAATTATTTTCATACACTTAAGTGATAATGTTCTGTTTCTCATAACAAATGTTAGTTTCATTATCCTTTAAACAAAGTTAGTAGTTTTGAGGTAAATTGAAATGATGATTTTCTAATGTTACCTTCATTTTCATATGATGGGATTAGAGTGGGAGCACTCTGTTTTGAAGGAAGATTTTTGGGTGATTGTTGAGCATAGATGATTCAGTGGCATAAAAGCTATATTTATAGTTATAGACAAGGATAAGAGGAAAGCAGTAATATTCTTCTTAAACCTCAGAAATTTTCAGGAGCCTAGGATTACAGTGTGACTCCTGGATCCCAACTTCATAATAACTTTACTGATCATATCAGCACAAATTTCTAGAGTATATATATTTATATTGTATGAGTGCCCCAGTGCACAGATTCGTGCACATTGAAAAGAAATTATTTAGAAGGTGGCCAGTGGAGCAGGACTGGGTGAAATGGGCCGGACACACCCTGGAGCCAACCTCCAGTGGTCCCTCCCAGGCTGGCCGCACCTAGGGGTGGCACCATGGCTCGAAGGGCATCTGCGGAGTGAACAGGATCCTTCGCGCAGGTGGGTTCCCTCAGCCTGGCCTGTGGGGATCGGGCCGAAACCTGCCTCTCTGACATCCCCTGATGGGTCCTGGAATGCAAGAGGGTGGTTCTTGGGTGACGCACCCCAGAATCAGGCTCCCTCCTCTCTGGTTCTGGGGTGCATCACCCGAGAACCGCTGCTGCCAAGTGACCGCAGCTCGGCAGCTCCTGTGTTGAGCATCTTCCCCTGTTGGTCAGTGTGTGTCATAGCTACTGGCCAGTCGGATGGTTGGACGGTCACTTAGCCTTTTATATGTATAGATAGATTGGATAATATGGTGTGGTGAGTTCTCTTCAGGGTTTTTACTTTGGCTTTGATTTACTTTTCCATACAAATTTATGTTTAGATATATTTACCACTAATTAGTGCCAAGGTTAAAAAAGGGAGAGATAGCAGATACCTATGAGGCAGGTACCCAAAGTCCACCCTACATCACTGTGTTACATAGTTCTGCTCATGCTTTGGTACCAGTTCCATTTTGCAGCTTCTTGCTTAAATTACATCACGAATCTCTCAGTATCTTCTCTTCCTTGTTTTGTGTCTCTTTATAGATTGTATGTCTTTGTCTCTTCATCATATCTTCCTTTATACCTGCCTTCCTTTTTAAATGGAGCTCTGAAAAGTGGTTTTCATTAATTGTTATATTTGCTTGGTTTCATGTTCCCTGTGACTTTCTCAGATTAGGCTGCCTTTTAGTTGTATGGCTGTTAGTTGATTTTTAAACTGACAAGATAGGAGACTGTGTCATCTTAGAGAGACTGTCATTTTGTTGTATTTTGTATCCCCAGGGCCTGGCACTAGCCCTTAATAAATATCTGTTGAATAATTAAATGAATTAAATTCTACAGGGCGGTGCTCCATGATTTGAAAAGCTTTAAAAAAATGTTTTTATTGATTTTTCTTTCTTTCTTTTTTCTTTTTTAGAGAGAGAGAGAGAAGAAGAGAGAGGGAGAGAGAGATAGAAACATCAATGATTGAGTGGCTGCCTCCTGCACGCCTCTACTGGGGATCGAGCCCACAACCCAGGCACGTGACCTGATTGGGAATTGAACCAGTGACCTCTTGGTGCATTGGACATCGCTCAGTGAGCCACACTGGCCAGGCCAAGTTTTACGATTTTCATCACATTTAATGAGTAGCTCTTAGGGACCACCCTTCAAGAGTAGGCATTGAAAGTTATGGTTATTCTTCTTATTTTTAATTTTTTTTTATCACCATTTATCCCCCCATACCACTTTCCATCTCCACCCACCATTCCTCCATCCTGTAATCACCATACTGTTATCCATGTCAATGAGTTCTTTCTCTTTTTTTTCTGGAAAGTTGTCTTTTTAATTTGCTTAATTTTTTCATTATAAGAGAATTATATCTTTAGAGCTTTTGAAGAAGATATGTAATTGTTAATGTGTATACTTAAAGATCCCAAAATATGATGTGTAGTATGTCTCCTATTACAAATTTGAATATATCCAAGTTTCTACTTCCTTTTTCCATCAGAGAAAAATAAGCAGATGGAAAAAAAATAGATCAATGAGTAAATTTAAGGTATTGTTAGCCATAGAAAAATGTAGTTCCTTTGTGAAATGTCTTGAACTTCTTTAAGAAGATACTAGATAAATACCATGTTAAGGGATATTATTGATGCTGAAATTTTTTCAGACATTAAAGCTTTATTCCATAATCTGCCTTTTGATTTAATTGATATTAATTCCACAGAGTGTTTCAAACTAAGCATTGTAATTAATTTGATATGTTATACTTTTAAAGGAATAGTTGTATAATAACAGTTTTGATTCTTACTGGGTCCCTTTTTTTTATGTTAAATCTTTACTTTTTCTAGATTCACAATCAGTTTTTTTCAGAAGTGCTTCTATTATGTGCATAATAGAGTTTAACTTTTTATTTCTAATGAATAATGAATACACTAGGTAAAAGTTGCTCAAAATGTTTTTATTCCTGGATTGGAATATTATGGCTATGCATACTTACTTCTCTATAAGGGAGAACTTTACTTGTTACCGTCAGAATAACTCAATCACTTCTACCCTTTACAGGGAAGATCTCTGTCACGTTTATGAAAACTACTTGATATTTTAATAGATGACTTTTACCTTGATACCAACAAAAATGATGTAAAAAGGAGCGATTCCATTTAACTCTAAATATTGAGTTCTTTTTTGAAAAGTATAATGGCAATTTTTATTTTACTTTATTTTATTTTATAACTAGAGGCCCGGTGCACAGATTTGTGAACTGGTGGGGTCCCTCAGCCTGGCCTGTGCCCTCTCACAATCCAGGACCCCTCAGGGGATGTCAGAGAGCTGGTTTCGGTCTGATCCCCGCAGGCCAGGCCGAGAGACCCCACTGGTGCACTAATTCATGTACCGGGCTTCTAGTATGCATGTAAGATCTTTGGTTAATTTCTTCCTGCCCTCCCCCCTCTCCCCTTCCTTTTGAGATTCATTAGTCTGTTCCATGTTTCCATGCCTGTGTGTTGAGCATCTTCCCCCTGGTGGTCATTGCATGTCATAGCTACCAGTCCAATGGTCGCTTAGGCTTTTATATACATACTAGAGGCCCGGTGCACAAAAATTTGTGCACTCGGGGGGGAGATGGGGGTCCCTCAGCCCGGCCTGTGCCCTCTCGCAGACTGGGACCCCTCAGGGGATGACCACCTGCTGGCTTAGGCCCACTCTCTGGGGGATTGGGCCTAAGATGGCAATCTGACATCCCTCTGGCAGCCCCGCAGCCCTCGGGGGATGTCCACTTGCCAGCGGGGAGCAGGCCTAAACTGCAGTCGGACATCCTTAGCGCTGCTGAGGAGGCAGGAGAGGCTCCCACCACCACCGCTGTACTGGCAGCCATCAGCCTGGCTTGTGGCTGAGCAGAGCTCCTCCCATGTGAGAGCACCCTGACCACTAGAGGGCAGCTCCTGCATTGAGCGTCTGCCCCCTGGTGGTCAGTGTGTGTCATAGTGACCAGTCATTCCCAGTCTTTCTGCTGTTAGGGTCAGTTTGCATATTATCCTGTTACTATATAGGATAGAGGCCTGGTGCATGGGTGGGGGCTGGCTGGTTTGCCCTGAAGGGTGCCTCGGATCAGGGTGGGGTCCCGCTGGGGTGCCTGGCCAGCCTGGATGAGGGGATGATGGCTGTTTGCAACTGGTCACACCCCCTTCAGGGTGGGGGTCCCCACTGGGGTGCCTGGCCAGTCTGGGTGAGGGGCTGAGGGCCGTTTTCAGGCTGGTTGGCGACTGAAGCCTCCAACCTCTCCTTTTTTTCTTTTCTTTTTTTTAATTCTGGGATTTATTTACCTTCTATGGCTGTCACTGGAGCTGAGAGCCAGCTTTAGTTCTGAGGCTCAGCTCCAGCTCTGAGACCTTGGCTGCTGAAAGCAGGTATCTGGGTTTGTTTGGCTTCTATAATTGAAACACTGTTGCAACTCCAGCTCTGAGGCCCGGCTGGCTGAAAGCAGGTTTCTGGGGTTTGTTTAGCTTCTATAATTGCAACATTGTTTCTTAGAGTGCAGCTCAGAGGCCAGCAGTGGCAGGCGGGGAACCTTGGCTTCCTCCATCACTGGAGCAAGCAAGCCTCCTGTTTGCTTCAGCTGCCTGGCTGCCGGCCGCCATCTTGGTTGGCAGTTAATTTGCATATCCTGCTGATTAGCCAATGGGAAGCCTAGCGTAGGTATGGTTAATTACCATGTTTGTCTATTATTAGATAGGAGATATATATATATATATATAGCAATTTTTAATTGACAGCTTATCTTAATTTTTCTACCCATCTGTCTAGTTGGTACTTAGGTTCTCTAGTAAGTAAGGTTCCATATCTTCATAGAAATTATTTAATCAAAGTCTCTATAGCTTTCTTACTTTACTTTCTAGAGACCTCAGATCTTTACTTTGAAGGTTTCAAAGCTCAAGTATGGGCAAGGATGATTTGGGTATGTTTACAAAATTTCTGTACTGTTCAGTCCTTTAGAGCTGATCATACAGTCAACAGGAAAATTGATTTCTATTACATACTATTTAAAAATCAAGATTTTTCTGAGTAGAAAACTATAGCAGAATCTTAAATTAAGGATTGAGGAGTTTCCCTAGATAATTTAAATACTCTTTTTTCCTGGTGGGGTTGATGATGATATTGACCTACAGTTTTCCAACCAACTTCTTTGGAAAGACCCTTTCTGAACAGAAAGCAGATTGAACTGATCCTCAGGAAAAGATGAGACCGTACTCTAAGGAGAATCGTTTTTTGTCCCAGTGGCACAGTGTAGTCTTGCATTAAGGGTTCTGGGACTAATTAATCAGAAAACCAACTCTAATTAAAAAGGAAACTGCTTTCAGCTGCCTGTTCAAGGTATTTAATGGAAAGAAACTGTTGGCTTAGCTACTTGCTGTCCAGCTTCCAGCAATGTTCTTTAACTGCTTATGTCCTAGTTGAAAGAGGGTGACTTAAGGATTTCTACCAGACTTTATTTGTAGTGATAAACTTTGATATTTCATAGACTTTTTTTCAGGTAAATTTACACAATAGCAGTAATTTTGGAGTTACAATATTGTGATTGCTCTGCAAGGTTTTTTAACTTATACTCTTACCATGCTTTTTAAATCCTGAAACAAACTATGCTACTTAGATATAATCCTACTAGACAACTTTGGGTATGCATGTACCTAAATGTCAACATAAACAAACATATGCATATCATGTAGGATCTAAATAAAAAATATCCAGCAACTATTAGTAAACTTATCTATTTAAATCATGTTGGCATTTCTGTTAGCTTAACAGAAGTCTGTGTAGAGAATTAATGTATAAGAGACAGTATTTTAATTTCATGAGGGTATGTGCATTATAAAGTATATGTATTATATGTCTTGTTTTTCAGGATTGTTTGTGATTTTAGGATTATTATTATGTTCAACATACCAGATATTTCTTAATTTCCCAAGTGGTAATTGATTATGAACTACTAATTGTTCTGAATGTTGCTTTTGTTAATTTTCCTTTCTATCTTTTGATATTTGTTGTAATGCATTTACAGAATTTTATTAGTTTCTAAAACAGGGAAGTATTAGACAATTTAAGAAGATAAGAACTGGAAAGCTATCCCAAGGAAGGATTGGAATTGTAACTTATTCTTCCTTGGGTCCTTCCCACCTGCTGGCACACATTAGACTCTGAGTATGTTTGTATGTAGCTGGTTTCAGTTGTGGCCCTTTAGGATCAGTTATTTTCTGTGCTTTATTTCAAATCAGTTATAGCTCAAGAAGGTAAATTTTGTACAAACAATTGCGGGGACAGCACAATCTAAGGTTTATGAACTTCATGGCATGCTTAGGGCAAACATAATCTTGTGAATTTGGAGTAATTGCTATTTATTTATTTATTTATTTATTTATTTATTTTTAAATTAAATCTTTATTGTTCAGATTATTACATTTATTCCTCTTTTTTCCCCCATAACTCCCCTCCACCCAGTTCCCACCCCACCCTCCGCCCTCACTCCCCACCCACCCACCGTCCTCATCCATAGGTGCACGATTTTTGTCCAGTCTCTTCCCACATCCCCCACACCCCTTTCCCCCCAAGAATAGTCCATTCCCTTTCTATGTCCCTGATTCTATTATAATCACCAGTTCATTCTGTTCATCAGATTATTTATTCACTTGATTTTTAGATTCACTTGTTGATAGATGTGTATTTGTGGTTCATAATTTGTATCTTTACCTTTTTCTTCTTCTTCCTCTTCTTAAAGGATACCTTTCAGCATTTCATATAATGCTGGTTTGGTGGTGATGAACTCCTTTAGCTTTTTCTTACCTGTGAAGCTCTTTATCTGACCTTCAATTCTGAATGATAGCTTTGCTGGGTAAAGTAATCTTGGTTGTAGGTTCTCTATTCATCACTTTGAATATTTCTTTTTTTTTTTTTTTTTTTATTGCTTAAAGTATTACAAAGGGTATTACATATGTGTCCATTTTATCCCCCCGCCCTAGACAGTCCCCTAGCCTCCCCTATCCCCCAATGTCTTATGTCCACTGGTTATGCTTCTATGCATGCATACAAGTCCTTTAGTTGATCTCTTACCCCCCTACCTCCTGCCCCGCAACCCTCCCCGGCCTTCCTGCTGCAGTTTGACAATCTGTTTGAGGCAGCTCTGCCTCTGTATCTATTATTGTTCAAAAGTTTATAATGGTCTCTATTATCCATGAATGAGTGAGATCATGTGGTATTTTTCCTTCATTGACTGGCTTATTTCACTTAGCATAATGCTCTCCAGTTCCATCCATGACGTTGCAAATGGTAAGAGTTCCTTCCTTTTTAGAGCAGCATAGTATTCCATCGTGTAGATGTACCACAATTTTCTAATCCATTCATCTACTGATGGGCACTTAGGCTGTTTCCAGATCTTAGCTATGGTGAATTGTGCTGCTATGAACATAGGGGTGCATATATCCTTTCTGATTGGTGTTTCTGGTTTCTTGGGATATATTCCTAGAAGTGGGATCACAGGGTCAAATGGGAGTTCCATTTGTAGTTTTTTGAGGAAACTCCATACTGTCTTCCATAGTGGCTGCACCAGTCTGCATTCCCACCAGCAGTGCACAAGTGTTCCTTTTTCTCCACATCCTCTCCAGCACTTGTCGTTTGCTGATTTGTTGATGATAGCCAGTCTGACAGGTGTGAGATGGTACCTCATTGTTGTTTTGATTTGCATCTCTCGGATGATTAGTGACTTTGAGCATGTTTTCATATGTCTCTTGGCTTTCTGAATGTCCTCTTTTGAAAGGTGTCTATTTAGGTCCTTTGCCCATTTTTTGATTGGATTGTTTATCTTCCTTTTGTTAAGTTGTATGAGTTCCCTATAAATTTTGGAGATTAGGCCCTTATCGGATAGGACATTGGCAAATATGTTTTCCCACACAGTGGGTTTTCTCGTTATTTTGTTGATGGTTTCTTTTGCTGTGCAGAAGCTTTTTATTTTGATGTAGTCCCATTTGTTCATTTTCTCTTTAGTTTCAAGTGCCCTAGGAGCTGTATCAGTGAAGAAATTGCTTCGGCATATGTCTGAGATTTTGTTGCCTTTGGATTCTTCTAGAATTTTTATAGTTTCCTGTCGTACATTTAAGTCCTTTATCCATTTTGAGTTTATTTTTGTGTATGGTGTAAGTTGGTGGTCTAGTTTCATTTTCTTGCATATATCTGTCCAATTTTCTCAGCACCATTTATTGAAGAGACTATCTTGGCTCCATTGTATGTTCTTGCCTCCTTTGTCAAATATTAATTGAGCATATTGGTTTGGGCCGATTTCTGGGCTCTCTATTCTATTCCATTGATCTATATGCCTATTCTTGTGCCAGTACCAGGCAGTTTTGAGAACAGTGGCTTTGTAATACATCTTGATATCTGGTATTGAGATCCCACCTACTTTGGTCTTTTTCAGGATTGCTGCAGCTATTCGAGGTCTTTTTTTATTCCAGATGAATTTTTGGAGAGTTCGTTCTAGATCTCTGAAGTATGCCATTGGTATTTTAATGGGAAGTGCGTTGAATTTATAGATTGCTTTGGGTAGTATGGACATTTTAATGATGTTGATTCTACCAATCCATGAACACGGTATGTTCTTCCATCTGTTTATGTCTTCCTCTATATCTTTTTTCAACGTCCTGTAGTTTTCTGAGTAGAGGTCTTTTACCTCTTTAGTTAAGTTTATTCCTAGGTAGCTTAATTTTTTTGGTGCGATGGTAAACGGGATTGTTTTTATAATCTCTCTTTCTGAAAGTTCACTATTGGTGTATAGAAATGCCTCGGATTTCTTGGGGTTAATTTTGTATCCTGCTACATTGCCAAATTCATGTATTAAGTCCAGTAGCTTTTTGATGGAGTCTCTAGGGTTTTGTATGTATAATATCATGTCGTCTGCAAATAAGGACAGTTTTACTTCCTCTTTTCCAATTTGGATGCCTTTTATTTCTTCTTCTTGCCGAATTGCAATGGCTAACACTTCCAGTACTATGTTGAACAGGAGTGGTGAGAGGGGGCATCCCTGTCTTGTTCCTGTTCTTAGGGGAAATGGTGTTAGTTTTTGTCCATTGAGTATGATGTTGGCTGTGGGCCTGTCATATATGGCTTTTATTATGTTGAGGTATGATCCTTCTACTCCCACCTTGCTGAGAGCTTTTATCAAAAATGGGTGTTGAATTTTGTCAAATGCTTTTTCTGCATCAATTGATATGACCATGTGGTTTTTTTCTTTCAATTTGTTTATGTGATGTATCACGTTTATTGATTTGCGGATATTGTACCATCCTTGCATCCCTGGGATAAATCCTACTTGGTCATGGTGTATGATCTTTCTGATGTACTGCTGGATCCGATTTGCTAAGATTTTGTTGAGGATTTTGGCATCTATGTTCATGAGGGATATTGGCCTGTAATTCTCTTTCATTGTGTTGTCTTTACCTGGTTTTGGTATTAGGGTGATGCTGGCTTCATAGAATGAGCTTGGAAGTGTTCCTTCCTCTTGAATTTTTTGTAGTAGTCTGAGGAGGATAGGTTTTAGTTCTTCCTTGAATGTTTGGTAAAACTCCCCTGTGAAGCCGTCTGGTCCTGGGCTTTTGTTTGCTGGAAGCTTTTTGATGACTGCTTCAATTTCTTCCATAGTTATTGGCCTGTTGAGATTTTTAGATTCTTCCTGATTGAGTTTTGGAATGTTGTATTTTTCTAGGAATTTGTCCATTTCCTCCAGGTTGTCTAGTTTGTTGGAGTAGAGCTGTCCATAGTATTTTTTAACAATCATTTGTATTTCTGTGGGGTCTGTTGTTATTTCGCCTCTATCGTTTCTGATTTTGTTTATTTGGGTCCTCTCTCTTTGCTTCTTGGTGAGTCTGGCTAGAGGTTTGTCAATCTTGTTTATCCTTTCAAAGAACCAGCTCTTGGTTTCATTGATTTTCTGTACTGTTTTTTTGGTCTCTATGTCATTTATTTCTGCTCTAATCTTTATTATCTCCTTCCTTCTGCTCACTCTGGGGTTTTCTTGTTGCTCTCTTTCTAATTCTTTGAGTTGTAGAGTTAGATGATTTACTACCATTTTTTCTTGTTTGTTGAGATAGGCCTGTAGAGCTATAAACTTCCCTCTCAGGACTGCTTTCATTGTGTCCCATAGGTTTTGGATTGTTGTGTTTTCATTGTCATTAGTTTCCAGGATGTTTCGAATTTCTTCTTTGATTTCATTGGTAACCCAATCAATATTTAATAGCATGCTATTCAGCTTCCAGGTGTTTGAGTATTTTGGGTTGTTTTTATTGTAGTTTATTTCTAATATTATGCCATCGTGGTCTGCGAAGACGCTTTTTATGATTTCAATTTTCTTGAATTTGGGGATACTTTGCTTGTGACCCAATATATGGTCTATTTTTGAATATGTCCTATGAGCATTTGAGTAGAATGTATATTCCCTGGCTTTCGGGTGAAGTGTTCTGAAGATGTCTATTAAGTCCATCTGATCTAGTGAGTCATTTAGGATTGCTGTATCTTTGCTGATTATTTGTCTAGAGGACTTATCCAGTGCTGTCAGTGGTGTATTAAAGTCCCCAACTATGATTGTATTGTTGTCGATGTCTCCTTTGATATCTTCCAGGAGTTTTTTTATGAATTTGGGTGCTCCTGCATTGGGTGCATATATGTTTACCAGGATTATATCTTCTTGTTGTATTGATCCCTTTAGTATTATGAAGTGGCCTTCCTTATCTCTTGTTATGGCCTTCACTTTGAGGTCTATTTTGTCCGATATAAGTATTGCTACCCCAGCTTTCTTTTCCTTTCCATTTGCCTGAAAGATATTTTTCCATCCTTTCACTTTCAGTCTGTGTGAGTCCCTTCTAGATCTTGTTAAATACAGATTTGGATTCAGTACATCTGGGGTGGGGCTTGTGATTCTCCTTTCTAACTAGTTCTCATTGTTGCTAGTTCATGAACCACAGTTTGAGTAGCAGCTAGACCTTAAACTCTACAATGTTCCTGAAATATTTTTAAATGAGTATGAACTCAGTGAATGCATGTAATTATTTCTGGCTAATTATATTAGTTAAGAAAGATACATATACTAAAAAGTCACAATGTAGCTTACTGTTTACTGTAAAATTATATATCATCATGGATGGCCTTCATCGTAATACAGAGTTTACTACTAAACATTATATTGTTAAGAAAAGATAGATAAAACAATATAGTTTAAAAACTAAAATAGTTATAGTTTCTTATCAAAAGAATATATATGTAAATAAATATAAAATGATAACTATGAAAATGGGTTAAACATAGTTGCCTTATAAGGCTTAAGGTTTTTTTCTTAAATTATACATAAAGTAACATCTAAATCTTCTGACATTTGGCTTTTATTTGATGGAAAAGAAGGAAGGAAAGTCAAAGAATCAAAGAAGTAGAAGATGATTTTTCTGAATGATTTTTCTCTCCTGGGTTTTGGCTGTCCACTTTCATTTTTGATTCACACTTCTTCTTTAATTCTGAAAATGTATGGAGACTCTAGGTTTTCCATTTGAGGCCAAAGAACAAGAATTAAATATGACTTCCATTAATCTTCATTCCTGTATTACTCTACTGAGCACATTTAAAATCTAAGGAAGGTAAGTCCTGTTCACATTCCTCTGCCGGGTTTTATTGAGAGAAGTGTCCTTTACTTAGCAAACCACATTACTTAAAAATATTCTGTCATGAAGATAGTAGCTTAACACGGAGGTTAAAGTTATTGGAGGGCAATTTTTCTTTTTCCATTTCGGTAATGGGCGAAGACGTCGCCAGAAAGATATTGTGACAAACTGTTCTCTAGGAAAACCTGGCCAGTGCCTTTGTTGTGAAAATGAAGGTACACATACTAACTACATTAACCAAAAGAGCCTCTTGATTTGTCTTACCTTTTAGAAATCACTTCCAGGAAGTGATTTCATTATTCATGATGTATTTGATCACTGCTGTAGACATACTTATAAGATCTTGAACATACTATATATTAATAGAGATTGTTGATTTAGAAAACATTAGGTTGAATGTTATTAATTTGTGGGAATGCTTTTTAAATGACACTCATCATTCAAGACATGTTTAGTATTATTCTGAGTGCTCAAGAGGATTTATTAACTAACTTGTTATTTTCATTTCTAATATGCCTTTCATCTCTCTCATAAAGCTACTTAGTTTTGTCTGAGTATCCAATATGGATTCAGGTTTTGTTGTGCCTGACAAATACATACTTTTTGAGTTGGGGGAGCTCCTTAAGGGAAATAATTTTTGGAGGGGCATATTTTACAAAAACATATAATGATGTGAACATATTTCTAGGGAACCTTCCAGGACAAAATGAAGCTTAAGCTAAGCTTCATCTTCTGTCAGTATCATACATTGAGAAAATACTTTGCACTTTTTTCTTGTTGATACAGTCCAGTATAGTGGGAAAGAGCATGGTTATATGTTGCAACTGGGATTCAAACGTGGGCTTTCTCCATCTTCTTTGCTATGGTTAGGTTCCAAGGTGCATCTTTTTCCAATGTTACAACAGTGGCTTTTGAAATGCTTTTTCTGCATCCATTTTCTCACACACCCTGCTTTCCACTTTCCTATAGCCTGTTCACATTATAGCCAGAGAACTCTATTTATTTTTATTTTTAACTTTATTTTTATTGTTGATGCAATTACAGATGTCCCCATCCCCCACCCCTTTGCCCACCCCCACCCAGGCCCTGCCCCCCATTCCCTCTGGCCATCATCACACTGCTGCCTGTGTCTATGGATTATGCATATATGTTCTTTGACTAATCTGTTCACTTCTTTCATCCACTTCTGCCAACCCACCTTTCTTCTGACAGCTGTCAGTCTGTTCCATGTATCCATGCCTGTTTCTCTTTTGTTCATCAGTTTATTTTGTTCATTAGATTCCACATGTAAATAGGAATATGATATTTGTCTTTCTCTGACTGGCTTATTTCACTTAGCATAATACTCTCCAGGTCTATCCATGCTGTTGCAAAAGATAAGATTTCCTTCTTTTTTATAACTGCACAGTACTCCATTGTGTAAATATACCACAGCTTTTTTTTAAACCTATTCATCTACTGATGGGCACTTGGGCTTTTTCCAGAGCGTGGCTATTGTAAATAACACTGCTATGAATATTGGGGTGCATATATTCTTTTGAATTGGTTAAAACCCTCCCGGTGATGCATTTAGGACAAAGAATCAAATCTAGGTATTTATAACTATTTTCACTGGTCTTCATTCTTTCCTAAAGTTCCAAATTTTTCTCTGCTTTCATTTCCCTTGCACCTGAAACAATTCCTTTAGCATTACTTCGGTACAGGCTTGTTGGTAACAACATAATTTTCTTTTCTTTGAAAATGTCTTTTTTGTACCTTTATTTTTGAAGGGTATTTTCTCTGGATATACACAATTATGTTGACAGTTTTCTTTTTTTCAGCATTTTGAAGATGATGGTCCATTGCCTTGGTATCCATAATTCCTGATGAAAATAAATGATCACTCCAGAGTTGAGTTCATGGACATGTGATCTGTACAGTTGCATAAGGCCCCACACTTAGAAGGGCTCTCTGCTTGGTTAAATTTTCTGCTGTTACTGCCTTGAAACTCTTGCTAGTTTTGAATAATGGGTCTATATTTTCATTTGTCACTGACACCCACAAATTACATAGCTAGCTGGTCCTGCATCATTTGAATCATTATTCCCTCCTGCACGAGCCCTGACCAGGGCCCGGGCCAGGAAGGAGCCTGCAAACAAGGTATGTGACCTTGACCGGAATTGAACCCCAGACCATTTGGTCTGCAGGCTGACGCTCTATCCACTGAGCCATACCAGCTAGAGCTACTTTTTCTTTTTCAGTCTCTACTATAAGTCCATATAGTAAAATTTTATAAAATCTTCCCCTGAGGATTTTTTTAGAGAGAAGATGAGTGTGAGACGGAGAAAGAGAGAGAGAGAGAGAGAGAGAGAGAGAGAGAGAGAGAGAGAGAACGAACGAACATCGATTTGCTGTCTCCCATACATACCCTGACTAGGGATAGAACATGCAAACTTTTGGTGTACAGGATGACACTTCAATTAACTGAGCCACCCAGCCATGGCCATCTAGTAAATTTTTTTTTAAACATATTTTTTTATTGACTTCAGAGAGGAAGGCAGAAGGAGAGAGAGATAGAAACATCAATGATGAGAGAGAATCATTGATCGGCTGCCTCCAGCACACTCCCCACTGGGGAATGAGCCCACAACCCAGGCATGTACCCTTGGCCGGAATAGAACCCGGGACCTTCCAGTTTGCAGGCTGGAGCTCTATCCACTGAGCCAAGCCGGCCAGGGCTCCAGTAAATTTTTATTGTATGTTTGTATTCTATACTTTTAATTTGTATCTATTTTATATTGCCAGTTTCTCTCCTGAAATTTTTTCTCCTTTTATTTACTACAAGTATAATTTTCTTAGCATTAATGAGCATAGTTATAATAGCTGCTTAAATATTCTTGTCTGATAACTTCAACATTTAGATCATCTTAAGGTTGACTTCTGTTGATAGTTTTTTCCTTTGCAGATGGATTACATATTCCTGTACTTTTTTGGCAAATAATTTTGGAATTATCTCTTGGAAATTATGAATGTTATGAGAGTGTTGATTTTTTGTTTTAGCACTGGTTAACTTGATTTTGCTCAAACTATAAAGTCTGTCTTAGCTATGGGTGGTTAGCAACTTAAAAAAAAAGTTTTAAGAAGAGAAAATAAAATTCATTATAAGAATGGTCATTTATATTTTATAGCTGTCTTAGTTCATTTGGGCTACTATAACAAAATAACATAATTTGGGTGGCATTTAAACATCAGACATTTACTTCTCTTAGTTCTGGAGGCTAGGAAATTCAAGATCATTTTAATGGCATTATTATTATTTAAAAAATGTAGCCTACAATTGGAATGCAGGTTTTTGTGAAATTAAAATAAACCAACAATAGGATTATCATTTAGCATTTGGAACAGAACGGTTAAATTGTCTTTGTTGCTAAGGGGAAGCAAATACTAGAGAACTTTCTACTATTTTTTCCTCCTGTTTCACTTGGTAAGGAAGAGTGTTATAAACTGAGTGTTATTTGAGATCTGTAGGTCATCAGCCACAGCATTGGGAATCTTTTTGTCATGCTGATTTTTTTACATTGGAAATTGTTATGGCATTTGCTATAGATAGAATTTGACCTGCCTAACCAACAGACACTGTAGTATGTTATTCTTTATTAGTATTTTTTTGTAACTCCTATATCTACAACTTTGTGTCTCAGCTCAAATTTATAATATTGTTAATAGGTGTCCTTGTGAACATAAAAATTTCAGGGCTCTCAAGAATTTCACAAAAAGCATCTAGAGTTGCTATAGCACACTTCATATGGTAAGCACCTCGTGTAATAAATGAGGCATGTTAGGCATTTGGGACTGGAAGAAGTCAAATGACTTTCTCCCTGTCATCCAGTGAATAAGTTAAATTAGACTTTCTTTACTGGTTTCCAGTAGTATTTGCCTGAGACATGAAGAGTATTTGCAACAGTTGTATTCAGAATTCTTCACAAACTTGGATTCTTATGAAAATCCCTTCAAGTATAAGGAAGAAATTAGACATAACCTAATATTTTTAATTCTAATGGATTAAAAAAAACTGAATAAGTAAAACAGAAGAAGACAAAACAAAGCAAAAACACGCTAGTCTGATTATCCTGCCCATTGTCTTTTATTAATGGTGGGATTTAAACCAGTGCTTTTGAGAAATGCAGTACATCCTCATGTTACCTAGTTTTCTCTTGATTCCGTTTATGTTGGTTAAATCCACTTTATGCAAAGTTAAAGTTTACAAATATAAAGACATTCCAGGGACATTGGGTACATTGTCTGAAATTTTCCAAAATGTTTTAAACATCCATTTTGTGCACAAAAACTTTAATTGTAATAGTGCTATACATCTACTTTATTAGGAAACTCAAAGGGTTAGAGTTATATTTATAATTGTTTCATCCTATATAATAAAGAGTTAATGTGCTAATTAGAGCAGACAGCAGAACAACCTTCTGGAACAACCTTCCACAACAACCTTCCGGAATGACCAGTGGGCAGGGCTGTGGGGCCGCAAGGCAGCCAGGGCTGTGAGGGCTGAGCCCCTTACACAAATTTTGTGCATCAGGCCTCTAGTGTACTTATAAGGAAGGAACTTTATTGGTGGAATAGCGTTTATTATTGTAACTGTTATTGTTTGAGTGGCATGGATTTACTGTGTTACAATCAATTAACCATTATTCTCATGAAATTCTATACGAAATACTTCATATTTAATACCTTTACTCATGAATAACACCAAGAATTTCATTTCCCTTTGGGGCATACAGCTGTTTCCAGCCTACTCAGTGCCATGTCAGGGCATAAAATCATCTTGACAGAAAGTTCTAAATTATAAATAGTCCCATAATGACATTCAGCTTGGGCGGTACATTTTATAAAAGGAGTTATTAGGAAAAATGTCATTCTAACCCATTACTATAAGGAAAATTCCTCACATTTCTGCAGCTCTTTTGGACCCCCTATAATATTTACATATGTAAGTATTTAAAAGGCTATGGTTATCAGATTTACAAGTATAAAGACATACTAGGGATGTTGGATAAGTGTTTTCTCAAATTTTCGGAAACTTTTTTTATCTAAAACTTTTCTATCACAAATACATCTTAATGCATGCCTTCTTTCTATGATGACTGCTGAAAGACTGGAATATTAACACTCCACAGTTTGATATTATTCAAAAGGCATAACTCTGGTAATCCTTCATATATTATAAAAGAAACAAAAGAATCTGAAGTTGATTTATTCCATTGGTATCCTATAAGTAACTTCATAATATTGGGTATTGAATAAAATTTTGTGAGACGTTTTTTCCTAGCATAAAAGCTGATTATGGATTACTTGGTGTTAGTGTTCTGATTTTTAAATACCCAATTAATTCCGGCATCCTCTTGGCACATTTAAGTCCTACAAGAATCTGCTTTGAACCCAAAGAATACTTTTCTTTGAACAAAATTATCTTTTTTCCAAAAAGCTTCAATTTTTTAAATAATTGTATTTCTGTAAATTATCTTTTTGTTTTTATACTGCTTACATAACAGGTTATTTCAGCACCTGAAAGTTGGGATGGGTAAGAGAGTGAATGGGAAAAGCAGAGGAAGGTAACACTTGTAATGAGTCCATGTTGCAGACCTATACTTTTCAAGCTTTGGCCTGTGTTATGGTCATCACTGAAAACACCTAGAACATTGCTGGTTGGAGCTGCCATCGTGGAGATGCCAATGTTAGGGTAACAGGAACATTTAGTCTCAGGATATGTGTATATATACGTGTGTATGTGTATGTGAACATTCAAAGTCATAGCCCCCAGCTCAGGAGTTTGTAAACATTGTCACATGGTGCTGTTTAATGAGCCAAAAAGTACCAAATGATTGCTGATCCCTACTTCACTCTTCTAATTCAGTTTTTAATCACATTTTCTTCTTTGACCCCTAATCATTCTTAATAGAGACATTTTCTTAGTTGGCTTTTGCCAGTTTAGCAACATTTTGTCCCTCTTTTAGGCATATCTTGAAAACAGCATAATTGGTTTATTCTTTCCTTTCTCAATTTCTGTCTCTTAAAAGTGATTTCTGTCAAAGGTTCCGTGTTCTGAGTTGTTCCCTATGCTCCCTAATCACTTTAGCCACTTAGCTTTGAAACTGCCTGGTGAGAAACAAAGTTGTCCTGGCAGATGTAGGTCAGTCGCTTGATTTCTCATTTTCCTCATCCCCCCCCCCCCCCCCGTAACATGACCCAACGATGATGAGAAAGTATAATATTTTTAGCTTTCTTTTAAAATCTTTCTATTCTGAGTTTAAGCCACTCCAATTTCTGATGTTTTAAGAGAATCCTGCTGTTTATTCCAGATTAGATTCCAGCTTTATAAAATAATCTTTTGTGTTGACATTCAGCAGGGGAGGAACACAAATCAGTCAACTTGATTTATTTAGCAAATATTATGGCCTTCTGTTATTTGCCAGGCACTGTGCTTGCCATTGAGGATAACAGTAATGAGAGACATTTTCAGAGGACCTCATAAATTAGTGAAGAAGATGGTTAATATACTCAAACCTCTGTTGGTTGGTGAATTAAATTGCTAAGTAAATTATTTTAGGCCCCTGCAACAGATGCTTAATGATCTTGTGGTTAATACATCCCTGGTCTGAGAGTTAGAGGATTTTCTTTTCATTCTTTTCTGTTGACATGTCCCTCTTCCATCATATTTGTAGTATGATGCTGCAAAGTCAGTAATGTCTGTTTATAAAGTATTATGAGATCTTTGGGCAAAAGTGTTGAGTCAACAATAATATTATCCTTTCAACAAACATGAACTGAACATGTATGATTGGAGCATTGCATGTTAGGCTCCAGGAGAGATAGAAAGGTAAATGAGAAGAGTGTCTAGGTCTAGGAGCAGGCAATGCAGTGTTTGGGGTGGAAATGGGAGATGGTGGGAGTTTGTGGAGGAGGGGGTAATAATCAAGACTTTCTCTAGTACTTTCATTAAAACCAAATATATGTGTAAATGAGACTCTTATGATAATTATATCATTTGATAACTCTTTTTCCATCTGTTCAGATGACTTGTAATTGAATATTTTCTATAAGACTATGGTCATTGTAGATTCAAATATTGTTTCTTATTAACCTAGTTAAATATTTTTCTTTAGCTTTGCTTCCCTTTCACTTGTATTGCCATAGTTCTTAGTCATCATTATTAAAAGACATCTTTTGAATCTCAACTATGATATGTGTCAGCGTTTTGAACTTTGAATAATATGCCGTACCATTTCATGGGGCTAAAAAATCATCAACAATCCCCTTCCACCAGTGTTGACTATAAAAATGATTTCAATGTTACCTAAATAAGTGACAATATAAAGTCAAATATAAACTCTTTATACTTTTAGCTCTCGTTACCATAAGAAATCTAATAGAAATAAGATCAATACATATGGACATTTACCACATTAATTTAATGTTACAGATGAAGTTATTTTCCTGAAATTAAATTGCTGCTATACAGTGTGAATGTGATCCTGACAGCTACAATATAGATTTTTTTTTAGCTTATTACGCTTATGGGGCCATGTGCCTTCAGATGACTCAGATTTTTCCAGCACACTTTTCCAACCCACTGGAAAAACTTATTTGTATGGTGTAGTGTTAGGTCATGTGACCTTCTCTTGGTACATCATTTACATATTAAGTGCCATTATGTTCTATTTTCTTAGCTTGCAACAAATTAAGAACTGCTTGGCTCCAACACAATGGTGAATGCTTCAATGAATGTTGGCACCAACATTGCAGAACAATACTTAGTTATGAGCTAGCAGTTAGATAATCCGAATATACTTCTAGTAAAGCTTTGAGATTGTTGTGGATATAAAAATAGAAAATTACAAAGTACTATAGAGTACCTATAACGGACCACTAACAATATATTCACAAAGATTCCTTGGACTTCAGTTTGAGAAATATATCAAATAATATATATACATATAGTTAGACACCATATGTGGTGTGAACAAATAGAAATCCAACAACTATTATAAAATCAATCATACAGGCACTACAGGGATAGAAACGACTACATTATTAAAATGATTAATTATTGAATAATTTACTTTATTTGTAGATACTCTGCTATTTTTGAGTGCTTGTGTTATTTTTTGTAAAAATTAACAAAAATAAGATTTTGTTGGATGATCCTAAGAAGCATTAAGAATAAAGCAAGGTTTTGCAAATTATTCAAATAAAGGACAATAAAAGTTATTTATTATAATAAAAGACAATAGAATTGTATTGGGTTCAGGATCAAAATAGTAGTAGTCATCACTAGGCTTCCTCAGGTAATGTAGGTAAGGGAAGAGATTGGAGTTTTGAAAGCATTCTCTTTCTGCAGAGTTGTCAGACTTTATAACAACAGGCTTCACTAACCAGAACTGCAGCTCTCCCATTCAGGGTCTAAGGGAAATCCTTTTGGCTCTCCCCCCCCCCCCCCCACCTTGTCCAGTCTGAGCTTCTCAAGTTGTCTTAACTAGCTCACAGAAATAAACCACTGCTAGCTTAAAAACAGCCAGTGTTTTTTTTTTTTTGGAAAAATACTGAAAAAGGAGATGGATAAAGTACAAATAAAGCAGAAGGGTATGGAGAGATATACGTAGGGGTCTGTCTATTCCCAGTCAATTCTCTTCAGTTCATAAATACTAGAGAAATGTGCTATGTTCACACCATTTGCTACGTTTGTCACTCGGATCTTGGTCATTAGATATTAGAAAGGAACAAATGAAAGTATGAAAGTAAAGACTTACCTTGATTTTCTAATGTAAAGCACATAAATCTAAAATTTAAATTGTTTAACCTGGCCACCTCTGGGAAAATAATCAATTTATGTTATTCTCTGGTTTAAAGTCTTTAAAGACATTACCACTGCTTATAGGACCTTTGTGAATTCTCTCTTGCTGGTCTCATAATATCCCACATTGCACTTTATATTCCAGTGATGCTGACCTACTTGAGTTCATTCTCTACTAGACTGTGACCTCTATGAGAAGAGGTTCCAGAACATCTCTGAACACCTAGCTTGTAATAATCCTTCAGCAAAAAATATTAACTCTAATTGGAGGAATTTGGTCAAAGCACATTGACAGCGAGATCTTTTCCATCTTCAGTGTATTTTATTTCGATTAGAGCAGTGAAATTAGAGGTAAGGAGCAGGTTAGAAGACCAGAAAAATCCAGATTTTGTACAAACTCTGAATAGTTGAGTTCAATTAAGTGTGCATTTGTTGAGTAATGAACATGTCCTGCTACTCATGGAGTTCAGTATCTTGTAGGGTTATCAAAGCCCTATTATTGACTGTGTATAAAATGATGGAGGATACAAGGAATATAAAAAATAGTTGAACTGTTCTGCTGAAGTTTTTGTTGTTTTGTTTTTAAATTTGGATTCTAGAGACAACTGGTAAAGACAAGAGCATGAGTATTTCAAGTTTCATTTTGAGAACTGAGTCATAGATGTTGCATTTCAAGCCAAGTAAAGGTTTGATTACTTTACACTTCATGGCTTTTTAAAATTCCAGTTGCTATAACAACTTTGATATTTCTTTATTATTTTTAGTACTTCCGTTGCCATAACAATAAGATACCTTAGCCCTAACCAGTTTGGCTCAGTGGATAGAGCATCAGCCTGGGGACTGAAAGGTCCCAGGTTCGATTCCGGTCAAGGGCATGTACCCTGGTTGCAGGCACATCTCCAGTAGGGGGTGTGCAGGAGGCAGCTGGTCGATGTTTCTCATCGATGTTTCTAACTCTCTATCCCTCTCCCTTCCTCTCTGTAAAAATCAATAAAATATATTTTAAAAAAAAGATACCTTAAAAAAATAGCAATTTTTTATAAGGAAAAACCTCTTTCAATTAAAAGTGAATTTGAGCCGAAACCGGTTTGGCTCAGTGGATAGAGCGTCAGCTTGCGGACTGAAGGGTCCCAGGTTCGATTCCGGTCAGGGGCATGTACCTGGGTTGCGGGCACATCCCCAGTAGGGGATGTGCAGGAGGCAGCTGATCGATGTTTCTCTCTCATCGATGTTTCTAACTCTCTCTCTCCCTTCCTCTCTGTAAAAAATCAATAAAATATATTTTAAAAAATAAATAAATAAAAGTGAATTTGAATAAACATTTATTTCCTATAATGTGAACCATTATTGAAAATGTAATTATGCTATTATGTTTTCATATTTTTTAATAGACTTTTGCAGGAGATGTTGTAAAGTTAAACTTTTTCCTCTCTGTTTTTCCTCTATGTGAAAGTTAAAGATAGTGGCTGTATTGAACTCTTTCTGTGAGATAATATTTGATGGGATTTCATTGATATAAAAACCTTCAACAGTTTAATTTCTAGATTTGTTATTTCTTAGAGTAAGAGAACATGACTAATGAATAGCTCTTCCATAGAAGATACAAAAAACTCGGAATTTCCTTTTTCCTATGTGTCTTTAAGTGTACTTATCATATCTATTGCCATGCTGAAATAGTCACCACCTCTCTGATCTGGAAATATCTGACAGCTCAAGCCTGGGCTAGGGCACTTTAGGAAACAGAGCAGTTCTACTATTTACTTTTTGAGACAAAATCCTCATAAGTGTAGTTCTGATATTTAATCCTCCAGAAAATTAAAGATAGCAAATAAGAAGAGGAAGGAGGGGCACTGCATATTTGCTATGTAAATAGAGTCAGAAAATATAGGAAGCCATATATTCTTTTCTAGATGCCCAGTTAGTTGTGGAAATTAAACAGGTCTCTCTCCATACATATACTGGTATCTTCCTGCTATACATGTATACTGAATCCAGCAGCTACAGAGGCATGAGTATATCATCTGATAGTGTTCTAATTGATGTTAACAGTAATGACCCCAGCCTGCCAAGCTAACATTAAAGTATATTCAGAATTATTAGTTTAAGAGGGCAGAGGAGTGGATGATACTTCTTACAAAGATTTAAATGTAAAATTTGATAGAGCAAAACAAAATTTTTAAAATGTAAAAAGAGAAATCCTCAATTATTTGGGAATCACAAGATCTGTGTAACTGAGGTTTTCATGGACTAAGGTTTGGTAATTCCCCCCGCTGTCCCCCCCCACCAGTGCATGAATTTCATGCACTGGGCCTCTAGTACAATAATAAACTCTGATTCACATACTCACAACTATAAACTCACTTTTGCCAACACTTATATATGATTTCCTGGCAGTGCCTTAAAATTCGCTCAGGTAATTTAAGACTCTAATTTAGTGATTTTACACAAAAATGGAGCACTTGAAAAATGCAAGTACAATAATAGTTTTATCATTCTCTTTAGCACTAACTTACATGTAGCTGAAATACACAGATGTTAAATGTTACATTTAGATGAGTTTTGACATGTATGCATGAATGTAGCACACAGCAATTAAAATACAAAATGTTTTCATCTTCCCTGAAAGTTTCCTTATACCTCTTGCCAGTCAACATACATACATACATACATACACACACACACACACACACTCACCCTGAGGCAACTATGTTCTGATTTCTTTCGTCAAAAACTAGTTTGCCTTTCTTTTGAATTTTTTGGAATAGTCTGAGAAGGATAGATTTTAGTTCTTCTTTGAATGTTTGGTAAAACTCTCCTGTGAAGCCATCTGGCCCCGGGCTTTTGCTTGCTGGAAGCTTTTTGATGACTGCTTCAATATCCTCCTTAGTTATCGGCTTGAGATTTCTTGATTCTTCTTGATTGAGTTTTGGAAGGTCGTATTTTTTTAGGACTATGTCCATTTCCTCTAGGTTGTTTAGTTTGTTGGAGTAGAGTTGTTCATAATATTTTTTTATAGTCTTTTGGAATTCTGTGGGGTCTGTTGTTATTTTGCGTTTTTCATTTCTGATTTTGTTTATTTGGGTCCTCTCTCTTTGCTTCTTGGTGAGCCTGGCTAGAGGTTCATCAATCTTGTTTATCCTTTCAAAGAACCAACTCTTGATTTCATTGATCTTTTGTATTTTTTTTTAGTCTCTATGTCATTTATTTCTGCTCTGATCTTTATTATCTCCTTCCTTCTGCCCACGCTGGGCTTTTCTTGTTGCTCTCTTTCTAATTCTTTAAGTTATAAAGTTAGATAATTTATTACCAGTTTTTCTTGTTTTTTGAGGTAGGCCTGTAATGCTATGAACTTCCCCTCTCAGGACTGGACCCCGAATAGCTGCGGCAATCTTGAGAAAGAAGAACAAAGTTGGAAGGATCACAGTATCAGATATCAGGCTATACTACAAAGCCACTATTCTCAAAACTGGTTGGTACTGGCACAAGAACACACATATAGATCAATGGAACAGAACAGAGAACCCAGAGATCAACCCAAGCCATTATGCTCAATTAATATTTGACAAAGGAGGCAAGAGCATACAATGGAGTCAAGATAGTCTTCAATAAATGGTGTTGGGAAAATTGGACAGATACATGTGAAAAAATGAAACTAGACCATCAACTTACACCATACACAAAAATAAACTCAAAATGGATAAAGGACTTTAACATAAGATGGGAAACCATAAAAATCTTGGAGGAGTCCTCGGGCATCAAAATCTCAGACATAAGCTGAAGCAATATCTTCACTGATACAGCCCTTAGGGCAATGATGGTGAACCTATGACACGCATGTTAGAGGTGACACGCGAACTCATTTTTTTGGTTGTTTTTTCTTTGTTAAATGGCATTTAAATATATAAAATAAATATCAAAAATATAAATCTTTGTTTTACTATGGTTGCAAATATGAAAAAATTTCTATATGTGACACGGCACCAGAGTTAAGTTAGGGTTTTTCAAAATGCTGACACACCGAGCTCAAAAGGTTCGCCATCACTGCCTTAGGTCAATGAAAACTAAGGAGAAAATAAACAAATGGGACTACATCAAAATAAAAAGCTTCTGCACAGCAAAAGAAACCATCAACAAAACAACAAGAAAGCCCACTGTATGGGAGAACGTATTTGCCAGTGTTATCTCTGATAAGGGTTTGATCTCCAACATTTACAGGAAACTCATACAACCTAACGAAAGGAAGATAAACAATCCAATAAAAAAATGGGCAAAGGACCTAAATAGACACTTTTCAAAAGAGGACATTCAGAAAGCCAAGAGACATAGGAAAACATGCTCAAAGTCACTAATCATCAGAGAAATGCAAATCAAAACAACAATGAGGTACCATCTCACACCTGTCAGAATGGCTATCATCAATAAATCCACAAACAACAAGTGCTGGAGAAGATGTGGAGGAAAAGGAACCCTCCTTCACTGCTGGTGGGAATGCAGACTGGTGCAGCCATTGTGGAGAACAGTATGGCATTTCCTCAAAAAACTAAAAATGGAACTCCCGTTTGACTGAGTAATCCCACTTCTAGGACTATATCCCAAGAAAACAGAAACACCAATCAGAAAGGATATATGCACCCCTGTGTTCATAGCAGCACAATTTACAATAGCTAAGATTTGGAAACAGCTCAAGTGCCCAGCAGCAGATGATTGGATTAGAAAACTGTGGTACATCTACACAGTGGAATACTATTTTGCTGTAAAAAAGAAGGAATTCTTACCATTTGCAACAGCGTGGATGGAACTGGAAAGCATTATGCTAAGCAAAATAAGCCAGTCGGAGAAAGATAAATATCACATGGTCTCTTTTGTGGAATATAATGAACAATATAAACTGATGGAAAAAAAAAAGTAGAATCAGAGTCATAGAAGCATCAAACATACTGTCCAACCTATGAGGGAAGGCAGGGGTGGGGGTGGTGAGGGGGTAAAAGATCAACCAAAGGACTTGTATGCATGCATCTGAACATAATCAATGGACACAGACCTGGGTGGGGTGGGGTGGGGTGAGGGCATGTGCTGGGGAGTGGGGGTGGCCAGGGAGTGGTCAATGGGGGTAAAAGGAGACTTAGGTAATACTTTAAACAATAGAGAATTCAAATTAAAAAGAAAAAACAGAACTAGTTTGCCTGTTCCAGAACTTCATTGTATGTGCATATCACAGTTTGTTTATCCATTCCCTTATTGATGGATGGATGGTTGTTTTCAGTTTTTGGCTATAAAAAATAAAGCTGCTGTGTACATTTTTATACAATTTTTTTTAATGGATATGTGTTTCTGTTTTTAGTGGGTAGATTTGATGGGTTAGGGCAGATTTGCTTAATGTTATCAGAAACTCCCAAACTGCTTTAAAGTTGGGCCATTTTACATGATTACTTTCACTTATTCTGCATCCTTACCAACATTTAGTATTTGTCAATGTTTTAATATTAGCCATTCTGGTGGGTGTATAATGGTATCTTATTGTGATTGTAGTTTCCTGTTTCTCGATGCCTGTTGATACTCAGCACTTTTTTAATATTCTTAATGGTCATATGTATACCTTACTTTGTGAAATGTCTAGGCCAGTTTTTCTCATTTTTAAATTGGGTTATTTGTATTTCTATTAACAAATTATAGGGGTCAATTGTAGAACTTGGACCACAAGTCCTTTGTTAGATATGTGTTTTGCTAACATTTTCTCCCAGTCTTTTGACTTGCTTATTGATTTTCTTAATATCATTAGAAAATCAGAATTTTGATGTTAAGTGTAAGTTATTAAATTTTTTTATAGTTATTGTTTTTTGTATTCTAAGATATCTTTGTTTACTCTCATATTATGCAGGTATTCTCCTTCTAGAATGTTTTCCCAGAAGCTATATATTTATAGTTTTAATTTTTATGTATAGATCTATGATCATCTCCAGTGTTTTTTTGTGTATGGTATGAGGAAAAGGTCTAAGTTCATTTTCCTCCAGATATCCAATTTTTCTACTGCAATTTACTGAAAAGATTTTCTTTTCCTCTGACTTGTTTTAGATTTTGTTGAAATTTGGTTGGTAAGTAAGTGTGGGTTTATTTTTGGACTCTATTCTCTTCTGTGATCTGTTTATCCTTATGCCAGCCTTCATTACCTTGGCTTTAGAGTAAGTTTTGAAATAAGTTTGCCAGTCTTCCAACTTTTTTATTCTTTCCCCATATTGTTTTAGCTATCCTAGGTTCTTTGTACTTAAATATAAATTTTAGAAACAACTTGTTAGTGCTATAAAATATCTGCTTGTATTTTAATTGGAATAGCAAATAAATCTATAGATCAGTTTGAGAAAAACTGGCATTATTAACAATATTGAGTCTTCTAATCCATAAGATGGTATATATTGCTACGTATTTTAATTTTTCTCAATGACATTTTGTAGTGTGCAAGGTAGAGGTCTTATACATCTTTTGTTAAATTTATCCATATTTTTCTGGTTTTTTTTTGAGGCTATTGTAAATGGTTTATTGTTTTAAAATTTTATTTACAATTGTGTGTTACAAATGTAGTGATTTTTGTATTATTGACCTTGTATTTTGACAGTTATTATTTCTGATGGGTTTTGGGTAGTTTAAAAGTATTTCGTATATATACAATTACGCCTTCCTTTTCTTGTATGGCTTACCTATTTCTTTTTTCTTGCCTGTTACACTGTCTGGGACCTCTGATACAGTGTGGACAGAGGTGGTGAGAGCAGACACCTTTGCCTGGTTTCCCATCTAGAGGAGAAAGCATTTAGTCTTTTACCTTTCAATATCATGTTAGCTGCAGGTTTTCCCATGGACTGTTTCTCATGGTTTTCCAGGTTGAGGAAGTTTTCTTTTGTAGTGTGATTAACTTAACCTTTGTTAAATATTTTCTAATTGTCAATAACTTGCATTACAGTGAAATGAAATTAACAATATAAACTTTTTTTTTGCCTTTGAGAGGCCACTAAATCAGTGGATTGTAATATGTGCTGCTTCAGAGTCTTTATTTTTTTTTTTTAGCACTGAAACCACCTTGCCTTGATATTGTTTTTTAAAAAATATATTTTTATTGATTTCAGAGAGGAAGGAAAAGGAAGAGAGAAATAGAAACATTAATGGTGAGATGGAATCATTGCTCGGCTGTCTCCTGCACAGCCCCCACTGGGGACCGAGCCCACAACCCGGGCATATCCCTTGACCGGAATCAAACCCAGGACCCTTGAGTCTGCAGGCTCAGGCTCTATCCACTGAGCCAAACTGGCCAGGGCTCCTTGATATTGTTAATACTACATTTGATAGTACTACATTTAAAATACATTGGCACTGCATTTTGCAGCATTTGTCATTTTAAAAATAAGTAAATAATCATCATCTCTTGCTAGATATGATTTTTTCAAAGCACTAGTTAAATATTCATATAGAATTGGGTTTAGGTAGTAGTATCGATGAATGTTACCCTTAATTTAAATATATTAGAAGACTAATCATTTTCCCCCTGCAATTTGGTCATAAATTTTATAGCTTTCATGTGAAGCTTATGTCAACAAGGGATTGCAAGGAACTATGTGTAGTCTGAATTTCACAGAAACTGGTTATTAGTGTTTTTCTGTCATCTTATAGACTCTTAAGCTTTTTTATATGATTTATATTAAAATGATATTGAATATTTATTTGTTCAACTCCTATTCTATACCCAACTCTGTAGTGTAGACACTTGAGATATAATGAGGAACAAAATGTTGCTTCTACCATGGGGCTGGCAATCTAGTCAGGAAGATTCCTCTGGATGAAAGAGATCATTATAACTATGGTAAGTGTGGAATCTGGTGTAGTCTGGGAATTCATGGAAGATTTCTCTGAGGAGATAGTATTTGAACTGAAAGCAAAGAGTACATCAGAATTAACTAAGAGAAGTGTGATGGCATAGTAAGCAGCAGGTACAGATAACCTAGGCAGCAGGGAACATAGCACATATATGTGGGACTGGGGGAGGGTGGAGTGATGGGGGAAACAGAGCCAGTTTAGCTAATCCTAAACAATATAGAAGAGAGAAGTAAGATTGGCTAGATATATGGAGGCTGGATTTTATAGGGCCTGTTCGGTCTTTATCTCTAAGGGCAGTGTCAAACCACTGAAGTAATTTAAACAGAAGAGTGGTACAATCTGGTTTGCATTTTGGAAAGAATATTCTTTCTGTTTTGTGCATAATGGATTGAAAAGAGGCTACATAAAATTCAGGAAGCCACTACAGTAGTCCGCACACAAGATGATGCTAGCTTACTTAGTGTAGTGACAGTGATGATGGAGAAAAGTTAACCAATGGGAGTAGTAGTAGAAGAAATAGTTAAAATCTGAATGTATACATCATTGGTACATTTAATAAATATATTTTAAAACCTTTTACTTATTCTATATTTGTTTACTTTTTAATATATATATTAGTTGTGTAGTTCTCCTTGATAGTCATTGCCTACTTCTATTTACCTTTTTGCTTTACTGTTGAGAGCCTATTGAGTAATTGCTTAGATGTTTAATAACAAAATATTGATACATAAAAGAATATATAAAACATCTTTAAGGTATAAATAAAAAACAAAATACCTGTGATGTATCATCTCATATAGTTATAGAGTTTTAGCTGTTAGAAGTAATTCTGGAGAAATCCCAGGCAGGCAGGCAGGTGAGCAATTAGGAGCCAGAGGTCCTCTTAGAGATTTTCTGACTAGCATCCATTAGTTGAAAGAAGAGGAAGGGTAATGACTGTATTAAGAGTGGCAATAATCAAACACCTAATGACCCTGCAAATGAAGAGAATTATGCCTAATGTAAAAACAAAGAATGCTTAATGTAATGAGCTATGTAGATATATGATAATAATACTCTTGTTATTAGAGCTTCACATTGTAAATTAGTCCCTATATAATCAGATCTGAGAAAAGGATGGGAAGGAAGAAAAGTGAGGGACTAGTAGAAACAGCCAGTCTCTAAAAAGAAGAAAATTGTCTTGTTAGAACTACTGAAACTTTGGTGGAAGGATAGAAGGAAGCTTAATGGGTCAAAGGCACTGCTCCTTGAACTTTCCTTCTCATATACCTTTGAAAGCATGTACAGTTACATGTTATTTACAGCATTCTTACATTCAGATCCCTGCCTGTGATTTTTTGGGAAATAAATGTGCTTTAGTGGTCTACTATTTGAATTTCCATAAATGAGATTTTTTTTTTGCCATGTACCTGATTTTAGAAAATTATAATTCAAAACTGTCTTTAAAATGTGTAAAATCAAAGGGACACATATGTAATACCCTTTGTAATACTGTAAGCAATAAAAATAAATAAAAAAATGTGTAAAATCTATACTTGAAAAATCATTTGTTTAGATGCTTTTTATTTTTCAATGGTTTTGTAATAAAACATTATTTGACTTTTCTTTGTATGGAATGTGGGCTCTTTCTACATTTATGAATATTTATCTAATGTAATTTTAATTTTAATTTAATTTTATTTTTTATCTTTATTGTTCAGATTATTACATTTGTCTTTCTTTTTTCCCCCTCATAACTCCCCTCCTTCCAGTTCCCACCCCACCCTCCGCCCTCACTCGCCACCCACCCACTGTCCTCATCCATAGGTGCACGATTTTTGTCCAGTCTCTTCCCGCATCTCCCACACCCCTTTCCCCCCCAAGAATAGTCAGTCCAGTCCCTTTCTATGTCCCTGATTCTATTATAATCAACAGTTCATTTTGTTCATCAGATTATTTATTCACTTGATTCTTAGATTCACTTGTTGATAGATGCATATTTGTTGTTCATAATTTGTATCTTTACCTTTCTCTTCTTCTTCCTCTTCTTAAAGGATACCTTTCAGCATTTCATATAATACTGGTTTGGTGGTGATGAACTCCTTTAGCTTTTTTTATCTGTGAAGCTCTTTATCTGACCTTCAATTCTGAATGATAGCTTTGCTGGATAAAGTAATCTTGGTCGTAGGTTCTTGGTATTCATCACTTAGAATATTTCTTGCCACTCCCTTCTGGCCTGCAAAGTTTCTGTTGAGAAATCCGCTGACAGTCGTATGGTTACCCTCTTGTAGGTAACTGAGTTTCTTTCTCTTGCTGCTTTTAAGATTCTCTCTTTGTCTTTTGCTCTTGGCATTTTAATTATGATGTGTCTTGGTGTGGTCCTCTTTGGGTTCCTTTTGTTTGGGGTTCTCTGCACTTCCTGGACTTGTAAGTCTATTTCTTTGACCAGGTGGGGGAAGTTTTCTGTCATTATTTCTTCAAATAGGTTTTCTTTTCTTTTTTTTTTTTTTAATATATTTTTTATTGATTAAGATATTACATATGTGTCCTTGTCCCCACGTTACCCTCTACCCACCCCCCGCCCCCCGCTCATGCCCTCACCCCCCCGTTGTCCATGTCCATTGATTAGGCCTATATGCTTGCATATAAGTCCTTTGGTTGATCTTTCCCCCTTACCCCCACCCTCCCCTACCTTCCCTCCAAGTCCCGACAGTCCAATCAATGCCTCTCCGTCTCTGGATCAGTCCTTGTTCATCAGCTTATGTTGTTCATTATATTCCACAAATGAGTGAGATCATGTGGTATTTATCCGCTCTCCAGTTCCATCCATGCTGTGGCAAATGGTAAGAGTTCCTTTTTCTTCTTCCTCTTCTTAAAGAATACCTTTCAGCATTTCATATAATGCTGGTTTGGTGGTGATGAACTCCTTTAGCTTTTTCTTATCCGTGAAGCTCTTTATCTGACCTTCTATTCTGAATGATAGCTTTGCTGGATAAAGTAATCTTGGTTGCAGGTTCTTGCTATTCATCACTTTGAATATTTCTTGCCACTCTCTTCTGGCCTGCATGGTTTCTGTTGAGAAATCAGCTGACAGTCGTATGGGTACTCCCTTGTAGGTAACTGACTGTCTTTCTCTTGCTGCTTTTAAGATTCTCTCTTTGTCTTTTGCTCTTGGCATTTTAATTATGATGTGTCTTGGTGTGGTCCTCTTTGGATTCCTTTTGTTTGGGGTTCTCTGCGCTTCCTGGACTTGTAAGTCCATTTCTTTCACCAGGTAGGGGAAGTTTTCTGTCATTATTTCTTCAAAAAGGTTTTCAATATCTTGCCCTCTCTCTCCTTCTGGTACCCCTATAATTCTGATGTTGGTACGCTTGAAGTTGTCCCAGAGGTTCCTTACACTATCTTCATATTTTTGGAATCTTTTTTCTTTTTTCTTTTTCGGTTGGGTATTTTTTGTTTCTTTGTATTTCAAATCTTTGACTTGATTCTTGGGATCCTCTTGTCTGCTGCTGGATCTCTGTAAATTATTCTTTATTTCAGTCAGTGTATGCTTAATTTCTAGTTGGTCCTTTTTCATGTCCTCCATGGTCTCACTATACTTATTGAGGGATTCATTAAATTTATCGGCGGTTTCCATAAAATTCTTGAAAAACCTTATAAACGTGGCCTTGAACTCTATATCCAATCGTTTGCTTTCCTCCATTTCTGCCATTTGTGACCTGTTTCTTTGTCTCCGCATTTTGGCAGCTTCCCTGTGTTGATAGAGTGGCCCTGCGCGTCAGGTGTCCTGTAGGGCCCAGTAGCTCAGCCTCCCCAGTTACCTGGGGTGGACACTCTTGGTGCCTTGGTTGTTGTAGAATCACTGGGAGGAATTGACCTCCAGGCCAATTGGCTGTGAGAATCAGCTGTGTCTAAAGTAGGAGAACTTCTGTGCTGAAGACACCCTTCTGGGGCAAGACTTGCTTCAGTGGGGCTTTGGTGCTCACTGAGTCTGCTCCCTGAGTGTGTCCCTTATGGATCTGAGGAGTTGCAGTCTGGATGGTCCCCCTCTGACCACTGGGTACAGTGGCTCCTGGATCTAAGGAGGTGCTAATTCAGCCTCTGCCTGAGGCCACACAGCAGGAGCCACGAAGAGGCTCAGCTGTGAAGCAATGCAAGCCGCTGCGGGGCCTTGGGCCTTCTCTTGGAAGTTCCGGGTCTGCCTGGTTCGGCTGCAGTTAGGTACATTCACATGCAAAAGCCTCTGCCGCAGCCTGGGTGGGGCGGGGTCTCAGGGAATCAAAGGGCGGATCAAGGAGCTATGGCTGATTCTCCGCCCGGAGTCGCGGGTCTCAGTGACCCGCTAATTGCTGCAAGCACCTCTGAGGGAAAGCCGCCTTCAAGTTCGCCCGCTGCCGGACAGACCAGCTTCTCCCCGTATGAGTCCTGGGTCCCCAGAGTCTTCCCGGAACCGGAGTTCAGAGCAGTCGGGAGCTTGTGATTCAAAAAGACAGCCGTGTCCTCAGGTGCCACCCCCTTTATTTGCTCGCGGGCGAGCCGGCCGTACCTCTGCACTTGTACCTCTGCACTTCACCTCTGCAGCTCCTCTGGCTCTCAGCGTGCTTTTCTTTCCTTCTAGTTGTAGAATTTACACTCAGCCAGCCTTTCTGTTGTTCTGGATGATGTTTGCTCTGTCCTTTGCGGTAATTTTCAATTGTTGTGTGAGGCGACAATTTCCCGGTGTTTACCTATGCCGCCATCTTAGTTTCCCCTCCAAATAGGTTTTCAATATCTTGCTCTCTCTCATCTTCTGGCACCCCTATAATTCTGATGTTGGTACGCTTGAAGCTGTCCCAGAGGCTCCTTACGCTATCTTCGTATTTTCGGATTCTTTTTTCATTTTGCTTTTCCAGTTGGGTGTTTTTTGCTTCTTCGCATTTCAAATCTTTGACTTGATTCTTGTGCTCCTCTGGTCTGCTGTTGGGAGTCTGTATAGTATTCTTTATTTCAGTCAGTGTATGCTTAATTTCTAGTTGGTTCTTTATCATAACATCGAGGGTCTCATTAGATTTCTTGTAGATCTCATTAAGTTTATCGGCGGCTTCTAGACAGCTCTTGAGAGACCTTAAAAGTGTGGTTCTGAACTCCATATCTCCCATTGACAATTTTGTCCTGTTTCTTTGTCTCCGCATTTTTTTTAATTCTTTCTTGGTGCACCCCCTAGTGGTCTTTGTGCGCAGTCTTGTTGTAGTTAAGCCTTGATTGTTGTAGTTAATACTGGGGGGATTTGACCTCCAGGCCAACTGGCTGTGAGAGTTAGCTGTCTTAATTTTTAATATTATTGTAAAATGTTAGTTAAATCCAATTTTGTATGATTTTAATACTTTTAGGCATTTCTAAAATCAAAATTCTGCCCTAACTGGTTTGGCTCAGTGGATAGAAAGTCAGCCTGTGGACTGAAGGGTCCTGGGTTCGATTCTGGTCAAGGGCACATGCCTGAGTTGCGGGCTTGATCCCCAGTGGGGGGCATGCAGGAGGCAGCCAATCGGTGATTCTCTCCAATCATTGATGTTTCTGTCTCTCCCCTCTCGGAAATCAATAAAAATATTTTTTAAAAAGTCAAAATGCTTTCCTATAAAATAGAACTTTTCTAGCCTTTTAAAAAATTGGCATAAGATTGAAATATAATATCCTATTAGTTTCAGGTATACATCATAGTGATATGATATATATTCCTATATAATAAAGAGGTAATATGCAAATTAACCCTCACACCCTCAGAAGATGGCAGCCTACGACCAGGCTGGCAGGGGGGTTAGTTAGGGACGACCAAACGACTGAACAAGGAGGCTGCATGGGGCAACCAGGCCGGTGGGGGCGGGGGGCAGTGAGAGGTGACCAGGCTGGCAGGGGTGGCAGTTGGGGGCAACCAGGCCAGCAGGGGGGTCAGTTGGGGGTGACCACCAGACTGGTGTGAGGGGCAGTTAGGGGTGACCAAGCCGGCAGGGGGGTGCAGTTTGGGGCAACCAGGCCAGCAGGGGAGGGCAGTTGGGGGCTATTAGGCTGACAGGGAGGTAGTGAGGGGCAACTAGGCCAGTGGGGGGGCAGTTGGGAGTGACTAGGCCAGTGGGGGGCAGTTAGGTGTGACCAGGCCTGCAGAGAGGGACAGTTGGGGGTGATCAGGCTGTCAGGGGGCAATTAGGGGCAATCAGGCTGGCATGCAGAGGCAGTGTGGGGCGATCAGGCCAGTGGGGGAGGCAGTTAGGGGTGACCAGGCAGGCAGGCAGGTGAGCGATTAGGAGCCAAAGGTCTAGGATTGTGAGAGGGATGTCCAACTGCCGGTTTAGGCCCAATCCCAGGGATCAGGCCTAAACTAGAAGTCGGACATCCCCCGAGGAGTCCCAGATTGGAGAGGATGCAGAGGGTACAGGCTGGGCTGAGGGGACCCCCCTCCCCAAGCACAAATTTCATGCACGGGGCCTCTAGTGTGTGTGTGTGTGTGTGTGTGTGTGTGTGTGTGTGTGTGTGTATACATATATATATATATATATATATATATATTTAAAAATAATCCCCACATTAAGACTACTTACCATCTATCATTATATAAAGTTATGACAATATTATTGACTCTATGATCTATGCTGTACATTACATCTTTATGACTTATTTATCTTATAACTGGAAGTTTATACCTCATAATTCCCTCCCCTAGTTTCACCTGCCCCCCAACCCATCCCCTCTGGTAACCAACAGTTTGTTTCTTATACCTATGAATCTGTTTCTGTTTTATTTGTTTTGTTTTTTAGATTCCACATATAATTGAAATCATATGATATTTATCTTTCTCTGTCTGACATATTTCACTTAGCATAATACCCTCTAAGTCTATTCATGTTGTTACCAATGGTAAGATTTCATTTTTTATGGCTGAATAGTATTCTATTATATATTCACTGAGTGGCCAGATTATTATGACCACCCCTCAGTACTTCGTTGGGCCACCTTTTGCCTTCAATACTGTGGCGATTCTTCTTGGCATTGACTCCACGAGATGTTGAAAGGTGATGTGAGGAGTCTGACACTATGCCTGATGAATAGCACTGTCCAGTTCTGTGACATTTGATGGTTGTGGAACCAGCTGCCTGATGGCTCTTTTAACTTTGTCCCACAAATGCTCAATTGGATTGAGATCTGGTGATTGTGGGGGCCACCTAAGCAAGGTAAAGTCTCCCTCATGTTCTTGAAATCACTTCTGCACAATACGAGCACTGTGGCATGGTGCATTGTCTTGTTGGAAGAAGCCATCTCCATTGGGATACACCATCAACATGATAGGATGAACTTGATCAGCAGTGATACTTAGGTATGTTGTGCTATTCAAACGTTGTTCCACATGAATTAAAGGGCCCAAATCTGCCGGGGTCCAACCCCAGCAGGTCCAGGGGTCCCCAAAGGTGTGGACAGAGTCGGCGAAGAAGGAATGACACGGAGACAGTGTTCAGTTGATCAGCAGCCTAGCCAGGATCTCCAGCCAGGATCTCCAGCCAAGTTCTGGTCTGGATCTCCAGAGAGGTTCTGCTTAGGATCTCCTGCCAGGGTCTGTGTCCATGTTCTCTTGCTAGGTTCTCCAGGTTCTCCAGCCAGGTTCTGTAGCCATGTTCCCTCGCTAGGTTCTCCAGCCAGGTTCTGTCCAGGTTCTCCAGCCAGGTTCAGTCACCAAGTTCTAGTCAGGTTCTCTTGCCATGTTCTATAGTCAGGTTCAGTCGAGGATCTTTTGCCATGTTCTCTCCAGCGAAGTTCTTCTGTCTCTAGAGAACGTTCTGTGTAGGTTCTGTGCCTAAGTTCCGTCTCTCCTCGTTCTGTCTTCTTACACCTGTATTTATACCAGTTGATTCCAATCCTATCAATCTCTATTTCAAAGGTTAGGGCGTTTCTTATCTCCATTCCAGGGAGTAAAGATTATGTAGCTTAAGCATGATTGTTCGTAGTTAAAGTGATTAATTACCCACCTGGCACTTAGTTAAGAGGTTTTATTCCCTCCCTAACTTCAGGGGAAAATCCCTACCTGGGGAAACAACCTTTCTCAGAGACCTTGGTTAAAACACATAGTGCCAAGAAGGTGAGCAAACATATTAAGAACAGTATGCCATATATGCCAGGTCCCTTGAAACAGCAAGCATGGACCGGCTCCTGGCACAAATCATGCCAGGAAAACGTGCCCCAAACCATAACACTGCCCCCACTAGCTTGAAGGGTTGTACTCATGCATGTGGGGTGCATGCTTTCACACTGTTTCTTCCAAATTCTCACACTGCCTTCTGCATGATGCAACTGGAAACGTGATTCATCGGACCACATGACTTTTTTTCCAATGCTCGACTGTCTAATCTTTGTGTTCCTGTGTGAATTGGAGACGTTTTGTCTTGGTAACTGCAGACAGCAAAGGTGTTCGAACAGGCCTTCGGCTTCCATATCCCATATGATGCAGTGTACGTCTAATTTGCCTACAAACGTCAGGTGGTCATAATAATCAGGCCACTCAGTGTGTGTGTGTGTGTGTGTGTGTGTGTGTGTGTGTGTGTGAAATCCCATATTCAAAGGATGTTAAATCATGTTGTTTACCCATATCTTCAGAAAAAAATCACTTCTGTTGTGGTAAACAACCTGCTTCCCTATTTATAATGGTCTGGCCCTCTAGCAACTTCAGTGCGAAATTATAGTTAATTTGCCTACAAACGTCAGGTAGTCATAATAATCTGGCCACCCAGTATATATATATATATCACATACTATTATTCATTCATCTATCATGGACATTTGGGTTGCTTCCATATGTTGGCTATTGTAAATAATGCGGCAGTGAACATAGGGGTGCCTGTATCTCTTTGAATTTTTATTTTCTTCGGATGCACCCCTATGTTCACTGCAGCATTATTTACATTAGCCTTTTTATATTAAATTTAAATATTTACTTTCAAACCTCAACATGGTTCTCATTCTAAGATTGTTATTCTAACTTGTTTATAAATTTTTCTGGTAATGAAAAATGCACTTCCATTCTCTTTACCTAAACCCTTAAAAATTTTAGCAATAATAGGTCTTCCTGAAAGGCAGATCAACATAAAGGAAAGAATAGGGCCTCTGTTCTTTACAAATTGTTGTTTGAAATCCAAAAGAATTCTTCTTAGACATTTCCTGACTGGCAGCCATTGGTGGAAAGGAGAAAAAAAAAAGGATGGGGTTCATAAATACCATGTTAATAATGACAGTTTTGACCCATTTCAATCCTAGGTTCATGACTCTGTAATAGGCAAGTTATCATACCTTCTCTAGAACCCTTTCTCTTCTCTTGGGAAATGATAATGATGGTACCTACTTCATAGAAAGTTAGGTTTTTATAAGCACATAGCGTAGTGATTGGCACATAGAATGTACTCAACAAATGTTAGTTCTTTTCCATTTTCATCTTTTTATTTAAATCATTATCTAAGGATCCCCCCCCCCCCCTTGATTTTTAGAGAGAGTGAAAGGGAGGGAAGAGGAGGAGGAGAGAGAGAAACATTGATGCGAGAGAGACACATCAACTGGTTGTCGCCTGCACATGCCCCAAGGTTCATGCCCTTGCCCGGGAATTGAACCTGCAATCCTTCAGTCTGTGGCCCAATGCTCTAACCACTGAGAAGCCCTTCAGGTTCCATTTTCATCTTAATTTCCCTAACTTAATTCTGAAATATTGGTAAATTATTCTAAATCACTTTTAAGAAAAGTGCTGACCCCATAAGAATTATGCTTAAAATAGTGAATGTTTGTTGATAGTAACTCAAAATAAATGAAAATGTTTTTAACCTTCATCAAATAAATGAGCTAAATTTTCTTTCTTTGAACATGGGTATGGGTAACTCAGGTACTGTATGACAAGTTCTTTGACTCGTTGAATCTTTTTCATGTTAGGGTGAAAAGTGGATTAAGCAAACATTCTGCTTATTTTTAATACCTACTCTTCTGAGGTCATATTTGACCTTAAGTATTTTCCCAAATTGATTTCAGTGTACAGGTGTTAGCTCCAAGGCTTTGTTTGTACAGTTAACTACATCAAATTCAGCAGGTTAGTGTGGGTGTGGCGGGGGTTTGAGAGATTAGGGATTTCTAACTTCTGTTAATCAAAATATAACTATATTTTAGAGAATAAAAATAGTAACTATAGCACTTGAGTTCATGAAGACTTAGCTGATTTTTAATAATTAATAAGTTTTTTCTGCCAATGAGCATTAAATTACTGCTGACTTTTTAGTGTCATAGTACCTTGTGGTAGTTTTTCTGCAGGGTTTAAAGGTGTATTCCAGTTTTGTTTTATTTTTCCTGTCCTGTCCAGAGGAAATAATCTTTACAAATGATACAGGGAGACTATTTCTAGACGTCCATACATGCCATTAATATGTTATAAGGATCGGTCAGTCCCATTGTCTTCTTTTGTCAATCTTGATCGGAGCTTGCCGAGTAAGTCTATAAGCCTGCATGTGCCTGGCAACTGTTACCTAGTGACAGTTTCAGCTGCTGTAGCCATTGGCTGTGCTGTTGATTGGGGCAGGAGGACCGAGTCACCTTTCTGATGGTGAGTTCTTCTGCATCAGCTCAGGATGAGGAGGAGGAGCCCGGCTCCAGCTCAGGTGGAGGCAGTGATGCCGAGCGATTGTGAAGAATATCCTGACAGCATCCTGGAAGCTGCATCACAGTGAGTCGGACTTCTGAATCGAGCAGCTCATAACAGTGAATGTATGTGAGGAGCACTGCCTTATTCCTGTAACAAGAGAACTATTTTGTGACAAGTGAAGCTGGGAATGTGAAAGGAGGAATATCCTGTGGCTGTTTTAAAAGAAGAAGGACTTCCCTGCATGACTTGGTGATGCACGAGAAAATAACTTTCAGAAGAGTGCCGCTGCATTGTTCCTGAGGAAGTCTGTGTTTTTAACCTATGGCATTTCTTCAAAAGGTGTGACAACAAAGGCTGACAAGCGACTCTCCGAAATGCCTATACTTTAAAAAAGACTTTTGACAATGTTAACCTTGTATCAGGACGACCTTGGAAGCCTGTTGGGTGGATTCATTCCTGCATTAATCCTTTCAATATTTCAGACTCTAGGATTTAAACTCATCTTGATGTGTTAGAGGTATTTTAAAACAAAATCATTTTACAACCTACCCAATGGCCCCTATGCTAATTGAGTACTTGCTCAAAATAGAATGCAGAAATAGAAGAGACATTTAAAAAAACATATGGCTGCTATATAACTGCAAAAAAATGCAAACAAGGTAAATTTCTACTTTCAGAAGATTTAGTTCAAGTTTCTTTATTGTGTTAATCATCTAATGAAAATAGAAAAGGCAGAGAAGTATAGGTTATGCTGTCTACTAGAAATACCTAAGTAGTAAATAATGGCAGCATTTCTAGTCAGATAAGCTCAGAGTAGATAGGAAAGTTTCCATTATTGTCTAAATTTCATGTAAATTCACAGATATATTTGAAACATAGGTGTGGTTGCAAGGTGAGCAATAACTTTGAGCTGTATATTTTATGGTCATGCTTCATTTTAAGGAAGGTGGCATATCAGACAATGAAAGTTAATGATGCTGAAATTAATAGCAAAATAATGTATTTTTCTTTTGAAAAGGAAGAAGTATAAATTACATTGTTGATGGTAGCACCAGTAACTGTAATATACTAAAACTGTTTTTTTTTTTTTTCTGAGCACTTAAAAAATGCATGCAGAATGAAAAGTTTGTCATATTTTGTCAGGTGTTAATCCATTACCTATTATCTTCCTACTGGAAATATGTATTGTTTTGTTTTGTTTTTCGCATGAAAGCTATATGGCAATCTGGAGTCTGTTACCTCTGTTCTACTCCTTTGTGCCCAAATACAGATGAATCTTTTGGAATTAGCCTTTTCCAGAAAGAGGGTAGTGGTGGCAGTTCTTAGCTTCTTAAAGAAATGAGAGAGAAATGGACCATAAAGTTGACCCACCAGCATCAAACCCTCAACTGAGCCCCAAAACACTCTTTGTCACAATGAACTCTTTCTTAGCTTTCCAACCAAATCTGAGATCTTAATTATTTAAATTCTAAAATATGAATCCACTTCTTATGTTAGATGAAACAGGAATCCTGAGACAATTTCAGACTTTTTCTTTTCTCATTCTTTCTAGTTGATCCTTAAGAAACAGCCTCTCTGAGGAGGACAAACAACCCACAGAAGCTTTTCTTCTCTTGGCAATTGCTTTTTTTCTTTTTGCAGCTTTAATTTTTTATTGTGCAAGGTGATAAATCCATTTTCCCTAGAAGTGCCTTGTGTCTGCAAAAAGTTGTTTGAGACCACCAGAGGATGCTAATGGTGACCTTTCTCCACCTCTGCTATAGCTTATTCTCCTCCCTCTCCCCTTAAAACTGAGGTGTGTCACTGCTCACTGAGGCTGATGAAGAGACTTGAGTCCTTTCTGGGATGCTCAGCTGTGACAGAAGCACTGCCACCATCTCCTGAAGCTGATTCTGAGACTCTCAGGTGCAGAGTTTAACAGATGCTGGCAGGGCACCGGCTTGCTGTAGCCCAGGCTGCAGGTTCCCTCAATTCCAAGCCATGAACGAATCCAGGTGGACTGAATGGAGGATCCTAAACCTGAGCAGTGGCCCTGTGAATGTGTCTGAGCGTCACTCCTGCCCACTAGGATTTGGCCACTACAGTGCAGTGGACATCTGCGTCTTTGAGACAGTTGTTATTGTCCTGCTGACATTTCTGATCATTGCTGGGAATTTAACAGTCATCTTTGTCTTTCACTGTGCTCCACTCTTACACCATTATACCACCAGCTACTTCATCCAGACGATGGCATATGCTGATCTTTTCGTTGGAGTTAGCTGCTTGGTTCCTACTCTCTCGCTTCTCCACTACTCCACAGGTATCCACGAGTCACTGACTTGCCAGGTTTTTGGATATATTATCTCTGTTCTCAAAAGTGTTTCTATGGCATGTCTTGCTTGCATAAGTGTGGATCGTTATCTTGCAATCACCAAGCCTCTCTCCTACAATCAACTGGTCACCCCTTGTCGGCTGAGAATTTGCATTATTCTAATCTGGATCTACTCCTGCCTAATTTTCTTGCCTTCTTTCTTTGGCTGGGGGAAACCTGGTTACCACGGTGACATTTTTGAATGGTGTGCCACCTCTTGGCTCACCAGTGCCTATTTTACAGGCTTTATTGTTTGTTTACTTTATGCTCCTGCTGCCTTTGTTGTCTGCTTCACTTACTTCCACATTTTCAAAATTTGCCGGCAGCACACCAAAGAGATACATGACCGGAGGGCCCGGTTCCCGAGCAATGAGGTGGATGCCTCTGGAGAGACTGGACACAGCCCCGACCGTCGCTATGCCATGGTCCTGTTTCGGATAACCAGCGTATTTTACATGCTGTGGCTCCCCTATATTATTTACTTTCTTTTGGAAAGCTCCCGGGTCTTAGACAATCCAACACTGTCCTTCCTAACAACCTGGCTTGCTATAAGTAATAGTTTTTGTAACTGTGTAATATACAGCCTTTCCAACAGTGTTTTCCGGCTAGGCCTCCGAAGGCTTTCCGAGACAATGTGCACGTCTTGTATGTGTCTGAAGGAGCAGGACACACGAGACCCCAAGCCCAGGAAACGGGCCAATTCCTGCTCCATTTGAAGAGAACTGCCCAGTAAATCAAGTGTAATGGATAGTGGTTTGTGTTCATAGTCTTGATTCATCTGGAAATTTGCCACTAGAGAAATATTTACTTGAATAGTAATATGAGATGAAGGGACTAAAGGTTTCATTTTTTTCTCTTTTTTCATGGAGGAAAAAACTAAAGGAAAGGATGTATAGAGAGTAATCTCATGAGATAAATATAGCATGTGAGTATCAATGTGCAGTAGTGGGAAAAATTAAGCACTGAGGATGACAAAAGTAAGCCAGATACTCCAGAGGATGCGAGCCAAGCCCCTCGGTGTCTTTCTCTCTGATTGAACTCTGTCCTCTGTCTTTGTCTCTGATTCTTGTCTCTTTACTCTCATTGTGTTTGTGGAAATTACTTGCATCGATTTTCCTCTATAGAAAATTGCTACATATTATATATGTGGCAAAGTATAATCTTTGGCATCAAAGTGTACTTTTAAACACACTGATCTGAAATCCGTAAGTGGTCTCTCATGGATGTATAGTAAGCATTGTATGTTAGTACCTGCCACACAACCCTTTTTGCTTGTGTTTTTATAATCTCCACAGCACACATTTTCTGCCATGAGCAAAAAACAAACAGTATTTTTCTTTTATCAGGGTAAAATGATGCTCCCCTCCCCTGTATTCCTGCTGTATTTCCCTTTATCTGCATCCTTTGGTACCTTAATTCAGAAGTGTCTTAGCTAATGAAAGAATCTACTACATAGAGCAATCAAAATGTTAAATAATTTATTCCTTCCAACAAAGCAATCAATAACCAGTATGAGATATTATGTTAAATCTTTTTAATGGCTTTTCGAAACATTTTTTCTGATTTCTTTTAAATTCTTTCACATTCCCAAAGTGGTGTCCCTTTTGCTATATAGTAAAGCTTTGTTTTCCTTTAATACAATCAACAAATAATTCTAATGCACATGGTGAGTACTCACCCAGAAGTGAGGCATTGCTCTTAAAGCTATTTGGTGTGTCTTTTTTTATTTTTAAGACTAAAATATTGACCTTTTTGTGTTAGGTTTACAAAACTTACTGTTCTGTCCACCAATCATCTGTGTAATATGCGTTTGCACATAGTATATTTTTTACAACAAAGAAAATGTAAATGACATTTTGTGATCTGTGCCTAATGTTTTCTTAGCACAATATATAGATCAATGTTGCTTAAGTCACCAACATATGGAAAAAATATACAAAAACTTATTTTAGTGAAAAAATACTTTTGTGTAGCTGTTATTTAGATCTTTATATTAAATCAAGCTGTATTCTTAGTGCTGCTGAGAATATAATATACTTAATTATGAAATACAGGTGACAGCTTTCAGTATTTTCTTTTGTAATGATCTGTTTTCATATTCAGAGTTTAAATTAGCTTATTTTTTAGTGTGCTACATGGAATTGTGTAATAAATTGTCAGGGGTTTAGATGTAACAAAATGGCATTTGGGAATTAGTAGTGAAGCAGGTCTGAGTGGTAAAACATGTAAATCTTACTTTTTTTTTACCATAATTTTCCTGCCTGATAGATATTTTAAATTTTATATCAAACTACTACTGAGTATTTTTCTTCTCAGCATTTTTGATTTGTTTGTTTTATGAAATGCATTAATGAATGTGCCTACGGAAGCCAACCATGTTGCACACTGGTGGTTTGACTTCATAGGCCCTTTAGTGGAAATGTCATCATTCTATTGAGGTTGTTCTGAAACCCTGTATATTTTTTAAAATGTAAGAAAGGTTTAAAATAAATAATAAAATAGTATTCTATATATCAAAATCAGACTTTGCTCCAGTTTAATAAAATACTTAACTTGGAACAAGAGTTTACTTGTTTGGGATCAAAATTTAACTGTTTTATATTTCTGTGGTTTGGGTTGCTTACATTAATTCTTTTCCCCAGTTTGCAATTGGCATCTTGGAAAAGTTGAAATGCACATTTTAAGTTTAGATCAGTTCAATGAAACATGATAATATAACTTTTCAGTGGTCATAAATAGGACCTTCAACATGTATTATTTGAGAACAAACACATTTTGATTCCTTAAGTTTGGAGTGTACAGATAGTTAGAAAAGACTCAGAAGATGACCTGTATAGGAACCGTGAGGTCATGTTTATTGCATTTTCCTCTTCTAGTTTTTTCTAATAATAATTCTAACAACAGTTATGCGCCAGGCACCGTGTTAAGTTTTACATGTGAAATTTAATCCTACTATGACTCTTTGAGATAGCTACTGTTATTCCCATTATAGAGAGGAGGAAACTAGAGAAAAGTGACTTATCCAAGGTCACTCAATAAAGTCAGTGTCAGAAGTTCAGTAATACCCAGTTGTCCTGGAGCCAAAGCCTGCACACTTAACCACTATACATACTCCCTCCACCTCCCCCACCTCCCCCACAAAAAGCGCCTTCAAACCTTTGTACCTCTTTTCATACAAAAATTCTCTTTCTTTTTTTCTCACCTAAATCTTTTGCTTCACTTCTTTTTCTGTTCTGGTGATATCTTTTTTCTTGATCTTACAAATCTCTTTGATGAAAACAGCAATTTTAATAAGCCCAAACTTTCCAGGTTAGTCTATAATCTGTAATCTATAATCAAACTATTTTTTAAAATAGTAAAAGTGAAACCCCAGGCATGGCATTTCCTTGACATTACTTTTGTTCATTTTTGTTAAGTTTTCCTTGAATAGTTTTTAAAAAGCTCTATAAATTTCTTATTGAAAGAGAATTTTTTTGAAGAAGAGTAGAAATGGAAGTCTTTATTGTAGCCTGAAAGGGGAGCCACTATGAGGCAAGTTTTAGGTTTAGAATCTCTATTTATTGTAATGTTTCCTGTGTAACTCTAGGGTAAGCCACTTAACTTTCTTTTGACATACTTTAATATGTGTATAATTATAAAATAAGGTAATACTTATTTTGAAACAACTCTGTTTTTTTCAGAATAATGCGTTTTAAGAACAGGAAGCATAGCTGTTATTCTCATCATTATATAGTGTTCTGTGATAATTATCCAATTTGGTTATAAATGACAGAATATATAATTTATTATGTGAGTGTACACATAAATGATGTTGTTGTGTTAAAGGACTGTGCTCTGTCTCTCCTCACCCTGAAAACTAATTTATATATATACATAACAAGTATGTGATAAACAAGTAAAGAAGAACAAGATATGGAGAAGTGCTATGTAACATGCTGAGCATAGCATCACTTGTGTTCAGGTAGAAGCACTGGCAGTGCACAGGAGCCTGTGTTACTGTGGATGCTCTATTTTAATGTTTTAGGTTCCAACAGTTGACCTTTTCTCTGAGCAAAACTATTGTAAGATTAAGAAGGTTATGTAGAAAGTGGCATATTCTACAGACAAGTATATAGACATTGGGGAAAACAAAATGACCAGTGTTTCTTGGAAATGAAAGTTTTATCCAGTGCTAGTTTTGCTCTATAATTTAAAATATTCATAACTTTTTAAAAATAGTAAAAGTGGGCATCTTTTAAAATATTAAGTGATGTGATTAGGTACTTCTTTATTAATATTTTATTTACAATTTATTTTTACAATGAGCATTTACTTTTTTAATAATTAGGAAGAGAAAATAGTTTTAATAAAAATAATGTCTATTTAAAAAATATTTTGACATTTCACTAAACAGCTTTTGTTCTTTCTATAAGTAACATTATACAGTTTTGTCTTAAAACTATTTTGCTTTGATGATAGTTTATATGATTTTCATAATACTTGTTATTTTAGATAGTTTTTCAGAGAAATTTGATGACCTTCTACTTATGATATTAGATGTTCTTATTTTTGCTTCAACACAAATGGTTTGAAGTGTTATTTGCTGAATTTGAAATGGATATCAATCACTGTAAGGTTTTTTTATGCACCACTGATGACACCTTCTAGCATTTTTTCCCACATCTTTAACAAAAGGATGACCCTGCATTTCATAGATTGGCAGGATTCTATTTTCAGTCCCCCCATCTAAAAAGGTCATATCTATAACTTTTTAATGGTAATTTTATTCTATTCTTATATATGTTTAGAGGCCCAGTGCACAAATTCATGCACATTGAAAGGAAATTAATTAGAAGGTGGCTGGAGGGGTGGGACTGGGCAAATCCGGCCAGACATGCCCTGGAGCCAATCTCCCACGGTCCCTCTACAGCTAGCTGCACCTGGTGTAGCCAGAGCTCGAAGGGCATCTGCAGAGTGAGCGGGGTCCCTCTGGCAGGTGGGGTCCCTCGGCCTGTCCTGCAGGGACCAGGCCAAAACCGGCAGTCCGACATCCCCCAAGGGGTCCCAAATTGCGAGAGGGCGAGGCCAGGCCTTGGAACCCACCGGTGCATTTGTGCTCTGGGCCTCTAGTATGCATATAAGATTTTTGGTTAATCTCTTCCCTCCCTCCCCCCTCCCCTCTTCCCTCTGAGATTCATTAGTCTGTTCCATCTTTCCATGCCTGTGGTTTCCGCTCCTGTGTTGAGTGTCTGCTCCCTGGTGGTCAGTGTGCGTCATAGCTACCAGCCGGTCAGCCAGTCAGCCGGTCACTTAGGCTTTCACTAGTATATATATATACTAGTAGATTGCCCATGAAGGTGAAAATATCACAGTAATAAATCTAGCAAGTGTCTGGTGTGTCTGATAGATATTAAACATAAAACACATAGGATATCAGTACCTTCACCATAGTAAATGGGACCATATTAATTTTTGAGATTCTAAAATTTATAGATGATAAATATCAAGAAACATAGCACATAGAGTAAAATTTATTGAATGGTAGTATTTGCTAAAATTCTAAAACTTTCCCAAATGCTACTTTATTCAAGAGAAATCACTTTTATCTTTGACTTTAAAAATTTGACTCCAATTTTATTTTATGTTTTCTACTTAAGCAAGTGTAAATATGGTTGATGCCAGTTAAAAGTGCCCGAATAAACTTTATAAATTCAAAGTTGTGGCATTATTTTAGTTGAGAGGCCCCCACAAACACAAAATCAAGTATAAATGTATATAGCCTGTTCATTCAAATTCAAAATATAGCCCTGGCCAGTGTGGTTCATTGTTTGGGCATCGTCCCATGCACCAAAAGGTTGCTGGTTTGATTCAGGGTCAGGACACATGCCCAAGTTGTGGGTTTGGTCCCCAATAGGGGGCATCCAGGAGGCAGGGGATGGATGGTTCTCTCTCACGTTAATGCTTTTCTCTCTTCCTCTCTCTAAAAACCAATAAAATATCTTTAGAAAAAGAATGTCAGACTATATCTTTGAACGCAGTGCAGACTGTAGCAAGCGGTGACCAGTGTTTTGTCTGTGGTTATGCTTGTCACAAACCATTGATCACGGATATACTCAGTGTAAAATACAATTTTAAAGCAGTTATGTTCATAATAGAGTTTGAAGTTTAAAATAGGTATTATTAGATCATACATGTTATGCTAATAGCCTCTTCACAGTTATTTCATTTACTTTTTCAGGAATTTTATAATAAAAATGTTAAATTGATATTATAAATGATAGATGTAGAGAAGATTAAAAGATAATTTGTGAAGAAGCCAATAAAAAATTCCTGAAAATACTGGTTTTAATGTTTTACTAAGTTAAAATATATTTGGAATTTTCTTATATTTATTATTTTGACAAGGAAAAGATGATTCAAAATTGGTTTTTCAGAAATGCTTGCAGTTATGAATTTCAAAGTCGAGCATAGTTCTTTATTTGAAAGGAAAAAACCACTGTATAATGTATATCTAGGTTTTTGTGAAATGTTTTTCTTGCCAAAGGTTAAAATTTAAAATGAAGTTGTATTAAAATTAAAAATTGCAAATAGATATACATTCAAATTGCTGCTCTCTTCAAATAGATTTTGAGGAAAAACTCACTATCCCAAAGATTAGTTTATTATCCTACTTCCACCACTCCCAGGCAACTAAAAAATCTTATGTGTCTAAGATCTTAAAACTTTACTGGTCATGGCATGTATGGGGGGGCAACTGATGGATGTCTCTCTCTCTCTCTCTCTCTCTCAAATCAGTAAAAAACATGTCCTTGGGTGAGGATTAAAAAAAGAAGATAGCAAATTATCAGGTTTTCATTAGTTTGACTTCAGATGAAAAATCTCAGAGATTCATTAGGTCTTCCTACCCTTTTCAGAGTACTCAGTAGACTGGAGGTGTTAAGAGAAGACCTCAAGGACTTCTTATAGAGATTATTCGAATGTTGATATTGTGTCTATTTCATATATCCACCAACTTGCCCTTTCATGTTAGCACCTTTTAATTTCAGACAACTTTATAAAAGAATGAATTATAGCTAATCACTGTAAACTTATTTCCAAATTCTGCCTCTCCTGATTTCCATCCCTTTTACATAACTAATTTCTCCTTTTTCATCTTCAATCAAGATTCATTTTGTGTGTTTTTTAATTTTTAAAGAAGTATTACCCCTTGAGGAAGTTTAGGGGTCTAAAGGCAAAAAAAAGAAAATTAAATACCCATTGTTCCATTACTGATATATAATTAGATATAACAACTTTTCAATTTCTTCTTTTTTTTCCACTATGGACTAACACTTTTTCTATATACTAGTAAAGGATATTTTGGCCCTGCTGTCATGGCTCAGTGGTTGAGCGTCAACCTATGAACCAGGAGGTCACAGTTTGATTCCTGGTCAGGGCACATGCCAGAGTTGCAGGCTTGATCCCCAGTAGAGGGCATGCAGGAGGCAGCCAATCAATGATTCTCTTTCATCATTGATGTTTCTCTCTCTCTCTCTCCCTCTCTCTTCTTCTCTGAAATCAATAAAAATATATTTTTTAATTTTAAAACAAGGATTTTTAAATGCAGTTATTTATAATATAAGCATTTTTGATGTTATTGTATATTCTTTATGAACATCTTTATAAATAAAACATTGTCTCTATTTAGTATTCTTACAATTTTTAAGAAAGAAATACTTAGTTAAAATGTATGGAGATATTTTAAGATTATTTATACATATTGCCAAATTGCTTTCCAAAAGGAGCGAGCCAGTTTATCTTCACACCAATAATTATCAAGCTATGTTGTTTCACCACAAACTTTCCAGCAGAAAGTCTACAGTAACAAGTAAATTAAGGGAATTGATTTTCACTTTATTCCCTCCCAGCTCCTTTAAGAGGTTGTTTTGTTAATGCAGTTTTTTCTGGTATTTGTTTTCCTAGCATACCTGCCCCCCCCACCCCCCTCGCCAAATGTAGCTAAAATGGGTCTGCTGAACCTCATTTAAAGAAATAATTCTTTATTTCAAAGGTCTTTGAGCCCAGATTATCTTCTCACTTTATTAGTTCACCATTTACTCTGCTGCTGCTTGGTTAAGACCAGCCGTGGGCAAACTACGGCCCGCGGGCCGGATTCGGCCCGTTTGAAATGAATAAAACTAAAAAAAAAAAAGACCGTACCCTTTTATGTAATGATGTTTACTTTGAATTTATACTAGTTCACACAAACACTCCATCCATGCTTTTGTTCCGGCCCTCTGGTCCAGTTTAAGAACCCATTGTGGCCCTCGAGTCAAAAAGTTTGCCCACCCCTGGTTAAGACCATGTTATTTTCAGAACACGGAATTCTGTTAATGCTCTTGCCCTGTGATTGGTGCTATCTTCAGCATTGCCTATTTCAGTGTGTGTTGTGTGTGCCCCAGGACCATCTGTGTACTGAAGTTTGAGAAAGACTTAGAACATGTTCTTCTGCCCCTGTTACAGCAGTAACATCCCTACTTGCCTCTCCAGGAAGGGGAGGACCTTTTACTAAGCAGACTTTTAGGTCGTGGATCCTTGGAGTGTATGTGGGCATCAAGACTTCAGCTGTTAAGGGCTGCGGACCCCAGGCCTGGTTTTGACTCTAGGATTTACCTGACCCGCAGAACTATGGGGACAATTCCCTCAGCAGCTTTACCACCTTGAAGAAGTCCTACCTGGTGTGGATGTGAAAAGAGCAGGGGATGCTCACACATCTGCATCTTTTCTCTTCATTGTGTCTTTTACTCAAATCTCTCTATATTTAGTGGCTATTCAATATTTATTGAGCTAAGTATAAAGTGCTTTCTATATATTAAGTCATTTATTTCTTGAGTTCAATTGAACTTAATTATCCAAATTAACTGTATTTTTGTTTTTTTCCACCACCCCCCCCCCCCCCCCCCCAATTCAGTGGAGGTGTGGTTGTACTGAAGGTTACCGCAAATCCTTTTCCCCTCTGCATTTATATTAGAGACTAAGTGAGGAAGCCATAAAAATGAGTGTATTAGGAGAGTCGAATGATTACTTAATATAGGTATCATTTAATATAGCTATTCTCTCTAATTGAATTCTTCCTTCCAAACCCCATAGTGTAGGCTTTGAATGTGTTTTAAAGGAGGATGAATGCACTTTGGGAAGATTTGAATTTTGGATAATTTTTATTTGCATTCAGCTGAAATGAATGTCTTTCTGAATTCTTTATGATGATATAGAAAAAATTAAAATTCTATATTACCCCAAACCTTCTCATATGTTAGTAGAACTATTGTTCCAATCTCTGGTCTTCTCTTTATCTTGGAGCATTTCTGGTAAATTATGGTTTTGAAGCTCATCACCAGCTTTTCTCAGAATATGCTCTAATATATCCTTCTTTAAATGGTGCTCAGAGCTGAATATAATGTTCTGTATGTAACATGACCAGTGTCAGAGGAAAGTGGGTTATCTTTTTTGCTTGCTTTATATTTCATACTGCTAATTTTTATGCACAAAAGTAAATTAGATATCTTTGTTAGTTATGCTTTACTGTTTAACATATTTATTTTCAATAAACCCATAAATATTTTTCACACCTTCTTAATTATACGTTCTTTCTCTACATGTACAATGGTGTGTGTTTTTTTAAAACCTTATCTTTCTCTCCCTTAAATTTCATCTTGCTAGAGCTGGTTCATTTAGTCCAGTTTTTTTGAATCTTCATTGTGTTTTGAATATATTCATTAAATGTTTGCCATCTTTAAATGTGATAGACATAGTTAATGTATAAGGCCAGATAATTGATGTTTAAAAATCAAGCTTTGTCGCCAAAACTGGTTTGGCTCAGTGGATAGAGCGTCAGCCTGCAGACTGAGAGGTCCCGGGTTCGATTCCGGTCAAGGGCATGTACCTGGGTTGCGGGCATAGGATGTGCAAGAGGCAGCTGATCGATTTTTCTCTCTCATCCATGTTTCTAACTCTCTCTATCTCTCTTCCTTCCTCTCTGTGAAAAATCAATAAAATATATTTAAAAAAAAAAATCAAGCTTTGTCATGGGTCCCTAAGACCACCTCCAGGTTTGGTGATTTGTTGGAAGGATTCATAAGATTGGCTATACCCATGGCTAAGAATTATTGCAACAAATGGATATTAAACAGAATTAGCAAAGGGAACCAGATGGGAGCTTTTAAGAGTCCTCTCCAATGGAGTCACACAGTTTCCACTTAATTCCTCCAGTATGTAGTGACAGCACGTGCAGTGTTATGCAGCTCATTAGAGACTCAGCACCCCAGGGTTTTACTGGGGGCTGGTCACACAAGCATCCTTGGCTGAGCACCTACCAAAATCCCAGACTCCCAGAAGGAAAGCAGATATTCTATTTAATAAAAGCCCAGCGACTGAAATGGTGGAATGACCAGAACTACCAGAGACCAGAACACCACGGCCCCTCGTCCCGGCTGGCCCCACCCCTCAGGGAGCAGTTAGGGGCGATCGGGCAGGCAGGCAGAGGAGGTTAGGAGTGATCAGATAGGCAGGTGCGTGATTAGGGGCGATCAGGCAGGCAGGGGAGCATTTAGGAGCCAGTGGTCCCAGATTGCAAGAGGGATGTTCGACTGCCAGTTTAGGCCCGACCTGCAGGAATCCCTGCGGGATCGGGCCTAAACTGGCATTTGGACATCCCCTGAAAGGTTCTGGATTGTGAGAGGATGCAGGCTGGGCTGAGGGACCACCCTTCCCCATGCATGAATTTCATGCACTGGGCCTCTAGTTTAATATAAACCATATTGTTTGCATAAATAATCCAGGTACAATGAGCTACCCTTATCATTTAGGAAGAGTTTTATATCATTATAGGGAACTGTTTATCAGCCAAGTTTTTAGAAGTTAGCCAAGGGCTAACCTTTCGAGGAGGCTGTTTTAAGGATAGGCAGTTCCAGGTCTGCTATATTAACTCTTCTCTATACATTATGTTACATTGACATTTACTAGAATAGTATATGTCTAGTGTGTTTTGAGATTGGTGCAATAAAATTCCCTATATATACACCAAGGTGGTCATTTGCTTAGAAGTAACCTTGAATGTAGGCCCTTTTAATGAGATTAGACCTGTTATTTTTATTTATTTATTTAAAAATATATTTTTTTATTGATTTCAGAGAGGAAGGGAAAGGGAGAGAGAGAGAGAGAAACATCAATGATGAGAAAGAATTATTGGTTGGCTGACTCCTGTATGACCCCATTGGGGATCGAGCCCACAACCTAGGCCTATGCCCCAACTGGGAATCGAACTGTGACCCCCTGGTTCATAGGCCGACACTCAACCACTGAGCCACACCAGCTGGGCTAGACCTATTTTTACAGCAGAAGACCTTTTGTTTGAAATGCACCTTACCTTACCTTACCACTTAATGTTGTTTCTTGTATACAGCAGTTTTAGTTATATAATTTTGGTAAGAATATTTAACAACATTTGCCTCTCATTTTTCTTCCTTATTACTAGTTGCCAAATAGTTACTAATTTTGTGAGTTCCAGACTTCCAAATTGCAAAGATTGTTTACCTTTTATAAAACCTAGTTTTTCTCTAATTTTTATTATTATTTTAACCTTGTTCTTGATTGTATAAGAGAAGAAAATTAAGAATAGCAAGAACAATATACCCACAATTTGGAACAAACAAACTAAAGCTTCATAATTTAAATTTCATGAATTACATTTTATTTAAGTTGTGACAGGAAAGGTACCATTTATTTTAGAGTTGTAGAGCATTTATACAAGTGCAGAAACCTTTTTTTTTTTTTTTTTTTTTTTTACCATTTGAAAAGTATGTAAAATATTGGTAGATATTTTGGACTTGTCAGAAGAGAATATTTTATTTTCTAAGCTTATACTTTATACTGAGTTATAAATTTTTAAAAGGCCAAGAAATAAGTGTTAAAGTCCCTTTGCGTATTCATTTAGCAAATGTAACTATAATTCAGTATGATTATTTGATACTATTTACTATAAGAAAATTTGCCATTTGTATTTCATAACTACATTTGAAATATAGAAATATTTTAATACAGATATCTTTAGCATTTGGAGTATATTTTTCAGGGAGATTTTTAAGAATGCCTTTTAGTTGAATTTTTAAGATGAAAATAATGACCTTTTTTGCAGTTCTGCCCAAGGACGAAGGATTGGATGACATTTAAAAATGATCCTTACAAGAGCTGTAATTTTGTGATGCTCTCCCCATTCCTCATTTATTGTTCCCTTTGAATATTTCCACAGAGAACACATCCTCAGGGATTGAACTACCATCCTTTGCCAGGTGCTCTGAAATGAAGCTCTAAATCTGGCCTTGTGCCTTTTCTCTAGTTACATGTATCTAGTATTCAGATTCTTCATTTCTCATAAAAATTGAAACCCCAAAAATTATAACGGGAACTCACTATTGCCAACTCTTATTCCTTAAACTGACTGTCTCATTTGGTTTTGTTTTCTTATTAATTGCTTTGGTACAGCTTACAACTCTGTGTATGTAATAAATGTCCATTTCCAGCTTACAGCTCTGTATATTTAATAAATGCCTATTGGAAAAAGACTACAAGACTTTCTTCTCCCTCTCTCCCCATTTCATTCAGAATACAATGTGTATTCATTTTTCTGTGTTCTAAGATACCTTCTCTGAGTTACCACTTAGATCACTTTCTTTACTTTCAATCTTCATGTATAGTTTTATTATATTCTTTATGTACTTTGAATCATATGAACTGTGATTAACTGGTGACCCATGGACACAGTCTCCTACTCCTAAGAATCCTTTCAGAATTAACAAGGTGACCACTTTAATTATTAGGGGGCTCTGTGGCTTAGAAGATGCTTCCTAGTTGTGAGCCAAAGTTTTCTTTCTTGAAATGCCTACCATTTGGTCCTATGTCATCTCTTCTGGAGAAGAACAGAAATGTCTTCTTTTTTATATAGTACATCTGATATGTGAAAACTGCTCTTATATCTTCCTTCTCTTCCCAGATTACACATCCTTATTTTCCGACCCTTTACTCATTCATCCATTTAGCAAATATTTATTGAGCACCTCTTAGGTGCAAGGCACTGTTTTGAAATACTTAGAATATGGTGTTGAACAAGAATGATGGGCTCTCTTTCCTCATAGGGTTTATTCCAAATAGAAGTAAACCAAAAGTGTTCCAAATTAAGACACTGACAAGTAAAAGAGAAGATAATTTCAGATTAGGAAACATGCCATGAAGAAAATAACACAGGGCTATAGGATAGAGAGGCGTAGAGATGGGAGGCTACTGCTTCTCCATGTACTTTGGTTTCCAAATGTCTCATCATCTTGATTGCCCTTCACACGACAACACTCACGGCCTTTGGTACCATGAAAATCCATACAAGGGCGGGATGGACTTTGACCTGCTGTTGTCCTATATATATAGGAAGGTAGAAACATCTTAATTATATGTTCAATGGAGCTTTTGGACTACTAGATCCACAAGACCACTGTTAAAAAGCCAGAGAGAAAAATTTAGACCTTGTCGGACTTAGACACAGTGTTCTCTAGCCCAGTGTGCTCTCACTTACAGTGGATACAGTGGGATTAACACTTGCCATACCTAGACAATTTGTTTCCATTAGTGCAGCCCCAGATATCCTTAGTGGGTTCAACAGCAGGGTCACCTAGCTTTGTAGTGTACTTCTTCAGGTCTGTTGGTTTCGAACAAGTCTTTTACCAGCTCTTTCTCTATTCTGAACTTGGAAAATCATTTTATTGATCCTACTTGCAGAGCTTTACAGTCCTCCCTATAAAATTCAATCTCACCTCCAAGCCCTTCCTTCTCATTTTTATGTGATCCCTTTGGATCTTGTAGATTTGAAAAGCTTACCTCCTCTGTTGTTTTTCAAGTCAGCAATAATGAACTTAGCAAACAGTTTCCTTCTACGTGGATTTTGCTTTATATAATTAGCACATCTTGAGTATGGCTGTATATCTACCTCTAATTCTTCCTAATAACTAGTTATACCTTGATGTAATGTTAATATCTAGTTGCTATGTTCCCTCTTGTTTTCAATTGTTTCATGAGATATTTGCTAGAGAGGGAGAGGCATACTTGTTAAGCCTGCATTCTAAAGTCAATTTATTTTTTTAAAATTTAAACTCTTTATTGTTTAATGTATTACGTAAGTCTCCTTTTTCCCACATTGACCTCCCCCTATCTTCCTCCAACCCCCAGCACATGCCCTCCCCCCACCCCTTCCCCCATCTGTGTCCATTGGTTATGCTCATATGCAATATTTGGGTTTTAATTTTGTATTCTTTTTCCTATTATTTGTGTAATACTGAGCATATTATCTAACCTCTCTGACCATTGGTTTCCTAATAATTGTTCCTCTTCATGGGGATTTATGAAATAATGAATATAAATCACCTATCATAGTGCCTGGTATATAGAAAGGAGAGCCCAATAAATACTAGCAACAGCCAACTATAGTTATTGTCAGCCCTGCAAAAATTAAGTATATTCCATCTTGGGTTTTCCTGAGCTAAAACCCTTTAAATGCATGTTCACGTACACAAATACACACATAGCTAGATTTTTGCCATTTTTTTCTTAGGGATGAACACAGTGAAACACTTTTGTTTTTTAAGTCTTATATGTCGTCTGTCTAGAAAAAGCATCAAATTTACCAACTTTGAAATCCATTTTTTTTAATTGAAAGCTTAAACTTTATCTTCTCATTTACCACCTTTCCAGTGGTCCCCAGTTCTCAAAGTTTAGCAATACCAAATCTTTTAATGGCCTTTGGTTTCTCTTTGAGCCTAAGTCTAAAATGAGTCATGGTCATGGGATGCTGAAAGTTAATATGAAAATTGCCTGGGTATTTCACTTAGTCACAAAGAATAAAATTGTTGATAGCAGGGAAGGGACATATTTATAACACAACTACTTTACGACAAGAGCTGTGAAAACATCTTTATATAGAATATATATTTTTTGATCTCAAATCACTTTTTAAAAAATTTTATTTTATTTTTTTATATATATTTTTTATTGATTAAGATATTACATATGTGTATATAGAATATTTTATTTAACCCTTTTAGTAACTTCATTTCACAGGGGAGGAAATTAGCACCAGAATTTAAATATATCTATTAAGTGGTAAAATATATAGAATTTGAATCCAGCTTTGTCTGACACTAAAACTATGTCCTTTCCCTCCCATATATGCTGCCTCCTTTCTTCCGGCTATTTGGCAACTAACATTATACTGACATGTATATTAAACTCAAGATATTAGTACTATTTTTTTTTCCCCACTGGGCATCTGTCCCTGGGAAGCTAATAAATGATTGCCCTAGAGATTTTCAAAGTCAGGAAATTGGTGAGGATCATGACTAAAGTTGTCAAGTTTCCCTACTTAGGAAAACTTTAGCACTTTAGAAATACAATATAATGGAATCTTAAGGTTTGAAGAGATCTTCTTGGTCATGAGTTTTGTTTTCTGTCCACATAACAGTCACATATGTGCGGGTCTATAATACGGAGGTTATTTCAGTATTTTGTATGTGGAATATTTTATAGTGATTTAAGATCAATTCTTGCCTTTTTAAATTACACTCTCTAATAATACATTGTATTTTTTTAAATCTTTATTGTTCAGATTATTACAAATATGTCCCTCCCCCCCCCATAGCTCCCCTCCACCCGGTTCCCACCCCACCCCAGGCCCTCGCCACTCCACTGTCTGCGTCCATAGGTACTGCATACATGTATATAAGATCTTTGTCCAGTCTCTTCCTGCACACCTCCACACCTCCTTTCCCCTAAGAATTGTCAGTTCACTCCATTTCCATGCCCTGATTCCGTTACATTCACCAGTTTATTCTGTTCATCAGATTTTTTATTCATTTGATTTTTAGATTCACTTGTTGATAGATATGTATTTGTTGTCACTTTGTTGTTCATAATTTATTTTTATTTTTTATTTTTATTATTAGTTAAGGTATTACAAATGTGTCCTCATCCCCCCCCATTAACCCCCAACCTCCCCCCCCACACACAAACTCATGCTCCCATCCCCCTGTTGTCCATGTCCATTGGTTTGGCTTATATACATGTATACAAGTCCTTCGGTTGATCTCTTCCCCTTACCCCCGCCCTCCCCTACTTCATAATTTATTATCTTTACCTTTTTCTTCTTCCTCTTCTTAAAGAATACCCTTCAACATTTCATGTAATACTGGTTTGGTGGTGATGAACTCCTTTAGCTTTTTCTTGTATATGAAGCTCTTTATCTGACCTTCAATTCTGAATGATAGCTTTGCTGGATAAAGTAATCTTGGTTGTAGGTTCTTGGCATTCATCTCTTTGAATATTTCTTGCCACTCCCTTCTGGCCTGCAAAGTTTCTGTTGAGAAATCAGCTGACAGTCGTATGGGTACTCCCTTGTAGGTAACTGACTTTCTTTCTCTTGCTGCTTTTAAGATTCTCTCTTTGTCTTTTGCTCTTGGCATTTTAATTATGATGTGTCTTAGTGTGGTCCTCTTTGGATTCCTTTTGTTTGGGGTTCTCTGCGCTTCCTGGACCTGTAAGTCTATTTCTTTCACCAGGTGGGGGAAGTTTTCTGTCATTATTTCTTCAAATAGTTTTTCAATATCTTGCTTTCTCTCTTCTTCTGGCTCCCCTAAAATTCAGATGTTGGTATGCTTGAAGTTGTCCCAGAGGCTCCTTGCACTATCTTCATATTTTTGTATTCTTTTTCCTTTTTGCTCTTCCAGTTGGGTGTTTTTTGCTTCCTCGTATTTCAAATCTTTGACTTGATTCTTGGGATCCTCTTGTCTGCTGTTGAACCTCTGTATATTATTCTTTATTTCAGTCAGTGTATGCTTAATTTCTGACTGGTCCTTTTTCTTTTTTTTTTTTTTTGCATTCTCACTAAGATCCTTGAAGGTCTCACTAAGTTCCTTAGAGGTTTCTAGAAGATTCTTGAGTAACCTTATAACTGTGATTTTGAATTCTATATCCAGTAGTTTGCTTTCTTCCACTTCTTTCATTTGTGACACGTTTCTTTTGTCTCTGTGTTTGTTTCTATGTAGCTGCTAAGTCCTTGAGTTGATAGAGTGGCCTGTGTAGTACGAGTCCTATAGGGCCCAGTGGCTCAGCCTCCCCAATCACCTGAGGTGGACACTCTTGGTGCACCCCTTTGTGGGCTGTGTGCACAGTCTTCTTGTAGTTGAACCTTGATTGCTGTTGGTATCACTGGGAGGAATTGACTTCCAGGCCAATTGGCTGTGAGGACCAGCTGTGTCTACAATGGAAGAGCTGCTGTGCAGGAGATACCCTTATGGGGCAGGACTTGCTTTAGTGTGGCTTTAGTGCTCCACTTCACTGAGTCTGCCCCTTGAATGTGTCACTTATGGATGTGAAGAGTTGTTATCTGGTATGGTTTCACACTGACCACTGGGTACACTGGCTCTTGTATCTCTAAGGAGGTGCAAAGTCAGCCACTGCCTGGGGCGACCCAGCAAGAGCTACAGAGAGATCTGCAGATTCCTCCTCTTTGTATGGGGTTTGGAGGTACCCAGATGAGGCCCAGCTGTGAAGCAAGGCAGGCTGCTGCTGGTGCTGGCCTTGGGCTTCTTTTGATAGCTTTGGGGCTCTCTGACCCAGCTGCAGCTTGTTTGACAGGCTGAGAAAGGACAGGCCATTCATATGCAAAAGCCGCTGAGCACAGCTTGGGTGGTGTTGTAAATTGGGTGGGGTGGAATCTCAGGGAATCTCCAGGGTGGAGCAAACAGTAATGGCTGCCAGTCAGCCCTGCACCAGGGAGGTCCCAGCACAGGAACAATGACCATTGGGAGCACCTCTGTCTGGAAGAAAGCTGCCCCCGCATTCCTGCCCTGATGTCAGACAGTCCAGTTTCTCCCCGTATGTGTCCGGGTCCCCCAGAGTCTCACCTGGCACTGGAGCTCAGAGCAAGCGAGAGCTTGTATCTCCCTCCCAATTAAAAAAGCGGAACACCTGGATGCCAGCCCGTTCCGTGCCTCCAAACCTCCTACCAGTCTCCATGCACTTTCTTCTTTACCTCTCTAGTTGTAGTACTTCCACTCAGCCAGCTTTCCCATGGTTCTGAATGATAGTTGTTCTGTATTTTAGTTGTAATTTTGATGTGGTTGTGGGAGGAAGCAAGTACAAGTGTTGCCATTTTGGTTCTCCCTCAATACATTGTATTTTTAAAGTTTCTTTTGTATTTCTGTAATTTAATGGCTGCACAAACCTTATATATGTAAGGATAAATGAATGGAAGTTTAAGAATTCTTCTGTATGTGAGAAATACCATGGTGCTGTAGTTTATCATGGAAGGATTGAATGACTTACACTAATTTCTGGAAGAGAGTTTTACATACAAAAAAAAATCAGTACAGGTAAGCTGACTTTGTATTAAATAATTCTGTGATATTTTTATGTTTTCATGTGGGTCATCAGAGCTTCTAATAATAGTTTATTTTATATTTTTCTCAGCTTTATTTACAAAAAATTATTTTAAAATCTTAAAATGCAAATAGACATCATCCTTATTATCTGATACCCTGATTATACAGTCTTCCCCCCAGCTTTATTATAATTGACAAATAAAATTGTATATATTTAAAGTATACTTTATTTCTTAATAAGAACTCATCCTGGTAATTGTTCAATGATAGATTCATACTCTACATTGGTTTTGTAATTTTGTAGAGTTATAGCATAAAATAGAGTTATTTACTTCGAGTTTAAACAAATATTTTGATGATGTAATTTTAAGCAGGTTCCATATTATTGAGTGGACAGATATTTTTGTATAAATATCAAACAATGAATTTCAAATAGTGGTTAGTTTTTTTAGGCGAATATTGGACATTATTACCCCAAAGAATTCAAAGAAAAAATTAAATATCTAGAAGGATTCATTTATCAAGAGATTGAATTTTTGCTTGGTTGCTAAAAAGTGGGCATGACTAAAATGTGAACATTGAAAATCAAATGGGCTGTGTTAATTTAATTTCCTGGAAAGCCATGTGAGTGATTCAGTGTTTGTGAAAATCTACATCCTATTTAAATGGACATTTAACTTTATTCATATGAAATGAGCCATGAGCTAGCCCATTAGGTGGTTTTGCAAGATTCAGCATCAAGAACAGTGTTATCCAGGACTATTTCCAGAATAATATATGGTTGAAATTTGAAATTGATATTTCTTGAGTTCTGTGACATGAATGTGTCTTGCATGTTTGTCCAAGCTTTTACTGTTCGTTTAGTTACTGATGTCAATAAGCACAAAGAAAGATCTATTTCATTTGAGTGATGAAAGTGCTGTAAATCTAATCAGAAATTATGATGGGGAAAGAAAAATTATAATAATTACATTAAAAAGGATTTGGCATGGTCTCTGATTTTTGTCATAATGTCAGGAGAGACTATTCATGTTGTTTGTTTCACTTTATGGAATCTTTTCATATATAATTGCTCGTATATTCAAGAACCCAGTTGGTTCTATCTAACTTCCTCAACCCCCCTCTTCCCGCCTGGATTTCATATTTATGCAGCAACAGCAGTTTGGTGATGTCCACCTCTGCCTCCTGGGAGGCTGCTGCTATTTGATGCTTGTATTGAGAGCTCATGTCTTGACGGATAGGACCTCTGTGCACCATGCTGGTTTGCAGAATTCCTTATGTGCCAGGTATTTGTTGCTTCCTAAGGAGCTCTGCAGAAGCAGGCTGCATTCAGTGGTACCTTAGGAAACATCCAGCTCTTCCCACCCTCAAAAGTGGATGTATTATCATGCACTACATGGATCCCAAAGCTTTCCTGTCTTATACTCCAAGTGTCTCAGAGGTTTTTTGAGCGATATCTTATTTTCCTGTTTTTGGTATAGTATTTGTTGTCCTGAGCTCTAGGACAAGTCCCATTTAGAATTGGGAGGTAGAAACATTGTAGTCTCAAGGGCACTCAGAGGACAAAATGCCTGAATATTGTTTTCCCTCCCTGCAGCATTTGCTGCCCTTTTCCACCTTAGGATGATTTCTTACTGCCGAGGCCCCTTAGAAGTTAATAGAAATCATTTCCTGGCAGACTAGACACTCTTTGAAGTAAGGGTAATTTGGCATATATAATTATGTGATGCTAGCATTATTAAAATTTTCAAACTTTCTTTCAATATCAACAGAATCTTCTTTAGATACATATACAGTAGGTCCTCAGGTTACGTTGGAGATCCGTTCCTACGACACGAGGTAACAATCGCCGTAAGTCGGAACCCACCTACATAAGCACCTATGTCACTCACATGGAGCACATACACAGCAGTGATGAAGTGAAACAGCAAAGCAAATGTAAAAGAAAGATAAATTCCTGACCTTTACTTGTGGTAAATAAATAATAAAAAACATAAAGCACATATGTACATATGTTGAAATGACGGATTTTTTTTTTTTTTTTTTTTTTTTTTTTTTTATAAATAAATGGGACATGGCGACGTAACCACGAAATGATGTACGTGGAGTCCGAGGTAACCCGAGGACTGTCTGTATACACACATACATGAGTTGCTGTTATTGAAGCAGGTCAAGGAGTCCTGCAGTCAGTCATTTTTCTTAGGCTTCTGCATATAATGTTCAGGTTCTCCGAGATTATTGACCTCCAAAACAAATGCCCGAGGCATTAATCCAGATCCATCTGTTCTTTCAGGGCCTCCCCCAACTTTTTCTAGACCTTCTTTGACTAATATAGTTTTCTCCTTTGTGACACATGGTGGAATTGGCTTTGGCATTTTGTGTACATGTCTCATGTAATGCTTACCATGTTGTTTTATACTTAAACATTGGTGCTGTGTCCTTCAGAGTCTCTAACTTCAAAGAGTCTATTTTTAAAATTAATTTGAGATCTTCAGTGCCTAATGTAATCTTATATGTGTAATAGGTAGCTAATACATGCTACATTAAAATGAATAACTTGTTTTTTATTATTGATTTCAGAGAGAGGAAGGGAGAGGGAGAGAGAGAAACATCGATGAGTTGAGAGAGAAACATGGATCAGCTGTCTCCTGCACACCCCCTACTGGGGTTTGAGCCCACAACCCGGGCATGTGCCCTGACTGGGAATTGAACCATGACCTCTTGGTTCATGGGTTGACACTCAACCACTGAACCACACCAGCCAGGCTAAAATGAAATAATGTATTTCATACTTTTCTTGGAAATTATGTATGTATTTAGTTGTAAAGTGTCATTTTAATTTTTGATGGTTGTCTGCTAGAGTATGTGAAATAGTTCTGTTTCTTTAACTAGATCAGTGGTTCTCAACCTTCTGGCCCTTTAAATACAGTTCCTCATGTTGTGATCCAACCATAAAATTATTTTCCTTGCTACTTCATAACTGTAATGTTGCTACTGTTATGAATCGTAATGTAAATATCTGATATGCAGGATGGTGTTAGGCGATCCCTGTGAAGGGTCCTTTGACCGCCAAAGGGGTTGCGACCCACAGGTTGAGAACCGCTGAACTAGATTGACACTCTTTTTAAAACCTTCTGTGTCTACTACTCACCACAAAATCCAACATAATAGAAGTACTTTGATTAACCAAAGAGAATCCCATAGAAAATGTCATGATACTGTTGCTTTACCCCCTTCTTAGAGCCTCTTACAATATTCTGTCATTGACAAGTAACAGTTATGAATGCTCTTTTCTCATGAAGCCAGGGGATGGAGAAGCAGTGTAAAACTGAATTATCATGGATTTGTGTCTAGGATCAATTACTTATTAGCTTTCATTGCTCAAATCCTTTGGAAACTATAAGCAGTATCTCTGTCTTCACCAGCAACGGAGCCCATAGACCTTCAGGGCATTCTAGAAATCTGGGGAAGCACTTCCCTGGGTCTTGAAGAGTGTTACTTATGACAGTAGATGTTTAGGGTCACAGGCCACACAGCTTCAGCTCATCTGAGTGGCCCAAGGCGCCCACGTGTTCTTCAATAGATTTGATTTGGAGTATTTGTGATAGCCAGGGTCCTTAGAAACACAGTGTCTGTGTCCCTTCTTTCCTGGATCTGAGGGTGGTACTGCTGACTACCATTGTCACAGGAGCAGAGCTGGGTGTGCTGCAATAGCAAAGCTGTGCATATGACCTCTGCCAGATTGTTATAATTCAAGTATTATTTTAGGCACAAGATAAAACACAAAAGTTAATACTCGTAGGTTTCTTTCACAGATTTCTGCCAGTAATCTATAGGTTTGAATGGCAGCCAGTCTACTGAAAGGTATGAACAAATAGCATCACAAGCTAAAATCATGCTGTTCATAAGGAAATAATCTCCCCTGTGCTTCTAAGCACTTTGGAGTCATTCTCTTCCTGGTCGTAGTCATTGTTGTGATAGAGTTAGCATCATTGTCTAACATTTAGGACTTCTGAGCAGTTGTATTTTTGAACATTATATTTTTATTTTTATTTCAAGTATAGAAAGTAGAAAAGGAAGTAGTGTCAGTTTGGAGTGTAGTGTTGGTTCAAAGTCAGCAAACAAGTGATAGCTATTTCAAATAATATTCTGGTATTTGCTTCCTATGTCATTGTTTTCAGACCCAGTTTTCAAGGGACTGAGGGCAAAGGTACTGAACATCTGGACAGATTTTATTCTCTGTAAATACTGTAATAAACTGTGATATATATATGTGTTATATATAATATTTAAAACTGATATAATAATTAGTTATTATGATAGTATACAACAGGGATCCTGACATAATAATAATTATATTTTTTCAAGAGGATATTGGCATTTATTTTGTTCTTAAGTTACCTAAAATTTATTTATCATACTTTCACATTAATAAGATTTCCAGTAAGTGCTCTGAGATTTCCAAAGATTAAAAAACATATTTAAATCAACCCTGCCTAATATATTTTATAAATAAGCTGAATATATAGATAGTATTCCTATAGTTGAGTGATAATAGTGTCATTACTAGTAATAAAATTGATAATTAATTTATATACTTCCATGATTAAGAAAACACATTGTCATTTCTATTTATAAGGCAGCATAACATTTATCTTGACTATGCACATTATCTCTAGTTTTGCCTATCTACTTTCAAGTGAATCTTTTTGAACTTTAGTCATCTCTGATTTGTATTCCACCTTGTTAAAGAAAAAAAGAAACAGGGAGGACTGTCCCTTAACATTATGTTTTTGATTCTCTATACCAAGTGTTTTTATTAAATAAGAAACTATATCCCAACCTCCAGTGCATTCATACATGGAAAACTTTTAGAATGTGCTGAATTAAATGATTAAGGTCTCGGTAATTCCTTATGTGTTAAGTGGGTCTAAATTGAGGACCAAAGTAACTCAAAAAGCATTGCTGCTTATGAAACCTCTATTTCTCAGCTTTTGTCTGTTTTCAGTTGTATTTTGAATGATTTCTGTCTTCTTTGATTAATACAATGCTTGGTAGAGTAGAATGGAAATGATATCATGAACATTTTAAAATTCACCAAAAGATATTGAGTCTTTCCTCTGCATTTCAATAGAGCCTTGGCTGTGATTGCTATTTTAATATAAAGTATATTTCTGGTGTTTACCGCAATATCCCTAATGTTCTTTGCTGATGTAAGGTGCTCCAGGACACCACATCCAAGAATAACTGCTCTAGACCAGTATAGCTCAGGCTTTAATGTAAACGTGAATCACACAGGGATCTTGTTGAAATGCAGATGTTTTTCACGGATGGGCCCGGGATTCTGCATTTCTAACAAGTTCCTAGGTGATGCCACTGCCCCTGATCTAAGGGCCATACCCTCAAAGTGGAGTTTCTATGTGTAAGTCTAGTACTTCTTGACACACATACCAAGTGTCACAGTAATAGGTTGTTCTTGGGCAGTAGTTCTTGAACTCTAACATGCACTGGAATCGCATAAAAGAATGTTTGCTAAAAAGTATACATGCCTGCCCTAGCCTATTTGGATAGAGTGTCGGCCTGTGGACTGAAGGGTCCCGGGTTCGATTCAGATCAAGGGCATATGTCTGGTTTGCAGGCTCAATCCCTAGTTGGGGGCATGCAGGAGGCAAGCCAATCAGTGATTCTCTCTCATTGATGTTTCTACCTCTCTCTCCCTCTCGCTTCCTCTCTGAAATCAATAAAAAAAAAAGTATACATGCCTGAGCTCCCATCTTCAGTGTCCGTTTTGTGGGTCTTTTGGAGCCTAGGAATCTGCATTTTTGAAACTCAGAAATTTGTTTTTTAAAGTTTATTTATTTACTAGAGTCCTGGTGCACAAATCTGTGCACGGGTGGGGTCTGGCCAACCTGCCCTGATGGGGGCTCATTGGGCCAGGTCTGTGGGGCGGGGGGGATGGGCTACGGGGGCCGATCTGGCCGGATCAGGCTGGTTGGCTGCCGCAGTGCACATCATAGCCATTGGTCATTCTGATTGTTCCGCTGGTCCAGTCACTGGGCTTTTACACATGGAGATTTTTTTGGTGCAGGTAGATCAAATAGTTCTGCAAAGATTGGAATTGCTATGGAAAATCATAGTCCTTTCTGAAATGACAGTTTTTTTTAAAGCCAAAGATACAATGAAAAGCCCATCTGAAAGGCGACTGTTGAATGTGGATGTAGTATTTGGTCAATGAGGACCCAGTGGTCTAATGTGGTATGTTCCTCTGTTCTGTCCCATTGCCTCAGGCAGAGGGCACAGGGTTATTGTATCAGTGGTGAAGACCAGAGTTTCATTTACTCCCTAATTAACTTTGAAGGAGTATGAATTGGATAATTGGCTGAGGTAATAGGTGAGTAAGTTTAGTAGGTTTGGGAAATGGTGGTGATTCTTCTCTTGGATATTCTGACCAGGATATTTACTGTCTCTGGGATACACCTACACCTCTAATAGTACCTGCTATTCTATTTACCTGGTGTCACCAGACTAGCCTATTCCTTATGAAATACACAGTTGGTTCTAAAGTTCAAAAAAAAATTAGGAATTCAGATAACTAGTGAGTTTGTTATTTTAGTTTAAGACAGCAGTTAAATTTTAAAAGTGTGTCACTCAAAGTGAAATTTTTAAAATGACATCTTTTCATAACTTTAAAATTGATTCTTCATCTGCTCATGTCTCTTTTTATTTTAAGGATGTGGGTGGTATTTATATAATACCTAATTGCTTCTCTACAAATTATTTAAAACAAAAAGGTTGTACAGAGGTTGCAGTTATTAGTTAATTTTATCAGACACAGTGAGTTCCATGTAGAATATACTCTGTTTAGCAAACTATCTAATGTTAACCAAAGTGATTTAAAAGCTTTATTTAGGATTAATCCATCATATGCTTAAGTTTATTATCTCATTTATCACTTATTTGCATATGATTTTGCAATTCAAAAATTTTAAGCAAACAGAAGTCTACCCAAAAATGAATTTACAGGGTGAATTGAATAAAAGCAGATTGTAACCAAGGTCAGCCTTGGACAGAAATGTGGGATTAGCAAGCAGTGATTACATTACTCCTTTTCTGCTCCTCTGCCCTCAAGAGCAGATTCCTTTGTGTGCTGCGTCTGGATGGTTTTGTTCCACCACCATTGTACCCCTCTGAGGTCTCTCTTGCCCTTGAGAATTTCAAGGTCTAGAACAGAGACAGATTGGAAAACCACTATGAACTAGTATAGTAAGTGCTGTGTGGGAAGGATATATATCACACAAAATATTTTATGGTCACAGAGAGAGATTAATTCTGCCTGAAGGGAAAGGGGAGAAGGTAGACCAACATGTCTAGGGGCAATTACATAATCCTCTCTGGGATGAGAACATAAACTAAGTGACCTTTCGAAGTATCTTTCTGTCATTAATTTTCTAGTTTATTAATAACCAAAGAACCGTGCTTTATAATCCATAATATCCATACCTCTTAACACAAAGATGGTTAGCCTTGGGAGGAAAAGTGTCTACTGGTTTTTAAAGCAGACCAAACATTTTTTTCATCGTGTGCTAGGAAGTAGTTGTATTGAAATTCGGGTAAGAATTTTGCTTTGATATTCTCTAGCATAATATTAGGTCAATTGTTAATGAACTGAAAAGGCATTTCACCTTTGTAGATATTCCTTTTTGTATTCCAGCTGCTTTGAGTTCAGAGAACATCTGAATGGGAAAAAAATGTAAAAATATTTCAATTCTGTCACATTTTTAAGAGCAGTGGGTTTCTAATGAAGAAGATATTCAGGAGAGGTTTCAGTACCAAAGTAGAAAATGTGTTACAGATTCGCTGTCACATTGTCTTCATCATTGTGACTAACGTTTTCTAAATTCCTAAAGGTATGGCTCATGATAAACGTAATAGAATTACTCTAGCAAAATTTAATTACAGGCATATCTCTTATGAAAATTAAAATAATGTTGAGAATTTTACTGTCTTGTTATATATCAATTAGGAAGGAATTTGATATCTTCCTAAATTAACTCAGTCACAATTTTTATGCTCCCTGATGCCTAGAGTTGTGCTGTCCAATATAATAGCCACTAGCCACATGTGGCTATTTAAATTTAAATTAATTGAAGTTAAATCCAATTTAAAATGTTTTAAGTGTTATAAAGCATTTCAAATGCTCAGTAATCACGTGTGACTAGTAGCTACTGAATGACAGCAAAAAATACAGAACATTTCCATCATCACAGAACACTCTTTTGGACAGCACTGGTTTAGACTTTAGAGCATATGCCAGGTGTGGAATTGTTAGGATAAGCACATTGTATCTGTTAGGATTAGGTTCAATTACATAAAGTGAAATCCTGTAAATAACATGGCTTAAAGAAGGTAGAAGTTTGTTTTCCTTCCATGGAAATAGTCTGGAGGTAGACAATTCTAAGGCTAGTGAGGTGGCTTTAGTGCATAAAAAACCTAAACTCATTCTTATTTTGTTGCTGCCCTGCCATCACATAGCTTCTACCTCGCAGTTCAGTATGGCTGCTCAAGCTCCTGCCTTCAAGTCTACATCCCAGTCAGAAAAAAACTGGGGAAAAGGGAATGCATTTCCCTCCTTTTAAAGATGATTTTCCATTTTACTGTCACAGAGCACTTTGACTTATATTTCTTTGGCTGGGACTTATATTTTAATTTCAAAATAGATTAGGAGAGACTCTTCAAGTCATCTTAAGAATTTAAGCAGTTAATAGATTTTTCTTCTTTTAAAAAGTTAAAGTTTTAGAGCAGATATTCTTAATTGATATTGTCAATAGCTTTATTATAAGTTTTTACCCTTAGGTATTGACTTGAGAGTTGCGACCTTTGTCTTTGATTTGATTTTTTGCTTTTATTCTTCTTTATCATTGACTTCTTCCCATCAGCATACGATCAAACCTTTTATCTTACTGTCTTCTCAAACTTCTTTAAAAAATATTTTACTTTTTTTAACTACAGATTTATCAAAAGAATCATTTACACTTGCTGCCAGCCCACTGTGGGAGCCACAGTGTGGCTTCTGCTGCCAGCACTTGACTGAGTGCTTGTCTGAAGATCACCCATGATCCACTAATTAAAACTCCAGTGACCTCTCCTGTCATTGTGTTTCTTCATCTCTGCCACAGTTGAATTTTTTACCACTTTCTCCTTGAAATTCTCAGTTCCCGCTGCTTGCTATTGAGTGCTCTTCACCCCAGCAGGACTTGTTCAATGTCTTCCTTTTTTACCTTTCTTCCATTTAGCACAAGGCCCCCACCAGAAATAATGCCTCATACTCATCTCTGCCTGTTACAGATCTTGTCTGTGCTTGAAGACCTCCTTCATGTGCAGTCTTCCCTATAAACCTTTGAGCTGAAAATGTTCTTTCTCATCTCTACGGTCATTTAATTCCTACTTGAAGTACTTTTGATGCATTTTTCATTGACAGTATGATTTTGTACACATTTTCTATCTAACCCAGCAGATACAAAGCACAGGAGGAGAGAGATCATTGCAGGTTCCTCAATATTGTGTATAACTGAGATAGGCAGAAAAAGCAGCCCAAAGATATCCATGCCCTAATCCTCAGAACCTCATATGTTAAATTATATGGCCAAGGGGTATTAAGGTAGCAGATGTAATTAAGGTTAGTAATCAGTTAACCTTAAAAGATAGATTTGCCTGGGTTATCTAGGTGGGCCCAGTACAATCATAAGAGTCCTTAAAAATGGAAGGAGAGTCAGAGTGATACGATCAGCCCTTGTTTTAAAGATGGAGTAAGGGACCACAAGCCCTGAAAACCTGGAAAAACTCAAAGCAGGTTCTCTTAGTGGAGCTGCAGAAGGAGTGCAGCCCTCGATTTTAGCTCAGGGAGACCCGGGTCGGATTTCTGATCTACTGAACTGTAAGATGAACATATTTTGAAAACTCAAAATATGGAAATGGGATAAGAAAGGAAGGAAAACAAACAAACCATTATTTCAAGACTTAATTCCTCCACAAATTATTTATTCAGCTTTACATCAATTTTCTTTCTGGTTTGTTTTTCAAAGGAATTTTGTGTAACGAAGTCATCCTAATGAGAAAGAGCCTTTATAACATAGATTGACTTCCTTTTGTTTGTGTTTTATAATTTAAAAAAAATAAAGATTACCTCCCTGGTTGAAAGGAGTGACAAATAGTAGGAGCTGTCAAATAACAAAACTATTTAGTAATGAGCTTGATATTCTTTAATCAAGGCAAGACAGTGGAGGGATTGGGGGCAGTGAAACACTGTTCAGAGGTGTTTTGTGCAAGAGCTATTTTTATAGAGCGGTAGAAGAGGCAATGCAGAAACAGGATACGATTGGCTAGGAGGTCAGGGATTTCTTTAAAAGACTAGCAGATCAGCAGATGAGTGGATTAGAAAACTGTGGTATACCTACACAATGGAATACTACGGTGCTGTAAAAAAGAAGGAATTCTTACCATTTGCAACAGCATGGATGGAACTGGAGAGCATTATGCTAAGCAAAATAAGCCAGTCAGAGAAAGATAAATATCACATGATCTCACTCATTTGTGGAATATAATGAACAACATAAGCTGATGAACAAAAATAGATCCAGAGACATAGAAGCATCGAACAGACTATCCAACCTATGAGAAAAGGCGGGTGTGTGTGTGTGTGTGTGTGTGTGTGTGTGTGTGTGTGTGTGTAAGAGAGTAAGAGATCAACCAAAGGACTGGTATGCATGCATATAAGCATAATCAATGGACACAGATAGTAGGGGGGTGAAGGCGGGGGGGGGGTGACCAGGGAGAGGTCAATGGGGGGAAAAAGGAAACTCGTGTAATACTTTAAACAATAAAGAATTTAAATTAGCCCTAGCCGGTTTGGCTCAGTGGATAGAGCATCGGTCTGCAGACGGAAGGGTCCCAGGTTCAGTTCCTGTCAAGGGCACATGCCTGGGTCGCAGGCTCAGTCCAACGTGCAGGAGGCAGCCAATCGATGATTCCCTCTCAGCATTGATGTTTCTATATCTCTCTTCATCTCCCTTCCTCTTTGAAATAAATAAAAATATATTTAAAAAAGAATTTAAATTAAAAACAGAAAAAGACTAGCAGGTCCTGTTTTCTAGGGTCAGGTAAGTGAGCTGAAACTGAGTTGGAGGACTGAGATTGGTACATGTTAGGTTTCCTTGACCTGCTAGTGAGATGTTTTCCATAAAAGCAAGCTGCCTTAGGTTTAGATTTGTGATGTGAATCGAGCCATTGGGCAGCCCATCATTTTGTGGGTCCTGATATACAAATTAACTTTGTCAGAGCCCCATAAATATTAATTGAATAAACAAATAGAGCTGATGAGTGAAGGGAAAATGTTTTCATTCATTCACTAAGAAATGAGTTACTTTTAGTTTCTCAAATGCCCTATATTCTTCTCCCTACCCACCCTACCCTGTCCCTTTTCTCTTATACAAACAATGCTTCCTTTACTGGGATCCTTCATCTGCCTTCCCTTTAAGTCCTAGTGATCCATAAAGTCTTAGTTTAAATGGTAAATTTTGGGGGAATGAAGGGTTTCTTAAATTCCCTCACCATTCACTACTTCTCCTTCCCTCTTCCATCCTGGTCAGGTGCACCGGCTTTGCTTTCCCACAGCGCCTTGTACCTCTGTCTCAGCCTTAACACACCGCAATGTTATTCCTCACTTAATTGTATTTCTCACTAGACTGTAAGCTCCATGAAGTCAGGGGCTATGTCTTTTTTTGTTTTGTTTTGTTTTCACCATTGCACTCCAGAACCTGGCATAATGTGCATTTAATAAATATTTATTGAATGACATTCATGAAGTATAGTAGCAGTCTTAAATTTGTCAAAAATAATATGTTCAATGTAAGTAGATTGAAAGTATTGTTTTTAGGTTCTTTATTTGCTTATCTATTGAAGTTCATAACCCTACCCAGTGTTAAACTTAATAATAGCTGTTATAGGCAGACTGTACTCTCAAATAGTAAAATCTACATGTATTTTTAAAGTATTAGTTTATCCAAACATCCAACTTGATATTTCATCTCAAGACTTAATCTGTTTCACCTTTATTTTGAAATTTAAATACTTCTTAGAAGTTGCCATTTTACACTTACATATTATTTTTCAAGAAAAATTTTATTTCATTGGAGTCTAGTATTTTTTGAGAGCATGTATTTAGAACATCGTGTATAAGCTTTTTTAGGGAGGATATGGCATTGATCTGTTTTTTGCCTTTTGAAAATAGTGCTATGTTGGAGGTTTGGAAGGGTTTATGTAGAATTAAGTGGGCTTAAGTCTGTTGATGGTTTCCTGCAGATAAAGCCACAACCACCTTCAGCCAGGCCACTTTTGTGTTGATATACTGTTTTTACCTTGGGCCAATAGATGCTGTTTCTTATAAGATAAGAACATGGTAGAGAAAGAAATGTGTTCTGTTTTGCTGCTATTTAAAGCACTGCAGGCCTGGTTGGTAGACCTTGACACTCTGTTCATCTCATCCTCAGTTGAATTATTGTCATTGCTGTTTTAGTAGGAAAAAAGTTCCTTTGAGATCATTTCTACCAAGCACTTATAATTTATAAGAGCTTTTATGGTTTTCCCTGTGAAGTGGAATTATTCTCTGGAGATTTGGACCTATTTACATTTGGTTCCAGAATCTTAACCACTAGATTGTTTTGCCTCCAGTTTGGAAAATTAAAGTTAACAAAGCTAATTATTTGGCCAGTAGAAAGAATTCCAGGCAACTAAATCTTGGATCTTTTATTTTAGAATGTCTCTAAATGACTTCCTCCCTCCCTCCCTTCTCCTCCTACATGTTTGCTCTCAATCTGCCTTCGCTGTGGCTTTCATTTACCCTGGGATTTAGGTTACTAAGGCCACAGGAGATACCTGGACCCTCACCCTTTCCACAGCCAGGAGAAGGGGAGAGGGCTTTGGTTTATACAAATCAAGGGGGAGAGTTGGGTGAGTCACGTGTGATACATCTTTGCCAAGTCCTGCCTACTGAGCGATGCCCAAGCCTAATGTTCTGTTAAGATCACTTTGTTTATGTGAGGGAAGCGACACAAGGAAGTTCAGGAGCTTCCATGTGGAATCTGAGGTTGTGGAGTTCATACTCTTAACAAGGAAGCTGCTTGGCATCCCAGTGCCTTGGGTTTTTGCTTTTAGCTCTTCCCTATAATGCTTCTGTGTTTCGTGTCAATTCGTTGTCTTCCCATAGTCCCTTGCCCCATTGGTTTTCTGGTCTTTCTGTGTTGTATGAGTTTTATTTTCTTCTTTTGTCACCTGAAATCTGTCTGGTATACTGATTTCTGGTTCTCTGAGTCTGTTCTTTATACTTCTCACCCCACCCCCACCCCCTTTTGACCTTTTGTCATTGGCAGCTTCTTGCAGATTCATTTTCTCCCTCCCTCCTCCTCCCCATCCCCCCCCCCCCTTTGTCTCTCCTCAGAAAGAGCAGCAGCCTTGTCATTTGAACAAAAGATTCTGAGAGCCCTAGGTAGGTTGCCTATTGATTTGTTGGACTGAAAAGCTAATTAAGCCATTTCACCTATGGTTGAATATCTCTGTTAACATGAGGGAGTTACATGTTACAGTATCAGTAGCTCTGACCATGACTGCCTTCACGTTAATTTTACGAACTGATTTCTATCTCAGAGGTCTTAACTACACAGTGATTATTGCAGTGTCTCCCGAAAGGGAAAATAAAATCCCTCAAAACCCGCCACCTTACAGGCTTGATTTATTTCAAGATCCTGTTAGTTTCATGGATATTACCTTCATTGCACTTAGAAAGACAGTTTTATATTTTCATTCCATATTTCTAAAGTTCTGCATGGAAAAGATGTAGTAATTTAATCCTTTCAGTTTTTTGAGCTTTGAACTAATTGATTTATATTTTTATTTAGTATTGAAATATATTAATAGAGTATAATGATTCCACTAAAGAAGATTATTTATACATGAGTTTATATCTAAATCTATAGAAATATGCAAATGTTTTCTAAGTATTAATTATATGTAATTATATAATCAATATTCACATGTTGTTTAAGTGTGTTAATTGATAAAGATAGAGCTTGCTAAAATCAAATACATTTTGTTATCCTCCTTTTAATGATTTTCTATTAAGTGATCAGGTAGACTCCAATAAATCTAATCAGTAGGTAAGATTTATTGAATCTTTTCAATATGGGGAATAAGCATATTTTAACTGAAACAAAATTTTAATTGCAACTATTTAGCATTATTTTCTCCTCATTAAAGCTAAGAATTAACTCTTTGGTATCGATTATCTCCTACAAGACCATGTAGTACATTTGGTATAGTAATTTCCATTGATTTCTATGTTTGATCAATTCAAAAGGTTCTCTTTCAGAGGAATAATCTCTTAGTCTGTATTAGTTGGTGATGTGCTATGGAATGTATTACAACAAAGTTTTTCTTATATTCTAATTTTTTTGCATAATATTAGGAATTCTCATAAATGGAATAGGTTTTCTATTCATATTAAAAAGTTGCAATTATTCATCCAAAGTTTTTTTTATCCAATCAGATGCCAAAATATCACAATGCAACATGCACAATAGAACTGTAAAAAGAATAAAAGATGAGTTCCTTTATGTAAGATCAGATACAACCAATAATGCATTATGGTCCAGGGAGTAGCTAAAATTATAATATAGTTCATATGTTCTTGATGAAATCTTACAGAACTTAGAAATTCAAGTTTAAAACAACCTGATCATTTTATGTGAATTAATAATTTTAGAATTATAGTACAGAAGAAGGATAATTATAATCATCAAAGGTTGTCAAATTTGTGTATACAGTTAATATGACTCAGGATGTTTCAGAATACTAACAGTATATTTTGGTATAGAAAAGAAGACCATGTGGATTGTTGCTTCTTAGTTGTTTGAGGTCAATACTTGGATGTTTATAGTGGAGAGGTTATTTTATTGTATACTAGAGGCCCAGTGCACAAAATTTGTGCACTTCAGAGGCGGGGGTCCCTCAGCCCGGCCTGTGCCCTCTCGCAATCCAGGAGCTCTTGGGGGATGTCTAAATGCCACCGAGGTGGGAGAGCTTCTGCCACCACCACTGCTCTCGCCAGCTGTGAACCCAGTTCCTGCGTTGAGTGTCTGCCCCCTGGTGGTCAGTGCATGTCATAGTGACTGGTCATTCTGTAGTTCACTTGATTTGCATATTAACTTTTTATTTTATAGGATAGAATTAGGAAGCTTATATATGTCTCGAAATATGGATTTTTAGTTGTGAGTTTTGGCATCAAACACACATTGAGTTCCAGCTCCAACCAATGTGACTTTGGGCTACCATCCTGAGCCTCAGTTTCCTTGGGCATAACAATAATGACCCTGTAGAATTTTCACGAAGATGGTAAACTTCACATGCAGTCTCGCACAGCGCCTGGCACATGTGGAGAGTTGATAAGTGGTAGAGGCTATGAACAGTGGAGCTGGCACTGTTGCAGTTCTGTTTTGTGGGAGAAAATAAAATCAAACCAAAACATACATCACTTATCACTTCCTTGGCTTTCTCTCTGTGATTTTAATTTCTGTTCCCAGGACTCTTCTTTACGTTTTTATAATTATAAAATTACAACTTTTAGACTCATAACTTCTGGACTATTTAGAATCACAGTCATATAATTACAAAATTTTGGAGCTGGAAGAGAGTTTTGGGATAATTTAATCCAAACCTCTTATGTTCTAAGTGAGAAAATGATGTGGAGATGGGGAGGGGAGAGAGAGAGAGAGATATGTGAGAGAGACACATCAGTTGGTTGCCTCTGGCACATCCCTGCCTCACCTGGCCGGGATTGAACCTGCAACTGTAGTATGTGCCCTTGGCCGGGAATCGAATCTGGGACCCTTCAGTCTGTGGGCCAACATTTTAACCACTGAGCCAAACTGGGCAGGGTGAGACTCTACATTTTCTAAACTAATTGATCTTCTTACCTCATTTACTTTTATCACTTAGTTTTTCCTGCCTATACTTTCATAATATCTTTTTAGTTGCTTCTCAGATGGGTATATAAGGCATTATGAGAAAATTTGGTTGTTCACTGACAACTGAAAATTGTCATTATTACTGTTGGTAATTTTTTGAAAAATTATTTTGGGAGAGCAGCTATATACTAACAATTAGGAGACTTTCTTAAAGTGTTCCTACTGCATAACCATTTTCTTTTGTGTGTGTTTTTAAAACACTAGGTTGCTTTGGCTTCCAGAAAGGTTTTCAGAAGGGAAAACAAACCCATTTAGAAAATACTTGGTATATATGCTCTCTTTTTGAGGGAAAATACCATTCTAGATTCTTAGGATATCTATATTTTTTTTTCTTAAATTTTAATTTTGAACAATGATGGAGCTGGTCTAGAAGGTATTCAGGCTTTTTTTTTGTTTCAAAATTCTCCTATTTTACTGAAACTACTGATTATTTTTGGAAACTATTAATTGAAATAAAGACATAAAATTTGCTGACACGATGAAAATTATAAGTAGAAAATTATGTCAGTAAATAAAAATGTACATCACAATGTGCTGCTCTTCATCATTATTAAAATATACATAAATGAATTTCCTGATATAGAGAATTTTTGTAAGCAACAGGTATCAAAGTTAATTCAATTAGTATATATAGCTAGAACACCAGGCAAAATGTTAGCAACCAAACTAACACCATATAGTCAAAAAATTGAAGAGTTCCTCTCTAGGAAAACTGACCATTCCAAAAGAAAAGACTCCCAAAGCACTGACCAGGTCACCACTCCATGTAAATAACATGTGTACCCAGTACCTGTAATACACTTGGGCTTTGTTGAAAGGTTTGCCTGTAAATAAATACAGGTTGAAATAGCTAAAAAAATTGAAAATGATTTATCAGGGTAATCAGAATCAGAAGCTTAATAGCACTGTTTAAAACTATGTACATTTATTGCTTTGATAAAACTTTTTACAAATTAAATTTTTAAAAAGTAAAAAATAGTGGTCAGAATTATGCTTGTTGATATAGTAGTGTTGCTGTGTTATTCTGGTGCTTCCATTGCATCACTGAACATATATGCAGAATTCAGCAAATATTTAAACAAAAGGCATCAGAGGTACCACAGGAAACATAGATGTTAAAAAGTAAGAATACCTTCTAATAACCTATTCCATCAATTTTAAAAAAATATATTTTATTGATTTTTTACAGAGAGGAGGGGAGAGGGATAGAGAGTTAGAAACATTGATGAGAGAGAAACATCGATCAGCTGCCTCCTGCATACTCCCTACTGGGTATGTGCCTGCAACCAAGGTACATCCCCTTGACCGGAATCGAACCTGGGACCCTTGAGTCCACAGGCCGACGCTCTATCCACTGAGCCAAACCGGTTAGGGCCCATCAGTTTTTATTATCTGCTTTTAGGGCACAACTAGAGTAGGTAATTGGTACTCATAGATAACCTCCATCTCTTACTTTAATGTTATCAATAGTTTCAAAACTTCCATTTCTATAGCTGTAATCAGGAAGCCCCCATTCCAAAAGAGAAAGAGAGAGAGAGAGAGAGAGGAGAGAGAGAGAGAGAGAGAGAGAGAGAGAGAGAGAGAGAGAGAGAGAGAGAGGAGATAGAGAAGAAAAACAAAATTGATTTATTATTGTGGTACTCTTGTGGAGGTGATAATGTAAAAAGACTAGGGGAGGAAAAAAATAAATGAGTTGCAATGGCCTTTGATAATCCACAGGCTAAAGTCAATCAGATGACTATCCCTGGGGCTCAGAAAACCATATAACTTGATGGTAAATAATAAAATGTCTCTGAGTTTTGATTTACTATTAAGTATCTTTAATGTAGTATATTTTATATTCACCAAATACAGCCATCTCTCTCACTTAGTTAAAAAGTTTTTTAAAGGTAGAAACCACATTTTATTCAGTCTCTGCATCCTCTATGGCATAGTCATGTCAATGAAGGAGTGCATTATCATGAATGGATTTTCACTGCCTAGGAAATAGTATGTTGTAGCTGTGTTGCAACAGCATCTTAAATTTGAAAGTGCATAAACAAACAATTGTATGAGTACTATGACATCTTGAATAAATAAAAGCATTTCTTTTTCCTAATTTCACATATGTATGGTTTGTGCTAATAATAAAGACCACCATTTTCTACTTTGTTGCAAGAGAGGTCCATATCTTCCCTACACAGGTTTGTAGCATGTTGCTGTAAAACAAAACCCAAGATCCCTTATCTATTTTTTTCTAAATTTCAGAACCCTGGCAGAAGGATGTTTTTTCATTGATTTTTAGAGAGAGGAGGAAAGACAGAGAGAAACTGATGAGAGAGACACTTCAACTGGTTGCCTCCTACACGTGCCTCGACTGGGGCCCAGGATTGAGTCTGTAACTGAGGCACATGCCCTTTACCAGAATTGAACCTGAGACCCTTCAGTCTGTGGGCTAATGCTCTATCCACTGAGCCAAACCGGCCATGACTATATATTTTTTTAATCATCACTGAGGACGTGGGTTGGGGGGAGGGGGCAGAGAGAGAGAGAGAGAGAGAGAGAGAGTGAGATCGGTTGCTTTCTGTATGTTCCCCGACCGGGAGGTCAAACCCACAACCCAGGTATGTGCCCTGACCAGGAATTGAACCAGCATCCTTTTGGTGCACAGGACAAACTCAAGCAACTGAGCCACACCGGCTGGACAGAGAACATATTTTTAATGTGGTTTTCTACAGTGAGCTTTCAATATACTTTGAGATCTTCTATATGCTTTTGTTTCCCAGGGTGTTTTGTTTTTTGTTTTCTCTTTCTCTGAACCAGTACAATTATGCAATTTACATTGCTATTGAACCTCAGGGTTATTTTCTTCTTAATGTAGTTTTTCATCATTTCTGCAATATTCTCTTTGGAAGAATCTTGATTGCTTTTGAGCTAAATGGTATCTTGGCCAGAGGAAAAGCAGTTAAGATCTGATGACATATAATGAATTGGCATGTCATTTGCAATTGTGTATTCTACCCAGATCTCTATTTGAGGGAGTTGTTTCCTCCTGGGAGTGTTAGAGAAATTGTTACAGCATCATTCCTCAGAAAAGCTATTCATGGGCAAGTGTCTGTGGGACACATCTAGACCAAGGCTGTTGCATGGAAATGATTGTCCTTTCTGAACAAATGCCACATGTTTTTATTGGAAAACTCAATTTTCTTCTCATGGCAATAATGATATTATACACAGTGTATGACAGAAGTGTTACTCTGACATACAAACAATGCCCGTTTTATTACTTCTATATAACTTGCAAGTCCTGTTCAGTTGTATTCATTTTTGTAGGAATGCAAAAGGAGTACATTTGCATTTAATTAAATTGTGGTGATATATATTATACCAGTGTTTAAAAACTACTGGTGCATTTTAAATGTTCAGAGCACTGTATAAATAGGGATGAGCCAGTCTATTCAGAACAAGGTAATTAGAGCATTTTTGGCTAAGATCTCTGAGTAAAAATAGCTAGTCTTAGATGGTGGTGGAGAAAGGTAATTAGGGTTTGAAGAAGAATGATGAAAATCTTTTGCTCAGATATTCTTTATTTTAGGTTTGATGCTTTACATTGAAAATAGTGAACCTGCTATAACCGGTTTGGCTCAGTGGATAGAGCAATGGCCTGCAGACTCAAGGGTCCCAGGTTCGATTCCGGTCAAGGGCATGTACCTTGGTTGCAGGCACATCCCCAGTAGGGAGTGTGCAGGAGGCAGCTGATGGATGTTTCTCTCTCGTCGATGTTTCTAGCTCTCTATCCCTCTCCCTTCCTCTCTGTGAAAATGTATGTGACTTAGTAACATATCAGCTTATGAATTAAAAACATTCATCTTGCCTCTTTTGTCTTATTTCAAATATATATATTAGGGGCCCGGTGCACGAAATTCGTGCACTGGGTGGGGGGGGCAGTGTCCCTCAGCCCAGCCTGCCCCCTCTCACATACTGGGAGCCCTCAGGGGGTGTCCTATTGATGGCTTAGGCCCGCTCCCAGCTCCCCTTGGGGAGCGGGCCTAAGCCGCAGTCTGGCCTCCCTTTGTGGGAGGTGACCGGGCTGATCAGGGGAAAGCACCAGCCCCATCACCCCGCTGCTGCAGCCACTGCCAGTCACTGCAGCCAGCAAGGTTTTTTCATCAACACGGATTCCAGTCCTTTCACCATGAAAAAATGACAACTTTTTTAAGGCATTTTCAAGATGTCTTTCATATAATAATAATTTCTTTATTATTTTTTTATCCTCACCTGAGGATGTTTCCATTGATTTTTAGAGAATATGAAAGAGAAAGGGAAAGACAGAGAGAAACATCAAAATGAGAGGAACACTTTGATTGGTTGCCACCTGCATGAGCCCTGACCTGTGCCCCAGCCAGGGAGGAGCCTGCAACCTACGTACATGCCCTTGGTCAGAATTGAACCCAGACCCTGCCATCGGCAGGCCAAGGCATTATCCACTGAGCCAAAGTGGCTAGGGCAGGATATGACATTTCTTAGCCCTCCAGCAGCGGACCTTCATTTTTTTCACCAGGAGTGTGGTGAAAAACTCTAGATCACCGTTTTGGATTCTTATTACCCAAGTTACTAAGAATATTACCAGTGGCATACAGGGAACTTAACCAATGAGCGGTCAGAAAAGGTGCTTCCTCTGTAGTTCACACCAATCTGTGACTTGGCACCCCACCCACCCCCACCCCAGGCTTGACGCCTCTGGCCCAGGCTTCAGGCCTGGGCAGGGGAACCCCATCTCCCCCGATCACGGGCTCCACCCTTGCCCAGGCCTGACCCCTTGGCCAGAGGCGTTGACCCCCATCACCCTCCGATTGCCAGGCCTGATGCCTCCGCCAGAGGTGTAAGGCCTGGGCAGGGGACCCCCATCTCCCTCCCATAGCTGGCTCCACCCCCTGTCCCCCAGCCATGATCAGAGAACCGGGCGCCTTTGCCCCCGGCTCTTAGCTCCCCCCTGGGTTTCGGATCACCGTCAGTGGCAGGGGACTTCTTCTGTCCTTTCCCTTTCGCCTCCCAGCATTGTGCCTACATATGCAAATTAACCGCCATCTTTGTTGGTGGTTAACCACCATCTTAGTTGGCAGTTAATTTGCATATCTCCCTGATTAGCCAATGGGAAGGGTAGCGGTCGTAACTAATTACCATGTTTCTCTTTTATTAGATAGGATATATAATCTTCTAACACCCCCTTCCTCCTTTTTCCCTTTTCCTCAGGTAATGTACAAGAATGCATTATGGTAACCTAAGTTAAAATTGTCAGATTTGTTATACTCTTCTGAATTCTCTAATGAATAATTTATTACACCCCCTTTCCAAACCTTAAATAATAGGCATCCTTCAATGAGCTGTTTTCAGTCCTTTTCTCCCACCACCCACTTTAATCCATTCCTTAGAAGTCCTTTCTATTTCTATGCACTGATTTCCAAACATATATTTTTGGTCTTCAAGTTTCTTGGACTCCAAAAGTGCATTTCTAAGTGTTGCCCGGATGTCTATACTGGAAGTGTAGGAATATCTTAAACTAAATGTCTTCTAAGAATCATTCTCTCTTTTCTGTCACCCTCCAACCTCCACTACACACAGACATTACCATTTTAGTTCATGGCACTTTAAGTCACTTTGGACAATTAAAAACATTTTACATATTCAACAAAAGACATGTCCCTTCTGCTTATGTAACAGCCATGATTACATTTGTCTCCTCCTCTCCATTCTCACTGCCCATTGCTAAGGTTCAGGCCCACAGAGTGTTAGTTGCCACTTTTCTAGGAAATCATTATATTATAGGCTCAGACATATTATTGGCATCATGTTTTGATGAAATGTAAAAAAATTTTTAAAAACTTTATTCATAGTCTATTTTGGTGTGTAATTTTCCTAATGGTGTACTGAAGTTATCAAAAATTATTTTACTTAAATAAAATTATTTATTTAAAATGAATGTATAACAGGTAACAGATATGTAACAATAAGACTATCTTTTAAGCACTCTTCATATGAAAAATTGAAAAACTAACAAAATTAACTACATATTTGTATGAGTTTTTGCTTTATTTTGCAATGATACATATTGTGATGAAAGTCAAAGGAAGAGAGACTCTTGAAAACTAAAAGGTGGTGACAATGAATGTTACTTCTCATTTAAAGATGAAGGTTCAGTTCTGAGGGCAGAAACCTAGAGGCAAAATCTAAAATGAAGAAATCAGAAATAGCCATATAAGCAGATGGACACGTAGGAAAAATGCTAATTATTATTAGAATAAGAAAAAAGTTGCTTTTAGGAAGATCACTTGTGTGAAAAGAGGAATAATGGGTTGTTTTATGCTATTTGATTTTTTAAACCACGAAGAATGTGCTCTATTTTAGGCCCCAAAAGGGGGAGGACATTACCTTTGGTGGGGTTCATTTGCTACCTTAAAAGTGTAGAGTTTTGGGTTGGGGTAGAAATCAGATAGAAGGGAGTGATCAGCAGCCATAGCCACCCCTTCCACGAAGTAGCTTCATCTTGAAAGAGTTAAATTACCCTTGAGCTAGACAAAGGTAATTTGCTATAAGTAACAGCTCATCTGGTGTGCTGACTTATCATGCATTAAATACACTCACTTACTTAAACATTACACACCCGGTTGTCATTTAAATAGATGCATAAGGGGCCAGCCTCTGTGATAAGAAGATGAAGGCAGAACCTACAGGCCCAGGAACTTCAAAGTTCAGTGTGGAGTTTTTTTCCTCAGAGATCTTTTGCTTTTCCTGGTCCTTTTATACTAGCTAATCTTGGCTTCTTGATCAAGATGGCGATTTTTCATCTTTGTTTTCCCAAGACACCCCATTCTTTTTAATCATAATTTTTCTGACAGGTTTTGGATTGGATCTAAATTTGCAACCCAGGTCCTGAGAATCTAATTTATGTGTCTATTACAGCAGTCCTAAAAGTTTTTAGTCTCAGAACCAACTGCTTTATATGCTTAAAAATTACTGAGGACCCTCAAAAGTTCTTGTTTGTGTGGGTTTTTTCTATTGATATTTACCATATTGGAAATAAAAAACAGAAGTTTTGTAACAGTTTTATTAATTTATTTAAAATAATAATAAGCCAATTATATGATGGTTTTCTACATTTATGAAAATTTCTTTAATATCTGGCTTAATGTAAGAGAACTAGAATCTCAGATTTGCTTTTCTTTCATTGTGTTGCAATGTCAGGTCATGTGGCCTCTGGAAAACTTCACCGTATACTCAAGAAAGAGAGCGGGAAACGAAAATAACATTGTAGTATTAGCAAGAAAATAGCTTTGACCTTGAGAAACCTCTGAAAGGGTCTTGAGGCCTCACAGATGAAGTGTTGATGTGGTCTCTTGCCCTTTTGACCACCATCTAGTTAACATGTGCATGTGTGTCAGCCTACAGTGTCCTCTAGGACTAGGAAGTCCTGATTACTGGGCTACATTTTTCAGTTATTTATCCCTGTGGGATTCCCCCCCCCCCCCCCCCACAACCTTGTCCTTTCCTTTTTCCCTTTGTAAAGGGAAGTTCAACTTCAGCAGCATTCATTCTCTGTGTTCTGAAACCCGTGCCCACCCCAGAAATTGGAGGAATTAAATCCTGGACTAGTGACAGAGAGGCCTCAGGCACTCCCTTCCAGCTCCGAGCCATGCTGTTCTCCAGACTTTTTGAATGCATGCCCTGTCAGTAAATATATTTGAGCACACATCTCCCATTGTTGTAAATGTACTTATTTAGGAGTTGTATACGTGACAGATCAGTAGAAGTATTTGGCAAGGACTTGAAATCCGAGAAGTTGGTGGAACAGTGGCCTGTAATTGGCAAAAAGGAACAAAGAGTTGGGGTGGCACATAGTCATTTGTATTGGAGAGACTGAGAAAGAAAGCCACATTTTAGTTAATGTGAGGAGCTAAAGGAAGGGAGGAGTAGAGTCAGCCTGGGTAATGTTAAGCATTTGGTTCAATGTGTAAAGGACGATTAATATAAATAACAAAGAAGAGGGAGATGAGAGAAAACTTTGCTCATGATCCTTTGTGAATTTAACCAAGAAGGGCTTTTGTTGTTAGAAACACTTAGAGAACTAACCAATCCCCGGTTTCTCGAGGTGGTGTGAGCTTGCTGGAGAGAGCCTCTGCCCTCTGCCTTCCTTCTGATGTTCTGAGGTTCCACTCTGCAGATTGGCTCATGTGTGCCCCAGGGAACAAGGTTACAGGTATTGACTGTTTGAGAATCAGTACGTCCCCCCCCCCCCGCCCCCCGTTAGTTACTAAATGTTGTAGTATAATAGAAAGGACTAGTTGTATGACAACCAGGAGCTAGATCTGGTTCACCCCTTCCCAGCAATTTCATTCACCCTCTACCCAAAGCATCTGGATCCCTCATTACACCTATACCTGTATGGTTACAGGTATACCGCATTCCTTCAGGATTTTACCCAGTGACCTGCTCTTCCCCATCCAGGTGACTTCCTTCTTTTCCTGTTATATCTGAGTTCATATCCACTCAAATAAAGTAATCTTGCTTATTAAATACATAGTGTATACTATTATGAAATACACAATATTATGAAGACATAATATGATGAAATACATAATGTATACATTCACACATGCCCTTGTTTGAATACATTTTTAAAAATTTATTTCCCAATATTCCTAAATGTTTCTAATGGTTCTTTCCTCACATCAATCTCTGCTTTAAACTCATTTTGTTCAATAAGTGTTTTTTGCCTACCTACCTGTAGGTATTCTTTTTAAAAAAATTATTTTTATTGATTTCAGAGGGGAATGGAGAAGGAGAGAGAGACAGAAACATCAATGATGAGAGAGAATCATTGATTGACTGCCTCCTGCATGTCCCACACCGGGACCGGGAATCAAGCCTGACCTCCTGGTTCATAGGTCCATGTTCAACCCCTGAGCCATGCCTGTAGGTATTCTATCCAAGGCTGATAACCTGCAGGGAGTCTGGCTTGGAGGCAGGTTGCTACCCAACTCCCTCAAGTGCACACTTCCCCTTGGGATTATATCTGCTAGTCCAGGGAAGGGATGCTTTTTCTAATGTTCACAAAGATGCTTTATGGACTGGAAGGGCCATGACTAGTCATTTGTAAAACGTGCTGCTACTCTTATATATTATTTACCGAATAATAATGAGAACAGTCACTAACCAGTAGTGAGCACTTGCTCGTCCTGGGTGTTTTGCTAAACTCAACAAGGATTATTTTATTTATGCTATTTCAACATAAATCTGTGAAAGTAGGACCCATAATTAGTATAATGGACAAATATATTGTAAGAATAAGTCAAATTTATCTGAAATATCCACTATCTTTGCAAAGTAAAATTATCAGCTCCTTTAATGAGATTAGACAAAAATCTTGAAATTAGGAGGTAGTTGAGGTATTCCAACTTTGAAAAGCGTGTGAGCGTGTGTGTGTGACTTATTCAGCAGAAAACTCTCCCACAGAGCTTGCTCCCACTTGATAGGTGTGTTCTTTTTCCTGCTCATTTGTAGTTTATGTAATACATCTAATAGTTTTGAGAGATCTTTGCTATTATAGTGTAATTGGAAGATTGATTGGTTTCTTTTGCAAATTGCCCATTTTCTATGTATGGACCTATTAGACACACCTGTTGTTAGATATTTTCCATGTGTTTGTTATTATTGAAACCATACTTATATATATGTTTCATTGAATTGAAAGGTCCTTAAGAAAAGTGATGATATTTTTAGTTCTGTAGTAACTCATCATGACTAGATGTATTGTATTGAAGTGCTCTGAGCATAGAGAGCATTTATTCTATTTTTTTGCACAAGTCACCATTTTTATTTATTATTATTATTTTTATTGCTGACAGTATTATAGATGTCCCCCATTTCTCCCTGCTTTGCCCACCTCCTGACTAATATATACTCAAGTACAGTTTACTATAAATAGAGATAGTCTTTCTTATTACTCATAATAACAGTGTTAAAGGCATAACTCTGAAAATCACAGTATTAAAAAAATATAGCTAGCATTCTGTCTTGGGTTTGGGTTCTAATACAATTTTTGCCAGTCAGATCAGTGGGAGACATTTCTTGGGCACCTGCTAAATCTTTATTAATCAAAATAGGAGTGATGGCCTGGCCAGTGTGGCTCAGTGATTGAGCATCAACCTATAAACTAGTAAATCATGGTTTGATTCCCAGTCAGGGCACAAGCCCGGATTGAGGGTTGAGCCCCAGTAGAGGGCATACAGGAGGCAGTCAGTCCATGATTTGCTTTCATCATTGATGTTTCTGTCTCTCTCTTCCTCTCCCTTCCTCTCTGAAATTAATAAAAATATATTTAAAAAAATAAGAATGATGGTTCCTGGAAGATAACTTTAAAATATTTAAATGAAAAAAAAAATTGAGCTCCTACCAATATAATTATGAAGGTCAAGAGACTATGATTGAAGTATTAAATTTTAAGGAAGAACATCCTAAAAACAAAGGTTAGTGGCTTAATGTAAAGGCTAAACTTAGATCAGTTATCATGATTAAATCCTAAGAAATAATTATAATGGTCACCCGAGAACAACTGCTGCCCAGTCCTACAGCTCGGCAGCTCCTGTGTTGAGTGTCTGTCCCCTGGTGGTTCTTGTGCATCATAGTGACTGGTCGATGGTCGGATGCTTACCGTATTAGCCTTTTATATATATATATATATTAGTGGTCTGGTGAGCGAAATTCATGCGGGGGGAGGGGGAAGCGGAGGGGTGTCCCTCAGTCCGGCCTGCACCCTCTCAATCTGGGACCCCTCGAGGGATGTCTGCCGGTTTAGGCCCACAGGGATCAGGCCTAAACAGGCAGTTGGACATCCCTCTTGCAATCCGGGACCACTGGCTCCTAACCGCTCACCTGCCTGCCTGCCTGAGTGCCCCTAACCACTCTGCCTACTGGCCTGCTCGTGCCCAACTGCCCCCCCGGCTGGCCTGATCACCCCTAACTGCCCCCCCGCCAGTCTGCTTGCCCCCAGTTGCTCCCCCTTGCTGGCCTGATCACCCCCAACTGCCCCCCCCGCCAGCCTGCTTGCCCCCAACTGCCCCCCCCCCCCTTGCTGGCCTGATCACCCCCAACTGCCCTCCCCTCCTGGCCTGGCACCCCTAACCACCTCTGCCTCAGCCTTGCCACCATGGCTTTGTCCGGAAGGATGTCCGGAAGGTCTCCTGGTCTAATTAGCATATTACCCTTTTATTAGTATAGATAGATAATGTTTATGGAGTGTGCACTGTGTCAAGTGCAGTGTTAAATGTTATATGCCATATCTCATTTATCCTCAGTACAACCCCATGAAGTAGCCATTATAATGACTCTCATTGTATACTAGTAGATGAGGAAATGGAGGTGACAAGGTTAAATAACTAGCCCTAGTAATTGGCAGAACTGAGATTTGAACTCAGGGGTTTATTTGAACAGTGATTTAAAAAATTATAGATGCTGTAAAATTTATATTACCAAATATAATTCAAGTGCTAGCTTATAATTCCTTTAAAATGGGGAGCTAATGAATTATTTCAAAGAGAAATCTATTGGAATGTCCCTACAATTTCACTAAGGGGAAGGGTTTAGATACAGGTCTGAATAATATTTTGCTAAGGCATCACACTACTGTCATTAGGGGAATATTATGGGGATGCAATCTAACTTTAACATATATTAAAACAGGTTTTATTACATGGAGTTAATACTCTAGGGGGCACCATTCCTAAGGTGTTATATGTGAATGGCACTTTCTCCAGGAGTAAATAGTGCCTTCTGGAGTTGGCTGTTGGTTACATGAATAAGCAAATGGCTTCAGTAATTACTGATATAGGAATAACAGGGATACTAATAGAGGAATATACAGTATAGCAGTCACCCTGTAAACATTCCTCTTTAATTTCAACACGCAAATGACAGTCACTGTTTATTTAAAATAGGTTAGATGTATGCAACAGCAAGACTGAGAAAAAGTCTGTATCTTTTAGTAGCAGAATATTGAAAATGTCACAAGAGAAACAATGGGAGCTGTGTATGAAATGAATATTTGCATGGAGTTTCGGAGCTGAAGAGTGGGGGAGGGTAAGGTAGAGCAAAAGCTTTTTATCGTTGAAGAGCTTATCTCTTTAAAACAGAATAGGAAAATAGCCATGATCATAGAAAGAAATGCCTCATTAAATACTATTAGAATAAAAAATATGTGGTACTACTATGGAATCTTTTGCTAACCTGACAAACATATATTGCTCACTGTGCTTAGGTTCCTTGTATTTTAATTAATCTTCAGTGATGTAAAATCACTGGACTCTATCTAACACCAGTTTGATTTCAAACCCCTTTAGGAGGCTAAGATGCACTGTGGCTTTGGGCTTTCTCAGCACCATTGTGTATGCTTTATTGTGGCGAATATCAAAACAGCAGTTAATTATAGTAGGACCATTTCTGTTCTTCACCTCATTATCTCTGTCTTACACTATTATTTTCTCCTGGCACCATTGAAGTGTGAACACAATGCCTGCACTGCATTCAGCACAAGAATAGAAAGGCAGATGGCAGATTTTACTATTTATAGTTGGAGCCAATTTGCCTGAGGTGAGCCCGGCTGAACTGGTTTTATCAAGAATGTTTTCATTTATTAAAGGGAATAAGAAAATGAAAGCCAAATCAAAAGCCTCAGTCCCCAGGACTCTGAGAGCAAAACTCTTTTCAAAGATTGGAAAGCAATTCCAAGTATTGATTAGACATTTATGAAATAAAAAATTGTATATTTTTCTCCCTGTTCTCAAAATAAAGACTTTTAGGTCAGCAGCATCCTTCATGGCAGAACTTGAGGAATTTGTTGTTCAGGGAAGTCATGCAGCCATAGCAACTGGTGCAGAGTGAATTTAGTTATTAGTAATAAAATAGGTTTATGATAAGAACTAATTATTAAATGCCATCAACTATAATATTTAAACTATGAGTAATATTTTACTTCCTCACTCATCATCTTTTGACTGCCACAGAAAAAACACACAAAATAACTACTTCACATTTGATTAATTTGTGTTTTTTAGATTGATTGTTCAAAACCCTAGTAAATTTTTGTATTAATCAGTGGCATGTGGAAACAGATTTTATATTCAAAATTAAAAGAGCAGTGAGTTTCCTAGGTTTTTTATCCTGTAGGAATCTGATTTAACAAGTATTTTATTGTTAAGAATATCAGTTGAAAACTAAACAAACCTATTAAAGAATTTATGTGGCCCAGATAATCTAAAATATAGCTGTGAGCCAATGATAGTCACTAATAAAACTCAGAAAATAATTTACATTTTAGTCTGAATAAATTAATTTGATTCAGTCATGGGTGTAAAAGAAAAATATTTTCATTGGATATATTGCAATTTAGCAAGTTGTTTACTTATAATTCTAACTTAGGCTAAAACATGTAATCCATTTTAAATCATGGAAAATATCATGTGAGTGTATTGGCTTTATTTAGATGAAATAGCCAGTTGATTTAAAATTTTCACTTTTCTCTGGCTTGTACTTTGATACTAGTAGATAGAAGTAGGTACTCCTGCTTTTTTTGTTTGTTTTTATTTGCATGGAATATCTTTTTCCATTTATTCATTTTGAACCTATACATGTCCTTAAAGTTGAAATGAGTCTTTTGTAGGCAATATAGAGTTGGATCTTAGTCTTTTAACCTTTCAGCAACTCTGTGTCTTTTAAGGGAGACAATCTATTTAAAGACTTACTAATACCATCTTATTGTTTTCTGGTTGTTTTGTAGTTCCCCTTTCCTTCTCTTGTTGTCTTCCTTTGAGAATTAATGTTTTTCCATAGTGGTTTGCTTTGATTCATTTCTCTTTACCTTTTTTGTACCTACTGCAGGTTTTCCCTTTGTGGTTATCATGTGGCTTACGTAAAACATCTTGTAGATAAAGCAGTCCACTTTAAGCTGATTACTACTTAACTTTCACCCCATACAAATATTCTACCCTTTAACTCCCAGTTATTTTATTTGATGTCACAATTTACATTTTTTAAAATTGTATATCATTAACAGATTATTGTAGCTATAGTCATTTTTATTAATTTTGTCCATTAACCTTTATACTAGAGTTAACACACCACCATATTATATTACTAGAGTATTCTGATTTTGAATATATATTTACCTTAATGAGTATGTTTTATATTTTCATGTTACTAATTAATATTATTCAATTTCATCTTGAAGAACTTTCAGCATTTCTTATAAGGCAGTTCTAGTGGTGATGAACTACCTCAGCCTTTGTTTATTTGGAAGAGTCATATTGATCCTTCAGTTCTGAAAGGACATGTTAGCTGAGTAAAGTATTCTTGGTTGGCAATTCCTACCCTGCCCCTCCCCCAGCACTTTAAATATGTCATCTCAGTCTATCTTGGCCTGCAAATTTTTTGCTGAGAAATCTGCTCATTGTCTTGTAGGGATTCCCTTACATGTGAGGAATATTTTTTTCTCTTGCTGCTTTAAATTTTTTCTCTTTTCTTTCATTTGAGACAGTTTTATTATAACCTGTCCTGAAGAAGATTGTTGTGGTGTAAAATTGGATTGGGGAACCTCTGAGCTTCAGAAACTTTGATGTCCACATCTCTCTCCAGATTTGGAAAGTTCTCAGCCATTATTTCTTTAAATAAGCTTTCTCTGTCTCTTCTTTTGGAACTCTAATAATGCACAGGCTGGTTCTCTTTTTGAACTATTCCATAGTTCACGTAGACTTTGTTCAGTCTTTTTCATTTTTTTTCTTTGTTCTCCTCTGACTGAATACTTTTCTGAATACTCCTCTGACCTGTCTTCTACTTCACATATTCTTTCTTCTGTTTGTTCTATTATGCTTTTAATGCTCTCTGTTGCATTTTTTTCATTTCATTCATTGCATTCTTCAACTCCAGAATTTCTGAGCTGTGATTGGTCATTCTTCTCAGAAGTGCTCCTAGGAAATATCTCAAGAAATAACTAGGAATTGTTTATATACTTGGAAGAAAGGGGAGGGTTTCTCTAAAGCAGTGTTCTCAGAGTTTGGTGCTGATCAGAATCACTTGGAGAACTTGCTAAAGGGCAGATTGCTTGCTGCCCCTTCCCCCAAGTTTTTTATTCAGTTCAATTGAGATAGGGCCTGATACTTTGCATTTTTTTAGTTAGTTCTCAGGTGATGCTTCTTAGGAGCTCAGCTAAGCTGGTAAGAGAGTACTCTGAACCTCCAAGTGTCAGAGTAACTATTAAAACAACAAGCCAAAAATGAAAGAATCAAGCCTTTAATCATTTACTGCTATGGTATTAGCAAGAGTCTAAAACTGGAGGAAATGCTGATTTCCCCTATTCCATTTTCCCCATTGAAGGGCATACTAGTTGAGGGTCGGGTGGGTCAGCACAGACAAGGGGATTGTCTCAATGTTGAGGGAGCCCGGACTAAAAGGCCCTAGATGACATCTGGGCAGGAGGAGGAAAAGCAGTGAGTAGTGGAGAAAAGTGTCAAGGCTCCCCTCACCCCCATATGAAACTTAAAGCAGAGAAGCCTGAAGAAGACCTCCACAACGTCCTCAGATAAAGAGACCTAGGGATGAAGGCAGCTGGGAGGAATGGAAGAGGATGATTGTCCAGGGGGCCTGAGTTCTTTTTTTTATTTTTTTTATTTATTTTTATTTTTATTTTTTTTATTTAAATCTTTATTGTTCAGATTATTACATTTGTTCCTCTTTTTTTTTCCCCCCATAAGTCCCCTCATCCCAGTTCCCGCCCCACCCTCCGCCCTCACTCGCCACCCACCCACTGTCCTCATCCATAGGTGCACGATTTCTGTCCAGTCTCTTCCCGCATCTCCCACACCCCTTTCCCCCCCAGGAATAGTCAGTCCATTCCCTTTCTATGTCCCTGATTCTATTATAATCAACAGTTCATTCTGTTCATCAGATTATTTATTCACTTGATTCTTAGATTCACTTGTTGATAGATGCATATTTGTTGTTCATAATTTGTATCTTTACCTTTTTCTTCCTCTTCCTCTTCTTAAAGGATACCTTTCAGCATTTCATATAATCCTGGTTTGGTGGTGATGAACTCCTTTAGCTTTTCCTTATCTGTGAAGCTCTTTATCTGACCTTCAATTCTGAAGGATAGCTTTGCTGGATAAAGTAATCTTGGTTGTAGGTTCTTGGTATTCATCACTTTGAATATTTCTTGCCACTCCCTTCTGGCCTGCAAAGTTTCTGTTGAGAAATCAGCTGACAGTCGTATGGGTATTCCCTTGTAGGTAACTGAGTTTCTTTCTCTTGCTGTTTTTAAGATTCTCTCTTTATCTTTTGCTCTTGGCATTTTAATTATGATGTGTCTTGGTGTGGTCCTCTTTGGATTCCTTTTGTTTGGGGTTCTCCGCGCTTCTTGGACCTGTAAGTCCATTTCTTTCACCAGGTGGGGGAAGTTTTCTGTCATTATTTCTTCAAATAGGTTTTCAATATCTTGCTCTCTCTCATCTTCTGGCACCCCTATAATTCTGATGTTGGTACGCTTGAAGCTGTCCCAGAGGCTCCTTACACTATCCTCGCATTTTTGGATTCTTTTTTCATTTTGCTTTTCCGTTTGGGTGTTTTTTGCTTCCTCGCATTTCAAATCATTGACTTGATTCTTGCGCTCCTCTGGTCTGCTGTCGGGAGTCTGTATAATATTCGTTATTTCAGTCCGTGTATGCTTAATTTCTAGTTGGTTCCCCAATATAAGATCGAGGGTCTCATTAGTTTTCTTGTAGATCTCATTAAGTTTATCGGCGGCTTCTAAACAGTTCTTGAGAGACCTTAAAAGTGTGGTTCTGAACTCTATATCTTCCATTGACAATTTTGTCCTGTTTTTTTGTCTCCGCATTTTGTTATGCTTCCTTGGTGCACCCCCTCGTGGTCTTTGTTCGCAGTCTTATAGTTAAACCTTGTTGTAGCTAATACCAGGGAGGGTTTGACCTCCAGGCCAAGTGGCTATGAGAATCAGCTGTGTCAGCAGTGAGAGAACTTCTGTCCTCTAGGGAGGTGCTAATCTAGCCTTTGCCTGAGGCTATCCGGCAAATGCCTCTGTGCAGGGCTTGGGCGGGGCGGGTCGCACAGGATCAACAGGGTGGGCCGGAGAGAGCAGTTATGGCGGCTCTCAGTCCTGTCCCCAGGGGCTCTGCCTCTCTGAGTCCCAGCACCCGCTGCAAAGCTCAGAGAGAAAGCTGCACTCGCTCTGACCGAAGCCAGACAGTCCCGCTTCTCCCGTTTGAGTCTGGGTCCCTAGAGACTCGCCCGGATCTGGAGCTCAGAGTCTGCGACTCCCTTCCGATTGAAAACGCCAACCGCGCCCTCCGCCGCCAGCCCACTCGCGCACTCCGCACCTCAGAATTTGACTTCAGCACTGCGCCTCCTCTGAGTGTCCGTATGCGTTTCTCTTTCCTCCTAGTTGTAGGACTTCCACTCAGCCAGCGTTCCTGTGGTTCTGGGTGATGTCCCTTCCGTTTTTTGGTTTCACTTTTGAAGTAGTTGTTCAAAGCAGCAAACTCCGGCGTTAACCTATGCCGCCATCTTGGTTCTCCTCGGGCCTGAGTTCTTGACTGCAACTCTTTTTAGAGACTGCAATGCATTATGCGTTAGCTGTGCACCAAGTCTGGTGTTGGGAATGCAACTTTCCCTATGAGTTTTACCTGCTAAAGCCTTTATAATTGCCTTTGGTCAGGCCTGAAAAATTGCACATAGGTTTTTAACCAGGAACTGAACTCTTAATGCTGATGTTATTGAGTGTGGAACCACACTTTGAGAACAACTGATCTAAATTTTAAAGTATAGCAGTGTTTGTTTGTCTTCCACTCACCAGATCATGCCTGTTTAAGGCATTCATCACATTGAATTGTCATTGTCACGTTTTCAAAATAATATGCAGCATTTTAAGACAGCTTTCAACCATCTATTGACTAGTACTAGTAAATATTAGCCTTATCACCAAGTGACAACATAAAATGTTTGTAGTATGATTAGATGCTAACCCAACTGTACTTGAAATTGTATGTAAACTCCCACAGTTGAAAACTAAAGTGGTTAGGATTCCATTTATAAAGCCATTAAAAATTGACTTTTTATATTATAACCTATAGTGTAGTGGTTAATAGTTCAGGTTCTGAGGCCAGACTTCCCAAGTTTCTGGCATGGCTTTGCCTCTTTCTAGATCTATGAGTTTGGTATAAGTTATTTGATCTCACTGTGTTTTAATTTCCTCATCTATTAAAAGGGCACCTTCTCATAGGGTTGATGTGATAATTACATGTGAGTATTATTACATGTAAAGTATAAAGTATAAAGAACAGTGTCAGACTCATGGTAAACACATAATCAGTATTAATAGCTGTTATTTAACATTGCCATCACCATCAATATCTTTCCTCTGGGAGGATTTTTATGTCACATTAAGTTTTTATTTCCTAAAAATGAGTCATTTGCCATAAACAGATACTTCCTTACTATTTTTATTTTTCCAAACAGCTATATTTAAATGAACTGTGGATAATATTTAGTCTTTTGAAGTAGTACTAATTATTAGGGCTCAAAATTGGATTCTATAATTACAGGTAAAGAATAAAATATAAGAATATTAGCTTTTTAGATTTGAAGGTTAGTGGTGGTTTCTAAATTATAATTTGTTTCAAGATATATATGTCATGTTATCTCTTATTTTTTATTAAATTTATTGGGTGACATTGATCAATTAAATCATATAGGTTTCAAGTGTACATTTCTGTGATGCATGATCTGTGTATTGCATTGTGTGCTCACCACCCAAAGTCAAATCATCTTCTATCACCATACATTTGGCCCCCTTTCCCTTTACTACCTGCCCACTCCTTCCCTCTGGTAACCATCATACTGTTGTCTGTGTCTATGAGTTTCAGTTTTATATCCCACATATCAGTGAAATTATATGGTTCTTAGCTTTTTCTGACTGACTTATTTTGCTTAGCATAATATTCTCAGGGTCCCTCCATGTTGTCACAATGGCAGCATTTCATTTTTTCTTATGGCTGAGTAGTATTCCATTGTATACATGTACCACCTCTTCTTTACCCAGTCTTCTATCAAAGGATACTTTGGTTGTCTACATTTCTTGGCCGCCATGAATAATGCTTCATTGAACATAGGGCTGCATATATCTTTGTTTTCAGTCTCTTTTCTTAATCCACCAGGACAAAATGATTTTTGGAATGATTTTCTTCTAAGTTTGGTATATTGCATTATAAGGCACATTTGTAAAAGTTTTGTGTCCAAGTGTGCATTTCTTTTTCTTTTTAATAGAAATATGATTACCTTTGATTAATTTAATTGTAAAAGTTTTGTTTTTTTGATGTTACTTAAGTAGCTCTTTGCATATTCTCTTTTAAATATGGTAAGTTTTTTGCTTTATCCTTATGGAGCCCATATGGATGAACCTATCTGGGGAGATGAAAAAAGATGAATTTAGGATAAGGGCGTTACATTTTCAACAGATATTTTGAGACTCTTATTAAGATTCTATAATATTCAGATCCAAAAGATGGAGGCAATTACTGGAGTATCTTAAAATTAAAGGTACAGTGAAATGGAGTTCAATTATTGTTGTCAAGAAGTCGTAGAGAGAGAAAAACAAAACAAAAAACACTTCAAGAGACAAAAACAAGATACAAACATATTTAGCTAGAAGAAAACTAATAGTGATAACCATAATTAGTAAGCTATACAAAGAAATTCAGAAAGAAGCAATAAAACGTTTGATGAAATCTAGTAGAGGAATTAACAAAAGAAATTTAATATGTTACATTGAGTTAAATTTAACACCAAGGGAATATAGGCCTATTGATATATAAGAAGTAAGATTAAGGGTTGTTAAAAAGTGGTTGAAGTCTCGAGGTTCCTTTTTTGACCTGATTTTTTTTATATGCAACTAGAGGCCCGGTTCATGGATTCGTATACCGGTGGGTTCCCTTGGCCCAGCCTGCAAGAATCTGGCTGAAACCAGCTCTCTGACATTCCCTGAGGGGCCCTGGATTGCAAGAGGGTGCAGGCCAAGCAAAGGACCCCACCAGTGCACAATCAGGGCCGGGGAGGTATTGTGGGAGGGCTCTAGGGCATGTCCGGCCATCTCCCCCAGTCCTGATTGGCCGGACCCCAGCAGCAAGCTAACCTACCAGTCAGAGTGTCTGCCCTCTGGTGGTCAGTGCTCATCATAGCGACTGGTTGAACAGTCAAACAAACGGTTGGACACTTAGCATATTAGGCTTTTATTATATAGGATAAATTAGGATATAGAGAAAGAAAAAGTAATAAAACTTTGAATATTATTAAATAAAGTTTAAAAACTTGAGAAAATTGAAACATTTATGATTAGATACAGATAATTAGGGATTTCTAACTGGGGTTTACAACCTGAAACCTGCAGGCCAGGTCTGGTCTGCTGCCTGCTTTTGTATGATCTGAGAACTAAGAATGGTTTCTTATATTTTAAATGGTGGGGAAAGGTCAGAAGAATATTTTGTGACTGAAAAAATTACATGAAATTCAAATTCCACGTCCATAAATAAAATTTTAATGGGGCACAGCCAAGCTCTTCACTTATGGTTGTTTAAGGCTGCCTTGTAATACAGGGACAGAGTAAGTAGTTGCAACAGGCACAGCGTGGCTGACAAAGACTGAGATATTGATTATCTGGCCCATTTCAGAAAAGCCTTGAAGACCAGACCCCTGCTCTGGCCCATTGCTCTCTTGTCTGTTTCAGAAGTCCTGTGTTTCTGCCTTACTGCTCTTGCTCAGGCCAGTCTGTAGTGTTGAAGTTCTCTTGACTCCCTCCATCTGTCAAAATACTCGGTATGTTTTAAGACCCAGTTTAGATGCCTCACTTCTTTCATTTGAATATCATTTTCTCCACCTTATGAATACCATAGAACTTGGTTTTGTAGTTTTCTTTGAATACTCAACTCTTTATTGTGAACCTATATTATATTAACACTAGAGGCCCGGTGCACGAATTAGTGCATGGGTGGAGTCTCTTGGCCTGCTGGCGATTGGGGCTGATCAGGGCCGGCCAGGGGGAGGGACCGTGGGAGGTTGGCCAGCTGTGGGAGGTTGACTGTGGGAGCGTACTGACCACCAGGGAGCAGCTCCTGCATTGAGTGTCTGCTCTCTAGTGGTCAGTGTGCATTATAGTGATCGGTCGTTCGGTCGACTGGTCATAATGGTTGCTTAGGTATATATATATATAGATAGATTTGAATTCCTCATAATAATACATGAGCAGAGTCAGAGAACAGGTGGCTAATGGAACTGTTTACCAAGTGCTTACTTTCAAATACTTTACTAGGATCTTTAAGTATGTTTTTCTTTGTCTTATCGGATCTTTCAGGCACTTAAATATTTTGCTTTTCTTCATTGGGACTTTGGAGCTTTAAAGTACCGTTTACCTAATGCAAATGAATGGCATTCACTCTAAAGACATATGCAAAATGTATGGGAAAAAATTCATGTAATTACAAAAAATGCTCTGACAGCAGGCTTTCATCTTTCAGAATTGCTTGTCAGGTTTTCATTGAATTAGAAAACATCCATTTTCCCCTGAGCTTTACAGAAAAATTGAGCATAATAAAAAAATAAATTGAATGTGTATAATTTTATAAGCATAAAAAAGGTTTGTCCTTGAAAAGTTTCCATTTTCTTTAACTTTATTTTGTTGTAGAACATTGTCTGCACATAGTAGCACTCAATGAATATTTGTTAAATGAATATGATAGCCTTGTGTTAATAGAATTCAAAAATGCTAAAATAATATGGATGTGTGTTTTCTGTAGGAAATCTTGTCCTTATTTCACCTCAGGTTTTATCATAACATTTTTTTTCCTCTTTGCAAATATTCTTTCATCAGTATTTTAATTATTGATGAGGTCTGCATTTGGAGAACTTATTCAAATGAATAATTTCAACATGTATACAGCACTCTGGAAATTTAACGTATGCCCTTTCTCAGTATTTATATTACTGTCCTTAAAGTGCTGTTGGAGAATGAAAAACTCCAAAGCAAAAATAATTCTTTCTGCAACTATGTGTCTGTGCAAAGACTGAGGGAGAGATAGAAGAAAGGAGGGTGGGAGGACAAAGAGGACAAGAATGTGAAATTGTGACACATTTCCAGGGTGACTGAAAATGACAGATTAAGTAGAAAGAAAAATAAGCATTTTCCTTTCATGTGGGAAGAGTTTTACTTTTTTTAAAAAAGAAATTATTTTTATCAAAACAAGCAGTAATAAGGTTAACAAATAGTAACTTTTAGATAAAACCGATAGTTTTTTTTTTTAGATAATAGCTTAAGTCACTGACTAGAGGGATAAACTATCTTTTGGGGAAGGGTATGTATTATGTTAAAATAAAAATATTTGGTTACTTTAAATAAATTTTCTAACATTTAGCAAGAAATATTGTGGGTTTTTGTTGTTTTTTTTTTTTAGCAGAAGGTGGAGTAGCTGAATTATTGCCTTTGTATGGTTTTACCCTAGACCTTTTACATAATTTATTTTTTCTTTTACTAGGGAAAAGAGCAGATTTAGACACTGTATGTTTATTTTACACTTTAAAGCAATTTTCTTTGGTAAGATAGGGTGAAATAAATTTAAAACCAAGGAGATTTTTAAGTTATAGAATGTAATTAGGTGGTGAAATTTTATCTTGCTGCTTCTGAAGTTGGTTCTTTGACATAAAAGGCCAACAATACATTTATTGATTGCTTTGAAATAGTGAGTTGCCTATCTTCTCTCCTCACCAAACCATAAAGATAATTTCAGAAATATCTTTCCAGCTGAGCTTTTGTATTTTGCCAGTTTTTCTGTGACTTAGATGAAGTTTCAATTAAAAATAGACTATAAACTTATATGTGGGAGGCAGTTGAATGAGTTGCTATGACAGTTCATATTATGAGGTTGAACCAAGTGCAAAGAAGCTTAATAAGATTTGAGAAACAAAGAGCTATATCAGTACTAGTGATTAGCCTTCTTTCCCCCAGAGGACTGGGAGGATCAGCAGATATGGGTAAAGAGATTTGGGGGGAACAATCATGCCTGTATGGCTGTTTCCCCAGTCCTCCACCGTCAGTGTTCAGAGAGATACTTAATAAAAGTTAAGTATTCTTAACCTACCATCAGCAATTCTTATACTTTCTGATGCTGAAAGGATATTTGGTTTATTTTTTTCCCTTACAGAATTTTCCAAATCAGATTCTGCCATTTTCTAGACTCTGTATTTCTCACTAGAATTTTAGAGTATTGCAAAGTGTACATGGGAACATACCAAGAAATTTTAATATTCTATTATTAATATGCCATTGCACATTAAACTTAGGTATTAGGCAGGAACGCAAACAGCATTTTAATTTAACTGGCCTCTATTTTAAGAAAAGATTTTCATTTACAGAACACTGGCAACTAAAAATAGGAGAGAAGAATAAAAGAGAAGAAAGCTGGCAGCCTTATTTCTATGAGAAGGTGGCTAATAAAATTCATTTGGGTAATGAAAATTCAGCTATCGGAGGAAACATATGTAATGAATTATTTTTCTATTTCTAGAAGGAGCTGTGGGTAGATGCAATGAAAAAATTCATTCTTCTGCTGATACAGTGTCAGTTGTTCAGAATGAAAATATGCACAACCAGAGTGGAGAGCCACAGTTTCACACAGAAACAGAACTTCTCTGTGTATTTTTCCTGACGTCCAGGAAAGGCTCCTGAATCTTCGAAGGGAAGTAGGGTGCCCAATCTAACTAACCATGTGCATTTTGTGTTTGCCTTGCTCTGTTTATCATCTGTTTTAAAATTAGACTTGACAAATCATCGTGAATATTTTCCTGTACCACTAAATATTTTTCCATAACGTAATGCTTAATGACTGCATAATATTTTATAGTAGGGCTTTTATTGTATATATTTAACCATTTTCCTATTGTTGAGTATTTTCTGATAGGATTTTTAATATTCTGCCATGAAGTGCAAAGAGTCATATTTTACTTTTTAGACTACTATATGCTGACTTTTTTTATAATGACATACAAAGAAAATAGTTTTGTTTTTGTTTCCCCCTCATTATAAGTACTGCATGCTAGGGAAGAAATAGTTTCAAGAGCCCACATTAAGAAACCCAGTTAGTAAATGTCTAAGCTTTCTTGGTAAGGCCGGTAGGACTGAATGGGACACTTGGTCTGTCTTTATTTACTTTTACAAGGTAACTTTTCACTCTGATTTTTTGCTCTACTGTCAGCATTAATCCTATCAAGGAGCAGCTTCTTGTTTGATTCCTCCATTTTTGATGCTCTGAGCTCTGTGAGGATAGGGTCTGGGCTCTCTTCTCTGCCTCACAGGCAGCAAGACCTTTTTTTTTTTTTTTAAATGATTTAAGAAAGGAAACAAGAGAAGGAGGGGGAAAGCAAGATTATTTCTCAGTTTTCTCACTGTCCAAACCTATGATGATAAAATTTAATTTGAAGTCACATCTAACCTCAAACCTTTAATTTTATTTACTGCCCATTTAAACATTCTTATTTGTAATATTTATGATCCTTATTGTTGAGACATATTTTTAAAAATTCTTAATTGTTGAAAGTATTACATATGTCTACATCCCCCCTATTGACCTCTCTGAGCCCACTCCTGCCCCCAGCACATGCCTTTACCCCCTGACTGTCTGTGTCCATTGGTTATGCTTATATGCATGCATACAAGCCTTTTGATTGATCTCTTACCCTACTTTCCACCCTCCCCTGCCTTCCCTCTGTGGTTTGTCTGTTTGATGCTTCTATGTCTCTGGATCTGTTTTTGTTCATCAGTTTATGTTGTTCATTATATTCCACAAATGAGTGAGATCATGTGATATTTATCTTTCTCTGATAGTCTTATTTCACTTAGCATAATGCTCTCCAGGTCCATCCATGCTGTTGCAGATAGTAAGAGTTCTTTCTTTTTTATAGCAAAATAGTATTCCATTGTGTAGATGTACTACCATTTTTTAATCTACTCATCTGCTGATGGGCACTTAGGCTGTTTCCTGATCTTAGCTATTGTAAATTGTGCTGCTATGAACATAGGGGTGCATATATCATTTCTGATTGGTGTTCCTGGTTTCTTGGGGTATATTCCTAGAAGTGGGATTCCTGGGTCAAATGGGAATTCCATTTTTAATTTTTTGAGGAAACGCCATACTGTTCTCCACAGTGGCTGCACTAGTCTGCATTCCCACCAGCAGTGTACTAGGGTTCCTTTTTCTCCACATCCTCGCCAGCACTTGTCGTTTGTTGATTTGTTGATGATTTGAGACATATTTTTGAACTGTATATTTTTCTGTTTTGTCGTTGTCGTTGTTAAAAAAGATTTTACTGAAAATAAAACTTTTATATAACTGTTGTGACCTTAGGGAGGAATATTAAACACTAAAATTTTTAAATGGAGATGCTAACATATTAGGACAATCCAATTACTTACTGCTGAGCACTCTTCTGAAAATTGTGGGGACAGCATTGGGGGAGGGTTTGGAGGTGACTCCTAATCTGACCAAAGCACACCTCCCAGTGGATGAAAATACATTGTTACTCTGGCCTGATTAAAGCCTTGAAAAAGGAGCAGGATCCTCAGGTCAGATGGGTAGACTCGTTACACCCCTCTGGGACAGGGAAATATAAATAATTATGATGCCATTTCATCTATTGCTTCTTCAGTTATTTAGTCAACAGACATTTGCTGAATACTAACTAGATGCCAGAAGTTGCGCAACGTCTTAGGAATACAACTGTAACCTAAGACAGTCCCTTGGCATGGTCCAAGTTGAAGTGGGTACATACAGACAGGGAACAGGCCATTTGACATAATCTGCTAAGTGCTGGAGCAGTGGTGTGCAGTGTAACATGGAAGTTTGTAGGAGGGGAACCTAGCCGTGTCTGGGCGGAAGAATAAGGAAGGGGTGACCGCAATTACCTCACCCCTAACATCTCTAGCCCATTCACCTCCATTTGATTGCATAAGTTAGACCTTCCCACTTACATCATTAAAGCCTTATATAGTGTTTCTCAAACATTTTCATCTTAGAACAGCCAGCTAAGAAGAGGGAGCTAGTCACTGAGGAGAGAGGAGGGGTGCTACCTTAGAGCACAGCCTCAATGCTGTGCCATCGTGTGAGTTTTATGTATTAGTCCGTATTTTTTGTGATCAATGTGGGAAGTGGGATTCTGATGCATGTGTAAAGACCTTTTAAGGAGCACAAAAAGTTATCATTTTTTTCAAATCTACAAATCTTCCAATAAAATTGGATTTGAAGGAAGATCTTGCATGGGTATCCAGTGGTTTCATATTACCCCATGCACACTGTTACTCAACAAGTGTGCACCCAATTAGTTATGCTCTTTTCTAGTCAATCTTCTAAAAATGTTGCCAGAACAATCTCCCTGAGGCTCACATTCTGTTATGTAATTTTCTTGTTCTCCTTGGTTTAGAAAAAAATATTAAACTCCTTAGCCTGTTGAGAATGCCCTCCACACTCTGTCTGGAGCCTGCCTTTCCACTCGTAGGTGGCGCTGCCCTTTTCATGTGTGCGCTGGTGCAGTCATCTCTGAACTATTCTTTGGAAAAACCATTTCTTTGCTTCTGATGATACTGCTATCTGGAATGCATGTTTCTCTCCCTTCGTGTGTGAATGTTTTAGCTGTTCCTAAGGTACGCCAGGTTAAATGCCTTTGAAACTTTCTCGTTTTCAACCTGAGTGTAATTTTTTCTCTTTTGGTTTCCTTATAAATCTGTTAACAGCTTTTATTAATATGTACTTCCTTCCCTTATGATTCCTTATGCGGATATCTTATTTACTGCCAGATTATAAGCCACTTTAGAAATATATTTTTTTTTACATTTTTCCAAACCCCAAATTGTCTGCCATGTGTCTGATATAGTGTGTGCCTCATAAATGTCTCCTGAAACGGACAAAAGTTTGAGGCCTAGCCTTATAGATATACCATTATAGGGACTTTTGTATTCTATTCCCAGTGCTGCCTTTTACTCCTTGAATTGCAGTCTGACATTTAATGTTTTTACAACTTAGTTATTTTTTTACCTACCGAGTGGGTGTAATGATATTTTGCTCTGTTATAAAATTATGTTATTTATTGAAGAACTACTTTGAACTCTTTGGGAGGAAAAAGGTCAAATTTATAGGAAGAAATAATAGGATTATGCCTCTGCAATTTGAAACATTTGAACACAATTTAAAGATAATTTTGTTTAAACATCAAATAACCTAGAAATACAGGGCCAATAATAGTTCATATGTATGTGTATGTGTGTGTAATCTTTCATGTTTATGAGTTCATTTTGTAATGTGATGCCAATTCCAGACCAGGGAATTTGTCTGCTAAATGTTTATGAGGTGGAAATTGTTGCAGGAAAACACATTACTTTAGTGAAGTGGTTGAGAGCCTGGGTTCAGGAAGTAGAATGCCTAGATTCCAATCACTTTTAAGCCTTCTGTCTCCTAGGGCAAGTTATTAAACGTTTTTATGCTTTGGTTTCCTCATCTATAAATAAAAATAATAACTACAACTTAGAGTATCATTTTCAAGAATAAGTAAGGTGCCCTACCTGGTTTGGCTCAGTGGATAGAGCATCAGCCTGTGGACTGAAGGGTCCCAGGTTCAATTCTGGTTGTGGGTTCAATCCCCAGTAGGGGGCGTGCAGGAGACAGCCGATCAATGATTCTCTCTCATCATTGATGTTTCTATCTCTCTCTCCCTCTCTGAAATCAATTAAAAAAAAAAAGAAAGAAATAAGTAAGGTAAAATCAACACATACTAAACATGTTAGTTATTGTTATTATTATTTTTTCATGGAGAAATCATACAAACTGGCCTTAGTTGGAGGTTAAGCTCACTGGTTAAGAGCTTAGCATCAGATAAACCTAGGATTTAATTCCTACTCTCTGGGTGAAGGTAAATAACAGAAAGCACCATTTACTGAATGGAGCTAAACAATCTAAGCATTCTAAACTCTGATATTTAATGTTAATTAAATTGTTTGCCTTCTCATTTACTCCTTGTGAAATGATAGTTCTGTTGTTAATGTGCTCCATAATCCTTACTGTAAACATCCTGTCTACCATGATTTTTTTAAATTAAATCTTTATTGTTCAGATTATTACATTTGTTCCTCTTTTTTCCCCCCATAACTCCCCTTCTCCCAGTTCCTGCCCCACCCTCCGCCCTCATTCCCCACCCACTATCCTCATCCATAGGTGCACGATTTTTGTCCAGTCTCTTCCCGCATCTCCCACACCCCTTCCCCCCCCAAGAATAGTCAGTCCATTCCCTATCTATGTCCCTGATTCTATTATGATCACCAGATTATTTATTCACTTGATTCTTAGATTCACTTGTTGATAGATGCATGTTTGTTGTTCATAATTTGTATCTTTACCTTTTTCTTCTTCTTCCTCTTCTTAAAGGATACCTTTCAGCATTTCATATAATACTGGTTTGGTGGTGATGAACTCCTTTAGCTTTTCCTTATCTGTGAAGCTCTTTATCTGACCTTCAATTCTGAAGGATAGCTTTGCTGGATAAAGTAATCTTGGTTGTAGGTTCTTGGTATTCATCACTTTGAATATTTCTTGCCATTCCCTTCTGGCCTGCAAAGTTTCTGTTGAGAAATCAGCTGACAGTCGTATGGGTATTCCCTTGTAGGTAACTGAGTTTCTTTCTCTTGCTGCTTTTAAGATTCTCTCTTTGTCTTTTGCTCTTGGCATTTTAATTATGATGTGTCTTGGTGTGGTCCTCTTTGGATTCCTTTTGTTTGGGGTTCTCTGTGCCTCCTGGACCTGTAAGTCTATTTCTTTCACCAGGTGGGGGAAGTTTTCTGTCATTATTTCTTCAAATAGGTTTTCAATATCTTGCTCTCTCTCATCTTCTGGCACCCCTATAATTCTGATGTTGGTATGCTTGAAGCTGTCCCAGAGGCTCCTTACACTATCTTCATATTTTCGGATTCTTTTTTCATTTTGCTTTTCCAGTTGGGTGTTTTTTTGCTTCTTCGCATTTTGAATCTTTGACTTGATTCTTGCGCTCCTCTGGTCTGCTGTTGGGTGTCTGTATAATATTCGTTATTTCAGTCAGTGTATGCTTAATTTCTAGTTGGTTCTTTATCACAACATCGAGGGTCTCATTAGATTTCTTGAGGATCTCACTACATTTATCGGCGGCTTCTAGACAGTTCTTGAGAGACCTTAAAAGTGTGGTTTTGAGCTCTATATCTTCCATTTCTGACATTTGCCAGAATGTCAAATGTTTCTTTGTCTCCGCATTTTTTTATCTTTTCTTGGTGCACCCCCTAGTGGTCTTTGTGCGCAGTCTTGTTGTAGTTAAGCCTTGATTGTTGTCGGCAATACCAGGGGTGATTTGACCTCCAGGCTAACTGGCTATCTGTCTACCATGATTTTTAAGAGTATGAATAGAAATAATGAAGAAACCCTGAACTTGTTTATTTATAGATATATCATATTATATGCCTAGTAGTGTGTGTGTGTGTGTGTGTGTGTGTGTGTGTGTGTGTATGGTATATGCCTAAGGGACCATTCAACCGTTTGACTGTTCAATTGTTAGCTATGACACACAATGACCACCAGGGGGCAGACGCTTAATGCACAGGCATGGAAACATGGAACAGACTGATGAATCTCAGACGGAATGGGGGAGGAGGGAGGGCGGGAAGAGATTAACCAAAGATCTTATATGCATACTAGAGGCCTGGTGCATGAATTCCTGCACCGTTAGGGTCCCTTGGCCTGGCCTGCACCCTCTTTTTTAACGAGCTAGTTAAAAGCACCTAAAAAGGCTTAAAAAAACAACAACAATTTAAAACTATAATATTAACCTAAATTGAAAAAAAGATATACCACAGCTATAAAAGTTTCTTACTATTGTGTTTATACCATGAAGATTTAAATATTAATGACTGATTCCTCAGATAGTATAGGCAGATGTTATAGAGTATATGTTAGTCATTTTGTCAGTGTATCTGGATCCCTGTCCTGAGTCCACTCAGAACAGCAATGAAACCTAGGTCATTGCCCTCAAATCCATCTGTTAGCTCCATAGTGGTGGTGAAGCCACAGGCTACATTGTTGGCAATTTTTGCTACCATCTCTTGGTATCCTGCACCTCACTCTTTGTAAACATAATTTTTTTCATAGACCAGGAATTCTCAAAAGAAGATAGAAGAGGCAGCCTTCTTTCCACAGTTGATGCATTATTTTGACTATTTTTATTTTCTTCTAATTAAAATTATAGAAAGTAAAACTCAAAATTTTCTTGGTTTGCAGAAGATGGGGAAAGTGGTTCCTCTAGATACTTAAAAGATGGAGTGAGAATGCATTAAAAGAGGAGACCTAATTCTAACTATTGCGATGCAAAACCATATAGGTATTTCAACTTAGAATGCCCTCGAAGAGAGAATCCACTGTGAATAGAGCTGGACACCATTCTAGACTAAAGTTTAGAATTATGCAGAGATGAAGTGGAAGCTTTCGATTTTTAGTAATAGCTCTTGAGATCTCAAGCAATAGAACAAGCTGAAGAGGTAAAATTATTAAAAAGCCAAGTCAACTTGTTCCTGAATCCCTAAAACTAAGAATAATTCCAAAAGCTTAGGTTTTTTCTATAAATAGTGTAGGGGAGTTAGCTTTGCCATTAAATAGGAATTGAACACTATGCCAGTCTGAAACCCTTGAGACTAAAGTTAGTCAGAAGCCATGCTCTATTTTAATTTATAGCACCTTCCTCTGTCCTCACCTCCCCTTAGTTTAAGGAAGTACCCTTGTAATAATTGGGGATCTCATTTTTAATACTTTTCCTGGATTATGGTTTTAGTTAAAGGAATCTCACTCCCCCACCTCCACCCCCACCTGTATAAAACATTAATTGTACCTTTCTCCTATTTAAAAACCATCCATATCATCTGAAGTCCAGTCTTTATCAAGACACACACACATTCCCTCATGATTAGGGTAGTCATGTATTGAATGATTTTTGTGTGTGGACTTTATTAGGATGCATTAAATAACATGTATTCAACATTTTCACAGCATATAAAAATCTGGCCATTAGAGCTAACTTAATTGGCACTTAAATAATTTAAATGGCAACATTAGCTGAAAATTATACCTCCAGAAATATAGATCTACTAGAGCCCTGATGCATGAAATTCGTGCAAGAGTAGGCCTTCCTTCCTCCGGCTGCCGGCAGGCACCTGGGACCCGGGATTCCCTCCAGCTGCCAGCAGGCAGCTGGGACCCGGGCTTCCCTCGCAGCCCTGGTTTCGTCCCGGAAGGTTGTCTGGAAGGACATCCAGTCTAATTAGCATATTACACGTTCATTATTATAGATATGCTCCTTTATGGTCTCTCCTGCAGGTTATTCTGAATGGAACTGAGAATTAGAAGTACTTAACTTTTATGTTCAAGAAAGGAAAAGACTGTCCTTTGCCCAAAGTCCCAAGTCATGCATAAGTAACCATCATTAAGTGCACGTGCCTCTGAAAATCAGCCAGTCAATAAATCTTACTCCAGTAACTGCACTTCTGCTAATTAGCAAGTCAATGGTAGCCCCAGGTTTCTGAGAGTCAGCCAGCTAGTGACTGCTACTATATGTTCAGTTACCTACCCAACATTCATTACTGAATATTCAAGTGGACAAAGGAACAAAATAAATTGGATGTGGCCACTAAAGAAATTATGTCAAAATGTAAATGGACCCTTTTTCAGCAACGGATAAAATGACTACACAGAAAATCAGCAGGGATATAAAAGAGCAAAATAATAAGATCAAACAATAGAATCTAAAAGGTGTATATAGAACATGCTACCCCAAAGCAACATAATACAGGTGGGGCATTTAGCAAGATAGAACAATATCCTGGGCCATAAGACAAACTCAACAAATTTTAAAGAATTGAAATTATACAGAGAATATTCTCTGACAACAGTGAATTTAAAATAGAAATTAATAGCAGAAATAAACAGGGAGAAAAATGATCTGTAAGTAAAAGAGGAAGTTTCAAAAGAAATTTTAAAAATACATAGAAATGAGTGAAAATAAAACATCAAATTGTTAGAGGCAGCTAAACCAGTGCTGGTGGAAAATTTGTAGCATTAAATGCTTATATTAGACATATGGAAAGGTCTCTAATCAATAATCTAATTTACTTCCTCAAGAAACTTACATTTCCCCTTAAGAAACTGGAAAAGAGAAAAACCGTGCAGAAAAAGAAAATTATAGACTGCTTATGTATGTAGAAGAGCAGTTTCCCATAGGAATAATACAACATAGTAATTATAATTAGTATTCCTCCTCTTAGAGATTAATAATCAAAGTTTGCCACTTTAAGGAAAATCTCAATTCAGTGCATTAAGTTACTCCCCCTACCCTTAAAAATGAATTGATTTATAGTCAAATTCAGCAGGTTTTTATAGTTTCATTTTGTTCTCTTCATTTGTATCACCACTGTTTTTCAAGTATAATTACTTTTGCAGATTGGACCAAATCCTTGGTATTATTTTTAAAAATTGAGCCTTCCTCGCATTTGCTTCTTCTGAGAAAAGTCTATGCACCATTTATCTAACTTTCTATTTTTTTAAGAGCACTAAACCAGCTTCATCTGAAGTTCTTCTTGCTTTTAAAGGAGATATCTAAAAATCTAAAACTGTTTCTTGCAATGTGTTCATTATTAGGTGAAATTTTCCTCTTTCTGACCTGGTGGCTGTAAAATTGAAATCAATTAGGGTTATAATAATCTACTATATCTCCTGGGCATTTGCAAATGAGCTCCTTGGAATTTGGGAATGGTAGATTTTTTAAAAAAAAAACAACAGTACTTTTACTTCGAAGTAAAATGTGCCATAATGTGTATCATAGGATGAAGTGTTTGGTTTGATTTATACACTGTAAATCCCTTCTTTAGAAGACATCTTGTACTTGTTTGAAATAGTTTTTTTCAGCAAAGTACCTTCCTGTAAGTTTAAATTTATATTTTTCCCTCTCAATGAAAGTGATAATCCTCTGAAATCAAATGTTTACTGGGGTGATGGTGGGGGCATTACATATCTTAGCATAGATCTCATCTGTCTTAAAGGAAGAAAATGAAAGTCCTCTTTAGATTTAGTTGGTAACATAACTCTTTTTGCTTTTTGGTGCTTAATAACTCTGGAGTTAATAATGAATGGTGATAGTTGCATAACATTTTTCATGTTGTTGTGTTTTTGCTTGCCCTCAGAGTGTCCAAGGCCAGCACGCAGGGGGTTGTTTATTGCTCCTTAATTAGGTTTCCAGCAGTTAGAATAAGCAAGAGGGTGCCTGGCTTATGGCATTGCAGTATGTCCTGATAGGCTTCCCTCAGTCACGGTAAAGTAAATAGAGAAAATAACCAGCGTTCTTCCACAATTATCCCTTCTCTACAAATGACAACTCTTTGTTTATAGTTAAACATTAAAAAGTAATTATGTACCCATTGAATGAGTGACATATACATTTAGAGCCTTTTATAAAGATTTACAGATATGCCAAGATACAGATTATCTTTCAGATTCATATTTAACTGTTTTCCACCCTGCTTAACCCACTCTTGAGTAACAGTTTTCAAACTTCAAAACACTGTATAGTGTGTTTGTGATAGGTAGATATGGCAAAAAAATCTTGCAGTCATTTTCCTTGCCATGAAACCAGGTGCTAGCATCCTGCTGAACAGTTCTTACTTCGATCAGGTCAGAGGCTGTACCTGAATTACATTGTCTTGTTGCCCCCTTGGTCAATTTTGAAGACAGCTTGCCCAAGCTAGGATCCCCATAGTTCCTTTAGCCTTTACACTGAGCTCCGATGAGCTGGTTGTTGCCCGAGAATCTAAGCCTCTGGAGGCAGAGCTAACTCTCTAGCTTCCTGTAGAGTATGGCACCACTCTTAAGGTCTAGGGACTCGTGTCCTTTAGGACACACATTGGAAAGGAGATTGCTCTGCCAGAGGGACTGGCTGCTTTCTGATTGAGGGACCATGAAAAGCAAATGGACCACAAGAACTTGGGGTCAGTGAACAGGCAGTCCCAATGCTACCATGCAGCTCTCTTCTTCAGAAGAAAAAGAAAGCACTCCTGCTTAATCCCTGCATTTTAACTGTTCCCAGTTCAAAGAGTCATTATGTACCATTTGCAGCCACTTCTTTCTCATAACCTAGAGGGGAAAGGAATAAGGGAACATTCTCTTCTCCCCTTGAAGTTTTCTCCAAAAATTGGAAAAAACTTTTAAGTCAAAGCCAGGACAGTTCATTCTTGTTACTCTTTGAGGCTTTGACATGTCTAAAAGTCTCTGTTAATTTTCCCACAGTTCAGTTGTGTTGTGTTATGACCTCTTTTTCAAACAAAAGCTCCACCCTGGAGCTGCAGACCAGCCACCTTGATGCTTTCTGCAAAGGCTGTGATGTTTTATCTCAGCCTAAGGGAACTCCGTATGCTGTTTTACTGCCAGACTAAGTTAAAGTTTCCATCGAATCAAATATATAGCTTAATAAGTTTGTTTCTTTACCTCATTTAACCTGGTCTCACTTTCAAGGCTTTGCTCAGAGTTTCCTTCGAGATAAACAGATTCTGCCTGTGATAGCTGTCATTCTGTTGACCTCCATAGATGAGTTGGCTCATCTTTCTAAGCAAAGGAGGAACAATTATTGGTAAAAGGAGTAGTAGCTGGACTCCAAATAAACTCTCAAGTTATGCAGTAGTCCCCCTTATCCGAAGTTTCCCTTTCTGTGGTTTCAGTTATCCACGATTAACTAAGATTCAATAATATAAAATGGAAAATTCCAGAAATACTCTGTTCATCAGTTTTAGTTGCATGCAGTTCTGAGTAGTGTGATGGATCTTGCACTGTCTGCTCTGTCCAGCCCAGGACGTGAATCGTCCCTTTGTGATTGAATTGTCCCTCAATGAGACCTTAGAAAACCAAATAGTGACAAAATATAGACAACATTTACTTCATAAAAAAAGAGAAATTACATGTATTAAAATCTGATGTGTATTGGGGGAGGTGAACACAGGTTTGAAAACATTAGACCTGGGTTAATATTAGCTCTGATACATGATTGGCTTTGGAAATCCTTGTACATCATTTAAGTTCTCTGAATATTAGTTTTCTTGTATAGAAAATGAGATAAATGTGTCCACCTTCTGGTCTTTGCAGGGTTATTTCAGGACAAAACAGGAAAGTTCTCTTAAGAGGGATAAATAGAAAAGATCATGACAGATTGTCAATCTTATATCAAGGTTCTTCAAACCTCAGCACTATTGGCATTTTGGGCTGGGTAATTCTTTGTTGTAGGGACCATCCTGTGCATTGTGGGATGTTTAGCAGCATTCCTGACCTCTACCTACTAGATGTCAGTAACACTCCCCTAATCATGACAACCCAAAATGTCTCTAGACATTGACCTAGGAGGCAAACTCACCCCTGCTTGAGAACTACTGCCTTAAACCAAATAAATTATTTAAAGCAACTTGTAATAAGGTAGTTAGTCTATGTGGCTAGCCTGCTTTCACCACAGTAGACTCTTGTCTAGGTATACATTGTTTCTGTGTGGAGCGGGGTGAGCTCACCATGGCCCTCAGGCCAAATCTGGCCTGCCGCTTGTTCTGTAAGGAAGTTTGAAGCTTATCATTTACACATTATCTACGGCTGTTCTTATGCTCCAAAGGCAGAGATGAGTAGTGCTTACAGAGATGTTTGAGTCACAAGCCTAAAATGTGTACTATCTGGCCTTTGACCAAAAAAGCTTGTCCACACCCAATGTTAGAGTATTTTTGAGTGTTTTAGCAGAATATTCTTTCCCATGCACTGGACCATGAGTGCTTAGACTTAAAATTATTCGTTTTCATGTGAAGATTTTGGTGAAAAGAATATTCAATTTATACAAGTATGTAAATTAGGTATAAAATTAAATTGAAAAGTTACTGCATGTATCTGTGCTGGCTGCTAATAGCGTAGACATACAATATAGAACATTAAGAGCAAAAACTATGGAGCCAGACTGTTCTGGTTCAAATCCTGGCTCTACTCCTCTGTGACCTAGAACAAGTCACTTAACCTCTCTGTGCTTTGCTTTCCTCACCATAAAATGAGGATAATATTAAAACTTGGGAGGACTAAATAAAATTAACATATGCAAAGCATGTAGACCAGTGTTTGGCATCTAATAAGCACATGCTCATTACTGTGATAGCCAAACGGTTCCAGAAATCAACTCAATTTATATTTGGCTTCTACAATTCTTTAACAGTGCAGTTTAAAGATGTGAATGCGTAATAGTTGTTTTCATAGTAAAATGTGGGCAAATACTTTCACTTAATTTCTTTCTTCCTCTAATGTAGAGAAATGTTTGAATGGGGGAAAAGTTGTTGAATTGGTGTCTAGCCAGGCAACTTTTTTCATTCCAGCCAGATCTTAGTTTTAAGTCTCAAAAAAATATTGTCAGCCCAGGTTTTTGCCACTAATAGTAGAAAACAGATCACCTCTAAAAAACATTATGGCTTTTTAAAAGTGTTTATCACTTTCAATGACCTCCTGGGATGTTTACTCCAGCTCATGCCAACCTCTGCTTATATCCATCATAGTTTAGGCACTAGGCTCCCCGGCTTCCTAGACATCTATATTTTAATACAATTTTCTATTTATGGAGTATCATTTTGCCCCAAAGCACAAAAATGATTACAGATGATTTTATTAAGCCTCTTGTATAATATTTAACAATCATAGTTTCCTTATTTTCTAGATATAAAACTAAAAACAGAAAGTTGGTAAGTACCAAGATGAAATTTTTATTCCCTTGTTTTTTTCCCCCTTGGACTTATTGGTTATGTTAGGCTGCCACATATACAATGATCGATCAATTAGCAACTGATTATTGAACTATGTGAGAGTGATGCTAAGTGATATAGAATTTGGAAGGAATATAAGGCCTGGATCTTGCTCTCAAGAGGTATCTGACTATATGCGAAGACCATAATACATTTGTAGATGCTTAAATAGCAATATAAAAATCACACAATATTCTAAAAGTATTCCAAGAGAAGCTATAGGATTTTTCATAATAAGTTATCAAGTGAGCTGTATAGACAATGAGTAGTTTACCTTCCAAGAAAAAACTGTTCATAATTGATGATAGTGTATTTGTCCTGAATTTCACAGCATTACAATCTTCTAAGTATCAGGAACTGTATAAAAAATTAGAAACCTAAACAAGGTAGTATGTTCCCTCTGGGACTTAGAATAGGGTGAGAGAGACAGTTATTTTATACTATAGGCAAGGCAGTAGTGATTGCTTTAACAAAGACTGTGGGAATACAAAGGACAGACAGAAAGCCTGGGAGAAATGAGAACATATTCATGCAGGTCTTTTAAAAAAACATTTTTCTAAAATAATTCTTTTTATTTTCTACCTAAATAACTTGCTATGCAGAATATTTATCAAATATTTGTATTTTTTAAAAGAGATTTTCATTCTGAAAATAATGTGCACATATGCACTACACATTACATGATCTCAGTGAAGATGGCACTGATGAGAACTGTGTCCTTATCATTAGACAGACATATTTTTTATTATATATATACTAGCGGCCTGGTGCACAAAAATTTGTGCACTCGGGGGGGAGGGGCAGTCCCTCAGCCCGGCCTGTGCCCTCTCGCAGTCTGGGACCCCTCAGGAGATAATGACCTGCTGGCTTAGGCCTGCTCCCAGGTGGCAGAGGGCAGGCCCAATCCCTAGGTGCAGCCCCTGGTCGGGCTCAGAGCAGGGCCTATTGGGGGGTTGGGGCACCGCCCCCTGTCACACTCAAGGCAGGGTCAATGGGGAGGTTGTGGCGCCACCCCCTGTCACGCACAGAGCAGGGCCAAACAGGGGGTTGGGGCGCTGCCCCCGTCACACACAGAGCAGGGCCCATCAGGGGGTTGGGGCACCGCCACTCTCACACTCAGGGCAGGGCCGATGGGGAGGTTATGGCTCTACCCCATCACACACAGAGCAGGGCCCGTGGGGGGGGGGGTTGGGGAGCTCCCCCCTATCAGGCACAGAGCAGGGCTGCTCAGGGGGTTGTGGCCCCGGCCCCTGTCACACACAGAGCTACAGGGCGATCAGGGGGTTTGGGCGCTGCCCCCTGTCATGCTGATCCCGGTGCCGGGAGGCATATTACCCTTTTACTATATAGGGTAGAGGCCTGGTGCATGGGTGGGGCCGGCTGGTTTGCCCTGAAGGGTGTCCTGGATCAGGGTGGGGGTCCCCACTGGGGTGCCTGGCCAGTCTGGGTGAGGGGCTGAGGGCTGTTTTCAGGCTGGGAGTGACTGAAGTTCCCAACCGCTCCTTTTTTTCTTTTTTTTTCTTTTTTATTCTGGGCCAGCTTTACCTTGAGGCTTGGCTCCAGCTCTTAGGCCTCCGCGGCTCAAAGTAGGTTTCTGGCCTTTGCTTACATGTTGTGAATCTGCTGGCTGAAGTCCGGCGGTATTTGTTACAATGTTTCTTAAACTGCCCGCTCAGAGGCCTGCAGCTGCAGGCGGGGAACGTTGGTTTCCTCCAACGATCCTCCGTCACTGAGGCAAGCAAGCCTCATGTTAGTTTCAAGCTGCCTGGCTGCTGGCCGCCATCTTGGCTGACAGTTAATTTGCATATCTCTCTGATTAGCCAATGAAAAGGGTAGCGGTCGTACGCCAATTACCATGTTTCTCTTTTATTAGTGTAGATAGTATTTTTAATATATATTTTTATTGATTTAAGAGAGGAAAGGAGAAGGAGAGAGAGATAGAAACATCAATGATTAGAGAGAATCATTGATTGGCTGCCTCCTGCATGCCCCCCAACTGGGAACCGAGCCAGCAACCCAGGCATATGCCCTTGACCGGAATTGAACCTGCTCGACCTTTTAGTCTGCAGGCCGACACTCTATCCACTGAGCCAAGCCAGCTAGGGCTAGACAGACATATTTTATACAAAGTTAAAACTGCAGAGCTCCATGTCTTAAAAATTCACATATTTGTAGTTTTACAGTGGTTTCACATATCTAATCTTTTTTTTTAATATTTATTTTATATATTTATTTATTTTGATGTATCTGTCTATTTTTTTCTTCTTTTTTTAAATATATTTTTTATTGATTAACATATTACATATGTGTCCTTATCCCCACGTTGCCCCCTCCCCCCCTCCCCCCCCCCCCCCCCGCTCATGCCCTCACCCCATTGGTCAGGCCTATATGCTTGCATATAAGTCCTTTGGTTGATCTTTCCCTCTTACCCCCACCCTCCCCTACCTTCCCTCCAAGGCCCAACAGTCCAATCAATGCCTCTTCATCTCTGGATCAGCCCTTGTTCATCAGTTTATGTTGTTCATTATATTCCACAAATGAGTGAGATCATGTGATATTTATCCGCTCTCCAGTTCCATCCATGCTGTGGCAAATGGTAAGAGTTCCTTTTTCTTCTTCCTCTTCTTAAAGAATACCTTTCAGCATTTCATATAATGCTGGTTTGGTGGTGATGAACTCCCTTAGCTTTTTCTTATCTGTGAAGCTCTTTATCTGACCTTCTATTCTGAATGATAGCTTTGCTGGATAAAGTAATCTTGGTCGTAGGTTCTTGCTATTCAACACTTTGAATATTTCTTGCCACTCTCTTCTGGCCTGCATGGTTTCTGTTGAGAAATCAGCTGACAGTCATATGGGTACTCCCTTGTAGGTAACTGACTGTCTTTCTCTTGCTGCTTTTAAGATTCTCTCTTTGTCTTTTGCTCTTGGCATTTTAATTATGATGTGTCTTGGTGTGGTCCTCTTTGGGTTCCTTTTGTTTCGGGTTCTCTGCACTTCCTGGACTTGTAAGTCTATTTCTTTCACCAGGTAGGGGAAGTTTTCTGTCATTATTTCTTCAAATGGGTTTTCAATATCTTGCCCTCTCTCTTCTTCTGGTACCCCTATAATTCTGATGTTGGTACGCTTGAAGTTGTCCCAGAGGCTCCTTACACTATCTTCATATTTTTGGAATCTTTTTTCTTTTTTCTTTTTCGGTTGGGTCTTTTTTTTTTCTCTTCGTATTTCAAATCTTTGACTTGATTCTTGGGATCCTCTTGTCTGCTGTTGGATCTCTGTATATTATTCTTTATTTCAGTCAGTGTATGCTTAATTTCTAGTTGGTCTTTTTTCATATCCTCCAGGGTCTCACTAAATTTATCAGCAGTTTCCATAAAATTCTTGAAAAATCTTATAAACGTGATTTTGAACTCTATATCCAGTCGTTTGCTTTCCTCCATTTCTGTCATTTGTGACCTGTTTCTTTGTCTCCACATTTTTTATGCTTCCCTGTGTTGGTAGAGTGGTTTTGTGTGCTAGGTTTCCTGTAGGGCTCAGTGGCTCAGCCTCCCCAGTTACCTGAGGTGGACACTCTTGGTGCACCCCCTTGTGGGCTTAGTGCACAGTCTTGTTGTAGTTATGCCTTGATTGTTGTAGGATCACTGGGAGGAATTGACCTCCAGGCCAATTGGCAGTGAGAATCAGCTGTGTCTGCAGTGGGAGAACTTCTGTGCTGAAGACACCCTTCTGGGGCAAGACTTGCTTCAGTGGGGCTTTGGTGCTCACTGAGTCTGCGCCCTGAGTGTGTCCCTTATGGATCTGAGGAGTTGTAATCTGGATGGTCCCCCTCTGACCACTGGGTACACTGGCTCTTGGATCTAAGGAGGTGCTAATTTAGCCTCTGCCTAAGGCTACCCAGCAGGAGCTACAAAGAGAACTACAGATTCCCCTTCCTTTTTTGGAGTTTGGAGGTGCCCAGCTGTGAAGCAATGCAAGCTGCTGTGGGGCCTTGGGCCTTCTCTTGGAAGTTCTGGGTCTGTCTGGCCCAGCTGCAATTTGTTAAGTAATTTTCAGGTTGCAAAGGGCCAGGGCATTCATATGTAAAAGCCTGGGTGGGGCGGGGTCTCAGGGAATCAAAGGGCAGAGCAAGCAGCTATGGCTGGTCCTCAGCCCTGCCCTAAGGGGCCGCGCGTCTCAGTGGCCCAATAATTGCTGCAAGCACCTCTGAGGGAAAGCCGCCCTCAAGTTCAGAGTTCTGCCCGCTGCCAGACAGTCCATTTTCTCCCCGTATGAGTCCTGGGTCCCCAGAGACTTCCTGGAACCGGAGTTCAGAGCAGTCGGGAGCTTGTGACTCCCTCCTGATTCAAAAAGACAGCCGTGTCCTCAGGTACCAGCCCCTTTCCGCACGCGCTCGAGCCTCCGTACCTTTGCACTTTACTTCCGCAGCTCCTCTGAGTCTCCGTGTGCTTTTCTCTTTTCTTCTAGTTGTAGAATTTCCACTCAGCCAGCTTTCCTGTAGTTCTGGATGATGTCCGTTTTGTCTTTTCGTTGTATTTTTGAAGTTGTTGTGGGAGGCAGCAATTTCCCGGTGTTTACCTATGCCGCCATCTTAGTTTCTCCACATATCTAATCTTATTTGATTCTCATAGTTGGCCAGGGTAAGCAGTGGTTGTCCTCATTCTCATTTTCCAGGTGAGGAAACTGAGGCTCACAGAAGTTGTGCTTTATTCATTCTAGGTCATATGACGGATATGTAAAATCCGTCTCCTGATCTCCCTCTTTCTGCTGGAATCCCCTTTCTTCTGGCAGTAGCAGTTGGCATTTATTGACCATTTAGGATGAGTCAGCCACTCTACCTGTGCTGTGCAAATGTGGATGTGTATAATCTTCACAACAGCATGTGAGATAACTACCATTATTATCATCATTTTGCAGATGAGGATTGAGAAGCATAGACAAGTAACTTGTTCGGAGTCACACTTGGCAAGGTAGCCTATAGGCATTCAACCCAACTGTGTAATTAAAGATGTAGTGAGACTTTTATTTATTTAATTGAGGTAACATTGGTTTATAACATTATATAAGTTTCAGGTGTACAATATTATAATTCCCCTCTAGTTTCTCTTGGTTTTTACTTTCCTTCTGTTCTCCCTCTAATTCCTTTGTGTATGTTAATATTAAACTGATTGTCATAATATTTATAAGGTATTCGTTGTTTGGACTTGACAAAGTTTGGAATTTTCCTAGTACTTCTGAATTTAAATTTCTAATACCAAACAAAGCTGTGCTGCATGATAGTTTGAGCACCAGTCACAAACCGAAGAAATTCCACCTAAGCCTTGTTTCCTCATGTCCCAGGTGCTTTGTGTTGGAAACTTGGGCACAGAATGTTTAGTGAGGCCCGGAATTTGCTACAGTTAAAAAAAATAAATAAAATGATGGGGGAGATGCTTCAGGAAGCTGATTAAATCCTTCATCTCAAGAAAAATATGAAGATTTGAGAGCTCTTGAGTGGGACTCTTTTCCTTCTATATCTAAAGATGTAACTTTCTTTGATTGTTTAATAAATGAAAAATTATAAGTTGTTATTCAGACAGATACATTTTGATCTATGGTGTGGTATTATATTAACAACTTCTCATTTATAATTAGGATTCTTAAGTCCTTTTAGAATTTATCCCAAGAAATTGAAAGGTATCTCAGTGATATTTCTAGTTATTAATCATTCAGTTGCTGAATACTCGAGCTTTTGGTAATTCCAGTGTTGTTTATGATTTGTGCCTCCAATATAAGCCAAGCAGAGAGCAAGGAGAGAAATTCCATTTTGCTGCCTGTCAGTAACTGGAGGGGGTTGAACATGAGAAGTGACAAATGGGGAAGGATCTGGCCAGTGAGCTGGCAGAGTCTCACCTGAAGAAGGTTTTAGAACCTCCTCATCAAAAGGGGTTAGGTCGTTTATTGAAGGACAGGTGCCACCTTTGTTTATTTCTCAATCATGGTCACTCGGGTGGGTAATAATGTGGTCACCTCTTCTTTTTCCCCACATTACCATTTATACCCCCTATACCTTTTTCTACCCTCCCCCACCCCGGAAGTCACCACACTGTTGTCTGTGTCCTTGAGTTCTTTCTCTTTTCTTTTCTGGGTTTGTTTTTTTGTTGTTGTTGTTGTGTTTTTTTGGTCACCTCTTCTGAGTTAGTGTCTTTAAATGCTCCCCTTTAAATCTGGAGGGCATAATGAATGCTGTAGGGGGAACATTTGAGGAGGGCTGAGGGTGGTGATCAGGATTCACCCTGCTCTGCTTTCATCTCTTGTAATAGGAGCATCATGTTGATGTTTTGTGGTGTTTTTCAAGATTGCATGATCCAGTAACTTACCGAACGCTAGGCTGAGAACCATAGCTTTTAGTGTCAGCTTTACACAGTAATCCAAGCAGCATCACTTTTCTTTGTGCCTATGTTAGCCATTTACACAATGGAAATTAGACAATTGTCCTTGAATCCTGGTGACACAATTGCAAAGATTCAGTTTAATCAAGATTTTGTCGAACATTATATGTCTGCATGCAGACATGCACAAAACCCTTTTCCTGAAGGTTACGATGATCATATTGGCAAAGCAAGATGTGCTTAAGGATTTATTGCTTAGGTGTTTAATGGAAATGGTAGTTTTCATTTGCTGTCTGCTTAAGGTTTTTAAAGAGCACAAACCAATAATATAGGACATTTCCTAGCATCTTCTGGTCCCAGAAGGGTTTTATTAGCCTTCAGTAGAGTCTACAGAGTGTGACTATAGTATATTGTCCCAGATATTTTTTTATTGTGGTAAATGTAACATAATATTTATCATTTCAACCATTCATAAGTGTACAATTCAGTGTCATTAAATACATTCACAGTGTTGTGTAACTCTCACCACTATCTATAACCAAAATGTCTTCATCATCCCCAACAAAAACTCGTTATACTTGTAAAAGTTCCACTTTTCCTCCTCCCCACAGCCTCTAGTAAGCTCCATTCTACTTTCTGTCTTTATGAATTTGCCTATTCTAGATACCTCATATAAGTGGAATTGTACAATATTTGGCCTCTATGACTGGCTTATTTTTCAATGTCCATCATGTTTTCAAGGTCCATCCTGTTGTACCATATATCAAAATTTTATTCTTTTTTATGGCTGACTGTTATTCCATTGTATGAGTATACTAAATTTTGTTTATCTTATACTTGATATCTTAATATATGAAATGGTTATATAATAAAAGACTATATGTGATTTACTATCTAAATAAGGGATACAGGAAGAATATATTTTGTCAGAGGAGGTAAATTATGAAAGATGAATCACTGGCAGTATTGTTTAGTGGTTAAAAGCACAAACTCTGCATCCAGACTAGCTGGTTGGAATCCTGGCTTCAACATTTACTAACTCTGTGAACTGGGGCAAGTTGCTTGCCTCTTCATATCTGCCTCATTATAAAATGGGGATAATTAGGGTCTAATTCACAGGGTTGTTGTGAAGATTAAATGAGTTAGTGCATGTATGGTGCTTAGAACCATGTAGTATTATAGCAGTATAATTTAAATACCATTTGCTGTTTGTTATCATTATAGTTATGAGGGGCCCATAGAAGAGATCAGACATGAGCTGTACCTTAATGAAGCTCTGCAGGATGTGATTAGAGAAAGGATTCCAAGGTGACTCAGGTGTGTACTTGGAATGCAGATGGCATGTTTGTACAGGAAGACAGGTGTCACACAGTGGCTACCAGTAAATGAACAGCTTTGGAGTCCAGCAGACCTCTGCCATATATTTACTGCATGACTTTTGTTATAACCTTTCTAAGCTTTAGTTCTGATCTTTATTTTGGAAATAATAATGGTGATAACCTCACAAGATTATTATGAGGATTAAAAGAGAAGGTTCATATAAAGCACTTAGGACATTACCTAACAAAGAAAAAAACTTTTAAAAACTGATGGCCTCTGTTAACTTAGTACTTTGGTCCTCATTTTTTGTCATTGTTGTCATTAGTGTTATCCACATTACTAGTACATCATAGTAGGAGATTTTTCTGGAAAGATATTGGGGAAGTAAAAGGAAGTTTTTAGAGGTTATGGCATAGCTTTAGAAGAATGCCACTAAGAGAAAGTAAAAGGAAATGAGTGTTTGCAGTATATGTATGTTTAGTGTGTGTGTGTGTGTGTGTGTGTGGTGTGTTTGTTGGCAAGGGCATTTGAAAGAGGAGTGGTCTTGTTGAAATCAGTGATTTGAGAAGATCAATCTGTTTACACTATGCAGATGTTTTGGGGTTTGGGAAAGAGTAGATAAACTAAAGACAACAAAACTGTTCATACAATTTTTAACAATTGAAAAGGAAATTAGTAAGAGAAAAATAATTGTTTACTTTGCTGGGTATTTATTATGTACCAGACACTATGCTAACCCCTCTATGTATATTATCATTTCATGTTCATAGTAACTCTGTGATGGAAGATTCTTTTGTTGTTCCATTTTTCAGATGAGAAGTCAGTGCATAACGAGGTCTTGATCACACAGTGTAGTAGAGACAGCTAGTACCCCAAAATCTGTTCTCACCTTTTCCCTATAGTAAAAACAGTTCAACTGGGCATGTGGCTACTCAGAGTCCTAAACTCCTTTGCAGTGAAGTGCGACAAGTTGTGACCAAAAAGAAGTATTGTGGGTCATTTGGGGAAGCTTTCTTAAGAGAGAGTTGGCTTACCCACTCTGCCCCTCTTCTCCCCTTCTCTGTTCCTCCTTGTCCTGCGCCGGCACGTGACAGTAGGAATATTATCTTAGACCTCTAGGGCCAGGGCTGCACCCGAGGAAAGGTAGGACAGAAAGCTGGAAGGAGCAGCGTTCCCGTGGACTTTGGGGAGCAGAGCTTCTTCACATGCCCTGCACTGCCAACCTTTGGGCGTTTACAAAAGAGAGAAAAATAAACTTCTGTCTGGAATTTCCTGTTATTTTTTCAGCCCATCTGAATCTTCACCAACAAAGATTGCTGCGGGAAGAACTAGGACTTGGTCCTGGGCCAGGGGTGGGCAAACTTTTTGACTCGAGGGCCACAATGGATTCTTAAACTGGACCGGAGGGCCGGAACAAAAGCATGGATGGAGTGTTTGTGTGAACTAATATAAATTCAAAATAAACATCATTACATAAAAGGGTACGGTCTTTTTTTTTTTTTTTTAGTTTTATTCATTTCAAACGGGCCGGATCCGGTCCGCGGGCCGTAGTTTGCCCACGGCTGTCCTGGGCCCTCTAATTCTGGAGCATGTTGTAACTACTACGTATACTGCCTCATTGTACTCTTTATTTTGGCAACCCTCAGATGTCCACTGGTTTTTACAAGGAATTGTTGAAAAGTAACTCTGGTGTTGCTGCTCAGAAAGCCACATGTATGTGTCCAGATGTGGACTCAAGAACTCAGCAGTGTTTTCTCTCAGCCAACTAGAGAAGCTCAAAGCTCTGCTACTTCTGCCTCCTCCCAGACAAGATTGCTTAAGTTTCTTTTTCCCTTGCATGAATGTTCCTAATCCTGTGACAAAGGAAAGGAGCTGAAGAGTAGTTTGTTTGTTTTAATTATCAAGAATTGTGGCTTATAAATGGCTTTTTTGAAAAATGACACCTGTCTTTAAGCTAAGGTCCTATGTAGTTATTATTATGACAAAAGTAAATTCTGTGACACCATAGACAGAAGGTGTTTTTAGACACTGTAAAACTATTACTCTCTGATCTTATTTTGAGCAATAAGTAAAAGGTGTTGGAATTATGTCACTTGATCCATTGCCAAGAGGCAATCCTGAAGTATTGGCCTTACAGTGCCACTGATTACTAAGTACTGACAGATACAAAGCTCTGTGCTCATTCAACCTGTGCAGAGGAGAGGAGATATAAAAGCAGTTTATCTGGACACCAGCCTAAGCCTATCCGTCTTCCATCACTGTGTTTCTCTGTAATGATGATGACTGAACTGTTGCTTTAGAAAATTTTCAGGTTGAGGATTTCTAGGAACATAGAACAAAAAGCATGCTAACGTCTCTCTGGGTTGGCTCTTTTAAAAAATGTATTTTTATTGATTTCAAAGAGTCAGGGAGAGAGAGATAGAAACATCAGTGATGAGAGAGAATAATTGATTAGCTGCCTCCTGCACGCCCCACACTGGGGATCAAGCCCGAAACCTTGGCATGTGCCCTGCTCAGGAATCGAACCATGACCTCCTGATTCATAGGTTGACGCCCAACCACTAAGCCATGCGGGCAGGACTTGCTCTACCATTTTCTAACCATGTAACTGAGTTGTAATTTAACTCACCTGAAGGTTTTGCCTTTTCATTTTCAATGTGCTATATAGTAATTATCTGTGTACCTATAGCCTTGCTGTGAGCATCGGATGAGGTAGTAATATATATCATGTAGGTGATAACCTGGAAAACACAGAAACAAGGTAAAGTGGGTTATTTCCTTCGGTTTGCTCTCTTCTCCCTTGCTCTCTTTCTGGCTCTTTTTTCTCTTCTCCTCCTGTCCTTTTCAAAGGACCCTACAATAAGGGTTTTTGTCCTAAAAATAGTTTATCTGCCCACATTTATTGGAGGGCACACAATCAACAATCTAATCAAATTATATAGCTTCCTAGTGACTATAAACTATTTTGAAATCATTTTAAAACCAACCATTATAACCCGAATTTAATCTACTTAATACATAAAATATTTCATAAGAACCTGAAACAGATTTATGCTAAATAATCTGATAAAAATGAAAATGCTGTAGCATCAAATATTAATATTTTGCTAACAGCAGGCAGCCCCAATGTTCATGGCTGGTGTGCATTTGAAGGCCTCCTTAACTATGAATTTTATTAGGACTGTTTCTCAGAGCTGGAGTTATAAATGGCCTTATAAATGAGAAATTAGCCTTCCCTCTAGGGAGCATCAGGTTCTTTGAAATCTTAATTAACCAATTACATTGTGCTTCTCTTCTTCCATTCAGCAGCACTTGGTTAAATGCTAATGAAGACATTATCTAGTTGGTAACAAAAACAATTGGTACACAATTCTTTTATATGTTGAAATATAATCATAAAATGAAAACTAAAAGTAAACCATTGTTCATACTTGCCTTTTTGAATATGTTCTTTTGTCCACTGTACTTCTTTTTTAAAAATTACACTGTAAAACAAGGAAATTTATTCCTAAACATCAGAAATAAGTATAAGACAGAATAACATAGAATGTAAAGTGTAATTGAAAAATAAAGTTTTAATTAAATATACTTTAAAAACAAAAAATAAATAAGTACCAAAAAAAAAAAATAGGCTGTTTTATCTGTATAATAATCATTACTTACAACATGACTTTTGAAGTACCATTTTCTTTTCTTCCACACAAAAGGTCATGAATGGAGGCAACTTATGTAAGAAAGTTAATTTTTTTTGCATGAATAGCCAATAAGTCTGTTCTATATTATATATAAGAAACTCTTCACCCAGCCGATGTGGCTCAATGGTTGAGTGTGAACCAGGTCACCATTCGATTTCCAGTCAGGGCCCCGGCCCAGGTTGCAGGCTCCATCCCCAGTGTGGGGCATGTAGGAGGCAGTGCATCGATGATTCTCTCTCATCATTGATGTTTCTGTCTCTCTCTCCCTCTCCCTTCCTCTCTGAAATCAATAAAAATATATTTAAAAATAAAAAACAAAGAACTCTTACAACTCAATCATAAAAAGACAAATAGCCCAATTGAAAGATGAGCAAAGGATTTTAATAGGTATTTCTCCAAAGAAGATATACCAATAGCCAACTAGCACATGAAAAGATGCCCAACATCATTAGCTATCAGAGATATGCAAATCAAAACCACAATGAGATACCATTTCATACTTGTTAGGATGGCTATGGCCAGCCAAGTGTTGGCAAGCATCAGAGCCCTTGTACACTCCTGGTGGGAATGTATAAATGCTGCAGCTACTTTGGAAAACTGGCAGTTTCTTAGAAGATTGAACAGAGAATTACCATATCACCTAGCACTTCCAGTTCAACATATAGACCCAAGAGAATAAAAATACTTTCACACAAAAACTTGTTCACAATGTTCGTAGCAGCATTATTCATTATTCATATTCTAAAAGTGAAAACAACCTAGGTGTCTATAAAATGATGAATGGATAAATAAATTGTGGTATGTCCATATAATGGAAAATTATTCAGCAAAAAATGAATGAATAAAAAGGAAGCACTGGTACATGCTTCAACATGGATGAACCTTGAAAATATGATGCTTAAGTGAAAAAAAAACAGTCACAAAAGACTACATATTGTATTATTAAATTTATATTAAATTAAATTTAAAAACAGTCACAAAAGACTACATATTGTATTATTAAATTTAAACTTAAACATTATATTAAGTTTATAGTCACATAAAGTAGAGGTTGCATAGGAATAGGGATGCTGAGGGGTGAAGAGTAAAGGATAGCCCTAACCGGTTTGGCTCAGTGGATAGAGCGTCGGCCTGCAGACTGAAGGATCCCAGGTTCAATTCCGGTCAAGGTCATGTACCTTGGTTGCGGGCACATCCCCAGTAGGAGGTGTGTAGGAGGCAGCTGATCGATGTTTCTCTCTCATCGATGTTTCTAACTCTCTATCCCTCTCCCTCCCTCTCTGTAAAAAATCAATAAAATATATATTTTTAAAAAAGAGTAAAGGATATGAGGCTTAGTTTTAGGTTATAAAAATGTCTAAACTTAGACCATGATGATGATTGCATTACTATGTGAATATACTAAAAAACCACTGAATTGTATATTTTAAATGGTGGCTTTTTTTTTTTTTTTTTTTTTTTTTTTTTTTTGGTAAGTCAGTTATATCCCAATAAATCTACTTTAGAAAGAAAAAGTTTATAATATTCTAGGAAGAAGAAGCTCAGGTGCTGAAATAAGGTAGGGGAGATGGAGAAAGGATGATGGATTTAAGGTCAATAATGAGAGCCAATAAGGCTTTGTAACTGATTTAGATAACAGCAGCCAGATAAGAGGATGCATATGTGGAGACACCAGCTTTCTAGCTCTGGGGATTAAATAGTGAGTGGTGGCATTCACAGTGGGGTGGGATTATGGGAGGGAAATAAGACTTCAGGAAAAAGGTGATGAGTTGTTTCTTAGCATTGAGTTTGAGGTGCCTATGGGGAAACCAGGTAGAGATGCTCAGTAGGCAGTTGAAAATGAGTCTGAACCTTGAGACATAATTTGAGAATTATTAGTGAATGAGTTAGATTTGAGGCCTTGTATATACAAGGAGAGTGTTAGTTAAGAAGAAGAAAGGGCCAAAAATATTTAAGAATTTTATAGAAAAAGAGTAGATGACCAGGGAGACTGAGGAGAGGTATGTGGGAGCTCCAAGAGAGAAGGAATCCTATCTAATAAAAGAGAAACATGGTAATTAGCATACGACCTCTACCCTTCTCATTGGCTAATCAGGGCGATATGCAAATTAACTGCCAGCCAAGATGGCGGCCAGCAGCCAGGCAGCTGGAAGCGAACATGAGGCTTGCTTGCTTCAGTGACGGAGGACTCAACATTCCCCGCCTGCCGCTGCTGGCCTCTGAGCTGCAACTCTAAGCAACTAAGTTACAAATATAGAAGCTAAACAAAACCCCAGAAACCTGCTTTAGTCGCCGGGCTTCAGCCAGCAGGATCGCAACATTGTTTCAAATACAGAAGGTAAACAAAGGCCAGAAACCTGCTTTCAGCAGCGGAGGCCTAAGACCTGGAGCCTCAGAGCTAAAGCTGGCCCAGAATAAAAAAAAGAAAAAAAAAGAAAAAAAGGAGTGGTTGGGAGCTTCAGTAACCCGCCAGCCTGAAAACAGCCCTCAGCCCCTCACCCAGACTGGCCAGGCACCCCAGTGGGGACCCCCACCCTGAAGGGTGTGTGACCAGCTGCAAACAGCCATCATCCCCTCATCCAGGCTGGCCAGGCACCCCAGTGGGGACCCCCACCCTGATCCAGGACACCCTTCAGGGCAAACCAGCTGGCCCCCACCTGTGCACCAGGCTTCTATCCTATATAGTAAAAGGGTAATATGCCTCCCGGCACCAGGATCAGAGTGACAGGGGGCAGCACCCAAACCCCCTGATCGCCCTGCAGCTCTGTGTGTGACAGGGGGCGGGGCCACAACCTCCCTATCCGCCCTGCTCTATTCGTGACAGGGGAAGGCGCCCCAACCCCCTGATCAGCCCTGCTCTGTGCCTGATAGGGGGGAGATCCCCAACCCCCTGATTGCCCTGCGGCTCTCTGTGTGACAGGCTGTGGTGCCCCCCCCCCGCCCCTCCCCACGGGCCCTGCTCTGTGTGTGACGGGGTAGAGCCATAACCTCCCCATCAGCCCTGCCCTGAGTGTGACAGGGTGCGGCGCCCAACCCCCTGATCCGCCCTGCTCTGTGAGTGACAGGGGGCGGTGCCCCAACTCCCCTATTGGACCTACTCTGTGAGTAACAGGGGGGAGCTCCCCAACCCCCTGATTGGCCCTGCTCTGTGCGTGACAGTGGGTGGCGCTGCAACCTCCCCATCGACCCTGCCTTGAGTGTGACGGGGCGGTGCCCCAACCCCTCAATCAGCCCTACCCTGAGCGTGACTGAGGGTGGCATCGCAACCTCCCGATCCGCCCTGCTCTGTGCATGACAGGGGCGGCGCCCCAACTCCCCAATCAGCCCTGCTCTGGGCTGCACCTAGGGATTGGGCCTGACCTCTGCCACCCGGGAGCAGGCCTAAGCCAGCAGGTCATTATCTCCCGAGGGGTCCCAGACTGCGAGAGGGCACAGGCCGGGCTGAGGGACCCCCGCTTCTCCCCGAGTGCATATTAGTCTATACTAATAAAAGGGTAATATGCTAATTGGACCAGGAGACCTTCTGGGAGACCTTCCAGACGTCCTTCTGGACAAAGCCATGGTGGCAGGGCCGAGGCAGAGGTGGTTAGGGGCGATCCAGGCCAGCAGGGGAGGGCATTTGGGGGTGATCAGGCCGGTGGGGGGGCCAGTTGGGGGCAAGCAGGCTGGCAGTGGGGGGCAGTTGGGTGATCAGGCCAGCGGGGGGGAGGGGGTGGTTGGGGGCAAGCAGGCCAGCAGACAGAGTGGTTAGGGGTGATCAGGCAGGCAGGCAGATGAGCAGTTAGGAGCCAGTAGTCCCAGATTGCGAGAGGGGCCCCAGATTGGAGAGGGTGCAGGACGGGCTGAGGGACATTCCTCCCCTCCTGTTTACGAATTTTGTGCACCGGGCCACTAGTCTATAATAATAAAAGCATAATATGCTAATTAGACCGGACAGCTGAACGACCTTCCGGACGTCCTTTCAGCCAGCCTTCAGGACGAAGCTGGGGCTGTGAGGTCCAAGGCAAGTCACCTCGGCTGCGAGGGCTGAGTCCCTTGCATGAATTCCATGCATCGGGCCTCTTGTGGGTTATAAAATAGTTAAGTCCTGGGGATCTAATAAACAGCTTAGTGACTATAGTTAACGATACTGTATTGAATACAGGCATACTTTGCTTTATTGCTTTGCTTTATTGAGCTTCATTCATGTTGTATTTTTTTACAAATTGAAAGCACTATCTTCCACCAGCAAAAAGGTTACAACTTACTTTGTTGTGATGGTCTAGAATGAACCCCCACATTTGAAAGTTGCTAAGAGAGTAGATCTCTAAGGTATGCCCATATTTGAAAGTTGCTAAGAGAGTAGATCTTAAAAGTTTCTTATCATCATAAGAGAGAGAAAAAAAAGGAAGGTACAGTTAGCTCTCAGAAGCTGTCTGTTTCACACAATATGAGCACTGAAAAATATCCCTTGTACTTGATAATTCAGATGTCAGTGTAACCCTATGAGCAGCTATGGTGGAGTGCTGAGGGTAGAATTTAAATGAGGGTTTCTTTCACAATGGGATGGACAGACCTTTTTTTCTTTAATTGTTTTTCTGTCTTAATACTAAAACTTTGTTCTTTAAACCTAAGCATGGTGCTTCATTTTTTAAAAGTTGCATGTGCTTTAATCAAGGTTAGTTTTTCTTTTTATAACCCAAAATAGCAATGCAAACTATAGCACACACAAAAAAGGATTTATATTGAATTCCCCTTATAAAGTCAAGAAAATTTCTTTTACCACACCCTTAGCTCTTATATTTCCCAAGTGCTTTTAAAAAGAAATGCTATTTAAAAAGTGACTATCTTACCCTAGGAAGATTTCATATCATCTAGCTCAGCAGTTACACTTTGTGCTGTAGTCATTGAAGGTAGTCAGATGTAATGCAGGCCTATTGATCAGAATTTGGATCATTATGTCATTATCCTGTATCTGTATTTAGAGCCCATCTTTGACAATTCTACCTCTTGGTTGCCCTAAAAATTCCTTTCCAACGGAGTCAGATGCTCTCTTTTTCCTGCTCATTTGCATATCCTAGGAAGTGAGAAGTTTCAGGGCTCTTTGAAAGTCTAGTATGTTCTAGTAAATTCTACCCTCGGTGGTGGTCAATCTTTTTGACCATCCCCATACATACCTCTATGTTTGTCTGTCAGATGCAGATGTTTTCAGAAATGATTCTGTGAGGTGCACTGTGGGATTTACTAGTTCTTTGTTCTTTTTTATTTTGATTATGGTCCACAATAGTGAGCATTAGGTCATAATCGTTCAGTAATAGAGATTTAAAGTTCCCACGGAGAAGCTCCAAGGATGGCCATATATTTGCTACCCCAGTCTGTTCACCATGACTTCATGTTAGAAGTTCTGGGTAGGATCTGGCTGCCTGGTACCATCAGGAGGCAGCAAGAATTGCCCAACTTCCAAATGCTCTTGTGCTATAGGAAGAGGCAAAATAATTTCAGACTTAATACTATCCACCATGAATTGCATGCTTCCTGTGTGTCAATTGGCATATGTAATACCTTATGTAACACAGTTTTGAAAATTAGAATTAGCATCACCATTTTAGTGGGAGAGTAGTGATAATGAGAAAGTCGAAGTTCAGAGAGGTGAGTAACCTGTCCATTACCTAGTTTGTAGGTAGCTTTAAAGCCCATTTTCCCCTCTACCATATGGTCTCTGAAAAGAGTATACCACTGTGAAGGATGTTTTGTGTGCCCTTCTTTATTGTGCCCAAAGGAGAATGAGAGACCTGGAAAAAAGCAAGGGCCCAAATTGGATTTTGTTAATCTAGCCTGGGAGCATTCTCACTGCTTAGAGAACTCAGGCAGTGCTTTCTCAATACAAGGTTAATTAAGATTTGCTTCCATAATTTTTGTCAGTCCCGGGAGCAGAAATTATCTCTGAGATTTGCACAACCTTCTGTGAAGCACTTTGAAGCCAAAGTCTAGAGAAAAGACTTTGAAGACCATGCCCCAACTTGTGCTTTTTACTGGTGTTTATCTCTTGGCCCAGGGTAGTCAATTATATCCATATGGAAGCATGGCTAAGAAATATTATTCTTGGTAATGAGTTTAGCCACTTTGCAAGAAACCTTGTCATCTCAGAAGACTGGTGGACGAGACAAAAGCATCAGTGGTCATTCTGTGTAACGTGTGTTCCTAGGGCCAGAATTTAACTCAACTTACACAGTCAAAGGCTGGTTTTGAGAACTTCATTTCCATCCCTCTCACCTCCTCCCTGTTTTCACTCTCCCACTCAAAAGACATTTTTTCTAACCCCCTACAAAGAGAAAAGTTTATGATGAAGGGACTGAAGTGTGGCTTTGGAGTTAAAATCTATTTCTGCACTGTCTAGTATGGCAGCCACTAGCCACCTGTACTGTCAAGCACTTGAAATGTGGCAGATCAGCACTTGACATGTGTGGAAAGTATAACAAATTTCATACCAGATTTCAGAAACTTGAGTCTGTTTCTGTTCTGCTTGATTGTTTATCTTGGTTTTTTTAAAAGATTCAATTCTTGATAGGTATGTATTTATAGCCATTTTATTGTTTATATTTTGATCCTTTCCCCCCCCCTCTTCTTCTTAAAGAAGACCCTTTAACATTTCATGTAATACTGGTTTGGTGGTGAACTCCTTTAGCTTATTCTTGTCTGGGGAGTTCTTTTTATGTTATTGGAATGATCACTTAGTAAGTTATGTAATATCTACTCACTGGGGTGTACACCTAAAACTAATATAATATTGTATGTCAATGGTAATTGAAAAATAAAAAGTGATATAAGAAACAGTATGAAAATGTAAAATGTTTTGTTAATTTTTAATATTGATTACATGTTGAGATGATAATATTTCAGATTTATTGGGTTAAATAAAATACGTTACTAAAATTAACTTCCCCTACTCTTTTAATGTGGCTACACAAAAATTTAAAATTATAAATGTGGCTTGCATTTGTGGCTCACATTATATATATTTTTGGACAGCATTGATTCTAGACCAATAGTACAGCCACCTTACCCAGCCTACCTTTGAATTATGGCCCATTATCTAATATCCCTAAGAGGGCTAGATTTGTCCAGTCTTTTCTTCCGATCCTGTCTGCTTCCCTACCCTGCTTGAAATGAGTATTCCATTGTTTACTGGACAGGTAGGACACATAGAAGAAAATCAGCAAGTTTACCCAATTGGAGGTGAGGACAGATGGTCTTATTGGATAGAATGGGGGCAGTAGGTTGGTGGGGCCCAGAAGCAATGGATTGGCTGAGGATATTTCCTGAAGCAAGTTTTAGATTGTTCCCATTGTGAGTATTTTAGTGATTTTGATTATGATTGAAATATAAAATTTTCCCAAGATAATTGTGTTCCTTATTTTTCAGTGCCCCTGGTTTGCCTAGTTACAGTCTGTGTGGTTTATCTTCAGAGACCACCAAACCCTTGGTGAGTCCAGGCCTAGGGGTGAGATGGCAGACTGTGAATCCCTGAGAGGTGGGGACTAAGCTCCTGCTGTGGTTAGTGGTTACTGCCGAAAAGATGAAAGTAGCTAATAAGAATTGTTTAAAAGGAAGTGGACTCTCGAGTGTGTGTGTGTATGTGGGTGTGTTAAAGAAATTTCTGTTTAAATTGTTTTCAACTGAAAATCCTCTTTTCTTTTTCTTTTAAATCCTTTTTTATTTCTCAATTACAGTTGACCTACAATATTATATATCTCACACACATCTGACACCATACATAGTTATTAGAATATTATTGACTATATCCCCTATGCTGTACTTTACATCCCCATGACTATTCTGTAATTACCAATTTGTACTTCTTAATCCCTTCACCTTTTAAAAATTGTTTTCAATAGAAAATTCTCCATTTTAAAGAGTGCAGTATGGGAAGAAAAATCATATTTTTTCAGTTACTAGGAATTTACAGTGCAATCAACGAAAGACTAACAGTTTGTTTTAAAATGCCTATTATAATCAGGTACTGCAGTGTCTGCTAGTTACTTAGTTAATGAAGTGTCAATGAAAAATTTAAAACACTTCAGAAAAATAACTAAGAATATTTAAATGTAGGTGCATTTATTTACTTTGAAATGTTAATTAAAATGTATTTAAAATATGCAACCCGTAAACTTTTATTTTACCCGAATTGGCAATTATATACAAATGTTGCTTGTCCTCAGGACACCACACTCACCATTTCTTTCAAGTTGTGTCCTGATACTTCTTCATATCTTACCATGTAAATACCAGAGCAATAAATGGTCATTTGAAGCCTTAGGTCCTAAGACATGGCATAGTACTAAAATCTCTGGTATAAGTTAATGTCATTATGCTAATATTTAAGCCTCTTTCTCTGTGACCAGAAAAGTTTTCAGATGTTAATTGATTGCTCTTTATTTGGCATTTGAACAGAGGAGAGTTAACTAAGTAAACATTCTCAGCATCTTTCTCTTTTATTCACTAGGAGGAATCTCTCTCTCTGTTCCCTGCCTTCAGGTCTTCAGGGACCTCAGATCAGTCTGCTAGATCTTAATTTGATCTTATTTTCTAGGCCATCAATTCAATTTTTCTGTGCCTCACAGGCTTGGTATCCTCCCTAATAATGTGACTGTCCATTGTTATCTAGATGTCCTCATTTTTCTCTCCGTTGTTTTTTTTTTAGTTTAGAACAGATCTTTCTGATTCTATTCATAGTAATATCTATGGATTTTAACTAATATTTGCTCATTTTTATTAAGTAAATTTAGTATAGCTTGCTTGAGAAATCAGATGTGACTAATTTAAATAAAAAATGGTGCCTTTCAGACAAAAGTATTTAATAACAACTGAAAAAAATTATGTATGAAGAGTACTCAGAAATTGATTTTCCCAATACTGTGATATTAGTAATCTGGATAAGGTTTCCAGATTTAGCAAATAAAACTGTAGGACAAATCTTAAATTTGAATTTCAGATGAACAAAAACTAATTTTTAAATATAAGTATGGCCCTGGCTAGGTGGCTGAGTTGGTTGGAGTGGCATCTCATACACAGAAAGTTGGTGGGTTCAATTCCTGGTCAGAGCACATACCTAGGTTTCAGGTTCAGTCCCTAGTTGGGCATGTACAGAAGGCAACTGATTGATTTCCCTCTCTCACATTGATGCTCCTCTCTCTCTTCTTTCCCAAATCAATGAAAGGCATATCCTTGGGTGGGGTGGGGGGGATTTAAAAATATATATATATATATTTTATTGATTTTTTACAGAGAGGAAAGGAGAGGGATAGAGAGTTAGAAACATCGATGAGAGAGAAACATCTATCAGCTGCCTCCTGCACACCTCCTACTGAGGATGTGCCGGCAACCAAGGTACATGCCCTTAACTGGGATCGAACCTGGGACCCTTCAGTTCGCAGGTCGACGCTCTATCCACTGAGCCAAACCAGCTAGGGCTGGGGGGGGGGGGCAGGGGGAGCGGGGGGCGGGCGGAGGAGGGAAGAGGAGGTTGTTAAATGTAAGTATGTGCCATGCATTTAACTGGGCATCCTTTATGTTATCTGGGAACCATAAAGCTGGGGTGAAGCATAGTAGCTTTTAACCCTTGTAGAATTATAAAATTGCAAGATAACTAAAGCCCACATTATAGTTGAGCATATTGAATTGCATTCATTTTCTATATAGGGCACTTATTCTTATAGTAGTGTCCTACTTGAATTCTTTGGTAAGATACGAATAAAAACTAGCAAGCGTTCTACACATGAAATATTATTGTGCCCTCCACCCTCCAGTGTCATTCTTTCCCTTCAACTCTGACTTTGCTGCATTTCCTTGATTCTCCCAGGGGCAGGTGTCACAGTACCTGCTGTCACGGTTAGAGCCAGAACACTCCTCTTGTCTCACTTATGCCATCCATCTCCATCTCTCCCTGACTTTCAAAGGTTGCCGCTGTTCCCCTCCTGGTTAAGGCAGAGGTGTCTTGACTGACACTCAGGATCATAATGCTGTATTTTAGTTGTTTTAAGAATTAAAGTCAGCCTCATTCCTTCCCTCTCCCAGTGGCTCTCAGAATTGCTGCATGTGGGATAGGTTCTCTGGATCACGCTACCCCGTTATACTTCAGGGCTGCCTCATTTGCCATTATGATTTTAACCACAATATCACAGACATAGCAAGAAATACTGACTTGGAGGAGTGCTGTTATCAGTGGCTTCTTTGCTAATTGCAGCACTACACATCTTCATAAAACATTTTAGCCTATGCTGGGTTGAAGGTAGATTTAGCAAAGGTTGTTACAAAGTGTTTTCTGTTTATACATGATAAATCCATGTAAAGGCTTCTTTGGTTTTTCTTTCCTGTACATCAGGAAGTTAGCATTATGAACTAAATTGTGCTGACTTGCTCCAAGGTTACCTCCAAGTAACCACTGGCAAAACAGTGTTGTGAACAAAGGGACCATCTTTTTCTTGTAGGTAAAATGTTGTGAATTGTGGTGAAAATAATATTAGTTATTTTCATATTGTGAACGACATATCCATTATACCTAATTACCATGCAACATAGGAACCATTATGTATATATAACAGGATCAATCACTCAAAGCTTTGGAGAAATGGGAGAGTGTTTATTTGCAGAACCAGGCCTATAGAAACAAGCAATGCCAGACGAATGCCTGGAAGGAAGCCTGCTTCTAGCCCCGCTAGCCACCAAATCAAGTCCAAGTACCTTCCACAAATGGCAACCTAATACATGAGAAATAAGTGGGGTTACTTGTTTCTTAGTATTTTCTTTCCCTTTATTATAAATTCAGACTTTAGGACTGGTTGGGCAGAAATTAATTGGAGAACTTATGTGCATATGTACATAGCCCATGACACAGACAGTAGTGTGGTGAAGGCTTGGAAGGAGTGGGTCGGAGATGGAGAGGTCCATAGGGGAAAAAGGGAGACATTTGGTTTGTTTGTTTTTTAAATATATTTTTATTGATTTCAGAGAGGAAGGGAGAGAGAGATAGAAACATCAATGATAAGAGAATCATTGATAGGTTGCCTCCTACACACCCCTACCGGGATCAAGCCCACAGTCCAGGCATATGCCCTGACCTGGATTCAAATCCTGATCTCCTGGTTCACAGGTCAACGCTCAACCACTGAGCCATGCTAGCTGGGCAAAAAAGGGGGACATTTGTAATACTTTCAACAATAAAGATAAATTTTAAAAAAAAATTCAGACTTTAAATATCCCCTCTTAGCAACTGGGATATGTTTGAAAAAAATTGCATAAAAATCTGTGGCCCTTATAACATTTAAATTCATATATTGATGTTATGTGATAAGTTTATGCCAAATAATTATTTTATAACAATAAATAAAATGGCATCAGAAAAAAAATAAATTCATATATTAATTAAATGGTTGGGGGTGGTATTTCAGAAGTGAGAAAGACCACAACCATAAACTGTTTCTATTTCTATATTTTTCTAGTGCTGGTTTTATAGAACCTAAATAACTATTCAAAATATAAGAAAAATCCTTTTTTCATGAGTATCTTCTAGTCTTATGAAGTAGAAAATAAGATGTTAGTCTTTATTAATTTATTACTCCCAGAGTGTCCTAATATAAAAAAAAGAGGAGCATTTTTTTTTCTGATTTAACTTGGCATTAAAGACCCTGAGCCTATTAAATGCTATAATACAGTGGTACAATAAAGAGGAAGGAATTTCCTGATTCTTGCCTAACCTTGACCTCAATCTACTACTTTAAGCTATTTCACTGAGAAAGAGTTAACATGTAAACTGTGAAGTAATTTCCTTCTAGCAGGGTTTTAACACATTATGTGATTTATTTCACTTTTAAAAGACTGATTTTAAAATAATATGGAATTTGAATATATTCTTATCTTTTTTTTACTTTTCATATAAAACGAAGTAAAACTCAGAAAACCCCAGCTTTCTGTAATAACGACTTTTGGCAATTCCAATAGCAGTAGAATTTCTGATTTCTATTTTAAGATGGAAACCCATTTCATTTTTCCCCTTGTAGTTTATATAACATCATGGTATACCTTTTACTGTGAAATTTTGATTTAGAAATCTCTGAGTCTTTGTCATCATCTTAGATTTTGTTGCAAATTATTTCCTTTTGCTAATGTTCTTGATTAAATGAGGTCCGAAAAGCATTTAAAACTCAAAGCAAAAAATGATAAACTTTGGGTCTCTTCATCATAGGAAGTATATGCTTACCATGCCTACTTCTCTTATTCTATTTATTGAGCATCCATTTACTAAGCACATGTAAAGGCTCAGGAACCAGGGAAACAAAGATAAATATACTGATCATTATACACTTAGAGGTGACAATCCAATGAGGATATTCAGATATGGGTACCATTTAATTAAAAGAGCAGAGATGGGAGTGGAAGTTCATCCCATTGAGAGTGAGAATATAAAAAGGACACCTGATTATATGGAAAATTCTGAATTGAGTTTTTGATTTGTTAAGTTTAGATGTGGAATGATAGCTCTCTAAGACTAATAGTTCCCAAGTAACAATTTATAAACTTTTGCTGGCAATTTAAATTTGTAATAGCTTCTCAGATGATTCCGATCATTAGTAAGGTTTAGAATCTACATTAGTAAAGATTAGGAGAGAGAAGACAGATGGTAGCAGAAGTCATAGGAATGGGTATGATTTCCCAGGGACAGCAAGGAGGGTGCACAAAGAACAAGGCTGTGGTTGTAACACCATCCCATGAGGAGTAGGCAGAGGAAGAATCAGCAAAGAAACTGAATAGGAATATACAGTGTCAGGAGCTGGAAGATATATCTACCTAAATCTCCCAAGTCTTAGAATAGTAATATCATTTTTTAATCCATAACAGAGAAAAAAGGTGTAAAATAAAAATCTTTAGGTTTACACTCATGCTTTGGCTTTATTCCAAAAAGGATTAGTCACGTTGCAAATGTACCCTATGCAAAAGGTTTCTTCTACTTCCAGAGAAATCTGTTGGAGAAACGCAAATGGACAATCATCTTACATATAGAAAAATAAACAAAGTAGAGTATCAGAAAATAAAGTTCTAATATTAGCCAGGATTTGTAAAACAAAAAACAAACAAACAAACAAACAAAGCCCTATTGGACACTTACTAGATGCAATTAAAGCATTCAGTTTATCAAAATGACCTTTAGAATTGAGAACTAGAACTATTATAGTCTCTCAGGAAGAAACCCTTCTGTTCTTAGCACTTCCCATTTTTTGGTTGTTATTATTGTTGTGGTGATCAGTGCATTCTCAACTTCTAGATGAGTAAAAACTGATGTTAATGGAAACATATACTGTTATAAAAAGAACAAAATGGCAGGTATATAACCTGACTTGATAAAAAAAATTAATTGCCTTTTCCAAAACCCACATTCTAGTACAGAGTAACTTTATTGGTCCTGTAGGATTTAAAAAATATACACATTATTGGCATTACTGCCCATGTGCCTGACCTTTGGACCCCAGCTTCTCACAGATCGGACTAACACTGCATGGCCCCAAACCCCATCATATCATTAGACTATGGGGTGGCCAAGGCCCACATGCGCAAACCTTCTTTCAGGCATGAAATTTCAAGGGCCTAGAGATCGCCTTCTAGTAGCCAGTGAGAAAGGCCAGCCCTCTTTTTGGATAAAGTTAATTCCTCACTGTGTACCAATTCTTTCCCCAAATTGTGATCAGAAAGACCATAGCAAAGAAACAGCTCCTTCCTGTCTATAGGATTAAGTTAAAACATCTTCATTCAAGATTATCTTTGCACATTCTAGATCCCACTCAACTTACCCCATTATGAATTCCCTCCTGTGGTCAGAGTCTGTCTCCTAGGCATGCCAAGTGCTCTCCTGCTTTGGGTCTCTGCTCACACCATACTTGTTGTCAAAGAATTCTCTTGAGATCTTTCAATTTTGTTGAGCCCATGTTGTCTGCAATACTCAGCCCAGTCCCCAGCTCCTGTAGAAGGCCATTTTCACCACTTCAGCCCTTTTGCAATCACTTTATCTCCTGAATTCCTGTAGCTGCCATTGTCTCTATTACTTACTTGGCTGATAGCATGTTTCCTTCCATTGGGATTTAAAACTATATTTTGCCTTTAGAAATAGATCATAACCTCTTGCAATGTAGGAACAGTATTGTCTATATCCCATGCTTTTTTGATCCCGTAGATCCTCATACAGTGTATTGCACATGGCAAGTGTTAGCTAAATTTTGAATGGTAAGCTTTCATGTAAACATGTTCCACTAGGAGCCCATTATTCAAATATATGAATTAAAACATCTCTTAATTCATCTAAATTACAATTATAAATTTTGGCGGAAGCCATGTTAATTTAGGATAGCATCGGAATCACGTTTGGTAATTCATTGGAGTCATCTGCAAAGATAAAGGTCAGCAAAGTGCTGCAAAAGTCTAGAAACATATTGCCATTCCACTCCCCACCTCAGGGCTTTTACATATGCGTTCCCCTTTGCCAGTAATGCTCTTTGTCTGAATATTTGAACCCTCATCTAAAGAGAGGCAAAACCACCATACCTAAAATATCAGACCTCTCCTTGCTATCTCTTTACCTTGATTTTTGTTCATCATACTTTTCACTAACCAGTATTACATGCTTGCTTTTTAAATATATTTTCCCCAACTATTAGAATATAAGCTCCATAAGGAAGACATTGTCTTGCTGACAATATCTTCTGCACCTAAAACAGAGCCTGATTCTTAGTACTATGCAGCAAATAGAAAATATAACTGAGCTCCAAGAATTTCTTTTTTTTTTTAATATATTTTATTGATTTTCTACAGAGAGGAAGGGAGAGAGATAGAGAGTTAGAAACATCGATCAGCTGCCTCCTGCACATCTCCTACTGGGGATGTGCCCGCAACCCAGGTACATGCCCTTGGCCGGAATCGAACCTGGGACCCTTCAGTCCGCAGGCCGACGCTCTATCCGCTGAGCCAAACCGGTTTCGGCTAGCTCCAAGAATTTCAAAGAGAAAGATCTAAAGTGATTGGAGTGGTAGAGTGCTTTCTAAAACGATTGAAAATTATCCAGCCTGTAAAAACAATAATGAGGTATATACATGGTCAAAGTTAATAAAATTATAAAATGTAATAATGAGATAAAAATAAGCATGTTTTTCAAATGCTGGTTATCAGAGACATTCTTTAAAATTTTGTGGACAAATGAATGTTTTGTTCTTTTTACACAGTGGGTAGTAAATATGGAGTTGTTAAAATGTTTATTTCAAAAAGGTTTAAAGGGCTGCTTTGAGAAAAATCATAAAGCAAAGTTGTAAATGCATCTCACTTTGGAAAGTAACAGTATGGAGTATAGTTATTGTGCTCATTCTAACAGGCGTTGGAGGGTTTATCAATCGCTGTCCATTGGTAGGAATTTCGAATACTGCCAAGTGTCCCAAATGAACCTTTATTTGGGGACAATGAGTGATCAGCAACCCTGGGAAGGAGGTCATGTCCAAATATGGCCATAGATGCATCTGGTAGGTATATTTGGAGTCTAAAGGTAATCCCAGATAGTCATCATAGAGAGTCATCTGTAGCTCTGACCTAGATTTCCTAGGAGCTCAGTGAAATTCAGACTGGGCTTCAATGCTTCTTAATTTCCGGGTCCAAAAGGAATCCTTTGTTCTATTTAAACCTTTCCCACTCCAGTCCCACACTTCCTTCAGGATCAAGGTATCTATCATGAATATTTACTGGTCTTGTAAGTACACTTCCCTCTCTCCCCTCCCTTTCCCTGCCCTTAGGCTTCACTGTTGCTACTCTACCTGAAGAGATTTCCTAGAAGGTGAGACCAGAATACGGCTTGTGTTTTTGACCTTCATGTCAGGCTTTGATTCTGAGACATTTGGGAACATCTGTGTCCAGTGCCCTCAGAACAGCTTGCTCACAATATGAGATAGTTGGCGTTAATTTTATTGCTTCCATATTACCCCATTTATGCTACGGCTCCCCCCCCCCTCCCCGTCTCCCCCCCCCCCCCCCCGCCCATATTCAAGAAAGGAAGACTGGCAGTGATCCAACCTTTATGTGTTCCTGTTTCCAGATCCTGATTTTAGTAGCACATTTGAAACTGGATACACTTTTACATTTTCTCCTTTCATCTCTGCCTCTTTGGATTTTTGGCAAACATCAAGGCAAATCAATCAGACCCACCACTGCACACCCATCTGCTTTCAGGGATATGCAGGCTGACCAGTTTGTGATGTTTACCCTAGATCTAGCTCCAACACAGAACTAAAGGAGGATCCCTGTGGAGGAAGGATAGATAGAAGGCACGTTCTAAGGTCAAATGTTTTAAGCTCTGAATCATTTATCTGCTGTCGGGCGGTGGCGAGGCGAGCTCTACACTGGCATTTTTAGTGACACTGACAAGATGGCATGGGACTTCTAAAGTTGAAATGATTTTGTCAAAGATGAAAAGTGAAAATGCAGTTCTTCTATGGATTTGACAATAGAGATTGATAAAAAAAAAAAAAAAAAAAAAAAAAAAGATGCTGTCGTAGAAATGTAGCAAATCAAGGTCCAGTCAAGGTGTTCATTTATCAGGACATTACTTCTACACCTCACCTGGCACTAAGGTCACATGTGAAAACTGCCATCCTCACTAAAATACCTTTCCTGCTGTTGACAGCCCAGAAATTGTTTCATAAAAAATACTAGGCTATGGCCATCCACACTTGTCTTCCTAATACTTGATGACACGTGAATGCTGTGTTCATTTCTTGCTCACAACAAGCATGTAAGTGATGATTCTTTTCAAATAGGAATTAAGAGGATTCCAGACTATGAGGCTATATACATTATATTGGAAGAACAGCTCATGTAATACCCTTGGTAATAGTTTTAAATTGAACCCACTTACAATGATCAAAAGTTAATCGAGCTGCTCTCATCATATCTCTTGGAGATGGTTTTAGTCTGATCTTTAGCCAGCTGGATTATGTCCTCTGTTGGACCATAGATTTTTTTTTGCACTGGAGATCAGCATCTTTTTTGAAGATTTTTAGTATTATTATCTAGTTGTTTGGAAATTAAAGAAAATCCTTAAAAGGTTAACTAAGTATAAATGTATCTGGTGGTAGTGTCAGGGGTGGAGGGAATAAAACTCAACTTTTAAGACTTTCTTCCAAATCTTTCCCCACTACTCCTAATTTCTGATCTGAGTCAGCTTTTGTGTGTGACCTAACCGGACCCCTCCTTAGGCACAATAGAAGGCCATCTTAAGGACTTTGTTTGCCAGCTAGGTTACATTCTTGGTGGTAACAGTCCAAAAGGGACGCATGCAATCGTGACAATGGCATTTGTCCTCTCCATAACTATGACTTTACCCTTTGCTTGATCCTCTGAAGCTAAAGTCATGATACTAAAGTGGTAGCTGCTCTGGCAAATTTAGCTTCCACTTTACCCTCTCCTTCCCATCCTCCTTCTGAGCTTGTGTACGTCTTTCTTTATTGCATGGACATATGCAAGACTGGAGCCAGAGTGTCTGTCAGTTGATAAAAACATCACTTTATTCAAATAATTGTTCACTTTTGCTTTTATTCATGGATTAATAGAAACAAGGATAATTTAGGACACATAACATACAGGACAAGAAATTCAGAACAGGGCATGTATGCATTATGTCATCATGCTCAAAATTCTAAGGAAATTGGTTTCATAATCATGTTCATGATATCCAAAGAACAGTTATTTACTTTATTATTTAGTGTGTACAAATACAGAAAGATGTCTAAAATGTATGTTCACCAAAATATTTAAACAGTTAAATGTGATTCTTGGGGAAAGGGGGAATAATAATTATTTTCATTTTTTTCTTTCTCTAGTACTCAGTTTATAATAAGCAGTGTACTAAACACTGTGTACACATTATTTTATTCTAAACGACATGAATTTGGTGTTATCCCATTTTACATATGAGGAAACTAATGCTAAGTGAGATTAAATAAGTTGTCAGGTTTCATAGGTATCAAGTAGGGTAGCCAGAAATAGAACCAATGAGCTCCTCTGGCTCCAAACGCCAGTAATCCACCATCATGGCCTGAGGATCAGAATGCGAGATGCATTTACAGGAAAGTAAATGCTGGGTCAAGTTGTCAGTCTCTGGATACGGGGGAAGTAGCTGCTCATGAAGGAGTGACTTCCCTCTTTTCATTCTGAACATGGTTGGCAGGACTCTGCTTTTAATAGAAACAAGGACTCTGCTCAGAAGGAGGAAGGGAAGGAGACTCTTCTCATGGGGACCCTCCAAGAAAATGACCTCATATCAGTTTTGGTTGTGCTCTACAATGTTTTTAGCCATCCTATATAATAAAAGCCTAATGTGCTAAGTGGCTGGTCATCCGGCCATCCATTCAACCGATCAAAGCGAAATATGCTAATGATAGTCTAAGGCCACTCAACTGCTCGCTATGACATGCAATGACCACCAGGGGGCAGATGCTCTGACCCGTAGGTTAGCTTGCTGCTGGGGTCCGGCTGATTGGGGCTGAGAGTGAAAGGCTGGACATGCCCTGGAGCCCTCCTACAGTCCCTCCCTGGCTGGCCAACCTCCCGTGTCCCTCCCCAGTCCCTATCGTGCACCAGTGGGGTCCCTCGGCTTGGCCTGTGCCCTCTTGCAATCTGGGACCCCTTGGGATGGCGGAGAGCCGGTTTTGGCCTGATCCTGCAAGCATAAAAGGCTAATATGCAAATAGACCGAACGGTGGAATGACTGGTCACTATGACGTGCACTGACCACCAGGAAGACAGTCGATGCAGGAGCTGCCCCCTGGTGGTCAGTGAAAGTCATAGCGACCGGTCATTCCACTGTTCGGTCTATTTGCATATTACCCTTTTATCATAGGATGGTGAATTATTTGGCCTCTTTTTTTGTCCTTTCTATACATTTTACTTTTTGTAAAAATGACACACATAATTTGAATAAGACTAAAAAGAAAGTAATGAATATCAAAGAGAACAGTTGTTTTATTCTTCTTTGAGAGTTAGGTTTGGTGACTCCCTGTCTCTAATATTTGTTGAATGGGTGAGGGAGTGAATGAATTTGGGGAATTAGGGGAATTAGGTCTGGATTCCTGAATATATATATATATATATATATATATATATATATATATATATATTCCCCCCCACACACACACACATACATACACATACACATACATACGTACTGTTCCTGCTCTCAACAATATGGGTAATTAGCTTTAGCTTAAAAAATGATTATTTTTCTAGTCTAGTACACAATTTCATTCATTTTAGTCTATACAGACTCATAAGAGTCTACTGTATATCTTGACCTTTACTTCCAATGAACAATGTAACAATAGTTATTTAGTTTATAAAGTGAAGTTCCAGAAATTATTCCCTTAGAAACTGAGATCAATATGTAGGAAGAAAACTCTAGAAGCACACAAGTGCAGAAAGTATTTAAAGGTAACCCTAGAAAGGGAAAGTTTATTAAGTAAGGAAAAGTTTATGAATTGTAATTTCATTTGATTTTTTGCCTCTTTAAAAAACAACAAGGAAGATTCACATATGCATAGAAAGAAATTACTCAATCTTAAGCAAAATTACTTTCTTGAAATTGCTGATCAGTTTCCCTTTTACTTAATCAGACTGTTTGTACCATTTAGACACAGCATGATGCCAAATAGTAGGCAGTTACTAGGGAATATAGTTCAATGATTTCTCTCTTTAACATCTTGAAAGCTGCTAAAAAGAGTTATCCACTCGGCATATGTTTGCTCTTGAAATAGTCCAGCAACGGTAGTGATAACATTTTCATTGGTTATCTTTTCAATTAGTTTGTAAGTGGAAACGATTACTGTGGAAAGAGAACCCTTCTCTTGGAAAACACCTGGACAGTGAAAACTTTCTTCTACCTGGTACCAGACTCCCTCCTTCTTCTCTAGACCAGACCAAGTAAAACTTACATTTCATAGTGACTCTCTTTATACATTGCCTTCATATTCATCCACCTTGTTCAATGCCCACCTCACCCTAAAGTATTCTTTATCAGTAGAAACTGTCTTTACCTTGATAAATATAAACTTTCTATGTGTGCTTTTTCTTAAGTTATGCTATTTTTTTAAGTTTCATTTTTATTCAACTCGTAACATTCCATTCCTGTAAGCCATCAGAATTTTCTCTGGACTGATTTGCAATATGTTTGGTGTTTGCTAGCAAATGTGGAACTTTTCAGTCCGTGTCCTTTCTCTATGTGATAGAAGATCTAATTACCACCCAGCATGAAATAGCAGCTGAAATGAAAAAGGCAGCAAGACAAGGCACTGGCTTCACTTGAAGCCACACAGCTACTTCCTTTATGCACGTCTCAGCTAGAGAGCAAATGGAAATACCATTCATTAAAGTAACTCATATATTAAACATTCTTTTCCTCCCTGGATTTAAACTGAAAGGGGATTTGTTCAAATCTTTATGGAAGCAAGACATTAAACAAATATTTTTAATTTTCTGTGGTATTCATTAAGGTATCCTTAAATTATGTGAAATATTTCCATCATCAGGGTTGCTAGACATTGTCCCAACACATCTTCTTGACATGTAAACAGATAAAACTAACCATCTTTACAGAAATGAAATAAAATCAAGTGAATCATTAATCATTTTTTCATAAGGCTTAGAATTTTACTCAATTTGGAGCTTTAGGATTCTAAATCTGGAAAAAAATAACCATATATATATGTATATGTGTATGTATATGTATGTGTATATATATATATATATATATATATATATATATATATATATGTATATATATATCTTTTAAAAAGCATTTGTCATCTTAATATAGTAGTTTTGGGGCTTTTTATTTTCTGGAATAAGTTGGGGAATTAACCTCGCAGGGGGAAAAGATTGATAATATTTTACTTTTTTAAATTACTGTGGTTTGACTTTTCAGTTATTGTCCAAAATTACAAAGACAGATACCAGGTGGTATTGTGGGGTGTGGAGAAACACTCTTCCTACAGTTTGTATGTATTGGGCACAACTCTGGAGGGAAAGCAACTTTATCAAAAATGGAAATACTAGTAATGCCCTAGCCGGTTTGGCTCAGTGGCTATGGCCTGCAGACTGAAGGGTCTCGGGTTCGATTCCAGTCAAGGGCACATTCCCAGGGTTGCGGGCTCCGTTCCCAGTTGCGGGCATGCAGGAGGCAGCTGATCAATGATTCTTTCTCATCATTGATGTTTCTTTCACTCCCTCTCCCTTCTTCTCTGAAATCAATGGGAATATATTTTTTTAAAAAAGGAAATATGTATGTCTTTGACCTAGCAAGTCCACTTTTACGAACCTATTCTTGAACATATGGATACAAATGTTTCTAGTGATATTATTTGTAATATAAATAGAAAAAATGCAAAAACAATTATTATTAGGAGAATATTAAATAAATTATGATAGCCCTAGCTCAGTGATGGCGAACCTTTTGAGCTTGGTGTGTCAGCATTTTGAAAACCCTAACTTAACTCTGGTGCCGTGTCACATATATAAATTTTTTGATATTTGCAACCATAGTAAAACAAAGATTTATATTTTTGATATTTATTTTATATATTTAAATGCCATTTAACAAAGAAAAATCAACCAAAAAAATGAGTTTGCGTGTCACCTCTGACACGCGTGTCATAGGTTCGCCATCGTTGCCCTAGCTGGTATGGCTCAATTGTTCGGAGCATCATCTCATACATTGGAAGGTAGTGGGTTTGATTCCCAGTCAGGGCACATGCCCAGGTTGTGGGTGTGATCCCCGGTCAGGATGTGTATGGGAGGCAACCAATCAATATTTCTCTCTCTCTCTCTCTCTCTCTCTCTCTCTCTCTCTCTCTCTCTCTCTCTCTCTCCCTCTCTCTCTCAATAAATACATAAATAAATACATAAATAAGTAATGATATATCCATATCCAGTGTACCTCATTCTTTTAAGTAGCTGCTCTTAGAGAGAATGAAATACATTTGCATGTACTGATAAGGAATATTCCAGAGAGACTATGTTCTTGGGTAGAAGGCATTGATGGGAGGGGCATACTTTTTATGTGCTGTTTGAATTTTCTTTTACCATGTATATGTGTTAGCTTTCATAATTAAAAAGAAATTTCAATTTTTCTTTAAGGACTCCGCCCAGGAGAGTGTTATCACTCGAGACATTCATCGGACGTTCCCTGCACATGATTACTTTAAAGACACAGGAGGAGATGGCCAGGAATCGCTCTACAAGATCTGCAAGGTAGGGCCCTCGGCCTCAGGTTTTCTAATTGATTTTATAGACTATCTTTCAGGAACCCATCTGAAAGAGCTTGAGATTTCTTACCGTCTTCCTTTCTTATGTGCTCTGTGCATGTTCTCTGCTTTACATGGAAACTGCCAGACCCTCAGTCCTAGGTCCTGAGGTATCTTTTTGGCTGCGTTCAGTGCCAACTTGTGAGGAAGAGGCATGGTATAGCCTCAGTTTGGCTCTGCTGCAAACAAAAGGGAACAGAAGGTCCTCTTCAGGCCACTGCAGTAAACGCTCAGTGGAGTCCCCATCTCTCTGCCCTTCTGACAAGATAATGTGATAGTTGTCTCAATTTTTGACAGAAAGCAGGATTAAGAAGTATTGTGGCACCTGTTATTGATATAATCTGTGTTGTCACAGTGTTCGTCTTTGTGCAGTTTGTATGTCCCATTTTAAAATCTTTCTTCTCCTTCATGGGTGGTAGGCCTGGAAGAAAACTGTTTCCTAGCATTCAGTACATATGCTTGGGTACAAAATATTCTGTCTCTGTTAGTGGAGAATACTCATTAGAATATTATTCATTTCTCTAGGTCATATCAGAAATGCAGAATGACTTTTTTAGTCATTATAGGAAGTTAACTCCTCATATTGTCGATGCTAAGTGAGGCCAAAGACTCAAAATTATGAAAGCATTAAACAAAGTTGCCCCTTTCCTCACACTTAAGTTGCCCTACAATGTGTGATGGGTATACTCAGCATTATCCTCATCTACCATTGCGATAGAGATGAACAAACAGTGAACTATCCAAAAATCTTGTAAAAATATGGAGAAAAAGCAAACACTATGGCTAATTTGTAAGTTAGATAACCAGTTCCTGAATAATCAGATTTAGCCTTTTGAACATCAGAGATGAGCCAGTAGGTAATCGAAGTATACTCACATATCGACATCATTGTATATTTGCTGTTTTTTAAATGGTGCTTATAAAAACACTTGCCTGCATATGCTAACCAAGCAGGATTGATATTTAATTGTGCAAAGGGCTCAGCTTTCAGTAAAGTCATCCTTGCATGTTTGTGGGTTAGCCCTCCACTCACTCCTGTCTTGTTTAGTCTATATTGTCTTTTCTTATCTCCTGATGGCCTCATTTTTGAGGATTATAAATATATACACTGATCAGAAATCTATTTTTATATGGATGTATCATTCAGAACTAGAAGTGCATAAATAACTGAAAATCTGAGAATGTACTGATTTCTAGAAAGTGATACATCTTTTAGTTTTAAAAATGTCAAACCCATCCAACACCACAAAAAAAAATGTATAATGTATTTATTATATGCTTGTAACAGGAAAAGGTAATTATTAAAAATATTTTCTAACTATTTTGAAATTCTACAGGCTAATTAGCTTCTGGCTTGTGTAAGGCAGATATCAAAATGTATGCAGTTTCTAAGTTTATTTAGAAGGGCCTGGTTTACGGGATATAGAAGAACATTTTCCCCTTAGCGTTGAGTATGTTTTCAACCTATCAGTGACTTTTCCCTCAATTTTTCTCTGATTGATGCTTGATATTTTTTTCACATCACTAAACAGATGGCTCCATGCTTGCAGCCTCTGACTTAGTTTTACTCTATTGTACTAAAAACAATATTTGCCTCATTATGTAATATTTAGAGGGAAATATCTGAAAAATTACTAAACACAAAGATAAAAGTTAAACAGTTGGTAAATTTAAATACTTGCTACCCCTTGCTTTGGTATTACAGGCTAATAATCCAACCTTGAATTCATTAAAAAATATTCATTAGTAACTCACTCATGTAGCCATTTTACTAGATTTTTATCAATGTAGATTTTGAAACATAATTAGTTTTAAAAATTTATGTTTATTGTTGAAAGTATTACAGATGTTCCCTTTTTCCCCCCATTAACTCCCTCCTCCCCTCTCCGTTCCCCTCCCTAGACCTTCACTGCATTATTGTCTGTCCATGGCAATTAGACAGTTTTAAAAGCTGTTTTTGGGTAAAGAATATTATAAAAATGTAGCGCTAAGATACCTTAATTGCTGACTAAATTGCACTAAATTTTGTAAAAATTGCAGAGAACAAAGGAACCATATTAAAAACATTTCAAAATTAAAGATAGTAAATATAAATTGCTGAGGGTTGTGATATTGTACTAAAATAGGAATTACTTAAACATAAATTTACAACAGTCTTTGATAATGGAGGAGAGCAGAGATGAACATATCAGAAAATGTTTTAGAAACCAAAATTCACTGGAGTCCTACCATGAATTCCAGTCAAGTGCTCATAAAGGGAAGCTCAGGTGGTGGTGATAACTCACAAATTGCACAGCATACTTATGAAAAATTTAGACTTCAGTATTCTCAGGTTTGTACATCCTATTTCCTTTGCTTTTTGCATTCAGTTTGAACCATAGTCTTTCATTTTATGACCGCCCCATGTCCCCAAAAGCTATTGTGTGTGACTTTCAGGGCACAGAGTGTGACCTACCTGTTCTATCATTTTAATTTCTAGAATAATATCCAACATTATACTTCACACACTCAGCAGTATACCTTTGAGTTTACATTCTGGATACCTTGCACAAAACCAAATAAACATTCATAATACATTGATCTAAAATCAGCTGTTTTGTTATATAATCTTGAAATAATGACAGTTTTGCTTCTTCTTACCAATTTCTTTTTTTCTTCTTATTCTTTTTCCTGTCTTACCGCACTGGCCAGAACCTCTATTATAGTGTTAAAATGAAGCAGTGAGAATAGATATCCATGTCTTACTCCTGATTGTAAAGGATCAGCATCAGCATCTAATGATGCATCACTAAGAATAGTGCATCTTATTCACATCAGCAACACCCGTATAAATCTTTTTTTAATACAGTGCCTCCATGTGCCTTATAATAATTTCACATTTACAGAGTGCTTTCACACTTACTACCTCATTTATTTCTGACAACTCCTTACCCGTAAGGCCTGTACGACTTACAGTATGCTCTGCTCTTAAATTGAGACAGAAATTAAGAGAATTTCAATTACAATAAGTATTGAAACCAACGCTGGTTTCAAGGATACAAGAGTCTGACTTTGTAGGTGAAGTTTTCTGTGGCTCTGGTGAGATGAGAAATGGCCTGAACTGTCAGGTTAGAGGGAACACAGTTAAAAACCTGCTGTCATGTTTTAATGGCCCTGTCAATTTCAGCTTTTGCCTTTTAATATCATTTTCACAGTAGGAGGAAATCAAAATGGTTCAAAGATTCTTATGTTGTCATAAATTTATGTGTGGAGTTGAACTGGAGGTATAATAGTAGAATTCATAGGATTCTGAATATGTAAAGGTTTGGACTCCCCTTCCACCCTTCCTCCTTCCTGTCTTTCAATAACATGTTTTAAAATAGTGTCCTTCAAAGGAAGAAAAATGTGATACCATCCCAGGTGTCTTTAGCACTTTTCTAATTTACATATGATGTAAAATCTGTTTTCTGTTGGGGGACAGGTTGGTGCAATTTAAAGGACTGAGCATCAGGAGATCTGGTTCTGGTCCCGATTCTTCCCCTAGGAAAATCTAAGATTTGGAGGAAAACCACTTTTCGGATTTGCTCCTCATTAGAGTATGGGGTCTGATAAGATTATTCTACTTCCAATTTGCTATGATTCTTAATGTTGTTTTCAAAATTTTCCTAAAATATAACAGATGAATTCCTATGTCAGGTATTCTATCTCTCGATACTGAAGCTATAAGGGAGTGTGATTTAACTTTGAATATTTACCTGGCTTTCTGCTGTTGTGTTGGGTGTGTGTTTCAGGAACACCTGAAATGGAATACATTTAGTGACTTACTTTTAGATAACTTCTTTTGATGAGAATTCTTCTCTATGGCTTTCTTTTTCACTTTATTAATGGTATCTTTTGATGAATAGAAGCTATTAAAAAAGTGAGGCCCACTTTATTAATCACTTATTTTATGGTTAGTGTTTTGGTATCCTGTTTAAGAAGTATTTGTCTAATCCAAAGTCATGAAAATATTCTCTGATGTATCTAGACATTTTATTCTTTTGCTTTTTACATTGGAATTATGATCTATCTAGAGTTGGTTTTTGGATGAGGTAGAAGTCAAGGCTCATTACCCCCCACCCCATATGTATCTCTAATTGATCCATAGTTATTTTTAAACAACTATTCTTTCCCCTACTGTATTGCTATAGCATCCTTTTTATAAGTCAGATCCATGTAAATGTGGGTTTGTATCTGGGCCATTCTTTCTTTTTTGGGAGTGGGGGCAGGAGTTGTATTTCTTTTCTTTTTTTACTGAATATGTTTGACATAATTATACTCACTGTATATTTAAAGTATACAGTGTCTTAATTTGATACATTTATGTATTATAATATGATTGCCATTGTAGCAATATTTAGCATCTCTATCACATTACATAATTATCTTATCTTTTTAGTGGTTGGATAATTAATTTTTTGTGTCTTATTAGCAAGTTCCATGATTGTAATAATATATTATCATCTATATTCATTATATTGTGCATAAGCTCTCTATGGCTAATATCTACTCATTGCAAATTTGTACCCTTCATGAATATCAATCTTAGTCTCCCCACCCCCACTCCCTGGTAAACATCATTTCACACTTGGTTTTCAAGTTTGACTTTTTTTTTTTTTAAGATTCCACATATGGGTGATATCATATAGTATTTGTCATTTTTCTGTCTGACTTATTTCACTTAGCATAATGTTCTCAAGGTCCTTCCGTGTTGTCTCAAATGGCAGGTTATCCTCCTTTCTGGCTGAATAAGCATGTATATACACCACATTTTGTTATCCATTCATCCATTGATGGGCACTTAGGTTGTTTCTATATCTTGGCTATTGTGAATAATAGTGCAATAAACATGGGAGTGCATATATCTCTTAAAAATTCTGGTTTTTTTGTTGTGTGTGTGTTTTTTGTTTGTTTGTGTGTGTGTGTGTGTGTGTGTGTGTGTGTGTGTGTGTGTGTGTGTCTTGCTGAACCATTTTATTCTATTGATCTATTTATCTATCTTTGCACCAGTACCACACTATTGTAATGATAGTGGCTTTATAATGTCTTGTTATCTTGTATTGTTGGGCCTACAACTTTGTTTTGCGTCAAAATTGTTTTTAGTATCTGTTTCTTTGTAGTTTCATATTTTAAAATTAGCTTGGAAGTTTTGGAGGGGGAACAAAACACCTTTGAAGATTTTGATTGGTGTTGCATTGAATTGATATTATGCTAATTTTATTAGTTTTTCAAAGAATCAACTTTGGCTTTGTTGATTTTATTTATTAAATATTTGCTTTCTATTTCATTGCTATCTGCTCTTATTTTTTTAAAAATATGTTTTCAAAAAAAAATTTAAAAAAATATGTTTTCATTGACTTCGGAGAGGAAGGGAGAGGGAGAGAGATAGAAACATCAATGATTAGAGAGAATCATTGATTGGCTGCCTCCTGCACACCCTCCACTAGGGATCGAGTCCACAACCCAGGCATGTGCCCTGACCAGGAATAGAACTGTAACCTCCCAATTCATAGGTCAACGCTCAGCCACTGAGCCACACTGGTCAGGCTGTTCTTATTTTTATTATTTTATTTAAAGTACAATACCTGATGTCCTATGAATATATTCTTATTTCTTTTGATTTTTATTTACTTTCTCATGTTTTCTTCATGCTTGATTGTTTTTAATAGAATTCTGGATTATATGAGAATTATAAAGGTTTAGATGATGTTTATTCCAGAGTAGATTCATTGTTCCTCTGGTAGGAAGATGGAGTATTTGCGGGAGGTGGGGGAGGGAACGCTTTGATTCAGGTTTGACTTTTTCTTGTATAGAGACCTTTCCAGGATCTTGACTAAAATCCTGAGGCATTTACTAGAGACCTTCTTCTTTGGTCGGTCCTCCTTCAGCCGTGCCCTTGACATTAGGAAACTATTGAAATCTCTGCTCATTTATATTCTCAGTATTTTTGCAGGCCACTTTCCCCAAAATTTCCACTTCTTTGAGACATTATTTAGCTCCCATGAAGAAATAGGAGTGATCAAATTTTCACAATGTTCCCCTCAAACTTTTTGGCACACAAGTAATTGGTTAATAATTTCAGATTTTTCTAAAGGAGTGGGGAAATTTTCATGATCCTTTTGTTTACATTGGGATAACGAGGGTACCAGATTAGCATACTGATAAATCTTAATCTCTCAGAGTAAGAGTTTTACTTAGTTTTTTCCTTCCTTTAAATCATCCATTTCACATTTTCCATTGTAGAAGAATTGTCTAATTCTGCTACATTGCCAAGGACAATGTTTATAGCCATTCAAAACAGCAAATGCACACTCACACATATATACACACACATATAAAGAAGCTTAATGGCGTGTGTGTGTGTGTGTGTGTGTGTGTGTGTGTGTGTTCATGCTTAACTCTTGCTTACAATATCTCAAAAACATTTTATATTTGTTAGTATCACTAAAGTCCTTCATAACGGATTAGCTTCGTGTTTAAATTTTGTGGTCCTCTTTAATATACATATTAATAGGATAGACTTTCTGAGTCAGAGCTTAACTAAGAAGATAGGATGTTATTTTAAATAATGGATTTTTCTTCTGAAACTGTAACCGTGAAAAGGTCAGGTTTGTGAAGCTGGAGTCCTGGAAAGAGAATGACCGATCTATAATGATTTTGAGAGTGTCTGAGGAGAATTTAAAATTTCCTTTGTGTGCTTGGTCCTATAAGCTTTCCTTGAAATAGCTTTGTAGTTTCTGTGGAGCCTGTGGTCTTTCAACTGAAAGGCTAATTGAAGCCATCACACCATGACTATAGAGTATAGAAAGGAAATGGTGGGATTCTAAGGATGATACAAAATGTTTAAAATCAGAGTACAGAGATTAGTGTTTACCCTACGGGCTTGTTTATAGCAACTTTTGGAAAAAAAAACATTGCCCTTTGAGGAAGATAAGAAGTTAGATTACTTTTTAAAATAGAGAAAAAGGAAGAACAAAATGAACCTGTAAAGACATAGCACAAGGAGCCTTCACATAAAATGCTGCTTATGGCGCCTCCTGCATTTATGGATTTTTACAACATAGAGATCTATTTCTATTCTAGATTCAAATGCCTTCAATATCCTAAACAATAAACGCGCAGTTATTTCTGAGTGAATTAGTTATGGAATTATGGGGACCTGTTTCCTGTTTACTAATTATTATGCAGTTGGCAATATCTTTATAACTCTAAAGCCTCCTCCTTAACCAGACCTCTTCCTGCATCTTTTAAAGACCTGGGAAGGGTGTGAATCTGAATTGCTTTCCACCTCCTCCCCATCTGTCCAGATCTTGGTTGCCCACTTCCCTTGTGAAGCTTGTCCTACCCACTTCTACCCACAGTGATTTACAGATTAAAAATACTTTCTGAAATTTAGACCATTATTATGGTTTATGTTTTGAACATCACCTGATTAGTTTCATTTCAGTCTTTGAGGGAAGAGGCTACCTCTGACTTTTTTCTTTGTCTCAGAGAGCAGAGTGCAGTACTAGTTACACAGTGTCAATATAATCAACTCAGAGGTCTTGACTCATGAAACTGACAGTGTTAGTCTAGGTTTTCTAAGAAACTTGTAACCAACACAGGATTAAAGATGTAAGAAATATATTCAGGGGAAATGCCTATAAGAGAAAATGGGGGGGGGGGCAGGGGAGGGTAGGGGAGAGCTAGGAGAGCATGGACTCCAGTGCTCATCTGACCCCAAGGGAAGAAGAGAGGAAGGAAAGTTGGATGGAAGTGTCTGAGACTGTAGGGTCCTTCGAAGGGAAGTTCGGCAAGGCCAGTGGGGAGTCCTCAACCACAGTTGCCTGTGAGGTCCCACATCTGCCGAAAGCTGGCCTACCTATGTGTTCTTGCTGTGCTCAGTCATTGGCTGGGAGCAAACCATGGGAAGTGTGGCTCAGGTGCAAATGCAGGATGGGTTTCAGAGCACAGCAGTGGAGACCCTCTGCTAATTACGTCCCCATTGGTGGAGATCTGGGAGACATATTTTCATGGTCATCATTTTAGATAATGTTTAATGTATAGAAACTCTAAAAGAGCTCTTTATTTCTATCACTTTTTTCTTCTGTAAAGTAATTTTATTCACACAGATCATTCAGGATAATTTCCTAAGATCAGGGCTCTTGCTTAATTTTAGAGACTTTGTTGAGGATAGCCTTTATGCATTATATTTTTTAAGTTAAAAGTCCAAGAATGTAAAAGAAATACTCTGAGTAATTTACCATTATCACACAGTAGTTCACTTTTAATAGAGGCAATTTTTTTAAGGTTATGGTAGTCTAGTTATTTTACATTTCCTTCTTTAAAAAAAAAACCACACAAGTATATCAGTTCAGTTCTAAAGTGTTGCCAAGGGCCTTTTTTAAAAGTGTTATATAAAAGGAAAGTTACATCTAGGAAGTTTGCCAGCTCTGTTAGATAAGAAAATGGCTTTGTGAGTGAGTATCAGTGAGTACATCTAGCCTCTATGTTTATCATCACCAGTATTTAGATTATTTCATGTCAGTGAACCTATTTTCATAGCTTATGTAGATACTCTGCTTTTACCAGCATATAGGACAAACTTAATAACCATTTTTAAAGCCTCAATATTTTATTATTACAATCAACAGACAAAATGATTCTGTCAAATCTATGTACATATGTATATTTCCATGTCTATATATTTTTTAAACAATCTCAAACTTACAGGAATGTTGTAAGTACTGGAGTTTGGTGTTTTCCACTATTTGAGAGTGATTTGCCATTATGGTGCCACACTGACCGCCAAGTACTTTAGGGTGTTTTCTAACAAGCAAGAATATTCTCCCACATAACTGTAATAGAACCTAGAAATCATGAACGTAGCATTGATATATTGCTTCTGCCTAAGCTTTAGACCAATTGTCCAAATAATGTTCTTTACAGAAAAGGAGCTAGTTCAGAATCGCACATTTCATTTAGTTGTCGTGTCTCCTTGATTTCCTTCTGTCTGAAATAGCATCTCACTCCTCCCTTCACTTTCTTGACCTTGGCACTTTGGAAGATTACAGGCCAGTCATTTTCTAGACTGGCCCCCCCATTTGGGTTTGCCTGATGTTTCCTCACGGTTGGATTTGGGTTATATATCTTTGGCAGGACTAACAGAAGAGATGACCTGTTCCTCGCAGGGAGCACACTGTTGCATTATTGCTGACTGCTCACTTTGATCACATAAATAAGATGTTATTTATCAGCCTTCTGCACTATAAAGTTACTTGTTTCTCTTTGTAATTAATAAGTACTTTGTGTAAGGTCATTTGTAACTATGTAAATATCTCATTTCCCATCAGACTTAGCATTTATTTATCACCTGCAAGTGTCATCTAAAAGTCAGACTGAACAGGCGTCTGGCCAGAGAAGCAAATAAAGTGAGGAGTGGGGAGAGGTTTGGTGCAAAGAGAGGCATGTTTTGAGTAGAGGGAAAGGGTTCACTTTAGTTCAGTTGGAGAAGGCTTAGACTAGCAGTGCTTGGGAGAACTCCAAGCAAAAGAACTTGCCAGAACACTATGTTTCAAACTGTGAATCATAAAATCAATTTAGTAGGTGGCCTCTGAAAAAGTCATTTTTCCTACTAACCTAACCCAAAACTATAAAACAAGTGGAAAGTAAGATAAATGCAGACTGATTTGCACTGTTATCCTCAGCTCTCTGGTGAGAGAATAGTCTGTGGACTCGCTGAATTCATACCATCTCTCATGAGTGGTGGACCTTGATTTCGTTCTTTTTGTTGTTGTTTTGTTAATCCTCATCCGAGAATAGTTTTTACATTGATTTTCAGATAGAGTGTAAGGGAGGGAGGGAGAGGGGAGAGAGAGAAACATCAACGTGAGAGAGACACATCAATTGGTTGCCTCCCATATGTACCCAACTGGGGCTGGAGATCGAACCTGCAACCTAGGTATGTGCCCTTGACTGGAAATTGAACCGGCAACCCTTTAGTGTAGGATTTATGCTCTAACCACTGTGAAACACTGGCCAGGGCAACCTTGATTTTTTTATTGAACTTCTCTTGTAACACAAACAAGCATATAAATAGCACACTTCTCAATAAATGTTAAATATATTTAGGTAATGATGGATCCAACATTTGTCAAAATGACATCAGCGTTGGTGAAAAATGATTGACTTTTGGAGATCCAGAGATCTAAGGAATCCTCCACTTAGACATCTTTCGTGGGGAAGGGGAAGCATTGAATATCTATTTATCACTCATGCAACATGCTCTGTCATCAGCAAATCCCAGGATTCTGTGTTCATGAAAAAGGCAGTGACGGAGCACCACCAGAAATGCTGCAAATAGGGATAGTATTAGAACCTTCTCCCTCTTCTTCAGCTTTGTTCTCCTTCTCTGTTCTCTGTCTGCAATCCTTCTTCCAACTCCTAACGCACACCCAATACACCACACACACACACACACACACACACACACACACACATACTGCTGAGCTCTGGGTAAAAGTACAAATGAAGCAATCAGAAATATAAATGTACTAGAGGCCTGGTGCACAAAAATTTGTGCACTCAGGGGGGAGGGAGAGTCCCTCAGCTCGGCCTGTGCCCTCTCGCAGTCTGGGACCCCTCAGGAGATAACGACCTGCTGGCTTAGGCCTGCTCCTGGGTGGCAGAGGGCAGGCCCAATCCCTAGGTGCAGCCCCTGGTCGGGCTCAGAGCAGGGCCGATTGGGGAGTTGGGATGCTGTCCCCTGTCATGCACAGAGCAGGGCGGATTGGGAGGTTGCGATGCCATCCTCAGTCATGCTCAGGGTAGGGCCGATTGGGGAGTTGGGGCACCTCCCCCTGTCACACTCAAGGCAGGGTCGATGGGGAGGTTGCAGCGCCACCCCCAGTCACGCACAGAGCAGGGCCAATCAGGGGGTTGGGGCCCTGCCCCCTGTCACGCACAGAACAGGGCCCATCAGGGGGGTTGGGGAGCTCCCCCCTGTCACGCACAGAGCAGGGCCCATCAGGGGGTTGAGGAGCTCCCCCCTGTCACTTACAGAGTAGGGCCAATAGGGGAGTTGGGGCACCGCCCCCTGTCACCCACAGAGCAGGGCCGATCAGGGGGTTGGGGCGCTGCCACTGTCACACTCAGGGCAGGGCTGATGGGGAGGTTATGGCTCTACCCCATCACACATAGAGCAGAGCCCATGGGGGGGAGGGTGGTTAGGGCACCGCACCCTGTCACACACAGAGCTGCAGGGTAATCAGGGGGTTGAGGAGCTCCCCCCTATCAGGCACAGAGCAGGACTGATCAGGGGGTTGGGGTGCCTTCCCCTGTCACGAACAGAGCAGGGCAGATAGGGAGGTTGTGGCCCCGCCCCCTGTCACACACAGAGCCGCAGGGCGATCAGGGGGTTTGGGTGCTGCCCCCTGTCACGCTGATCCCGGTGCCGGGAGGCCTCGTGGCTCCGCTGATCCCGGTGCTGGGAGGCATATTACCCTTTTACTATATAGGATAGAGGCCTGGTGCATGGGTAGGGGCCAGCTGGTTTGCCCTGAAGGGTGTCCTGGATCAGGGTGGGGGTTCCCACTGGGGTTCCTGGCCAGCCTGGGTGAGGGGATGATGGCTGTTTGCAGCTGGTCACATACCCTTCAGGGTGGGGGTCCCCACTGGGGTGCCTGGCCAGTCTGGGTGAGGGGCTGAGGGCTGTTTTCAGGCTGGCGGGTGACTGAAGCTCCCAACTGCTCCTTTTTTTCTTTTGCTTTTAAGTTCTGGGCCAGCTTTAGCTCTGGCTCCAGCTCTGAGTCCTCTGCTGCTGAAAGCAGGTATCTGGTTTTTTTGGGTTCTATAATCAAAACATTGTATCAACTCCAGCTCTGAGATCCCGGCTGGCTGAAAGCAGGTTTCTGGGGTTTTGTTTAGCTTCTATATTTGTAACAATGTTTCTTAAACTGCAAGCTCAGAGGCCGGCAAGGCAGGCGGGGAATGTTGGAGTCCTCTGTCACTGAAGCAAAAAAGCCTCATGTTAGCTTCAAGCTGCCTGGCTGCCGGCCGCCATCTTGGCTGGCAGTTAATTTGCATATCTCCCTGATTAGCCAATGGGAAGGGTAGCGGATGTACGGCTAATTACCATGTTTCTCTTTTATTAGATAGGATAAAGCAAAGAACATTTAAAAAGTAAAAGAATGTTAATTTATCTTTTAATTTTTAAAATTCGCCAGAGCTCTGGCAACTGATGATAATGAAGAAAAGCTCTTTTCAGATTCATTAGATAGTGATTTCATGGTCTCATTTTTCTCTCATTAGGAGAGTGTGTGATAATATCATCATTAGCAGAAGAAGGTTAAAAGAGAACAGTAGTACTTCAAAAGATGCCATTAAGAAAAGGAAAAGGCAGGGCACAGACTGGGAGAAAATACTGGCAATGCAGTCTAACAATGGGTTTGTAAACTGAACGAAATCTTAGGAATCAATAATAAAAACAGTCACAAACGAATATGTATTAATTGCCTAAAAGCACTTGATATGCTCTACATCATTAACCATCAATAAAATGCAAGCCAGAACCACAGGAAGTAATAAAAGGAAGGAGAATGGCAATATCAAGTATGGACAAGGATGTGAAGCACTGAGCACTCCTACTTAGCTGTATTGCTGTAATCATTGTACCACTACTTTGGAAAACAGTTTGGCATTTCTTATCAAGTTGAGCATTCATTTATTATTTGAACCCTGAACCTCCACTCTAGGTATTTACCTAGTGAAAATGAAAACCTATATCCACCAAAAAACCTTGTGTATACATAACAACTTTATTCATACTAGTAAAAAATGGGAAAAAACAACAACAAATGTTCAATCAATGGGAGAGTTGATAAATAAATTGTGGTTTATTCATGCAGTGGAATACTACTCAGCAATAAAAAGGAATGGGCTACTGATACGTGCAGTAATATGACAGAATTTTAGGAACATTATGCTGAGTAAAAGAAGCCAGGCACAAAAGAGTATATGTTATATAATTCCATTTATATGAAATTCTTTTTAAAATGCCAAGCTAATAATATTGATATATTGTGATCAAATCAGATCATTACTTGCCTGGGTTTGACTGCAAAGAGGCGTTGAGGGACATTCTGAAATGATGGAAATATTCTGTAATGATGGGTTACCTAAATGACCCAACTCAAAGAATTGTGCAATTAAAATGTGTGCATTTCATTGAACACAAGTTATATATTTCAGTAAAAACTTTTTAAGTAAAAAAAGAGCTCTAGACCAGTGGTTCTCAACCTGTGGGTCGCCAACCTGTGAGTTGCGACCCCTTTGGGAGTCGAACGACCCTTTCACAGGGGTTGCCTAAGACCATCGGAAAACACATATATAATTACATATTGTTTTTGTGATTAATCACTATGCTTTAATTATGTTCAATTTGTAACAATGAAAATTCATCCTGCATATCAGATATTTACGATTCATAACAGTAGCAAAATTACAGTTATGAAGTAGCAATGAAAATAATTTTATGGTTGGGGGTCACCACAACATGAGGAACTGTATTAAGGGGTCGCGGCATTAGGAAGGTTGAGAACCACTGCTCTAGACCCTGTACTCTGACTTCTTTGGCATTTGGGAGATAGCACACTTAGTCTCCCTATGGTAACCCTTCCTGATTATCTTTGATAATCATTGCCCTGGACATTAAATGGAAATCCTCTCACTAAGGTGAAATCTAGCACATGGGTGGGATACATGCCCAGGACTCAAACAGCACAACTGGGATGTTTGTCTTTTAGAAATAAATGTAGGAGCACCTGAATGGGTCAGTAAACTGTGGCCCATGCTACTTGCTTTTGTACCTCCTTTGAGCTACAAATGTTTTTTATATTTTAAGGGGTTGTTTAAAAAACAAAAACAGTCCAGCCAGCGTGGCTCAATGGTTGAGCATCAACCTATGAACCAGGAGGTTACTGGTTCTATTCCCAGTCAGGGCACATGCCTGGGTTGTGGGCTCTATCCTCAGTATGGGGCATGCAGGAGGCAGCCAGTCAGTGATTCTCTCTCATATTGATGTTTCTATCTCTTTCCCCCTCTTCTTTCCTCTCTGAAATCAATAAAAATATATTTAAAAAACACAAAACATGCCACAGATGTATGTGTTCCTCAAAAGTGAAAATACTTACTCCTTGGACTCTTACAGAAAAAGCTTACTAATTTCTTTACTCTTTGATCAGCACACCATGCCTACAGTAACTGAGTCAATTTCCTAAAAACTTCTAATGAGTGTCTTCTTTAAAAGTTATGCTCCAGCAGTTTGAAGTGCTAAGTGGTATATATTATGCATACAACCTTGTTTCCTTTCTTCTGAAGATAAATATGAACCCTGAATTAAATGGTATAACAGCTGTTTCCCCAGGAGCACTGGATTTGCTATGAATGGGCCTCTTTGGTTCTGTACCTGCCATCCTGGTTAGAATGATGTTAAAGATTGTGAATCCAGAACATCTGTGAGACTCTCTTAGCCATTCTGTAAAACATGCCAGCTAAATGTTTCTGCTTTGCCCCAGTGGAATAAATGGGAGGAGTCATTTTTACCCGTTAGCCTTCTGGAAAGTGGGAGAATAGCTTAGAAAATGTTTGAGAAGGCTATAGAAAGTGATTATCTTGTCTATTAGATTAGAAGATCCTCACTACAGATTCAGCAACATTAAGATTTCCCCCATAGAGTGCACTAGAACCCACATCAACTCAGAAACTTCCCACCTTCTCCCATCCTTAGCTCCTGCCTCCCGTGATCTCATTTGCCTGATGACAAACTGCATGGATCTTTTAAAATTAATTTAGGTGCTCTGAGTATCTCTTTATTCCAAATGCTGAAGTTGAACCTGGGGATAATGGGACATCTAAAATTGCTTTAGGAAAGGTGCTGCCTCTTTGGGGATGCCTCTGTACTCATGACCCACACATTCACGGTGAAGGACCAGAGAAACTGTGGTGACAGTGCATGGACAAGAACAAGCAGCAGCCTGATGTGAGCTAACCCCTAAGTGAAAGTCTGTGAATGTTTATGAGACTTCTCTCTCTTTCCTTCAGGCCTACTCTGTCTACGACGAAGACATTGGGTACTGCCAAGGACAGTCTTTTCTTGCTGCTGTATTGCTTCTGCATGTAAGTAATTTTCCATGTGATAAATGGTATGGTGCTGCCAAGTTTAGTTTATTTTCTACTTGGTTTTGTCCTCCCTCCTTATTTTCCATTTACCTGATGGAGATTACACATGGCATATCTTTTTAGAAACCGTACCTTTGGTGATAAAGTAAGAGATCTGAAGTCTTTTTTTGAAGTCAAGAACAGGACAGTTCCTCATTAGAATTAATTTTGTTGGCTAGAAGGGAATAAAGTGGTTATTTGGAGTTATTTTTAACTAGAACCCTCTAAAATTAAAGAAGTCAATGTAGCTGCCCCAAAATGAGCAGGTTCAGGACCATTATGAAGGAATGTGACAAGGAGGCCTTTTGCTTTTCCGTGATTTATTGTTGTATACTCTCTTTCTTCTCAGTCACTTTTATTTAACAGAATATTTCTTGAGCATCTGTTGTCAGTCCTGGGCTAGTGGGTGGGATTACAAATATGAGTGATTTATGATTTGTGTTCTCAAAGGCCTCATGGTCCAGGGTAGGGCACAGAGAATGCAGGCACTTGCTTATTATTTTTATTCCTATGTCTTTATTGATTTTCCTTATGTTTATTAAAGAACTTATAGTGTGCTTAGTGAAAGCGACACACAAAGTAAGAGAATAATAGAAGAACTATCCAACCCAGAACTTTCAGAAAGACTTTCTGGAGGAGGCAGTAGCTTTGCCAAGACATAAATAATTGAGGTTGGGGGAGGCAAGACGAGAAAGGGAGGGAGTAGAGATTGTTAGACAAAAGGAACAACATGAACGAATGTATGAAAACACAGAAGGGCACCGTATATAAAGGGAACAATACGAAATTACAGTTCCTATACAGTTACTATAGGAACTGAATGCAGGGAAAGGTATGAGGCAAAAACGGTCATATGGGCAGGCACCAAATTACGAAGACTTTGTAATCATGTCAACAAATGTGGGCTTTAGAATAAAGCGAAGGAGGAACCATTGATCAGTGTCAAGTGAGGGAATGGCAGTCAGACGTTCATTTCAGATACATTCTTTATTACTCCTTTGTATTGGGCGGAACTGAAGGGAACGAGCAGCAGTAGAGAGAAAAGGAAATATCAATCTAAATGAGAGATGTTGGGACCCAGAGAAAGAGAAACAGAATTAAGAAACATGCAGGAGGCAAAATTGGTAGGCTTTATGGATGCATTGACAAAGAAGGATCTAAGGTAGCATGTCTAGTTTTCTAGTTTTAGTGACTGGATGGATTATGTTATTTTGAGCTGAGAAACAAATGCATCCATTGAGATTGAATGAAGAAAAAGGGTTAGGAGGGGATGATGAATTCTGTTTTGAATTCCTTGAGTTTGGGATATTTGAGACATAGCTGCGTGAAGCTATCCAGCAACCAATTGGATACTGGAGACTGATGCTGGTGAAAAAACAAAAGTGAGATTATGAAAGTGGATCATCATCAAAGAAAAATAAATAGAGTAAGAAGAACAGGATAGAGCTCAGAGATGCCAGATATTTAAAAGGCTGATAGGGACGAAGAATCCTTGAAGGATTTCTGGATTTTCAACTGAGAGGAAACAATGTATAATGTCAGATGCATCAGAGAAGTCCAGGAAGTTCAAAACAAAAGCATTCCTTGTAGGTTTGCATTTTGGAAATGAAGAGCAATTATAGTAGAGTATGGTTCTAGTTTTGATAACTTGATTTGAATGATAATAATGATATGAATGGTTCTATTGTGATTATTCACCTTCTTTAACTTGGAGTTTGTTTTCTTTGTCTGTTGCATTATCACCTGTTGTTGGTCTTCTTTATCTTGTCCTTATCTTCCCTCTTTCTTTGATATCTCCATGGTCAACCTGCTTGGCATTCCCTGTGATAATCAAGTACTTAATGGCCACAGATTCTCTACTACTAAACCCACCTAGTATCTCGAATTGTCAGGTCCCTAACAAGGGGCTGGAGACTGTAAGCAATGACATGGTATTATTACCAGGGCTCAGAGCCATTGTTCTTCTACAAGGAGCCTTTGTAGTGGCTCTGATGAAAGCTGATGTTCAAGCTGTGGATGGTGATGCTTTGTATTCCACAAAGTAGTCACTGAGTATATTACAGTCTAGCATTTTAGCATTTAACTGTAGCCCAGTGAAACACATTGTAATATATTGATTGAAATTCAATGAGAAGAATATCTTGCTGAGAAATCTGTTCCGAGATTTAACAGGTTTAGATATCTGTAAGTTTATATTTGTTTGGAAACACCTCCCCCTGAAAAAAAAAGAGAGAAGAGTGAATCAAATAGTCAGAAAAATCAAATACCCAATTTTTTTTTCTATATTATGTCCTCTCCTATTATAAGTGTTATATGGTAAGTCAGCCATTGTAAACTTATTCAACAAAATTGCTTTTAAAGTATGTCACAAGATGGATAGAAATTCAATCCAGGCTCTTACACTTTGTACATTAGTAGAATTATGCAGTTGTTGCCATGGCTTATAAATAACTTGAAATACAGAAATGCCTTCAGCATCTTTGAGGAAAGATGAACTGATATTCCGCCTAGTGTTAATGAAAAATATACTCTAATTTTTAATTGAACAGTATGTATAATACTTCTGTTAATCAGTATATTCCATTAATTGACCAACCCATTAACCAATTTGAATAAGAAAAGTTAACTAATTCTTTTCTTCCGTATTTTTGCCCCCATGGTTTAAATAGGTAGAAGAATACAGTCTAGCTTAAACAATTCATCAAATACACTACCTCAGGTTCCAAGGAGATATGTTATTAGGGTCGTACTAATTTTTTATCAGTTACATAAGCTATTGCTTCTTTTTGCTGCCAGACATTCTTTGGCAGCTCTACATTAATCATTGTCAGAACCTGCTTCTTTGGGGATGCTGTCTTTTCCTCCCCCACGGTCATTTATATTTCACATGCACTGCCTAAGAGGAAAGAAAGACCAAAAGTGAAAGTATGTTAAAAAAAAAAAAAGTTTAGAATTTTTGTGTTTTTTCATGTCTAAGTAGTTTTAGGAAATAATTACCTTCCTGCTTGGAAATTTCTAAAGGCTTTGATAATAGCTTTGTAACTTGTTATAGTTTAAACAATGAAAGAAGTGTTTATTATAGTAGATGCTGTTATATCTATTGATGAGATTACAGGAAACTGATCATTTAGAATTGGAGAAGAATGTTATAGCATGGATTGCTTGTAACCATTATATGTTCACCAGCCTTTGAAGTTAAATATGCAATAATTAGCAATATGATCATTATGGTGTTAGTCTTTGCTTAAAGGAAATATGATAATTTCCTCTTATATACTTCATTTATTCTAAAAATCATATAACATATTTTAGATAATTTTTAAAAAATGTATTTTATTGATTTTTTACAGAGAGGAAGGGAGAGGGATAGAGAATTAGAAACATCGATGAGAGAGAAACATCGATCAGCTGCCTCTTGCACACCTCCTACTGGGGATGTGCCCGCAACCAAGGTACATACCCTTGACCGGAATCGAACCTGGGACCCTTGAGTCCGCAGGCTGACGCTCTATCCACTGAGCCAAACCGGTTAGGGCAATAATTTTTAACCCAATATATTTTTACTAACATATCTGTGTGTTTTATTTAAAAAAAAGTTTTAAAAATTATGAAACCTTTAATGCACCCCTCAAAAAGACAGGTTTAGGATAAGATTTAACTAATAGACTTAAATGGGAAGCAGAGCTACTTAGTTTTTTGAAAATAAAGATTCCACAGAGTCTAAGGTGACAAGGTAGAGGCTTCCAAGTGTTTCTATAACTAAGAGTGTTTGTGCCATTACGCTATTGAGGACTCTGTCTGCTACTTGATGTAGCCTTAGCTCAAAGCAGCTTAATTTAAGAAGGAAGTTTATTGGCTCACCTAACTGGGAAGTCCAGGGCAGGGGTGATTTTGACATGGCTGGATTCCAGAATTGCTTAGTCAGGAACCTGTGTCTCTGTATCTCTGTTTTCTTTAAATTTTCTTGCCTTAATTATATGAATTGGGCACAAATGTGCAACATGTCTGCAGACTGGCCTGGCTCATATCCTTTCAGTTTTATAACTTCATTTAAAAGGGACCAGTTTTTTTGCTATAGCTCCTGCATTGAAGAAGAGGAGGAGGAGGGGGGGGGGAAGGGAGGGGGAGGGGGAGGAGGAAAGTAAAGAAAGAAAAAGGAAGAAAAGAAAAGAAAAGAATTCCTGGAGGATTCTGATTGGCCTTGGGAACCTGCCGTCCCTGAACCTGTTGCTAAGGCCAGGAAGATAGGATGTTCTGATTAGCCCTGTCCAGGCCTTGAGTCTCCCTCAATTGCTGACAGTGAGCTGGATCAGCTCCTCCTGAGCAGCTCTCCTAGAGGAAAGGAGTTTTGATACCAGATGATAGGGAGACAGGATGCTAGACAGACACAACACATCATCTTATAGTGATGTTCTTACTACAGGAGTTTTAATAAGCCCTTTTATGCTCCCAAATAACTTTTTCTTAAAATCCAAGAGATTTTCCTGTTCTAAGTTCATTCTTGCATCAGTACCTTTGGGGCCATTCCCCAATATCCTCTTCATGTGTCCTGTAAATATATTCAAGACATGTTAAAAAACAATCCTCTGTCGATCCTTCCATTTTATTTATTTATTTATTTATTTATTTATTTATTTATTTATATTTTATTGATTTTTACAGAGAGGAAGGGAGAGGGATAGAGAGCTAGAAACATCGATGAGAGAGAAACATCGACCAGCTGCCTCCTGCACACCCCCCACTGGGGATGTGCCCGCAACCAAGGTACATGCCCTTGACCAGAATCGAACCTGGGACCTTTCAGTTCGCAGGCCAACACTCTATCCACTGAGCCAAACTGGTTAGGGCAATCCTCCCATTTTAGATAACTTAAGTTTCTCTACCTTTTCAAAGCTGAACTCATTCAAAGGATAGTAAAAGCACAACTATAAATTTGAACTATGGTTTAATACCTTCCAATTTATATGACCTTGGAAAAGTTTCCTAAACTCTGAGGTTCAGCGTTGTTGTTGTTGTTTTCATTTATAAAATGGAAACAATATTATTATATTTCTAGTGTTCTTATGAATATCGGATACCTTATATCATAAGCATGAAGAGTCCCTATTTTGTATCTGGCACAAAAAGGGTGTAGCTCTGGGATTAAATCCAGGCTTTACTTAATAGATGTGCAGTTATTGGCAAATCACTTAACTTCATTGAACTTCACTCATCCACTATTTAAAATGTAAAAATAATGCCTACGTTACAGATTTGGTAAGTATCAAATGGGATCATGAATGAATGCCTCTAATAACAGTAGCTACTACTATTCTTTGTAAAATTAATCATTATTTGCCCAGTCAATTTTCTTTGGACCCTGGTCCCATTAGCTTCAATTGACCACACATTAACAGACTAATATGTTGTACAGTATGTTTTATATCTTATAAATACACATTTAATTTAGATGTATTTTAGCATATATTTGCTTTAAGAGGAAAACAATCAGCTGGAAATTTTCATTCTATTTGCTGTTCAATGGGTGAACAGAAAATAAAGACTCATGAGTTTCTGATTTTCAAAACAGTCACTAGCATCCACCTTTGTTGAAGAAACCCAGAAAATTGGTAGACTGTTCAGCGCCTTCAAGGACAAAGGTAGATTTCTTGCAAAAAGATATGAAATAACCATTCAGATCAGAAAATTTAGTTTTATCCTAATTAAGAGTATTATTTTATATTATCAACAGATAATTTTGCTTTAAAAAATGTCTTGATGTGTGTGACTTCAGCTGAGTCTTAAAGACTTTTGAAGTACATAGGGCTGCTTTGTTTTGTGGTTCACTGCAGAAAGAAGCAGTGAAACTTGGAGATTGTCTCCATTCAGTGATTACCTTTGTTAGTACAGATGGCAGATCATTGTCAATATTTGTTACCAAACAGTGATTACATCATACTTGATTCTCATATTGTGCATGTGAGGCAGGTATTTAACTTTGTATTTCATAGTCATGGATGACATTGTGGTATCTTAAGTTAAAGGATTTAAATGCTTATCACCTCTTTCCCTCAATAAAACAACACTGATACCATGACAAAGCTCCTGTACACAGCCAAGATGGATATGCAGTATTAGAAACCCATCTTATCTAATAAAAGACAAATAGGGTAATTAACCGTACCTCTGATATGCTTCCCATTGGCTAATCAGGGCGATATGCAAATTAACTGCCAACCAAGATGGCGGCTGGCAGCCACACAGCTGAAGCGAACATGAGGCTTGCTTGCTTCAGTGATGGAGGAAGCCAAGGTTCCCCGCCTGCCGCGGCCCGGCTCTGAGCCTGAAAGCAACAATGTTTCAATTATAGAAGCCAAACAAACCCCAGATACCTGCTTTCAGCAGCCGAAGCCTCAAGCTGGAGCCGGGCCTCAGAGCTGGAGCTGGCTCTCAGCTCCAGTAACAGCCATAGAAGGTAAATAAATCCCAGAATAAAAAAAAAAAAAAAAGAAAAAAAAAAGAAAAAAAGGAGAGGTTGGAAGCTTCAGTCACCCACCAGCCTGAAAACAGCCCTCAGCCCCTCACCCAGACTGGCCAGGAACCCCAGTGGGGACCCCCACCCTGAAGGGGGTGTGACCAGATGCAAACAGCCATCAGCCCCTCATCCAGGCTGGCCAGGCACCCAAGCGAAACCCCCACGCTGATCCGGATCACCCTTCAGGGCAAACCAGCCGGCACCCACCCGTGCACCAGGCCTCTATCCTATATAGTAAAAGGGTAATATGCAAACTGACCCTAACAGCAGAAAGACTGGGAATGACTGGTCACTATGACACACACTGACCACCAGGGGGCAGATGCTCAATGCAGGAGCTGCCCTCTGGTGGTCAGTGCGCTCTCACAGGGGGGAGCTCTGCTCAGCCAAAAGCCAGGCTGATGGCTGCCAGTACAGCAGTGGTGGTGGGAGCCTCTCCTGCCTCCTCAGCAGCGCTAAGGATGTCCGATTGCAGTTTAGGTCTGCTCCCCGCTGGCAAGTGGACATCCCCCGAGGGCTGCCGGGCTGCCAGAGGGATGTCTGATTGCCAGCTTAGGCCCAATCCCCCGGGGAACAGGCCTAAGCCAGCAAGTGGTCATCCCCCGAGGGGTCCCAGACTGAGAGAGGGCACAGGCCGGGCGGTGGGAAACCCCCCCCCCCCGCGAGTGCACAAATTTTTGTGCACTGGGCCTCTAGTCATGTAATAACATCTGATATTTAAAAAGATATTGTTCAATGACTTACTTTTATTGTACTTCAGACCAATTACATATCAATGATAAAAATGGCATGTCTAATTCAATGAACCATTATTTTCATAAATTAAATAGTTATTTTAATGCTTTAAAAAAAGGTCAGCAGGTGCCACAATACCATGTAGTGGGGAACTCACTCTTGTAGTAAGATGAGGTTGACAGTACAGCTAGGTGTTGATTCTCAGATCCTGACTGATTCTCTTTATGCAAATTGAGGGGCAAGCTTAATAGCCAATACTAAGTACAGATAATATAAAAGATTTTTATATTTAGCATTTGTCATATTAAAAGAGATCAAGAACTGATATAGTTACCTTTGGCTGCCTCTTGCTTCCACTTTCACACCTGTCCTTTCCCACTACATTTTTGCTGGCTCTTATCTTTGCAGGTGACACCGATGGCCCTACTAGTCTACATGCCTTCATTGATAAAGGCAGATGTATTCAGTTTTGCTAAAGTTATCCTAAACAAATATTTAATACTTGATATTTATTTAAGTCTATATGCTAAGATCTTTAGGGGATGCAAAGTTAAAGCTCATTCCCGGGTTAGTAGGAGCATAAAAATAACTTCACTACATGCCACAAAGAGCTTTGGGAGTCAGAGAAAGCAAAGATCTTGTCAGGTTAAAGTGAATAACAGAGACTGCAATATTGCATATATGTCTCTCTGAATTCTTTCAGCTTATTGAGACCTCAATTTGTTTATTTTTAAATTTTTTATATACTGTGGCAAAAAACCCTCATTTATTTTTTATTTTCCTAATTCAGCATTTTTAATGCAGTATTTAAACAGAGTCTAAGCTCTGGTTTTCCTTTGCTCAAATAAGCTTTCCAAATTATGATACAATATCATTGATAAGATTGTAGGAAGAATACATAAAATTACTTAAAGGGCGGACCACTTTCATACATTCTCAAAAGTTTCAGAAACACTTATTACCTAACTAGTGGCCTGGTGTATGAAATTCGTGCACATTAAAAGGGAATTAATTAGAGGAAATATTTTAATATTGCTATTTGCCCTTTCTCTATAATAGAAATGTCAGAGATGAAAGATAATTAGTAGAATGTATATGAACATCTTCCTCCAGTCAGAGTCTGGGGCAAACTGCAGGACCCAGAGTCAAGCCCCCACCCACCTGCGTGCGCCTTGAAATTGCGCGAGACCCAGACCTAGCTGGCCCCACCTCTATTGGGCGAGATCCAGACCCAGCCGGCCCCACCCCCGTCAGGCCCCGCCAGGTGGGGGGCACAGCCTCAGGTACCCAGCGCACCCTCAGGTCCCCCAGCCTGGTGCCGTGGTGGGGGGTGTGGCTTTAGGTCCCCCGGCCCAGGGCAGGGATGTGGCCTTAGGTCCCCGTCAAGCCCCTCCAGGCAGGGGGGCATGGCCTGAGGTCCCCTGTCAAGCCTTGCCAGGCAGGGGGCATGGCCTGAGGTCCCCCATCAAGTCCCACTGGGCAGGGAGGTGCAGCCTGAGGTCCCCTAACCCAGTGCCAGTGTGGGGGGTACAGCCTGAGGTCCCCTATCAAGCCCCACCAGGCGGGGCGCCCAGCCTTAGGTCTCCCACCCAGCCCGGCGCCACACAGCCTCAGGTCCCTGCTGATCACTCGTTATAGCTTGTTGTGGGAACGCCGCCTCTGCTGTGGGTGCAGCCATCTTGAGACATGTGATGATGTGAGGGTTAATTTGCATATTACCTCTTTATTATATAGGATTTGCTAATAACAAATTATTACCTATTCATTAAAGCAAGCCCTTTGAGATCCACTAATTTGATTTAAACTCTTTAAAAATAATGTTGCATTCTTTAGAAATAGCCTGCACTAAGATTTCTTCCTTTGTTCAAAATATCTTTTTTAATTAAATTAATTTGAAATAGAGAGCACTGTTTGTGTGTGTGTATGTTTTACGTGAGAGCAGTGTTGTGTGTGTGTGTGTGTGTGTGTGTGTGTGTGTGTGTGTTTTGTATGAGAGCACTGTTTTTAGGTTACCAAATCCAGTCAACCATCTCAGCAAACGAGCAACAGACAATGAAAATTTCTATATTCATTGAGCTGCAATTGTATAACACCAGCCAGGGGACATTGGTCTTTCACATGCTATAACGTTCTTGAGAACAAGGCACTGATATCCAGGCTTTTCCTACACAGGCAATTGAAGCAAATAAGGGCTGAAAATTGCAGATCCTTCCTCATGTCCACTTATTGCACGAGAGCTTCTCTGTGCTTCTTTGGGGACCAGATTACAGGGAGCCCCAGTGGGGAGGCATGAGTGGGCTTATAAGGTCAAGAAGAAAGATTCTCAGGAAGTCACTTAGGTAAAAATGGGGGAAGTTGGAACATAGTCCAATATTTTTCTTTTTGTTAATCACATTGTAGCTTTTTCATTTCTACAGCCTAAAACTCGTAAGTCACAGACCTATTAGGTTCTTATAAGTGCCCCATGGGGCATCTGTACTTTTCTTTTCTTTTTATTTAATTGAAATTTTTTTATATTTTTCAATTACAGTTTATGTTAAATATTATTCTGTATTAGCATAGTGGTTAGATAATTGTATACTTTACAAAGTATTCCCCCTGTTATTTCCAGTGACCACCTGGCACCATACATAGTTATTCCAATATTATTGACTATATTCCCTATGCTGTACTTTACATCCCCATGCGTATTTTGTAACTACCAATATGTACTTTTCAGTCCCACCACAATTTAGAGATTGTTTCTTTGATTTCGGACTTTATTCTCTGTTCACAAAAAAATACTTCTGGGAGGGTGTATTAGATTTTATTGGCCATTAGAATCTTAATGGTAGAAGCACACAAGATTCTTTCTGGAAAACTATTTTTTATAGAAAGAAAAATAGCAACACCAAGAAGATTCTGGGAGAACAGTATTGCACTATTTATCCAAACTAAAAAATGTGTTTATCCCTTGATCCAGCAATCCCTCTTTGGAATTATTACTGAGGAAAAAAGCCAGCTATCCTTTATGTAGAAAAGGGAAAAAATAAAATAAGAAATATAATTATTTCACTTGCATAGAGAAACACTTGCAGGATACATGAGACATTATTAAGAGTAGTTATGAAGTTAAGCAAAAGAGATGGGGTCAGACACAGGGGTTAGTGTCCTGGGCATAGAGAGGAGTGAGACTTCTGCCTTTTATACTTTTACATTGTTTTGATTTTTGAATCATGTGACTGTATTAACTATTTTTAAGGTGATATAGTGAATGAATGAATGAAGGAAGGATGATTAAATTAACAAAAGTGGGAAGATCATCTCAAGTGAAGAAGTTACAAGCTGTGAAAACAGATTTTACCTGTAACAATGCAGAAGGCTGGCTCTGAAGAACTTTATTCACTACAGGCCTTCAGCTGTTAATGTAGAAGACTAACAAAGTGTTGGAAATTTTCTGACATTCTGGCCAAATGCCACTCAGTCATGCTCTGTATTTATGTTTTTCTGTAGATGCCAGAAGAACAAGCATTCTGTGTTTTGGTGAAAATTATGTATGACTATGGTTTACGAGATCTCTACAAAAACAACTTTGAAGATCTTCATTGCAAATTTTATCAGTTGGAGAGACTAATGCAGGTAAATAAAAGTTTGGGACTTTTATCTCTCAGGGATTGGTTGTGTTATAGAAAAAGTCTAATAAGATTGATGAGCAATCATGATTTATGAAAATTTAATAGAATTCTACAGAAAATGCAAATGGAGTTGGTTTCTGACCAATATCTACATTGGTGTTGATATTATAAAATATTTGTTTAACCATTTGACCATTTTAAAAATTATCTTCCTTTTTAAATGGTCAACTTTAATACACTTTGAATGAGAATATAGTGAGTTAAGTCAATGAAGAGATTGTTGAGTATTATTTGTAAAGAAATAAAGACATTTACAGAGTAAGAATATTTAAGTTTTCTCTGTATTATTAGCACCGGTACCCATACCATATTTAGGTCTACATATAGAGAATACTTCGAAAAGACAGAAAGATATTGATAGTAGCGTCAAACACACCTAAAATATTGTAATGTGGAGACATATTTTAAAAAATCCACATAAGGTGAAGGGATTAAGGAAAAAAAACCTCCTAGACACAGACAATAGTATGATGTTTATAAGAGGGAATGGGGAGGTGGGGGAAGTAGAAGAGGTAAAAGAGAGATAAATGGGGACAGAAGGAGACTTGACTTTGAATAGTGAATACACAATACAATATACAGATGATGTATTATATAATTGTACATCTAAAATCTATATAATTTTATTAACCAATGTCACCCCAATAAATTCAATAAAAATTTAAAAAATTTTCCCGCATACTTTCCTAATCTCAGAGTTGTTACTATTTTATAATATGTATGTATAAATTTATATATATGAGAAACATATTTATGTCAAATATTACATAATAAAAAAGATTGTAAGGGCAAAATTACTGATTAGTACTGACAAAAAAATTGAGTAGCTTTGAAATTCCACTGAGATTAGAAATCATACCTTTATAATGGATCTATGCATTCTCTATATGAGGTATTGGAAACTCAAGAGAAATGTGAAAAAAAATTCATGAAGGGATTTATTCTATATTGGGGAAAAGTGAAATGGTTGGGGAGGAATGTTAGTGGGATGTGGCAGTGGAAGATACTGGCAGGAACTAATTGACACGGCCTGTCTGGAGACCCACAGGTGTCTGGAGAGGGAAGTGAAGCCAATAGGAGACGGAGAGAACAGGGGAGTGAAAGATGGAGAGTTTGCAGTGAGATAAAGGACAGCTTTCCTGGAAGAAGGGGATATAGGAGGGTGGGAAACCTCAAATGTGAACAAGAAAGAAAAGGATGGAAAGGATGGAAGTATGTCAAATAAACTGTAAGCACAATGACAAATGGGCATGGTGGGGAAGAAAGAACTTAGAGAATCTGGTAACTAAGGGCATTAAAGGCTACAGGCTCTTTTTTAGAGATATAATTCTTCCAAGAAAAGTTTTATTTGGAATTATTCACTTTTACCTTATTACAAAAGCTTATATTTTTTAAAGGTCACTATCCTTAAGCACTTTGAGAGTCAAATAATTGTACCTGATAATTGAATAGCAAGTTCATGGTACTATGAAGAAACTCAAGCACGCCCAGGCCAGTGGTCTCAATGGTTAGAGCTCTGGCCTATGCATCAAAGGGTCACAGGTTCAATTTCTGATCAGGAGGGCATACTTGGGTTGTAGGTTTGATCCCTGGCCATGGTTGGGGCATGTGCCAGAGACAACCAATTGGTGTGTCTCTCTCACATCTATGATTATCTCTTTCTCTCTCTAAAACTGTGGTTCTCAACCTTCCTAATGCCGCAACCCTTTAATACCGTTCCTCATGTTGCAGTGACCCCCAATTTCATTGTTACAAATTGAACATAATTAAAGCATAGTGATTAATCACAAAAACAATATGTAATTATTTATGTGTTTTCCGATGGTCTTAGGCGACCCCTGTGAAAGGGTCGTTTGACCCCCCCAAAGGGGTTGCGACCCATAGGTTGAGAACCACTGCTCTAAAACATGGAAAATATTCTCGGGTGAGGATTAGCAAGGAGAAACAAAAAAGAAACCCAAGCACATTTTTCTGATAGCACCTTCTGTCTGTTAATTGGATGACCATTGAACACCCCAGTTAAAGTACTAGATGGGCACATTTGGGTGTTTTTCAAAGAGCATCTTGCACAAGAAGTGGGCTATTTGTTTTTGTGGTCTTTTTATGAAAACAAAATGAAAGTGGGCTTTTATGTTTGCCTTTGTCTTTCAGTTATGGGAATTCTGCACTAATGCTGTGAACTTGGCCTTTCACGCTTTTGAAATGCATTTACTGGCATAGCTTGGGCAAAAAGATAAAACTAGCATAAAGACATTTTAAGGAGACATTCAATTTCATACATTATACACTTGCAGTTTCTGTACTTTGCTATTATTTTAAGATCTCAAAGATAGGTTTCTAAAATATTGGTTATGTTTTGGCCTTTTCTAAGTTTCAAAAAATATACTGAAGTGGTAGCATAAAAACCAGATGATGTTGACAACAAGTACATCTCTTTTCTAGCTAGTCAGGAGTTCAACAAGAGGGAGAGGTGGGTGAGGGAGATAGAAGAGGTAAAGGGGAAATAAATGGTGACCCCTGAATGGGGGTAGTCACTTGACCCTGGAGTCACGATGTTCTTCAGAAGGCAGGTGGGCCATCTGAACATTTCCCCAGAAACAAGACGAGTTGAGTGAGCAAGAGATGGTCTTTGTTACTTGTTCATAACAAGTCTGTCCCTAATCCCCACCTCCTCTCATCACTTCATTGTAGTTATGCAGTTCATGGATTACTTCAGTAAAATGAAAAGTGTTCATAAGAAGCTTGTCATAAATGGCAGTTGTGGCAGGAAATAAAGCTTCTTGCACGTTCTGCCCACTAAATCTTCCCCTTTGACTTTTAGGAGCAGCTACCGGATCTGCACAGCCATTTTTGTGACTTGAACCTGGAGGCCCATATGTATGCTTCCCAGTGGTTTCTCACTCTTTTCACCGCCAAGTTCCCACTCTGCATGGTCTTCCACATCATTGACTTACTGCTCTGTGAGGTAGGGTGACCCCCTCTCTCATACCTAAGCCCAAAGAGAAAGAGCATTGTTTCTGCTCACAATGGTTTAAGTGGTCTTCATTTTCTTCTTTCCTGTGACATTAAGCTATAAATACTGACCAAAAAGTTCTCTTTGAATTTTTAGTAAAGACTATTTCAATTGAAATTTTGCTATTTGTGAGAAATGAGGATATTAAAGCATATATAATTTCTACAAAGTAAAATGTGGTAATTAAATTTGCATAGTTAAATTTATAAGTCCATATGTGTAATAATGGGCTACTAATATAAAGGACCTGTAAAGTTAAATAATGATTTAGAATCAGGTGTTTTTAGTACTAATGCAATTATATACCAAGAGTGAAAATTTTATAATAATTAAATCCTCAATTCGTAAGATATTTCTTTTTATATGATGTTTGAGACTCCATCCAGATTATAAAGAAGTAGTAAAGTTTCTGCATCATATAGGTATATTTTCAGACAGTAAAATATTTCAAAAATTAGTTTGCATAATTTCTGAGGTATCTCTAGTATTTATTTATTTTATTGCTTTTAGTTTCTTAGATGACTACATTTATTTACTTTGTTCTCTTAAAGAAATAAGCAGTATTACATATACATAGCACATATACTGACCATCAAAATGTTTGAGTCTTAGCAGTGATAGAAAGTTGCTGGAGAAAAGAATCTTTTAATTGGGAATATAAATGTGTATAAAAATATAGCTGTCTTAACTTTAAAAGTTGGAGTAATTAGTCAAAAGTATAAACCTAATATAATCTAGGCAATTTTGTATTACTATATTACCTTTCTTACACAAAGCTTTCTCTTTCTTAAAAGAAAAGTCTATTTTAATCACCCTAGAAATTTAACTATAAAAGTAAGATTTGAAAAGATAAAATGAATCGGCTGTATAAAGCATGATTGTTATATCTCAGCCTACTATGACAGGGACCATTTTGTGTGAGTATAGCTGGGTTCAAAGGTTCTAGTTGGCGGTTTACAGTGCTGAAGGTGCAGAGCATTTTGTAGGCATGTAAGATTTTTAAAGATTTGCAACATATTTTGATAAAGAAGGGTCAAGCGTTTTGCTGAGGGTCACAGAACAAGTTCCCAAATTCTGAAATCATAGCAGCTAGAGAACCTGGTTGATAATACATTAATTCTACTTGTTTTACTTACAAATTAGTTTCTAAAATGCCTACCTAAATTTAACCTAAAGGAAGAATGCAAAATTAGGAGCTAAAGTCTTATTCAAAGTCAAAACAGTGTGATCACTGGAATGGTGACTGTCTAAAATCGTCTCTACCTGATATTGGAGCACTGTCCACGGGTCTTCTGGAACCCAGATATATTGTTCTTCAGGAAATTTCATCTTGAAGATACTCGAATTTCCAATGTCAGTTGCTAAGAAAAATTAGCAACATTGATGGCAAGGAAAAGAAAATTTATAAGACTTCTTATCACTTGTCAACTGTGATTCATAATCACAGTGTTTGAAAGATCTTAATGCTCATTAAAATGAATAAGAGCATCGTAGATAGATGTCACTTTCCCTTCTCTTAAACTGATGCTCTGTAGCTGTTTTAGGAAGTTGCATAGTTTAGCTCTCCAAAACACGGAGTAGGTTTTAATCACAACATTATGTTAACCAGGGAAATAAATAACAAACCTTAACAGAGCAAAGTAGCTTTGTAAAACAAACCGTATTGGGAACAATATTGGAGTATGCTTCAGGATATTTGTTCTTTCCACTAACTCATCTTTGTCAGAATATTATTTTGCAAAGGAAATTTTTAGATAAACTTTTATTTCCTGCCTGTCTGTGTTTTCTCTTTGCCCATTTCCTTCTTGTAGTTAATAAAATATTTATACTAAAGCTATTCTTTCACATGTAATAAAATATTCTAAATATTTTATTCTATTTAAGACTATGATACCATAGTCTTAAATAGAATCATCCATTTATGTTTTTTGTCATATTCTTTATTTGTTAAGGAAATAATTTAAATCTTGATAGTTCTGAATTAATGTTTAGTTACAAATGGAAGGCTAGGAAATTCTCAGATGGAAAAGTGTTAATTTTTCAAAAACTTTTCAGAGGCCCTCCTCCCTTTTACTGCCTCTTCAGTTATTACCCCTCTGAAGAGTCATTACTATCCTGACTTTTAATGCCATAGATTAGTTTTGATTGTTTTTGAACTGTATATAAATGGAATCACACAATAGGAACTCTTTCTTGTCTAGCTTTTTCATTTATCATTATGCTTATGAGTTTTAGCTAGGTAGTTGAATGTGGGCATGGTTTGTTTGTTCCATCGTGGATATACCACCATTTCCTCATTCTTCATGCTATTGTTGAAGGGCATTTGGGTCGTTTCCAGATTAGGGCTATTATGAATAGTGTTGCTGTGAACATTCTTGGACTAGCTTTTGGTAAGCAAGCATACATATGACTTTTTTGGAATTGCTGGGTTAGGGCACCCAAGCACTAAAGTTTATAGATGCCACCAAGCAGTTTTCCAAAAAATTTTGAACATTTTAATTTGAGTTGTTTTTACTCACTGAAAGTCTTCCTCATGGTCAAGGGCAGGTTTTTGTTTTATTTATTTTTTATTTTTATTTTTTAAGAGAACAGGTCCTGGAGCAGATTAGAGTTCATGAATATGAAACAAAATACAATTCATTTGGTGTCTGAAGTAATTTACTTGGTCTCTGAAGTTGTATTTGGATGGGACTAAGAGTGGATCTAAGAGCAGAATCGCTTCTGTGCTTTTATGAGAGAAGTCAGCCTGATGGGGAAAATCTAGCAATGTACTCAGTTATTGCAGAAGCAACATAGAGATAGTTTAATATTGGAGTTAAGATATTTGGCTTTTTAGTTAATCCTTCCTATATCACCTTCATGTTATTTGACCTATATGTGTCTCAGTTTCTTCATGTGTTAAATGAAGCTAACAATATATCTACCTCTCAGGTTTACATAATGATTATATGAAATTATGAATAATAAGGTACTTAGCACTGTGCCTGTTATACAGTAAATAGTCAGTTAATATTATCTTCAATTCTACCTGTGTAATCCTTTTAGTTGCTCTCAGTTTCTTCAATTAACTAGCTGACTACAGAGATTCTTAGAGAGGGTCAAGTAGCTATTGATCCTTTATTAACTTTCTAACAACACTCCCAGTAGAGATGCATCTTTGCTAAAATCAAAATTTTAGCCATTAACCTTAATGGAAGTTTCATTCTATTTCTTTTTTTTTTTCTTCCTCACCTGAGGATATTTTCCCATTGATATTTAGAGAGAGAGGAAGGAAGAGGGAGAGACAAAGAGAAACATTGATGTGAAAGAGACACATCAACTGGTTGCCTCCTGCATGCACCCCAGCCAGGGCCGGGGAACCTGCAACCAAGGTACATGCCCTTCAGTGTAACTGAACCCAGGGCCCTTCAGTCTGAGGGCTGACACTCTATCCACTGAGCAAAACTGGCTAGGCCAGTGGTCGGCAAACTCATTAGTCAACAGAGCCAAATATCAACAGTACAACGATTGAAATTTCTTTTGAGAGCCAAATTTTTTAAACTTAAACTATATAGGTAGGTACATTGTTATTAACTTAATTAGGGTACTCCTAAGCTTAGGAAGAGCCACACTCAAGGGGCCAAAGAGCCGCATGTGGCTCGCAAGCTGCAGTTTGCTGACCACTGGGCTAGGCCATTCTATTTTTTTATTTTTTTTTTATTTTTTGTGATTTAAGGAGTCCTCCAAAAGTATTTTTTCTATCTTCTTTCAAAAGACATAAGGAAAACAGTATTTCTTTTAGTCTTGACATGGTAACTGACAGCTGGGGTTTGAAGTTGACTCTTCCCAGATAGTTCAATTTTTAGAGTAGCAAATATATTCAGCTTTATATAGTAACTTGGTATTTCATGAAATTAAAGGAAATCATTGATCTTTCAAATTCGCGTATATTTCTTACCTCTCCTTTCTTCTTAGGATAATGAAAAAAAAGTTAAAAATATCTTATTAAATACCACCAGGTATAATCCCTCTTTCAAGGCAATTTTCAGAAGCTATTAATCTGAAGAGTAGATTTATTATATAATATTCTTACTCTTTGCCCCATTTTCCTCCCTCAAACAGTAATATGTTGAATTTTTTAAAATTGAGATATAATTGATTTAACATTTTCTAAGTTTGAGGTATATAACCTGTTGGTTTGATATATGTTGGTTATATATTGCAATATGCTTACTACAGTAGCATTAATTAACGCCTTTATCAAGTAATACATTGAATATAAAAAACATCAGAATGGGCTGATATAAGGAAGATTAAGAATTCTAACATAAATATAAAACTTTCAGAAAACTTTAAGAGTAGTAATTGGCCACAAAAGTAGGGAAGAGATTTTTGATTAACCAATAAATACTGTATAGGCTACTTTAAATTTTTACTTAGCAATAGAAATCTTCAGGAATAGAAAACACTGTCTCTAAAATCTTATTTCTGGACCCTAACTTCTTTCTCACCTACAAGCTCTTTGTGGTTCTCACATCAGTTGTATTATAGCTCTTTCTTGTGTTTTCATTAATTTTGTCATTACACAAGAGGCAGAACCATTAAAATGGTTAAAATGGCAGAACCATTGTGCTTGTGCTTCTGGTGACTTTTAGAAGAATATTTACTTATTCATTCATTCAACAAAAATATATTAAATGCTGACACCATTCAAGTTTGGGGATAGAGCAGTAAAGAAAAAGCAGATAGAACTCTTGCCCTCATTAAAGTTTTATCCTTGTAGAAGAGACAGACAACAAACAGATGACTAAGTAGACTATGTAATAGATCAAAGCTGATAAGTACTATGGAGAAAAACAAAAGAAGGAAGAAATGTGGCAGATTTTAATAGAGCCTTTTGACCAGTGTAGAGAATTTAGGTTGTATTGGACTGAGATGGGGAACCACTGGAGAATGTTGAGTATGAGTTACATGCTCTGATATATGATCACACAAGTTGCACAACTGGGAGGAGTTGGAGACCATTAGGAGGCAATTGTAGTAATCTGGGCTACTTGGACCATTTTATTGGCACTGGAGGTTGTGAAAAGTGGTTGAATTCTGGATATGAAGTGCTGATGGATCATCTGGGGTAAGTTTTATTCATCACATTTTTTTCATTTAATGTAGTGGTGAGAGGGAAGTATGGCTGGTTGTGCAGCTTCTACACTTCACAGAACATCTTGGAGACATGATGTTGTGGAGTGACTGGGAATATTACTGTTATGTGCTTTATTCAGGCAATGCTTACATTCCCATTTCTCTGCAATGTTTGTTCTAGGTAGGTTTTGGTACCTTTAGGGGGCATTTAAGGCATATAGAGGGTGGAATAATTATAAAAAACAGTCAATGGGGGAGTAAGCATGTCAGACCTAGTACTTTAAAATAAAAGTACATATTTACTGTTATAAAAAGGAGTGATACTTTATTACAATAAAATCAGACCCACATGACTCTGAAGACTCACAAAGACCAGATACATAGTAACCTACAGCGTTTATTTGCTGTTGGTTTGGTTCTCATCATCAACACAAAGATCACTGACTTAAAGTCAGAGGGTAACTGATTTTTTTCCTAGGAAAAAATCTTACAGTTCATCATGAATTGGAATAACTAAAGTTACTTTATAGTATTTTTTATTGCAGAAAAACTCATGACAGGTAAACTGTATTATGGATTGAATAAAATAACTAAACATATTCTCTTATTTTTATGATTGAATATTTAAAACCCACAAAAGAACCATTAAGACATATAGTGAGCTTCTGTGTGTATCTCTACCTCTCTTGTTAAGAAATAAAACAGTAACAAGATTAGCTTTGTGTATTACTACATCTTCCTAACCATACCCTCCTTTGCCTTCCTCAGAGGAACCGTTATACAGAATTCAATGTTTATCATTCCCTTGCATGCATTTTACTACATATGTATGTATCTCTCAGCACTTTATAATTGAACATATTTGGAAATGCTAGTTTATCAAGTCTACTTCCAAAATAGATCTTTTTTAAATTAAATTTATTGGGGTGACATTGGTAAGTAGGATCATATAAGTTTCAAGTGTACATTTTTATGATACAAGATCTATATATTGCACTGTGTGCCTACTACCCAAAGTCAGATCATCATCCATCGCCATATATTAGGCCCCCTTCACCCTCGACCCCCGCTACTCCCTTTCCTCTGGCAACCACCACACTGCTGTTTGTGTCCATGAGTTTTAGTTTTATATCCCACATGAGTGAAATCATATGGTTCTTAGCTTTTTCTGACTGATTTACTTCATTTAGCATATTCTCAAGATCCATCCATGTTGTCACAAATGGCAGTATTTCATCTTTTCTTATGGTTGGGTAGTATTCCATTGTGTATATGTACCATATCTTCTTTATCCAATCCTCCATTGCAGGACATGTTGGTTGTCTCCATGTCTTGGCCACTGTGAATAATGCACAATGAACATAGGGGTGCATACATGTTTTTGAGTTTTTGGGGTATATACCCAGGAGAGGGATTGCTGGGTCATATGTTAACTCTATTCTTAATTCCAAAATAGATCTAGAAATCTTTTTCTGTCTCCAACCGAGTAACATATCCTATTCAGTAACCTCCCAAGTGGTTTTTCCACTTGACACCATGTATCTTTTATTCTATTATTCTCCATTGCATCCAGAGAGATTTTCATAAAATACCTATCAGATCATATCACTCCTCTGCTTAGAACCCTTCAGTGGTTTCCCACTGAATAAACCTCACATCGTCTTATTTGGCCTGTATTCTTGCTCTTCCTTCCTGCCAGTGGTATCTTAGGGTCAATCTTCCTCTTCCTCACTGTACTTCAACACTGGTCCTCTTTTACTTTCTGGAACACTTAAGATCTGCTCAGCTTGAAACCATTTGTAAATTTTTCCCCTTCTGCCTAGAGTGTATTCATCACTGTTTACCTGGATAACTCCTTCAAGTCTAAGGTTAAATGTTACTTCTTCTGAGAAGCTTTCCCTGACCGCCCATCTCTAAATAGGTCCTTCCTTTTACTCTCTCTGATAGCACCCTGTGTATTATTTTTCAAATTTCTATTTCTTCCCCTAGATTATAAATTTCCAAAAAGAGAAGCCATGTCTCTTTTGTGAACTGCCATATAACTACTCAGCTTGTAAATACACAAGAAATAATCTGTTGAAGAAAAAAGGAACAAAGAATTAATGGATGAAGTTATTTTTATTGTCTACATTTAAATGCGTTTATGAACGGGGGGAAAAGGAGACTTATGTGGTGCCAAAGAGACTCCAGGCACTCATCTATATTGCTCTCTGTCTCTCTTTATGAATTAGATGTTCTCCCTTATTTCTTGACCTGTTTCTTTGTAGCTTTGTTTTACACAGGGCCTAAAATATTTCAGAAAGACCTACTAGGACCATTCAACTCTAGTAGCAACAGCTCTTGCCAAGTAGGATAGCCTAATTGGTCCTGCTCATACTTTAAAATAAGCTTGGATAGTCCAAGTCACAAGTATTGGTCACCTTACACTAGCTGTCCATCTCTTGTCCAATATGCTGTGGTAAGGGGTAGTCTTGGGGTGAGTCATTCAACAGGAGCTGTTGATTTTCTGTGCCATTGGTGGATCTGGCACAATAAAGCATTTCTAGTGTGCATATACCTCATAGACTAGAATTCTTAGTGTTGCCTGCTTTGAAATTTGGCAGTTGATAAATATAATATTTATTAAATAAAACTCGAATGCATCTTCAAAACAAGCTACATATTATCCAGCCATAAATATTTATTTAATTAGAATGCAAGCAGAATAGTTTTAATATAGAGTGTAATCTTGAAAATTATGGCCCTCAGGGTTGAAGTGGTAGCAGTGTCCCAAATTATCTTCATGGTATAGTTTTTGCTGTTAAGGTTTTGAGTTATGGCAGCATAGTGATTATCCACAAAGTGATATAAAATATTTCAATGTTTTCCATTGTCTAGAAATTGGATTGTGAAAGCATCTAACAAATACTTGTTTAAAGACCTCCACTGCAATTATTAGTAATAATGGTCCCCCAATTTATAAATTATTTAGATTGCACATTAGAGAAGGAAATCTAGCACACAGTATCAGCTGGAAGTAGTTGAAAATGAGAACTTGTTTTGGAGAGTAGTTACTTGGCCTCACCATCTAGTTTTATTCATACCCAATTTTTGCTGATAAACTCTCAAGCTTCCTTTTTTAAGTCTCAAAGATTTGAGGGAAGCATACTGGAAGGCATTTCTGGCAAGTATTTCTGAGCCATACACTGTACTAAAAGCCTTACGTACCTTCTCCCACTTGTTCTTACCTTCTCCAAACAGATGGCTGTCCTTTATTTTTCTCAGCTTCTAAATTAGCCAACTTAGAAATAGTGTTTTTTTGTTTGTTTTTTTAAATTTACATGGGCAGATAGCCTGATTATTCTTGTCCATCTCCATAGCAAATAGACCAATGGGCTTTGCTTCTCTGAAGAAGCCCCCATTACCTACTCTCTTTTAAAGGCGAAAGTCATATCAATTCATAACATCAGTTGGGGTCTCTCTGTCCAAGACTATTGACATCGTATTCCAGGTGCTCCTTCTATGATCTAGCAGAATTTCACAATGAAATGGTTTTCTCTGGTATTCTTCTCTAGCTTCCTTCTACAGGTACTTTACCATCAGCATCCATTGTTTGACATTTTAACCAAATAATGGTTTGACCTTTTCATCATTACCCAGGGCCTCTACATTATATCTAAATGTACAATAAATGTCCAGCGACCATCACTAGAATTGCTGATTGCATTAGTTAAAAAGCAGCATAATGGGGCCTTCTGGTCCTGCTTTTTGGATTATCTTATCATGGTTTTCAGAAGTTTTATCTTGTTTTTAAAAGTCCACTTGACATTTTGATTTTTGTCCATGGCCTAGTAAACAGCCCATTTTGCTCTTTTTTGCTGACGAATAATGCCCGAAAACTTTCCATTGAAAAGAACAATTTCCTGTATGTTCCAGTGCCTCATTGACCTATTGGATTTCATTTTGGGTTGTGTCACAGTCTGGTGGTTGTTTCTTACTTAAGGCATTTAGTGATCATGGTCTAGTTGTTCTCCAACATTCCGGTGAAATATGTATATACTACCTCTGACTAGATCTCTTCTTTATGCTAATCAGCAGATAGGCAAGAATCCATTTTATCCACAAGACTCCTTAATACAGAGAAAAATTAGTATATTCTTAATATTCAGAATTTCTCTTTCCCTCTCTTTGTAGGATGAAAGATAGATATCTGGTAGAACTGATATAGTCTATACTTTAAATGCTCTTTTAGAATCAAAGCACATTTTATCTTATAATTAATAAGCTTTCCACTTGAAAAGTAAATAGCTTAAAATAAGTGACTGTGGGTTGAAGTGAATATTCAAATACCATGAGTCAACCTTGAAATATATGAAATTTTCAGGCTTCTGAAAAACAGATCACCTTTAGCAGGCAGATATTACTTTGCCTATTCACCCATCTAGAAATATGATCTAGTTCTTTTTCTTGGGGCTTCACTGCTCTTCGGGTAATGAAATGTTCTGAAATTAGATAATGGAGTTGATTGTATAATCTTGTAAATATACTGAAAAACCACTGAACTGTGTACTGTTAAAGGGTGGATTTTATGCTTTTTGAATTACAATTATATCTCAGTTTAAAAAATAACTTGGGCCCAGCTGGTGTGGCTCAGTGGTTGAGCATAGACCTATAAACCAGGAGCTCACAGTTTGATTCCCGGTTGGGGCATATGCCTGGGTTGTGGGCTTGATTCCCGGTGCTGGGTGTGCAGGAAGCAGCCAATCAATGATCCTCTCTCATCATTGATGTTTCTATCTCTCCCACTACCTTCCTCTCTGAAATAAATAAAAATATATTAAAAAATAAGTTGGGGGAATTGGGAAGTGCTTGTTAAATATACAAACCTTATAGGCCCATCTTGGAGTTAAGATTCTTGAGGATATGGCCCTAATAATCTGCATGTTTAACAGATGTCCCTGAGTTTTTTAATTTTCCAAGTTTAGGGAATGCTGATTTAACAGTTTTTTGTACTTATATACAGAAATGTGTTTGGGCTAAAGGATATATGCTTTTTGATCATTTTAATTACCAACAGCAGCAGTACCAAAGAGTTATTGGGGAACTACTTTCTGGCCCCTCTCATACTTATTGAGTTATACAGGCAGAGACCTTTCTCTGAAGGATTAAGAAGAGGGAGATGGAGAGGCGTGAGATAGTGCACACTTTCATCTCTTAAAATTTATTATTTTGACAAATTCTAGAAATAAAGTAATAGTTCAAGGTAATTAATTGAGAGAAACACAAAACTTAAGGGAAATATCCAACTATGTTTTTGTGGTTGCTGTATTGTCAATGGTGACTCTGGGAGTGAAAACCTGGTCTGCTGATTTTTGCAAAGCTATTTACTCAGATGTTACCATGAGTTTATCAACAATGCCAAGTTGACAGAGAACAGATGAGTGTTTTAACAGCTCAACTTCCTCAGCACTAGTGTCTGGATCAGGTTTGTTTTACAACAGTGTTATAGCAGGACAAATTACGATGAAAAATAGGCAGATATTTCATTTCATGGAGATTTAGGTGAAGAATAAGACAGAACCTTTTAGGGTTAGTAGTTGCCACATAAGGAATGAAGATGAATTTGTATTCTTCCAGTACAGACTGTTTGGGGGAGGAGGGGAGCTTATTCAGATTTTTACTTTCACTAGGTCAGAAGTTGATATGTGATCACTAATAGTAATAATATATGTATTATTACTATACATATATTACTATACATATATACTATTACATATATATTAAGCTTATACATATTATGTATACATACATATATTAAGCTTAAAAATGTCTTTTGAAAATCTAAAACTTACCTTTTTCTCAAAGTATCAAAGCTTTTTAAAAATCATATTCACAAATGCTTTTTTTTAAAAAAAATAGAGAAGTGTGCGTTGGTATTTCATAAATTCTGTATGCTTGATATGAGGCACTCTTATTTTAAGCCTATTTCTTTCTTTGACAGTAAAAACACATGATGAAATTTAAAAGATTCTACATATATATGAATGGCTTATTATAATCATTTTGTTATATTATAAGTCCAATAGTATGCTATAGGACAAAATTTTGTTCAATTAGGGTGTGGAAGCATGAATGTGACTAGATTTTCCCTTTTTTTAAAAAAAATCTCATGCTGTGCCTCAGGTTCAGGAAGCACAGTTATAAAAATTCGAAGCCACTGGAAGTTTATATTAGGGTAATGTCATGATGACGTACATGTTTTAGAAAGATATTTCTGGGGGAGCCAAAATAGTTGTGTGGTAATATCAACCGACATATATTCAGTGGGAATAAAAACATTCAGAATAAATGCTGACCTCCTTCAATGTGCAGAAGCTTTGTAGTCTGATGTAGTCCCATTTATTTTTGCTTTCATTGCCTCCGATTTTGATGTCAAATCCAAAAAAATCATTGCCAAGACCAATGTCAAGGAGCTTGTTTTCTTCTATGATTTTTTTATGGTTTCGGGTCTTACAATTCAAGTCTTTAATCCATTTTGAATTAATATGTGTGTCTGGTGTTAGACAGTAGTCTAGTTTCTTACATAGAGAAGATATCAGTGGTTGCCAAAATAGGGGGCTGTGGGACGTGGATGAAATGCATGATGGAATTTAAAAGGTACGAACTTCTAGTTATAAACTAAATAAGTTCTGGAATTGTGATGTACAGCATGGTGACTAGAGTTATAAGCATATTTGAAAGTTGCTAAGAGATTAAATGTTAAAAGTTCTCATCACACACACAAAAATATAACTCTGTATGGTGACGAATGGTGACTAGACTTATTGTGGTGATCATTTAGCAGTGTATAAAGGTATTGAATCATTATGTGATACATATGAAACCTATGTAAAATGTTAACTATACCATAAACAAACAAACAAACAAAACAAATAAAAAGGAGGAATGCTGATACTATGCATTGTGGCTTTTATGAGTCTGTCCTCTAGCAATTGCGCCTTTTATCTTTTGCAGTAAGTATATGAAAGAGTATGTGGTATGATGCCACATTGTCTAACAGTACTACATTTTTGTGGAATTATACGAGAAGGAACAAATTACAAATATTAAAAAATATTTGTATAAAAATATAAAAAAATTTTAGATTAGATTTCTTCTTATAGCCTTTTCTTTTATGTGATTTCTTATATTAGGGGAGAAGGGATTCATAGAATACATTTGTTAGTGTATTGCATTAAGACAGGAGTATAACTAGTTTAAATAGTTGGGTAGTTAAAGGCTTATATGAGAGTCTAAAGAGACTCATGAGTAATTTCAAAAGCATTAAAAAGGTGTGAAAAGTGGATGACTCTAACTTCAGTACTTAAAGCAGTTAGAAGGATGCCAAGAAAGCAAAAAATGGAGCAGCATATGCTTCCAAATTGTTTAGAAGTGAGGCTTTGTCTTTTGTCTCTAGAAAATTAATAACTAATAGCTCATCAATTCAACATGCAGGGACCAGTGATGCTCACTAAAAAGAATATCTTATCTATTCATCCATCATTAATTTATTTAATAAATAGTAAACACCTTCTGTGTCCTGGCATTGTGCTAGACCTAATAAATGCCATGGTCAATGGAACAGACATTGTCTTCGCATCCATTGAGCTAACAAGCTAATGGGAAGACAGATAATTCAAAAATACAAAAACATACATGATTATAATCTACACACCTAACACAGCAGCACCTAAATATATAAAGCAAATATTAGTGGATATAAAGGGAGAATACAATAATAGTGGGAACTTTAATGCCCCACTAATGTCAATGGACAGATATCCTGAAAGAAATAAGGAAATGGTGGTTTCAAATGTTACATTAGACCAGATTGACTTAACAGATATTAATATGATTATACATGATAGTAAATGCTATGAAGGGAAAGTACAAGATGCCTCAACTTTTGTAATAAGTAAGCCTATTTTAGATCAGGGTTTCAAGAATGGTCTCTCTGAGTAAGTGACATTTAAAGCTGAGATCTGAGAGATGAGTAGGAGAATTCCCACTGGTAGGTGGGGGAAATGCGTGTGAGGCTTTGGGTGGGAGGAACTAAAAGAAAGCCAGAACTTCTGGAATACAGAGAGCAGTTGGTCAAGAGGTAGGTGGACTCAGTGGTGTGAGCTTGTCGATCACATTGAGGAGGACATGTGATTCCATCCCAAGTGCAGAGAGAAGCCATTGGAGATCTTTAAGCATGGAACGGCATGGTCTGATTTAAACGTTTCAGAGATGACTATGGCTGTTGTGAATGCATTAAAGGGAGATAAGGAGATCAGGGAGATCAGTTAGGGACTATGGTTGAGTCCCACTTAAGAAATGATGGTTGATCATCGCAGGTGTCAGCAGAGGAGATGAAGGGTGGTAGATGAATTTATATTTCAGAAATAGAGGCCATGATTGTCGTTAAGGCATGGTTAGGGATTGGCAGGCTCTTTGATGGACTCTGACTGCTTGATGAGGAAAGATGAGGTCAGGCAAAGTAGGATTGAATTGAATCAGAAAAGAGCGCCTACCTGTGGCCAAGAGTATTTGTTACACGGATATTCATTGTCCTTTATTTATTGTTTGGTCCTCAAGTGAACTTGTGCAATTGAAGGTCAAAGGTTACTGTGAGTTAAACTCTTAAGAGGTATTATTGCTGTATCTTACCCAGGTAAAATACCTGTCTGGAACAGGAAAATAAATACCCTTTCCCCAAGCACTACATAGATAGTTTAAAGGTTGAGGAAGAGGGATATACTGCAGGACATTTTTGATGATTTGTTGCTGGTTTGTTTGTTTGTTTGTTTTACCTTCTGAGAACATGATCTGTTTTCTCCCCCACAAGTTCTCTGTTTGGAAAAAGAGAGTTAGTAGAATTTAGACTTACAAATAGGAAGCATCAATAATGTATAACCTTTTATATCACTTTACTTTTATATCTTTATCTTTTAACATTTCGCCTTCCTTCTATAATTGTATAGAAATTGTGTCTATGGCATCTCTTTCCTGTCGATTAAAAAAGATAGTCCAGGTACTTTATGTTTCCAAGGATGAAATGGCCTCTGCGGAAATGTCTATCGCTTGGCTTACTGGTCAGAGAAGGGCAGGGCTCACCTGTCCTCTGACAGTGTTTAGACTGACTATGCTTCCTAGATTTTTATTGTGTTCTGGGACCAGGCTTGGGAGTTTTGGAGTCAAAGAAAAGAATGTGATGCAGTTTGGTAGCAAAAAGTATAGTTCAGCATGAGCGGTAGGTGACAATAGCACAAGTTATTTCTATTGACCAAAATCAGTTTTGAAGCAATAATAATTATTTTATGGTTCTAAATGTATATATTAGATTTGTTTGCTTGTTTAATAATTTGCAGTTAGCATTTACCCTTTGACTCTTTATTCTTCCAGAAATCTCTGCTGGGTTGGGGTTTTCATGTAAAGATTTATGTTAGAGACTTATACCTCTATTTGTAAATAGATTTGCAGCAGACTTTTTATAAATTAGGCTACCTCTTTCCTCTTTTATTTCCTCACACAATTTCTGGTCAGCAAGGCTGACTCAAAAGAAACTTCATCTGAAGTGAATTTTCAAATAAGTCTTTTCAATGATCTGTCACTATTATAAAGCTAATTAGAAAATTAGAGTTATTTTTGGAAAGATCAATTTTGACAGCTTGATCTTTAGGACTTTTATCATTCTTTCACTGCTACATGGAGCCACCTGCTGTTTGTGGGAGGTAGATTACATTTGGAATCACTACACAGAATAGATATATATTGTCTGAAAAAAAAAGTGGATCTCAGATTTTAATACGCATTTGAATCAGTTGGCGATCTTATTTATTTATTTATTTATTTATTTATTTATTTAAAATATATTTTATTGATTTTTTTACAGAGAGGAAGGGAGAGGGATAGAGAGTTAGAAACATCAATCAGCTGTCTCTTGCACACTCTCTACTAGGGATATGCCCGCAACCAAGGTACATGCCCTTGACTGGAATCGAACCTGGGATCCTTCAGACCACAGGCTGACGCTCTATCCACTGAGTCAAACAGATTAGGGCAGTTGGCGATCTTATTTAAATTGCAGTTCAGATTCGGGGTTGGTGGTTCTGGGACATGGAACCTGAGCGTCTGCTCGTGGAACTCACTCTTAGGCGATGCTGGCACACTGTCTTCACAGAGCACACCTTCTGGAGCAAGCCTCTAGAAAACAGCAAACAAAAAATAACTCATAAAGATTCTGTTTTTCCTCCTCACACAAGTAACCTCATGTACCAATCACCAGAACTGCATTTCTTTGTAGAGGAGAAAAGCAATCCTGAGCCTCTCTCCAGAAGACATCGCAGACAAACTTCTATTATTCCTTCCCCGCGGTAACATTGTGTAGCTAATTATATTCAAGACCCATTCATTTATTGCCCAAGCAATGCAATCTCCACACACTGCAACCTCCAAATACTCTGTTGGAACCAATTTGAAATCCATCTACAACTTTTATTTTACTTTGCAATTTCTTACTCATTTATTTCCATTTATGTTGTCTTTAAAATTTTGCCACATTAAAGATGAAAAGCTAAACAAATTAGTTCCAGTAACCGAATGTAAATTCTAGAGTAATTACTTGACTCAAGACTTCTTTTTGGTGAGACGAACATACAGTGCTCTCAAGGTTTGGCTTTCCCCCACACTAGTTGTTTGTGAACACGAATCACCTTTGCAGTGCACCAGGGTGGGGTCGCCAGGGTAATGTGTCTACCCACATCTTCTCTGAGCAGGCATGCCTTTGATTTTACCCAAGTGAAGAGTTGCTCAAACCTGAGGAGCCATCCAGTCCAGTCACACAATTTCAGGGTCCTAAAGGAAATTAAAACAGGCATAAACAAAATTCCGCTTGGGAACATATGAATTTGATTAAAAAGTAAAAATTATGGCCTAGAGGAGAATTTAATGGGCAAGACCATTTTTCCAAATTCAATCTCAACTAGAACAGCATTGCCCCTTCCTCCCACCTCCTCTGAAGCAGCCCTAGGGACATCCTGCTTTTACTGGCGGCTCACTGCCCGCAGAAGCATAGCTATGAGGCTACACAAAGGTCGCGAGGGCCCCTGGGAATCATAGAGAGGCGTTCACTGTTCTCCTGTCACAAACACTTAGATATCCGTCTGAAATGAGTGCTTGCCCTGATGTTTAGAATGTCTAGAAAAGGAACGTTCTACTTGGTAACTTTTTCAGGATTTTTAATTCTCTTGCTTTTCTTAGCATTTGTGAAAATCAGATTACATTGCTTTCTAAAACAAATATATGTTCCAATGGATAATCCAGAAAACAAAAGAAAAACCTTTATACTCTAGATCTTCAACTTGAGAAATTTCCTTTTCCATACCTCTCCTGGCTGTCCATCTTTACTTTTATTCACAAGCTCAGCCTCCATTAAAGTTTGCCGGGAAATCCCTCCAGTCTTAACACTGCTAGATTCTATAGGCATACTCTGTGAGTGACTCTTGGTTTCCAAACTCTGCCCTGGTAATGTTGGTGCCTTCCTTGGTACATCTTCTGGTGAACTAGAACTTAAAGACAGCCATGTCTCTATAAATCTATTAAGTCTATTCTAAATATTTAAATCATAAAGAATAATGGATCAATGTTAGACTTGGAAAGCACTCTATGGGTAGTTTAAGCCAATAGCCCTTATTTAAAAGAAGAGGACTTGTGTAAGTCTGGCCGGAAAAGGTTATAAGACCCATAGCTGACCTCAAGCTCAAAGCAGTAGATAGTTTAGTAGTAGGGCTTAAATTTAATGCTCTGAGTATAGTAGGCAATTCTTCAATAGTAGCCTGTACGATTTGGACTTATGCTACAGTATACTATCTAGTTTTATTTTTTTAGGAGATTTATGAATGCCTTAAAGATAATTAATTCATAGGCAAACAACAAAAGAATTTGCAATTAGTACAGATGAGGACAGATTAAAAGAATTGAGAATATTTAACTTTGAAAGGTGTACCTTCAAAAGCATCTTTGGTTACAGGAGGAAATTGCACTCAGGTATTCTCTACTTCATTTGAAGACAGAACAAAAAGCAATAAACGTGAACTGTAGCAAAAGGAACAGCAGTTGGATGAGAGACAGAGCCACACGGCCGGTGAACGCTGAACAGGGCTGATACTCGGCTTCCCAGTTGTCCTCTCCATATTCTCTGGTTCTTATCACTGTTTCCCTGTGCTTTTATTTGACATCTCAAGGCCCAAGTGGATGCACCCCCAGAGATCCTGTCCGGCTCAGAGATCTTGCACAGTCTGTTCACCAGTGATGTTAGGGGCGCGATAGCAGCCTAACCAGGGCAAGCTGCCTGCATTTTCAGTGCCTCTAAGCTCTGTTTCATTGAAATAAAAATTTTTAAAGTCCAACTGGCAATTAAGGAATAAATGCCAAAGATGTAATTAGTCAGCTTCCATCACTTTCTAAGAAGCAAAACCTATGAACACTTCTCTTTAATCCTTTGATCTATTTCTCCTGAATTACTAGCTATCTCCATTTCCTTGTGACCAGTTCTCATCCTCTTAAGAGTGAGTCTTTGATCTGATCAAATTGATTGGGAGAAAGGAGAAAATGTTTTTCAAGAAACTATACAAGAAATATATAGATCAGTTGTTATCAGAATATGTAGCATACTCCTTGAGATCTTAAAAAACTGAAATTCCTTTACAATCCTGGCAAGTTCAGTTTTGAGGACTTTTCTATAATAATGTGTTCAGACATGTACTATAATAATGTGTGTCAGGCACTGTTCTAAGTGCCTTACTCATAGTAACTCATTTAATCCTCACAGCCATTCTTTGAAATAGGTGCTCTTTATGAGGAAACCGAGACAGAGAGTTTACATAACTGCTCTAAGTCAGACAGGAGGGGGTGAAAGGTCGATCAAGACCTGGGAAGGGTGGCTCCAGAGTACATCACATAACCCCCTGCACTCTACTGACTCTCCAAAAAGAGATAAAGGTAGGAAGGAGATCAGACTTTAAGGGAAATGAAAGTTCTTTATGTTGCTAGCTGTCTTTAGAACTGATAATACTGTGGACCAAGGTCTGGGCAGTTGCGAGGGGAAAGGAGAGCCAGCGAGTAGAGGGGCACCTCTACTCTAGTCTACTCTAGTCTACCTCTAGGTGAATTGGGTCAATGGGAACTAGCAGGAGTTTGGAAGGAGAGGATGAAGATTAGTTGGTAGTTAGGACTGCTAAGTAGTCCTCAGAATACCTGTCAAAACCTCTAACTTGATTTATTTCTCTCACTTTACCTGCCTTGTTTCTGGAAGGTTTATTTAATTCAGATGTCACCAACCTCTAAGAATTCTTCCTAGGGCTGCTCATAATTAAGGACACAGACTTTGTAGATATATGTCTATTCAGTACTTTATTTATAAAAACAAATGCAAGTCAAGCAAAGTTAAAAAAATTATCCACAGTTAGAGGCATTCATATGTTATATTTAGTTCTCATCCCTCCCCATTCTTGAGCTCTCTTCTTCATCCTAATTAGGAAAATACTAACAAATGACTTGATAATAAAAATGGAAAATATATAATAAAACTGGGGAAAGGAAAAGTGGAAATCATCCAGACTTTGTCGTATTTTATATTCCATTAGTGAGTGAATAGTAGGCACAAGGGAGGACTTAGCCATGAGGGTTTTAAAACATCAGGACTTAAATTTGTACAGAGGCTACTGTGAAGATCCCTGTAATCATTTTTTAGCTGCTGCTTGGTTTTCAGTGCTGCAATCCTGACCTCTAGTGGTCATTCAGAAATAAAAACCAAAACCCAAAAGGTCCTATCATTTTTACTAGTAATGGTTACTCCATCAAACTCTGTTATAAAAGGTTGAACTTTTAAAGAGCTCACTTACAATATGAGGAGCAGACTAAGGCAAAATACTTTTTGGCTAACATATTATGGTATTCTTGCCATAGGACCTATATTTAAATGCAGCCAGTATTTACTTCTTTAAATTTGCATGATAATTCTCTTACTTTCTTCTTTCTGTGGAGGAATGCATTACTTTATAGATCATGGAAGTAAGATATTTATCAACGAGAAGACAAAGGGCTTCTGTTCTGCTTACCTGATAACATGCTACATTGGACCCAAGTAGCTTTGAAACAATGATTTTGGAGTGAGACATACTGATACTGCATAGTCCCCTGATAAGGTGCACAGACACAGCATTGCTTCTGTGGCATTTGTGTCAACAACACATCATAGAGCCCTAGCTGGTTTTCCTCAGTGGTTAGAGTGTCAGTTCGATTCCAGTCAAGGGCACATACCTGGGTTGCAGGCTCCATCCCTGGCCCTGGTCAGGGCACCTACAGTCAATTTGTCTCTCATATTGATGTTTCTCCTCCTCCCTTTCACTCTCTCTAAAAATCAATAGAAAAAATATCCTCAGGTGAGAATTAACAAAACAAAAAAAAGAACACATCATCTAATCCAAATTTATTCATAAAGAAACATCAGACAAATCAAATTGAGGACGTTCTACAAAATAACTGGCTGGTACTCTTTTCAAAAGTATGAAGTTCATGAAAGACAAAGATTGAAAACTGTCTCAGATGAAAGAAGGCCAAGCAGATTTGACAACTAAAATTTATTTTTATTGATTTCAGAGAGGGAGAAGGAAAGAGATAGAAACATCAATGATGAGAATCATTGATCAGCTGCCTCCTGCACTTCCTCCCCGCCACCTCCCCACTTACTGGGGATCAAGCCTGCACCCTGGACATGTGTCTGACCAGAAATCGAACCTTGATTTCCTAGTTCATAGGTTGGGCTCAACCACTGAGCCACACCAGCTGGGCACTTCCTTGGTTTTGATAGTTACTCTGTGGTTATGTAAGGCATTAACATTGCAAAGGATATGCAGAAGCTCTTGGTGCTGTTTTGGCAATTTTTTTCTAGTTCTGAAATCAGTTCAGATAAAAAGCTTTCAAAAATTACAAGCAGCCATTTATTTTGTTCACAATTTCCTAAGTCAGGAATTTGGATTCAGCTGTGTGGCTCATCTCTGATTCATGTGGCTTCAGCCGGGCGCATGGGTCTGGAGGCGTCCCTTTCAGGGTGACTTTTCACTCACAGGTCTGGCACCTGGGTGGCCCTTGGCCTTTCTTTCTTATGGACAGCATCTCATCCTGCAGGCCCTTTGTCTTTGTTTGACTTCTTAGAGCGTGGGGGTCTAGGTGTAATCGCACTTCTTACATGGTGACTGGCTTCCAAGAGCCAGTGCTATAAGAAATGGGCCCTGGAGGCTGCCAGTCATGAAGGTCTGGGCCCAGAACGGTTGGCACAGCTTCACTTTCACCACATTTTATTGGTCAAAGAGGTAGCATAGTCTTCCCAGATTCTGAAAAAGAGAAGTGTCAAAAAATTGTGACCATCTTTAATTCATCGCAGATATCTGACCAATGTTGAATTTGCAGTAGAGGTGGAATTAGAAGGAAAAAGCATGGATTTCTTTTTTTTTTTTTTTTTTTTTTGTCTGACAGACATAAATTCTAATCCGGGATTTACCGTGTACCATCAGTATTAGGTTTCTGAGCCTTTGTTTCCTGATCCCTAAAGTGGTAGCAGTAACACATATGCTATAGAGTTGTTGAGAGAATTAAGTGGAAAGTATATATGAAAAATAAGATCTGGTTGGCAATAAATAAATGAACTTAATAACTGCTAGCTTTCACTGGGTACTTAGCAAGTGCTCAATACATTATTATGCTTTTTAAATGCGGTCTCATTTAGTCATTCTCCTTCCTGAGGTGGAATGTTACGTGTTGGATGGATCAGGAAGGGCAGCACCCATGTCTTCTGGCTTTAGCCGTATTTGTCTGTGCGTCTGCTCCACTTACCTTAGCCACTTCTGCTTTGATAATTTCTCCCGGCCTTATTGTTAGGACTCCATGTTCACATGCTGTTGATTTCCCCTTTTGATCCCTGAGGACCCAGGTGCTGAGGCACACTTGGCACTTTAGACACCACCTTTTCAGCATTTGTTCTCAGCGCTGTCAACGTCAGCTTTGACAGCTTCTCATGCAATCTGTCAGCTCCCTGAGACCACGATTGCTTGCTCATCAGAGCCCCAGGGTGCGCTCTCTGTTTCTGTGGGTGCTCTGCACTCAGCCTTCCTTTGTGCAGGATTGTGGGTGCTTAGTTGTCGGCCTCCCCAGGAACATAGCGATCTGCACTTTAGAGCAATTATTTCATTTGGGGCAATTACGTGTAGGTGTTCTTTAAGTGAACATTCTCCCAGGCTATGACTGAATTTTGAAACAGCAGGTTCCCAATCTGATCTCAGTCTGTTGTCACTGGAGGACGGTGGGGACCCTTTCTGTCCACCACAAGCGGTTGGCACAACAAGTTATTGCCTCACATCCTGTAAGTGGTCGGCTACTTTTGTATTTTCAATATAGGGACAAATGATAAACCTTAGTTTTGGTAGAAGTCACCTATTTGGTATCTTTCCACTCTCTGTTCAAAAAATTTACTTCCCTTGAAATGGAAGAAGTCACTTTAATCCTTTAGGAATTAGAGGACACATTAAATAATACCCAACTAATTCATTCATTTACCATTGAGCCATCTTCTCTAACTTAGTGGTTAAGAGTATGATGTGTAGAATGGCACTGCTTAGGTTAAAATCTACTTACTAGGTGTGTGACCTTGAAAATTTAACTTTAACTTCTCTAAGTCTTAACTTCCTGTGTGAAAAATGGAATTTAGCTTTGTCATGGCATTAAATAAGGACACATTTTCATATAATTAATTCAGATCTTGGCACATAGAAAATATTCAGTGGATGTTGGTTCTTATTTATTTTCTTGCTCTTGGAGATAGATCTTTTACTATAATTAATAAGTGACCATGACAACATATTAATTGTTATTTTTGCTCTTAATAATTCTCCAAAGGTTTTTACCCTCGTGAGTCCTCTTAGGAAGCCTTATTTCCCCCTCAGTAGCAAACAGATTGCAGCAGATTACACATTCCTGAAAAGAGGAGGCATCTGGAAAATATATAACATCTTTGTCTTTTAAAAATATATTTCAAAAAATAAATGTCAGCTCAGTTAGGCAGACGTTGGATCATGTAGAAGTAGGTGGACAGTGGGGGATTCGAATTCAGTTCCTGGTGTTAGAGGCGTGCACGGTGGTTCCCTTAGTTCACTTGATTGTTGGGTGGGACGCTGGGACCACAGCTTGCACTGACATCATCACATCGTAAATCCAACCTCTTTGTAGCTTTTAAACTGACCAAATGCTGACCCAGGGATAGTTTCTGCAATTTAATGATACCTCTAATTGTATTCCTGTGAGAATGTCTTATTTAAAAGAAAAAATAGGTATTTAAAAATATCCAACCCATTTTAAATAGTTTTTAATAGTAAAAATGGGTTTAATAGTAAAAATGGGTTAGATATTTTAAAATACATTTTGTAGTGAAGTGAAGATCCTGGTAGATTAGCAAGATTTTCCTGATTTTTAAAAACTCAGAGGTCTAAAAGGATCTTTGTTTCCATAGTCTGACACAGTCTTCTTTAGTTTAAGGCTGTGAAGTCTTTACTGTCTGTGTGTATGTGTGTTGGGATGGGAAGGGTTAATGGATAATGTCTAGAGCAGTGGTTCTCAACCTTCCTAATGCCGCGACCCTTTAATACATTTCCTCATGCCCTAACCGGTTTGGCTCAGTGGATAGAGCATTGGCCTGTGGACAGAAGGGTCCCAGGTTCGATTCTGGTCAGGGGCGTGTACCTTGGTTGCAGGCACATCCCCAGGGGAGGGTGTGTAGGAGGCAGCTGATCGATGTTTCTCTCTCATCGATGTTTCTAACTCTCTATCCCTCTCCCTTCCTCTCTGTAAAAAAATCAATAAAATATATTTTTAAAAAAATACAGTTCCTCATGTTGTGGTGACCCCCAATTTCATTGTTACAAATTGAACATAATTAAAGCATAGCGATTAATTACAAAAACAATATGTAATTATATATGTGTTTTCCGATGGTCTTAGGCGACCCCTGTGAAAGGGTCGTTCGACCCCCAAAGGGGTCGCAACCCACAGGTTGAGAACCCCTGGTCTAGAGCTTCATGTAAGCAGATGCTGTAATACCTGACTATTTTGAACTTTTTAAAAAATATATATTTTATTGATTTTTTACAGATAGGAAGGGAGAGGGATAGAGAGTTAGAAACATCGATGAGCGAGAAACATCTATCAACTGCCTCCTGCACACCCCTTACTGGGGATGTGCCTGCAGCCAAGGTACATGCCCTTGACCAGAATCGAACCTGGGACCCTTCAGTCCTCAGGCCGACGCTCTATCCACTGAGCCAAACTGGTTAGGCTATTTTGAACTTTTTAAAAGAGTTTACTTGATATATTTTTTCTGATAACTGTAAGTCATCTCTTTTGCCTCCCAAACTTAAAAAAAAAATCTACTTTTAATTTAAAGCACATACTGTGTTCCCTTCCTATGCACAGTATTTTGAACATAAGCATTCATTATTGCTGCTGGAGTATCATGATGCACTGATGTTAACTATTGGAGGGTTATAGGATCCACTAGATGGGCCAAGATTGCTATACATTTTATAGTTTTTAAAAAAATCTATGCTTTATTTCTGTCAGATCTAATATTTTAATTCTGACAACTGTCCTTACAGGCTACCTGTTCTAATCCCATCTACTTCACACTTTGGTTTTAGTTTGCTACTTATGATATCTATAGATTGTAATATCATATCACCACACTAATTTGAATAAATGTTTCTCTTGGTGTTAGTGAGGGCTATTTTGGTTAATTAGAGATATATTTGATGATGATTCTGTAATTGGTTTAGCTGGTCCACAGGGAAGAGAATGAATCCCAGAAAGTTTGGGATAGCTAATACAGTTCATTCAGTCAGTCATCAAATAAGTACCTACTACGTGTGTTCCACCAGCACTATATGGTGAAAATACTATTCCTAGATGTTAGGAGGCTTGGGGACAGGATTGATCCTAGCCTGCTGCTAAATACATCTATACCCTTAGGCTAGTCAAGCTCATATTGTGAAAAATATGAATTATTATACATGTTGTGAGCATCAATGAAATCTCATTATTCCTGTGAATGCAAGGGAGCGGGGAGTGTTTGGGAGTGAGGTGGAGAATACAGCAGAGTTGGTTGAACATGGAGTGGCGTTTCCAAAGAGTGTGCCGAAGGGATAGGGAAGGAGAGATGGACAGGAGAAAGCTTAGGGTGGAGAACTGGAGACAAGACAGGCTTACATTTTGAGCGGTGACTAGAAAAACAAGAACAGAGCCAGGTGGACTTGGTCCTGATGGCAGGTGCGTAAGCACTCAGGTTGTGAGAATTCACCACTGCCCAGCAGTAGTGATGTGGGATGGAGGGAGTGTGGGGTGAGGCAGCAGATCTTTGTCTCTCGGTTTGCAAGTTTTGGCTGCAGTGGGCAGTAGTTAGTGGGGGAGGATGCAACTTTAGGAAAGCAAAACCTGCTTAATTGTAACCCACATTTTAGATCTCCAGTATCTTTTTTCCTTTTTCTAATTGGTAAATAGTCTATGGTCATTGCTTGGGTGGTGATGAACTTTGTAAATCAATTTTTGTCTCCTGGCCTGAATATACTTACTTCTACTGCTTTTAGTTTCTTAAAGAATTAACTGAGTAAATTCAAAACCTCCAACCAAATATTTGCTGTTTATCATTTTCCCTTCCACCATCATGTCATATTTTTAGTGGCTGACTATGAAAGATTACATTAGCAAATTATAATAGGAATGCACTCTAAGTACCTAGTCCTAATGCTCACTTCTGATTTTGTAGACAGAAAAAAGATGGTTTATTAGAAGTTCTTTGCATAATACATCTGATTCAGTTCCATGTCATAAAGGCTGACAGGTTACATTTGTGACCAAGATGATGAGGGTGCATCAAATAGAACCTGGGCTTATAGGAGATATCAACACATAGTCACCTCCTACTTGAAAGATCTTTCTTCTCATGCATGGCGACTCACATGGCAAGGAAACAGGATATTCTGCGGCAACCTCATTTCTGATTCTGTCATCTTGAGCATTTCAGATTCCCTCTTCTTGAATTTAACATCTCTTCAGAATGAATTGTGAGCTCAGAGTTCACAGTTCAGCTCCAATATGGCTTCTTAGCAAGCTATTTAATTTGTTTATTTCTAAAGAAATACTACTCTGGTTTTGAGATGGAAGAAAAGAAAGAAAAGCAAGTCTAGAGATAGGCCTAATTACCATCTCTAGTTGTACAAATACTACCTGAAAGCAAGAACTAAAACAAACAACAAAACAATAAGCAGTAATGGAAATCCTGTGTGATACTTACAACTGCCCCCATGCAGTTATCAGCCACACTATTTGTTTTGTTTTGCCTGCCACTGACAGTTTAACCACATCACCCAGACATACAGACCAGGAATTTCAGTAATAATTTTAGACTTATGCATTACTGCTATCTTGATCCAGGCACTTGACTTTCACAAGCCTTAGGCCATGCATGTAATCCAGAATTAGATAGGAGGAAAGTGATTTATGGTAAAAACAATGATTTTATGTGAATATTCATTAAATAGCACCTCAAATTTGCAATAAGCCTCTCAGAGAAAAAAAATACCTTTTTTAAAAAATCTCATGTTTTGTTTAATTATTATTGTACTAGAGGCCCAGTGCATGAAATTCGTGCATAGCGGGGGTTGGGGGGGAGTCCCTCAGCCCGGCCTGTGCCCTCTCACAGTCCAGGATCCCTTGCTTATTACTGCCCACCTGCTTGCTGCTCCTTACTGCTCGGCTCACTGCTCCTTATCGCTGCCATGGAGGCAGGAGAGGCTCCTGCCACCACCGCTGTGCTCACCAGCCGCGAGCCTGGCTTCTGGCTGAGCGGCGCTCCCCCTGTGGGAGCACACTGACCACCAGGGGGCAGCTTCTGCATTGAGCATCTGCCCTCTGGTGGTCAGTGCACATCATAGCGACCAGTCATTTCGCTGGTTGTTCTACCATTTGGTCGATTTGCATATTAGGCTTTTATTGCATAGAAAGTGAAAATGATGTGTAGAAGTCTCGGGAAAATACTTAATAAAATTGTGGTAGATGTGGCAATGTTGACTTTGAATCTTTTTCTTTTAATTTCAGGGTTTGAATATAATCTTTCATGTAGCCTTGGCTCTTCTAAAGGTAAGTCTGTTTTTCTTTTAAAGTTACCAAACTCTCTGACCTCTCTGCCCTGAGAACTGGGCATAATTCAACTTATCATTGCTGACGCATTCTAGATTCTTAAACACACAGAAAAGATTTCTTTGAGGAACTCTGATCCTCTCCCCTCTTCCCATCTCTTTCGTTGTTGTTTATTTAGACTTTGTTTCTTTTTTTCCTTATAATCTATTTAATCTTGCTGTCATAGCTCTCATTCTAATAATTTTAAAAAAAGGTTTTCATTCATATGAGTTAGATGATATAAAAGAAGAAGTTAAAACCTGTTTCTATCAAAATGATGCCCGTTTTTTTTCTTAAAATACTTCTAACCATAATAACATCCCTGGAGATACCTAAACATGTCATTGAATTATTAGAAAGCTTCTGTAACATACAGACTAAAAAGGAAACTGCTACATTTCAATTTGCAGTTCTTTCTATGATAGCTAGAAATTTATAAGACACTTTAGAATTCAGTTATAATTACCTTGTTGGATTTTATATCAACATATCAATACTATTTTAATGTGTGGTAACAGCAAGACATTTGCTGCAGAGTTGGTAAAAATAACCCAGTCAGTTTTTGTTCTTCAGTCAAATATGACATTCCGTTGTTGAAAGTGATAATTGCCTTGTTTATTAAAAGATATAGGCTCACCTTTCCCCAGTAAAGCACAGTGGTTAAAATCGCAGCCACTGGACTCAGATTTGGGTCTAATTTCAGCTCCAGTGACCTTGGGTAATTAAGTGCTCAAACCCTGAGTTTTGAGATACTAATAGAAAATAATTTATGGGATTATGGTAAGAATTAAGTAAGGTGATACATAAAAGTTTCTAACATAGTGTCTAGAAAATTGTATTGCCTAATAAATGTTAGGTTACCTAAAGTCTTTTGGCTTAATAATGGCAAAGCTGGATTTGTAGCATTTTTATACAGCTTCTCCCTTGCTGATCTTGTTCATTTCCCCTGGCTTTATCTATAAATGTTCATTCTTCTCTTTATATTTAGCCTGCACTCAAATGTTTGGCAGTGGATTTAACAAGTCTGCTTAGATGTTTCAGAGGCACATCAAATCCGAAAGTCAAAACCAAACCAATATGCCCTCCCAGACCTGTTCCTCCTCCTCCATCACCTTCCCCTCAGCTGCTCAAAGTAGAAACCTGGAAGCTAGCCTCTCTTCTGTCTTCTCTTTTTTAAATCTCTGACATCTAAGGGGATTTCTTAATCCCCTTAGATGAGAATGTATAGAATCTTCCCACTTGGGTGGCTTGGGCTCTGAACTCTCTGACCTGGATGGTTGCCATGACCTCTTTCAGTAAGAAATATTGGACACCTACCAAGTGGTAGACACTTTTCTAGGCATTAGCAGTAAAGTATTGACGAGGACATACCCCTTGGAGCCTGTGTTCTGATGAATGAAAGATAGTAATTGCACAAATGTAATGACCTTAGCATTGTGTTTGTTTAGGTTTATCAAGGAGAGTGATGTTGGTGCAGAGGGGCCAGAGTCCCCTTTCTTTGAATTAGCTTGTCAATAAAAATGCTGTATGGGGTGATATTTGAGCTGAACACTGAATGAAAAGAAGTAGCCAGCTCTGCCAAAATCTGGAGAATGAGCCTTCTAGGCAGAAGAAACAAGTATAAAGGTCTTAAAGAGGGCTTTCTATGCTTAAAAAAGAGGAGGAACGCCTTTTTCTGGAGTGCGATGTGTAAGAGAAGCTGGTGGCTTGGCTTTGGGTTTAGCAGTGGAGCTAAGAGAAGCGGATGCTGTTCCTCCTCCAAATACTTGTGGCCATTGTCCAGCCCATTCCCACATGGCCACCATTCGTGTCCTTTTAAAACAAATTTTGTTATTTACTATTCAGCAAATATTCACTAAACACCTACTAGGAGACAGACACTATTTTATATGCTTGACTAGATTAGTGAACTAAAATAGCAAAAATACCATACTTGCCTCCATGAAGCCTGTGTTGTAGCAGACAGTTAATAACCAAGAAACATAACAAGTATGTAAATAGTGTGTATGAGAAGCGGTAGTGCTGTGGGAAAAAGGAGAAGTTCAGCAGGGTAGAGGGCGTTGTGGTCGGTTTTGCCATGTTAAATAGGGAGTCTGGTTCCTCCAAGTAAGGGGCAGGGGTGGAGGGGCTTGGGCAAAGGCTTGAGGCAGTGAGGGAGGGAGCGATGCTGATGTGTACAGGAGCATTCCAGGTTGGTGGAAAGCCCTGCTGAGGCTTTGTGCTCTGAGAAGGACGAGGGGAGGAGGGTCAGAGAAGTAACTGACTCCCTGACTTAAAACCCTTCAATGGCCTCCCACTGCTCTTGGGGAAACTTCACAGTTTATAATGGAACCCACAAGGTTTTCACAGTCTGGCCAAGTTTAGCCTCTTCTCATCTCCCCACTTTCCTCCCTCTCACTGCACTCTCTTAGTCAAGTCATAATAATCGACTATCTCCACAATCCTAGGGCAAGAATCCCTCCGTACCAACAGGATAAATAAGAGGCAACTAAAACAATGAGGGTTCTGACTTCTCTATACCCTTGCTAACCCTTATTATCACCTTTTTGATTATAGCCACTCCAGTGGGCGGCAAGCAGAATCTCCTTGTGGTTTAATTTGCATTTCACTGATGGCTAATGATGTTGAGCATCCTTTCATGAGTTCATTGGCTGTTTGTATATCTTCTTCTTTTTTTTTTTTTTTAGAAATATCTATTCAGATATTTTGCCCAATTTTTTAATTGGGTTACCTCATACTTTTTATTGTTGAGTTTAAGGGTTCTTACAGTCTTCTGAATTTGCAATGAGTTTACACATTGTTAGTTTTGTAACTTCCATGAAGGAATGCCTGTTGTCCTGTTGGTGGCAGCAAAACACCACTCCTTTGAAAATAGAAGCTACTAATCCAGCACTTCTGATTCTATGGCACTGGAATTCCTTTATATTGGTTTCCCCTTCCAGCATAATTTGAATGTTTAGTTTGTTTTAACTTTTCTCTCGTGTAGCTTCAGTTTGATGATCGGTGTAGTTTTAGTATGCTATCTTGTAAATGCTAAAACAAACACAAATGTGGACATTTAAAGTTCCAGAAATAATGCCTTTTATGGATTAAAGATCAATACTAGAAAAAGTGCAAGTTTATTCAGGGAGAACCAAGAAAGAATGTCCAAGGGTGACAACTAAACTTTGAGGAGGGCCTTTTGGGCAGAGTGAGCCCCGTGAAGAGGAGGCACGAGAAAGGTGGCCACGGCAGGTGCTTTGCTCTGGTGCATTTGAGGGTGATTCCTGGGCGAGGTTCAGAGGGCTTTAATTACATATCTGCCACCAGTTTACTGTGGGATTTTAATCAGGTCACCTAACCTTTCTAACACCTAATTTCTTTATTTATAAAATAAGGAGTCAGGAACATATGGTTTCCAAGGCTCTTAATTTTTGTCTTGCTGTCAGTCTATGCTAGATGTGTGTATGTGTATGTATTATGTATGCATACACACACACCCAGACACACTCTGTATATGCTACATACAACCATCTCAGTCTTTTAATGGATAGATAAGAATCATCCTGTAATTAGCATATTGATTATTTAAATGCTTGGCTAAAGTTTATCTTTGTCTCTTAAAGAGTTTGCAGAGTAACATAATAATATTAGGAGCAAAAGAATATTCAGTCCATTATAGTTAAAAATAATACCAGTAAACTATTCTCAATTCCATTTAAAAGGCCCTTTGGCACCATCCTTGTTGGTGAACAAACAGTTTGTTCTAAATTAGTGAAATGTTGTTGTGACTTGTGTGTGTGTGTGTGTGTGTGTGTGTGTGTGTGTGTGTGGCTGTGTGTATAAGTGCACACACTGCTGTACTACCATTATTCTTACTAGGTGTTTCCAGATGCTCAAGTACTATGTTGGATCCATGTAAAAATCTGACAGCTAAAATCACTAATTAGGTAATTGCGTAGCATTTACCATCTGTGTTGAGCTCTCAAATGCATTTCAAGAATAGTTAATAAATCAAATTAATAGTAGCAGAACTATCCATTTTTTAGCACTTAAAATATGCTTGGTGCTGTGCTAAGCACTTTTAAAGTAATCTTCATGACTGTTAGTTGTTTCTTTTCTTTTGTTTTTATTATGATGGCCATTTTAACCATTTCTAAGCATATAGTTCAGTGACATAAAGTGTATTCACATTGTTGTGCAGTCATCACTAACATCCTTCTCTAGAGCTTTTTCATCTTCCCTAATTGTAACTCTGAGTCCATGAAGCAATTACTCCCCATTACCCCCTGCTTCCAGCTCCTACCAGTAACTGTTTATTTTAATTAGCATATTGTATGACCTTGAATTTTAACTGTTATCCTATAAAGGTAGGCTGAGTCAAGATACTCATTTTACAAATGAGGAAACTAAGGCTTTAGAATTTAAGTAACTTGTCTACAGTCATTCAGTGTCAGTGATACACCAGACACAGAACTGGGCCTGTCTTGCTCTAGAACCCATGTCCTTAACCACTAAACTAGTGTGTGTGTGTGTGTGTGTGTGTGTGTGTGTGTGTGTGTGTGTGTGTGTTTGTTTTAAACCTTACAGTCACCTGTGAAAAAGAGACGATTATTCCCACTTCATACTCAGTTCCAGTAGTTCTCACTCAAAAACCCATGTTTTTTCACACTTAAATTGTATTCAAATCAGCTTTAATTTCACAAATTCATGTTGCCAACGTACTATGAATGAAAAGGAAGTTTTTTTATCCAAGCTTTTGGAGGACTGTGTAGGGGAGGAAAAGTTTTCTGGAACTCTTTTAGGATTCCTGGTTAGACCTATAAGTCAGATGACAAAGACAGATTAACAAGAGAAATGCAGACAAATTTAAATAACATATTTTACATGACATGGGAGCCTTCAAAAGGAAGCAAAGACCTGAAGAACTGATTAAACTTGAATGTTTTGATGTTAGGTTGGATGAAAAGTAGATAGTCTTGCAGAAATATGATAGGACAAAGGGGAGGTGAGCTAAATATAATAAACTGGGGGAAACTTTGCCAGGCTTGTTTTTTTATATTCTTCTCCACAGTCCTCTGTCTTGGAGATAAGGATGTTTCTTTCCTTCAAGTATAGGGAGGGCATCTCTCACATGAGGGTCTGATGACCTGATTCAGCGGAGAAGGACAGAAGAAGGTCAGAGAAACTTTCCTACTTCTATCATTTTCTTCTTCAGCTTAAAATATTCAATATGCCCAGGTACCATGTTTTGGGATAGTGTGTTCTGAACCCCATAAACTTCACATGTAAAGATAGTTGTCCCAATTTCAAAATGTCACTGGTTGAATAGAACAGAAACAGAACCAGAGCAACTCTGGAGCCATTGTTATATAAAAATAATTGAATTTAGGTTAATGAAAACAAGCTCACAATCAAGAATGATCACGAGTTCTGCTTATCCATTTCTTCTTTCACAGCCTGTAAGATGTATGAAGTCATCCCTGAATCCTGTTTAATGCCCTATTCAAACTTTATTTCACTCTGTCCAATCACTTTGTGTGAGCTGAGAATAGGGCGATGTTATCAGGAGAGTTTTGTCAGAGGATGTCACTGCCCAGTAAGTTTTTATGACCCTTTTTATCTGCAAGACTTGCCAGTTTTGCTTTTCCGCATGAAATAGACTAATTTTGTTCATTAAAGTGCTGACAGGGTTGATGACTCACTGTGGGAATTGATTGATATTATCACAATAGTATAACCAGTCAGAGGAAATTCAACTGAAGCATATTAAAATTTATTTGATACTTGGTTTATGCCGGTTGAAAAAAGGTTGAAATACGCTCCTTTTACTGGAAATACAATAACCCCAAACCTCAGAGCCTTACTCTTTTTTTCTCTCCTTTGTTTCTTTCCTGTGACTAAGGCTATTTGGCTTGGGCAAAGCCAAATGAATTTAGAATAAAATGTTTTATTTGTAATATTTATAACCTTGATTAATTAGGATATAGACTAAGCTGCTATTTAAAAAGAGAAGTAGCTCGTGAAAGAGAAACCATAAAAACAAAGTGGTTTAAATTAGATAGTTTATTTCTCTTACACATGCCAGTCCACAAACAGGAGAGCTGGCCCAAAAGGCAGGCAGCTCAGCTCCATGAATCACTGAGGGGCTTCAGTTCCATGTGTTCTTGCTTCACCATCTCGTAGTATGTTATCCTCGTGTGCATGGTTAAAACGAGATTAATGCCACATCAAGTTCTAAGTCAGAGGAAGAGGGAAATTTTAAGCAAAAGTAGACAGCAAGCAATTTCCTTTTAAACATGAGGAAATTGAATACATTACTTTTTTTCACATTCTATTGACAAAAATGTTGCCCATGGTCACACTTACCTGTAAGGGAACTAGTTAAAATTATTATGTCTATGGAAGAAAGGGACAATTTTTTAGAGAACAATTAGCAGTCATTATAATTGGCCCCTCTGGCCTTTCAGTGTCTGTGATGACCTTTATTCCGGCACATAAACACTTCATCCTTCCCAAGGGAAACGTTCAAAGGCCTCATTCGGTTACCTCATCTGCTCAAAGTTAAGGTTCTCTAAATGATCCACAGTCCTGTGTCTCGGGTCTGGGATGGTTCCTCAGAGTCCAGTGACAAGGTATCTGCTCATCTCACATCCAATGTACAGAAGTGGTAGGGAAATGTATAACTGGAATAAAAGCCCTCATTTGGAAAAGGGAAGAATGGGAAACACCCCATCATCAGTGGTCCATGGGAATTTACAAAACTCCTGCTCTAGCAGTAGAGAGGATTTTTGGTTAGCCCACCTGACTGCCGTTTGGTTCTAAGCTCTAGAAGCTACACTGTTACCCATTGTCCTTCCTGGTGGTATCTAAAGTTAGAGCTAGAGTGTACACCCTCCTTGGAAGTTGTATGGTTTTCAAAGCTACTTCCTATTTGTGGGGAGATGAAAGCCTGAGAGTTGTTTTAGTGCTCAAACTAAATATAAGTTATTTTTTTAGGCAAGCCTTTTGATTTGAGGGGGGGGGGTGAATTAATTCCCTCCATATTTTTATAGGCTTTCAGTTTTTTGCTTCTAGTTAATTCATTGTGAGTAAGTAAATCCAAAGATTGCTTCTAAACATTAATCCTTAAGTCTTCTTGTTCTATTTGTTTGTCTGTTTTCAGTGGCCCCTTCTCTTCATCCCCCATTTTATTTTTTAATATATTTTTTATTGATTTCAGAGAGGAAGGGAGAGGGAGAAATAGATAGAAACATCAATGATGAAAGAGAATCGTTGATTGGCTGCTTCCTGCATGCTCCTAATGGGAACGAGCCCACAACCCAAGTATGTGCCCTTGACTGGAATCAAACCTGGGATCTTTCAGTCTGCAGGCCGACACTCTATTCGCTGAGCCAAGCCAGCTAGGGCATCCCCCGTTTTAATAGTGGTTATCCTGAGGCCAGCCATAGCTTGGGTGGGAAGGTGACACTCTTAATTTGATCTTTGCCTCTTGGCTGACTGTCTATTTTGGCTGAGATGTTTCGAGATAACTTGTGAAAAAATGTAGAAGCTATTTATCCTTCTGTTTGGGAGATAAGCTAGATTTTTCAACCCCCAGGCCTCAAATCATTATACCTGATCAGTTTAGATTATAGACCACTTTCCAGCCGCTTTCTCTAGAGCGACAGGTATCACAGATACATACATGGTCTACTTTTTGAGGTTATCACAGGTAACAGTTTTACCAACATCATGACAGCATAAAAGGGATCACCAATTTTCCAGTCTGCAATATTTGTTTTCTTGCCTGTCTTTCACTCAACCACAAAGCCAAGAAACTTATTTCAAATTTTAGTGTTGGCAGCAATATCTGGGTACCAATTTCTGTACTAGAGGATAGGCCTGTGCTCCAGGCCTATATGCAGCTCAACTCCATGAGATGTTTCAGGAACCCAAGTTGCTTCAGCAGGGTTTTCCTAACTCAGGGCTGCTATTGATATTTTGGGCCAGCTAAGTCTTTGTTGTAGGTGACTGTCCTGTGCAGTGCAGGGTGTTTAGTAGTATTCCTGACTTCTGCCTGCGAGCTGCCAGTAACTTCACTAGTTACGACAAAAAAAGTAAAGTTGTGAAACATTGCTTATAATGTCTTAGAATCATTTTCATCTATGTGGTCAAAGCAGATATTAATCTACAGTGAAGAGGAAAAACACACCAACCAATCAAAATAGGCTAGATGTCATAATTAGCAATGCCATTAATATAATAATTATAACTTTATTCTATATTTTCAAAAGTTAAGTAAAAAAAAAAGTAAGATATAAAATAGGGCCAAAATTGAATTTTGAAATAAATTTTTTATTGATTTCAGAGAGAAAGAGAGAGGGAGAGAGAGAAAGAAACATCAATGATGAGAGAGAATCATTGATTAGCTGCCTCTTGCACGCCCCCTCCTGGGGATTGAGCCAGAAACCCTGGCATGTGCCCTGACCAGGAATTGAACCGTGACCTCCTCATTCACAGGTCAACGCTCAACCACTGAGCCACGCTGGTTGGGTGAGCCTTCTGCTTTTTGCATTGCATAAATTCACATTCCTAAGAAAATAATTCTAAATTTTGTCCTAGCTCAAATTCCAGTTTTGTATCTTTAGCCACCCTATGGAGAATCCTCAGAGGCCTTTGATATTTCTTTTTTGCTATCATTGTTTTTATGTGGATAAGTCATCTTATGTACAATACACCTTCAGGGGGTTCCATTTACAAAGACAATGATCTGCATGTCTACATCATGTCCTTGATTATTACACTTTATTCGTCTTTTCATTCTCCTATCAGAATATAGCACTAGCTCTGTGTCCCGAAAGCATCTTTATATCACACATCACATCCTCTCTCTCTGTTTGCACAGAGCCTTCCTAGCCCCTATGTTCTCCTTTCAAGGATGGTTCTTGACTCTTTCTGCCTGAACGAGTGCCTGCTGCACACACGCCTGGTACTGGCTGCTTTCTGTCTGGGAATTGTCTTTCAGCCTTTCTAAAAATCTACACATTTTTTTCAAGTCCAGCTTAAAAAACTGTCGAAAATCTGCATGTAACTTTTGACTCCCCCAAAACTTAACTACTAATAGCCTATTATTGACTGGAAGCCTTACTGATAACATAAACAGTAGATTAACACATATTTTGTATGTTATATGTATTATACACAATATTCTTACAATAAAGTAAGCTAGAGAAAATAAAATGTTATTAAGACAACCATAAGGGCCCGGCCAGTGATTGAGCATCGACCTATGAATCAGGAGATGCCTGGTCAGGGCACATGCCTGGGTTGCAGGGTCGATCCCCAGTGGGAGCAGTGCAGGAGGCACCCAACAAATTCTCTCTCATCATTGATGTTCCTATCTCTCTCTCCCTCTCCCTTCCTCTCTGAAATCAATAAAAATATTTTTTTAAAAAAAGAAAATCATAAGGGAGAGAAGATACATTTACAAATTTATTGAAAAAATCCACATGTAAGTGGACATGTTCAGTTCAAACCCATGCTGTTCGAGGGTCAACTGTATATATAAATGTAAAACAAATGGAAATTGGAACTTAATTCTTTAGTTAATTTGTTTATCTAGCCTGGCTAATCCCATTTCAAACATCTTACCCATTTACTTGTAGTTTTTATCTTCTCTAAATGTAATAGCTTGTAGAGGAGACATACGGAAGTGTCTTCTACTTACCACAGTGATTTCCGTATCATTTTCTTGAGTTTGGCTTTAATCCTATTATAGTAAACTAGAGGCCTGATGCACAAAATTCATGGAAGGGGCTCAGCCTTCACATCCACAGCGGCTTGCCTCAGCCCTTGCAGCCCCGGCTTCATCCAGAAGGTCGTCTGGAAGGATGTCCAGTCTAATTAGCACATTACACTTTTATTATTATAGATTCTGAGCATCTGCCCTCTTGGGCAAATAAACTTGTCAATCAGATGTTTTCTTAAAGCTGTATTTTATGTTAATATTAGTTCAGGTGTATATTGGCATTGTTTAGAAATCTTTGTTTGAGAACTTTAATGATTTGAATTTACAATATTCACTATTTATAGGCACATTACTATTTCCATGAACATGTACTTTGTTTCCATGTAAGATAGGAAATGTTGTTTTATTCAGCACCCTCCTCCCCAGTATATTTTTCACATTAAAACTCAAACTAAAACAATAACTTCTGGACTTCTCTTTGTGCAAAGTCCTTGGGTCTGTCTATTGACCCACCACCAGGGAACTAGCCTGCACTCCCCAAGTCAGATATACTTATTTCTGAAGCAACTGCCACCTGATAGTGAGCATAGTGCTAAATAACATTGAGTTTCATTTATTTTCTCTTGGCTTTGACACTGTTTTATTTTGTGTCAGTATTTTCCCTCTCTTCTTTTAGAAAGCCATAAATGTTGTACTTGCTTTCATTTTGACTTTTTTCTTACTAATTTAGATGGTAAATAAAAGAGAAACACACTTACCATCCCCTAGTTCAGTGATTCTCAACCTTCCTAATGCCGCGACCCTTTAATACAGTTCCTCATGTTGTGGTGACCCCCAACCATAAAATTATTTTTGTTGCTACTTCATAACTGTAATTTTGCTACTGTTATGAATCGTAATGTAAATAAATATCTGATATGCAGGATGTATTTTCATTGTTACAAATTGAACATAATTAAAGCATAGTGATTAATCACAAAAACAATATGTAATTATATATGTGTTTTCCGATGGTCTTAGGCGACCCCTATGAAAGGGTCATTCGACCCCCAAAGGGGTCGCGACACACAGGTTGAGAACCGCAGCCCTAGTTTAATGCATGCCTTTTAAAAAATTAAGCCTCGCCTGGCTAGTGTGACTCAGTGGTTGAGAGTTGACCCATGAACCAGGAGGTCAAGGTTCGATTCCTAGTTAAAGCACATGCCTGGGTTGTGGATTCAATTCCCAGTAGGGGGAGGAGGGGTCTGTGTGTGTGCAGGAGGCAGCCACTTGATGATGTTTCTCTCTCATTGATGTTTCTATCTCTCTATCCCTCTCCCTCTCCCTAAAAAATCAATAAAACATATAATAATTAAGCCCATACTTTAATTCTATGTGTAACTCACTTCTTCATTTGAACATAAGTCATTTATTAATTTACTCAATATTTATTTAAATGATCTGTGACCATAGTGACTAGGAACTGTTGGTAGTGAAGGTGCAAAGATGAGTATGTTGTAGTTCATATGAGGGGTTCACAGAGAGTTGGAGGAGACAGACAAGGATACAGGTATTTGCCGTAGAGTTGTTGCGTCATAGTCATGAACAGGCACAGGATGCAGAGGAGGGAGATATTGGCAGGGATGGCCTGAAAGAGATAATGACATTTGCATCTTGAAAGATTAGCAAGAAAAAGACAAGGAATGATATTTTGGGCGATGAGAACAGCATATGTGAAGAGCAGAGGCATCACAAAACACAGCATGTTTGGGAAGCGCCGAGAGAATGCTGCTAGGAGGTGTCAAGGAGACAGTGTAGTTGGAAAAGTATGTGAGGTCCAAATTGTTGAAGTGTGTCTTATGGTTACAGTTGTGTGCTAACCTTTGAACTTGTGAGCCAGAGGGTACCTTCAAACAGTTACACAGTCAGGTCTGATGTGTTTAGGAAGACAGTTTTGGAGATAGAGGGAGAGACTGAAATGTGAAGACTGGTAATGAATATGGAGACTGTTAGGAGAATAGCCCAGAGGAGAAATAATGAAGGCTTCTTTAACCAAGGCTGCAACAACAGGGGTGCAAGGGAGGGGCCACTGAGCAGCATTTCTCAGGTGCCGTCAGAGGGACTTGGGGATAGTTAGATGTACCGGACGATGTGCACTAAGGATTATTGCTACTCTCCACTTTTCTCTTACTCTTAAGCCAGGGTATCCCTACAGCCGTGGGCAAACTACGGCCCGCGGGCCGAATCCGGCCCGTTTGAAATGAATAAAACTAAAAAAAAAAAAAAAAAAAAAAGACCATACCCTTTTATGTAATGATGTTTACTTTGGATTTATATTAGTTCACACAAACGCTTCATCCATGCTTTTGTTCCGGCCCTCCGGTCCAGTTTAAGAACCCATTGTGGCCCTCGAGTCAAAAAGTTTGCCCACCCCTGCCCTAGACAGTCGAGTAGGGCTACCAGATCAGCTTCTGCTTGGGTCAGCTTGGTTCAGCTTAATGTATTGTGGTTTGAAGTCTATTAATAGACTTTCTGAGAAAGTAATCAAACCAATCCTATCTAATAAAAGAGAAACATGGTAATTGGCGTACGACCGCTACCCTTCCCATTGGCTAATCAGCGAGATATGCAAATTAACTGCCAGCCAAGATGGCGGCCGGCAGCCAGGCAGCTTGAAACTAACATGAGGCTTGCTTGCTTCAGTGACGGAGGACTCCAACATTCCCCGCCTGCCACTGCAGGCCTCTAAGCTGCAACTCTAAGCAACTATGTAACAAATATAGAAGCTAAACAAAACCCCAGAAACCTGCTTTAGTCTGCTGGGCTTCAGCCAGCAGGATCGCAACATTGTAAACAAAGGCCAGAAACCTGCTTTCAGAAGCGGAGGCCTAAGAGCTGGAGCCAAGCCTCAAAGCTAAAGCTGGCCCAGAATAAAAAGAAAAAAAAAGAAAAAAGGAGCAGTTGGGAGCTTCAGTCACCCACCAGCCTGAAAACAGCCCTCAGCCCCTCACCCAGACTGGCCAGGCACCCCAGTGGGGACCCCCACCCTGAAGGGTGTGTGACCAGCTGCAAACAGCCATCATCCCCTCACCCAGGCTGGCCAGGAACCCCAGTGGGGACCCCCACCCTGATCCAGGACACCCTTCAGGGCAAACCAGCCGGCACCCACCCGTGCACCAGGCCTCTACCTTATATAGTAAAAGGGTAATATGCCTCCCAGCACCGGGATCAGCGGAGCTGCGAGGCCTCCCAGCACCGGGATCAGCGTGACAGGGGGCAGCGCCCAAACCCCCTGATCGCCCTGCGGCTCTGTGTGTGACAGGGGGCGGGACCACAACCTCCCTATCCGCCCTGCTCTGTACCTGATAGGGGGGAGCTCCCCAACCCCCTGATCACTCTGCGGCTCTGTGTGTGACAGGGTGCGGCACCCCAACCCCCCACCCCCTATGGTCCCTGCTCTGTGTGTGACAGGGTAGAGCCATAACCTCCCCATCGGCCCTGCCCTGAGTGTGAGAGTGGCGGTGCCCCAACCCCCTGATTTGCCCTGCTCTGTGGGTGATAGAGGGCGGCGCCCCAAGCCCCTGATCCGCCCTGCTCTGTGCGTGACAGGGTATGGAGCCCCAACCCCCCTGATGGGCCCTGCTCTGTGCATGACAGGGGGCAACGCCCCAACCCCCTGATTGGCCCTGCTCTGTGCGTGACGGGGTGGCGCCGCAACCTCCCCATGGACCCTGCCTTGAGTGTGACAGGGGGCAGTGCCCCAATCCCCCAACCGGCCCTACCCTGAGCGTGACTGAGGGTGGCATCACAACCTCCCAATCCGCCCTGCTCTGTGCATGATGGGGACAGCGCCCCAACTCCCCAATAGGCCCTGCTCTGAGCCTGACCAGGGGCTGCACCTAGGGATTGGGCCTGCCCTCTGCCACCTGGGAGCAGGCCTAAGCCAGCAGGTTGTTATCTCCCGAGGGGTCCCAGACTGCGGAGAGGGCACAGGCCGGGCTGAGGGGCCTCCCCTCCCCCCAGAGTGCACAAATTTTTGTGCACCGGGCCTCTAGTCCTATATAATAAAAGCCTAATATGCTAAGTGTCCAGTCGACCAGTCGACTGTTCAACCAATCAAAGTGTAATATGCTAATGATATGCTAAGGGCACACAACTGCTCGCTATGTCATGCACTGACCATCAGGGGGCAGACGCTCTGACTGGTAGGTTAGCTTGCTGCTGGGGTCCGGCCGATCAGGACTGAATGAGATGGGCTAGACACACCCTAGAGCTCTCCCACGGTCCCTCCCTGGCTGGCCAACTTCCCCCATCTCTCCCCCATCCCGATTGTGCACTGGTGGGGTCCCTTGACCTGGCCTGTGCCCTCTCACAATCCAGGACCCCCTCAGGGAATGTCAAAGAGCTGGTTTCAGCCAAATCCCACAGAGAGAGCGCTGCTTAGCCAGAAGCCAGGCTCATGGCTGGCGAGCGCAGTGGCAGTGGTGGGAGCACTCTCCCACCTCTGTGGCAGTCAGACATCCCCTGAGGGCTCCCGGACTGCGAGAGGGCACAGGCTGGGCTGAGGGATCCTCCCTGAGTACACAAATTTTGTGCACCAGGCCTCTAGTTGATCTTATAACCAAACTTTGTACTTCAAGTCAGCAACTCTGAGAGAGCCACTGTGTTCATATATAGGGGTTGTTCATATATAGGGGGTGTTCATATATAGGGGTGTTCATATATAGGGGTGTTCATATATAGGGGGTGTTCATGTATAGAGGTGTTCATATATAGGGGGTGTTCTGTTTCCTCTATGATGTGACCTTCCCTGACATGATAAGGGATTTTATCTCTGGCAGTTTTTTACCAATAAGTTATATAAAGGAGGACATAATAAGCCACAGGTTCTTGGAAAGTTGCACAAAGATAGCAAAGAGCAAAGAGCTGTTTTCTCCTTCATGATGCTTCTCAGGTTCACCATAGCTCTGTTTCTATGGCAACCACATGGTCTAGGCTCTCATTTTCTCACATTTGACTTACTGAAGAGTTTTATGACTTGTCTACCTTCAGTCTCTTCCTCTCTTAAACTCCCTGTCCCTCTCCTCTGCTATCAGATTAATCTTTTTAAAGAACTATTTTCATTGTATTTCTCTATCTGGCATTCCATTTTCATCATAATCTGGCCTCAAATGTACCTACTGGGAACATTATTACATATGGCCAGTTGTCCCTTAATTGTCCCAATCATGCATCATGTTTCCCCATAAAGTCTAATACCTTTGAGAGCAGAGGCCCCATCACATGCTAGTGTTGTATTCCACCCAGCAGCAAGCACAACTCTTGGCTTGTGGTGTGTATACAGAGAGGCAAATATTTCCCCTTTTGCTCTTTGTCCCTGGGTTTATTTATTCCTCCATATCCCACTAGGACTGAGGGCTGTTTCTGGTTGTTTTGTGTTAATTTTTTTTCCTTCCTAACGTAGTTGATGGTTATATAGCACATATTATCCAAAGCTTGCAGGACATTTTAAAAACCAATATTATCATATCTTCGCTTTTAAATATAGAATCCTCTCTCTCCTTTAGCAAAAACCACAATGACACAGCTACTTGCATGTCTAAAATGGGTTCTGCATTTTTTTTGTGGCCAGTCTTTCCAATGGTCATAGATTAATTGTAGCCTTTAAGAAGCATTACATTTGGTATTAGTCACGGCACTACTGCAGGTAACCAGGTAGACCAATTTAGTTGGAGTGTGGTCTGTTTCTTTAATGTGTATAGACATAGGTTCAGAGGGGGAAAAACAACTCGACATTCATGAAGGATATATTCCAAAGTGCTCTTGAATTTCCTAATTTTTAAGATCACTGTGATTTTTAACTCATTTTATTTATAAAATTGAGAGAAAATATCCACTTTGCCATCAGAACATATAATAACAAAGACAAAGATTACAAGCTTGGCTTACTCACTACCTGCCACATGGAAGTGAGTACTAATTCATTCCTCAGCAAACCCACAAGTTGCTATGTTGTGACCTTGTGGGGTCTCTCCAGGAGAGCTGAAGGAATAAATATTAAATCTTTAAATGTTAAGAGGTTACTTTAGTTGACTTCCGGTTGCTAAAGAAAAGAAATATTAAAAAGGCCCTGTAAAATAATAACATTTTAAATTAAAATTAAATAAATGAGTAGAAGAAGCTGAGACAAGAATCTTATTTTATTTATATTTTTTTTACCAACTTGTTAATAAAGCTCTCTCTCCTCTCCCTGTGAGCCTTGCCCTGATATTTTCTAATTGGAAAGAGATAAATACTCAGGTTTCAAATGGATTCAGAATTTCAGAAGTAGCAAAAAAGTGAGAATGTGGGTGATTCTTCCTCTACATTCACTGGTGAGGATCAGCTCCCTCTGCACCTCCCTTACGAGTTCAGCACTTATGTACCTCGGTATTGCCGCGGGCTGTCCTGCAGGCCGGCAGGAACACGTGGACACGTGCATACAGTCTTCCCTGCCTGGTGGGCTCCTTTACCTAGCGCATACTCATGTTTTCCAAACAGGGCTTAACAAAGCAACTTATACATCGCAGATTTTTGCAAAATATTTAAGTGACTAAAAGTATTAATAATAATAGTTATCATTTATTCAGTGTTTATAAGGCCCACGAACTATGCTAAACCCTCATGTGTTCCTTTGGTGTGTCAGACATTACGCCATCCGCTTCCATGCATGATCATATTTCATCATTATTATGTATTATAGTAAAATTATCGCCAAAATAAATGATTTGCTCGTTTTTCAAAACCAGTTTGCACCATCTCTCCACGATCCTTGGTTTCTCACTTCCCTCAGCTTTCCAAATTCAATTGATCTACACCTCATGTAAGCCCTATCTACAAAAGTATCTTGAATTTGCCCTCTTTTTACATCTTTCCTGTCACCACCTTGGTCTAAGCTACCATCATTTCCTGCTTATCCTACTGAAATAACGTCCTGACTGGTCTCCATGCTTCTACACTCGCCTTTTTACAATCCACATTCCACAGAGGATGAAATAGTATGGCTGTACAGTGTCTTTTTTTTTTTAATATATATTTTTATTGATTTTAGAGAGGAAGAAAGACCGAGAGAGAGATAGAAACATCAATGATGAGAGAGAATCATTGATCAACTGCTTCCTGCACGCCCCATACTGGGGATCGAGCCGGCAACCCAGGCATGCGCCCTGACTGGGAATTGAACCCTGACCTCCTGGGTCATACATTGAGGCTCAGCCATTGAGCCACATGGGCTGGGCAAATGTCTTACCATCTTATTTCAGAACATGGACTTGTCTGTTCACAAAAAGACAGTGTCCCCATCTTGACATATTCATTTTGTGGAAACAAATTCACTCACTAATTCATGGGCTGACCCATATAACTCCACTGAAAATATTATTTTTCACAGAAACAGCTATTAAACTTCACCTATCATTCCATGTGACACGGAGATGCCAGAGATAGCACATTTCACAGAGAACTGGAGACAAACCAGAGGAAGAAAGTAGAGGCAATTCACAACTTATCAAGATGAACGCAGCACCTCATTATTTTTAACAGCAATGACAATACACACACATAAAAATAAAAAGTAAAATGCTGATTTAGCTTGAGAAGATCAAGGAATAGTTTAGAATCTATCTGTTGTAATTTTAACCTGATCAATGAAAATTAAAGAATAGGCGCTCTAACATTTATGCATGCCTTCTGTGTAAGCTTGGAAACAAAGAGGAGCCCTGCGCACACCGCCCAGGGAAAGGGTCGGATGAAGTGGGGTAGCATTCCATTGTGCAGCCTGCACCTCAGACATGGCTTGGAGAAGATGCTCTTCTGTAGACAGTTGGCTGAGCTGCCAAGGATGTGGCCTCTGTGGCTGTTTGATTGAAGAAGAGGTGCTTCTCAGTTAAGCACTGAGAAGGCACCTGTGCTCCGTTACACAGTGTGTGTTTAGCAGTGACTGTCCTCCAGGCAGGCTTTTGGGAGCCCCCTCCCTACTCAAATCTATGAACCTTCGACTCTTTCTTACCAGATGGCAGGCACAGGCTCCAGACCAATCCCATGCGGAGTGAAGTGATGGAGCACAGTCTTCCTAATAAGATTGTTTTTTTTAAAAAATGGCTCCATTCATTGAAATATAGCATGTTACAGTGCAGGGGACACCAGGTTCCTCTCTGTGTAGCTGGGCTCTGGGATCTTGGCTGCCTGGCTCTGCCTCAGACAAGTTTTATGATCATGAGCACTTCACTTTCTGCTGTCTCAGTCCTTTCTTTCATTAGTAGGATAAACATGTTTTCTAGAGTCTAACAACGTCACATTACTTAGAATTCTGCTATCATGGCTATGTATATAATATTCTCATGCTTTTGATCATTTTACACTAAAATCTTCACTTTGTATGGTTTTTAAAAAAATTGTTTTGGGAAGAAATAAAGGCTTGACCGCCACATATAGATATCTTATTTAAAATATTTTGTTAATTAATATTTTAAATGCTTAAGGAAACAAACTTTTGTTTTTCTGAGGTTTTAGAAAAGGAAACCAAACAATATTCTGTTAAGGAAGGCAATATTTTCCTTTAACCCAATTCCATAATTAATCTACTTTTCTAACCAAGATTACAGATATATGCTGATAAATATGTTTCTGTTTTGCTACCTGAAGAGATCTCGAACTCGTATTTGTTAGAGTAGGAAGTAAGGCTCAGGAGGAAGTTGCTCTACTCTCAGCCCTGGCACTCACTTTGTGCCATGCACAGCTCCGCTGACACCAGCTACAGAACTGCTGCCCCAGCGTTATGAATCCATATTGGTTCCTTGTTGGGCTGAAGTTAAGAAACTGTCCCTAGAGAGAACCAAGATGGCGGCATAGCTTAACGCCGGAGTTTGCTGCTCTGAACAACTACTTCAAAAGTGAAACCAAAAAACGGAAGGGACATCACCCAGAACCACAGGAACGCTGGCTGAGTGGAAGTCCTACAACTAGGAGGAAAGAGAAACGCATATGGACACTCAGAGGAGGCGCAGTGCTGAAGTCAAATTCTGAGGTGCGGAGTGCGCGAGCGGGCTGGCGGCGGAGGGCGCGGTTGGCGTTTGAGCTCCAGATCCGGGCGAGTCTTTAGGGACCCAGACTCAAACGGGAGAAGCGGGACTGTCTGGCTTCGGTCAGAGCGAGTGAAGCTTTCTCTCCGAGCTTTGCAGCGGGTGCTGGGACTCAGAGAGGCAGAGCCCCTGGGGACAGGACTGAGAGCCGCCATAACTGCTCTCTCCGGCCCACCCTGTTGATCCTGTGCGACCCGCCCCGCCCAAGCCCTGCACACAGGCATTTGCCGGATAGCCTCAGGCAAAGGCTAGATTAGCACCTCCCTAGAGGACAGAAGTTCTCTCACTGCTGACACAGCTGATTCTCATAGCCACTTGGCCTGGAGGTCAAACCCTCCCTGGAATTAGCTACAACAATCAAGATTTAACTATAAGACTTCGAACAAAGACCACTAGGGGGTGCACCAAGGAAGCATAACAAAATGCGGAGACAAAGAAACAGGACAAAATTGTCAATGGAAGATATAGAGTTCAGAACCACACTTTTAAGGTCTCTCAAGAACTGTTTAGAAGCCGCCGATAAACTTAATGAGATCTACAAGAAAACTAATAAGACCCTCGATCTTATATTGGGGAACCAACTAGAAATTAAGCATACACGGACTGAAATAACGAATATTATACAGACTCCCGACAGCAGACCAGAGGAGCGCAAGAATCAAGTCAATGATTTGAAATGCGAGGAAGCAAAAAACACCCAACCGGAAAAGCAAAATGAAAAAAGAATCAAAAAATGCGAGGATAGTGTAAGGAGCCTCTGGGACAGCTTCAAGCGTACCAACATCAGAATTATAGGGGTGCCAGAAGATGAGAGAGAGCAAGATATTGAAAACCTATTTGAAGAAATAATGACAGAAAACTTCCCCCACCTGGTGAAAGAAATGGACTTACAGGTCCAAGAAGCGCGGAGAACCCCAAACAAAAGGAATCCAAAGAGGACCACACCAAGACACATCATAATTAAAATGCCAAGAGCAAAAGATAAAGAGAGAATCTTAAAAACAGCAAGAGAAAGAAACTCAGTTACCTACAAGGGAATACCCATACGACTGTCAGCTGATTTCTCAACAGAAACTTTGCAGGCCAGAAGGGAGTGGCAAGAAATATTCAAAGTGATGAATACCAAGAACCTACAACCAAGATTACTTTATCCAGCAAAGCTATCATTCAGAATTGAAGGTCAGATAAAGAGCTTCACAGATAGGGAAAAGCTAAAGGAGTTCATCACCACCAAACCAGGATTATATGAAATGCTTAAAGGTATCCTTTAAGAAGAGGAAGAGGAAGAAAAAGGTAAAGATACAAATTATGAACAACAAATATGCATCTATCAACAAGTGAATCTAAGAATCAAGTGAATAAATAATCTGATGAACAGAATGAACTGTTGATTACAATAGAATCAGGGACATAGAAAGGGAATGGACTGACTATTCCTGGGGGGGAAAGGGGTGTGGGAGATGCGGGAAGAGACTGGACAAAAATTGTGCACCTATGGATGAGGACAGTGGGTGGGGAGTGAGGGCGGAGGGTGGGGCGGGAACTGGGAGGAGGGGAGTTATGGGAGGAAAAAAAAGAGGAACAAATGTAATAATCTGAACAATAAAGATTTAATTAAAAAAAAAAAAGAAAGAAAATAAAGGACTACTCAAAAAATGTAAAAAAAAAAAAAAAAAAGAAACTGTCCCTAAAGGTGATCCTTTTTGCCTTCATCTGGCTACAACTGATTATTTATAGCAAGTAAATTAATATAACACTTTAATTCTGAGATTGTAAACTTTTTAAACTAGGGGCAGTTCCCAGTTATATTATGTCTAGGGAAAGATTAATTTGACCAGAGTCTATCAAAACAGTGTTTTGGACTATTAACTGAGTGTCAGGGTCTGTGGCTTAAGAAAGTTATTTTTGCTTTGAGAATCTCAACATCAGTAGTTCTTTAAATGTATACTCATTATATTGTAGGTTTTTTTGTTTTATCACATTGTGTATTTGTAAAAAAAAAGTCCTTCTAATGTGGCTAGCCTTCCCATAATACTGAAATACTGCTGCACATCCTAGCATTGCAGAGTCATTATTATTGCACAAACACGTCAAGTGGAGGGTGTGTCATTTCTTGGATGCTAGATCCTTGCTCTTCTGTCCACACTCAATCATTTTGCTCTAAACCTCTTTTCAGTGGAGATTTCAGTAATCTAACAAGGATTGGAGCTTCCCACTTTGAATACACAGTATAAAATCAGACTTTTACCTGTTTTTGTCATTAAAAAGCAAGAGTAAATAAAGGTCAGCATCTTAGCTGGCAGGCTGTCTGATTTTTCTGTGACCATCACGTTAGGAGAAGCTAGTTCATCTGTCTGTGGGTTTAGGATTCAGCAGCATAAGCTGTCAGACGAACACTGATTGAAGGTGGACAGGGAGGGGAAGCGCATCTGTCCAACGATCGCCATTGGCTTCTTATTACAGCATTCTCCCTCGAGACTCGCTCTGCATGCTCATTCACCTACCTCCTCTTCCCTCCCTGCCTGCCTACCCCTTCATTACTGATTCACAGCGAGAGGCAGCAGCAGCAGCAGCAGCAGCAGCAGCGCTGCTTGTCACGAATCAAGGATTGCAATGAGCTCATCCTTTTTCTCCTTGCAGCTTCACAACTGCTCTGGCTTCCTGGTTCCTGCTGCTGCTGTCTGCTCACACACAGACACGCACACACACACACACACACACACACACAACACACAAGCACAGTCTCTCTCTCTCTCTCTCTCTCTCTCTCTCTCTCTCACACACACACACACACACACACACACACACGCACACACTAGACCCTTCTAAGCAGCTTGTACATTTTGACACATGTATCTGAACTCTCCTACATCATTCTTGGCCATTTTCTTGCATTCCATTGCTTTTGCCGTTTTGCATTGACATCAGTAGTTGATTTCATTTTCTGATCTTCTTCGGGGCTCTTGCACTGTGGCTAATTTAGCCAAAATGTTTTTCTTGTGGAGACATTAGCTGACAATTCCCAGAACGGACTGGATTGTGCTTGCTCTTGGGGAGACCAAAGCCAGGCTCCCCTCCCACTACATCTCCTAAAATTGTGGATGAGAGCTCCAGCTTGCTCATTCTGGATACCTACTTACTGCTCATGGAACAAGGGGTGCCCTGCCCAGCCCCAGCTGCTAAGCTCACACCTCCTGTCAAAAAGTCCCAGGACATGCACGACGAGAGGACCAAGCTGGTGAATGAGTATGCGTGTCGCGTGCTGGAACTTCTGGGGATGGGGCATCGCCTGTTTGTGCCTCGGCTCCTGGCGGTGAGACTGTTTTTCATTGAACTTCATTTGGGGGGAATCTGCCACCCTCCGTGAGGATTCCTTGTGTCCTGGAGGAGCTTGCAGTCTTTTTTCCTCCTCCTTTCTCACTCAACCGAGAAGGAAGTGCCGAGTGGCTGCGGCCAGGGGCTCTACCCAGCCTGGTCCACTCCTTAATTGGCTAGAGGAGACAGTTCTTTTCCAGAGCCCAGGGCACAGTAGTGGCATTATCTCTGTGGCAGCCAAAATAATGGTTTTCTGGCTGGCTCGGCTCAGCAGTAACGCAGAATACTCAAGAGCTTGGTGTAGGCATCCTCTGCCTATGTCTCCAAAGGGTTAAATTGTATAACAGATGTTATTGCTACTTATTTAGACTGTGTGTGGTTTGCTTTCTAACCTCCCCATCTGATTGCCAATTTGATTCTTTTGGGGGTGGGTGGGGGGATTAGGGAATTTTACCCCATAAAAATCTTTGAGTGGGAAATTGTACATTTCGCTCCCGGAATGTTCAAACTGTGTATCTATGAAAGAGCTTAAAACTATTGAGTCTGTGAGTGGATCGGGGAAGTCTGGCTTGCTTTTTTTTTTAATTTCCTGAACAAGAGAAAAATCACCTATTCTCACTTCCTACCAAGGGTTAAAATTAATACCCACAATCACTGGCGCAAGGTTTCTTTTTAGTGGCTTGAGAACTACACCTAGCAACTGTTCTATAATGTAATTGGGCTGCAGTAGTCCTAAACTATTATTTGGTATTTGAACAAGACTAATTTAGCTTTGTCTGTTTTATATAATGGAGTTTAATACCATTCTGCTTGTTCCTCATTATGGTTCTCTCACATTTGAGTCTTTTAAGAAGTACAGTATTGACTCGCCTGAATTTAACTCTTTTCTCTCACATATTTCCCTCTAGTATAGCTCATCTTTGTTTATACTTATCTTTACCATTATTAATTCAGTCTTCACATATTTATTTGCATACAAATATAATCTCCTGCATAATCATAACAGACATGTTAGGCAACCACGTCTATAAGGGATTTCTCATCCTGAAGAGAGTCTGTTTATCATTCCAAGATGTAGATAGATGCAATGACTAGCACACAATTATAGGGAGGAGGGCTGTATTTTTGAGAAATATCATTCCTTTGACATTTAAAAATGAAAGAAAAAGAACTCAATATGTGTTTTAATGCCCAGGTGAGGTCATCAGTGCTCATTTGGATTTTGTTTTCCTGAATTACATTTTTTCTTAACACAGGAGAAAACTGAAGGTTCATGATTCTATTAGAAAGGTGTTTGTTCTTTTAAGGTGAAATAAAAATTTTAAGTGAAATAAAAAGTGTGGTATTTCAGGGGCTTTGACACTAAGAAGTACTAAATATATATTCTACAAATTCTCTGCATCTCTGAGGAATCCGTTTTGGCTGAATACAGTTCCATGTTCTTAAAGACCACACAACTTTGTGTCACCAGGGCTTGAACTGGTAACTCTCTGTAATCTGGGGCTGCCTCTTTTTGACATTTACATTTTCAGTGTTTTAAAGGAAAACATAAACTGATAACTAAGAACGTCCCTCATACTCAAATCTTCATTAGAGATTAATTTAAAACACACTATTAATGATAAAATCCACAGGGAGTTAGGTTCCCAGCTCCAGGTCTTAGGGAGGTCACACATATTTGTATGTTGCAACTATGCAGTCAGCCTGGTTGCCTATCTGAGGAAGTACATCCCTTGGGTTGTTTTAGGCTCTAAAATTCAGAGTCTAGGTCATAGTGTCCCATACAGTACATGTGAGAAGTATATGCCGAGTTGTCCAGAGGCCATTTGGAAATCTCTGATGATATGCAGTGTTGCACTTATAAGATTATTCATAGAATGGGATACTCTACATATTGGGAAGTCACATGCCTGTTCATTAGCAATATGGCTGTGAATTGGGATCAGCTAGCCAATGAATTACTGCTCAAATTTTAGCACGTGTACTGGGGGAAGTACAGTTGTTCAGACCTCTCTGATTGGACTGGCTAATGATGTGGGATCGATGGCTGATCTGCCAGGATGGGCCTACGAGGAATCCTGCCACATGCAATATTGTCATCTTTCTAGTACCAGTCAAGAGGGCCGGCACTGGAGTTTAGGTCTTTAGTCATGTTTTACACTTGATCTTAGCCAAAAGGCCGAGAAGCGATTTTAGTCATGTTTTAAACATGAACGTGTGTGAGTTAAATATATACAAATACCTAATTTTGCTTTACAGATCCCAATAGTTTTTTGTGTGCAAGACAACTTAACTTCTTAATGAAGTTGTTCAAATAAAAGGAGATTAACCTAGATGGTGTTGTAGATTTGGACTTTGAGCCTTAGTTATTGCTCCCTGGTTCACAGAGGGACCTCAACCTGCTGGGACACCAAGCACATCATTGTTCGTCAAAGGTAATTCTAGTCAAGAACACCCCCCCTTAACAAATCAGGCGCATGGACTTTATTGTAGACTAGAGACCCAATGCATGAAATTCGTGCAAGAGTAGGCCTTCCTTTCCCCGCTGCAGGCACTGGCTTCCCTCCGGCTGCCGGCAGGCACTGTGGACCCAGGCTTCCCTCTGGCCGCAAGCAGGCACCTGGGACCCAGGCTTCCCTTGCAGGCCCAGCTTTGTCCAGAAGGTCGTCTGGAAGGACTCCCGAAGGACATCTGGTCTAATTAGCATATTATGCTTTTATTATTATAGATATTACCAAAAGGCGTATATTCTGTAGGTAGACTCACCAAATAAATGTTTCTTTGTTGAAATTAAAACACCAAAACAAGAGACATAGGTGTCTTTGATGCCAGCTAAGTAATGGTTCTGTCTTCTAAAGCCTGTGCTTCCAAATGTCTCAGACCTCCAAAAATATTGCTCAACCGAATAGAAATCTTGTTAGACACTCTATATAACTAAAGGAAGAAAAAGCCAATTTGTGGTGGAAACAGCAAAGGTGAGAGAGAAAATCATGCCTAGATGTCTTTTCAAATAATTCCCTAAGATAATCTAACCTAGAATTTGATGCTTATCAGAGGCCCTTAAAGAAGATTTGCCATCCAGGAACAGTTAGAGGTTTGGGATAGAAGCACTGAGAGCTGACACTGAAACGTCAGGATTCTTCCTTTCCACTCACCCTGCCTCCTTTAAAAAATCACTTTAAAATGGGAAGCTCTTGCATTGAATTTTTCAGTGGGAAGAACACACTCAAAATGGTATCAGCAGAGGCACATAGCCAGAGTTCACACTCTTATAAGTGTGTGAAATTTGGAGAAAGAGGAAAAACTTTTACTCTACTTATGTTCAAAATCTTTCCCCTCTAAATGTTTCCACCTTTGGCTGTTATATGACATGGGAAGTCATTGTCAGATCGTGACATGTTAATATCAGTGTTGACTGTACTTTCCATATGATACTCCAGGCACTGTGCACAGTGAATCCAAATGACTCTCAGGCCAAGGAGGGTGGATGAATATAGGCAAATGCTTAGCAGTCTCTTCAGTAGCCATGTCAAGGTCTAATTTTGATCAAATTTCTTATGCAGTCTAATTACATGCTAGTTGGTATTTTTTAAATTTGTGGACTTTTTAAAAAACATTACTTCTAAGCAGGGAATTAAAGAGCAGGGGATAACAGATGGCTCATTGGAAAGAGATTATAACTCTTAAAAGAAGTTAGAGTCCCAGATAGAGCGATTGCTATGTAGACTTCTGATGCTGCCCAAATATAAAAATCAACTTTATATCAAAATAAGTCCTAAATCCACTTTCTAATCTGAATTTTATAAATTTTGATTAAAAAATACTGGGTTGGCTTAAAGTGGAGCCTTTATGAATCCATGGAATACATGAATGTGGTGTCTACCATGTGCCTAGCAATTTGCTTAATTCATTTTACTAGGAGAGTGGGAAGGATGATATATTAACATCCCACTTACCTATGAGCTCTGGCTGTTTCTTTCTACCTACTTGGAAGGAAATAGAAGTTGGAATTGTTTAAGTGTTTTTAACTGTCCAGGTAATCTTTTTATATAATCTATTCAAATGAAAGAAGTAGTGTTACCTTGGAAGATATAGTTAGTAAACACATTTCCTATCATCATTTTGTGACAGAAAATTTGGAAAACAAAAGGTGAGTGTTATGAAGAGCTGGGAGAAGAATGTTCTGGGCAGAGAGGACAGCTAGGGCAGTAGCCTTCAGTTATGGATGAACCTGGTGTGTATAGAAACCAGAAAGAAAGCCAGTGTGCCTGAGAGGGATGTGGTTCAAGATGAGGATGGAGGGGAATGGGGGCAGATTATGAAGGGTTCTGTGGGAAATGCTAAAAATTTGGGTTTTTATTCTGAGCACACTAGGAACCCTTGGAGGGCTTTAAATGGAAGAGTGACATGACCTGAAGGGGTATCATGGGGCTGCTATACGGAGAGTAGGTTGTCGGGAGCAAGAGTAGAAACAGGGAGGCCAGTTAGGAAGTTACTGTGGTGGCTCACCTGAGAAATAACAATTGCCTGGACCACAGAGGTGAGGACAGCAACTCAGACCCTATTACAAGCAGGAATTTCTCTGACTTCCTTATACTCTCTCAGTGTACTATTAATAGTTAATTTATTGTACTTCTGAATTTAAATAAAGTAATATTTTGAACTAGTGCTTAGTTCTATGATTTCTAGCCTCCGTGTTTTTATTTGTTTTTTTTTTTTCTTTCTCATTTTATTACTGAAGTCTTGCATAATTAAGTACTGACTCTTAAAACATCTAATATCTTTTTGGCTTACTTCTATGTTACTGAGTCTGCCTGAATCTATAATTTGTATCAGGTATTTTCCATAAATCACTTACAATTGTTTATTAAAATACTTAGTGTCTTTCTTATTACAAAATTTTTCCTGCAGAAAATACAACAAAATATATTTAAAGAAATACTCAAGCATGATGCTATCCAGAGAAAAATTTTATTTCATTTTCTTTTAGTCTTTTTTCTATGCATACATGTACTTATTTCTAAGTGGTTGTTTTTTTTTAAGGAAGTAAATTTTGCAAACAGTAGTTTTCATAAGAAGTTCAGTAGTTAAGTGGCTTACTTCATTTACTTTTCATAGCATTCTTTTTTTTAATTTTATTTTTTAAGTTAAATGTATTGGGATGACATTGGTTAATGAGATTATTACTGTTTTCAAATGCACATTTCTATGACACATGATCTGTTGAATTGTGTGCCCACTACCCAAAGTCAAATAATCTTTCACCACCATTTATTTGGTCCCCTTTACACTTTAGTACCCTCCTACCCCCCTTCCCTCTGGTAACCATAGCATTCTTTAAGGTATTCGATCAATTTCTTATTTCCATCATGAGCTGCTGAAAAGCCATCATCCAATTAGGTGTTTATTATATAAGTCAGATGGGCTCTGGTTGCATTGTCTGTGTCTTCAGCAAGCTTTGTAGTAATATCCGTAAAATGCCTGTAAAGTCACAGATTCGTCCCAGGTTTCAATTTTTTTCCTGGCATTTATTTTTCTCTCACAGCTGTAACTTGGTTAGCATTGCCACGATCCACCATTGAAATCTTCAGGCAATATAAATTAAATATGTTAGCCTGTTAATTAATTCTTATATTGCTTCTAGGATTTATGGTGACTTATTTCAACTTTGAATCAAGAGATTAGAAATCTCTTTCGCCGAAACCGGTTTGGCTCAGTGGATAGAGCGTCGGCCTGCGGACTGAAAGGTCCCAGGTTCGATTCCGGTCAAGGGCATGTACCTGGGTTGCGGGCACGTCCCCGGTGGGAGATGTGCAGGAGGCAGCTGATCGATGTTTCTCTCTCATTGATGTTTCTAACTCTCTATCTCTCTCCCTTCCTCTCTGTAAAAAATCAATGAAATATATTTAAAAAAAAAAAAAAAAAAAAAAAAAAAAAAAAAAAGAAATCTCTTTCTAAAATGTTTTAGAACTAACCTAGATATTAGCTATAAAAAGTGCATTCCAGAAAATAGAAATTCTTTTTTCAACATGTGTGTCATAAATGCAGGCTAAAATGTCATGATGATCTGGGTGATTATTTTGCAGACCTCAAAGGAAGATCTTCTGCAGGCTGATTTTGAAGGGGCTTTAAAGTTCTTCAGAGTTCAGCTTCCAAAGAGATACAGGGCAGAGGAAAATGCAAGAAGATTGATGGAGCAGGCTTGTAATATCAAGGTAAGATACACAGATTTACATGTCATAAAGGTGGAACTTGAATGCATAATAGCATGGAAAATTATGTAAACCCAGTCCTGGTGTAAGTTGCTGGATTTTGACTATGTTTAAGGTGATGTGTGTGTCAACTAGTCTCTCCCAGAGTTTTTTGTCAGGCTGATAAGTATATAGTAGCCATACCATCTAGTAGGATTTAGAGTGAAAATTGGCAGGTTCAGATGGTAACAACAGGGAGACAAACATTTATTTTATAGGTAAGACCAATTCAGAGACAATTACAGTAATCCAGGTGAAAAATGACCAGAGCATTTGTTATGGGCTGGAGAAATGTAGGCAGATTCCAGAGATATTCCAAAGAGAGAATCAACAGACATTGATGACATTCAGGATTCTTAGTCAACTTGGTATAGTAATCACACCGCAAAAGGGAATAAACAAAGGAGAACAAATTACAAGGATGAAAGATAATGAATTGTGTTAGACATGTTAAGTTTGTGGTGTCTATCCACAAATTCATATCCAAGTACTTAGAAATATCATGTAGGCAGGTGGATATTGAAGTGAGATCTGAGCTAAAAGTAGACATTTATATGTCATCAGTATTGAAACCATAGATGAATTCTCATAGAGGAACCCAGAGAAGGGTTGGGGGTAGGTGCATTAACACATAAAAGATGAGCTGAGGAGTAGAAGCCAGTAAGAGTGAGAAGGCAGGAAGAAACCCAGAAGAGTATGAACTGTGAACACTAAGGGGAATTGTATCTGCTTTCACTTAGGAAGATATTGAAAAGTGCTTAGAGGTCATATAAGGTACCAAGTAGTGGAAAGTGGTCATTGTGCAATAGTTCATGATAAAGATGTCCTTAATGGCCTTATTGAGAACGATTTCAGTGGATGATGAATTATAAAAGCCAGTGATTCAAGGACTATGTGGAGGGTGAGTAAATGGAAAAAGGAGAATGAAACAACTCTTCTAAGAAGGTTCTTATGGGGAGAACATGGGGGATGGTAGAGACAGCCAGCAAAATAGAGTACAAGAGGCAAGATAAGTAGACATGAGCTTGAGATGGATTTTTGGAGGATAAAAAGGATGAGTCTTTAAAAGTTAAAAAAAAGCTCAATGAATCAATTTCTTCATTGAGCACTTAATATATGCCAGGCACTGTGCTAAACCCAGGGAGTACAAGATTAAACAAAAGCAGATATGCTCTCTGAACTCATGGAGTTTATACTGTTGTGCAGAAAATGACAATTAGATAATCACCTTAATAAATGTACAGTTACAAAGTGAGATAAATGCTCAAAAGAGATATAAGAATACATGAGAGCAAAGAGCAAAGGGACCTGTCTTTGACTCAGTGACTTAGGGAACACTTTCCTAAACTGAGATTACAAAGCATTCCCGATGGAAGGAACAATATATGTAAACCCTGTGAGGTGAAAGGGCGGGAGGGATGTTTAAGAAACTAGGAGTAGGCCAATGTGACTTTCACTTAGAGAATGATGAGGGCTGATATCTAAGGACCAGAGCACTCCATCTTCAAATAGGAAGGAAAGGCCCATAGAAAAAGAAAAGTTGAAGATTCGATTTAAAAAGTGGAAGATAACAGAGACAGGCTTCTGAGGAGGTACAGGGTTAGACTCAAAAGTATGGGCCTTTCTTCCATTACAGCAGGAGGGACTGAGCAAGGAATAGATGGGGATAAAGGGAATGTGCAGTTTGGTAAAGACAAAGTTGAAAATATTCCATTTGAAGGTTTCTGCTAGTTCAACTAAGCAGATTCTAGAATGAAAGGAATATAGAGTCAAAAGTTTAAAGAACATGGAAAAGCTTTTAGACAGACATGGTAGAGAATGGAAGAACTAACTGGAAAACATAAAAGAATTGTTGGAGATAATGAATTCATAGTGGTAAAAATCTGCAATGCTTGTGAGTTTCTCCAGAAATACTCAGCAGCCCACATATATGCATGAGAGAAGCGGACAGTTATTTTTACTCAGAGCTGAGGCAAAGGAAGGGCAGTGGGGACAGGACAATGGTGCCCTAATAAACCAAATCTTGGGGGAATGAGAGGGATGAGCAAAAGGGAAATCCCTGATTGGTAGCTTTTGCCAATTTCCATATATGAATTCTCCTACAGTGGCCAATTTCAAGGCACCAATGACTTAACTGGCTCACACAGTTTTTGAATATTAACAGTCACTTCTGAGGAACTGGGTCAGGAACTGGTTGTTCATTACCCAGTACACCACAGGGTCAAGGAGATGAGGCTAGTAGCCAGAGAGTGGTTGACATGATGGATCATTGAGCCTGACTGTAGAAAAGCAAGTGAAGACAGGTGGGGACTGAGAGACCACAAGGAAAGAAGGTGGGGAAGAAGTACAAAGAATATTTGAACCCATAAATAGGGAGAATGGTGACGGAGGACATTAGATCCCTGATGGTGTTTACCTAAGAAAAAGAGCATCTTCCTCCAAAATTCTTACATTTTAAAGACAGTTTAGTGACACTGGAAGATAATACGGACCTGTGCTTAAGTTTTTCTGTTGTTAACTGAGGTTAATGCATTGACATGAATTGGAGACGGAAAAACCAAAGATGGCAGAGGCAAGAGAGCCAGGGAAATGAGAAGGGCCCCTAGTGGCTACAACAAAGTCCTGCCGGGGCATCTTCCTTCTGCACACCAGAAATGTCTTCTACCTTGTGCTGGAGAGGTAGCCTTCAGTGACAAAATGTTACCATGGTAGCTGTTTGCCTCCGAAATTTCTAAGCTCTGCTTCCAGCTCAGTTTCCTAGATACTGTGCTGGACAGCAGTGCCATCTCCCACAGTGGATTAATACAATTTGATATTGCCTCTCACAAATCATGTTTTTAATGTGAGATTGTAAATTTGTTTACCTGTAAGTTACTATTTTTTCCTCTAAGACCTTCATATTTGCAGCCATGGATTTGAACTTGACTAGTTGGAAGTAACTTTCACACTAGAGCTACACTATAAAGAACATTTGTATTAAAAGCAATTTTCCTCTAATTTCTTCATGCTGCTTGCTATTTATTTCTGGTTGTTGTTGCTGTGTGTAAACAAGAATGTAATCTCCCAAATGGAGGCTTACTTAGAATTAGCAGTGAGGCCACACAAAGCTTTTGTGGATTCCATGCAACTAAAATGTGTGCCGTTCTGTGAACCATGAAGAGGGTGATTTTTAATCATGTTCTGTTCCTGTAAAGGCTCTACATTTACAACCACATTTGGGAATATTTGGTTTAAAGTGCCATAATCTGCTGGGGAAATGTTTATTATGTTATAGGATACAGAGACATTATAATAAACAAATTGATAATGGGGTTGTTTCTATATCAAAACATTTGCCTCTTTTTTCTTTGGAGGCTTTTTTTTACATTCATGATCCTCGGTGCACCTCAGATTTGGGACACTGGTTTTGTTTTTCCCCAAAACGGGCATTCATGCAGTTTGATTTCGCCTCTCATAAGTCATGCATTGTGGGATGAGCGGGGAACATGTTACATGCTGGACAAGCTCTGAAACCATTACTAACACGTGGAGAAAACAGGCCAGAGCGCCAGATGCCCAGGCCCAGGTCCCCTCCACACTCAGAAAGCTCAGCTTCTCTAGCTGTTCTGAGTCAGCTGGAATGCATTGGTTTCCTTTATTTACTTCTACCATTTTATTCTACCATTACACCCACTCCTGCCTGTTATTTTCTTTCAGTTTATTGAGAAAGCCATGTGTAGACATTTTAAAATGATGAGTGGCCCTGGCTATTGTCTCATGAACTAATCCATATAAATCATTACATTTTTTTACCCGAAAGAAAAGTAAGATAAATAGACATAAAAGTTGATTTTTTTATGGGAGTCTCTTTTTTTAGAAAAATAAAGAATAAATAATAGGAATAAAGCATTATGCCCGTATATGCATTCCACACTTGGTACCGTGTAAGAGCTTTCCACATAAAATTAACAGCAAAATAACACTAGGACTGTTGTTCTAACTGGTAATTTCTCTCCCTTCAAACTTGTTCCCATGCAACAGTTTCATGCTCAGCAGTTTTCTAAAGTCTTAGTAAGACTAATGATTGTGCTCTTAAATGGGAGTGTTCATATTTCATAGACCTTTCTGCATGTTTTGCCAATTACTTTTTATCCAATTGTTATGATTCATGTGTATCTGTGTTGGAGAATAAAATTCGAACTCATCTTCACTGTTTGGAGACAATGGTAATAAATATTTCCCTTCAACTATTTATGAAATCCACAGTTCAATTTTATTTTTTTTTACTACTTGAATTCATATTAAAGATTAGAGTTAAAATGTGTTTAACAAATTGTGTTTGGGGTTCTATTTGGACAAGAAAATAGAGATGTTTCTCTCTGCCCTTGTTGCCACTTGGTGGAAATAATTTAATTTTTTAGGTAGTGATAAAAATAAATGTAGATGTCTTCGGTGTTTAGAATTGGTTAGGTTAGGAAGGCTGGGCCATCGGATTCTGGGGAGTTAGTATTCCAAACACTTCCATAGACCCTCTACTCCAGGAGCACTGTAGAGTATAATTCCATTATACTTAGTTTTCCATATTCCTGTTTCTCCAACTTACGGACCCATTTAGCATATAGCTGTCCACTAACTGAGTCTCATTAATACTCTGGAGAACCTACTTATTTTACTATTATGCCTTTTTCTCTCCTCCTCTCTTCCACCCTGAGAAAAATTATTTTCTTTTGAAATGATGGAAACACATATAAATGAGAATTTCAACCTGAAAAAGATAGTGAAAATTTTTTCGTGTAATTCACGTCTCCAACTGTTGTTTGTCCCATTTTCCGAAGCTCCACTTATAGGCAAACAAACTGCTGAGTGGAAAATTATATTCCTTGCTGTAGTTGAAAGTTGTGATTAAATGGGCAATCTTTTCCTATTGTTGATTCATCTGGCTTGGGGGCTTTCTATTGCTGCCACCTGTGGGAGAGAGCTATTTCTTTCACTTAGAATGTCTAGAATTTTGCCTTTTCCCTGCCTGTACTACTTTCTATCCAAATCACTATAATATGTAGTTCACGTAGTGTCTTTCAAATACTTCTTGTAGTTGCTATTATTATTATTATTGGGAATCTTGGAGTACAAATCTTATGAAGAGGTGGTAAAACTCAGTGTTTTGTTACATGGTTTAGGCAGCCGTGGGCAAACTACGGCCCTCGGGCCGGATCCGGCCTGTTTGAAATGAATAAAACTAAAAAAAAAAAAAGACCGTACCCTTTTATGTAATGATGTTTACTTTGAATTTATATTAGTTCACACAAACACTCCATCCATGCTTTTGTTCCGGCCCTCCGGTCCAGTTTAAGAACCCATTGTGGCCCTCAAGTCAAAAAGTTTGCCCACCCCTGGGCTAGGGAATGCTTGCATTCCTGACTTTGGCACAGATTCGACATATTTATGAGTGTTTTCTATGCAGTGTTTCCTTCTTTTTCAGGGACTACATCACCCTCTGTTATCTCTCACCCTTAGCATCACTGTACAGCTCTTATTATATGCCGAAGCTTCTCACTACGTTGGTTCCTAAACAGACAGTACTTTTTTTCCTGGGTCTCATATCTGTCCCCCAATTTCATGTCTGTGATAGTCTGCTAGGCTGTCATAAAATACCACAGACTGTGTAGCTTAAACAGCAGACATTTATTTTCTCACAATCTTGTGGACTAAAGGTCCAAGATCAGTGTCTACGGATTTGGTTTCTTCTGAGGCTTCTCTACTTGTCTTGCAGGTGGCCGCCTTCTCACTGTGTCCTCACTGTTTCCCCTCTGTGTGCCACTATCCTAATGGGACACTGGCCATATTGGATCAGGATCCACCCTACTGACTCCATTTTAACTTAATTATCTCTTTAAAGGCCCTGTCTCCAGATAGTTATATTCTGAGGACCTTGAAATTAGGGCTACAACGTATGAATTTGAGGGGCATACAGTTCTGCCCATGGCAATGCCTTTCTCATCATAGTCAACAGATTCCTCTGAAAATAATCTTACTAGGCAACCCAGAGCTGCAAGATCTGCTAGCACATGACAGTGCCCTGTGTCTGTCTGCCCACCTAATTTCTCCCATTGTTTCCTAAACTCTGAGATTATATAAAAAGACCGTATTCTTCTTCATGACTTTGCCCTCCACTTCCATCAGCCTGCTTGGTTGACAGGGAATTTTCTCTGGCATATATATTCGCTTATTAAAAGCTCTAATTTATCTTATGTACCCTGTTCTCATATGGTCATATTGCATTAACTTCTTTATAGTCCTGTCTTTATATTGTATCACAACTTATATAAGCCACGACCTCCCTAACTCCCCTCCTTTCCTGAAAGAGGAAGTGAGTTGTGCAAGTAAATAAGTTATATCTTATTAGGATGCCCATTGATAGAAGAATATCTATATTTTATGATAATAGAAAAAATATCTTAAGCAATAACATAATTTGAATACTATATGGAACATAAGGACTTCGTTTATTTACATGAAACCTTTTATTCTAAAATATTCCACCAAACTTTAGGATGGTCATTGTTTAAGAAGTCAAATCACAGACATTACCCCTATAAGGGAAAGTCTCAAGAGAATTGTCTGACATAGTAGAATCTTTCAGAGCCTTACAAGTCATAGTTTCAGGCCCCTAACATTGCTGGATGGGACTGCTAAAGCCGCCTCTGGCCAACCGGTCTCTCTGGCTTCGGTTTTTATCTTCTCTAGTTTCCTCCGCACACTTTCACTGGAGTTGTCTGCCTGGCAAAGCAGCCTCATCTTACCACTCCTCACCTAGTTCATCTCACCGTTCAGCTTTAGTCATTTTATCCCTGCAGATGTAACTTTAGAATTTTAATATAGGTGATATAAACTTATCTTAATGTAAATTTTTCATGAGGGCCCTGGGCATGTGGTCTCAGAGTGACTGAAAAATAACTAGATTTTCATCTACTAAAAGAGGGTGAAACATTATTCATTATAAAATAATTAGACCTGTCTTCAGTGTAGTATCACAAAATCCCAACTCTATTGACTTCATTGTAGATGGACCCAGGATCTGGGGGTGGGGAATGAGCACATGAGAGAAGGTTGTGTAATATATTTTCAATATTTGGAGACAAATGCTAGTTAAAAGGAACAAAGGAAATGGGAAAGATCTAGTGTTTTGTCTTTTGAAAAATAGGATCCATGTATAGAGTATTCCATTTGTCAGGAAAACTGCTGTACTAGACGAACTGCCTTTAATGCCTGGGGAAACCTGCTGCTGTCAGAAGGCACACAACTTAATCATGCTGCTTGGCAGATGCTCCCGACTAGTTGAAATGAACTGAGCCTGAAATCAGATCCAGAGATGTCCTTTCCTCAGAGAGTGATGGATCGAGTGAGCAACATGCTCTGAGCATTTGCAGAAGAGGAAGGTAGGCCCATCCAGGCTCTCTCCAGCAGCCCCTCCTCCCCTGACCACTAAGTCTGTCATGTCTACAGTCTGGCAGTGGACACCCTTGAGCCAGCTCCTCCCTGCCTCCCCCAGGTGTGTCTGTGTGCTGCTGCCTCTTGCTGGCACATCTATAACCCACACCATCTTCCACAGCTTGCCGTTCCTACATATTTTCCCTTCTGATTCTATGCAAGTTGCCAGTTTTGTTTGATGGCACCATTGATTAACATTGTCTTTCCAATGATAACAACCACAACCACAATGATGCCCTACTTCCTTGAATGCCTGGATGGTTATCATTGAATTGCCACCTTACCATCATAAAGTACTTGTAGTAACCCGATTTTACAGATCAGAAAGCAGGTACAGCATGTTTAAGTTTCTACCAAAGGCCCCCTGGCTGATAAGTCATGGAGCTGAAATTTGAATCCAGGCAGTCAGTTTCAGAGTCTGTATTTTACTACCTCACCTCTACTCACTATTTTTTTTTTGTATTAACCTTATACTATACTGCCTAGTTTTTAAAGGCAGTCAATATTTAAATGTTGTTTAATATTGCCAATATCTATTGGTCACTTACAGGATTTAAAACTACTGATTCCCTATGGTTATATTAAATTTCATCCAGTCATTCTTTCCCTTAATGAGTAGTTAAGATTTCTTGTACAGCTACTGTGTCCTAGCACTGTGCCAGGTACTTTATTTAGTAATAATCACAACAGACAAGATTTCTGTCCTCCTGGAGCTTACAGGATAATGGAAGGGACAGATAATGCAGAAATAACGTATAATCCAAAGTTGTGATCAGGGTTACAAAGGCAAAGAGAAGTGTGTTGCAAGAGAGAAAGTAGTACGGAGCTCTTTTAGATTGGGGAAGAGGGTGGAGGTGGTGCCCACGATTCACAGGAGCTAGCCTGCTGAAGAGACGGGTAAAGTATGCTGCAGGAGATCTCTTGTTTCTGGCAAAAGAGTAGACTAGATGTCAGTCTAAACCCTCGGTACAGAACCTCTAGAAGTTCTGGATAAAATAATTTTAAAATAGTTTTAAATGTATGGCTGAGTTAGTGGGAAAATAAGGAAAAATTTTAGAAGCCACAAATCCTGTGAAAGGCTGAATCTTGAAGTATAAGTGAATTCTAAAACTATGTTTGTTATTTGGGTATTTGCCAGTTCCTGATGGCCTAGATCTTGGGTTTTACCAGGCTTCATGCAGGACACAAAGACATAGCCAGGGCCTCCAGTGGGCTTCTCTGTCACGAGGTGCACTGGGGGAAAGCTCATCCTCTCCAAAGTGGTTCATTGCCTGCTTTGGCCATGGTGCTTGAGTGAATGGGAGAGTGTGTGTGTGTGTGTGTGTGTGTGTGTGTGTGTGTGTGTGTATATATATATATATCAGTTCCATTCTCCCATGGTAAAAAGAGACATATAAAAACCCTCTGGACCGAGGAAATGCTGTGTGGGAAGGCCCCTAGGCAGAAAGGCCGTTGATCTTTTCAGGGAACTGACAGAGTGAGCAAAATTAGTGAATGAGTTTGGAGAAGAAGCCAGAGACCAGATTCTTGCAGAAGCTCACAGGCCTTGCTTAAGATTTTTTATTTTATCCTAAGTACAATGCAAATCTTTTGAAGGGTTTTCAAGAGATTATCTGACTTCCATGAGAAATAATAGATAGAGAAAACGTAAAAATAGAGAGCCACTTTTAAAGGTAGAAGTAAAGATAATAAAATTAAAGAGATATAAGCATATTTTTATGTATTTAAGCTCATCTTTGAATAAGCCAGTGTGTAATGAGAATGAAAATTTATCTTTTGCAGGCTATATCCATTTTATAGTAATTTTTATTGGGAGGTAAATATGTTAAATAGTAGAATTTTATTGGAATAAATATGCCATTTAAATTTACATCCTTGAGAAATAAGATCTGAGTGTATTTGCAGATAAGGTATAATATTCTGGGAAAGACACTGCAGAGATTGGCTAATGACTCACCAAACCTATTTTCCTTTCTTCCTGCTAATACAGCTACACTACATTTCCCAGTCTCCTCTGCAGTCAGGTGTAGTCATATGATAGTCTGGCAGGGGAATGAGAGTAAAAGCGATGTGCATTTCTTCCTTTAGTCTGGCTGTGTGTGTGTGGGGGGGGGGGGGAGTTAAGTTCCCATATTGCTTTCATGTGCTCTACTTCTTGTGCCATTTGGATATTGGCATCCAAACTGACTTGGAAACCACATGTTGAAGATGATAGAATCTCCATCAGTGAGAGTTCTGAATGAAACCCCCAACCCCACCCTCTTGCCAGCTGAACTTCCCATGAACAAAAATAAGCTGTTATTTTAAATCACCAATATTCTGTGATTTTTCTATTTCAGCAGCCAGCATCACTGTTAAAAGATGTTAATTTCCTTTCAAGTTGATACCAAGGACCTAATTTTGTTCTCATTCCTTTCTTTTCCCATCTTTCTTCTGTATACATTTGCTGTAATATGTGACGAGGCAATTTGTGTAGATTAGGATGTTAGGAGGTTTGTACAGGGAGTGAGGGGATTTGATATGCTTGAGGCATGAGAAGAGTTGAAAGGTTATTTGCTTCCTATTCTCTATGTAAGATAACTCTCCCTTTCCTTCTGTTTGGCCCACTAATTCATTTCAAAGATTTTACTCCTGCAGCTATTTATTCTCACCTGCTAATAGCACCCTCCTTGCAAATTGGGTTGATGAAGACCTTGATCACCTCTCCCTTCCTTGCCTAGTTTAACAATCACATATAATTAAATTTATACACTGTGTATTAAAATAGTCATCAAATCAACACTGGGAAATATCTTTTCTCCCTTTAGACATCCAATAATAGATGTCACAGGATTTCTCATGGTAAACACTTGGGAGAGATAGAAAATATGTCAGAATATGTGCATATCTCTAGTAGGGCATGTTGAAACCAGAGCAACCCCATTTAAATCTTTGGCCAATGGATTAGCCAGTTAGACATACTCTTACATTGTTTTCTGATTATTTATTTGTCAGCTTATTTGTCTTCTGGACCTTATAACTCCTCTTGAGGGAAGGTAGGAAGTAAATTCAGTTTTTCATAAACATTAGGTATAGAGAAAGGGGAACCTTACCATGTTTTATTAGCAAAGGCCTTTCATTGTAAAAAAGTAGATTATTCTTGTAGAAACCATGTAAATTACAGAAGGGAATTATGACCAAGAATATGTTTTGGGTGAATAGCTGCCAAGTGCCCATCTCTCTAGATGATTACTATTCTAAATATTTTTCCATTAGCTAGTTTCAGCTTAGGAAATAGATTAGACCCTTAATGGCCTAAGCAACCAGGAAATGAGTGATATATTTATAGATTCCACCAGTGAATTTGAAATAAAACTTCTTGCCTATTAAGAATTCTGACTGTAATACTCAATGTAAATGCTTCTTAACAAAATGATTTTTCAGTGTTCTCTGTTTCTCTCCTATCCCAACCCCCTTGAAGGTCTGATATTCTTAATACAGAGAATAAATTACCTAAAATCACATTTTGAGGAAAGCCTGATTTTTCATTAAGTGTGGGCTGTCAAAGTACCATTCAGTTTAGGTCATATGTTTTAGTAGTAGAGACAATCCATTTCTATTTTGGGAGTCTATAGCAAGTCTGAACCGTGGACCTCTCCGATTGGCCCCATTCAAGCCTGCAACTTCTCCAGACTAAAAGGTGCTGGAGAAAGCTTGTTTCCATCCGACTTAGACCTGGGAGTTTCCTGTGCTCTGTGGAAGATGGGATGACTATGTCCTATACAGAGGCCAAAGGTTAGACAAACTCTTGCTTTCATTAGGGCCCTTATATATATGCGATTTTTGTCAGTTACACATCAATAAAGCTAAAATATGAAAATATTTAAATGTTCTTTGTAATCTATGAAGCAAAGATCATGTCAAAGTAAAAATAAGGTCACAGATATTAATCAGTGACTCATTTATTGATAATTTTCATAGGGTCGGAGGCAGCATCAACAGGGTCTGAAAACCTAGAAATTATTTTTAAAAGTCTAATGGTTACAAGTCAATTTCAGATTAAAAAAAAACACTTCCCCATAACTTTAATTTACTATGTATCCATGGTTCGCAACTCAGGGCAGTTTTGTCCCCAGGGTACATTTGGCAAGGTCTAGAAATTTGGGGGTTGTCACAACCACGGGGGATGGGTACTACTGGTATCTAGTGTGCAGAGGCTAGTGATGGTACAAAACATCTTAAGGTGCAGAGGACAGCTCCCTACAATAATACAATTACTCTTCCCAAACGTTTTGGTGCCAAGTTGAGAAACTTTTGTATTTGTGACTCTGTGATTCAATATAAGAGTTCTAGTCAGACTGTCAAACTACAGTGGGAAGCCTGGGGAGGGTTTGTGGGGGAGGGGGCCGTGTTAAGAGATCAATGAAGGACTTATATGCATGCATATAGGAATAACCTGTGGACACAAGACACTGGGGGGTGGGGGCCGGGGGAGTGTCAAGGGGGGGAAAAAAGGAGACATATGTAATACTCTTTGTAATACTTCAAGAAATAAATATTATTTAAAAAAAAGAGTTCTAGAATTTGGAGTGTCTACTCATGTTTAATTCTGGTAGGTCTTGTAAACAAAATGAAGACCATTAAAATTCACATCTTAACCATGCATATCGTTACAAACTGCTTGCTTGTTCTTAGCGTTTTACCCCTCTTCAGACAATTAGATTTCCACAATGGATTCTTGAGTTTGGTCTGAGGCACTGTTATTATTATGGGAAAACAAACAGAGAAAGCACTAAAAGTTCCTACTTTTAGTTATGTGTTATGTGTCTGACCCGAGCAGGTTTAAAGATTGAGTGATTCTTTCATAGATAATAATTCTCACATAATGCTTCAAAGTGCAGTCAATGACTGCTCAGTCAAAATTGAACCAATCATTAAGTCTAGTGCTATTGTTTTAAAATAAAATAAGAAGCTCACAGTGTTTTGGTTGCAGAACCAACACATGGAATGGTTACAGACCAGACACATGAATTTTCTTCTCCTTCATGAAGATAAGATATTCCTCGCACTTCTAGGTTCTTTTCATCGACCATTTATTAAAGCTGACCCTCATTCACCTCTGCATTAAGTTTTGCTCATTGTGGACTTTAAGAAAACTCAGGGAGAACTGACTGTGAATAAAGGGTTGGCACTTGCAACCCGACACCATTTGCACAACTAGCAACATGATATTAAAAATGAGAAAGAGGAGCCCTGACCGGTTTGGCTCAGTGGATAGAGCGTCGGCCTGCGGACTGAAAGGTCCCAGGTTCAATTCTGGTCAAGAGCATGTACCTTGGTTGTGGGCTCATCCCCAGTAGCGGGTGTGCAGGAGGCAGCTGATTGATGTTTCTAACTCTCTATCCCCTCTCCCTTCCTCTCTGTAGAAAATCAATAAAATATATAAAAAATAAAAATAAAAAAAATAAAAATGAGGAAAAGGAGAAATACAGGGTTGGGTGGGGAATTTTCCCTGAATCCTCAATGATAGAACTGTATTCCACTTCCTATCTTTTCTTCCCCACAACAGTTGAAATTCTACAGTAATTTTCTTTTTAGTTATTTACCTTTTAAAAAAAGTTTCCATAATTATACCTAATAGATTAAATAGCACTCCTTTTTACTCATTGAATTGATATAAGTAATGCCTGTAAAAAGAATTATTCCACAATGTTGTATCAAAGAACAAACTTTTCAGGGATGTAGTAGTTTAAGCAGCATCATAAAGCTGTGGCTTTACTAATTCCATGTTACATTAAGTAAAAAAAAATTAAATACAAACCAGGGTTGTGACATACCCTGAAACTTGGGATTTGAGGAAAATAACTATTAGAGAAAGAGCTCCATAGAGATCAGTGTTAGTAGCAGTAATTGGAGTATTCTGATCTGATTTAATTTGCAATATTCAAAATAGTTAGGCTGTTGAGTGTAGAGACGAATATAATGATCACTATTACAATATTAGTATATGAAAAGACCACCCCATTTGGTGCTGGTGGAAAACAAAATGTTTAACCACTGTAACCTCTCTGATGGCCTGATTAGCAAGTTAATGCTTCCCCCTTTTTGCTTTTCAAATGCCATTCCTTAATTTTACATTCAATTCATCTTTTTCTGAAAACCTTCTAATTTCATGTGCTTTAGGCCTACAGAAGAGAAAGTTGCTTAGCAACCACCAAAATAACTAATAAGTCCATATCCAGTAAAGGCTTGAAGGACTTATTTTAAATTTATATGTTTCTTTATTGACCATTAAAAGAAAAAAAGAGAGAACTCATGGACAGCAGTGTGGTGATTGGGGGACAAGGGTGGAGTTGTTTTACTTTGAATTTATTCTGATTTCTGCATTAATAGTATTCATATATGTGTTGTTTGTAACAAAAACAAAACAAAAAACACAGTATATTTAATGCGAATGTCTCTTTTCTCCCATCATCTTTGTACTAACATTGCTCTGTATTCATCATTTGCTTTAGTTATTTGTTTCCAACAGAATACCCTATCAATCACATACGCTGGGTAAAGAAATGTGTTCTATTTCATGAATACAGAATTCCACAATATTGTGTTTTTAATGCCACGAAGCTATTTTCTTTAGAGGAAATAGATTAACATTTTAGGAGAGGAAAATACTTGGAGATTAAATGGAAATGGTTTATACATAAATTTTTTGGTTATTGACCCAGAAGTATATGAGAGGAGCATCTGAGCTAAGGGCTTTGGGGTGGGAAGTGGTGCTGCCCAGCTGCCATCTGCTGTCACTTAGTCCTGGCGTGCTCGCTTGTCAGAGGTTTCAGTCTCCCTGCTATGACTTTCAAAGCTTCATTATTACCTAATCTCAGACCTATTTTCTTCATATGCTTCTATCCTGGGGTAAGTAGTGAAGAATCAAAGAACTACTTGGCCATTAGGAGAAGCAAAAGAAATTGTTATTCACAAAAATTAAAATTATCCACAAATTTTTATTAATATTTAATATGTATCTTTATTCAGTTTTACTATATAATTATTTACACATATTTGCTAATATATATAAACATTACCCTACTCTCAACTTTTTGTCTTACTACTGAAAGGGTTCAAACAAACCTTCCCAAAATATACCGCTTTGGTATGTGAACAAGTTGAGCTGAAAGCAATTAAGATCCAGCAGATTCAAGAAATACTTCTTTAACTACCTAAAGGAATCTAGAGAAGGGGCCTGCCCCAGAAAGACAGCTATCACCAGAGATTACATTTTGTCTGAGTGATCTGTGTGTATGATAGGACAAACATCTGATTACCAGACCATCTGCTCTTCTCACCATCCTGTGGATTACCCTTCTCCCTGGCCTGTTATCTCATTTCTTCACTCAGGATGGCATATAAGCATCAACTGCCCAACTTGCCTTCAATCCCCTGTACGTACATAATTAAGTTTGTTTTTCTCCTTTTAACCTGTTTTATGTCAATTTAATTATTAGACCAGCCTAAGTGTAGAGAAAAAGTTCCTATGCTTCCATTTTAATAATAGGTAAATGTTGGTCATTTTAGTCTTGCAAATCATAATCTCTTATTACATTGCATGCTTATAATTCTCCACAAATTCATGCTATCTTGAATGTAAAACAATAGTTGTATAGCAGTTCTGATCATTTAAAATTTATATTTAAGAACTATATTGAAGATTATAATACAGGATCATTAACACAAGACAATAAAGAATGAATAGGTAGCAATTTTAGAAATTGAAGATAGCTGCTTGTTTTGCTTTTCATTCTTTTTTAAAAAAATGTTTTTATTGATTTTTAGAGAGGAAGGGAGAGAAAGAGAGAGAGAAACATCAATGAGATCAGTTTGCTGCTCCCTGCACACCCCTTACTGGGGATGGAGCCTGCAACCCAGGCATGTGACCTGACTGGGAATAGAACCAGCAACCTCTTGGTGCATGGGCTATCACTCAAACAACTGAGCCACACTGGTCAGAACTACCTTTCATTCTTTATGTATCTTTGGTTAACTGGTAAGCAGACCTTTTTTCACCTAAACATTTGAAGGTTTTCTTAGATCCCAAATGGACATTTTTAATAAGAAAAATGTATTGCAGAATATGTATGCCCTTAAGTCTAAAGATGGTCATCATATTAGAATTTGCGACTGAAACTAAACCCATTAGGCACTAATATTATCTCTTAAGTTCATGTTTGCCCTAGTTGGTTTGTCTCAGTGGATAGAGCGTCAGCCTAGGGACTGAAGGGCCCGGGTTTAGATTCTGGTCAAGTACACATGCCTGGTTTGTAGGCTCAGTCCCCAGTAGGGGGCATGCAGGAGGCAGCCAATCAATGATTCCCTCTCACCATTGATGTTTCTGTCTCTCTCTCCATCTCCCTTCCTCTCTGAAACCAATAAAAATATATTTAAAAAATATTTTTTAAGAAGTTCATGCTTAATTTGAAGAGTAATTAAAGCATAAGGATTTTAACTATTTTTCTGATCTTCATGATATTCGAGAGTTATTCTCTGTGACGAAACTATATGACCATTTTTAAACCTGAAATGACCACTTTGGGGGATGATATTTTAAACTGAACATAAAAAATAAACTTGCATTGAAATGAATGAAACTAGGATGCTCTGGGCATTGCCACCACTGCTACTAGGACCACTGTTAAAAAAATTAAAACCTTTTTATTATTTGACTATTAGCCAATTAAGCAATTTACTATTGCTCTTAAAGCAAACAAAAAGTCCGTTTTTAACATCATGGAAGCCACCCTGACAGATCATTCGAGGAATGCTGCCTCCTCAGTCCACAAGATACTTTCTGTTTGTAGCAGACTGTTAATATGTGTATTGCACTTGTCAGCAGTTCACCTTCAGTCTTTTCTTTTTCTTTGTTTGCAAATGCCTTGTTAATAATATTGTTAGATGCAGTATGAGTTTTTAGTTCATATTTTCAATATATGAGGATATAATATTAAAGTAATATAATAAGAGAAATACAGAGTTCAGCTTTAAAAATTTAAAAGCTTTTATTTCAGGATTTCCAAATTCAATTTACTCTCTTCTCTCATTCATCTTATAATGAACCGGTTGTAGGTGGGGAAAAACCCAGAACCTCTGTAATCACACATTTCAGTTTTAATCATGGCTCTGACCTTAAGTTACTGAAACTCTTAAGGCACTGGTTTTCTGGTTTGTAAAATGAGGATGATAAGACCAGCTTCATAGTATTGTCAAAACCAAAATATATACGTAGTTAAAGCTCCACCCAGCACAATAGATGTGAAATATGTGTTATTTCTGTCCTCCTTCCCTTTCACCCCTAATTAAACTCAGCTATCTTTGAACTGCAGCGGATTAGTTTTACTGGTCAGGTCTAAGCTTCCAGATAAGCTGCTACTGTTAACCACTGCGTGGGATAGTTCTTTTGACTCAAAGATACAAATGAAAAGTGGAAAATTTTATTATAATACAATTATAAGGAAGGACTATGTATTTCATATGATAGCCCAGAGTAACCGTGTTTTGTTGATCAGGTTACACCAGATGAATATCGTTGTACAACAAATGCTCTCTTTGTTCCCTGTTCTTGTCACAGTGGCTCAATTTAATAAGAGGTCATTGATTAAACTGTTTGCATTGTAGTCAGGAAACTGGAGAGGGCAGCTAAACTAAAGGAGATCCCCTCACCCCCACCATACACCCACATTGCCACCCTTTTACCTCCTCTAACCTGTCTCAATTATTTTTGACAGAAGGCCTCATGTAAATTACCAAATTGCTCCCAAATGAAACCAGACCTAGGAAGATTTCATTGCTCAGAGAACACTGGTAGAGGTTTGGAGTTGTGATACATTTTATTCCACCCCCTGGATGTTTATGGTTTGAACTAGGCAATAGGGAATGGAGGCCTTGACTGTGTGTTCCTGCACACGGAGAACATCCCGTCTCATTTCTAAAGGCAGCCGCTCCATCTTCCCTTCAGTGTTTGGCAGATGATCCTGCCCCTGCAGACATCATTTTCATTAATATTGATAATAACAGCAGCTAACATTAATCAAACACTTTCTAGAACCAGGCAGCTTACTGAGGGCTTTGATATGCATTATCTTATTATTCCTCATAATATCAAAAACGCTTTTATTTTCTCATTTTATGGATGAGAAAACCAAGGGGAGGCAGCTTAAGTAATGTGCTCATGTCACACAGCTGGTATGTGGCAGAGTCAGGTACCAAACCAGGTTATTCTGAACCCTGGAGCCCCTGTGTTGACTGTTATACCATGTGTCCTTCCTCTAATGACATAGATGTTGGCTAGACCTTGTAGACTTTAATGACTGCCCTTGGCCTACAGACAGTATATTCCAAATTTGCTGACCTGATATTTGAAACCTACCACAGGTTGATTCAAATCTTCCTTTGAAACCTTATCTCCTTACTGTACCCAACATCAGTTTACCACTTTGGCCAGGCTAAGTTAGTTTTCCCTATAAAAAATTATTTCAGCCCTAGCTGGTTTGGCTCAGTGGATAGAGTGCCAGCCTGCGGACTGAAGGGTCCCAGATTTGATTCCAGTCAAGGGCACATGCCCAGGTTGCGGGTTCAATCCCCGGTGGAGGGGGGGGGTGTGCAAGAGGCGGCTGATCAATGATTATCTCTCATCATTGATGTTTCTATCTCTCTCTCCCTCTCCCTTCCTTTCTGAAATCAATAAAGGTATATATTTTTTAAAAAAAGAATCATGTCATCTGCAAAAACTGGCAATTTAAAAAAAATTTATTTCACTTTGCCTGTCTAAACCCAATCCATCTTTTCCATGAAGACTTTTCTGTCTTTAGAGTCTTCATTCTGTTACAGTCCTCTGATCACTGCTTATTGCATTCGTTGGCAGACCTGGTGTATTGTATTGTGTGAGCTGTGTGTATGTGGAGGAGAAACCAGTATTTCAGAAGCTGTGGTGTCTGGCACATGCTGATTTCAGTATATGTTTGCTTACTTCCTTTCTCATCTGTCAGTGATTGGGGGTATGTGCTTTGGAGCCAGACATACCTGTTTTTTAATTCTATCAGTTTCATTTCTAGCTGTAAGAATTGAGTCAAATCACTAAGCTCCTCCACACTTTAGTTACCACGTGCATAAAATGGATAATTATAGTACCTAGCTCATTGACTTGTGATGATTAAATGAGATCCTATGTCTAGGACAGTGAATGCTTACTAAAGATTATTGTCATTATAAAAGAATTTTTAGTATATATTAGTCATTATGTTACTATATTACAAATATTACTAGGTGTTCCCGTTAATAATGGCGGATTTTGTAATCAAAGAAAACACGATAATTTCAAGAGAAACATCAAAAGTGCTTTATTCAAAGTAATGTCCATCACTAGCTACACATTTCCCCCATCTTTCAAGTAATTTGTGGATACCATCCCAATAGAACTTTACTTGTTTTGAGGCAAACCATTCAGAGATCCAATTTTCCACTTCTTCGTACGTTCTGAAGTGCTGCTCAGAAAGTGCGTGTGCCATTGATCGGAACAAGTGGTAATCTGAAGGAGCAAGGTCTGGTGAATATAGCGGGTGGGTTAATACTTCCCAGGCAAGATCTTTTAACGTGTCTTTAACTGGTTTTGAAGTGTGTGATGGGGCGTCATCATGAAGCAACATTACTTTGCCGTGTCTTCTGGCACATTCTGGTCGTTTTACAATCAAAGCGTGGTTCAAATTGATTACTGGTATGTAGCAGCCCTTGAAACGCTTATGTTTAATTAGGTAAAGTTTAAGTGGATGTGTTGTGTTTAAAAACAAAGTTCAACTAAGTGAATTTTAAAGATTTTAATGGCTTTATTGAAGGATTCATGAATCGGGCAGCATCCATGAATCGGGCAGATAGAAAGGAGCTTCGAGGAGCTGTACAGAATGAAGGACTTTTATAAACAGAAGGGAGCGGGACAAGGAGGATATACTAGGCAAAAAAGCAGAATAGTTACTGCCAAAGTCACTTTCCTTTTTTAGAGGTCTGTCAGGCAAATGACCTAACTAGTGCTGATCAGGTGATTCCTGATTGACTAGTTTAATTTCCATTTCTGGGAGGGATGAAACTTTAATGAAGTCTCTGTTTGGTGACATGGGGGTGGGGCTTAGTATAAGCGCCTCCATTTTGGGCCCAATTGTCTTGTTTTTAACAGTTGACTATGGATTAGAGCTACAAATGAGGTAAAAGTTGAACTGTGAAAGAGTTGCAGTTACTCTTTCAGGGTCTGGAATCTACCTCACCCTCATTCTTTGTAGTGACATGCAAATGAGGAAGTAAGATACCTAGTATAATTGTTAAGTATTTTTATGTTCCACTGTTTTTTCTTAGTTTAACCTCAGGGATTTTTTTTTTTTTTTTTTTTTTTTTTTTTTTAAGAATCTGTTTTTTTTTTCTGAGGTTTTGAATTTGCCTAGCAATTGCTAGGAAAGATAGAAAAGATAATGAGCTGAATGGCTGGAATTTGACATAAGAATAATGGTTTTCTTTACTTACCTTTGCATGATTTTAAAGAGAACTAAGATTTCACTTATCTTTTACTGTTGCCTTTTTTCCCTCTTTGTACAAACTCAGTGTGTGTTACTGGACTATTCTGAAATTCAAAATATTCTGAAAAGCTTTCTTCTATTGATACTTCTATGGTTTCTTATTCTCATTTTATTTTATCTTTGGGTTTTATAATGTGCACTTCTAAGTGTAAATAGAAACCTACTTGAAATAATTGGTTTTCTGTGATTAACAAAGTACTTGTAGAATTTTGTTTTTCTTATTGTTCTTTATCCCTATGTTGATACCATGAACATTTTGTTATGATCCCTTAATACTGTTATTTATACTTCATGAATGTTTATATTGAAATAGGAAGATGTGTGAAGATGTGTAAAGATGGTAATGTGTGATGATGTTGGCTCTCGGTTCTTGAGTTCAGCAAAGAAAGAATTCAGAGCCAAGAACTCTAGCACAAGAAGATTATTTAGTATGCAAAACAAAAGTATACTCAAAGAAAAGATTCAAGTGGGCTGCTCAGAGAGCTGTCTTGGCCTTTTAGAAGAAAGTCACAGAGGCAGAAGAGTGAGCCAGTTGGGCTGTGTTGACTCAGGAAACAAGCTAGGGAAGCAAAGAAGGGCCATTGCAAGCAGGTTCAGGGGGTAGCCCAGGATGTGTTGCTGCTGTCCATTGCTCCCCTGGTTGTGAGTTTCTTGTATTCCCTTAGAGCTTAGGAAAAAGGAAGCAAAGATACACACCTGAAGAAAGAAGACTGGGGCGTTGGGGTGTGCTCCAGAGCAGCAGTCACCAACCGGTGGTCTGCAGACCACTGATGGTCCATGAAGTCCGAAAGGTTGGCAACAGCTGCTCTAGAGAGAGAGAACGTACACTGGGTCCTTAGTCTTAAGGGTTTTTAATTTGTTTTCTAAAGGCAGGAATTTTAGGGGTTATCTCAGGGGAGGATCTCAATGGAATATTCATCTGGTTTCCAGGTGTGCCCTTTAATATGCTGACTCATCAAAATGAGCATATGGGTTCAGGATCATGGTCTCTACTGCTTAATTGGTGCTAGGGTAGGGAGTCATTGGTCATTGCATCTGGTCCTGAAGCCAGACATGGCATGGCTTCATCTGGTTTTGCTGCTTCTCTGGGCCTGAGCTGAAACACAACTGAGGCATATATGTTATCTCTATTGACCAAATCTCTGTCTCTGTAGTTAACAGACCCCTAAAATTACTTGATGCTGATCACAACTTCATTGTCCTGAAGGCTTAATGCTTAAGGGAATGGTAGTGTAAGAGAAAAGGAGGCAGGTGAGTCAGGGTGCTGGAAGAGGCCAGTTTGAATCAGCCATATGTCTCAGTTTCCCCATTCCACTTGCCAAGGAATTCTCCTGGCTTCTTACTGTCCTGCCTCAATTAGACAATTAGACACTTGGGAAGAATGAGCAGTTTCTACAGGGCTCCACCTGTCCCTGTGGGGGACACAGAAGACTTTTCTGCCCTCTAGACCTTATTTCTGTCGTGGCAGCTTTGTCTTCTTTTCCTTCTCATCCTGATTTTATGGTTGTTTTGATGTGAATGTTCAACAAATAGAACCTGAGGCATGGGGAAAGGTCCTTTACAGCCACTCTTGCGAGGTGAGATAATTTTTTAATTTGCGTTGTTGTTTTTTAAGTTTGTTTATTTGCTGCTTTGACTGGTGGACAACAAAATACTGCTTTGAAACTGCTTTGCTTTGCTGCATTTGGGGAGACTAAATATAGAAAAATATGCACATCTTATTCAAGTTTTTCTTGTTTTGGTTGTTTCCAAATCTGACACTTGAGGATAAATAGGTTTTCTCTGAAGGCCAGAGGTGGTTTATCAGACTCATACTCATCCAGTATGACCCACGTATGGTTCTGTTAAAAATAATCCTAGAAAAATGATGGTTGGAACAAAATCAGCTACCTGAGTAAACTCTTTCCATGTGAAAATCTTAAAACAGCACTTCAAAACCACTAGAGATTTCCTTCGTTAAAATTTTAACTTGATGAGATCCAGGGGCTTTTGAGAATTATTTCATAGCTGGTTTGGCCTCTGAATAGAAAGACTGTAAAGATTAACTAATAAAAAGTGTAACAACTGCAACTGAGTCCTCTTTTATAGGGAAAAGAGTACTATTAGAAAATCCAAATGAGGGTACAAAGTAGATTGCATTTGTTGAGACATATTATAGCATCTCTGGGGAGTTTCTTTTAACATCTTGGAATAGTGTTTCCCTTTGATTTTATTCTGATAGAGACTGAAAAGGTATTTCCACCTTCAAATTGCCTAAGAAGCCTATTTAGTGGAGGGAAATTGGGCACATTGCTCTTGACTCTTTCTGAGCTGGGTGAAAACCTCTGATCTCTTCCATGCCTCATTTGCATGACCACGTGGAAACTGAAACCAAGGGAGGTTAAATGACTTGCCCTGGGACAGACAGCGAGCTAGTCCTGCTTGAACTGGGGACCATATATTGGTTAGCACGGATGCCAGTGTTGTCTGCTGCCCCTTTGATATACAATCCTCTCCAGGTAAATTTTAGCAGCAAATGGTGTTGTGGGCACTGCACCCTGGATCTCAGGTAACTCCCCACCCCCACTTCCCCTACCCCTGCACCATTTTTAGGGGAGTCACTTGGTGTGAAGTAGATAACTGCAGAAACAACAGGGGAGATCAATGGGCCAAAGTTCTCCCGGGAAAAGGCAAAAGAGTAACAAAAGTGTCTTGCCAGGGAGCTTGGGACTGTGTGTAAACATGACTGTATGAAGACCACTGAAGTTTGGGAGGGGATTGTAGCTGGTATTTCTGAGACTGCAGAAATGTTTTTAGGAAAGGGAAAATCCAGTACAAAGACAGTTTTTAAAATAGATCATCAGTTTTCAGAAGGTATGCTTTTTGTGGGGACCACATATACATTTCATTGCATAAGAAAGGAATCATTTGAATTTTCCTTTGCATACTCTGAAAGTGAAGTATGGAGGAACAATAAAGGATGCAAATCAAACTTAGAAAGTCCTTGCTCTAGAAAATGTATGCACTGTGGCTGTGACGGAGGATCTCTTGGATTTAGGAATGAAATACTCTTAATATAGTCCTGTGGATAATTAAAAAAATCTTTTTACCTTTTGAAAAATGCCTAATTATTTACCTAAAAGCCTTGTGGAATTCTAAAAGGACTGAATTATTTGTAGTTGTTAGTTTCTGTTTGTTTATGTAATTTAAAAACTACCTTTACAAAACCTTTGATTATGTTTTTAAAAATGTTTTGCACTCTTATGGCCCTGATTCCTTCAATGTCTTACGCTTAATACATCACACCTAGACTATTTGATATTGTTTTCCTGGCCCTTTTTTTTTTCTTGGATTATGAGTGCTCTTCTTAAACAGGATCACCTACTGTTACACTAATGCGCTCTCCAGGGCACATTGACAGTTGCTTAGGTGAGGTTATAATTCTTGTTTGCCCCTGGGCAGTTGCCAGCAGGGAGTAGGGCATTGTGGGAAGTAGTTTCTTTACCTTCGACAACAGGTGTCTTTGTCAGTGCACCTTATTCAGATACCAGTGTGGAAGCACTGAGTCACTGTAGCAAAGAAAAGTAGGAGAGCAAAAGGGATTGATTGCTTTCCCATCTGGAAAATGGTCTGCAAGATAATGGGAAATCTTCTGATGCACGAAGAGGTTTGCAGAATTTTTTAACGTGCTTCTGAAAAGATAAAAAGGAATTCAAAAGGTATGAGCTGCCGGGATGCCTTAGAACACCTTGTCTCCTGACTATCATTTAATTTTTACCTGGTTAGTCAGCGTTAAGATAAATGTGCTGGAAAGATTTTTAACGAAAATAATGCTTAAAAGACAAAGCTGCATTGTGGGAAAAAATAAGAAGTAAAAATGCTTTACCGGTTCCAACTAGCGTCAAACGCAGTTGGAAGTTGTTTTAATCTTGAGGATTTATGTAAAGTATTGCATTTTCTGTTTAAATAAGCCTATTAGACCTGCTTCTGTTTCCTAGCAATAGGTTGCTCCCAACACCCCTTTCACTGGTGTATATTTAATCTCGAGTGCTATAGCAGTTGCAAGACTCTCCTAATCACATTTACATGGAACACATACTACTGAAGTGATCATGCTAATCTAGGTGAAGATACTTCAGGAAAACTGGAGAAATAGATATTATAAATTTCATTCTAAGTTTTGTTTTCTGAAAAGCAAATAAACTTACACAACATAACACTGCTATCGGTAATTAGGACAAAAAATTGCAAACAGTGTTTGTATTTGATTGTAGACAAGCATTGCCAAATTGATTTCTAAATCTAGCAAATAATGTTTCTCATTGCACTGCAGTGTCATAATCTGTAAACAGCAAAGAAGATAATAGCTTAATTATAAATATTGGAAAAATTTGGAGGAGCTTTGTCCTCCCTCTTTATTTACTTAATGATTTTTCCATGGAATTAGCATACATTATACTTCCTGGTAATTTAGGGAGCCTTGTAATGATAGTCACGGGCAGCTTTCGGATTTTCATCTGCGCACATTGAGGTTCATTTACAGTTGCCAACTGTACTTAAATACACTTCAGGTGGCGAAGGCACCAACAGTTCTGGCTATCTGCTGATTTGGATAATTAAGAGAAAGCTCTGAGCTTAAACATAAAAGATAAAGAGAACTCTTTCTTGTGGGAGAAAAGCAGTCAGTTTAGGAATGAGACCCTTGTGCTGCTTTCTGAATAACAACAGAAAACAGTTCTCCAAATCAAGAATTCTGTTTAAAATGTTTGTGTTGTTATTGCGGTAGAAGGGAGTATTGATTATTAATTGATATTGCGGTCCCTGTTTCATTTTTATATTTTGGTACTTTTTTTTTTAACAGAATACTCAGAGGGGAAAAGGGATCTCTTTTTTTTTCATACTTAAGGAGATAATTTTTAACTACACCAAGAATGCTAGACATTCTGAAACACTAAAGGTCACCATCTATTTATTTTCTATAAATGTGAAGAAATAAGCAGGAAGAAAATCCTCTTCTCCTCCAAGAAGAATCTTGACATAACTAACACCGAAGAAGATAAACTTCTAAAAATTTCTAATTACCAAGAACATATTTTAAATCCATTAAGAAAAATTTTTCTTTAAGGATATTTTCAGTTAGGAAACACCTTAATTTCTCTTTTTTGAAGTTCAAAGAAGATTTCCGAAAAGTGAATTTTTCTGCGTCTGTGTCAAGAATGCAGAAGGTGTTTACCGCGTATACTTCCTCCGTAGATAAGAGACCTCCCTTGGTTTGCTGCTGGGGGTGAATTGCTAGACAAGCCTGTGAGAGCAGCTGCTGTTTTTCCCCCTTTTATTCCTTCTGGGCTTTTGACACCACCCCCTGCAACTCAGGTGGGTGTGTGCATTGGCACTGAGCTGCGGTAGGATTTTTCCTTGGACAGCGTGGTCTGGAGTTGAGCAGCAGCTGCTGCCTGGAAAGGTCAGCTGGCAAGATGATGGAAGAAATCTCCATTATGGTAGCCTATGACGCCCACGTTTTCAGCCAGCTGCACGATGAAGACTTCCTCACTAGTCTGGTGGCCATCAGCAAGCCCCGGTCTATGGTAGGTGGTGCCTTGCACGCTGCTCTGGGGCCGGCTTTTTCTTTTCTGATATGATAGTTATACTCCTACAGCAATTGGGGCATAGCTTCCTGGGGATCAAAATTAAAGTATTGCTCTTGGCTTTGTGTTACAGGCCACAGCAAGGGCTACAGGTTTTCAAAGATTCATTTACGTAACTAAGCATTGTTATATCTTACAGTACATTTCAAGTGTCTGAGGAGTAAAACTTAGGTTAATGCTTTTATACTTAGTGAGGTTGATACCGTCACTTTGCCCCACATATATTTGCCTTCTATGAATGCATACAATTATTAGAGCTAACTTCATTTGCACACAAATAATTCAGTCTTTTTGAAGTGGAACATTTTTACCATGAACCATAACATTGACATTGAGAATTGAACTAGTATTTAAAAATCAAATAACGTTCAGAATCTTTACAGTATTACTAAGAACTATTATGAAAATGACGTCTAGTATAATCTTAGATTGGACTTAATATTCTGTTGTTGTTTTTGCCGTTCTCCAAGGGTCTTATTAGTGTGCCTGTCCCGGCAGAATAGAAAAATGAAGTTTTTGCAAATGTTTGTTGTTTCTTCTCTGTAGATATCATTCTTATAATGGCTACTGAGTTTAAGATATCAGTGATCCATACCGGTTAAACAAACTTTCTTTACTATTGTCATAACTTCTTATTCATTTTTTAGTGGTTCTCTTCACAAAAATATTACTCTTCTGAAAGAGTATAGTACTCTTCTGAAAGAGGATAGTATATCATAACAGTTATCTTACTAGTTTGAAATCCTGACTTTCTATTTTAAGGCATATGAACATTAAACATATAATATGGCAATTTCTTCAAACAATAAATTGCAATGAAAAATTAAAGGGGACACTCATAGATTGATTTTAAAAGACTTAAGGGTTATATCAACTAGATGCAGTTACTGACCTTGTTTAGATGCTGATTTGAACTATAATAAACATCTATAAGGTAATTGGGGGAAATTTGGCTACTAATTAGCTATTTAGTGATATTAAGAAAATTTTTTTGGTGCAATAATTATATGATTATGTTAAAAATGTGGATAAAACTAGGTGACTGTGTTGATAATTGTTGAAACTGGGAGATGAATACATGGGGATTCTCTATACTTTTCACTTTCATAGCTCTTTTATAGATGGGGTTTGAAAGAATCAGCTGGCCAAAAATAATAGCAAAACAAATACAAAACCATGATATACTTCTGAAAGTGTTCATGTATAGAAACATCTAGCCTACTTTGCATTCTTTTTTTAAAAATATGTTTCTATTGATTCCAGAGAGGAAGGAAGGGGGAGAGAGAGATAGAAATATCAATAATGAAAGAGAATCATTGATCGGCTGCCTCCTGCACGCCCCCCATTGGGGATTGAGCCCGCAACCCAGGCATGTGCCCTTGACCAGAATCGAACCTGGGACCCTTCAGTCCGCAGGCCGATGCTCTATCCACTGAGCCAAACCGGCTAGGGCTACTTTGCATTCTTTTCCTATTTAAGATACATAATCTATTTTATAATTATATGCAATATATGGAGATTGTTACCAACAACCACAATAGAAATACCAAGTCAGGATAGGGGAGTCCATGGTTGTGGATAATCTTTAAAACTTCATTTTGTCCATTGATTTCACAATATTCCGCCATTAATACTTATCCAAAGAATTCAGAATTCTATTTTATGTTGTTCTGATGGTCTTGTCAAGATGCTCTTATGGGGTCTGAGGTGAGTCTTCAAAAACTTGTAGGAATTTTCCAGGCCAAAGGGGAGATGAGATGAAAACAGGGAGAGGTAAAGTGACGCAGTGGAGAGGACTGAAGAGGCTGAAGAGCTAGAAAGTGACTGAGTTACAGGGAGCATCCTGTGCTGAATTAAGTATAGGACCTTGTGTGGTGTGTGTGCACACATGCCTGCAAGAGACAGGAAGAGAGAGAAAATGAATGAATTAATTAATATTAATGTGTTTACCGGGAAACACTCTTCCATTTGTAGGTGATATGAAATATATATATATATATATATATATATATATCAACTTAAGCTCCCCAAAGGGGACTCCTACTCCTACTCCTAAACCTGGAGCTTATTTGATATGAAATTCAGCCACTAATATGGAATGCCTCAGAGGCATGTTACGCACACAAAATATTCCCCTATATACCAAACCTTAAAATAATCTAGATGTTGGGATGTTGAATTTAAGGAGACAGTTAATTTTTTTAATCAGATTTGAAATTTAAAAGAGTTGATGCGTATAGCCTCTTGGAGGTGATACTTGGTTTGGGTTCATCTGGAAAGATACTACTAAAATTATGCTAAGATAAAATATTTATCATTTGCCTTTGATTTCATGTTGAATTTCTTTTTGCTTTGTCTGAGATGAACCCTTTAAATTGTATGAAAAAGATAAATATTCAGATTTTCTAGAGTATAAAATAAAGTTCTTCTCTTTCTGACTTATTACTGCATTGTTAAGCAAATGACATTCTTGCTAACATTCAATCCTCTGGGTTTAGGTTGACTATCACAAAGAAGTTTTAGAGCTATTTAGAAGTTTATGTAGTACAGGATTAAATATCTTTCTGTATTTGCACTTTATTTCATAATGTGAGATATCTTGATTCCTTAAATGGTAAAAATCCCATTAGGTATAGTGGTTTCGGTGTGGAAACTGAATCTTTTCTTGTTCTTAAATAGCCCTGTGGCTCTCTGACATTTTTGATGGAGACTCATAGTAAAAAGTACATTTCAAGTCATTATACACACAAGACTAAAAGAAAATTTGAAAAAAAATAATACTTTCTGTTGCTGCATGTGATGTATTGAGGTTCTTTTCTGTTGTATTTAATTGTTTAAAGGCTAGTTATGAGCCACTAAATTGATTTGAGAAATATCTTGACCCACACTTTTTAAAAATGTGGCTATATCCTATTGATTCTTTAAAAATGAATGACAGTGCAAGAAATTCACAGTTCCCTTTATGCAGGTCCCTGTAGACAAGTCACAGATAAGTAAAAGGATAAGGAAGCCAAGCAGAACTTATCTCGTCTTCCAGATCATGCACACTCGCACAACATGAGAAATTGCCCAGACCAGTATTGTATTTACTAAGATAAACTAAACTACACTCACCACTAGCAGAACTTAAGAGCTTTAGCATTCCAGCACGAATAAGTTGGTATGTAAGAGGAAAATCCAGTATAGTCAGAATGACTCAGGGGACATGTACAAAGGTGCCTCATTGGACAGTATTCCTGCCTCCTCTTAAATCCAACAGATTGCTTTTCTTTGGTTGTTAAACTAGCTGAAATTATCTGGCTTGCATTTTGAGACAAAATTGTAGAGTCCTCCCCCCATCCTTCCCTCCCCCCCACTAGTCTCTGCTCTTCCCCCCCATTCTCACCTCCTCCACCCCCATCCTCCCTGCACCACAAGGACCTTTAAATGCAGCCAGAACCTCTCACACAGGAGTAATAGCAGCTAAAGGAGAGAGTCCCTGAAGTTTTCCTTCTGATTGTCTCTGTGTGGAATGGCCAGCATTCTTCTCTATCACCTCCACCATTTCCAGTTATTTTCATACCTGACAGTATAAATAAAGGAAGATCATACCCGTTACGTTTATTATGCATTCCAAAGGAAACTTTGAATATGTATTTAAATTCAAAATGTATGATTTAATGTTAGAACAGTGAACAAGCATACTTGGTCAAGCTCTAATATTTCGGATTAAATGTTACTTTATATTCTGAATTAACTTTTTCATCACTAAGGTGGTTAGGAAGGGAACATTGCTTTCTCATGTATATTAGTAGAGGCTACTATGTAATATTACAAACACTTCAGGGTTATTACAGTGTTCTGCCAAGTAAGAGAGAAGCAAAATAAATATTTATGGGAGTGATGTTTGCTATCAGGATAGAATGAAGTGTAGAGTAATTACTGCTGATTGAACACTGTGGAAGAAGTCTTCAAAAGGTGGTGATAGAAGCATGTAAGTGAGGTTTTGGTTGTTTTTTTGTTTTGTTTTTGTTTTCACTATATTTCCCCACTGAGTCTTGGCTGCTACAGTCAGACAGACACAAAGTGCAAGGACCCTTTTTCTTGCATCTGCACTGGAACCTTAGCATGTAAGTGAGGCTCTGAAGGCTGCCCAGGTGCTTGACGCCCGTAGAAGGGAGTAGGTCCTTTCTGAGCAGGGGGAACAGCTTGTGCAAAGGCTGAGAGGTTACTGTTGGGGGGCTTTAACGTTACACAGTCCTCAGTTCACATTTTGCATCTGCAACTTCCTGGTAAATTACTTAATTCCTCTAAGTTCACTTTCCTCATCTGAAAAGTGAGGGACATAGAATTAACTTGCTGGATTACTGTAAGGATTCAGTGAGTCACATATAAATAGCACAGAAAAAGAGTTTACTAATTGTCTCCCCTTCTGACAAGGGAAGGGCTATTCAAACTGTTTGGGCAAGGCCTAAAGGAAGGAGTGGGCTGGGTAGATCAGGCACCATAGGGATGGAAGAGGAGGGTGGTGGACAAAGGAGAACATGGACTAGCTGGGTTACCCTGGCATATTGCTTTAATCAGGCAATCACTATCAGGATATCAGTCCTACAGGAAACTGGAAGCCTCTTGTCCTAAAGATGGTACAATGGGTCTTAGGTTGAGGCTCAGGGTGGTGGGAAGGCAGTGTATCAGTAGGAGGGATTTATATGGGCCAAACTATCAGCTGAGTAGATGTATCCATTACTGCAGCGATAATAAGGCAGTGATAGACAGCAGTCACATTGCCCATGGAAAAAAATTTAAAGGGCATTACCACAATGCAGGAGGAAAGAGTTGACAAGTATCTCTACATGTAGGCCCTTGACAATGGCAGTGTGAGTTAGGAAGTTAGTCCACACATGCTGGTTCTGTTGGTGGATACATACGGTAGTATTACTTAGGAATAAGCAACCGCTGATCTACATGAGAAGAGAAAATGATGGAGAAGTTGAAACTTACTGTAAGCTTCCCACCCTATAAAATTGGAAAGATTGTTGTTGTGCCAACTTGAACTGGAAAGTTGGATATCAAGAATGGAATGGAGCCGAAACCGGTTTGGCTCAGTGGATAGAGCGTCGGCTTGCGGACTGAAAGGTCCCAGGTTCGATTCCGGTCAAGGGCATGTACCTGGGTTGCGGGCACATCCCCAGTGGGAGATGTGCAGGAGGCAGCTGATCGATGTTTCTCTCTCATCGATGTTTCTAACTCTCTATCTCTCTCCCTTCCTCTCTGTAAAAAATCAATAAAATATATTTAAAAAAAAAAAAAGAAAGAAAAAAGAATGGAATGGAGAAAAGATGGCCCATTCTGGCTTTACCATGTTCCACATCTAGAAATGTTTCCTCAGTGTCCCTGTAAGATACTTGGTGTTCAGTGGTTAGAACACTGTCCCTTAACAAACGCTGTTTACTCAGACTAACATATCTAGACAGCATTGGTAACTGACAGATACCAAAATAGCAGCACTGTGCCAGTAAAGGAAGGGAGATGAGGGTTGAGCGTTGTGAAATTCCTTCCTCCTTATTGGGTTGGTACATGGATTTTACTTAGCATGTCAAATTAAAAAATAAATCCAGAGCAATTCCATGTGCCAGAGATGAGAACAATGAAATCAATACGGTTACTTCTTCACTGGATATACATTTTAAATATTGATTAGAAGAAAACATTATAAAACCAATTAAGATTCATTCATATTTTAAAAAATGTTATCTGGACAGTTTTATTCTCATTGTTATTTAGCATGTGCGTATTTGGCAGTATTTAATAAATTTCAGTTTAGTACAAGGATCCAACTCTCCCCTCAATTGGCTTATCAGTTCTGATATGAGTTAAGATTCTTACTACGGTTTAAGTACTAAAATCTTGAGTTATCTTAAACTAGAAAGGCAGTTTATGATATGGACACGAAGGTGTGTCCCTATAAACGCAAGGTCAGGAGTTCAGCTAGGCAGCAGAGCTGGCTGTTACTGGCCAGCATCCAACAGGTCTCTTGCCATATAATTAACTTCTCACTTTGGGTCTCTTATTTATCTTCCATTCCCTGAGTTCGCTGCTTCTTCATTCCCAGGGCAGAATATGGATGACGTACAGCATTCAGAGTTTCAGCTCTGTCTTCTGCAGAGCGGTAGTTTGCGGCCTCTGAATCACAACTCAGATTCCTTGGAGAGAGTCTGACTGTGCATGTTAGGTGAGGAGACATGGTGTCAAGTGGAGCAGTGATGAGCACAGACTATGAAGCCAGACTGGGTCAAATCCCACCTTGCCATCCTCTAGCTCTAGCTCACTGACTTTCTAAGCTTCATTTCTCTCGTCTGTAAAATTGGAATTATGTTAGATAGGTGCACCTTATAGGATTGTGAGACTTAATCATCCTATATAATAAAAGTCTAATATGCAAATTGACCAAACGCTGGAACGACTGGTTGCTATGATGCTCACTGACCACCAGGGAGCAGATGCTCAATGCTGGAGCTGCCCCCTGGTGATCAGTGCACTCCCACGGGGAGAGTCGCTCAGCCAGAAGCCAGGCTCATGGCTGGCAAAGTGCAACGGCAGTAGTGGGAGTCTCTCCTGCCTCCGCTGCAGTGCTAAGGATGTCTGGCTGCCGGCTGTCAGTTGGACATCCCCTGAGGGCTCCTGGACTGCTATAGGGTACAGGCCAGGCTGAGAGACCCTACCCTGAGTGCACGAATTTTCTGCACTGGGCCTAGTTTAGTTAATACATATAAAGCACTTAAGACTACCTAGCACATAGTAAGAGGCATATGTATATTTGTTGATATTATTCCACAATGATTCTTTCTTTACAAAATCTTAAAATAAAAGATTAACTTTGAGTAAGACTTTATAAGTAATTCACTATTCAGAAGTTATGTAGGTTGTTTTGCTAATAAATATGAAATCATTAAACTAGCTTCTATGATAATAATTAGAACTTTTTTACGTTTAATCCTGTTTCAGATATTGGAAAATAATCTTTCTATACTTGATTCTGGGGGTGAGGTTAATTTGTAAGTTAATTCAAAATATCTGTTTTATGAAAGATTTTATAGGAACAGTTGACATGAAACATATAATACATTAAATTTTTATTTTTCTGCTTTATAAAATCATAGCTTGTTCGCCATGATTGAAAAAATCTCATTCTAGTTTTTGTTTTGTTTTGTTTTATGCCCATGTTTGTATTCAATTTAATAATCAATCAAAAATACTCTGCCTCTGGGTGCTATGGTATCATTTTGGCCCTGGGAATCCAGGTGTGGACAAGAAAGACATATTAATTCTGAATCTTATACTATTTAGAGGAGAGGTAAGATACAAATATTCTAATGATATCACTTCTCTACTAGTGCTCAGTATTATGCAGAGACTTAAAATGGAGTGATGTCATCAAAAGTGATCAATTGAAGGCTCTATGTTGGATAGTCAGTGAGGGCCTCACTGGTGTCATTTAAGATCTGATTGATATCCAGGAGAAAATCAGGAAAAAGAAAAGCTCAGGCAGAGGAAACCTCTGAGAGAAAGGCCCCAGAGTGGTTACAAGCTTGATATTTAACAGGACAGTGTGGCTGGAACACCAGGAGCCAGGTGCCAGCAGTGGTAAGACATGAGGCTGGAGAAGTTAGCCGCTGACTGTGATGGAGGGCTCTATAAGTCAGCAGAAGGCATTTAGGGTTTATTCCTTACATGATGTCCTTGTATTTTAAAAATCTAATGAATCAGATTTTAGGCTTGGTTAACAGATATTTCAAATGATTAGGTTTCCAAAGAAGTCAGTAGTAGTACATTAAAAACTCACCATAGTGCTCAAGCTCAGTATGAAATCAAATTGTAGCATTCAGACTCAATACTAGGATTACAAGTTGGCTTATAAACAGGATTCACAACAAAAATAATACTAGCTCTGATTATTTTAATGCCTCTCTGCTGGTTCAGGACATGAAGCATAAAAAATACTACATACTAACTAGCTTAAACACTTATTTTAACTTAAAACATAAATGCATATTTATTATCAACTTTATTATAGGGCTCCTAACGCTCTTTCTTTGATTAGGAATTCTGACATACATAATGCTTTCCAAGCTCAGCTACCTTAAGAGGGGCAATAAATTAATAAACTTATAAAGAGTATTATTAACTCTGGTCACCGTGCTGTACATTTCACCCCCTGGACTTATTTATAACTGCAAATTTGTACCTGTTGGCCCCCTTCACCCATTTTCACCATTCATTCTAATGAACGAATAAAGGAATGAAGGAGGGGAGTGTGGGAAATGAAGATGTTTTCATAGGGATGTGAACACTTTGTTTTAGCATTTTGATTTTTAAACTTTACAGTTTTACCTTTTGAGTAAGTAGTACATTCACAGGGTTTCAAAATTTCAGCAAATATAAAATGCTATCCCCTCAAAAATAGTGTTCCATTCATGTTCTGCTCTTTGCTTTTCTCACTTGACAATATGTGTTGGAAATTTTCTGTGTCAGTGCATCAAAGCTTCCTTATTCATTTGACAGCTGCATAGTATTTCTCTATGGACTTCTATAATATGTTTAGCTAATTCCCAATATATGGATATGTAGGGTTCTTCCCAATATTTTGCTGCTGCAAATCTTGTGCACCTCATCATTTCAGAAATGCGTGTGAGTGTACCTGTAGGTTAATTTCCTCAGAGTGGAATTGTTGGATTGAAGGGGATGTGCATGTGTGATTTTGATAGGTAGAGCCAACTTAAAGGATGCATTATTTTACCCACCAGCAGTGTATGTCTGTGCCCATTCAAAGGTGGAAGAGTTGAATAGAATTCTCATGGGAAAGAAGAAAAGAAGGGAAATTTTCAGGTGATCAGGTGGAGGGAAAGTTCCAGATCAAAAGAATAGCACTTTCAGGGACACAGGGGTGAGAGAGGTAGCAGGTCTGCCTGGCAAGAATGTGGGAGGAAATATACCAGCAGCTGATGAGAGGAGAGGTTGGGTCATGGAAGGTTTGGTATGTAATGCGAAGGAACTGATGCTTTTAATTCTATAGATGAAGGTTTGAGTAGGGAAATGATGTAATAAAGTTGATGAATACATATTACAGAAGAAATAGCTGTGTCTATCTATTTACTTAAAGTGAAACTGGCCAAATGGGTCTATTTCCCAAAGATCTTGTAACTTAAAGGGTGTTTTTCTCATTAATGACAAGTAATGATGGAAAATTTGGAAAATACATGTAAATAAAAACTAAAACACAGAAATTGCTCATAATTTTACCACTCAGATTCTATCTAAATAATCCTGTTATCCGTAAAACAATAAATAATATGTATTAGTTTAGGTAATAAAAAGTGGTTTCCAAAGATGGAATAAACTCCTTGTTAAGGGATTCTTATGATTTCATCCAGGAAAAAGGAAAAGAGAAACTAGTACATATTCCTGCATAAGTCACAGCATACAGCATAATTGTTAATGTAGGGATATACAATGAAGGCCTTTTCTCGAATATATGGGTGTCTCAAGACATAAAGAATCATTTCATTTTTTATTTTTGTTAAAGACTTTATTACAAACCTTTCAGATGCTCTGTGTGATGTTTCACTGCCAGGTACGGCTCTAGTCAGTATCCCCACTAGCAGCCACACAGATGTCTTAAGGATGCTAATTTTCAGAGAGCTGGGCTCCACTGTCCCTACTCAGAAGTCCTCCTGGGAACAGTCCTAATGTTAGGAATAGCCAGCTCATTTATAGGTGTGTTTTTAACAGTTTGTGGCAGATCCTTTGCAGGCTGTTCTTCAGGTATAGGATTTGAAAAATATCTCCAAATCACTAATGCCCCGTTTGAATGCATGTATCCTACCATCTCACAAGTGCATTAAAGATACCTTAGTAGTTTCCCCTCCTTAATTACACCCCAAGAATTATAAGTGGGAGGAGAGGAAGGTCCCAAGTGCATTTACTGAGCCACCTATTAAAATACTACAAGCGGATAGATCGTGACAATCATTACGATGATTTAGGATTCTGCATATCCGAGATGGTGCTAAAACCATGCATGTGATAAATACTGGAATCAGCAAAATTTCTCTTAATTAAAATATGACCTTTGATTAGAAGGCCAAACGCTCTGCAGTGCCCTCCAACCTAACAGTCTCACTTAAGTTAATTTTATTTTTTCATGTAAAACAATCATTTTTATTGCTCCTGCCTGAGAGGTGCAAATTACTTTCTCTCTTAGGTATTGGCCGAACAGCTTCATTCTTATTAAAGAGACAGGAATAATATCTTCCATTTAAAGTATTAATGCCATCTGTAAATGTGTAGTATAATTTGCCATCGACTTGAACTCTTCAAAGATTTAAAAAACAATGTGTCACTTAGCACTCAAGACTGTTACACATTAAAGTTCTTCAGTCACCAGCCTTCTCACTGAGGATAAGAGAGGCTGGAATGGATTTGAATATATTTTTTTCTAAGTAAGAATGGCATGATTGAGCCGGCTGGACTCACAAGTTCATTTTTCTCCTAAGAAGGACTTTAATCTATTATGTCAGGAAGTGAGCACTCTTTATAATCCTTGATGGAAGTGAATTTAGCACACTGTTTGGTGCAAGAGGTTGTTGAGACTGCCCCAGGTGAGAAAAGAGGTCATTTGTTACATACTTACCAGAGACAAGGACTTTCTCAACCCTTATCAGGTCAAAACATGATAGCTATTCTACCAAAATAGTCAGATAAGTAAATGGAATAACTGAATGAAAATTATTAATTTCTGTTAATTGGAAATAATAGAAATTGTTCTATGTATTCTCTGTAGACCTGAGAGTAAAGTATTAAAAATAATTTAATGGCTAAACAAATTTGAATTGATACTGGTATCCCACAATAAAACACTTTTCACCTCCCTTAATCTTCAAGGGGAAAAAGAAATAAAGACAATCTATATATATAAAAGCCTGAGTGACCAGATGACCGGACGGTAGCTATGATGTGCACTGACCACCAGGGGGCAGACGCTCAATGCAGGAGCTGCTCCCTGGTGGTCAGTGTGCTCCCACAGCAGGAACGCTGCTCAGCTGACAGGCGCCAGGCTCCGGGCACACGGCTGACGAGCGAGTGCAGCAGCTGTGGTGGTGTGAGCCTCTCCTGCAGACACTCCCCCTGTGCCCCTGAGCTGGGCAGTGGTGGTAGGTGCAGGCAGGCTGTGATGAGTGGGAGTGGTGCTGTGCCCAGTCCATGCTTGGGCTCCTCCCCGGCTGCCTGCCACTTCGCACACTACTTCGTGCTGTGGGGGACCGGTGCAGAGAGTGACCTGGAGCCCCACGAGCTGGCGGGTAAGGCTGGGCTGTGATGGCACGGAGGTCCAGTGATCCCCACAGGCCAGGCCGAGGGACCCCACCAGTGCACGAATCTGTGCACGGCGGGCCTCTGGTGTAAAATAAAAGTGCTAATTCCAGGATGCAATGAAGGCATTCAGCCTACTCAATTTTTAACTATGTAGTTGTTTTTTGTATGTTGAACATATTTGAACATTATATAAAATCATGAATTCATGCTGAAAAATTTCACTCACCTGTGACCTATTTACTAGTAGACCAACCCTGTAGGACTCTGCCTGCTTCTGGCCTCAGGAGCCTGGGCCCAGCTGTGGCAGGATAATGACTGTGATGACAGCTTGCTGGCATAGTCCTGACCCACCCTGGGCCAGGTGTCTCTGTGTCCCATCTCCTTGTGCAGATTATCAGTCTTCTTCAGCTTTTAGAACTTTCCCATGTAACAGCAAAATGTACTTGCTTTGGTGTGTTTGGTACCCTACAAAAGGAAAGATTTAATTTCCTTTTTTTAAAGAAAATATTTTATTTATTTCAGAGGGGAAGGGAGAGGGAAAGAGAGAAACATCAAGGATGAGAGGGAATCATTGATCAGTTTACCTCCTGCATGCTCCCTATTGGGGATTAAGCCTCAAAGTGGGGCATGTGCCCTGACCATGACCTCCTGGTTTATAGGTCGATGCTCAACCACTGAGCTATGCCAGCTGGGCTAATTTCCTTTTTTGATTCAGCACTGACTTCATATTACATTTGGAGCAAGAATAGAAAATGAAAAATCACAAATTGAGATGAAAGAGAAGTGACATAATAAGGAACATAAAGAGCAAGGTCCACAAATCCTACAGTGTTATAACCTGGCTTTCATCTTAATAGTATTAAAATAGATACATATTAAAAAGAATACATTATTTTAAAAATGCAATTTATTGAACATATTATTCTTTTTTAAATTCATTTAACCACAATTCTGTGAGGTAGATACATATGTTTAGGCTTATTTTACAGATGATCAGGTTGAAACACGGATTAAGTAACTAGCTCAAGGTCAAACTACTGGAAAGTAATAGAGTCGGAATTTGAACACAGGCCCCCTGGCTGTAGGGCAGTGCTCTTCACCATTTTTTCAAATGCATAGCTTTGTGCTTTGTACTTTCTCATTAGTTACCGAAGCCAGGATTCCTTTGATTATATGTCCCTTTGATTATCAGAATCCTGAACTTTTTTTTACACTTCGGCAATTTCTGAGGAAGGTGATCTATAATTGGGATTTCCTTAAATTTTGAAGCACGGCTCTTGAAGGAGAGCGATTGTCCTAATGATGAATGGCACTGTTATCAGATTCTTACTTTGTTTCAGTTATTTGGGTATTAAGGTATACATGCTTCTCTAAATTCCCAAAGTTTCAGATTTGCCTTTGTGCCCTATACATAGACAGGGAGCCTGCTCTGTGGCAAGCATTCTTACAGTGACTAAGTAAACAAACAGTTCCGTCTGCTTTGAATTTCTCCCACTGTGGAGAAGGCACATGCCAACGAGAGCATTATTGTTTGAACGTAGGTCTGCTGCCATCTGATTAGAATCTCGTTTTCAATTCATTTATTCAAGTACGTCTGTGAGAAAAGCTAAGAGTACTTGTTGGTGTAATGGAGAAAAACCTTAATAGTTCAGAGAGCAGAGGTTTAGAAAGAAGATCAGACACAGATACAGAGGTGGCTTATGTTAGAAGTTATCCTTGGACAGCTCCTTAAAGGAAAGACAAGTATATAAAAGCAGGGTGGTTTTGTTGTTGTTGTTGTGTTTTTTTTTTGTAGCATGCGTATCAAATTTATAGAGGATCTAACGTATTGGTTGACAGAATTAGGCTCCAGAAAAATCTGGTTGGAACAGTGTGTTCATGAAATATAACAGGGTTCAAGGTAATATATGAGGCTTAAATTCAAAGGATTTGGTGTAGTATAGCATGATAACAGCCTTTTAGTAGATATTTTAGCAATTATTAGCTAATTTAAGCCTCTTTGAAATTCATTATTTATTAAGTATGCACTTTGTGCCCAGTAATGTGTTCTCGATAAGACCACCGAAAATAGAAGGGTGAATATGGCCCCTACTTGCAGAGGGTAGGCAAACTAGCAGGCATTGTCGATATTAAACAAATAATCACCAGGAAAATGGTATGGATTTTGGGGGGGGGGGGAAGGAGTCCTGAGTCCTTAGAGACATATGGGGAGACCTAATGTCTAGATTAGGGCTCCCGGGTTTATGGGAACATATAGGGCGGACTGATCTAAGTTAGGGATCAGGGAAGAGAGTGAGGGCAAAGGGAAGAGGAGTAAGTATACATTAAGCCTCAGAGAAGAGCAAAAGAGGAACTTAAAAATGTTAAATAAATGGAACATGGAATGCAGGGTGCAGGAGCAGGGAAGGGCTTGAAATTAGCTGAAGATGGCAGGAGCCAGGTCCTGAAGAGCCTTCATAGTCGCACTGAGAAAATTGGACTTTATGCAAAGGGTGATGGAAAGCTGTTTCAAAGGTTTTAAGCAGAGAAGACATTAATTTTATGGAGCTGTCAAAACATTAGGCTAGTGATTTAAAGTTGGCAATTCATTTGACCTTTCTAGTTCTAAATTTTCTCATTTTCCGAGGGAGATGTGGGTTATAGCCCTTTCAGATCGAAGATCTCTAATGTGATGAAGAATCCTGAAAGCTGCATTCTAGAAAGAAATAACAGCATTTTTCATGTTTTGCTCTGATTCTCTTCTGTTTTCTTTTTCCTTTCAGATTGGAATACAGATTTTATCATGAAGCATAGTACTAGTATTTTAGAGAAAGTACTTGAATGACTCATGATGCAATGTTCCTTTAAGTTACTTTGTTATCCTTAAGAAAATATAGATGTATCATGGACAGGTTTTTAAATGTCAAAGTGAATGAGAAGAAATCATAATCCTGGGAACCATGATACAAAACACTTGGAACTTAGCTGGTAAAACTGACCTGAAACCCTGTCTCAAGGGAACTAAATTAGTGCTTGCTGGGAGAGGAATATGAGGGTTAGCAATAGTCTTCAGCTTCCTGGAGGATGACTGTGTGGAAGTTGGACTAGAGGCAGAACCATGGGTAATGAGTAGAGGCTGCTAAAGATACAGATTTAAACTAAGGGTCTGGGAGAAAAAAGGCTAACAACTAAAACTTCTCACCTGAAAGTTAGTGAATTCCTTTGAACACCTGTAGATGCTCCAGTAAATTCCTCCATATGTTTAAGCAGTGCGTATCACTTAGGGATATTACTGAGGCAATCTTTACCAAAATAATGCATTGATTAGTCAGTGTACTGTATTACACATAGAGCTGGACAGAAAGAGCTGGGGTTGGGGTGGGGGGATTCTGGATGAATGCACCAAAAGGAAGAGTAGTTGGAATATTTGAAAGTATTAATCTGCTTCCACCAAGCAAAATGATCAGATATTAGTGAGGACACAAAAGTTTATACACTATAGAATATAGGGTATGTGTGTAAAAACTAAGTGAATGGTCACCAGATTCTATCATGTGTGCCAGTGGAGTTAACAAAATAAATTTTAGGACCATGAAACAAGGAGTAAAACCCTGTGTAAACAAAACTTTTATAAAACATAAAATATATATTCAACTTAACTTCCATTCCATTTTACAAATATCAGGCACCTAGTTTCTGTCAGGTGCTGTGCTAGGTGCTAAGGCTAGAAAAAGAAATAAGACCCAAACCTGCCTCCAAGATTGGGAGAAAGGGAGGTGGAAGCAACTCACATGATACAGTGGGAAGAGGGAACTAACATTTATTTAATTAGCACCTACTTTGTTCCAAAGTGATAGACTAATATTGCCTATTTAATTTTCAATATCCCTAAGGTAGAAGGTTCATGGCTGTCTAGCACATGAGGAACAAAGGGTCTGAGAAGTTAGGGAACTAAGACTTCAGAACTTAGTGACAAAGCTGGAACTTAAATTCCAAGTTCCAGCCTCTGACTCCAGCAGCTGTTTTATCCTCCCTCTCCCCCCATTGTATGCATTCTCTAAATTAAATTCTCCGTTTGAGTCCATAGGGCAATTCTTTCCTCCTGGAGAGTATAGGGAACTCTTCCCAGACACACATGTACACACATGTATGATCAGGATTAGTATTAATGCATTAGCCTGTACCTGAGGTTCAGCACCCAGGGATGCAGAATTACACATTGTTCTGTAGTTGGGGTTGTCCCTCTAAAAGTCTGGATTTGTGAAATGTGCATCTAGTGAAATGCAGGAGCCTTTACACTAAGATTGTGGATAGAATCTGAGTATATATTGAGGAACTCATTTTATTATCAAATATACATTTTTCTGTGAGCACAGGGCTTCCACAAGTTCTTCATTTCCGAGTATTCAAAGACAGATTTTGAGATGTATGACAGTGCAGATGGGAGATGAAGATGTTCATGTAGGGCAAAGGGAGGGAACTCTGAGCAAATGAATTGGAAATATCAGCACACAAAGCCATGTAGTACTGGGTGTAGTGGAAAAGAAGTGGATGGAAAATTGTCCACAAGGAGACCTTTGGACTAGAATGATTTCCGAAATGATGTTGAGAGAAGAGTCTGCAGTCTTGAGAATGGTGGTATCTGGATATAACTGTCATTTCTGGGAGAGTTATCATAGAGTCAGCTTTGGAAGCAACTGTGAAACCAGTGTTGCTGATAAGGAGTAATTTAAAGTTTGTCATCATAAAAGATTTGTGATGGTAAAAATCTAAGCAGTTTGGGTCAAGCATATGGCACACTTACTCGAAAGCTCTATGATAGGATATGGAGGAAGTGAAGTGTCAACGAACTGTGATGTTGACTGAAGATTTACTCGAATAGGAGGGAAATTTGGATTTCAAGGGCCATATCAAATTAAGAAACATTAATGTATATTTTACCCCATTGTTGAATGATGTTGCTATTTTTTAAATTCTAGCCATCCTAATGGATGTGAAGTGGTATCTCATTGTGTTTTTGATTTGTATTCTCTTAATGCCTAATGATGTTGAGCATCTTCTTATGTACTTATTAACCATTTATATGTCCTCCTTAGAGAAATGTCTATTCAAGTCCTCTTCCCATTTTTAAAATTGGGTTATTTGTCTTGTTCTTGAGTTGTAAGAGTTCTTTATATTTTCTGAATTTCAAACCCTTATCAGAAAATATGACTTGCAAATATTTTCTCCCATTCTGTAGGTTGTCTCTTGACTTTCTTGATAATAAAAAAAAAGCTTTTAATTTTGATGAAGTCCCACTTAGTTGCTAAGTCAAAGATATTTTTACTTGACATAAAACACCATAATATTCATAAAATACCTAAGAGAGCAAACTTTTTTGTTATTTAATGAGTGCAAACTGTTCAGTTGGATACAAGTAGAATAATGTAATAGCTGAATCGAGTGCAAATTTGTGTGATTTGAGTAGTTGTGTTGCTTTTGCTAAGCGCTGTCTTTCTGTGTAAAAGAATCCATAGAAAGGATATTTTTAGATTTTTAGCTAATGCTGATAGAAACTGAGAATGTGCTTATAAGATTGGCAGTAAATTTTGTGAGCATACTATTATTGCTTGGTAATGACATTATCTAGATTTTAAGATGTTGAAATTAACCTATTCAAATACTTCTATTATGTAATAGAATCATCATTTGTTGTTATAAAAATCAAAGCTCCCTTGCTATTGGTATGATTCTCCTAAGCTGCTGAACATAGACACACATGGCTGAGCAGTGAAAGATCCTTACAGCTTCCAGGCTGTGCTTGCCTTAATGGTATAGGATAGAGCTGTAGATGACTCTGGAGACAGTGACTTTTAAACTACTCCTAGAACTAGGACTTGTTTTATTTTAGATACCTGTTTTCCCCCTGGAGCTCCTGTGATGTGCGGACTAGCTCAGAGCAGTACCAGAAGCCCTGCTCAGTTAATAAACTTCCTCTTCTTGGTATTTCTGGCGTTGCTATTCCAGTAGCTCCTACCCTTGGCACCCTGCTTTTGCTTTATAGGTCAAATGAGTAAACAGATAAGATGTGCTTTTTGCCTTTGAAAACTTAAAGTATAAATTGATTTGGGAAATCATTTATGCTTTTGCGAAGTCATTGTTTATATGAGAAACATGCAAGATGGGTCAATGGCGTTGTCCATGGCCAATGGGTGTTAATGAGATACTATCCCTGTGCTCCACATCCACATGAGACAGATGACTGTGGTCTGTTCTGTAGGTTTTACTGCCAATAGCCTCTTAAACTTCTCTCACAAAAGGGATCTCTCAGGCAAGAGAATATGGACAGAGAAGCTCGCATCCATTGTTCTGGAAAAGGACCTAAAGCAAACATATGTCCAAAGGATTGCATATTTGTTTCGTCTTTGCATAAGCTGGGACTGTGCATTTATTAAGTGGCAAAGGTGTACTATGCCTTATTATAAGAGATATTTTTAAAAGCCAAATACGTGCTCTTTGATCTCTATAAGTTTTGTTATTCTCAGAAAAGAACACACCCACATCTAGAAATGTCTCATGAATTAACAGTAAGGTAGAAACAAGCGCTGATAAATAGGGCACAAACTGAATCTGTTTGGCATAGAGCCAGCTGTGTCTAATCATGTGGAAAATGTTTATTGATCCAAGAGATGAGGTGAAATGAGTTGAAACGAGCTGTGAATTCTGGCCCCTTCTAGATTTTCAGGAAAGGATTCATTTAACAATAAAATTTATTCCACCTATTGGAGAACAAGTCAGACTTGTTCTCTGTTTCAGCTTCACTGACTGTAAAGCTGGTATTTTGATTAAGACATTTATTCCAGATGTTTATAACCTGTAGGTTTTAACTAGAAAATAGTAAAAATAATTGACATGCATGCCATTTTAATGGCATCAGCTTTAATGTTATCATTTCCATTGTCATCTGGTATACCCATTAAGCAGCTCAATTATTCAGTTTAATTATTCCTGGCACTGTGTGAAAGTGTATGTCTCTCATATGCGACACAGATTGTACCATTCAGAGTCCACTCTGTACATGCTGATTTGCAAAAGCCACGTGATAAAACCGTGTAACTATAAGGGTTTGATAGTCCCCCAGAAGATTTGACTTGTACGCTCACCATTACCATGGTAGGTAGCAGCCCTAAACCTTGCGTTTCTAGAGATAGAAAGGTCAGTCCTGTGGACTGATATTTAGGACAGGCAGTTTCTCTTGTCTTTCCTGAAGAACAGCATACCTTCTTTCTGAGATAAGATCTTCCTGATAAGGAAGATATGTTTACCAAACTCTTATTTTATGAAATTTTATAAGGCTTAACCTTGTAACCTCAATGTGGAGAAAAGTGCCCTGCCTTCTGACTTTCAGCTCTCTCCTGGTTGATTATCTGCCACAGTTCTATTTTAAGTCAGGTGACAGGTAAGTAAATACCTAGCTTCTTTATATGAATGAACTGCCCACAAAAAGTTTTTGCATGATTTACCTATCTTAAATTGTAATTGGAGTAATATAAGAAAAAGAAAAAGGACAGATTTTAAACTTAGAACTATTTTAATATCAGTGGTTGTATAAAATGAAAAAGAAGCCTGCCAGTTCATTGCTTCAGAAAATAAATCTTGATACCTAAAAGTTACAAGCCTTCAGTAACATTCCTTAAACAAATTTTCAATACATGCACTTAAATGTCCATGATAGATTTCCCCAGTATATTTGTCTACAACAGAACTTAAATATTGAAAACTAACAGAAGTTGTTGCATAAATTTTTCTGTAATTATATAAGAACATTCTTCTTGCTGGTCTGCAAACAGTTCATAAAGATAGCTGCTGCCTGAGATACTTTACAGTTGACAAATGTTGAGTGGTGAACTCTAGTCTTCATTTTCTGTAATGTAATTGTATTATCTTAAAATTCAGTGGTTTTCTCACACAGAATTCAGAGTTAAGAGTGCAAGGTTAGCAGGACAGGTCTGCTATCCTCACAGTGGCTTTGATGTATGGGTCCAAGGAGTTGTTAGAGCTCTTGCCAAATCACTGCCAGCAGGAGAAAGGAAGGGGGGACAAAACCCACTCTTTTTAAGAGCACCAGTACAAAATGGCATACATTACTTTTGCTTAATCATATGGCCTCATCAAGCTATAGGGAAGGCGGGGAAAGATCATCTTTAGATGGGTACCCATGAGCCCAGTTGAAATTCAGGAACGATAATTATAGAGTTGTGCTATTATCATCCAGTTTTCAAACATTTATGTCACCCAAAAGTTCCCTCGTACATCCCACCCGTAGACTCGGTCACCCGTAACCCGTGTTGGCTGTCTTGTTGATGTGCCACCTTCAGGGATGTTGCCCTCATCTTCATGGTCAGATAACTCACCAGCACATTTCCTGTGTCCACAGTCCAGTTGGAGGGGCGGGTGGACATGGGAAAGGGAGAGCATGCCTCTGCCTTGGGAGAAAGTTTTCATGTAACAATTCTACTCCTTTCATTGGCCAGAACTTGCATACAAAGAAGGTTTGGAAGCACAATCTTTAGCAGAAGGCCATGTACCCAGCTAAAAATATATTACTAAAAAACAAAGGGATGCCCTAACCGGTTTGGCTCAGTGAATAGAGCATTGGCCTGCGGACTGAAAGGTCCCAGGTTTGATTCCGGTCAAGGGCATGTACCTTGGTTGTGGGCACATCCCCAGTAGGAGGTGTGCAGGAAGCAGCTGACGATGTATCTCTCTCATCGATGTTTCTAACTCTCTATCCCTCTCTCTTCCTCTCTGTAAAAAATCAATAAAATATATTTAAAAAAATAAAAAACAAAGGGAGAATGCATGCTTACAGGCAATTAACAGTGATACCTCCAATTTTATTTATATTATGTATAGTTGTATTTATAAACATAATTATATTTATTTATACATCAGGAGTCATTGAGCAGTTACATTTGAGACTACCTTAAGTGTGATTTCCAGAATTTATAATTGGTGGGGAAGGGCAATCATAGTTTTATCACTTAAACATTTATTTCAAACCTGAAAATGCTGCTTTTTTTTTTTTTTCAAACACAAGCATTGAAGATCTATGCTGCACCATTTACAGATTTTTTTAGCTGCCCTATTTTAGTAATCCTTCACTTTAAAAAACATTTATTGAGGCCTGTCATGTGCCAGGGGTAGTAGGCAGTAAATTGTCTGCATCCAGAAATATAATTATGTTTGGCCTTGGACACAGAGCTTGTGGAATATCCTGAATGTTGCTGTTTGAATAATAGAGATGTAAGAGGCTTTTATAACATAGAACTGTATTGTGAGATAATTATGTTTTTGAAAGAGCCTAGTACTGGAAGTAAAGAGATTTAAGTGCATGGCCTGGGTCTGTCACTCATCAGGCAGCTATGGATTGACCTCAGTTTCCTCATCTTTAAAGTGAGGGGGTTGATTATATACTTTCTATGGTCCCCTTTGTTTCTATAGCTCTTAATATCTATACTATGTATTATGTATGCACTATATTGTCACATATATTATCTGTAGTCTGCATGTCTCTATGCTTCAATAGTCCTGATTATCTATAGTCTATAGTTCTAGTATATCTATTGCAAATCACCCCATAACACAGTATCTTAAAACGAGGACCATTGTGCTCACAGGTTCAGTGTGTCAGGCATTCAGATAGGGCATAATGGGTGTGGCTTTCTCTCTGCTCCAGAACATCTGGGGCCTTTATGGAGAGACTTGAACAAACGGAAGTGACTTGAAGACTAGAGGCCAGAATCATCTGGAGGTGCCTCACTCTTGTGTCAGGTGCCGAATGGGATAACTCAAGGATAGTGCTCAGCCAGGCCTGCTGAATGAAACACCTTCTTTGGCTTCTCCGTATGATGGGGGCTTCCTCACAGCATGGTGACTGTCTTACACAGCAGCCCATGGCTTCAGGAGCGAATGTTTTCCAAGAGAAAGGTTTTATCTTATGAGATAATTGAAAAATATTACTGGAATAAAATTGTAAGAATTATTTTTAAAGCCAAAACCGGTTTGGCTCAGTGGATAGAGCGTCAGCCTGCAGACTGAAAGGTCCCAGGTTCGATTCCGGTCAAGGGCATGTACCTGGGCTGCGGGCACATCCCCAGTAGGAGATGTGCAGGAGGCGGCTGATCGATGTTTCTCTCTCATCGATGTTTCTGACTCTCTATCTCTCTCCCTTCCTCTCTGTAAAAAAATCAATAAAATATATTTAAAAAAAAAAAAAAAAGAATTATTTTTAAAGCCAAACACATGAAAAGTTATTAAGCATCAACTAAATCAAGTTATAAAAGTTTGTTGAGGCTTACCAGAACACTACAACTGTCATTTAAGTGAATACTGTGAGCTAGGCATTGTTCCATAAGCCCTTTTGCAGATTATCTCATTTATGCATCACAACAATCATATGCAAAAGTCAAGGCTTAGAGAGATAAAGCAACATGTCCAGGTCATATGCTGAACTCTGACTCAAAACACATCTAACTCCAAAGTTTGTGGTTTAACCATCAGTATGGGCCGATTTGTATGTGTCACACACACCCTCCCCCTCAGCATGCCTCAATTTACTTGTTGAAGTTCTACACACACACTCACCCCATACCATAGCATGTGGCTGTATTTGGAGACAGGGTTCTTATTTTTCCTTAATTGAGGTAACACTGGTTAATATCATTATGTAATATTCAGGTGTACACCATTATAACTTGATATCTGTATACACTATCCAGTGATGGCGAACCTATGACACGCGTGTCAGAGGTGACACGCGAACTCATTGTTTTGGTTGATTTTTCTTTATTAAATGGCATTTAAATATATAAAATAAATATCAAAAATATAAGTCTTTGTTTTACTATGGTTGCAAATATCAAAAAATTTCTATATGTGACATGGCACCAGAGTTAAGTTAGGGTTTTTCAAAATGCTGACACGCCGAGCTCAAAAGGTTCGCCATCACTGCACTAGACTGTACTTAGTGTACCCACCACCAAAGGTCTAGTTTCCATACATTTGACCTCCTTTACCCATTTTGCCCTCCCCCTCTTTTCTTCCCCTCTGCTGACCACCAGTCTTACCTGTATCTTTGGGTTTGTTTCTGTTTTGTTTGTTCATTTTTTCATATTTCACATATAAGTGAAGTCATATGTGTTTTTTTTCCCTTTTCCAACTGACATTTATAAAAATTGATTTTGAGAGAGAGAGAGAGATTAATTTGTTGTTCCACTTATTTATGCATTAATTGTATGTGCCCTGACCGGAGTTCAAACCCAAAATCTTGGTATATCGGGATGATGCTGTAACCAACTGACCTACCCGCCAGGGTCCCATCTGACTTATTTCACTTAGCATAATACCCTCACGGTATGGTTGCATTAACAACCCCTTTATACTAGAAATTATCAAACACACACAAAAGCAGAGAGAAGAGTACCATGAATATCCATGTACCTATCACCCAGCTTCAATGACCATCAGTTTCCTGTTTTTGTTGTTTCATTCTCCAAATCTGTTCTTTGCTGAAATATTAAATAAAAATTTCAGATATATCATTTTACTCATAAATAAGTATATATCTTAACAGATAAGGATTTAAAATTAAATCCCTAATATTGATATTTTACCTACTAACATTAACAATAATCTTATAATGGGTGCAGTTTTTAAATTCAAATGAATGTGAAGTCCAAGTAAAGGAATTTATCAGGTTCCAACTTAGCAAGTGGGGAAGAGTTTGGAATTTTTTAACCCTCAAGTTTAATGGGTGTGTTATTTTGGTTGTTTTTCTTAATTTTAACCGGAAACATTTAAAAATCATCCCATCATTGTCCCCTCTTTTAAAATAGAATGACAAGTAAGCAGTGTAATGCTCTTAATGCATAGTTTTGATTATTCTCCGGTGCTCACAATATACTTATACCTCCTCCAGGCTCTGGGGGTGGGAATGAATTTGTGTGCAGTGAAACTCAGAATTTTCTTATTTGATGAAATCTCCCGTTTCTTTTAAAAGAGAAAGCTGATGGTATGTCTTTTGCATTATATTTCAAGAATAAGATTCAGAATCCTTAGTGCTAACGGTGAGATTGGTATTCTAATACCCTAGTTCTAAGTCTCACTTTGAATTCTTTGAATGAGGGAAGTCATTTCTCAGGGCTTCTAACAGAATGCTTTTTTTTTTTTCTGTGATCCTCTTTCAGGAATTTTCTCTGTGAGGCTTTTCAAACTTAATAGAAGCTGGTTCTCTGAGCCAAATCAGAGCTTGCTTCAGCCCTGGCAAGACTTACATGTTTTAAAAAAAGAGATTAGGGAAGACAGCTATTGTCGGTCTTTACTAAGTTATACTGAACCAGAACCAGTTGTCTCAGCCAACTGGTGAATTTATGACAGGCGGAGGAAGACAGGGAGTTTCTGTATTTATATAACATATATAGCTCTGTTCTGTTCTTTGTGTAAGGTGTGAAAAACTGATTAATTGCTAAACTGTAGCCATCTGAAGTGGTTATGAAATAACCTGACCATGCTATGGAGGTACATTTACTACTTGCCATTAGTCTCCTAGGTGCTGTAGGAAGCAAAAAGGTGAATCCTATTTTCAGCCAGAAGGCTTTGTTAATATTTAACCTAAAAACAAACATTGTATTGTTTCTATTACTTCCTGGTTGAGCTTACAATCAAGGGGCAGATATGCCACCTGAAGGACTGCACATGCTGGCCTCTTGTTGAAGTTATGGTCTGCCTCCCACGTTGAGTCCAGGTGTAGATTTTTGAGACTTGCTGTCTTACTATTACAATAAGAATTAAATCATAAAACAGCATTCCTTAGACTGATCATGCTTTTTTCTTTGGTATGTGGTTGTTTATTTGCCTGCCCAGTGAGGTCCTGAGCTCTACATGTTCAAACTACTGTTCATTGCACGCTGAGTGATAGATAAGCAGGTATATGGTAAATAGGGTAGAATCAGTAAATTAGAAAGGACCCAGAGAAATCATCTCGTATTTCTCCTTTCTCCATGTAGGATTATATCAAAACAACTCCAGAAAGTCAGTACTTTTCTTTCAAATTTCAGAGGAGTATGTATTCATTTATTTAAAAGAAAAAATTTAAGAACACTTCTAAGCCAGGTACTTGGGTTTGAAACATCTATCAGTCTTTCTTTGAGCTTCATAACCTTGATACTTTTGAAGATTGCAAGCTATTTATTCATTAGAGTGTCTCTCAATTTGAACTTGTCGATGGTTCCTCATAATTTAGGGTAGTTTAGGGTGGACACTTTGACCAGATATCATAGAGCTCATGCTGTGTGTTTCTCACTGCGTCCCTCCTGTCAGATGGAGTTGGATTTCGAATTGTCCCATCACTGGAGACACTCACTTTGATCATTTGACTAAGGGTGGTTTCTGCCAGGTTCTCCATCTAAATTGCTTTATCCCTCTTCTTAACTAATGAGAAGTTTGTGGTGAGGTGCTTTGAAATTCTGTAAATATCCCATTCAGAATCAGACTTTAAATTTATTTATGGAGAGAGAGAGAGAGAGAGAGAGAGAGAGAGAGAGAGAGAGAGAGAGAGAGAGAGAGAGAGACTGAGGATTTCCTGTTTTGTTGATTATTCTGTTTTGTTCAAATATTTATTTTAATGCTCAAACTATTCCCTTTTTGATACTGGTAGTTTCTTCAAGATAGATTCTGTGTCCTTTTTCTTTCTTTCTTTTTTTTTTGTTCTTAAAGAAGGCCTTTATTATTGTTTTTCACAAAATTTTTGTATATGCCTTTGTTCTGAATTCATATGAATAATAGTTTTGAGAGTATTTAGGAGTAATAACTTTGACTTTTTCTGGACTAGACGCAACAGATATATCAATATGTACCCACTCAAATTTACAAATCCTAGGAGATGAAGTAAATAACTTAATAGGGACTTTGGCTTACTTTTGTCTGGTCCCCACATATTTGCATTCATAAATAATCTCTTGAAAATAAAAATGTATCACAGGAAATTGTTAGCCAGCAAAAATTTGTTTGTGAACAAAGAAAGGAAAGATATTTACGTAGAATTAGAAAGTGCCAGAATTTATCAATTACTTTGGCCCCATATTTATAGATGTACAGTGGGTCCTAAGAAGTCACTTCCATTGTTTCAACTATAATCTGCATTTTATAGCTTAGATTATATGTTACATCACAAGTGACATTTACAAAATCTCAGTACATTGCTCATGTACAGCAAGGTCTATAGTAGTGAAGGATGGGATAAGAGAGCTACCCTGTATTTTTTAATATAAGAATGATTTAAAAATAGCAATACTTCTATTAAAAAAATAGGTATCTGGCAGGTAGGAAATCTGTCTTACTCATACATGTTGGTATTACCAGTACCTGGTGCTAAGCGATAAGAAGGTGCTCAATATGTCCTGACACAGAAACATGAACAGAATTAGGCTTGAGTCAACAGTGAAAACCGAGTATCTGAACTTGAGAGTTCCTCTGTAGTTTATTCTCATATTCTTGTCTTGGAAATATCACCTTGGAGATGGTGTTAAGAATAAGAAGCAGCAAAGGTCTGTTCTAATATCCCTCCTTGTCTTACTGGCTAGTGCTCTTGACACCATTCTGTTGAGTTGTCGTCGATAATGTTCAGGTTTTGTATTTGCCTGAGGCATGTGTGAACAGAAGCCGAGTTATAGTGAACAATTTGGAATGATGACCTCTCCAAAAAGAGTGAAAAAGAACCTCAGAGATAAAACTGAGTGATGGACATGTAAAACAAAAATAATTATTTTTCCACGTTTTCAACTTTTACATGTTTTAAAAAGATGGAATTCATTTCAGGTTATTGATGAAGCTATTTCCCCTTGAGCTAAAAGCTTATATAATACATTTTCCCTGTATAAATCGTTTTACATATGTATTCTAAAGCCCTTGGATGTAGAGGGGAAATGGGTAGTCTTTAGCAAGTTCTGGCCTGTCCTTTTTAGTTATGTTTTGCTAAAGAAGTACAGGTATAAGCTCTCTTTTTGAACTTGGGAAGCAAGGAGGTTTGGATAGCAATTCTGTAGGTTTATAGAATTTTATACAAATGCTTAAGTCTAGATCCCTCAACAAGTTCATTCGGCTTGGTGTTCCAAGTCTAGGTGTAGCTGACAATCTTTACATCGTTTCTTGTAATAAAATGTAATTAGTTTTTATATTAGATCCCTGCTCTCCCCTCCCACCCCAGTTTAATTAGTTACTCTATTCCTTTTCCACGTCCGCCATTTGGAGGAAGTCTGTACATCAGAGTGACTTTGTGAGCACCCTCTTCACTTCACTGCATTTCCTGTCACAGTCATTTGTTTTAAAATGATACATGATCATTGGAATTATGAAAGACAACAACAGCTCAATCCTCCAAAGACCCCTTTGTGTATTCTTCCTCATACTAATTATATAGTCAGTTTTTCGCTTGTAATGTATTACTGAGGTGAATTTATTAGGGAAAACATCATTTAAAAATGTTAACGGTTGCTATAAACCATCACTTGCAGCTCTCAGCTGACACTGGCACAGCTGCAATCTATGAGTGAGTTTCTCTTTCAGCTGCTGGAAGTCTTTCAGTGCCTGTTCCCAATGGAAATGAGAGGGCCTGGTGGGTAGAAGTGAGGGTTGAAATATACATTTCCCATACCTTGTTTTTCTTGCCTGCTCACAGTTTCCATGGGAATAGGAACATAAATGCCACTCCACACCAAGCTTTGGGGAGCAATCATTCACCTGTAAGCAATGGTACACGGACTTAACCAGGCACAGAGAAAAGTTCATCTCCTGGCCTTTCCTTTACCTATGTGGCCAACCCTAATATCAAATACATTCTCCTTTGATCTGCTCTGCATATACAAGTGATTCAGTCAATTCTAGAAAGACAGTTTAATATTACATTTTTTCCCAAAATGAGAATTCTCTTCGACTTATTGATTGTCAGAGATATATATATATATATATATATAGATAGATAGATAGATAGATAGATAGATGATAGATAGATATAGAAGAATATATATATATTCTTCGTGTGTTAAGCATTTAGTATGCTGAATATTTTCTCTTCCTCTTATGTTTCCCCCCCACCAAGATTAAAGAACTGAATTTCAATTTAGGGAGCAGCATCAATTGCATAGCATAAAAAAATCTTCTCAATTTATCTCATTCTTATGCACTGTTTTAGAAATTGCCCCACAGAGCAGAGGTAATTATTGGCTCTGTCAAACATATCAAGGAAAACTGCCATTTTTAATTGCTTATCACAATCTTCTCATTCAGGTAACAAAAATATCCTATGCTAAGTGGATTTTGGTGTCTTTCCACTTATCAGCTCTATGTCATCACATATCTCGTTTAATACCCATACTTGAGGAAAATATATGTGCAAGGCCCTTGTCTGCCTTTTTTTAAAATTTCAGTATTTTAACTAATTAACAAAATCCACTTGAACCCTGAGATATTAAGAATATACCTAACTGAAACAACCTGCTTTAGGCATCTATGAAGTATTCAGCTTTGTGTTAGGACAAAGCTGGAGATACCAAGTTTGGTTTTGTTTGTTTTAAGGCATCCTATTTAGGTTAGGAAAATTCACACCCCAGGCACAGCTTTTAACAGCCATACGTGATTATTAAATGCTGTATAACTAATTCTAAAGAAGTTTAAGGAGGGGAGGGATCACTTGACCTAAATCACCAGGAAAGACTTCCTTTAACAACATCTCTTTTATTGGTTTTAATGGTTCTTTCTTTCCATTTCTATTGTTATCTTCTTCACAAAGGCTTTTTTCCTGAACTATTTTCATAACTTTCTAAATAGTTTTATTTGCCACCTTTCTCCTTTTCTTTGTCCTCCCATTTAGTTTAACATATACTAGTATGTCATTTCCAGAGGAACATCCCCCCTCCCCCCGTAAGTATATTTTTATTGATTTCAGAGAGGAAGGAAGAGATAGAAACATCAATGATGAGAGAGAATCATTGATCAGCTGCCCCTGCATGCTCCCTACTGAGGATTGAGCCTGAGGGAATCAACCTTGACCTCCTGGTTCATAAGTTGATACTCAACCACTGAGCAACACCCGCCAGGCCAGATGAACATTCTTACCAGCACACTTTTGATCTTTCTTGTGCCCAATTTTAAAACGTCAGTGACTTCTTATCAATACTGGGACAAAATCTTTAAAAAAAAAATAGTTCCAATGTCAAGTATTCTGCCTTATAAGCCCTGTAAGCTATTGAAACAGTAAAGGTTTTTTAAGTGTTTTAGGTTCTTTTCTATTCCAAATTGCTTCTCATATCCAGAATGGGTGCAAACATCTGTTAAGACCATGTGCCTGATTGTAGTTTCAGCAAATATGGTCACTGAACTAGCAACTACCAAAATAGGTTCACACTTTCAATTGGCAGAGATCTAGATCTTCCACAATCTGGCTCCAGTATATTCTACCCGGCCTGCTCTGCAGTGCCTCACACCAGGGCAACAGCTCCTCATCCAGACAAATATACCTGCTTAGATAGTTGGGAGACCCATGATTTTTAGCTTCACGCCTTTGTTCACAGCAGTTTCCTCTGCTTCCTTTATGGAATAAGGAAAGAAAATAAGCAATAATGAGCTGTTCCACCATATCTTACCCCTCTCTGTACCTCTCACAGGCCTACCCTACTGTTACACTCTCCATAATTTACATTAAGATAGTCCAACCTACACTGTGTGATATAACGTGTTTTTGTTTTAGTCTACACCTTGGACTTGGTTAATATTTGCAGTACCCTGATATGGAAATACACAGTCTAGGGGTAGTTGGTTGTCATTGGAAAGACCCTAATCAGGAGATAACTACTTTAAATTTAACCTACTTATATTTAAGTCTATACCAGAGGGTTTTCCAATTAGCATAAAGGATATCATAATTTTAAATTGGATTGGCTAGAAATACTACCAGGCCCCTCTATTTCTGCATAGATTGCGAGTAAGATTCTGATAAGCCAGGCAGTCTGACACCTGCGGAATGGCCCCTGAGAGCACCCGGGCCAAGTGAAGCTCCCCACCTCCTAGAAAGGTGGTGGGAAGAAACCTAATGCCTTGCCTGCCTGTAATCCTTGGAGGCTACTGATATCTACTTAAAAAAATCCTGACACTTGTGAATCGTCAATAGCAAAAGCTCCCTCTAGGACAAGTCAATGCTTATGTGCAAGTTCCTCCTTAAAGTCTGTCCTAAATTTCCTGGTGGATTTGTGAAAACATTTTCTCTCAACCAATGATAGCATGAGGCTTATATGTCTGTAATGGCATTAATCAAATTTTATAGTTTTTTAAGTTTATTGATGAAAGGATTTGTCATAGGTGTCTGTCCAGCATAGCATCTGGCACAGTGACTTACACACTGTTGATATTTGTTGATATAATGAGCACATACATGTGCTTCCCAATCCTGTACAGAACGGATCCTGCATTTGGTCATGGGGACACTGGGAACCATGTGTGACTTCCCAGAATTCCATTGCTTCAGTGTTCACATTCTTATGGAGTCAGTAGTAATCACGCATAACTACATCGGCTCTAGTTGGCCATCGGTACAAAGACGCATTGGTGCTGCTGTCAATACCAGAGGAAAGTAGCGTTGTGTATGTCATCTTCTTTTAGAAATTCATATCTAAGTGTATTTCGCATTGCTGTTTGTGCCAGCTCTGGCTCTTAATGATAAAAACAGAAAAATCTTTAGGGAAAATTACTTTTCTTGTATATCTCTCAGCCAAATCAAGGCAGTATATATAGCTTAGTGAGTAGATAAAAAGGTTAAAATGACAACACACGGCCAGGGAGAACTAAAAAAGGCATAAGTATAGCACATATTTTTAAAAACAAAGCAAAATAAAACAGTATTAGTAAATGGTAGTGTAGTGTAGTAAGTAGTTCAGAGCAAGGACTTTAGACCTGGTCTCATAAATGGAATTTGCTACCTGTGTGGCTGTGGACAACTTAATGTAAGGGATCTGTTTCCTCCTCTGTAAAGTGAGGATGATAATAGCCCTACCTCCTCGAGGTGAGGCTAATGTATATTAGTGCGTGTAGAGTATATAGCATTCCACTCCTGGCACACGGGAGTGCTGATGTGTTTGCCATTTCCACAGTGGTATGCACATCAGTGCTCTGTAGGCAGAAGAATGCTAATTTCAGTCCTGTCTGTGTTTACATTCTCCCCCTCAAGCAGGTAATTTTCATGCCTCAGTCTCCCACAGTTGGTGCTTATACTCTTCTGTGGAACTTATCACATTCTACCCCAAATTATACAACAATTTGTAAGCCTCTTGAAAGCAAATACTATCTTCTTTGTCCTCCTTAGTGTTGAGTACTTATGTAAGAGCCTGGCTCTTTGGTAACTGTTGGGGGAACTGGGAAGGACACACTGTAGGTTGGTCTGTGAGGCTGGTCTTGGCCCTGCACCTGGCCTGGGGCTCGTGTACCTTACAGACCTCTGCAGCCTCCGCAGTCACTTCTCTCCTCGCTGTGCTCCAGTTGGCCTTGAGCTCCACTGCATCCTCCCTTCCCAGAGCCTGCTTCATGGGCACCGGACCTGTGCAGTCACACAGGTCCCCACACTTAGTTTAATGCTCTAGCACAGTGGTTTCAACCTTCTGTCCCTTTAAATGCAGTTCCTCATGTTGTGACCCAACCATAAAATTATTTTTGTTGCTACTTCCTAACTGTAATGTTGCTACTGTTATGAATTGTAATGTAAATAACTGATATGCAGGATGGTCTTAGGCGACCCCTGTGAAAGGGTCATTCGACCGCCAAAGGGGTCGCGACCCACAGGCTGAGAACCACTGCCTAGCACCATCTGAAATCATCACTTTGAACCAGGGGCCTTGACCTTTTTGTACTGGTCCTGGCAAATCATGTAGCCTGTCTTGCTCTTCCCCATCACCTGCCATTGCTCCTCTGCTGTGGACACTACCTACTTGTCCCTGGCTGACTTATTCTTCAGGTCTCAGCTTGAGTGTCATTCCTTAGAAAAGCAATCAAAATTAGAGCCTGGCTATAATTTTCCCTCCCTCCACCTTTACTTCTCCCTCAGAGGCTCACCTTACTTTGTAAATGAGTCTTTATTTAAATTGTGTGATTATCTCTTTCTCCCCACCAGACTGTAAATTCCTTGAGGGGACAGACTGCATTCGTTCCTGGATGGCCATGCCAGCTTCATGGAAGATGATAAAAACATATTTGTTCCAGGGGCGTTTTGACTTTTAAAATGCAAAATAGGGATATTTATCTTCCCATGTTAAAAAAAAATTGGTGTATAAAAATGGAGTGCAGTCACCATGCGGGTTAATGCTACTGCTGACTTCTAACCAGTTTCACTACAGCCTTTAAACTTGCAGCGGTTCTCAACCTGTGGGTTGCGAACAATGAAAATACATCCTGCATATCAGATATTTACATTACGATTCATACCAGTAGCAAAATTACAGTTATGAAGTAGCAACGAAAATAATTTTATGGTTGGGGGTCACCACAACATGAGGAACTGTATTAAAGGGTCGCGGCATTAGGAAGGTTGAGAACCACTGCTTAAAGGTAGATAGATGAACTAAACACAGTAAAGGGCTCTCCTCCTCTTTCTTTCCCACCATTTATCCTTCTCAGATTTCTGTACTAGAAAAGTTGATTCTAAAGACTCAGATTGTTTTATAGAGCTACTGTTCAGCATATTAGTCTTGAATGAAATTTCCTATAGCATAAATGTCTGTAGCCTTCTGCCTACCATCAGCATGAGCTATGCATTTACTTTTGATCTAATTGCCAGCAGCAACGAGCGTAAAGTATTACTTCAGGTTTCCTAGCATCCCGTGTGGAAAGGCCAGCACCACTATAATGAACGGAGCACTTGATGGTGATAAAGAACAAAGTCCTACTTGGCTCCCCTGTTCTCTTTCTGTCCTGTCTCATTGTCTAGTTTTAAATAAGCTTGATTAGCTCGCTCTGAATGTATAGCTGTATCAGCTTTCCATGGCCCAGTTTTGGGACTACATCTGGTTAATCTACTCCCTGGAATCAAACCAATGCTATTCAACATGTAACCAGATTTAGTGTATTATTTACTATCTTACAATCTTATTTTTTAGTACTTAGTAGTCATTCTACTTTTCAAACACTATACTAAAAATGTAAGTGGTACATTTCTAACCAAAGACTCATTGAGAAGTGGAATTTTACTTGAGATATTACAGTGGATTTTGAGCACCTCTCCCCAAAAATAAAAGAAGTAATAGCATACCAACTTAAGATACGATTGTTTTCTGAATTTTTCCCAAAGGGAAAAAATTTCCGTAAGTCTACCTAAAATTGAAGATAACCAATTGAGAACCGCTGCAAGTTTAAAGGCTGTAGTGAAACTGGTTAGAAGTCAGCAGCAGCATTAACCCGCATGGTGACTGCACTCCATTTTTATACACCAACTTTTTTAACATTGGAAGATAAATATCCCTATTTTGCATTTTAAAAGTCAAAACGCCCCTGGAACAAATATGTTTTTATTATGAGAAGAATTTTTCTTGCTTATAAGAAGAAGAGACAAAATGTCTTTCTCTGTCTTGTGCAAAGAATTTGAGAAAAACAGATTTGAAAACCAATAGGAGGAATGCTTGTGATCCAGCCACAACTGTTGCATGTGCGGGAAGAGAGAACCCAGATTATCTGTATACACAGAACATGAAGCAGTGGGGACAGAGAGAAATCCTAAAGAAGTGTAGGAAACAATAGAGAAGAGAGGGCATTCTCCGTGAAGTCATTGGCCTCAAAAACAGTTCCATCTGAGCAGGACTGAGTCCATAACGTAAGGTGATTTGCTTTAAGCTGTAAATCTCCTGGGTGCTTTAGGCCTCAATACTTGTTTTCACAAGGCTGGAAGAGGAGGAAAATATATCATTTCAATCTTCCCCCTCTTAATACTGTATGGAATTTTAAGCAGGCTTCTCCCAGAGTTAATCTCCACCCCACGGTCTGTGTGACGTACTCCTTTTTTCTAGCTTGCCCAGAAAGTTCAGGGGGAGGGTGTTATATTTTTCTGAACTCCTACTTTATGCTGGGTAATATGACTTATCTTACGTACATTATCTCCCAGTCAGGTGTTAAAATAACATCTCCATCATCTTGATGTTGATTAGTTCTTTGGTTGCAGCCAGCTACTGATGAGGCTTAGCAAGGGCCCCAGGGTTGAATCTGTGTGCTGGCTGGGTGACAGGCAGGGAGCATTGCAGTTGAGAAAGGCCTGTTGGGCTAGTCATTACTGTGGTCCCTGTGCATGTTACTTGGCCTTTCTCAAAGTGCTCATGTTATGGAATGGGTTTGGTAAACCAAGCTCAACTTTGTGAGGCTAAGGCAATATAAAGTGGATTAAGTGCTTATTCAGTGCTGGGGCGTGCATTATGTGCTCACTAAAAGGAGATGGTCATTGTAGGTGTCATTTGTGTTACCTCCATTTTTAAAAAAGGAATTGAAGTTTCCAGTAAGAAGTTTAAATGATTTGCTTATAAAATTACATAGCTAATATTTGACAGAGCAGGGTTTCCAGTGCAAGCCTGTTTAACCTCCAAGCCCTACATATAACCATTTTGAAGTTGTAAGTTCTCATTATCAGTTGCACTTACAAACAATTGTGGATTCTTTAAGGACATTTTCTGAATTTAGCCAAATTGGAGGTATTGGACAGGCAGAGCATGGATGGTTAGTGGAACAGGACCCCGATTAGGTAGACATCTAAAAAAACTGGTGTTTCTTATTCAACATACTCCTCAAGTGCACACTTGCATTAAATTTATTTAAGGAGAGAGATACCTACACTGCTCTTGGGGTAATTGTAATAATTCTTGATGACTTTGTGTTCCTTTAATTAAGCCTACATACTACAGGCATTTTTAAAATTCCTTTCTCTAATGAGAAAATTTTCAAACTCAGTATGACAGTCACTAAAATAAAAGTAATTTTATCCTGGAATATAGTTTTAGAAACTGTAACTGTCCATTTTCTCTGTGTCATAAATAACAGAAGTTTCCTATCAGCTCTTGTGTCTCTTCCTCCTCTGCCCTTTCGCCGCTTTTACTTCGTGCCAATCACAGGTGGATGCTCAATATCACCCCACAGCACAAGATAAATAAGCTTGGACAGTCTCCTAGCAACATATTGTTCTGGGAACCTGTTCTCTTTCCCTGAGCAAGCTGAAGCCAAACATGCTGGAATCTCAGCCAGATGGGAAAGGATTAGCTTATTGAGGGTGTCTAATGCATTTTTTTTTAAATTTCACTTTGAAATGAACCTCTTAACCTACGTAGCAAGGTTGATTTTTAAAAGGACACTCTTTTACATATAAAGATAGTATCAGTAATAGCTTAAATATAAAAATATGTAGTTTTAGGAGAAATTCTCTAGGAGCAAGCTTGCCGTATGTACTTGCATCATTGGTGAATAGATCCATTTTAGAACCGTATAGAAAATACTTCCTCTCAGGCCTGATGGGCAGCCTGGAACCCCCTGGTACTGATATTCAGTTGCAAAAAATATTGAAATACTTCTGAAATGTGAGTGAATGGCTGCTGGGGTAGGTGCCCTCCTCATAGTACCATTCACTTCTGTCCTTGCCCCTGCCCCTGGGGATATACATGAAACACCTGTCACTGCTTAAAACTCTCGGGCATCTTTCCTCTTTTCCCTCAGTGCTAGTGATTGCCACTTCATCTGTAGAGTTTTTTTTTTACTTGGTTTTCTAAGTGTATGATTAATACATACAGAGAAAAGAAAACAAGGAGAAATTGAGGCCCTGATCAAGGTCAAGAAAAATAATGTTTCATCACATGATCATGTAGATCAGGGGTCCTCAAACTACGGCCCGCGGGCCACATGCAAATACAAATATTGTGTTTGTTCCTGTTTTGTTTTTTTACTTCAAAATAAGATATGTGCAGTGTGCATAGGAATTTGTTCATAGTTTTTTTTAAAACTATAGTCCGGCCCTCCAACGGTCTGAGGGACAGTGAACTGGCCCCTGTTTAAAAAGTTTGAGGACCCCTGATGTAGATTCTCCTTGTTCATCTGATGATCTTGAGGCCACACGGTTGGCAGGTGGTGCTTTCCATTCGATTGCACTCTAGTCAGTCTCAGTGACTGGTTGGAGATGCCTGGAGATGGTGTAATAAGGATTAACATTCCTCATGACAATCTGCAGCAGAGATTTTGTAAATCAGTTACACTCTGGGGCATGTCTGACTTCTTGTTTGATGAAGATTGTCATCATGTTGTTGTTCAATGACTTGCACTGTCTGCCAGGTTTGGTCTGAGTTTGGGAAACTTCCCAGTTATGGTGAGAAGCAGATCATTCCACACTTCAGAGTGTTCCTGGGTGGAAAGAACAAAGCAATTACAATAAGATGGGTGTCTTTGCTTTTTTTTTTTTTTTTTTTTTTTTAAACTCTTCTGGCCAGATTCCAGAGAATTAAGTCATCTTCATCCCAGAAAGCTGCATGTTAATTCTATATCGAGTCTGGGTGCTGTCCATTCTCTCTTGCTCTCTGTTACACATATATACACGTGTTTTGAACTCGACAAGAAACAATCTGTTGAGAGCCTCCCAGGGGCCACTTTGGTAGACATCCTGATGGATACTGAGAGGCATCAACGCATCACCCGCGCCTTTACCACGTTATCAAGAATTTAGCAAAATAACACATTTGTAATCTTTTAAAAAATTAAACTGTTTCTCTTCATTTTCAGTCACTTCCTTTAGGACCTATACATTAAGATTATTATTCCTAAAGGGATTATATCATTTTGATTATCCAAGGAAAGCCTAAAAGTAGATTTCCTCTGTTCTATGGAGCAAACGAGATTGCATTAATTGTGAGGGGATACATTAAAAAACAATTTTAAAAATGTCCATGAACCAGGCATTATTTCAGATAATTTACCTATATCACTTAATTCTCCTGACAACCATTGTGAACTAGAATTTTTTTTGCCTGTCATTTTACAGATGAAGAAAGTCAAGTTAAGAGAGGTTAAATACCTCTTTGCCGAGGGGTTAAGAAAAGTAAAATAGGCATGTAGACCCTGGCCTGTCCAGTTCCAAATGCTTACTTATTTACTTTTAAAATTCTAAGGTTCTGTGAGATTTTAGTCTTTTCTCAGAAAAGATTAGACCACTTTATGTCTTTTAAAGATGACATAATTCTAGCAAGAAATAGATGAGCTGTTTAGATGATTTTCTATTATCTCATTCAGCACAATGATTCCATATTCCTTTGTGCTTGCAGTGACGAGCTTTACAATCTTCTTTCTGTCTGGTAAATTAACTCCATTTTAAAAATGTTTTTGTTGTTGTTATAAATCACTTTCATTTCAGCATGATAGAAGCCAGGAGTGAATTTTACTTAAATGAAAGTAGTTAGAATTAATAACACTGTTAAATACATTAACAAGAAAGCAGTATGGCATATCAGCAACATTGTAGAACAGAGATGGACAAACTACAGCCCGTTTTGTAAAAAAAAGTTTGTTAAAACAGGGCCAAACTCATTTGTTTATGCATCACTTATGGCAGCTTTTGTGCGGTAACAGCAGCGTGGAGCAGGTGTAACCTAGACCGCAGGACCCACAAAGCCTACAACACGCACCAGTGGACTTTCAGAGAAAGAGTGCAAATCTAGATTGCTCCCCCCTAACTTTGAGTTGGGTGAGTGGCATCAGAATGCCAGAGACTTGATTGGAACACCTCAGAGAATGCTTCCCTAAATCATCTCCTCGTCTCACATGCTGTTCCTCTGATGCCTTCTCCCCCCTGCAGGTACCGACCAAGAAGCTGAAGAAATATGAGAAGGAATATCAGACAATGCGTGAGAGTCAGCTGCAGCAGGAGGACCCCATGGACAGATACAAGGTATGGGAGATGCGGCACCTGCCAGAGCAGGGCCTCAGTGACCCTTAGCAGCAGTTGTGGCGAGTTCAAGTCCCTCTGTTCCTTCCTGCTTGATTTAGACACTCTGGCCATGCTAAATGTCCAGGGCTGTTTTCATTTCAGCACACTTCCTGAGTAGCCCACCGTAATATTTCTTTTCTTTCAGTTTATATATTTGTAGGTAACGCCACCTGTTGCATTTATACTGGGAATCTGCCTAAGAAGCTGAGAGAAAGAGAGGGAAAAGGAAAGAGAGAAAGTGGCTCTCGACTACTTTCAAAAATGAGAGAAAAAGGAAAATGGCAAAGTACTGTATTAGCTGTGCACGGTCACATCCACAAAGACTTTTAGAAGGTGATCTGTCCCAAGACTGGCAAGAGAATGCTTCAGACTCACCTGTGTCTGTAGCAAATGTGAAAAGTACAAGCTCATTTGGAAGGACAAATAAAAACCACAAAGGTTGTATTGAGCACAGTCATGGTGTTTGTTGCAACATTTATTTCCACAAATAAATTTCTGAGTCACAGTAACATTTCACTACAGTATTCAGTTTCAGAATCAAAATGATCTTATCTGAACATCTTAGTTAAATAAGTGATAATATTTTTTTAAATCAGGCTATTCACAAAAATAGATTTCTTCATTGGTAATTAGCAACACTTCCCATGATGCAATGACTAATTTCGAACTTATTTTTTCCAACTGAAATAATATTACAGATGCGTTGTTCCCTTTCTCTCCACATCAGCACATCAGGGTAAGAGAATATTGTATTTGTACAGTGAGGAATGTTACAATATCCTGCCAAAAAAAAAGCACTGGGTGGCATTATGAATTAAATCACCCAGGGTGGCATGGCTTCCACTTTGGGAACTAAGGTTGCTTTTATGTAGTCAGAGACCTGGGCACAGGCAGCTACAGTTACATAGTACATCTTGCCTCTGTTGCTAAATTGAATAGCATGTGGGGTTCTGGGAGGGGCCATGGTGGAAGGAGTATATAGATTTTGTAGTCAGACCTGAGTTCGAATCCTGGCTTTCCAAAATCAAAGGGCCAGAATGTGGAATGCAAATTGGGAGTTTTTAATCCTTACACCATTGTTCATTGTATTGGACTAACTATTAAGCCTCTTCCTCGTCTGCAAAACATGTAGTGTACACATTGCCTGGAGGGACTGTTGTGAAAATGGGGAATGGCGTATTTTAAGCACCCAGCACATGGTTGGTGTGCAATAAATGGTCGTTTTAGCCTTATTAGGCCTACTGCTTCCACTTACCCAAGTATTACTAGAATAGCACCACCTTTTATGCATCAGTCTCTTGCAGATCTTCCTCATATTTCTTCCAGGCATTGCTAGCCAATAATCAAATATCAGCATGTTTTCCCTCTTGTTCATAGAACTGGCTGCAGAACTGATAGTGGAGTCCCACATACTGCTCTGGTAGAGAACTGTAACACAAGGTGCTCCTGGAGTAAGGTGCAAAGCTAGCCACCAGTCCTCAATAATTAGCTCATGTAGCACGCTGCTTTAGAAAGGCTTGAAGTAGTAATTAGGAAACATTTCTGAGGATCCAACTTGAAGCCCTCCTACTGCTTGCGTCAATCTAGTTTTCTTATTGCTGCCATCGTTATAAATAAAATCTGGGAAGAGTGCTTTAAAATAGAAGGTAGGGAAATGAAAGACTAAAATTGTATATTTAAAATCTGCCTGGGACTGAATTTGTTATTGTTTCTTAAAGTCTTTTTCTGTACAAGCAGATACATATAAATAAATAGTACAATGCATAATATTATTTTTTAAATGTTTACCACACAGCACTATCAATGTGTATAATTTTTATTGTGGGATCAAAGTAGAGCTAAACCTTTTGTTTTTGTTTTGAAAACAGATATTATTCTTTTGCTTGAGTGCTGTGGCCTCCTGATGTGCACATCAGGCCCCTTCTAGAACCGTTTGTTTTGTATCGTTGGAATAGCTGGTCAATACATCACCTAACAAATAGCTCAACCCTTTATCAATGTCTAGACCAGTGATGGCGAACCTATGACATGCTTGTCAGAGGTGACACGCGAACTCATTTTTTTGGTTGATTTTCTTTGTTAAATGGCATTTAAATATATATGGTTGCAAATATAAAAAATTTTCTATATGTGACACAGCACCAGAGTTAAGTTAGGGTTTTTCAAAATGCTGGCACGCCAAGCTCAAAAGGTTCGCCATCACTGGTCTAGACCTTTGTATTGGCAATAGTTATACTTGGTAAAATGATAGTCCTCAAATTACATTATACTTTTGAGATGACAATTGACAACATAGTTTTCAATCAACAGATTTGTTATCTCACATACTCAATTTCTAGTTTAAGAATCTAATTATAATTATTTAATTATACTAGGATAGTCTTAGAAAATACCTTTTATCATCTTCTAAATTTAATTTTGTCAAGAATAAGATCTAGGTCCTGGAAACTTTATAAGTCATAGATCTTGGACTGGGAACCTAGTTATGTAAATTCTTAAGAATAGCATGGGAAGATCTTTGAGGCTTCGAGTCAAAACTTCTACCAGTGAACTAACAACCCCTTCTCCACCATTAGGATCCATACTGCTTACAATGTTGTATTTACCTCTAGCTTGCCACATGGCAAGAGAGTTAGGAAGGTTGTGTCAATTAAAAAAAAAATGTCACGCTGAAACCGGTTTGGCTCAGTGGATAGAGCGTCGGCCTGCGGACTGAAAGGTCCCAGGTTCGATTCTGGTCAGGGGCATGTACCTGGATTGCGGGCACATCCCCAGTGGGAGATGTGCGGGAGGCAGCTGATCCATGTTTCTCTCATCATTGATGTTTCTAACTCTCTATACCTCTCCCTTCCTCTCTGTAAAAAATCAATAAAATATATTTTTTTTAAAAAATGTCACGCAGTAAGATATTCTAAGAGATGTTTCAGTTTGAAGCTATTTCTCTTGAGCATGGTGGTAGACAGAACTATTGCAGATAAGCCAGAGGTGGGATCAGAGACTCAACAAAGCAGACATAGCTCTCAGCAGTCCTGTTCTTGCTTTATCAGTCTAAACATGTGTTTGGGTTTATTTTATTATTTTTTTATATATATATTTTTATTGATTTCAGAGAGGAAGGGAGAGAGATAGAAACATCAATGATGAGAGAGAATACTGATTGGCTGCCTCCTGCATGCTCCTTACTGGGGATCAAGCTCACGAACCTGGCATGTGCTCTGACTGGGAATCGAACCATGACCTCTTGGTTCATAGATCAACACAACCAACTGAGCCATGCCGGCTGGGATGTTGGGGTTTATTTTTATATGCAAATATCTGCACTCTCAGGTTATGTCACTATACTCACCGGTGTCTAATATCTAACACTGAAATCTCAACCACAACGAAAGAGACAAAACAGTGTTGGTATAAATTTGAATTGTAGAACCCTACGCACAATGAAAATGGTTTGGAATTAGTGGTAATGGTGGCACGACTTTGCGAATACACTGAAACCACTCAAGAGTGTATTTTAAAAGGTAAATTATATCATTTTTTATGAATTTTATGTGAATTATGTATCAAGAAAATTCAAGCAAAGTGTTCCAGGAGGATGGGTGCCTGGCCTACCATCTAACTTTCATAAACCCTGAGTCACACAGAGGTACCTGTGCAGAAGCCATCCTGTGGGAGAGGAGACCTTAGAATGGAGCTAATTAATGACTATAGACTCTGTGTACCCGTATTTATGGGGGAAAGGACAACATAAGTGGGTGGCATATTCATTTTCATTTACATGTGTGTGTATATACATATACACACACATGTAAATGAAAATGAAGATATATATGTATACACACACACACACATATAAACATATATAAATAGGTAATAAACATGTGTACACACTGCCTATGCCACCTGGTTCTTGGCATCAATTTGTATTTGAAACTCCGTGAGCTCTATACTGACTGCTTATAGCCTTTGGTATACTTTTTCTGTGTATCTTTATGACTAGATTTCAAGACAGAAAAGGAAATTTTATTGGAAGAATATAGGATATGTATTCTAAGTCTCTTTTGTTGTCCTTAAGTTTGGCTTGATCAAATGTGTGTAGCAGCTTTTATCTACTCTGATATTTACTGATTTCAAATGAAGTGACGTGCAGGAGGGAGGTTTGTCCATAGAAGTACATCATGGATATTTTCATTTTCATACACGTCCCCAGAAAACAAACATTCATGGATATGTGTAGGTGTTTTAGTACATTGTAAAAATTAGTTGCCAGGCCACTAATAACAGTTACCAATTTCAGAAAATAAAATATTTTCTCTTTTAAGGAGATCAATTGTTCCCATCTGGGGAAAGTTAGTTTTTTGATAATGTAATCAGCCCACAGCACTTTTTAGAGAATTGCAGTCTTCACCTGCCTCCAGAAGATGCTATGCTTTTCTTGTTTAATTAAAGAACTACTTGCACAAACGAGGGCTATGCCGTAAAAAGCATAGCTAATTAATTAAACTCAGTGAATCTCCCACAGCACGAAAAAGACTATTACCTATTTTAGATGGGCATATCCTAGAAAGAACCAGGGATGCTTATACTCTCTTGTGTTTGGGACACAGATAGTATTATAAATGCATAATTTCTAACTGGAGTAGCTTACCCATGCTCAGTATAAGTGAATTTCAAATATGTAACTTTGTTTCTTAAGGTTAGACATAGTAATTTTAAAATCAAAATGTAATTCAAATAGAAAGAAAATAACTCCTAAATTTACAAAGTTTTCTTGCATGTACTAATGTTTATAGAGCAATTGCTCTGCATATAACTTTAAATTAAGCTGTCTAATTGTACCTGGTAAAAACAATGCAAACAAAACATTTGAAGTAAAGCTTAATTGTACTTGTATTATTTGCCATCCTCACATATAATATCACATTTTGTTTTTAACTTGACTAATGAAGAATTTAAATTATGCTAAAATCCTTACCTCACAAAAAAAATTAAAAAGGTTCCCCTCTTCTTACTGTGTTGGGACCCCTCATTCAGAGAAGTCAAGATAAGTGAATTCATGTTTGAAAAGTGTTTTTCTACAAATGGAAAGAAAGTTACATTTTATTATGTTTCCACATCACAGAGACTGTGGTTGGCTTTTGGAAATATTATGTTATGAAATAATGTGCTTTTCATGAATGGTTATAGTCAAGAGGGTGGTTTTTATGATAACTATGAAACTTAATGATAAGCTTCAGAAGACTGCCACTCTGTCTCTCTGAGCTTGGAAAACCCAGCGAACTTGCCGTTGTAGGATGGTGGAGAAGGCAAGCCCTTGGCTCCTGAGGCTTCACGAACAGGTTAGCTAAGAAAGAGCAGGTGGCTCCTGATGCTGCTGCTGCTGATTGGTCATACTTAACACTGGGGGAGGTAAACAGTATGCGTATTAAGAATTCCATAGTATGTTTATTGATGATCTTCAGAATGAATTCTCCAAAACTTTCTTCAGTTTTCAGTAAGTTCTGTTTTCTGTTGAAGTGGTATTACTGAGAAAGTTATGTGTCACACTCATGTATTTCTACATCCTTTGTAACTCATTTGCTTTGTTTTTTTAAAAAAAAAATGTATTTTTTTTTTATTGATTTCAGAGAGGAAGGGAGAGGGAGAGGGGGATAGAAACATCAGTTTTAAGAGAAAATCATTGATTGGCTGCCTCCTGCAACCTGGGCATGTGCCTCGACTAGGAATTGAACCTTGACCTCCTGGTTCATATGTCGATGCTCAACCACTGAACCAAGCTGGCCAGGACCATTTACTTTTTTAAAATTTGATTTGTAAGCTAGAGTAGAGCAGGGATTTGCAGACCATGGGCTGTAGGCCAGATATGGCCCACTGCCTGTGTTTGTAAATAAAGTTTTATTGGAACACAGCCACATCCATTTGTTTAGTTATTCTTTTGCATGTAATAACAGAGTTGAGTAGTGTCAAAGACCATATGGCCTGCAAAGCTGAAAATATTTACTACCTGGTCATTTACATTAAGTTTGCTATCCCCTGTGCTATAATCTAAGATTTTATTTTTAATGCCACAAGAAATGCAGTCTGGTTTGCCAACTGCCATTACTTATCACTGATAAATCTTGTTTTTAGTTTGACATTTAAAATTTTTAAATTTCTACCAGCCAGATAAAATTGGATATGTTGGGTGAAGGAAGAGCATAAAACAATTCTAAATATCGAGGTTTTCCTTCTAAAATCTTCATTTCCAGACAGTGTAGACATTTCAGCATTTCATGTGTAAGTATTTGTCTTTGAATGTCAAAAAACCTGATGAAATTTGAATGTGATTATAACCTCTTTTGAGAGAGGGAGGTATCCATAACAAAATAAGTGAGAGCTGAGCGTGCCATTGCTCATAAAATTGCACTGGATCTTTTAGGGAAACATTTTCTTCTGGCCCTTAAATGTCTTCAAAAACATGCCAAGAATTCATTACAGCAGCGGACAACACACCCAAAACACAGCTGGAGTTTATGAAGCTGCCTCCTTCCCCATCATTTTTTCCTTTAAGGCTCAGTTTATTTTCTTTTGATCGCCAGCTCACATTTTTCTGGGTTTTTTTTCGTCTTGGAAAAAATGATGTTCACCATCCTTGTACTATTCCACCCAAACTTCAGAACTCAGACTCGGAGGAGGGCTGGAACCCGGTGTTCTTTTGCATTCCCTGCCCAGCAATGTCATTCTATTGCCTGAAGATAAACTATTTTGCAAGATTTCCAACCTTGTTGCCTAAGGAGGTTCCTTCCACCCGGCTCTGATAACAGCATAAACAACTCACACTGTAGTTGGTAATAGTTACACGCAGCATTTTCATCAGTCATGCAGACCGGCAAATAGTTCCTGGAGTGGGAGGAGTTTCGTGACTCAGTCTTGGTCTTCCTGAGTTGAGACTTGCCCTCTGGCTGCCTGAAGTGCACTTTCTTCCATTGAATGCTCGCAGCCCCAGAGAGAACTTAGAGTATATGACACTCTAAGGAAAAACAGCAAATCTAAGCTAAATAGCATTGACAAGTGCCTGTTCCTGTTACTGCCATTCCCTAAATGTATCAGTAGGTGTGCAATTTCATTGGATCTTCTTTTTTTTCCTTCAATTGTCTTTGTACCTATGATTGAAAACGGTAGTTGGTCTATGGCTTTTGAGGAGGTAAGTTTTTAAAATCTATGTATGTCTGTAATAGCAGCGTCTGTCTCTCTGAAAAATGCAGTATCCTCCTCCCAAAAGTTACTAACCGCACTCTCCCAGCTGTGCGTCCCTGTGCAGGAGGGGAGGGGACGAATGGGAAAGCTATGGTCTGCTTGTTGTCCAGTTGTACGAGGTGGGGCATGTTCCAGGCAGCGTGAGGAGCGATTGAGGGGTTATGGAGGCAGTGTCTCCTGGAGTCTGTGCTGTGAGGCCGGGGAAGCGACGAGCCTGTTTTGTCTACAGGCGCTGAGCGTTCAGCACATCTGCTTGTGCAAACGTAGGACACGTGACTGTCTCCAGACTGACTGAGGTGCATGGGGCTGAGTTCAGCTGTCTCTCAGGTGGGCAGCCCTTGCTAATGTTTCCAAATGAGCCAAGCAAGGTTACTACCTTTCCCAAACCCATCGAAAGGAAACTTTCTTCTCCGTTCTGGTGTAAAGGTGAACTCTGTCTTGAATTAGTCAGTTCCAAAGTGAGTTTGGCTCCTCGGGAAAGGCTGGAAAAGACAGCTAAGTGATGCAACCTCTTTAACCCTTGGTGAGTGCGGGCAAGCGCCTCTTCATGGAAAATGTCCATCTGAGTGGCCAGGAGGGTCATGCTGTGGAGGAGGATACTGCATTTTCCCTCTGGCTTGCTTTCCCCACATCTGTGAGTGCAGAGCCGGAGACCACACTCCCCACTCTGCTGCTTGCTTCGCAGACACTGGACTGAGCTTCCTGCTAAAGCAAATGCCAGGTGTGCCCTAGGCTGTTGTGCTTTTTAGGGACCCTCAGACACATAATTTCTCCCCGATAGTCTCCCACCCTCAGGTGTTTGTCTGTAAAGAAGGGTCCAAGTTACATCGGTCTTGGAATGGGAACTTAACCAGTCAGAATTTTAGCTGAGCTCATACCCCTTCCGCATATAATATAACCATCAGAAGCAGCTCTGATCCATAGGGAGAGTAGCTACCTGTGCTTCTTAAATACTTTGAACAAAGTCCTTTCCCATTCACATCGTGTGACTTTACCTGGAGGTTATTTTAACTCAATTCTAAGCATGTAATGTAACCTGAAAAACTGGTAGCTGCAACATTTTCTCTTATGCCAAATGAGTGTGATGTAAATAATTAGGGGAGATTTTTGTACCTCGGAGTCCTGCAAGTACAATTTCAGTAGAAATAGGACTTTAACTCAGGAATAGGTAGTGTAGTAGTCTTACCAGGTTCCCTTTGGAGGGGATTTATCAAAAAATTAGAAAAATGTCTTCTGCATTGTGAAATACGTTGAGGAAACTGCTGGTATTTGCTGCCTGTTCCTGGCAAGGAGGGTATTTATGAGAGAAGTTTCTGACTCTCTTTTTAAATCTGAGTTTTTGACAAGTATGTAAGTTGTTTCCACAAATAGGGGCAATAGTTAGATATATTGGCATGAAAGACGCACTCTCCAGGCCCTGCTGGAATTTGGATCACTTCCCCAAAGACTGAAAGATTCAGCTGCACAGGCCCTGGCTTCTCCATTATTTTAGTCTCCATGTAATTATGCTTCTGTAAGAGGGCAGAGCATCTGTGGAGGGGACAGATAGACTTGGATGAGGACAACTTGCCCCTATAAATGTGCACGCTGTCTCTTCAGGAATAAATACCTTGGCAAAGGGCTTCTGGCCAGGCAGCACTTTTGAGGGTTACATTGTATTTCAGTCACAAAGGAAGATCCACTGTGGTTTCATGCAGAATATGAGCATCTAGCAAGAGTGGACTTAAAAAAAAAAAGTTCTTTTGACATTTTTATCATTTCCAATGAAATTGAAATTCTAAATTGCTTTTTATTTTTTAAACAACTTTTTAAACTTTTAAAATACATGTATTATATATCCATTGTGGAAAACTTAGAAACCTTTAAATATCACAAAGACAACAATAAAAATAATCCACTATCCACAATTAATATCTTTTATGCTGTTATAAAAATGGGATTTTCCATTTACTTAGCTCTTTTTCTTCAAGGTAGCATAAGCATTTCTTCTGTTATTAGATATTTTTCATTTCCATTTTAATGCTGCATGGAATTCATGAAATTATTTAGAAATATCTAGGTGATTTGGGACTTTTAAACCTTTTTCAGTCGGTGTCTTTTTAAAAAATGTTTTTACATTCCCCGATTGCCCCAGTCTACCTTCTCCAGAAGAGAGGGCAGGGAGGATCCCTGTTGGCTGGTTAGAGTCGAGTACTAGTTTGGGCTTTAGCTTCTCTGCTGGCCTGTTTCTGAATCCACTGCCCCCAGGACAGCCGCAGGCGTTGCATGTACCATGTTTCTTAGCCCTTCTTTTAAAAACAAAAAGAAATTATGTTTTCTTCTTTCCATATAACAAACCCTAGGTTGTCCTATAGAAGACAAAATTCACCACACATACCCACTTGCATACACGCACACATACTCTCACACACTCACATTCATACACACTCACACACACATTCTCACTCACACATACACAGAGTATGCCATGACAAAATCTCTTTCAGGACGTAGATTTGTCTCCTGGTTGTGAAACACTGCTTTGTCTGAGTTTTTGCCACCCTTGCAGAAGGCACGGCTAGGAGTATAAATATGAAAAACAGGAAGGTGTCATCACATTGAAGTCTTTCCTGTCAGCTCTCTGGAGTGTCCTGTAATTGCTAACAATAGCAGAAAAAGCACTTTTGATACTTCGGAATGGAAAACACTACATTGCTATTCTGATGGGAATGTACACAATTCATAATGGCTAGTTAAGGGGAGACCTTGCTTCCTAACAATGTGACTTGGTTCTCTCATCATATAACTTTGTTTCAGATTTTCTTCCTGGGATTTCATGGGGCTCAGTAATGTATTTTACCCAGAATCTTTTAATCTGAAATTTAAAACAACAACAGCAAAGCAAACATAAGGACAATTGTTCTTATAACACAAAAATTGGTGTTCAGAAAAGTAAACATATTTTTACCCAAAGAATGAAAATGTCAGTTGATAGCAAAGTCATGGACCCGTGCATCCTGACCCCTGATATTGGGAACACAACTTGAAGCCCTGTCTAGTGGTTTCCCCCTATTCCAGCCCTACTGTGTCTAGTGGTTTCCCCTGAGGTCAGGGTGGGGTTATTGTGCATGTTTCCAACAAAGAACTGCCTGTGTCTGCATTCTAGGTCTATGTGGGAACCTCACGCGTTGGGGGTACGTGTGGAAATTTTGCTTTTTTGTGGCACATGTTTTATAACGAAGCCCTGCCTGGGGGTCTGGGGCAGGGGTAAGTTCACGGGGTAGAGTGCCGCCTCTGCACCGCTCGCTTAACTCACTGTTGTTCCCCAGACAGCTGTCCTGCCCTCCTGTGCCACTGCGCCTTCTCCTCTACACCTTCAAGTTCACTAGTCGTTGCTGCTTGTTTTTCCTCACCAGTCCCATCTGTTGCTGCTAGTACCTCAGGCACTAACCCCCACCCCTGGTTGTTGCTCTTTTTCTGCAGAGGGAGAACCGGAGATTACAGGAGGCCAGCATGAGGTTGGAACAAGAGAATGATGACCTCGCCCATGAACTCGTAACCAGCAAGATTGCTCTGCGGAATGACTTGGATCAGGTACACCCACCATTCACTAGGAAGAAATAAGACTGTGACTACCTCCTCAAGGGCAAGGACCCAGTTGCTCTCACCACAGCCCCGCCGGGGCTCCCTCTGTACTTGACAAGGAGTCCGCTGCTTGATGGATGCGTGGGTGGGTGTTGGTGGGAGGGGACTGCTTGTGCGGATTGGAGCAGGTGGGAAACGCCAGCCTTGCAGAAGGGCTTGGGTCACTTCCAAGAAGCATGTGTGACCTACGCTTTTATACCTCTTCACTCCGTGTCTCTTCTCTGCCCCTGTAATTTCCTAAGGCAAGGCCTGCCAGCATAGTCACCTGAGAGCATCCGCCACCAGGAATGCTCATCGACAGGAAATGTAAAGGATTTATGTGACGTATGCACATTAAGATACACATATTGTCGGGTCAACGGGCATCCTAGTGGCTAAGCACCCACACTGCCTGGGTGTGAATCCTAGCATTACCATTTCCTAACCACGTGACCCAGGCAGTTCTTACCCTACATATCGGTATAAAAACGGTTGCTGCATGGGCTGATGTGAGAATAAAACAAGGGAAAGCAGTTTGGTAGTATGTGTTGAATAAACTTTAGCTGTTGCTAGGAAGACCTTAAATTGTTTAACTTCCTTTGTTCTTTCCAACAGTACTGACAGCTTTAGGACTTCTGTTTTCTATTGCTGGAGTTTTCAAAAACAGTTGGCAATGTGGAAGGAGTCTTGTGTAGATTTAAAGTTATCACTCTATTTTCTGACTTTAAAAAAGTGAACATTCCCAGCCCTGGCCAGGTAGCTTGACTGGTTAGAGTGTGGTTCCAATATGCCAAGATTGTGGGTTCCATCCCGTCAGGGCACATACAAGAAGCAACCAATGCAGGCATAAATAAGTGGAACAGCAAATCAATGTTCCTCTCTCTCTCTCTTTCTCCCTCCCTTCCTCTCTCTCTCTAAAATCAATTAAAAAAAATTTTAAGTGAACATTCTGAACAAATAGTGTGGGATCAGAAAAACTGAGACTTAGAAGAGGCATTATTGTGCCCTAACTATGCATTGGCACTGTTTAAAATACAAATCCATGAATAACATAAATCTGATGGAATTAAGATTGAAGGAATTTTAACAATGTTTAAAAAATTGTCCCTGCCACAACTTCTTTTCCCCATGGACACAGTTGATTTTGCAGCTCACAAGTTTTAACCGCAGTAAGGTGGGAGAAAAGACCACTGGGAAGGAAACAGTGCTAACAGGGAGAGGTGGAAGCTGAAGGAGTCAGCACCAAACAGAGTTAGGAAATAAAACAAAGACTGCTGCTCAGAACGCCGGATACGGAGGTAGAAAAAGCAGCCAATCGGGGTGGGAGAGAGATGGCCCTTTTAACCACAAACCTCATGCAGCTAGCCTGCTTGTAAGGTGTTGGTATGAAAAGTATGTGACTAAGAGAGTCAGAACCAAAGAAGGAAGAGGCGTCTCCAGTGGATGAGGACCACACCCCACCTGACCGCAGCGGTTACAGTTTTGTATTAAAAAGACTAGAGTGGTGAGTTAGTACTGTAATGAAATTCTTGGTTCCCTGTTAGCTTTCCAAATGGCCCTCACTCATAACTGACTCTGTCATTTTGAATCTTTTATCCATTAATAGTTTTCTTGAGATGGCGAGCTAAATGAAAAATGTTTTAAGCAGTTGGCCTCAGTGGGCGTTCAGTGAAATAAGCTAGAGCTGTAAATTGTAAGTTGTGTGGGTAGTATATTTGGTAAGCCTTTAAAAGTTTCAAAAAGTAATGAAATTAAATAGTTACTGATTACCTACTGTGTCCCAAGCACTATATTAGTGATTTCTAAGCATTATCTCATTTAATCTTCCTAATCACTTATTTTAATCTTCCATTTTATAAATGAAGAAACTGGCATATATACAGGGTGTCCCCCAAAAATATATACACATTTTAACAGCTGATAGCTCAGTTTCGAAAATGAAATATATTTTAATAAATACTGCCTTAATAATTATTTAAAGTGTGTGTACACATTTTTGGGGGACACTCTATATATGTATCAAAGATTTGGTCAAAAATATACATACAAGGTTATTTACTGCAGTGTTACTTATAAGAATAAAAAATAGAAGTAATGTATATGTCCAATAGAAGGGGAGAACAGAAGTATATTTGTAAAATGTCTTTTTGAAATAGATTTTTAAAACAGTGGGAAGATAATGATATAATATATGTATTTTTAAACTAAAGTTCTTTTTTAAGGATAATCCTTTTTAAAGGATATTTTAAAATATATTATTTAAAGAAAACATGTCATCTACAAATAAAAATCATCGTAAAAATTAATTATGTAGAAGTTTTTTCGAGAAAATCCATTTTGAGGATCAGTCTGGAAGGGTGCTCCACGGGTACTCCTGAAATATTTGAGTGCTGAGCACCTAGGTGCTCATGTAAATACTGGAGCAGCCCCTGAAGAAAGTGAACTCCTTCATCTATTCCTTCTCCCTCGTATTTCCTCCCTTCATACCTCTCTTTCTCTTTCTTTTTAAAGAATAAGACCTGGCCCCTGCCTTTTGAAGCTTGCTATCTTGATGAAAGAATAAAAATTGCAATTTCGTGGATATCTCCTCCTGATGTTGCAGTTTCTGCCGAGCAGGGCTTATTCACCTACCAGAAAGCTGTCCCCAGTTTAGGTGCCCCGCCCGGCGGCTTCAAGGAGGGGCCCTCGCCTGCGAGTCTGCCTCATCCAGTTGGCCTAGTACTTTTCCATTCCCAGCGGGACAAGATCAGATCTCTTCATTAAAACAGCAAAACATTAAACAAACATGACAGAAGATTGTATTTGAAATAATATGTAAAGCAAACAAACACTAATTAGGTAATTAGGAACTCTGAAAAAATAAATTACTCCTTACCCTCGTCATGTCCGCGTGGGCTTCAGGCTTCTTGGGTACGAAGGCTCTCAGTGTTTCTCTCTGACACAGCTTCTCTTTTGAGAACTCACCCTCCCTCAACTCCTTCAGTAAGGGCTTCTCAGCGATGAGAAACGTGAACAGATACATCTCCGGTTCTGTTTCTGCTGCCCCCGGCTCTCAGGCCCTCCCTGTCCTTTCCTGGTCCCAAGGAACACAGGAGAGAGACAGCCAGGACTTTTCCACCGAAAGTGCCTAGCTCCCTCCTAACCACATGATGTTTCCTGTTAGACCAGAAACATGTACTAAGTGGCAGATTCTTTTGTTTTATTTGAAACAACTGGCTAGTTCTTTGAGAAACTATCTCTGAAAGCTCCTCATCCTGATGGTAGAGCCTTTTGATCAAGTGATGGGAGGATTTGAGATTAAATCACAAATTGCAGTGTTTCTCTCACATTCAAGTCACAGAAGCCTAACAAAGAGGAGAAACTTCAGATGAAGCCTCCTGGGAAACTCTGGCTCCTCCCACATGGGGCCCACAGAAATTTCTGCAGCTGTCAGATCGGAAAGCAGTAGAAATCCAGTGAGCTTACTTTACCTTGGCCTGGTGAAGAATGTGCAGCAGAAAATGTGAAATAAAAATAGTAGGCCCTCTCCTCATAAATATTTAGTTGTTTTTATATTAAAAACTTCCTCTGGAAAGTGGCTTTCTTCTTCTTTTATTGTAGACATTTCCAAAACTGCATTTTTGAAGTCTGCCTCTAATTTTAAGATGCTCTTTTGCTGTGTAGATTTCCCCCCTAAAACCTAATGTATTAGTGTCCTTAAAGGGGACTTTTTCACCTTAAGTACCTGACACTTTCAAGTTATCTGAAAACGGAGCTATAACCTCTGAGGTACGGGACATGAGGAACATCAGACAGTGAGAACGGAGAAGCTGGATGTGGCTTCCCTGCCAGCACCCAGCAGACTGTGCTGGCCTGGCCATCTGGACACGCGGCAGATAAGGCGAAACAGACAGGAGGCCACCTGGCCAGCATTCACAATTACTTGGATAACATTTTGCTGCTGTCAGCCAGGGACAGCTTTTTCAAATAGCTTTCATCCTCTGTGTCGGTGGTTTTCTCTGCTGACCGTGTCCTGTGGCTCTCCGCCACCTCCACTCCACACGGTCTGCTTCTGTAGTGACTTTCAGAGCCACATCCATTTATTCGCCAGATACTTATGGAGTGCCTACTCTCTACCTGTTTTGGGCTTGCTTCCGGGGCTGTAGAGATGCACAGAGAGATGTGGTTTCTCCCTCCCAGAGCTTCAAGTCTAGTGGGCAACACAAGTAAATGACACATGGAATTTGTCATTACAGACTGTGCTAAGTGCTGTCAAAGGAAGTATGACAGAGTTAAATGAACAGGAGCAAATTTAGATGGGGGCAGTGGGGCAGGGCTCAGCCATGCTTCCCTGCACATGTGAACTTGAAGCTGAGATCTAAGGGGTAAGAGCCCTAGAGTGTAAAATAGGCACATTTTTAACTGAGTGAAGCTAACACCCAGTGCTTTCTTGGTTAATTTGGGCTCTGTTCTCTGAGTTAAGACCAGAGTATTTTTCTGAGCTTTCCTGGGCCTTTCTAGAAATATGGTCTTTTCTGTTTAGATTACTTCATTTTTCCTCATGGATCTCTCTATCATGGGGTTTTGTATTTATTTATTGATTAGTTGATTTTATTTTGAGAGAAAGATTTGTTGTTCCACTTACTTATGTATTCACCGATTGATTCTTGTATGTGCTCTGACTGGAGATCAAACTTGCAACCTTGGCATATCAGGATGATGCTCTAACCAACTGAGTTACCCGGTCAGGGCTCTATCATAGATTTTAGGTCTTAATTTCTCCCTGCTACACACTGTCCTATGTGAATACCCTTGTGGGGCTCAGCTGATCTTTGAATTTTCTCACCTGTCTTTGGTCCATGGATCAGCCTCTCTCTTGCTTGCCCTCTCTGAACCCACCCACAGGAACTGCTGGTTAGAGCCTCCCTAAAGGCTCCACCCCCTTCATCCAACCACTTCCACAGGGTCAGAGTGAGTGCTATGGTGACATCTGAGATGTGTAAGGAGCATTTAGGAAGAGCATGGGCGCTGATGCCAGTCCAGTCTGAATTCGGATCATGGCTCTGATAGCAGATGTGTGCCCCAGTCGGGTTATTTGATCTCTGCAAACCTCACTGCCATTACCTGTAAAACAGTCATTGTTGTGAGGGTTAGAGATAATGCGTGCCAAGGGCCTGGTATGTCATTGGCATTCAGTGAAAGCAGCCATCCCAGGGTTAGCGAGGAACAAAAAGAATGGCTTGTGGTGATGCTGGAACAGGAAGTGCTGGAGTTGGAGAAGTAAACACACTCCCTTCACCGTCTTTGTCTTTATGACTGTGACACGCTCTGATTTGCAGGCGGAAGACAAGGCAGACGTGTTGAATAAGGAGCTCCTCTTGACCAAACAGAGGCTGGTGGAGACCGAGGAAGAGAAGAGGAAGCAGGAGGAAGAGACTGCTCAGGTAACAGGCCTAGGCGGGCTTTCTTTTACACAGGTATGTTACCCAGGTATGTGGAGCTGATTCATACTACAGACAAGAAATCATTTTATTCTAAATCAAGGCTGACGTCAAAGCAGTCCACGTGAGTGGCATCACACTTCGACATTCCCTTTGCAGGTGTTAGAAGAGGAGGCAGCATTTCTCCCCTCAAGCAACCTGTAGGAATTTGCCTTTACTGAGCTGTCTAGCCAGCGCATTCACTTTTCTCTAAGTTTAAGTAACTTGGGATTATGATCCAAGAGCTTTGACAAATCTGCAAATTTCGTGTCGGAGCTAAAGGTAATTGACTTCTCGAGTAATTTATGAGGATTGTGAAGCCCAAAGCCCACAGAATCTCTGCTGGGAGTTGCCTCCATCGGTCACACTTCATTTTCCTGATTCATGCCTTAGAAGGAGATGTAACAGTGTTCCTGGCAGAGCTCTCAAACCTTACTCCCAGGGAATAAAAGAAACCCTTTGGGATCCAGCCATGAAGTTAGCACCTGACAGTCTTCCGTGAGTTAGGAAGCTGTTCAGCTGGAAGACGCTTCCATTGGAAGGTCCTGGATTGGGGACAGGCAGGGCCTCTCTGCCCCAGACGTCTATGCTTGCAGCTTCCCTGGAAGAGCAGGCTGCTTCCCTCTCTCCGTCCAGCCAGGCTGATTAACTCATTTATTTTAATCTTTCGTTCTGAGACATCGAAATACTAAATATCAAGTAGGACACAAAGCCTTTCAAAGACATAGGTCCAAGCAGGCAAAGTTCCAGTGAAGTTACTAATGAAGGGTTGTATCATTGAGTACCTTTTAGGGTTTATAAAAAGTGTTCTATGATTTTTATTGCATTTATTTATTATATTTTTGGAAAATGAAAAAAATGACTTTGGCCCATTTTGGACCAAGATTTTTTTTTATGTACTTGAAAATTTTCAGGGCCTGATTATCCAGTTTGATGTAGGCCTTTCAATGAGTATTGTTTTTTCTTTTACTTCCTACCCTTTGGGGGCTTACTTTAATAACTCAGGTAAAGGTGAAGCTATTAGCAAGTGAACTTAATCCATGCTTCTTCCCTGTTTTAATCATTATGGTACCCTCATGAGATTTATTAGTGGAAACTATGGCTCAGAGAATTAGTGTCAAAACCTCTCAGCCATCTAAGTCGGTCCTGAGGTCCATGGGCCCTGTGATAGGAGGGGGAAAAGCAATGGTTTATGTCCTTATATTCTGTTAGATAGAGAATAGAGACTAATTTAACAACCAAGTTTGAATCAGAATAACCTACAAATTGCTTTTAGAATTGTAGCAAATATGAAGAAATTCAGAAATCTCCTAATGATATGAGCCCGATTATAAATTGCACTAATAAATTGCACGTACAGATTAATCATTAAATACATGATCAGAATAAACAGATGAATTCCACATCACAGCATCCCAATTAATGATGGGGTATAACCAAAGGTTTTGTTTGGTTGTTTGGTCAACAACTTGGAAGACCTGAGTTCACCTGAGCCTGGTGGCACCTGAGCCTTTTCATCATCTTTACCTTCCCCTATACCTAGAATTCTAGAGCTGCCAGACTACGAAAATAGCTGGTGTAAGCTTAGCATTCATAATTCAGTATTTCTTTGACTGTAACAAGCACCTCCTCTATGCATCACCTTAGCTCCTTCTGAAGTCACTGTTTCTTTAGTCCTTGAATCTCCTGGCCTCCAGGGCTCTCATCTTTCTCCATCTTTTTCTGACTCCACTCCCAGAGTCCCTTGTTCCTGCCTTCAGAGAGCTGACAGCAGTGACGGTTGGGGATATGAAGAGGAGGGCTTACAATGTTTTTTCAGTAATTGATCATATAGCATCAAGGGTGCAGGCAATGTGGCCTTGAGGATTTGTTTTAGACTCTCATAAGGATAAATGTAGCTTCTGAATCGACAATTAACAATCTACATATATAAAAGCCTAAGTGACTGTTACAACCAGACAGCGCTCAACACAGGAGCTGCCCCCTGGTGGTCATTGCGCTCCCACAGCTAACCTCCTGCAGCCAGCCAACCTCCCTCAGTCCCTCCCCCTGGTTGGCCAACCTCCCAGCCCCAATCAGTCAAATGGGGACTGGGTGAGGCACCCGATTGGCCCTGATCCCCAGCCAGGCCAAGGGACCCCACCCAGGCACGAATTCGTGCACCAGGCCCCTAGTATATTTGTAAAGTAAGTAGTAAGCATAAGCAGCTTTAATGAGGAAAATTTAAGATAGTTATAGCTTTAATGAGGAAAATGTATATAGTTATAGTGTTTATCTTGCCATTGGCTCTGATTCAGGCAGACCTGAATCTAGATGTTTGTGGGAATCTAGATGATTGTGACTGAGTCTTGATGTTTTTCATTCTCACCCTTTCTAGCTAAAAGAAGTCTTCAGGAGACAGCTAGAGAAGGCAGAATATGAAATAAAGAAGACTACAGCTATCATTGCCGAGTACAAACAGGTAAAGTGCCACTGTGGTTTTTGTTGCTATGAAAGTAATTGTTGTTGTTCTTCAGGGAAATATATTTTGTTTTTAGAGTTTCCAGAACAATGACTGCACTGCATTCATTACATTTGTTGGCTTATTTTCTCCTCTGAAACTGGCAGTGGTTGGACATGCTTGCTGATAACATGGAGGTTTATTTGAGCAAAACAATCTGTTGTTTGTTCACAATGTTTGATAGATTTAGAGGAACAAGAAACCTCATTATTACCACGGGGATCCCGTCTCTGCCCTACTTAGAAGCTAATTTCCTATAGAACACACTAGTGACATTTGCCTCTTTGCCAAGGACTAAAGTTTAGTGATTGTATCGAATAGCAGTAGCTAGGGGATCAGTGTGTCCTTTGCTGTCACAGTATAGAATGTGGGAACTCATTTTCCCACTTGACTATGTGGCCTTGTAAAGGGAGACAATATCTGTGTATAAATAAGAGGAAGGGAACTTACTGCATTTGGGAAGTAGGGAACCCTTCCTGGAGAAGGGCTGATGTGAGTTGTGCCTCAGCGGCCGGGTGAGATGTGGGTGTGTGGAGAGGGAGCGGAGAGGAGGGCCATGGGGAAACAGCACGTGCAAAGGCACGGAGGTAGATTAGTGGACAGAAATAGTTTAGTTTGGCAAGAGTATCAAATACAGAAGAAAAGCATAGGTGAGAGGGGGCCCAGTTTAAGGAAGGTCTTCAGGGATAGCTGAGGTGTTTGGACTTAATTGTTTATAGTAGGAACACCTGAGCAGGAATGTGGCAAAGCATGGAGTCCAGGTGAGAAAAAATGGGACCCTGACTAAAATCAGTAGTGACGGAAGCGGAGGAGAGCGAGCCACAAAAAGATAGCCATGTTTTGCTAGAACGAGGGAAAACATTGAAGTGATCATGAGATTTTGAATTTGGGCAAGTGGGAGAGGGCATGGTTAGACATTAACCAGTACAAGGAACATTAAAGGCATGTGCTGTGGAACCCGCCATCACTGCAGATGCAGTTTTCGTCACCATGCTAGGCCATATGCCACACTCTGCAAATAGCAGTCCTTGGGACTGTTCTTGAATATTATCTGGCAAGTACTTCAAGTCATGTAAAAGGCAACAGGCCCATCTGTTTGAAGATAATTAGGACATAAAACATGATCACATGCATTCTATAGTTGGAATTGGTTATCATTGGCTATATTTTAGAATGTTTTGGTTTATTTAAAAGGGTATATGGCTTAAAATTACTAGGATGATTGTTTCTCTTTAACGTTGACTAATGCAGACCTATTTGTTATCTCCAGGCGTGGACCTGGAGAATTCGAGACTGAACTCTACAAGCAGGCCCTGGCCTCTAGGACTGTTTTTGAGGAAAATGGGGTTTCTTTTTAGTGCCTGTTTTGATAATAGAGATCACCTTTTATGTTGCCAGTCCAAATTGCACTTGAAAATTTGACATCCCCTAATTCTTTTATTTCATTACTCAAAAAATTAAAGATTCAAATTTCACTCAAGTTCCATAAGAGTTGAACTTTCAGTATTTTTTTAAAGCAACTTTTCTTTTTTGGCTTTAAAGCATTTATTTCTACCTGTTATAGTACTTGTTAGTACCTTATTTTCTAAATCAGTAATAATGAGATTTTATTTAATGAGCACTTATCAGCCAGGTGCTATACTAAACTCTGTGAGTACATATTTTCCACTGATTTTCATAGCACAACACTTTCTGGCCAGGAGGAAACTGAAGCTTCGAGAGCTTACGAATTTCCCAAGGACATAATACTAGAAGGTAGTAGAACTGGACTCCCAGGCTTTACGTTTTATGCTGTGTTGCCAAACCACTTGATGAGATTTTAGTCTTTATTATTTTCTGGTCATTTAACCTTTTTAAAAAATTTTATTTACTCTGCCACTTCTTAAGGAAACTTCTGTCATTGAAAACAGAGACTCTTTCCATGGCTGTAGATAGGGGACATTTCTGGTTCAAACTGCGTTTCATCCAGTTCCCAGCATAAATAGTATCTTGCACAAAGTAGGTACTCAGCAGAGATTCTATAGAGCGATTCCAGAAGCAGGACAGGAATTCACTGGAACAGTCCTGAGGCTAGAGACGGAAAGAACTCAGATCTTCCTCATGTGTTTCCTTCTGCTCATTAAGATAGTGCTCCACACAGGGACACTCCCAGGCCTTCAGCTGCTCACTGCAGAAATGACCGCATCTGCACAATTTCTTCCAGCAGCAGAGATGTGATAACACAGGAGTTGATAAAGTTATGTGCACATGCTGTAAGAATCATTCTATTGTCCAGTATGGAGACTCTTTTTTTTTCTTTCCTTTAGATCTGTTCCCAGTTGAGCACCAGACTGGAGAAGCAGCAAGCAGCCAGCAAGGAGGAGCTGGAGGTAGTGAAGGTGAGGAGAGTGGAGTAGTTCAGTGATAGAATTTCTTCCACATTCACAGCCCTAAGGGAGTGCCTGATAGGAGGATCCATCCCAGTATGTGATGCTGCCCCACAGGCAGGATGGCTTCTACATCCCCCCCGCTACCCCCCCCCCCCCAGCCCCCTTGTTGTAGAAGACTGAGGAATCATGGAGAATAGTGTCTCTCTTCTGACTGGAGTGTAATCCTCCTCCCAACAGCAGAGAGTTATGTCCCCATAAGTCTTATGGGCTGTCAGAGGCAGGTAGTGGGTTTCAGCATCGTGACAGGAGGCCCGGGCTTTCTCGGGTGGTGGAAACCTGGGAACCCTCAGCAGCTGCATCCCAGCTGTGCCTGAACTGATGCAGTGCTTCAGTGTCTGACCCGCAGTTTCATCCCATCGCTGTCTTAGACAGTGAACAGCGTGGGTAACCTGGAACTTGACTGGAAAACACATGTTGGCTTCAAACAGCAATTTTTTAGATGTTTGTTTTTAAAGAAAACTTGTGGCATTTATTTATATGCTGCCCCCTAGTGGTATTGATTATTTTTGAAAAAAGGAGTTGCTTATTCTGTAGAAACAACAGTAAACTAAATAAATGGATTGGTATTCTTAAGAAGTAATGTTGGGACCAGTGCTCTAGAAACCTGATGTAATTCTATTTGAATATATTCAGGTTTAATACCGGTAATTTCTATGCATTCTAGGGACTTCAGCATATAGTTTAACAACTTGGGCAAGTTATTTAACCTCTCTAAACTTTATTATTTTGTAAAAGAGAGAACAGTACCTGCCTCCTAAGGTCATTTTGAAGAGTAAATAAGATAATGTATATAAAGTGCTTAGCTTAGTATTTAGCACACAATAAATGCACATTTTAATAAGTTATAACCTAAAAATCCGAGACATGAGAAATGAAAATATGAACTTTATTCTGACTTTGTATTCTAAAAGTGTATTTTTCTTATTTCATGTTATAAAACACCAGTCTGAGATTATTAGTGAGTATAGAGTTAGTGATCTCCCTCCCCAAACCTGTTAAATTTGGGGTTCATAATCTTCCCTTTCTGCTCTTCCTTTACCCCTCCCACCTCCCACTGAGCTTTTATCATTCTTTGTACCTTGTAGAAACAGTGACCAAGACTCAGTTGACAAAGTGTCTTGGCCAAAAAAGGATTAACTATCCTGAACTAAAATCTTTGTGGAAATAAAAATAAACAAGGATTTATATTAATCACTCTATAAAAGTTTTATTGAGCATCTTCTATGTGCACCGCTATTAGATTTCTTTTTTTTTTTTTAACATAAATTATACCTGACAATGAGCTCAGAATTTTCCTAAAGGAACAAATTATACAGATATATGTGAAACATTGAGGAAATAATTCAAAAGCATGTAAATAGGTGCTGAGTTGGATGACACTGACAGTCAGTTGTAGAGAAAGCAAAATCATAAGAACTGTAGACCAAAGATGACTTCAGGTCTGGTTGGACTAAAGCAGGATGGGTAGAATTCAGTTAGAAAGATTTAAAAAAGGACATCTGGAAGAAACAGTGTGAGTTGAAGACCTAGAAATAGGAATGAGCATTTCAGTATTTCATTAAGGAAACTGATGTGAGTAGAGTATGCATTAAGAATAGAGGAGATTATTGGCTAACAGATGGGGTTACCTAATGGAAGGCATGACATTCAGAAAGAGGCATTTGAACTTGTTTTAGCCAGAATCAAGAATAACAACCAACACTTATGGGGCTGCATAATTATTATCCCATATAACCCTCTCAACTACCTTAGAAGATAGACACTATACTCTTCTCCTTACCAATTTATTATCTTCTTTTTATTGATGATAGTTTCTAAAACAGGTAATTCATTTCCTCGAGATCACAAAGCTGATAAGTGGTCATGCTAGGATTTGAACCTAGGGAGTCAGACTCTACAACCCATACACTTAGCCATTACACCACACTATCTCTTCTCTTTCCAGTCCTACTTCTTCAGCTCTTATTTGGCATGATGTGATGATAGCTTCTGATTTTTTGATCCTCCTGTAACACCATCCCCTAACACCATTCCTCTATCACCATCCTGTTTCCAGTTAATTCTCTACACTGTAATCAGAGTGATCATTCCCAAATATAAACTTGACTAATCACCCTATGTATCCATTTAGAATTAGGTAGGCCACACATAAAAAAACCCAAAATAACATTGGTTTAAACACAGAAGATGCTGATTATCTCATGTAGAAGAAGTCTAGGACTAAAAAGATCCTTGGTTTTACCAGTGTCCAAACTTTAGTGACCCATATCCTCAGCATGGGCTTCCATCCTCAAGGTCACCTAAAAGTCAAATCTGTCAATTGGAGTTTCCACCATCACACCCACATTCCATGGTGGAATTTTAGGACAAAGAAGATGCAAGGATACAATGGCCTACCTCCAATTGGATGAGTTTCTCTACGTAGCCATACATATCAGAACTTAATCTCATGGCTACACCTAATTTCAAGCGAGTCTAGAAAATGGCACTTTTTAACTGGGCATTTTCCTGCCCAAATAACATCAGGTTTCTGTTGCTAAGGGAGGATATGGACGTGGGTGGGAATCTGTGGTCTCTCCCACACGTCAGCATGTCTGCTCCATGAGGCTAATTGCTCTACTCCAACATGGAGCACAGGATTTAGTGAAGTGAGTGAATGAATTTTCTTCAGGATAAAACGAGGATTCATGAGCATTCTGTTTCAGGACTTTTACAACATGGCCGTGGAGAACTCTTCTCGCTGAGCACCTCTTCCTAGCGCATCACTTCCCCTCTGCTTGAGCGTCTCGCTCCCTGCAGTTCTCTGAGGCTGCACACAGTCTCCTCTCTGCTGGAATGTCCTCCTCCCTCTTGTGAGATTAATCACTTCCTTTATAAGGTTTAGCCTAATGACACTGCTTACCCAGCTTGGTAAACCCAGATCAAAGCCACCACTTTAACATTTTATTTAATCAACAAATAGTTAGTCAACAATAAACATATACCAAACACTTGCTGTGTGCCTGTCTGAGCCAGCACAGGGTTTTTGGGAGAGCTATCAGATATCTTTTAAGTCTCTAATGAACATTAATCAGGCAGGAATCAGAAGAGCACAGTATGGATGGGGTAAGAAAGAAACCAATGAGGGCTGAGAAGGCAATTTTAGGGATTCAGGCCTGGGATAGGGAGAGCTTGGTCATGTCAGAGGAAGAATTTAATGAGCAGCTGGAAATGGAAGGAGAAATTAATGAAAAGACACCCAAGTCTTCAGGTCTCAATGGTGGCAATGCTCACAATGACACAGAAAGGGGGAGAGCTGCTGCGTCCATGTGAAGAGAGAGAGAAGTTAGGGTTATGGGCATTGAGCTTGCTGTAACAGTAGGACGCTGAAATAGAAAGATTATGTGATATCTTTTCTCTCTAAACTACTTTTGGAGATATTTTAAGCAAATAGCAGCACTCCTTTCTCAAAGAGAGTTGCTGTTGCCTGGTGGTGGTTATGCTGTCATTGGCAGTCCAGGTCAGAGTTACTTTTATTACCTTGAACAGTAGTGATCATCTTTGCTTAATGCTGAACAAAAGGACTTACACTTTATTGGCTGCAAGGGTAGATTTAGGTTAGTCATAATGACTTTAGTCGACTCTAAGCAAGTTACTTAAATGCTGAGTTTCTTCATTTATAAAAAGGGGGTGAAAATAGTACCTAATCATACAGTAGCCCTAGGATTAAATGAGATACTGCATGCAGGGCATGATGGATGGGGCTTGGCATCTAGTAAGGGTAATGGTAGTACAACATTTCTACAACAGATGTAAAGAGGGGCTGTAATACTGTCTATTCCCAGTCTCTCTAGAGCAGGGGTCCTCAAACTACGGCCCGCCGGGTGTTTTTGCCGCCTCTGTGTGCATAGGAATTTGTTCATAGTTTTTTTTTTTAAACTATAGTCCGGCCCTCCAATGGTCTGAGGGACAGTGAACTGGCCCCCTGTTTAAAAAGTTTGAGGACCCCGGCTCTAGAGATACTTTGAGGAAAAGGGGCATCTGTCTTGGATACTTGGGTTTTGTGCTGACTGTAACCATGTTGGTTGTAGCATAAGGGAAATAATGACCTTCAGAAATAGGCCTGCATTTGATGGCAACAAACAGCATCTAAATAAAAATCAAACCGCATGTTGTTTCAGGAAGTGATTTATGCTATGGAATACAGCTTGACGTTGGTTATCTCCTTTCAGGGTAAAATGATGGCCTGTAAGCACTGCAGTGACATTTTCAGCAAGGAGGGCGCTTTGAAGCCAGCAGCCATAAGCAGAGAGGACCAGGGAATTGAATCGGATGATGAGAAGGACTCACTTAAGAAGCAGCTGAGGGAGATGGAGCTGGAATTGGCACAAACCAAACTGCAGCTGGTGGAGGCCAAGTGTAAAATCCAGGTTGGTGACTCGATAAAAGGTTTGGGATATTTTAGGACTTTAGAATATACATATTTAGCTCAGAATCATAGGAGTTATGATAAATACATTTTTCTGCCCAAGAATGTGTCCTGCATAGTCAGGTGTTTGTCATTATTTTTAAGCACTGATATAAACACATAGATTTAAATGAATGTTAATAATTAAAATTATATCTTGTGAGAACTTAAGCATACGCTTTTTTAGTTTTCCCTGCAATTTTTTGCCAAGATCCTTTCTCATTGAACTTGGTCACTTTGAAAAATGAAAGGCCAAACCTCCTCTGTTTATTCTTCCCCCGATGGTTGAACATCCTTTTTTTTTTTTTTTTTTAGCTTCTTTTCATCATTACCTGATTTGGCCAAATTCCTTTCTCCATAATCTCTTTCCATATCGAAGGATAACATAATTAAAAGTGGTCCTGGCTTCTGATGGGCTGTCCCCCATTCCCTCTTTAACAGTGAATCGTACCCACCATGTCCTGCCATGGCTCCAACCCACACACACTGGTGTCCTTAGCTGTCTCTGCTGGACCTTGTATGTTCTCAGGGCAAAGGCCATGTGTTTGGAACTAGAACTCACTCATGCTTTACTCTATCAGTAAAAATGCAACCCATCCATATGTTTATGTTTATTTGTGGTTTGAAACAGGTTATATCAGGTTGTAACCTAAATTGCAGGGGGAATAAAAAGATAATGTGAGGTTTCATTTAATTGTTCAGAGAAGGCACAGATTCTGGTTTTTAGTGATACCTCTTCTAGCTGTAAACTTTTATTTATTTATTTATTTTTGCATCAAGAAGCCAGTTAAATTTCTCCTGGGTTTTCTGGGAGGAAAACTATGACTCTATAGACCTGGGGATGCTGAGAAGCTGTACTGGATTTTTTGGCAGAGAGAAAACATTTATAAAACACAGATGATTTTGTTTCTGTTTTAATTAGGAACTTGAACATCAGAGAGGGGCCCTTATGAATGAAATTCAAGCTGCAAAAAACTCTTGGTTTAGCAAAACCCTGAACTCGATCAAAACGGCCACGGGCACCCAGCCCCTGCAGCCGCCACAGAGCACCCAGCCACCCAGAGAGAGCACATAGTTCCTGCCTCAGCCCAGCACAGGAGCACAACGATCAAAGCGACGGAGACCCCGAGGACTCTCCCAGGTGCCCCTTTGAAGAAAGAAAGAAAGGAGGCGGGGAAGCAAGCCCGCTCTTTCAGTGGCTCTCACTCTTTCTCGTTTGCCACTTTCAAAGGGATGTTATTGAAACTGACCTGATTTATGTTGAATCCCTGTTTTCGCACTTCTTCTTGGAAGGTCATGTTCAGATCCATCCTAGTGTTACCCATTATTTTACATGCCTGCTATTTAGTTGGAAATCAGTGATTCAGAACTAAATGCTTTTTATTCAGAACTAACTGTTCATATTGTTTTTTATCTTACATAAGAATGGAGATGTCTTTTATTCCAAGGTTGAAGTGATAAGACGATATTTGCCACACAAAAAGAAATTGAAACCTAAAACTCTTAACTTTTCAGCATTTATTCAGGTAAAGCACACTGTGGGGCTGGTCAGGACCACTGTCAGGCTTCCTCCTGAAAGCGATGTCCTGGAGAGCGGTGACCTGTCGGAGGGAAGGACAGACCTGGGACTGAACAGTCCCTGAAGCAAGTTAGTTTATTTCATTTTATGTTGGGTGCATCTGGAAACGAAGTGCCAAGAATTATAGGATAAGTTAGGCTGTTGAGAAGTCACACTAGAGAAAAGGAACTGAGATTTCGATAAACACAGGAAGAAATAAATCACTTTGGCCCTGTTGTTCTAACAGGTCCTTTTAAGAACTCCACACAGGAATTGCAAGGTCCTAAATATGAGCACAGTTGTGAGTGCTAGCAAACGCCAAGTCGAAGGGGACATTGCGAGTTGTAGCCTTAGGAAACCTTCACCAGAGAAGCCAAGAAAGATCTAGGTTTAGTCACTGTGTTCAGAAACAGGGACAGAGAATGTCATTTAATGTTGACATATGCTTGCTAAGGAAACACTAATATACTGTAACTTTGTTAAAGTTATGAGATGGGGAAATGGAGGTCAGCTTCACATCATCTTAGTTTAATCTTAGGCAGCTTTTCTTGATTTCTATAGCTCCCCCAAAATGTGCCCTTGGTACTCCTAAATGAGGCTGCAAATGCATTTGTAACATTTTTGATTGAATATGAAACCTTTATAGAAATACTTATCTCATGGAAAGGTAAAGAAAACTATTGTTTAAAAGTTGATGGGAATATTTTTTCTATTATATGTAACATGTATATATCAATAGTCCTCACAGGAAATCCTTTGGTAAGGGCAAAACAAATTTTACCATTTCCTAAGCTTTTTTGGTGGCATTTGGCCTTTTCCACCAACCCAACTATGGTTAGGTATGTACAGTAACATTTACTGACACTCATCCTTGGTTTCCTTGTTGAACATATTCTTTGCAAAGGATCTTAACCTCTGTATCGCCAGAGTGATTCTCATGTGTGCCATATGGTGCAATTAAAATTAACACACTCCTGGAGATAAAGATCAAATAACAGCCATCTTGACCAGGAGCACACACTACAATTTGCTTCCCTCTAAAATGGTCATTAAACTCTAAAAAGTGAAGTCCCTTCATCAGTGTTTATAGGCTTGTTTGTTACACTTATGAAATAATACTTTCTTACAGCATTTCTTTTTTGGGTCCTGACATCTTTCATCATTATATTCATTTCCTTTTACCAAAAATTAAAATAAGCCAGCATTCCAGTGTCTATGTTGACTTTAACATTCCCTACATGGTGGTTTAGAAAACCTAATCTTTTTATTTTTATTTTTTATTTTTGTAAAATATAATGGCTAGAGAATTGCATATTGGTATTTGTTTCTGTAAATCATTTAGTATAATTTGTTAGCTTTATCGATACTTTATGCTTTGATACCAAGAAGCCTTGTACAAGTTGCCTTATCAAATGGCCAGCTAAATTGAAGATGTTCTTTTCTGTTTTGTGAATCTTATAGATCTACTATACAGAGCTTTTTTAACTTCCAAAAATTGGCACATTCCACAGAATGACTAAATTGCATAATTTTCCTTAAATACTAGTTGAGGGAGAAATAAAATTGTTCTAAGGTCCAGTGCTTACCTGTAAACCTGGTCAAATTTCATTTTTTCCTTTAAATAAAATCACCAGGTATATACATTCCAAATGTTTAGTAAATCAATCTTTTGCATTTTCTTTTTAAAGATTGTAATGGTAATCTACAGACTTTTTTCTTTTCCGGTTCCATATCATACTTGAGTATGTTTTGGCACCATAAGTCTAAACTTTTTCACTGCAATGCCTTTGGATCAGTAGCAATAGTAAAGATAGAAAGAAAGAAAATTCAAAATACGGTATATGATATGATTATTCAAACAATATGTTATAACAGCATTATCTCAAACCACATGTCCTTCACTGTCTTTTGTTTAAAACTCATGCATCCTAGGATTAACTGCTAGTTTTAATTTCACTTGTTTTGAAGTATATTTGAGAATTGCTACTCTTCTCTTGATTCCTTTAGAAAGAGATTAGCCCAAATATCCAGGAAATTTTCAGATATTAGAGTGTGTTTTTCATCTTTTCTAGAACACATTATCTAAAACATTCCTCCAGAATCTAACATTTGCAACATTCTGAAAAGTGATTATTTCTCTTTTCATTAAATTCTGCAAAATAAATGAAGGGAATGAACTTCAACTTGATTATTCAATTCAGTAGCTTTTATATCTTGAAAATCTTATTTAACATGTATTTTAAAGCTGAAAAAAACCAAGCTGAATTTTGCAGTGCATATGTTTGCTAGCTACCCACATTCTGAGCCATGGCACAATTTGATTATATTTAGTTACATATAATTAAATGCAAAAAAGCCAAACTCTGTTACCTAATGTTCTGTATATGAGAGCATTTCAGAAACACTGATAGGAATACCATACAGGCCTCTGGCCTATATCAACATACAGCTAATACCTGTATTCCCCTCTCTTGGCTATTAAGTTGGCAGTTTCTTCTTCATTGACTTTCTTAAACTTTCATAGTAAAATAGAAAAGCAATCTTTGTACTGATGTTGGGATATTTAATCGTATATATCTTGTTTCATTTCTTCAACGTTTTCATTCTTTTATACTATATATTATTTATTTTTCTCAACCCCTACTCCATTTTCTTAAATACTTTCCAGTTAATAACTAGTGGCTTCATTTCTAAGCCAAAGTGAGTAAAACAAGAGAATATACAGTTTAGGGCACAAGAGGTGAGGAATCCTTAAAAGGGTTGATTAGGTGCTGCAGCTGAGAATCACATGTAACTGAGGTAAGGGACTCTTTTCTTTCTTTCTTTTTTTTAGCTGAAATCACTCTACTAACTATTCTGCTAAGGTGGGTGTCTGAATTCAGGACCCCTTTAAGGGACAAAGGAGCTTTAAAAAAATTAAATACCTTGTTTGTTTTATCTCTCTTGAAAAGAACACTTAATAAGATGATTCTATATATAACTTTTAAAAACAATACTTACAAAAGCTCTGATTCTCTTGCTTCCGTTACAAATGAGAGAATGGACAAACTATTGTTTGATTTGAACAGTTAGATTTGTGTGTGTAAAATTTTATAGAGTGTCCCTAACTCTTGTATACCCAGGTACCATGCACCTGAATACATACATGGCGACTGAATACAGAAGGGCAGGTAACGGTTCAATGGCCTGTTCACTACTGGCTGTCAAGCTCTTGCCTCGAGTTGGAGTTGCCAGGCTCATGGTCACACTGAACTAGAACTGCTCCAAAACATCCTCTCTCATAGTGGCTTCTGTACAATAAAGGCAAAGCCCTTTACCTTAGGAATTCCTTGTCTTTCAAAAGCTACCAAAATGAATACTTTAGTGGGGGCTGCACCTCAAGCAGAGATGATCTTGAATTGTAATGAGAAACTGGATGTTTACAAGTAGGGAGTGACTCAGTCAGCGGTCAGGAGTCCCCTTCTCAGCTTCCATCTAAAAGATGACATGTCCAGCTTATCTCCAAATGAATTTGTTACCTGCTGTACAAACATCTTCATCAACATGTCCCATTCTCCCCACCTCCATCCCAGGTTTATCATCAGTGGTATTCTGAAAAACTTAAGAAAAAAGAATCACTGAGTAGAAAATGAACATTTTAAGTTCCTTTTGTTTTCATTGGCAGTAAGTTAACATGTAAAATCTTTTCCACTGTAACATAAGTATATATTATATATGGAATAAAATATAGGAAACTGAGTTATAAGGACATCAATGCATCAAGACTCTGGTGTCATGAAAGCACAAGAACAAAGCTGGACATGGTCCCAGAATCCAAGATGTCCCAATAGCCTTTCACATCAGTTTCTCTATTTTTGGTATTTTGCATAATATATGGATCCTTAATTCAAATGAAAGAAACGAGTTTCTCAGTCAGCCCCACTTTCTTTCTTTCAACTCCTACCTTTCCCTTGCTGAGGAGGTAGTAGAAATTCTCTAACATCTATTTTCAGGAATAGTATGATTTTTGTCCATGGTTTCTCTAATGGAAACAGGTTCTGGGATAAAGGAGTTGATTAGCCCCGGCAGTGCTAATTGACGACAAAAGAAATATTTAGTGGGCAGCCTCTCTCCTCTATAAACACTGACCAATTAGATGTTTCCATAATTCCATGTATTATGCATAGTACACACCACAAATGTAAATGTAATGCTTGTTAAGAAAAGTGCAATTTATTGTACATTGTCCCCAAAATGTTTACTTTTATAATTGTTATGAACTTGAACTGGATTAGTAGCTTGTTTTCATGTGTGAATGGAGCCTTGTGAAATAAACAAATGCAACCCCGAAGGTAACCACAGGTGACTGTTTTTGTGAGCCAGTGATGTTTTCAATGCTTTGTGTTGCCCCTTTGGCCCCATTAAGCAGTAATAAACATTTGTTTCCGAGTCTATATCTGTCTTTTCTGTTTTCTTCTAGTTGATTTTATTCTAAATCAGCAGAACCCAGTGTTTATGTAGCACTTCTTATTTGACACTGGACTCCAGTCTGCTTAGGAAGAAAAAACACACAGGCGCTTGTTCCAGGCTCTACCTGCAGAACTGCCAAGGGCCCTGTTTTCCTAGAGCAGCAGTTCTCAACTTGTGGGTCGAGATCCCTTTGGCGGTCGAACGACCCTTTCACAGGGGTCGCCTAAGACCATCCTGAATATCAGATATTTACATTATGATTCATAATAGTAGCAACATGACAGTTATGAAGTAGCAACGAAAATAATTTTATGGTTGGGCCACAACATGAGGAACTGTATTTAAAGGGCCAGAAGGTTGAGAATCACTGTCCTAGAGATTCCTTGGTTGCAAGTAACAGAAACCCTCAAGCTAGCTTAATAATAAGGTACATGTACACAATGGACTACTACGCTGCTATAAAAAAGAAGGAATTCTTACCATTTGCAGAAGCATGGGTGGAACTGGAGAGCATTATGCTAAGAGAAATAAGCCAGTCAGAGAAAGATAAATATCACATGATCTCATTTATGGATAATAAAGAACATTAGAACCTAATGAACAAAAAGATAGATACAGAGGCAGAGAAGCATCAAACAGACCGTCAAATTACAGCGGGAAGGCTGGGGAGTGTTTTGGGAGGGGTAAGAGATCAATGGAGGGACTTGTATGCATGCATATAAGCACAAGCGGGTGGAGGGGGGGGCATGTGGGGGGGGGGGGTAGGGGAGGCCAGAGAAGGTCAATGGGGGGAAAAAGGAGACATATGTACTACTATTTGTAATACTTTAAACAAGAAAATAAAATTTTAAAAAGCTAGCTTAATAATAAGACAATTAATTAAAAGGAAATAGGGACTTATTTTATTGTATTATAGATACCAAACGCCGAACGGGCCCGGAAGAGGCACTGGGGCAAAAGACTTATTGACGACAGTATTACAGCTGTCCCTCACCCAACCTCCTCTTGGCTCCTCCCCCTGCCCCTGCCCCTGCCCAACCCTTCACACTATTTATTGTCCCTGTCCATGGGCTATGCATGTAAGACCTTCCTGATTTTTATAACACCTTAGGCTAGTTTTGTTGTTTTTAGACTTCATTTCACGTTTGTGAAATTCATGCATTTGCTTTTGAATTGTACTCCCCTTTGTTAGCTAGGATAAGGATCAACCTGCATCTTTCTAAAAGCTTTTTTCTTCTCTGATTCTAATCACTGCCTCCGGCGATAGTAAAGCTTAGTGACTGCGGGCAGGGACTTCTCAGGGGTTAGTGTTCACGCTGCAGACGTTTTGAGGCTGTCAGGCTGAAACACCTGACAAGTGGGTTGGTTTCTTGCAGTGGTTCTCAACCTCCCTAATGACACAGCCCTTTGGTACAGTTCCTCATGCTGTGGTGACTCCCAACCATAAAATTCTCGTTGCTACTTCTTAACTGTAATTTTACTGTTATGAATTGTAATGTAATTATATATGTGTTTTCCGATGGTCTTAGGTGACCCCTGTGAAAGGGTCGTTCGACCCCCAGGTTGAGAACCGCTGTTAGGGGCTTTTACTGAGAGTCTGGAGCCAGCAGAGCCGAATACAGTCCCAGAATCCACACCCCGTGAGAACTGGAGACTTGCAGAATGGTCAGTGGCGGGGGCGCGGGCACCCCGGAAATGCTTCCGCAAACCACAGGGACAGGAGAGCGCGTGTTTTAAGGTTATAGTGTGTGGCGCCTGGTATTAGTAGCCTTAACCCCGGTCGCGCCGTCACGTGCCCAACGCAGCCCCACTTGGTCCCTGATGACACAACCATGTCGCTGGTGCCAGAACCCAGTGAAAATCACTGTTCTCTCCAGGGTTCTCCATAGTTAACTTCTCGTTCTCTCCCGTTTTAACAACATAAATAAACTGCCCCTTTTCCCTTTTGTGTCCATTTCTCGCAGAGGCTCACAGGTTAGCCTCAAACAAGATGGCTGCCTAGTTGTTCCGCTGTCCTAGAGGGGACGGAAGCAGCCGTCTCTCTAGTCAACTTCCGACTTGGAGCTCGAAGACCGATACGTTCCTTCCGGGTTGCGGTAAGGTTCCGAGTTGCGACTGCGCAGCCAGGGCAAACAAGGCGTACGTACAAACGTACACTCGTTCTGGCGGAGAGGAATGGCGTTACACTTCTCGCGAGAGTTCAGCGTCGCTAGGAGGCTCGCGGGAAGGAGGGGCGGAGCCAGGTTCGGCGGGATGGGGCGGGGCTGAGGGGGGAGGGCGGCGGGCGGCGCTGGGGGCTGTGACGCCGGACTCGCGAAGGTTCCAGAGGCGCCGCGCGCGGTAGGCGGGCCGCGGTGTGGTGCAGGGTCAGGGTCGTCGCAGGGCTGCGGGCGCTGCGAGTCACGTGGGTGCGGCGTTTCCTGTTCTTTCCCCCGTGGGGCTGCGGCTCGTGCCTTGCCTACCCAGCCGGACCATGGCTTCAGCTGTGGAGGAGGTAAGGATCCCGCCTCATCTTCCTCAGTCGCCCCGTCGCGGTCGCTCGCCTCCACCGCCCGGTTTCCCGTGCTGACTGCCCTGCGGCCGACCCCCTGGCAGCTTCCTGCGCCGTCGGGTCCCCGCGCTTCCCCGGCCTCATCCCTGCAGCGGCCCCTGGTGCCGAGCTGCCCCTGCGGGAAAGTTGCCGGTGGCCGGGCCGGGGTCTCTCCCCGCGCGCGGTGCGGGTGAGCGGGGTGTGTCGGGCGGGCTTCTCGGCCTCGGGTAGTGCGGGTGGTGGACCGAGCGGCTGGTCACCTTCACGTTTGCCCCAGGCCCTTTCGGCGCCCGCTGTGGCAGCCCCGGGGCCGTGACGCTTCCTTAAATCAGGGCCGATCGCGAACACCGAGGGTCGCTCCAGGTGGAAGGTGGCGGGCGGGGGGGACGTCTGGTCCCAGCCCGCGGATTCTCCGTCGCGAGTCGCCCAGTGCTGCGGGGCGCGCTGCTGTGCTGCTCTGAGCCGGAGGCTGTGCGGACCCAGGAGCAGTTCTGCGGAACGGGCTGGGCGGGCAGCCGTCTGCCCATGGGAGGGTGGTTGTCACTAGCGGGGAAGAGCCTCCTCCTCGCCTCCGTTCTGTTCTGTAAACTGCGCCGAAGCGGCCCAACTCTCCTGGAGACAGTTTGGAAATTCCACCTGGGACGAATGCTGTTCGGGTGGCTCTTTCCTGGCCTGATTAGAACGTCAGTATCACAGGGAAGTGCTGGGTGTCTAGATTTGTTGCCCTCAATAGGAACATCTTTCCCTCAATAGGAACACGTCTGGGGAATCTCAGATGTGACTCTAAGTCTCATGCTCTGGTTTAAATGAAGACAAAGTGTGTGTGTATTTAAGTGTTATTCTGGATAACTTGCCACAAGTTTATGTGATGGGTGAAAGATAGGCCTTGGGGTACTGGGTGCCCTGAGGAAATAACCTCTGAAGTGACTTTACAGTCTTAACATCAGGATAGCTCAGTATTCATCCTCTTCAAAGTAAGGGACTTGCTTTTTTTTTTTTTTTTTTTTTTTTTTTTTGCAGAGGTGGGGACGGGGAGGAGGGAGAAAAAAGGGAGAGACAGAAAGGAAGGGAGAGAGGGAGAGGAACATCAGTTTGTTTTTCCACTTATATATGCATTCATTGGTTGATTCTTGTGTGTGTCCTGACCCGAGATGGAACTTGAAACCTTGGCACATCTGACGATGCTCTGACCAACTGAGCTACCCTGCCAGGACCAAGGGGCTTTCTCAGTTGAGGTACTTAAACTCAGGGATGCTTGGTGGAGGGTGTTTTGTTTGAGATAAAATGCACTGTTTTTAACCAATTTAAAGCATACAAATCAGTGCATTTTAGTATATCCACAGTGTTGTGAAACCATCACTGCTAATCCAGAACATTTTCATCACACCCCAAAAGAAACCTAGGGGTCCATTAAAAAGTCACTCCTCATTCTTCCTCCTCCAGCAACCACCAATCCAGTTCTGTCTTTATGAATTTGCCTATTCTGGGCATTGCATATAAATAGAAGCTTACAGTATGTGGCCTTTTGCTTTTTGGTTCCTTTTCACTTAGCATAATGTTTTCAAGTTCATCCATGGTGGAGCTTGTATTCCTTTTTATGACTTAATAATATGCCATTAGATGGATACACCACATTTTGTTTATCAGTTAATCAATTGATGGACATTTGAATTATTCCTACTTTTTGATTGTTAGGAACAACGCTGCTATGAATACTTGTGAACAACTTTTTATGCAGACATGGCTTTCAGTTTTCTTATGTGTATACCTATGAGTAGAATTGCAGCATCATATGGCAACTAACTCTGAGAAATTGCCAAACTCCTTCCCAAAGTGGCTGTACCATTTTACATTCCCACAAGCAGTGTCTGAAGATGCCCTTGTTATTTCCTGGGTGTTTTTGTTGTTGACATTAGCCATCTTGATGGGTATGAAGTGGTATTTCATTGTGGTTCTGATGTGCATTTCCTTAATGACTAATGAATGAAGCTGAGCATCTTCTCATGTGCTTAGTGGTTTTGCCATTTGTGTATTTTTTGAGAAATGTCTTTTCAGTCCTTTCCCCACTTTGAGGCACTTGATTTTAGTGCCTTATAGTGTAGGATTTGGCACTAGATTAGAAGATAAATTTGAATGTGTTTATGGGTGGGTATAAAAGGGATATGTGATTTTTGCATAAGGAAAACAAGTGAATGCCAAGGTAAATTAGATGAGAAGCTGCTCTATCTAAGGCACCTTAAAGTATGCGTGCAGGAAAGGCACCAGAGGGATCACTTTTACTGGTTTCAGGACTGCAGGGACAGAACAATTGAGGAATACCAAAACGGCCTGCTTGACGTTGTTTCAGACTTACAGTGGATGTACCTTACTTTTGTAGTTTGTAGTGCTTGAGAGCCAAAACTGGCTACAAAGGGCCTGGGAATCCGTTAATTCTCAGAGTTCTTTTCAGGGTCTGCTCAAAAAAGGATTTCTATTCTAATCAAGAAGTAAAACCTCTTGTTTGGTACATTTTTAAAACTAAATTCTCACTCTAGGAACATAAACTAATTTTGATTTCAACATTTTTATCGGTATTAGAATCATATGAAAAATTTAAACCATTATAATAAAAAATATTGCTTTGCTTTGAACTAAAACATCTTGGTGTTATGCTCCCAAGATAAGCTTGCAATTTTTTTGTCTTAGTAATAGGAGCTCGGGGTCGTGAGTATGGACAGGAGACGGCACAGTTATCAGTTACAGATGGTGAAGCAAGGGCATCTGAGTTAAATGAGATAATACAAGAGTTGGATAAGAGAAAGCATTCATTTTTCTGTCACTGCATTTTTTATAAGACTTGAGAAACATTAGGACTCCTAAACTCTACTTCAGATATTATACTGAGTTATTTAACGATGTTTATATTGAGCTTTTTATATGTCCTCAGGATATAATGTAAGCATCCTCCTATCAAATTGCTAGTATTGGCCAGAATGTAAAATTATTTTAAGAAAAACAAATTCCTTATTTGTAATGTGTCAGAGGATAATTGGAAAAATATTTTTTAAGCCCATTAATTTTCTAACAGTGTCTTAACTCTCAAACTTAAAAAACGGCTCTACCTTTAGAAAGTAGAAGTAGACTTCAGTAGGCGAGGTACTGGCATGAGGAAAGAACAGGTGGCTTTTCTAATGATCAGGAGTATGTTGGATTGTTTGCCCAGGCTTTTTCTCTCTATTGTGCAACCAAGTCCAAGACTTTTGATCATAAATATAAGCCTGGAGCTTCAGAACAAGACTTTTTCTTAAAAGCAGAGATACAATTTCTTTATCTTTTGTCTTAAAAATTCAAACTTTTTTAGGTGTAATATTTAGGTGTTTGGTGATGGAATATTAGCGAAGAACAATTCCTGATAGAGTTAGATGACCTCAGTCAAGTTACTAGAGCATTTCACCACTCATCATGTATTCCCTCATCCTTTTACTTTAATATTTTTAAAATTCCTGATGACTAGGACTGCATGTTATAAGGGAATCTATGAACTCATTTTCTACTTAAAAAAATGATTTCTTCATCTCAATTTAAATCACAGAAGTATCTTGTAAATATAATGTTCTACAACAGCCCTAGCCAGTTTGGCTCAGGGAATGAAACGTTGGCCTGCGGACTGAAGGTTCCCGGGTTCTGTTCCGGTCAAGGGCACATGCCTGGGTTGTGGGCTCGATTTCCAGAAGGGGGCGTACAGGAGGCAGCCGATCAATGCATCTTTCTCACCATCGATGTTTTTGTCTCTCTCTTCCTCTGAAATCAATAAAAATATATTTTAAGAAAATGTTCAACAAAGGCAGATAATGGTTTACCAAACTCGAAAATTTAGGCTTGACTACCTATTGTTATTGCAAGATTGTTTTCATTTTTTTATTTAAAATAGGCTGGAGGAAAGAATTCAGGTTACTACCCAACCTGAGAAAATTTAAATGAACGTCCTTAATTCTTAGCTCTTATTTCAGAAAACTGAAATGACCAAAAGGCATAATACCAAGTTTTATCTTATCATAACTGACTTATCTTTTACTTTAACACAGCTACAGAAAGATCTTGAAGAGGTGAAGGTGCTGCTGGAAAAGGCCACTAGAAAGAGAGTACGTGATGCTCTTATAGCTGAAAAATCCAGGATTGAGACTGAAGTCAAGAACAAGACGCAGCAGAAATCACCAAGGAAAGCAGAACTTGACAATGAAAAGCCAGCTGCAGTGGTTGCTCCCATTACAACGGGATATACAGTGAAAATCAGTAATTATGGTATGACACGCTCCCCTACATCCAGCTCTTTTTTTCCTGTGAGCAACTGAGTCCTCAGTAGTGACCAACTAACATAACAAACTTAATTTTAAAAATAGTTTTGAGTGTTTGTTTTGGTGGTTTGAATACATCACTTATTTAATAAGATGCTTTTTAAGAGATGAAAAAGGATAGGCTAAGGATACATTCTAGAAGCTATTACCAGAGCAAGTTGATTTAGTACAATGATGAATAGCAACAAGAAAGAACCTACTCGGTATATATGGAACAGAGCTTTTTGTTTTGATTTTCATCCTGTTTTGCATTTCATTTTGCCAAACAACCACTAATATTAATTGAGGAAAGAAATCTAGTTAAATCTAGTAAAATTTTGAGTACCTATGTGCCACTGTTGTGCTTGGACTTGTGGACATGTTATTGGTGGGGGGCACTCCTTGTCCCTACTGGTTTTTGGTGGGAGTAGGCTTGCAGTGACCTAAGAAAAAGAATTTTCTGATACTCGCACTGGAGGGTAAGATACTGTAGAAAACTTTATTTCTGTGGAATTATATACCTGAGTTTCCAAGGTCCCATTTTCCTTTGTCCTGCCATAGCAGTATAGCTATGGCTTCAGCAGAGCTTGGATCAAAGCTGTTGCCTAGAGTTTTCATTTCATGTTGGAGCAGTGTCCATCCAGTCCAGCATTGAGCTAGGTTGGCTTGTGTTTCCAGTTGCGGTCCATCAGTAGGGTCTGCAGGGCCACGTGGCTGTGGAGGGAACGTGGGCAAATGCAGGAGAGCCCAGTGAGCCAAGAGCACCAAGAGATCAAGCTCCTTTGTTTGGGGGCAAGCACCTTTGGGGGATTATGTATTCCCAAATTTTCATGAGCTTGCATAGGCCATGCCCCCTATAGCCAATCCATGGTTCCCCAGGTTAGATCAGCAGGCAAGTACCTTCCCTAGGTCACCCCAACTTTTCTGCACATCTCCCCTTTGTTAGACCCCTTCCTCCAGTGTTTTGCAGGGAATGGGCCAGTAGTTGGCTGGGGAATGTGAAAGTGCAGCTTCCTGGTGAAGCTGCCCAAAATGGCCATGCTAATCATGTTTGGCCTTCCCTTTGTTCTTTGTTCCTTTCTTATTGTTAATAACTAGAGGCCCTGTGCATGAAAATTCATGCATTGGAGAGGGCGGTCCCTCAGCCCGGCCTGCCCCCTCTCACAGTCAGGGAGCCCTCAGGGGTGGGAGGCGACCCATCACACCTCTGCTGCTGCCACTGCCGGCAGCGCAAGCCTCGGCCGGCCCGGGGCGGCTGTGGGGCTGAGGGGACTGGGGGACTCTGGAGGCCTTGCCACACACCTGCCACTCTGGTGGGGCTGAGGGGACTGGGCGCTGCCATCTTGTGGCTGTGGGCGTCGCCATCTTTGAGGGTGTGGCAGTCAATTAGCATATTCCCTCCTTATTGGTTGTGGGTGACTCTATGTGATGGTGTGAGGGTCAGTTAGCATATTCTTTCTTTATTAGATAGGACTAGCTGATTACAGTGATATCAGATGCACAACAATGATGAAGACCCAGACCCTGCTTATGGTGCTTGGGACAACATAAAACTAATACCACAAAAATCTAACAATACCATTTGTCCTCAGTAGATCGTAACTTTTTTTGTTTTGTAAGTAGGACGACTTAAATCTGAGTGGTGAATTATTATGAAGGCAAGGACAGCCTTAGGCTTCTTTTTGTACATAGTAAATCCTTAATAAATTTACAAATTATGGGAATGCAGCTGATGAAATGATTCTACTTGTAGAAGAAACATTTGAGTTTGAAGGGTGCATTCAGCAAGTGTGAAAAAAGAAAGGGAATTTCATGAACAAATGACATGAATAGAGACATTAAAGGCATCAGATCATGTATTTTTAAAAATATATATGTTTTTATTGATTTTGGAGAGGAAAAGAGAAGAGGGAAGAGATAGAAATATCAATGATGAGAGAATCATTGACCAGCTGCCTTCTGCATGCCCCACACTGGGGATTGAGACTACAACCCAGGCATTTGCCCTGACTGGGAATCAAACCATGACTTCCTGGTTCATAGACCTACAACCACTGAACCACACTGGCTGGGCTCAAACCATGTATTTTGAGTATTGTCATAATGAAAAGCAGTGTGTGTCATGCTTAAGAGATGTACTATAGGAGTTATGCTATGTATTTAGTTGATTGATACAGGAAAATAGTCTAATGGTGGTAGGATTATGGCGCATTAAGTAAGAACCTAGATTTGTGTTTAGGGAGATACTTAATGTGAAAGATGGATTGAATGAATGGGAAAAGGTTAGATGAAGTTCTACAGGACTCTGTAGGACTTTTTAAAAAATTGACACTTTTATTCTATAGCACAAACTGGGGAAGTGTTAGGGATATATATATAATTGTATACAGTAAACATAATATGCTTTTATGTGATGTTTGTATATTTTTTGTGTTGACAAATCATCTAGATCAGCGGTTCTCAATCTGTGGGTCGCAACCCCTTTGGGGGTCGAACGACCCTTGGGGTTGCCTAAGACCATCGGAAAACACATATATAATTACATATTGTTTTTGTGATTAATCACTATGCTTTAATTATGTTCAATTTGTAACAATGAAATTGGGGTCACCACAACATGAGGAACTGTATTAAAGGGTCGCGGCATTAGGAAGGTTGAGAACCACTGATCTAGATTATAATGTCAGTAGTTTGACAGTATATACTGAAATGGCATTTAGTAAATGTTAGGTTAGTCAAATTAGCAGATTTGGGTTAATTGGACTCTATATTTTACTTTGTCAAAGAAGGGAATTGAGGAAGCTATAATTGGTTGTGTTTGTTGAACTGCTTAGATAAGTAGAAATGACTATGGAATTAGTATTGATGTTTAGTAATCCAGTTTAGTGGAGAATACCAATATTTAGGGATAGGACAAAATTATTTCCATAAATAGGGGAAACAAACTACTATTAAATAATATACTAAGTCCCTAGCCTGTTTTGCTCAGTGGATAGAGCCGTTGGCCTGTGGACTGAAGGGTCCCAGGTTCGATTCTGGTCAAGGGCACATACCTCGGTTACAGGCTCCTCCCTAGCCTGGCCCTGGTCAGGGCTCGTACAGGAGGCAGCCAATTGATGTGTTTCTCTCACATCAATATTTCTTTCTGTATTTCCCTCTCTCTTTCTAAAAATCAATGGAAAAGCATTCTCGGATGAGGATATATCCTATGTAATAAAAGGGTAATATGCAAACTGACCCTAAGAGCAGAACAACTGGGAATGACTGGTCACTATGATACACACTGACCACCAGAGGGCAGATGCTCAATGCAGGAGCTGTCCCCGGTGGTCAGTGTGCTCCCACAGGGGGAGCTCTGCTCATCCACAAGCCAGGCTGATGGCTGCCAGTACAGTGGTGGTGGTGGGAGCCTCTCCTGCCTCCTCAGCAGCGCTAAGGATGTCTGACTGCAGCTTAGGCCTGCTCCCTGCTGGCAAGTGGACATCACCCGAGGGCTCCCGGGCTGCCAGAGGGATGTCTTATTGCTAGCTTAGGCCCATTCCCCCGGGGAGTGGGCCTAAGCCAACAGGTGATCATTCCCTGAGGGGTCCCAGACTGCAAGAGGGCACAGGCCGGGCTGAGGGACCCACCCCTCCCCTTCCGAGTGCACAAATTCTGTGCACCGGGCCTCTAGTATATATGTACACACATATACACACACACACACACACACACATACATACACACACATATTTTTTAAGGACCATATTCTTTATTTTGAGGAATAAAACATGGGCTTTGTGTTCAGTAAACACGGATTTGATTCCAAGTTCTACTACCGGCTAAATGCCTAATTTTGGGTAGATTACTTAACTGCTTTGAAGCTCTTCTCCATCTAGAAAAATATATTTTAATTTTTTCATGTTTCTATTACTAGATTTCCATTTTACTTAGTTTATGATAAGCCATATGCACTTACTGTTTTAGAGATAGTGTCAGACTTCACTCATGTCTTTTTTTGTTGTTTTGTTACTAGGGTGGGATCAGTCAGATAAGTTTGTGAAAATCTATATTACCTTAACTGGAGTCCAGCACGTCCCCACGGAGAATGTGCAGGTGCACTTCACAGAGAGGTGAGTTCCCATTATGGGGAAGACAGTGAGCTGTGAGGCAGCGATGACTTTGTGATGGCCTCTTTTTTTTTTTACAGTATCTAAAATTCTGCTTAAATTTAGAATCAATTGCCCTACACATCTGCTTTGAAGGTGTGAATCTTCTCTGGGATGGCCAGATGCTCAACTGTGGCTTATTTCCACAAAAACTAGATAGCACCTTTCATAGAACCAGAAAGATAATATGTTTGTTATTATGTTGTAGGTCATTTGATCTTTTGGTAAAGAATCTAAATGGGAAGAATTACTCCATGATTGTGAACAATCTCTTGAAACCCATCTCTGTGGAAGGCAGTTCAAAAAAAGTAAGTCTGCTTTTTTTGTCATATTGTGAAATCTCATTAAATTGTACCTGGCCAATTTAGAATTGAGATGAAGTAGAATAAATTAATCCTGTATAACAAAAATCAGCAGACTACAGCATGTTGCTTATTTTGTAAGTACAGTTTTGTTTCAACACAGCCACACTTGTTTGTGTATTGTATGTGCGACTGCTTTTGTGCTATGACGACAGAATTAAGTAGCTACAGCAGATCACGTGGCCCACAAAGCCTAAAACATTTACTCTCTTGTCCTGTATAGAAGAAGTTTGCCAACCCCTGCTCCAGAAAAACAGATTATTATAGGAATATTGCATTAAATTCTGGAGAGGACTATGCTTTTAAAATGGTTAAGAGTGGGACTTGAGTTTTAATGCCAGTCTTGCCACTTATTGGTTGTGACCTTTTGGCAGGTCACTTAATAACTTCCTGTCCCAGTTTCCTCAGTTGTACTATGGGAATAATTTATTTCACAAAGCTGAAATTATATACTGAAATGAAATATATATAAAGTGTTTAAATTAATAGTAGCTATTATTAGAAGCTTTATGTGGTTTTGATACATAAAAGGACTTAAGTACTTAGCCTAGTTGGAGTTAGAAGCTATAAAAATAAACTGTCTTGTCCAGCCAGTCTTGCTCAGTGGTTGAGCGTCAACCTGTGTGCCAGGAGGTCACGGTTTGATTCCTGGTCAGGGCACATGCTGGGGTTGTGGGCTTGATTCCCAGTGTAGGGCATGCAGGAGGCAATTGATCAATGATTCCTTTCTTATCATTGATGTTTCCATCTCTCTCTCCCTCTCCCTTCCTCTCTGAAATCTATTAAATATGTGTTTTAAAAAATAAACTATCTTTTCAAAAACTGTTATTCACACTTTTCCCTAGTTCAGATAATCCCTCTTTTCTACCTGATTTAAATAAATGAGATTTAATACATCTGGTATATAGATGTCTCATTCTGCCATCTATACATAGAATTATGTAGCAGCGTAAAGGTAATACTGGAATATAATTTATTGATTAACTTGTGTCTCACTCCTCAGTTTTCATCAGCTAATTCCATAGTTGAAGGATACTTAAAAGACTCCTGTCCTAGGAGTTACATGGATCATTGCTGAAAGAGTTGTATACTCTTACTTGTCCTGTTTTCTTACTACCTTTCAGACTCAGTGATACTGCCTTTATGATTGGATTTTCTGCCTGTCTCTGACCCCTCTTACTATGTTACTCCACGCTTCACCAAAATCCAGCCACTCCTTTTTTCTTTTTATTCAAACACCAAAATCATCCCATTTTGGAGCCCTTATCGTTGCTGTACCAGTTGCTTCGAAGACTCTTTTTCCTGGATCTTGGAGAGTGCTTCCTGATGAAGGTCCTTCCCCAGCTCCCATTAGCACCCTCTTTGTCTTGAGAGCACTTAGTACTCTTAATTTTCCCTGTTGTGGTCTTTCTCGTCCATGATTGTTCAGACTCTGGCCTCTATTCATAAAGGTATTACTAGTTCTTAAAACAGGTCCTACACATTAAAGTAATGATTAGTGAATAAATAATTGTCTTCTAAGCATTCATGTTTATCTCCATGTATTCTAGGTCAAGACAGATACAGTCATTATCTTATGTAGAAAGAAAGCGGAAAACACACGGTGGGACTACCTGACTCAAGTTGAAAAAGAGTGCAAAGAGAAAGAGTGAGTTCACTTTCATTTTCTTAAGAAATTTAATGTATTCTTTGCTGGATTATAAATTTTTAATAGTTTACCTTTATAGATAACAGAGTTGTATAGTCTGTGATTTGACCATTTACCTCTCAGTGTCCACTGACTAACCCAATTATCTTAACTTATGCTCCAACTATCAGAACCTACTGGAAGTGTCCAGCATGTTGCATTTGGTTGGCTCTTTTTTGCTGGTTCTTAACCCTGGACCAATAGTGCTGCTCTAGATATGGTGCCCATTCCCAGAGAGTTCATTTTAGTAGTTCCAGAGAGACCCAGATACCCTGTGGTTTTTGAGTTCCATAGAAGTTTCTGGTAATGTAGTTATGGAGTTTCATTGTCACTGATGTAGAGTGGAAAAGATAGAATAATTTTATCTGGCCTTAATGCTATTCTAAAAAATGTTTATTCAAGGCACTTCCATTTTAGGTCACACATTCCTCTCTATTGGTAATGTACTACATGGAATGAGTTAGCCATCCACCTTTCTCTCACTCCTCTCTCATAGCCAGCATGCATTTGGTATGTGGTTGACTAGAGTTGGGCACTCTCTGTGGAACTGATTTTTAAATCTAGAGTGAATTACCTGAGTACAGAACCCTGTCTTATTGTATATCTCCAATGTCCAGTATATAACTTGGCACTTAATAAATGAGGTGAGTAAAGAATTAAATATGAGTTAATTGGCCCTGACTGGTTTGGCTCAGTGGATAGAGCGTCGGCCTACAGAATGAAGGGTCCCAGGTTCGATTCCAGTCAAGGGCATGTACCTTGGTTGTGGGCACATCCCCAGTAGGGGGTGTGCAAGAGGCAGCTGATCAATGTTTCTCTCTCATCGATGTTTCTAACTCTATCCCTTTCCCTTCCTCTCTGTAAAAAATGAGTAAAATATATTAAAAATAAATAAATAAATAAGAGTTAATTGGCCTAGGTTGAACATTGATTGCACGAAGGGTATTAACTACATTAAGGACTGTTGCTTTTACTGCCAGGCCCAGGCCCATACCCATATATCTCAGGCTTAAGAGGAGGGATTTTCTAATTAAAAAATATGAACTTCAGTGTGTGTCCATATGTAGCGTATGTTTGTGTTTTTCTCTCAAAATATTTTTTTTTCAAATAATACGAGGAAACATGCTTTTAAAAAAAGACAGTTCAGAAAAGTAAATGCTTATTTACTTACGTCTTCTGCTAAAAATTAACTAAAATCTCACTGTCCCAAGAAAACTCCTAGCCGTTTTGATAACCCCTCTTTGCTACAACCAGAAACATAATGTGTGGGTGTATATTGTTTTCATTAAGATGAATTTGTTATGTGCTGTATTGTGAATATCTTTAGATACTCAATATCTTCCCCTTACCTCCACTCCTCTGCTTGCTACAAACGTTAACCTGATTTGTATCTTCCCATACTTAGTAATCAATCATGCATATAAAATTTGTCAGTAAATGGGATCATTTGTGTATATACACACACATAATTTTTAGATGTATATATACATACTTCTTAATTATTACGTTTTCTTTTTAACAGAAAGCCCTCCTATGACACTGAAACAGATCCTAGTGAGGGACTGATGAATGTTCTAAAGAAAATTTATGAAGATGGAGATGATGATATGAAGCGAACCATTAATAAAGCCTGGGTACAATCAAGAGAGAAGCAAGCCAAAGGAGAGACAGAATTCTGAGACTTTAAATTTCTTTCGGGAATTGTGATGTGGAAATAATGATGTTTCCAATAAGGACATGTTGGTGAGCTGCAGATAATTTAACAGATAATTTTACAGAGCCTTCTTCTAAGTAAAAGCAATGAATTCTCCTGCTGGAGGATTTATTTAAATAAAATATGCTTATTCAACAGTTCCTCTAAAGATGGTTTCCTTAGTAAACTGGTCATTTTGTTCAAGAAAGATTAATATTTGCATTCTCATGTGAAATGTAAAGAAGCAAGTCTTGCCTAATGAAAATGCCATATTGTGTGTATTTTTGTTCAGCTAGGAGGTGGGGGAAAAAATGTTACCGCTTGTTAAGTTCTTGACATCAGTTCTCACCAATGTAAGAACAAGTAAATAAAACTTGAATTTTTTCAGAAAATGCAAATTTGTATTTGTGCTTCAAGGTTGCTATAGAGACATTAATTTCTTTTCTGTTAGCAGCTTAAGTAATACATATACCATGCATAACAATGTCCTAATGATCCAATCACAAATGTTTTTCTCTGGGTTTAGATATAGTTTTTTATGAATAAATTGAAACTAAATCTGATTTTGACAAGAATAAACAAATATCTTTGTATAGTACCAATTAGTAAGTTTTGCCATGGATCAGATAGCTTACAAAAAGCAATAACCATAAGCTAAAAACAAATGTAAAAATCCATCTTTTCTATTTTCAGTGAAGTTAGGTTTTTATTCAGTGGAATATCTTTACTATCTGTTTATCCAGGAAAAGTTAGGCTTTGGGGGAGAAATGGTTTATTTTAGAGGGAATTGCTGCTCCTAAAAACAAGAAGAAGAGCAAAAAACCTATGATCGCCATAACTATGTTATATTGGAGGTATTTGCCAATGCAACTGAGGAATAAGAGAAAACAAATACATAGAGGAGAGCCAAGAGGAGATTAGCCAAGACTACTATAATGAGAGAATTTGGTATAAGTGGTAGAATAAAATTTATTAGGTAGGATTTAAAATGAATAAACAGCCTATATATAGGCTAGTTGTTAATACTACTGAACATGTTAGTAAAACTATAATTAAAGCTGTGATGATGACACATGAATAAACAGACCAATGGAACAGAATAGAAAAAGACCCAAGGCAGAAGTTGTATTGAGCTTCACTTTATTGCGCTCCACAGGTGTTGCATTATTTACAAATTGAAGGCAAGACCCTCCACCAGCAAAAAGATTACAACTCGCTTTATGCGATACTCAATTTATTTCAGTGGTCTGGAACTTCACCTGCAATCTCTCCAAGGTATGCCTCTAATAGCATTTCAACAAGGGGCAGAGATGGGCTTTTATTGAGATAACCAAAAATAACCATATGCATACATTGCAAACAGATGAAAGCTAATATATATATGAAGCCATATGAGTACTAGAAGACAATGATAGAACTCCTTTATTACCTAAGAGTGAGGGAAACCTATACTATGTGACTTAAAATCTAGCGGTAATAAGGCTAAATATTGGTTAATTTTAACTACATAGTAAATGTTTACATAGCCAAAAAAAATCCCACAATAAAAAATACATGATGTGTCAAGAAGATTCCAAAATTAAGAAATTGTTGTTCACAGAAAAAGAAATGCAAGTGAACTTCAACATAAAAAGATGCCCACCTTGTTTGGAAGAGAAATTTAAAAACACTTTTTTACCTTTTATTGGGAAAACCCAAAATTGAGCATACTGATTGTTGAGGGTATGGGAAAATTCATATAAGGGAATGGAACCAAAATGATGAGAAGGTTAAAACTTGTGTAGAAGGACAGTTGGTAATCTCTACCAGAATTACATGTGCATTTATCATCTGGCTCACGATTCTAGGCTCTTTCCCCAAAGGCAACTGGCCAGAATTTGGAATATGTGCAAAAGATTGGAAACACCCAAATGTCAATTAATAGATGACTAGCTGAATAAACTATGGTACATTCACACGGGGAGTACTTAGAGTCACAAAAAGAAATGAAGATTATTTCTGTACACTAGTGTATTGAATAATTACCAGCATACAGTAAGTGGAACGGCAAAGTGCAGAATGCCATTTGTGGTGTACTAGTACTTACCTGCCTTAGTGTTAGAATGGGTGGAAATGTGAATGCACACACATACATGTATTTGCTTGTACAGTGGGGCCTTGACTTACGAGTTCAATTTGTTCCGAGACCGAGCTCGTTAACTCAAATTACTGTCAACTCAATGCAAAAAATCGGTAGAGAGACAGCTGGTATCTCAAAAAACTCGTTAGTCGGGACACTCGTAAGTCAAGGCCCCACTGTATTTCAAAAAGAAACTGGAAGAGTAAGCCCAAAGTAATAAAAACGGTAAATAATGAGAAAAGAGAGACAAGATGGAAGCAGTATTTATGTGAATGTACCATTTTCTTTAGTTTTGGTTTTAGAACCATCTAAAATTTAATTTAAAAGCTACATAAAAAATAACCCTAAAATTTGGGGAAAAACACCTAATGCATGTCAGATTATAAATGCATGTTACTTTCAAATGACTTTAGAACATGGTATTTTGACTGTCCATCACTAGTGAGATAGTGAAACTAGACTGATATCATGAGGAGCTAAGGTTTTTATAAGTATAAAATCAATATAAACTATTTTTATCTTGAAAAAATATCCATTTTTTTGCAAGTCTCACCAATAGAGCCTAAAAGTTTACAGCAATGACAATTCAGAATTCATTAGTAATGAGTAGCACCCCAAGTACACACCATTTCCTACTAACAGGCCCCGGGATGCAAAAAAACTGTGCCGGGCTGGTGTGGCTCAGTGGTTGAGCTTCGACCCATGAACTAGGAGGTCACGGTTTGATTCCCGGTCAGGGCACATGCCTATGTTGTGGGCTCGATCCCCAGTGTGGGGCATGCAGGAGGCAGCCAGTCAATGATTCTCTCTCATCACTGATGTTTCTATCTCCCCTTCTCCCTTCCTCTCTCTGAAATTAATAACATTTTTTAAAAAATTGTCTGAGGCAGGAAATACAAAGGTAAGCCTGGGTTATCTTATGCTAGAAAGTGAGGGAAGATCATATATCCTATATCAAGTCAACAGGATAAAGGACCCAATCGTGGGAGTATAAGGGGCAGTGGAAGGATTAATTTGAGTCTCAAAAATAATGTCTGGAGTGGATTGAAACAAAATCTACAAGTTTGGGATAGTGAAAGATTATTTGTTACCTTTGGAAGTTGCTAGAGCATCAATTCATTTACTCTGAAAATTGATAGAAAATCATGCATTTATCTGGTCTTTATTGTAAGTAAAATATTTCAGAATAATAAATTGATAAGGGAAAGTTCCTACAGACAAATTGTAGCTAATGCAGAAAAAGTGATGATATTTAGAATATCACCATTGCAATCCTTAGTGATAGATGATAGGTTAATAAATGATGAATTTTAAATGTAGGGGTCAGGCTGAGCCCCCTGATGAATTATCACTAAAAGTTGGACAACCAGGTATGTGCCTTCTAATGTGATGTAAGAGTACACAACACACTTGTGAAAATTCATTTAAAAAAAATTGGACCTGTGTCTATTAAACCTTTAGATGTAACAACCAGTTTATAGGAAAGACAGGAATAAGTTAAAGGACACACGAAGAAGCCAACAGCCCAATGTTAGACACTACAGTACAAATAACCTGGCTCCTCCAAATGAAAGACATGGAGAAAAAGGAGACAGAGCAACCAGATTTGGATTGCACTTGGATCCTGAGCCAAACAAGAAAAGTCGGGGCGTGTCTTACCAGTGAATGCCAGAGATCAGCAAATGTGATGTTCTAGTTAGAATTTGATTAATACTAGTTTCTAGTTGGGATTTGCTAGAGCATTCCAATTTGTAAACTGGAAGATAAATTTAGGAAACATGAATCCAAGGTATCCTGACAATTCCCTCTCATAACTTCATCTCCACCAAGTTCTTGACTCTGCTATCCACCTGCACAGTAGACTTCGGGATGGAACAGGCCTCTCAAACAGTGCATGGCTGAGACCTGAACTTAGAGATCTTGTTTCCCTTAAACCCATTCTTTCCCCCCAGATCTTCTATCTGGGAGTTGCCTTCTGTCATCTATCTAGTCACCCTTACCAGGAACCCAGAGAGCCCTTTTACTTCTTAAATATAGGCAGTCTCTAAGTCTTACCCAATTTTCTTTCCTAAATAACTTAGATCTGTCCTGTCATCTCCTTTGTTAATATCACTACTTAGTTCAGGCACTTGTCTACCTGAACAATTAAGACATTGTCCTGACCCATTATCTTGTATGGAGCCTCTTCCTCTCATGACTATCTACCACACAGCAGTAGAGCAAGCTGCTGATGTCATTCCTTTGCTTAAAACTCCAATAACTGGTATTTAAATTCAGTCTTAACTCTTTGCCATATATGGCATTTTCCATGGTATGGTCCTTGTTTTGCACTACATGTTTGATACACTGAAGTGACTAGTTTCACAGTTTGATGTGTCTAGCCCTTTGCTTGCACCATTCTGTCTGCAAAGAATCACATCCCTGGCCTCCTGATGTAAGTGCAGGTATCGGCTCCAGGAATACTGTCCCAACATTAAGTCAGTGCTGCCATACTGCTCTGCACGTTGTTATCACCGGGCTGATCCACACTGTTACTGCTACTTTCACTCTTTTGCTACAGGTGAAATAAATATGAATATAGAGAGTATATACTTTCAACAAAACTTTTCCTCTTTGCATAGATTTTTAGGGGCTTTGTTCTAAGGGTCCTTGAAGATGGAACAAGAAAACACTTAGTGCTTCAGCCATCATACAAAAATTGAGCATTAGCTAATCCAGACATCAGCTCTACCCTCCCACATACTGTTTTTCTAACAGTGAACTAACAGCACAGTGAATTGTGCAGGTTAGGGAAGCCAGCCCAGCATTAGAGTGCCTGCCATAGGTGAGCTAGCTCCATGTCAATGATTTGGATGAACTATAAGATAAATCCTGCTTTCTGAGATAATGCCCTTAAATACAGGAACCCTTTTTTGTTGTTAGAAGATTAAATTTGAAGGAAAAGGCAAGCATACAACGCATATTTTCACAGAAAATATTTTTATTACTCTGCATCATGCTTGGGAACACTTATGTTTCATTTAGTCCAACAGGAAAGAAGATTCACTGACAGAATGAAACATCCAGGTTTCTTCATTGAAAATTTAAAAGTAATTTAACTAGACATCAGGTAGACTAGATTCCTATTAAAACTAGGTTTTTGTCTGTTAGAAGAGTGTTGTCTTGTCAGAACTGGTTCCCTGCAAGCGCAGTAGGTTCTGGAGCTAAGGCAGTTTACCACATTGCTCGCTGGACCCCAGACATCTGCCCATGGTCAGCTAAGTGACGGAAGACGATCCGACTAAGCCTCCAACGCCGCTTCACACCACGTGGACGGGATGTCATAACACACCGATTTCTGATTCTAACAGGACAGCTATCCCGGGGAAGGGCAGCAATTTCTTCATCAGCCACTTCCTAAGGGAAGTCACAACATTGTTACACAGACATGGTGAAGTCAATGCTTAGAGGAAGAAAACAATAGGCTAGATTCACTAATGTGGCCAGAGTTTGGCCAAAGAACCCTGAACATAGTAGGGAGCCTTCACCTCAAAGTAGAAACAGACCAGAAAAATCACCAGCTCAGTAGTTGCACTGATCTTCAGTGTTTGTCTGGTCTCCATTTCATTATTTCTGCTTTTATCTTTGTTATTTCCTTTCTTCTGCTAATTTTGGGCTTAATTTGCTCTTTTTTTAGTTCCTTGGGGTATAAAGTTAGGTTATTTCCCATGCGACTTTTGAGTCATTGAAAGTATGAAACTTCTGGACTAAAGCTGAATTAGGAACAAATATGGTTGAGATGAGGTTGGAGAGGGAGTAAGGGTAGGATCCCCAGAGCTTTGACATCTGTGGTAAAGATTCTGACTGATAGAAAAGCAAAGGTGAGTGATTAGATGAGATTTACATATTTAAAAGATCATTTGCAAGGTAGAGAGTGAGTCTGGTTAGGGCAAAAGTGGTTGAGAGGAGAAAAACAGATTACTACAGAGCAAGTATGACTGACCCTGTGCTAGACTGTGGTGGAAGCAAAATAATTACTCCAATGTATTAAAAGAACATAAATGAGAAAATGCACATGAAAGCCACTAAATTAACAAATTATTAAGCATTAATAGTTCCTGATCTCCAAAAGCATATACATGTGTTGCTATTATGAAATAATTATATAAAACAACACAATTAGGTCAATAAATGACAGACAGTAAGTACTATAGGAAGAACTGGAGAAGAGAAAAATGACCAGATTGGAAGAATGAAGTTTCATAAGGCAGAAACTGAAGAATAGCTGCAAATTATTTATGTATGTACATAATATGTACACACACACACACACACACACACACACACACACACACACACTCCCTACCTCTCCTCGTTCCCAAAAACATTTAAGGCAGTTTACAATGAGGAAATTGGGGCAAAGGGAAAATGAGACAAAGCTACATGCTCTGAAAGCCTGTAATCTGGTTAGAACTGGGACAGAAATATTGACTTGGAAGCTACTAGGCACAGGGCCACGATCAGGTCTCATAATTCAGAGAATCTCGGCACCATTATTGCTGCTCATACCAGACATTTCTTCAGGGAGTCTTCATAGATAATGTCCTCCACAACATCCTGAGCTGAGAGGGCCCCTTGTTACTCCCTAAATATAGGCAAGTACCTAAATGCCATTACAGTAAAAGCCGTAATGAGTGTCCAGCGCACTCAGTTTTCTGTTCATCTGGCTTAATCTAGACAAGATTTAAAAGAATCTGTAGTAATTAATGGCTGATATATTCTGCCAACTTCTATAAATGTATTTTATTTTTACTCTGAGCTTTTGATAAGTTGAGTGGCCTTGAGTTTGAGTTATACCCCCTGATGCTACTCTTGAATGCAAGTATTCTATCTATGTCACCAGGTAGGTGCAGGACCTTCTGCTTCAGGATGCCAAACAGGGTTGTCATCCTCTTACTCAAGGAGTCTAATAAGAAAGTAAACCTAATTGGAAGGCCACCTCAGTACACAGAGGTGGGCAAAGGAGTTCAGACAAGTAGGCTAGAAATGGCCCTGGGTGAAGAACACAGCCCCATGCATCAGCAAAGCTTAGGACACTGGAATGAGGCAGGGGGTAGGGGTAGGGGGGATGGGGGGGGGGGGGCGTTCCGAGGTCAAATAACTGCCCAATTTCTGGTGTGGTTAGCATGCCCCAGTACTTTCTAAGCATCACCTACTGAAATGGTTAAAGGCTTAGTAGTTAGGAATGAATAATTCTCTTTAATCTGAAACTCACCAAAATCAGTTTCGAGGGTATTCATTTGTGTTGACTGAGAGCATTTGATCATATTCTCCAGAAATTATTTTGACAGTAAGTCACAACAAACAGTATCAAAAGTGGTCTGATTTGAGTTAATGATCTTGGGTGGTCAGGGACTCATCTTAATTAGCTAACCTGAAGGTATTTTGGCAAAATGGTATTCTTCCTAAGTGAATTAATCCGTAGCCTCTCATCTGCATATTCATAGGCCATTTTCCTTCTCTTCACATCACGCAACATTCTCCAGTCTACGTAGTAGCCTCGAACTTGGCCTGAAGCTGATGAAGGAACCATCTAAAAAAGATAAAGAATAAGTGAGGGATAGTCAGACCCAGGCTCTGCCATGTCCCCATCCTGCAGTCCTCTTTTAGTCGCTACTTAGGATCAACTATTTTTTTTAGTAATTTTAAATAGACTTAATTCAGAATAAATACCGTTTATGGATGTACATTAAACCAAAATAGTGGCAATTAATACAATGCCAAAAATGTGTGTTGGAAGGTGAAACATTTTTCCCTTAAATTCTTTACAATCAACTTTCTACCATTTCTTAACAGGTTTCTACAGGGTGTCACAAAAAAACACACTTTAAAAGCTGATAGCTCAATTTTGATTGAAATGTATTTTAATAAGCACTGCCTTTGTAATTATTCCAAGTGTGTATATATGTTTTTGGGACACCCTATAGTTATTTTTTTTTTAAAAAAAACTTTCATTCTTTATATAACTTTTTTTCTGATTATAAAATACACTTTTAAAACTATACACTTTAAAAATGTATTGATCTATATTTCTTCTGTGAATGTTTTGTGTTCTTTGCCCATATTTCTATTACATTGGTTTTTCTTATTTTATACCAGTGCTTTATATATTAAGATTGCCTTCGTTCTGTTCTGTACACATCCTGTCCTGCCCCTCTAGAGTCTCTTCACCTCCTAAAATTCCTCTTCATCTCCTAAAACTCTTCCACTGAGCCCTCTTCCACCTACAGCCATCAAAATCTAAATCCTCAGTTTCTTCTCTTAACAACCCCTTCAGAGTTTTGCTCTAGCTGAAGCTTGACTCCTTCTGATAGCTTCCCCTGTAGCTCTTTTTTCTCCCATGACTGGGGGATAAAAATTAAGATTAACTCAAGCTTTTAAAAAATCTTTTAATGTGGTACTAGAAAATTTTGAATTACGTATGCGGTTGGCATTATATTTCTATTAAGCAAGGATACTAAAGATGAACCGTCCATGTTCCTAAGACCAATGGTACCTCATGAACCCATCACCTCTTGCCTACCTACACAAGGGTACATACAGCTCCGGCAATTTTCCCCTCTCCATCTCCCCACCCCCCCACCCCCCACCCCCCACCCCACTCTACAGGATTTCTTCCTTTACCACAAAAAATACGTTTACTTCTGTCATGTTAAAAACACTCACACACACAACACCCACTCTTAACTCGTCACTCTAGCTCCTGACCCATTTTTCTGCCCCACTTTGCAGCAAAACGTCTTCAGAGGCTTGTCTCTACTCTGTGTCCGCTTTCTTTCCCATTCTTTCTTGAAGGCTTTCACCCCACCAACCTCCACCATGCTAACCCGGCAGCCCGTTCTCAGCCCTTCCTCATTTTTTAAAATATATTTTTTATTTCAGAGGGGAAGGGAGAGAGAGAAACATCAACAATGAGAGAGAATCATTGATCCTGCACACCCCACACTGGGGACCGAACACGCAACCCGGGCATGTGCCCTGACCGGGAACTGAGCCGTGACTTCCCGAGTTGCCTACTCCCCGCTCCTTGAAATTGTCGCCTCCCGCTTCCAGGTCAGCCACTGCCGGCTCTCCTCCTCCCTCGCTGAGCTCCTTTCAAGTCTGCTTTGCTCGGCTCTCATGTCTTAACCGCGGGGTCCCTGGGGCCTCGCTCCCCGGACCCCTTTCCTGGTCCCCCTGCACTCACTCATAAGTCGTCAGGCTGCAGCTTTCAATGCTTATCAGTTTCACGGCGACGGATGCCGAATGTACATCAGCCCGGGCCTCCTCTGAATCGAGCCGGAGGAGGGGGGACCCCTGGGACGGGTCCGCGCCGAGCTCGGCAGGTGGCAGAGGAGTGGGGTGCCTGCGGTTTAGGGGGAAAGGGGGAAAGAGGGAAGGGTGGGGATGAGGACCCGGGCCTGACCTGCCGGACGGTCCGCAGCAGTGAGCCCAGCATGGAGGTCGCCATGTTGTTCGCTGCAAAGTCAAACCGCTGCAACTTTATTGACACTGCCGAATAAGAGACACCCGCAGGGTGGGGCCTGGGCCGCAGGGGCGTGGCTTGGCGTGGCGGCGGGCGAGTCTGCGCCCTGTGGGATGGTGGGGTTAGTTACAGAATGTGCGTTCCCGTGGTAATTAACGGTACTTGGGCAAATTGCAAGCCTACGAACGCAGCTTTGATATCTATTGGGCAGCCTGATGCTCCCTTTCCTCCTGCTTTACCTATTCTCTTAAGCTGCCTTCGTTCCTACCCAAGTCTACAAGTCTCCCTGGCTATTTGACAGGTGTGGGTAAGGCTGTTGGGCTTACTGTCCTGGAATTCTACTGTCAGGAGAACCATCGTCATTCATTCATTTATTCAATCAACAAATTCATTTTAAGTGCCTATTATATACCACTGTGTGTGAAGTGGGGTGACAGAAAAAAATCCCTGCCCTTCTGATACTTATATTCAATTGGAGTCAGTTGGAGACTATAGACTTAGATATGGGTAGAGATAGCCACCACTGCCAGTTAAAATGCCTTTGCTGTTTCCATATTGTCTTTCCTTTGGAGGCTTAAAAGTTACTTTTGGGGTGAACAGAGTAAAATTTAAGAGTTAAATGTTTTGAGATTTGATTGTGAGGGATTGTTCCTAGTCACCATGTTGATTCTAGGCCTAATACAATGATAAAACAACTGTATAGATTGTGAAAGTGAGGTTAGACTTGCCAAGTTCACAGAGCTAGTCCTAGGCCAAGGTCCACACTGTTAATCCCTACTCCACACTGTCCTCTGGAGAAATGACAGCTCAGGGACACAGGCCCAACTCTCATGGAATCCTTCCTTATAAAACGTATCAGTTGGTTAGTGTATAGATTTTGTGCCAATTCAATCACTACCCCAATGAAATTTTTCTTAACAAAAATAATTTTGAAATATATGGGATGGGAGGGAGGTAGAAAGCTATGAGATTTTTGAAAAAGAAAAATAACTTAATAGTTTTGCCCTACGAGATATTAAAAAGCCATATGTTATAAAGCATGACCACACTACTTTGGTACTGGTGCCAAAATCCACAGACAGGTAAATTAACTAGAATAGATAGGCCAGAAAAAAAAACCACCTTTGGTTATATATGAAAGGAAGCATAAAAATCATTCAACAAGTGGAACTGGAACAAGAATTTAAAGATTTTGGGGGGAAATGTTTCAATCGTATTTTTACCTCTTACCATTTATCAAAATATACTAGTATTTAGATAGATAAAAGAGTTACATGCTAACAAACCTTACAAAGAGGAAAATATAAATAAATATGTTTTTAAACTTCAGAGTCACATGGTAAAATACTTACTTGGTGAGTGCCTGTCCTTAGAGTCCTTGTCCTGCCCAGGCTGACTCGGGACCTGACTTCCCTCCTGGCGTGGCCCCTGCTTCCCAATCAGCTGTCCAGGAGGGGCCTTCAGGGCCAGGCCCCCACATAGGGAGAGCTGGAGAAATAACAAAAGAAACAGACTTGAGGGGCTCTCAGTGTGGGGAGGGGCTCTCAGCTCTGAGGAACTACAAACAAGAGGAAGGTGAGTGTGAAGGGAAAGAACGTGCTGGCAGAAAGGCACAGATACACACACATACACACACACAGGCTCTGAAATGGTGTGTATGGATAGCCTGTCTTCATGGAACACCACCAGCTGAATAGAAACATCCTTGATGTATTGGCCATGGAGTGTGGGTGGTCCTTGCACCTACTTCTGCTAGCAGCCCCAGTGCCCCTGCCTGGGAGTCTCCTCCAGAGCTCTGTGTTGTGCACGAGTTGAACACAAGATGGCAGTAATAGCACACCTGAGCTCCAAACCCTGGGCCTGTCCCCACACACAGGGTCTAATGCAAACTGGAAACACACACGCGCACACACACACCACCCGTCCTCCAAATAAGATCATGACACGTTAACACCTTGACTATCATCAGGTAGGACCTGTGTTTGAGTTTGCCTCCCTTGTAGGAGTCAGGACAGGCTACACAATTTGTGCAAAATGAAAATGAAGGTCCCCTTATTCAAAAATCAGGAAAAAGTTGCTGTTAAAAAGAGTAAAACATAGAGCTGAGCTCAGCACCTCTCACTTCTCTGAGGTGACACGGGACACCTGAGGAACCAGGGGTCTGCTGGGCAGTGGACACCCACGGGAACAGCCCGAGCCAGTGTGGGATGGAATGGCTGCTCAAAGGTCTTAGAGATATAGAGTCACTAATCAAGTTCCTCATCCTGGTATTGCTTTGTTCTTCCTTGCTCCACTGTTCCGACTCCTCTCTCCCGCTCCCTGGGGTCCTTGCCCAAATCTACTTATACACACACACTTCTGTCTTGGATTCTGCCTTTGCCGGTGGTGGGGCGGTTGTGGAGGAACTCAGGCTCAGACAAACACACCCCATCCAACATCATCCAAACAGTTCCGCTTCTGATTGTCCCTTTCTCTTTCTCTCTCCTACTCCTGCTCCTCCTGCTCAGACCCTCTTCATCTCTTGCCTGAATTAGTGCTAACTGGATTCCTTATTGCTTTTTTTGCCTCCTTTTTTTTTTCAACTTAACCCATCACTTTCTCCCCAAACATGCCCACCTTTTTCTGCTTCCAGAGTGAACCTTCCAAGCCACGACAACTACTCCCTTTGGGTAGCTCCCCACGGCCTGCAGTATAGAGACCTCTGCCCATCCTCCAAGGCTCCCCTCGGTCCTTCTGCCTCGGGAAGCCTTTATTTCAGGCAACCTTCCCGTTCAGTTTGGTTTGGTTCATCAAATGCTTAATTGAACACCAGGAACATAGCAGTTTCTGCCATCCAAGGGCTGAGGAGCAGACGGGTGGGTGGGAGATACTACATGACGGGGCTAGTGGTGCAGAAAATGTCGCAATGTCAACAGAATCCCATGTAAATCAAGGCTTTTAGCTCATCCACCCCAGTTGAGGGGCCTGGAAATACTTTTCACCAGGCCGAACTATGACGAGGTTTTGGTGGGGAGACAGGAAAATTTGCTTTTGCAGAGTGTGAGATCTTGTGGAAAAATAAGATTCTGAGTGGGGAAAATATATGAAAAGCCTTTTTATTATTGCATTAATCCTAAAACTGATGTCTATAAAAAGGCAACACGATTGGCATTTTGCACATTTTAAATTAGTAGTAGCAGGAATGTTACTAAAAAAAATAATAGTGTTCCCTTTTCTTCCCAGTAGTTTCAGGGAGATGCTTGCATATTTGTTTTGATTTGTTGCAGATAATATGCACGCAAAGAGGTTTTTCTTTTCTGAGCCTCATTTTCCATCCACATATTCAGTCTCTTCCTGACCCAAGGACTTGGAAAGGCTGATTTTCCACCTCCCTCGTTCTGCCTGCAGGGCCCTGGAGACAGTGTGCAAGTTGGCACCAGCCAAGGGGGCGATGGGCCTGATGTTGAGCCAGACCAGGCTCCTTGGCTCACAGCTGCATTGCTCTTCTTTCTTTCTGCTGTCACTTAGAGGTGTCACATAGGTTGGTGCTTGAGATAAAAAAGGTTTAGAACGATGTTATTTAACCAGTGAGGCACAGCTCAGCAGGTAATTCTCAAGCTGCCTCCAGCTCCCAGGGTTGTGGTCTCAGTCCTGGCCTCGGTATCTGTGTGCAGAAGCACATGCTGTCAACTACTCTTTCAGGCTTAGCACCGCCTTCTTCCTCTCAGGCTCATTCCCACTTCTAAGGACCTGATTTACTTTGTACTTTTCCTCATTGTATTCATTTCCTGTGGCTGCCATAACAAATTGCCACAATCTGGGTGACTTAAAACACAGGAATGTATTTTCCCACAGCTCTGGAGGCCAGAAGCCCAAAATCAAGGTGTCCACGGGGCCACACTCCCTCCAGAGTTTCTAGGGGAGGTTCTTCCTTGCCCATCCCAGGTAGTGGTGGCTCCTGGCATTCCTTGGCTTGTGGCATCATCACTCCAATCTCTGCTCCCGTCTTCACTGGCCTTCTGCCCTGTGTGTATCTTCATGTTCTTTTCGAATCCAGTATGATCTCATCTCAACCCTTACATTAATTACCTCTGCTAAGACCCTATTTTCAAATAAAGTCATGTTCTGAGGTTGTGGGTGATTGTGAATTTTGGGGGGACACTTTTTAATGCACTACTCATCTACTTGAACTTTATCAAGACTGCAACGCCAGCCCCTCTGCTCTTCAGCCGTCTGCTCCACCTCCTTTTGTATTCTCACCTCCAGCTCCTCTTCTTCTCTGACTCTAGTAGGAGTGACTCATAGTGTATGTGCCCAGGGCTTGGCCCTCCTGACTTTCTGAAGAAATATACAAAGGTAAGCACATATTTATTAGAATTTCTCATAGAAGGAAGTCAAAGTCAGGAAGGATCGGACTAATATGTTCACATACAACTCTTTTAATATTGTACTTGGTTGACATGTTCCCTAAGCTATCATATATCATGTATCATATATCCTATATCATATATCATACACACACACACATATATCTAATCTAATAAAAGAGAAACATGCAAATTGACTGCAACTCCACTGCACCCCAAGCCATGCCCACCAGCCAATCAGAGTGACTATATGCAAATTAACCCAACCAAGATGGCGGCCGGCAGCAACGGAGCTAGAGCAAGCGGGAGGCTTGGTTGCCCCGGCGATGGAGGAAACCAAGCTTCTTGCCTGCCCTGGCTGGCTCAGGCATCCGCTCAAGGCAACAAAGTTTCAATTATAGAAGATAAATAAATCCCAGATACCGGCTTCCAGCCAGCTTCCACTGGGAGCTTGGGTGGCTGGGGGCCATGGCCAGCCTACAAACAGCCATCAACCCCTCACCCAGGATGGCCACACCCTCATGGGGTGAGGGTCCCCGCTGGGAGGCTTGGCCAGCCTGCAAACAGCCATCAGCCACTCACCCAGGCTGGCCAGGCACCCCAGCAGGACCCCCCACCCTGAAGGGGCTGTGGCTAGCCTGAAAATGGCCCTCAGCCCCTCACCCAGGCTGGCCAGGCACCCCAGCAGGACCCCCACCCTGATCCAGGACACCCTTCAGGGCAAACCAGCTGGCCCCCACCCATGCACTAGGCCTCTATCCTATATAATAAAAGGGTAATATGCAAATTGACCCTAACAGCAGAACGACTGGGAATGACTGGTCACCATGACACACACGGACCACCAGGGGGCAGATGCTCTGCTCAACCACAAGCCAGGCTGATGGCTGCCAGTACAGCATTGGTGGTGGGAGCCTCTCCCACCTCCTCAGCAGCGCTAAGGATGTCCGACTGCAGCTTAGGCCTGCTCCTGCTGGCAAGTGGACATCCCTGAGGGCTCCTGGGCTGCCAGAGGGATGTCTGACTGCCAGCTTAGACCCAATCCCCTGGGAAGCGGGCCTAAGCCAGCAGGTGGTCATCCCCCGAAGGGTCCCAGACTGCAAGAGGGCACAGGCCGGGCTGAGAGACCACCCCCCCCCCCCGCCCCCACCACACCGAGTGCACAAATTTTTGTGCACCGGGCCTCTAGTCTGTAATAATAAAAGCATAATATGCAAATTGACCAAACAGATGATGACAACGCTTATGTATCTGGCTGAGACTCAAGCGCATATGGTCACACTATTGGCCCCTGAACGCCCGAGAGCCTGTCCCTGGAGAGACTGGGCGCCCGGGGCTATCTGGGCTTCCTGGATTCCAGATGTCCTGCCTCAGCAGAGTTTCTCCTTCCCAGCGGCTCCCTGCCCAAGGCCAGGCCCTCCCGATTGTCAAGTTGATCCCGTTGTTCTCTCTGCCTCTGTGGCTGTGTGGGTGCCATCTCTCCTCTAACCAGAGGGAAGCCTGTACTTACTCTGAGGTTGGATGACTCAGTGCCCCCCGGGGCACTCTCCTCCCTGCTGGACTCCGCCTGAAACACAGTGTTTCCTGTGGTTCCAGGGATGAGCTCACCCGTTTTCTTCTGCAGGGTCCTCAATAGATTTTCATTTGAGGGAATAAAGAGTTGATAGGAAAGCAGCTTCTTTCTTTTACACCATTTTCTCTTTTTTCTTTCTTTCTCCACTTCCTAGTTTTTCTAAATTCTAAACTCTGATGAAAAGGGAAAATGTTAGCAATTTAGCTGAAATGCATTGCTTTTGGTAGCTGTGGGGAAAGAAATACCAGCCCCGTGAATTAGTGGGAGTCAAGGGTAGAAAACCTCTGCAGAGCCGCAGGGTGAGTCCTGCGGATGCCAACACAGGCCAGAGGGGATGCATGATCAGGTGACCCTCCAGGTTGCTCAGCAGCCCCAGGGCAACAGAGTGTGCACAGTGAGTGACCTTAGGTCTGATCCTGGGAAAGCGCAAGAGGAAGCCACACTCACTTTCTATTCCATGTCCGTCCAAGACCGTCTCCATGGCTTTCTCCCAGAAACCCAAAGACCCGGAAGTTCTGTCCCCTTTCCTACCTCTGTGCTTGCTAACTTATGTTAGAGCAAGAAAACTGTTCTTGGATACACCTCATCTCCTGCTGAATGTATCAGTTGTCCATCAAACCAGGTGGATTTTCTCCTGATTAATTTTAGAAAAGAAAGTTAAAATTGTGTTTCTGGATGTTCTTTTTTCATCCTCTGATCTTTGCTGCATAAATAGCTAAAGTTCTCTTTTGTGTTATCCACTAATTGTTTCCTGTCTTGTCTTTCTGAGGGTAGAATTCATGTCACAGCAGTTTCTTGGATTTCTCGGATGCACAGCTCATAGTAGGCATTCAGTTCTCGGGAAACGCCCTCTCATCAAGTAATTAAGTTGCTGGATTGAGTTAGACTTGCTGGACGTCTGCTTTCAGGGTTCCGTGTGGGTGTGTTGTCTTCCTAGGATGTAATTCATAAAGAACAAGAGTCCTCGCCTTCTCTCTCAGGGAAGAGAAGAGGGGAAAAAGGACAATGGTAACTACTTAGTCCCTTCATGTCCATAGGATACAAGCTGTAGGGTCATTAGTATCTTGTACCGCGCAGAGAACTCTAATGTCTATTCCCTAAAAGATACATGAGGAATATAAACTACCATTAGTTCATTCACTTCTTTCATAGAACCCCAGGGCCATGCCTTGCTAATAGTGATTCCCTTCTACTGCAGGGAATGCTGGTCTGTCTTGATCTCTAGGAATGTAAACCCTGCAAGGGCAGCGATGATGATGATGGCAGTGATAGTCTGTTTTGTTCAAGTCTACACCCTCATCTCATGGAACAGTCCCTAGCACATAATATGCATTCAATGAATACTTGAATGAATGGAGTTCAGTTGTGTTGGGAGATACCTGACAGATGATGCTCATCAGCAAAGTGGAGATTAGATTGTCCTCTCATACAGGGGAAGTCTGTTCTTGCAGTCTGACGTCAGGCTGTGTCTCCCACTCTGATTTGGTCTGGTATCCCCGAAACCTCGGCTTCATGCCTTTAGCAACCACAGGGTCTGCCTCTGGAAGAGGAGGGATGGTGCAGTAATGAAGGGAAGGAGAGCGGATGCAATGGAGACGAGAACAGGCCCACACATGTGGATGCTTTATTACAGAAGATATTGGACTGCATGGGGTGTCCTCAGCCTCCACCGAGGCCTTTGTAGGATTCTCTGTCTCCCTTTTGCTTCATTTAGTGATGATCCGTCACTCTGCCATGAGGGGTTGGGTTTGACTCATGTTGATTTCAACACCAGGGAGGAATTGGAGAGCGTGGGCACCAACTCACCTTTGTTGTTGGTATTATTTGGGTGAATACATCAGGGCCAGCCCATCCCCCGAGGGCAGCAGACCTGTCCACCTCATCTCCCAGCTGAGCCTCCACAGCTTCTCACTTCTCTCAGTGGCTGGGCCCTCAGGGCTTTCTGAAAGCAACCGCACAGTGTGTGCCTGCAAAGCGTTTATGCCGAGCGCAATCTCAGGCAGGCACTCGTGCACACACTGCCAGTCACCAGCCACCTTTGGGACGCTTTCCATCAGTCTGAATTGTCGCTTATCTTTCCAGCCCCCACAGACAGACACCTCCTCCTATGCCGCGCACACTCCCCAGTACACGCCACCCACCAAGGTATCACCAAGGTGCCTCCCTGTACATTCAGGTTCACAAACTCACTGTGTACCCCAACTCCTCTTCATCTTCCTCTGTGGTTATGTTTAGCCAGATCTTTATTCGTAATTATTTCTGAGGTTCAGCTTTAAACCTCTCCCCAAACCATAATGGTATGGTAGAAGGTGAAGTCACCAGGGTTTAAGAGTCATGATGCCTGGTGTCCCCTTGCCTCAGGCCATGTTCTTCTCCTGGAACATTGTGGTGGGACAGACATGTTTCTGCACTTGTCTGATGGCTCCTTCTGGAACATAAACCAGCACATGGTTCTTGGGGCGCTGAAGCTCATCATAGAGGCTGTGGGATGAGCTGTGGTTGGTTTTGGAGTTGGCTAGCCCAACAGGATTCCTGGGGGATGTTTTTTCATCCTTTGTCATTGCTGAGGGAATGGCTATAAGAACCAAGCAAAAATAATGATGGCCTTTGAAATTCTGGGTTTGAAATCCAGCTCCTTTAAGTCAGTGGTGACTTCGGTTAGAGGACATATTTGTTGAAGAGAAATAGATTCTTAACAGGCCACTCTCTACTTCTTATCTCCAGATCTTGACTGTGTGAATCAAGATTTTGGACCCCTGACCCACAGTGTTTCTCAGTCCCCTGCAGGGGTGGGAGGCTCAGCCAGGTACAGCCACACGTACACGTTTGTCAGCACCACGAATCCTGAAGGCACTTACACAGACATAACAAGAGGATTTCAAGACAGGGGATACCGGGCAGCGACTCAGCTCATGGAGGCTAGCACTGACTCTGCAGCACTAACAGTCACCGCTCAGAGTGTGCACCAGTGTTTATTAACCATCCATTGTGTGTCCAGAGCTTGTGTTAGGCCTTGCTGGGGTTGGATGTGGGGAAAATTAAAATAAACTCGTGTCTATTTGCTAAGTGCCTAGTACATACCAGGCATGGCCCTAAGTGTTGGAATTACACGTTGAACAGAAGTGGCAGCTCTGTCCTTCCAGAGATTACAGCTAACAATTCCGTGTTTGATGGGTACTCCTGGAAAGGAATGAGGCCAATCATTCCCTGCTGCCACCCCACTCCCTGTGACTCTGGCATGAATGTCATCAGGCTCACCAGGCCTACTGAGCCCCCAACAAAACACAAGACTAAGAGATGGGGCAGCATCCCAGCATCTCTGTGGTTGGGTTCAGCTCGATCCTTTCAGGGTTGCTTGCTTCGCACTCAGCATTTCATTCATTGTGAAAGGCTGGCCTGGGAGCTGTGGCATACCCCTAAGTACTAGAAAAAGGCGAGGAGAGTAGTAACATGGTTGGGCGAACTTTTACAAACGAACTAGATGGTATTCTTGTGCCAGGCTGCAGGGCAGAACTTACGGGGGATAGAGTGACATTTACATACTGTATTTTGAGATTTTAAGGAAAAAGAAAAGAAATGTAAAAACCCATTAAATAACTGAAGGGCAGTGTTTACGCTTACATGTACACATATGTAATAAAAGTATAAAGACACCCACTGCAATGATAGTCCCAGGTCCAGGAAAATGTTTTTCTCTCGGAGGTAGGGGAATATGATCAGAAACATGCAGAGATTTTAACAGTATTTATAGTAGTTTATTTCCTAAGCTGGGTAGAGATACAAGAGTGTTTAAAATACTTGTCTCTAAACCAGCGGTTCTCAACTTGTGGGTCGCGACCCCTTTGGCGGTCGAATGACCCTTTCACAGGGGTCACCTAAGACCATTTTACATATCAGATATTTACATTAGAATTCATAACAGTAGCAACATTACAGTTATGAAGTAGCAACGAAAATAATTTTATGGTTGGGTCACAAGATGAGGAACTGTATTTAAAGGGCCAGAAGGTTGAGAACCACTGCTCTAAACCTTTCTGAATATCTGAAATATTCCATCACTCACACAAAGGTCTGTCTCCAGCTTTGGGCTTCAGTAGGGATGATGTGTTGATTATGAATTTTGCCCCCTTTGACATTTCTCAAACCTGTCATTGGCAAGAAGGAAGAGAGGAAGAAGAGCCTGTAACACCCAGTGGGCATGGGTATGGGGTCGTAGAGAGGGGAGGAGAGAGTCCAAGGAAGGGCAGTCTGCAGGGGACCCTGTGGGCCCTGTCCCTCAGTCACTCAGGGAGCCACCCAGGGCCTCATCTCCCAGAGACCACAGTTGGCCACAAATGGGCGACCTCAGCAGTTCCACAATCAAACCTCATCATTACCCGTGGCTCTGCCCTCACAGGTCATGGAACAGTTACCACACAGCCGCCTTGCTGTAATCCTACACTCTTAGAAAACAGCAACTGAAAAATAACAACCCAAACCAGAAATGTTGATAGTTAAGCTATTAGGGAGAATGAAAGTAGTTTAAAACAACAACGGCGACAACAAAAAAAACCCAAAAAGCCTGGACAGCCTGGCCTTAGGAAGAACATTTGAGATGGGAGTCTATGACTCAGTTTGTAAAGAAAATGATTGGATTTTCCTATCATGTTTCCAGAGGTTAGTCATCTTCAGGGAGGGACAGTGGGGTCTTTCTTCTCTTTGATTTACACTCATGACATTTGGGAGATGTTATGTTTGCAGAAGCCCCATTTGACAGAAATGGGCTAGGTATCCTTTCCTAAATCAAATCATGTCAGAGAGCCTGCAATTACCATGATTCATTTAGAATCAGTCAGGGTTTAACCATGAGTCAGATGGGGGGAGAGGTAGACACCCAGACAAAATTGTGGTCCTGCTTCTAGGCACCCGTGGTCCCAAGGATCCTTCCACTGTTCTGATCCTAAGACTGTTGACTTGTACAGATAAGTTTGGTCCCTTTGGCTGATCAGAGAGATCTACTTGAATCAGACCCCATGATCAGAAACAAAGTATGCTGTTTACGAAATTGATTAGCCTCAAGATCAATTTATCAACAAGTATTTATTAAGGACCTACTGAGAACTTGGCATTGGAAGTCAGCTCTGTTAGACACTGGACCCACTGATGTGTGGACATGGACAATTGGACTTAGAGTTCCTAATCAGCTAACAGAATAAGCAAAAATTTCTTCCAGGTGAGCAGACGTAGATACTTAAAAAAATACATGACTATGATTTTCAATAAGGGTGCCAAGATAATTCAATGGGGAAAGAATAGACTTGCCAATGAAAGGTGCTGGGACAACTGGATATTCACATGCAAAAGAATGGAGTTGGACCCTTTCTCACACCATATACCAAGATTAACTCAAAATGAATCAGTGACCTTAATGTAAGAGCTAAAACTATAAAAAACTTAGAGGAAAATGTGTAAATCTTCATGACTTTGGATTAGTCAGTGTTTTCTTGTTGCTAACTCACAAGCAACAAGAGAAAAAGAAATTGGACTTCATCAAAATTAAAATGTTTGTGTTTTAAAGGAGGATTTTAAGAAAGTGAAAAGACAGTCCAAAGAATAAGGGAAAATATTTGCAAATCATATATATATTTATTAAGAGTCTAGTATCTCAGATATATAAAGAGCTCTTATAACTCAGCAATAAAAGTATAGATAATCCAACTAAAATGGCCAAAGGATTTGAATAAACATTTCTCCAAAGAAGATATACAAATGGCCCATAAGCACATGAAATGATGTTCAATATCATTAACTTTTTAAAAAATGTATTTTTATTGATTTCAGAGAGTCAGGGAGAGGGAGATAGAAACATCAATGATGAGAGAGAGTCATTGATCGTCTACTTCCTGCACACCCCACACTGGGGATTGAGCCCACAACCCAGCAGGTGCCCTGACCAGGAATCGAACCATGACCTCCTGGTTCATAGGTTGATGCTCAACCATTGGGCCACACTGGCCTGGTAACATCATTAAATTTTAATGAAAGACAAATAAAAAATTCAAGCTGTTTCTTCACACCCACTAGGATGATATAATTAAAAAGAGAGACAAAAACAAATGTTGGAGAGGAAAGACATGAAGAAATTGGAATCCTTATACATTGTGGTGAGGATGCAAAACGATGTAGCCACTTTGGAAAACCATTTGATAGTTCCTTAAAAAGTTAAACATAAAGTTACCCCATATGGCCCAGCAATCAATTCCACTCCTACTAAATACCAGGAGAAATGAAAATAGGTATCCATGTAAAAATGTGTACACAAATGTTCATAGCAACAATATAATAGGCAACAAGTGGAAACAACCCAAGTGCCACCAATGGATGAATGGATTAACAAAAGATGCTATATCCATAGGATGGAATAATGTTTGGGCATGAAAAGGATCAAAGTACTGATATACGCTACAACATGTGTGAACCTTTAAAATGATATGTTAAGCCCTAACCAGTTTAGCTCAGTGGATGGAGCATCGGCCTGCGGACTGAAGGGTCCCTGGTTTGATCCCGGTCAAGGGCATGTACCTTGGTTGTGGGCACATCACTAGTAGGAGGTGTTCAGGAGGCAGCTGATCGATGTTTCTCTCTTATCGATGTTTCTAACTCTCTATCCCTCTCCCTTCCTCTCTGTAAAAAAATCAATAAAATATATTTTTAAAATGCTATATTAAATGAAATAAGCCAGTCACAAAAGGTCATATATTATATGATTCCATTCATGTGAAATATCCAGAACAGGGAAATCCATGGAGACAGCAAGCAGATTCATGGTTGTCACAAGAGGGGGAAATGGTAAGTGACTATTAATGGCTGTAGGGTTTGTTCTTGAGTTGAAGAAAATGTTCTCAAAGTAAATAATGGTATTGGCTGAATAACCTCGTGAATATACTAAGATCCACTGAATTGTATTCTTTATTTATTTTTAATCTTCACCAGAGGATATATTTATTAATTTGAGAGAGAGAGAGAGAGAGAGAGAGAGAGAGAGAGAGAAAGAGAGAGAGAGAGAGAGAGAGAGAGAGAGAGAGAGAGAGAGAAAGAGAGAGAGAGAGAGAAAGAGAGAGAGAGAGAAAAGACAGTCCAAAGAATAGGAGGAAATATTTGCAAATCATATATTTATTAAGAGTCTAGTATCTCAGATATATAAAGAACTCTTCCAACTCAGCAATAAAAGTATAGATAATCCAACTAAAATGGCCTGACCAGGGTTCAAACCCACAACCTATGTGCCTTGACCTGCAATTGAACCCATAACCTTTGATATACAGGACGATGCTCAACTAACTAAGCCACCTGTCCAGGGCCTAAATTATACACTTTAAAAGGATGAGTTCTATGGCATGTGAGTTATATTGCAATAAAAATATTTTTATGACTATCTCAGGACTTTGGAGGGAAATAAGACAAAAAAAAAATCAGTGGACTAATAAATGCTTAGTTGGCAAAATTCATATAACTCTTATGATTCTGAAATTTACAAGTCCCGTTTGCTCTCCTACTTCCGTGGTCCAATGACTTACTGGGCAGATCAGTGCTTCTCAGCCCTGCTGCACGTTTTAGAACCACCATGGGAGCTTTCAGAAAATACGATGCCTGGGCCTGACCCATGGCCAATTAAATCAGTCTCTGGCTCCCGTCTTCCCAAACCCTGGCATCTTATTTTATTAAGCACTCCCAGGTGATTCCCACGAGCTGTCAAGACTGATGAGTTAGAGTACACACGATCTGGGCAGCACTGGGTCATATATGAGGTGGTCCCTCAATGACATCTTTTAAGTCAGGTTTATGAGATATCATTTATATACAATAAAATTGACCCTTTTTATGTATTCAGCTCAATGAATTTTGAGAAATGTGCATAGTCCTATGGCAGCCACCATAGTCAAGCCAGACTAGAACTGTTATTTCCACTTCTCCCCCAAATGCCTCCAAGTTCCTTTGCAGTCCATCCTACCCCCATGAATTAGATGCACATGTTAGGATACTATGCAACATTAAAACACATGCCTTTGAAGACACATATAAGAAAACTAGAAGCCTGGTGCACGGAATTTGTGCACTGGGGGGTGGAGGGTCCCTCAGCCCGGCCTGTACCCTCTCACAGCCCAGGACCCCTCGTTCCTTATTGCCCGCCTGCTTGCTGCTCCTTACCACTCAGCTCGCTGCTCCTTAGCACTGCCGCTGCTTTTGCCAGCCGTCAGCCCAGCTTCTGGTCAAGCAGCCCTCCCCCTGTGGGAGCGCACTGACCACCAGGAGGCAGCTCCTGCATTGAGCGTCTGCCCTCTGGTGGCCAGTTCACATCATAGTGACCAGTCGTTCTGGTCGTTCTGCCATAACGGTTGCTTAGGCTTTTATTATATACTTGAGGGGGGGAATACTATGTAAGTTTAGAACAAAACACAGAAAAAACTCTATGTAATAGAATCTTAATTGTTTGACTTTTTAAATATATGTGCACAGATATATACATCTTTCCATATATGTGTACATTTATAGAAAAATTAAGGGTTACCTCTGGTTGTAGGAATTACAGGAAAAGTTAATTTTCTTCTTTATATTTTGCTGTATATTTTAGTTAGTCTACAATAATGTTACTTTCATAATAAAAAATAATAATGAATGATAGCTACAAAACAGCCATCTTTGGGCAAATGATGCATAAAGAATCTCCTAAAAACCAAACTGCCATCCCATCCAAGGTTCCAGGCCCCTGGTTGCACATCCAGCCCTCTGCTCCCACACCCAGCTCAATGGGTGGATGGGACCGATCACCATTTATCTTTACAAGAACGAAGTATGAGGCTGAAGAGCAGCGCTCCATTACCTGTCAGGGCCTTGGTGTCGGCCTTCTTGCTCTCCCGGTCCCCCTTCTTGGCCCACACGTGGACCGTGCACTCCACGCCCGGCCTCAGATCCATCAGGACGGTGCTGCTCTGCTCCTTCCCCACCGGGACCTCCCTGCTGTCTCCATCGGCGGAGGTGTAGCGCAGCGTGACCAGGAGATGGTGGCCATGGTCTCTGTCACCTGGTTGGTCACCAGATTTGGGGGCTGTCAATTTCTTTAGCCATGTTTTAAGGGAGAAGGTCAGTTATTTTGTAGAATGTCCTCATTTTGATCGCTGTATCAAGGTTATGTAAAGGTGTGTCCTTGTTTGGGGGAAATATTACACACTGAAGTGATTTAGAGGTTAACTATCTCTAAGTTACTCTCGCACATGTTAGGAAAAAGTAGAAAGAGAAATGAATGATACTGCACCTTTGGTAACATTTGGAGAATGTGGGCCAAGGTTACATGCGGATTCTTTGTAATATTTATGTGGTTTCTCTGCAACTCTGAAATGATTGTAAAATAAAAAAAGGTTCTGTTTCTGTGTTTTTAAGGAATGGGCATCCTTCGTACTCTCTGGCTGAGAGATGGCCCTACGGACTGGGGACCGTGGATGGTGACACTGCCCTCGCGCCTGGACAGCCTTCTTCTGCTGTAATGTGAGAGCACCTCTATCTTGTTGAGCTACTGCATGGGGAGGGTCTTTGTGAGAGTGGCATGGGCTGCCCCTACCTAATTCAGGCTGGAGGAAGATGGCCTCTGATGAGCCCATTGTGTTGGTTTAGTTATATACCTAGTTAGGGCACAGAAGGTGGATAATGGGGAGAGTTTGGGAAGTCCACTAACTCGGGGAGAAATAGTGAGAGGAAATGAAGAAGAGTGGAGCAACTTGAGGGGACAGTGGGTTCTAAGAGCCTCCAGGGGAAACTTTTCCATTCAAGAAGCAGAGAAGAAAGGTCCAAAGGAGAATAGAAATGTCTGGGGCCTGGGGGACATTCTGGTGAGCCCTGGTTCACACCACAGTGTCCCCTCTGTGTGTAGCTGGCCTGATTCTGGGGCAGATGGCAGGACTATTTGAGGTCGTAAGAAAGAAAGGGCAGAGAACTGTGAACCCATCCAGACTGGGGTGCAGATCATCAAAGACTATTGTGGGGTATGCAAGAGTAACAAGTGGCAATAATAATAATGACAACAATCGCAGTAGCTAGCATTTATTGACTCCTCATTGTGTCCCTGGGACTAGTCAAAATTCTTTACATGTATCAACTCACTTATCCTCACCATAACTGTACTATTGGTCTTTAAAGATGAGTAACTGAGGCACAAAGAGGTTAAGTCAAAGGTCATCTGCAAGTTACAGACACAGACTTCAGGTACAGGCAGTCTGGCTCTGGACGCACACTCACACAGATGCTGGAGCAACTCCTTGATCGCCTCCCACCTCTCCTGTCCTCTTCCTTTCCCTCCATCAACACTCAGTGTCCACATAAGTGAACTGAGACCTCACAGGCTCCTTCCATTATGTTGCAGATCTGCCCTCAGGGTGGGATTGGAGTAGAGAGCAGCTTTGCTTCACAGGAAGATTAAGGTCTGTCCATCTGATGGCAAAAGAGGTAGGGTGGTGTAAGGGGTGCCCTGCTTTCCTGGTGATGGCGGGGGTCTGGGGGGCTGAGGAATTGAAGGCGCTGGGTCTGCACTTGCTCTCTTGTCCTCAGAGCCCTGCCACTCATCGCTGTGAACTGATGGACGGAACTTTAGAGACAGCTTCCAAACTCTGAGGCCCACTCCCAGACAGGAGGCACACAGACTCTTCATTTAATAACTGTATTCTGGCGCAACTTATTATTTTTTGTTGAATTTGTTGGGGTGACACTGGTTGGCAAAACCATACAGGTTTCTAGTGTACAACTCAACAAAACATCATCTGCACCCTGCATCGTGCACATCACCCCAAGCAAAGTCTCCTTCCGTCCTCATCCCGCCGCTTTGCCCACCTCCACTTCCCCCCTCTGTCCCCCTGGCTGTCACCACACTGTTGTCTGTGTCTATGTGATATACACACACACACACACACACTTACATATATACTTTTTTGCTTAACTGGAAACAGAATTCTTAGTGTCTGGGTAAGCATTTCCACCCCTTTGTTAGGACGAGCCGCGCTTCACTGAGCTCCTGCCAGTGAGAGGGAACACCCAGGAGGACCCTTGCCAGCTCCTCCCCTGTCCTGACCAGTGTTTAAACCCCAGGAGGGAAGCCGAGGAGCAAGCGAGGAACCAGGGACGACCAGCACTGAGGTCTGGGTGGCAGGAGAGTTGGACATGGTGCCCAGCAGCTTCCCAGGTAAGAGCGTTAGTCTCCGAAGGTTTCCTGTGTGGCTGGGAAGGTGGCCAGGTGGGAGCAAGCCTGAGGCTCAGGCACCACAGCACCAAGAACAGCAGAGGCTGTAGAAAATGTTTCCTGTGTGTAAGTCTAGCATCTTTATTTCTTTGCTGGCTTCTTCCCAATGTCAAAGGCTACTTTTTTTTTTTTTTTAATTTATCTGTGTTACTGTTTTTAAATGTATATATATATTTAAAAAATTTTAAATTATAGTTGCATACAATATTATGTTAGTTTCAGGTGTACCACATAGTGATTAGACATTTATCTACCCTACAAAGTGATCCCCCAGTAAGTCTAGTATTTATGGCTCACTTTTTGGTTTTTTTTTTTTTAAACTTTTTTTTGGTTTGTTAAAGGTGCTCACACTTATTTTATTTTTTTATAGAACCTGTGACAGCTTTTTTTTCTATCACCATTGAACTCCCCTGTACCCTCCACCACCTCCACCCGCCCCCACAATCGCCACACTGTTGTCCGTGTCAGTGAGTTCTTCCTCTTTTTCTTTCTTTCTTTTTATTTTTCTCAATCCCTCCACCCATGTGTCACTTTTTAAAAAAGTCCCCAGATAGAATCTTTGTTCTGGTTGTGATCAGGAAACTGTGATGGCATCCCTGTCTCTGGCTGCTGTAAATACCAATTACGATGAGGTTTGCAAGGGAGCTTGATGAGCTTTGAAGTTTATTCAAACATTTAACTTTGTAGATTTTGATTCTGTTTGTATGATGACAGCCTCTTTTCCCCAAATTCTCATGCTATTCCTTCACAATGCCTCAAAGAAGACATTTCAAAACCTTTCAAGACATGATGTGGACTCGTTTTTGGAGGTCTTTTTAATTTACCTGTTTATTTTTGCGGTTGGGAGAGAGGTGGGGGGAGGAGAGAGAAAGAATGAGTGAAAGCAGTCACTTCAAAGCAAAAACTCAAGATGCTTATATAAGCATTAAAAAAAGAACAAGTCCTAACATAAAAATACAAACTACCTACATCTGGACAGAGGTTAGCCACCGTGCCCGGGTCCACTGGCTCATGCAGAAGCCGGAGCATCGCCAGGCATCAGGTGACACACCAATGGGTGGCTGGCAGAGCACAGATATGTGTGGAAAGAATCGTGTTTTTTGCCACCGGCATTTGTTGGATTCAGGGTGTTTGGAAGAGGGACTCAGAAAGGAACAGAGAGTAGCAACATCATCCCAGAGAGGCCGAGAAAATCTACTTAACATTGTTTGATTCCAGCGATGGTCAGCCTTTTTCATCTCATGGCACATAAACTAATTACTAAAATCACACCAAAAAAATGTTATCTCTTTTTGCCGATCTGACAAAAAATAGCTGTAATTTTGATTCATTCACACTGGACAGCTATGGTTGTGTTGGCTGTTGTCACTTTTTGGTTTGACAGTCTTAGGGAAAAGAGGTCAGTGCCCCTGACTAAATAGTCAGGTATCGCATGTTTTAAACATCGTGGCATGCCGGTTGAAAATTGCTGTTCCATACAATTTCAGTTCCTGCTGTGTCCCCAAGTTTGTGGCTGCAGCTGCCTCCTGCAGGAGGGAAACAGGACAGGCGACTCAGATCATCCCTGGCTTCTGGTGTCTGTCCAGCTGGTTCTGTGGTTTGAAATGCAGGGTAGACTGAGGTCTGTTCCTTAGAAGACGCCTGAGGAAACTGCCCAGACCCAGTGGAAACTCTTGTCCGTCCAAGGCTCATTCAGAGCCTTGGCTCCTGTGGGTCTGGATCCAGACATGCGATCGTGGTTTTGGTTTTGCAGCAGCGTCTGGAGCCACCAGTCTGCAAGCTGGTGATGCTGAGGTCTCGGGCTGATGCTCGATGGACAGGAGCTTTGCTGGCACCCACCACAGGAGACTCAGTGCCAGAGCCCCAGCCATCTCTCAGTATGGCTGTTGGTCTTGAAGACAGACCTGGAGGGTGTGGCTGGGGCAGGGCAGACCCTGGAGCAGGAAAAGCCTGTCTCCTTTGAAGAGGCTGGGACTTGAACGTTACTTCTGTGTGTGGAAAAGCAACGTTGAACTACAGGAAGGAATCGCAGCTTCTCTGCCTGGTCCTCTGTTCTTGTCCTTCAGTGGGAGCAGTTCGTCATCAGGTGCCCGCCGCGGGGAAGAGGCTGGTCATACAAAGTCGTTCTAATGCATAGTCGTTCTAATGCATAGTAGTTCTAATGCACAGGAGACCGGGCGTGTGCTTTGGCTGGCTCCAGGTCCCTGAATTCATGCCCTTGTGTCCATGTGACCTTGTCTTTGTGCTTGAACCCGTACATTCCAAGAAGGTGAAAGGACGGTCTTTTGTGAGAAAGGGGCTCCTTCCTGTGGGGTGTGGGCATCTTCGCCTGGTGCTCAGGAAGACCTTCGGCACTTGGCGCAGAGGCCTGCGCACAGTAGGTGCTTAGGAAACGGTGCCACTGTTCCCATCACCCGGTTGAGCCTTTGCAACGCGGATTAAGGTTCGGTTGACAACACAAAACAATCACACCAGCCTGTGGCCACCCCTGGAAAAGGGACTGAGTGCTGAGACCAGGAAAAGGGGTACGGCACAGTGGGGTATGAGTCATCTGTAAGGATATTTGGGGTGCTCACTGGGTATATTCCACTGAACCAACCAGAAGAGTGAGGGGACAACATGATGCTTGGAGCGAGACTATCTGAAGCCTTATCACATGAGACCACATTTGTACTCTCACGCACACCTGGCTGCCTGCGTCCTGTACGGCACGCCTGTGCAGAGTCAGAGGCACCAAGACTTGAAACAGAAATGCTCCTATCCATCCTGGGTCGGCCCGGAGTGCGCCCAGCAGGAGTGGCGCAGCCTGGCAGGAGCGCTCGCACGCCTCCATATCAGGGACGGCCACCCTGTCATTTGGGGACAGAGCACCTTTTTATTTTTTTTATTTTTATTTTTATTTTTAAATATATTTTATTGAGTTTTTACAGAGAGGAAGGGAGAGAGATAGAGAGAGAGAAACATTGATGAGAGAGAAACATCGATCAGCTGCCTCCTGCACATCTCCCACTGGGGATGTGCCCGCAACCCAGGCACATGCCCCTGACCGGAATCGAACCTGGGACCTTTCAGTCCGCAAGCCGACGCTCCATCCACTGAGCCAAACCGGTTTCAGCCAGAGCACCTTTTTAATGACTTCACTGGAAACCCACGATAATCAGTTTTCCTAAAACCCCAGGCAGTGCTCTCGCGTGCTTGTGGTTAACTAGACAGGATGAGGTAATGAGGGAGCCAGAGAAAGCCTGGGTTTAAGCGGAAAGGTCTGTAACGGCGGCTTAGAAACGGGCTGCTGCTGTCTTTGGTGCAAGTAGTGTATTTCGTCCTGACCAGGTGTATGCCCTTCTTTGGGGAAAATGAGGTGACACAGAGGCCATGAGCCTGTGACTGAGAGGGCCGTGTGGGACTCAGGGTCCATCCGCTCTGGCCAAGGCCAGGAGACGTCTGCCCCTGCACAGGGGCCTGGTCCACACAGTTTCCCAGAAAGGGGATGCCCAGCCTCTCACAAGGCGCAACTGGATTCCACCTCCCGGGAGAAACACCGGTTTATCCTCCCAGGGTCCTGCTTGCACTGCCCAGAGCGAGTGAAGCGTGGAATTTAATCACCGGACAGTTAACCTGTAACGAGCACCTGCCCTGCCTCGGTTTCCTTTATTTTCAGAAGAGCCCTCTCTTAAGTACCATGGGAAAGAGGACATTTGGGTCTTGTTTTTCACACGTGGCAATCTTCTCACTGGACTTCCTCATTTGGGGCAGGACACACAGCAGAGGGAGGGAGACACAGACGTGAGGAATGGACGGCCCTGGTATTTTATCCCAGCTCTGCTGCTTATTAGCTGTGTGACCTTGGGCAGGTCACTTAACCTCTCAGAGCATCTATAACAAAGAATGGACGCCTGGGATTCTGCAGATTAAATGAGAATAGTGTTCATAAAGTATTTCTGCACATCATCTGACAAATGTGCAGAAAACCTCGTGGCTATTCTAATTTAATACACCGATCACGTAGGCCAGGACCATGCTGTGAGGCTGGGGATTCAGGGGGACCCACAGTCCTGGGACTGCCATCCCTGAGCTTACAGGGACATCTGGCCCAGGAACACACATGCAGATTCGGGAGCCATCAGTGTTTGGCTAGAAATTAAAGCCACAGGGTAGATGTGGCCACCAAGGAAGAATAAATAGAACCCAGGCATAGAGCCCTGTGATGTCAGTGTGCCTCCCAGACAAGCAGGGGATCACCGCCAGCAGCACACACCTCCAGGAGCCTTTCTGGTAAAAGCCACTTTGGGCAGCATTCACCCTGAGTCTTAGCCTGCCTCTGCCCCCCACCTGTCCCCATCACCCACCATCCTGCCTGCCAGCAGAATGTAGGACGTGATCAGAGGTGGGAATGATTCCTGGGGACACCTGATGTCCTGTGGTCTCCTGCATGCACATCCCCTGCATGTGAACCCCCTTTGCCTCATGCATTCCCGCAGCATTCACCCCACTTTCTGTTAGAAACTTCGTCAATAGAGGAATCATCCTATTTGGAACCTCACTACCCTGCATGTGTGCAGCCCTGCCCGCCCTGTCCCACCCTCGTGGGCTCTCTGTGGTCGGTTGTGCCTGCAAGAGTTGGTGAGCTCATCCCTTCCTTAAGCTGTGACACAGGCCGGGTCTCCTGCCACGTGGGAGGGAGAGCCAGGAGGCTCCTCGTGCTCCTGACCCAGGGGAGGACTGCTGGGCCGAGGATTCCCCCGCCTGCCCCAGCTTCTTTCGAGCAATGACTCTGCCCAGGAAAATCTGAGCTCAAGCGTGGAACCGACAAGGCTGTAATTATCGAGGACATCTTGTTACAACTCAGGATGGGGACACCCAGAGCTCCTACAGGGCGTCTGGGGCTTCTCATATTCCCGGCTTCAAAAAACAAACTCTGAGCCTGGGCTTTGCCCAGTGTTGCGGTTATGGCAGGAGTCGGTGGCTCTGTGCATGCGCTGGGAGCGGCTTCAGAAAGCCATCCGCAGGCCGTTTGTGGCCCAGAGAACAGCGAGTCCGGCTGGGCCTTGGGCCTGGATGGAGGAGTGGGCAGAGAAGCTGAGATTGCGTTTTACTCTGTTGCTGCCTGGGACCAAGAAGGCTCTCTGAGATCAATCTGTGGTTTTGGGGATGGCTGACGTGCACAGGGGTTAATGGCTTGGTGAGGGGACCCTGTGCTCCTGGGTCCGCGTCTGCGGCCTGGCACTGACCTCGCATCATCAGGCGCACTGCTTCATGCCTCTGAGCTCCGCCTGTCTCGGGAGGAGGTGGAGGTGTGCAGGGCTGCTCCATGCCGCCGGCTGAGCTGGTGAAGACAGCAGTTGTGAAATAGCATTATGTTCATCCTGCACCCGCCCAGCAGCCCACTCTGCTGGCTCTCCTCCCCTCCCCCAACCTCCGACAAAAATCTCCAGGGATTCCAGGGCTTTTCTGGTGCCTTTAGGTATTGGAAGAGAAGCCTTTGGAAAGGCAGGTCCATCCCAATATCAGAGCCTCAGCATCCATCCAGGCCACATCTTTCTTTTCACCCAACTCAGGCCTGATGCTGGAATTGGAGGTGAGCAGGAGGGGACCTGGGACAGAGGCTGTCCTGGGCTTTCCTTCCTCCCCTTCCCATACCTGTAGCTGCTGCTGGCTCCCCCAGATGGCTGACAGAGGCAAGGAGGTGGGGGCAGAAGAGAAGGGAGAAGGGGTTTGTGTGCAGCTGGGCTGGTGTGGTTCCCTGAGGTCAGCAGATGCCCTTGTTATGACAGCTGCGCCCATGCTGGCTCCACCTGCCGTGCCTGCGGGAACCTCCTGTGGTTCCTGCCCTGCCTGCTGGGCGCCTCCTCCTGTGGTTTGCCCACGGGGGCAGCACACGCTGGCTGAGCTGTGGGCTGCACTCAGCTCTGGCTCCAGTTGCCTTCTTTCTGTAGCAGGATTTACCTGTCCTTGTTCCCCCCAAACTTTGGGGTGTAGGTCTCTTCCCATCATAGCCAATGATTGCTCTGCCCTGTGGCACTGATGGATTTGAGGGGGATTGAACCCCTCTGTGCCCATGCCTTGGGAGGGGCCCCCTAGAGTAGCGGTCGGCAAACTGCAGCTCTGCAAACTGCAACTCGCAAGCCACATGCAGCTCTTTGGCCCCTTGAGTGTGGCTCTTCCACAAAATACCGACTTCTGCGCATGGGCCACGAAGTTCCAATCACACTGTACGTGCGCGCCCGCAAGTGGTATTTTGTGGAAGAGCCACACTCAAGGGGCCAAAGAGCCGCATGTGGCTCACAAGCTGCAGTTTGCCGACCACGGCCCTAGAGAAATCAACCTTGGGTCTCGTCCTTAAGAGTCTTACAGTGTCATGGGCAGACAGGATGCGGCAAGAGGAACTATGCACAGGGTAACCCATCAAGAGACCCAGAGAGGGACCGTAGCATTTCTCTGAATGTTTAGCAGAAGGAGGGCTCATTCCAACTGGGATGTGGAAGACTTCAGGGAGAAGGTATTTTTAGTGGAAATTGTGAGCTTTTCCTGGTTTGTAGGCAGAGGTGGTGAACAGGACGCTGGCCTGGAATCTGAGCACAGGCGTGGCCCTCGCTGGCCATGGTACCCAGGACAGTGCGCTCCAGCCCTCCAGCCTCCGCTTCCTCCTCTGCGCAGGACAGAGCGCTGACGAGCACGGACTCGAGCCAGACTGCCTGGCTTCAAACTCTGCCACTTGGCTGTGTGCCCGTGGGCAAATCATGTAAGGTAGCTAACTGTGCCTCAGTTTCCCTATCTGTAAAATGGGGGTGATAATAGTAAATTCCACGAAGGGTTGTTGTGAGGATGAAGTGATAAGTGTGGAACACTTCGAATGGTGCCTGGCACACAGCACGTGCTCTCTGGCCACCATGAGATTGGCATCGTCCATGGAGAGGACAACATTAGGGTTGTTGTAAAGATTAGGGATTAGGGGATCAAAGCCTGGCACACAGTAGGCCTTCAACACAAGACAGTTCTTCTTGTCATTATTAAAATGCAGGTGAGTACAGAATTAGAAGCACAGAGAAAGGCCTCCCAGTAGTGGGAACAGTGCAAGGGAAACAAAGACAGGAGGCAGGAATGTGCAGCGTGTGAGGACGGAACAGAAGGTAATGTAGTTCAGAACCTCAGCAGATGCAGGACAAAATCTTTCTGCTGGTTTCTCAGCTGCCTGTGGACTCTCAGGATCCATTTAAAAAGGCCAGTTTCCATCAGCAAATCTCCATGGCTGTCTTCCTTTTCTCTGCAAACAGGCCTGCTGGATGGTCTGCACCTCATCTCTCCAAGGATGGGGACCTTCTGCTTCCCCCTGGGGCTCCTGTTTGGCTCTGTGCTGCTGGTGGCCTCGGCCCCGGCCCCTCTCGAGCCTCATAGCTGCAGTGACAAGGAGCAACAGCTGACCGTCAGCCACACCTACAAGATTGATGTGCCCAAGTCTGCCCTGGTCCAGGTGGAGGCTGACCCTCAGCCCCTCAGTGATGAAGGGGCCTCGCTCCTGGCCCTGGGAGAGGCTGAGGAACAGAATATCATCTTCAGACACAACATCCGCCTGCAGACACCACAGAAGGACTGCGAGCTGGCAGGCCTTGTCCAGGACCTCCTGGCCCGGGTGCAGAAGCTGGAGGGCGAGATGGCGGAGGTGAAGGAGCGGTGTGACGTCCAGCGTTGCTGCCAGGGAGCTGCCGGTGAGCTCACCTTTTGGTACTCATTCAACAAAAACTTAGTGAGCACCTTCTGGTGCCAGGCTTTCCACCAGCCCCATGAGCACTCTTGAGTCTAGTGCATTCCCACCCCTCAATCTGGGTTTCCCCGGGAGACCTCATCGCTGGCACTAGCTCCAGGGGCATCTGCAAGCGGATCAGGAAGTGAGTCGGAACTCCTGGTTCAGGCTTCCAGGTGAGAAGGCTCCTGGGTGCTGTTTTGCCAGTGGGCCAATCCCTTCTATAGGGAATGCAGTGGAGTTGAGAGGACAGAGCTAGTAGGACTGGGACAAACCCAGGTCTGCCACTTCTTAGCTCTATGACCTTTGGGCAGATTCCTACGTTTCCTGAACTGTCCAGTGAGGATAATTCTATCAACTAGTCTGAGAACTACAGATGATGTATTTGAGATTCCTGGCCCATAGTAGAGAGTCAGCCAATTGTTTTTTAAAAAATTCTAGCAAGTAGCCCACTGCACATGTCATTAGTAAAAATCTCCCCTTCCCAGGCATGACTGCTTAAGGGAAGGTTGGCCATTCTTTTACCCTCCCTCAGCAAGTTTGCTGGTGGTCTGGTGAGAGAGGTGGGGAGGGAAGGGGCTGGAGTTAAGGAAGACATAATCTAACTAGAACTTGGCACTCAGTTAAGACAGGCCAAAGTGGGCTGGGTGGAGGAAGGCAGAGCATTCCCTTCAGGAGGCTGAAGGAGATGGGGTAGCTGGGTTGCTGTCCCCTTGAATATATCTGGGCTTCCTGCAAAAGAAGAAAGAAAAAAAAATTGTTTCAATTATAGTTTACATTCAATATATTCTGCATTAGTTTCAGGTGTACAGAATAGTGGTCAGACAATCATATACTAAGGTGTTCCCCCCACCTCCCATATCTCCAGTACCCAATGGGCACCATGCATAGTTATTGCAATACTAGAGGCCCAGTGCATGGATTCGTGCACTGGTGGGGTTCCTCGGCCTGACCTGCACCCTCTTGCAATCTGGGACCCCTCGGGGGATGTCAGAGAGCTAGTTTCGGCCTAATCCCTGCAGGCCAGGCAGAGGGACCCCACCGTTGTACGAATCTGTGCACCAGGCCTCTAGTATGCATATAAGATCTTTGGTTAATCTCTTCCCGCCCTCCCCCTTCCCCTTTCCCTCTGAGATTCATCAGTCTGTTCCATGTTTCCATGTCTGTGCATCGAGCATCTGCCCCCTGGTGGTCATTGCATGTCATAGCTACTGGATGGTTGGCCCTCCACCAGTTGCTTAGACTTTTATATATATAGATTACTTACTATAGTTCCTATGCTGTACTTTATGCTCCCATGCCTATTTTATAATCACCAATCTGTACTTCTCAATCCCTTCATTTTTTTTATTTAACCTCCCAGGCTGATCCAAATAATAAGTGGCCCTCCCCATGCATTTCTATTGCCTGAAGAAATTGCTCTGGTGAAGAGCACCCTTATAAGCGGGACACAGAACTAGACACTTGGAGGCTGCCAGGAATTGCCCCTGGGGAGTCTCCATGGTGGAAGTGTTTTTAGGAAGGAAAGCAGGTGTTCTGAGAAAGGGGCGGGGCGACTGGCCCACCCTCGGACTGCCCCTTGCTGTCTAGGGTCAGAGGGGGATCCTGGCTAATCCCTCCCCCCACCCTCACCCCGTGCCTTCTGGGCTGTGGGGTAGCTTCTGCAGGTCCACTTTTCCGGGCTTCAGTGTGGGCTCACTTGCCAAGGGCCTGGCCTCGCTGGTCCAGCCGCCTGCAGCCAAGATAAGCCAAGCTCCCGCGCAGGCTGGAGCCAGGGCCCCTCAAGGAGAGAACTAAAGGCTGACCGCCATTTAGAGGGGAGGGAACCCGGGATTCACGGGAGCACTGGGGGTGGGGCGGGGAAGGGGAGGCTGGTTCCTTTGCAGAGGAGGAAACGTCTGCAGCTTTCACGGGCCCCAGTCTGGCCCAGGTTGGAAGGGTCGGACCCCTACCGTCCTCAGAGAAAGAGCTCTTCGGGTCGCCAGGGAAGGAGGCCCTCACGCTCCGCCCTCACCCCCGCCTTTCCTCTCCCTGGCAGGTCAGGGCGGCCAGTGCAGCGGCCACGGGACCTTCTCCCGGGAGACGTGCGGCTGCCGCTGCGAGCAGGGCTGGGAGGGTGCCGCCTGCGAGGTGCCCGCCTGCCCCGGCGCCTGCAGCGGCCACGGGCGCTGCGAGGACGGCCGCTGCGTGTGCGCCGAGCCCTATGTGGGGGCCGACTGCGCCCACCCCGCCTGCCCCGGGAACTGCAGCGGGCAGGGCGTGTGCGTGCGCGGTCGGTGCCAGTGCCACGCGGACTTCACGTCGGAGGACTGCAGCGAGCGGCGCTGCCCCGGCGACTGCAGCGGCCACGGCTTCTGCGACACGGGCGAGTGCTACTGCGAGGAGGGCTTCACCGGCCTGGACTGCTCGCAGGGTGAGAGCGCCGCCCGCGCCCCGCCCGCCGGGCTGTCATTTAACACTTTTTTTTTTTTTTTAAATTACCTTCTTTTTCTTTCTTTCTTTTTTTTAATGTTTAAAGTATTACAAATAGTAGTACATATGTCTCCTTTTTCCCCTATTGACCTCCCCCGGCTTCCCCTCCCCCCACCCCCCCACATGCCTTCACCCCCACCCCCACCCCCTAGTGTTTTGTGTCCATTGGTTATGCTTATGTGCATACATACAGTCCTTGGGTTGGTCTCTTTCTCCTCTGCAGGGGCTCGGCCTCTAGCCCACCTCAGATTTGCCTGGAGGGCTTGTTCAAGCGCAGGTGGTTGGGTCTGAGAATTTGCATTTTTTTAAAAAAAATATATATTTTTATTAATTTAAGAGAGGAAGGGAGGAGAGAGAGACACATCAATGATAAGAGAGAATCATTGATCTGCTGCCTCTGCACGCCCCCTACTGGGGATGAAGCCCACAACCCAGGCATGTGCTCTTGACCTGGAATCTAACGGAGACTTCCTGGTTCATAGGTAGACGCTCAACCACTGAGCCACACCAGCTGGGCCTGAGAATTTGCATGTTTAACAAGTTCCCAGGTGATGCTGATGCTGGTTTGAGGACCATTGGTCTTAGGTGATGTGTGTGTGTGTGTGTGTGTGTGTGTGTGTGTGTGTGTCAGGTCCAGCAGATGTATCTTCCACACCCACACCTGTTAATGATAGTGTATAGTAGGTGCGCAACCAGTACTAACTGTGTTCTACCCCTCTTTCCTCACCTTCTCCATCCTGTTCCTGCTCCCCACACAGTGGTCGCCCCCCAGGGCCTGCAGCTGCTCAAGAGCACGGAGGAGTCCCTGCTGGTGAGCTGGGAGCCTTCCAGTGAGGTGGACCACTACCTCCTCAGCTACCACCCCCTGGGCAGGGAGCCCTCCCGGAAGCAGATACAGGTGCCCAAGGAGCAAAACAGCTACGACATCCTTGGTTTGCTGCCTGGGACCAAGTACATAGTCACCCTGCACAACGTGAAGAAAGGGGTCCCCAGCAGCCCCCAGCACCTGCTGGCCACCACAGGTGAGGGAGCAGCCCGGTGCCCAGATTGCCCAGGAGAGGTGCTGTTTCGAACGTTTTCCTGCATTGGTCCCCGCCAGTCCCCTTCCATGCTGTCCCCTGATTTGGGGCTGAAACACAGCTGCTGCAATCCTGGCTTCCGGAGGAAGTCTCAGTTCTGGCTCCCTGCTTTCTGCTCACCAAATATTGGGTCCTCCTGGCTGGTGACAGAGCCTGCTGAATTGTGGGACCCAAGGGGTCTTCTCCCCCTGATTGCCCTGCACCCACACACAAGCAGCCACACACCTGCATCCCCAGGTCCTCACTGAGCCTCTGAGGCCATTCAGCAGGTTGAAGTTGGGACAAGAGAGGTTCTTCTGAGCCACCTGTTAGATTTCTCTCAGCAGGAAAGAAAGGGGAGAAATAGGTCATTGAAGAAAGTGTAATGAAAAGGTTATTTACAGAGGTGTAGGCAGGGTTTGGATGGTCTAACACCCTAGGGCCAGCATCAGTGGGGATCCACCCCAGGCTGAAGGGGCAGGAGGTGGGAGTTGGTACTGGGACCCAGAGAGCTGGGAGAGGCTGTCCAACGAGTTGCTTTAGGTGAAGGGAGGCAGGCCGTCCACTGTGCCCCCCGGAAGGGAGTGAAGGAGACCTCTCTTGCCCTCTGATCTTCTTGTGACTCTCACTGTTCCCTTGCCCAACCAGAAGCCAGGGGGCAAGGGAACCTGGCTAACACAGGTCATAGAGGTCGTAATCTGGGATACAGAGCAGGATGGGGGTTGTCTGGAGGGATAAGCGGAGTCTACAGGGCACCACCGAACGCTACGAAAATGTTTGCAAGGACCAGCATCGCTACTTACTCTTCAGAAATTCTCATGAAAGGACTTAAAGCTGCTTAGACATTCAAGGGCGTGGAGAAACCTTGTTGTTTGAGTGGTTATGATTCATTCCTTCACTCTACATATTTTATTGAACATCTACTGTGTGCCAGGCACTGTTCTAGATGCTAATAAAAATGAGCTGCCTCCAGCCTTCCCTAAACTCCTGGGGAGACATCCAGGGAGACCCAGATGGATGGGCCTTTGGCACACTGTGTCTTTGCAGAACATCTGGCTGCCTGTCCTCTTTGGTGGTGGGGCAGGGGTGGCTCAGTGCTGCAAAGGGCCGTGAGGGACTTGTCATCCTGGGAGCACAATGTGTGAATGCCTTTGTCAACACCCTCCAGCCAATGACCCCTCTTGGAACATCCCTGTAGTTGAACAAGTTGCATTTATCAACTGTTGCAGCAGGGGGAGAACGCACGCACTGGGGGACGGTGGGCATCTTAGTTGGAGAGTGTCAGAGAGACTGGTATAGAATGTGGGCTGTGTTTGGTGGTTTGGAAGGATTCGGGGAAGCATGCTGTCAGGAAATGGGATGATTCTATGATTGGCATCTTGGTGATTCTTACCTAGAAAGGGGCAACCCAGAGGGAGGCTAAAGCTGTGATTGCCACAGAAGCAGCAGTCACTTAGGAGAGAGGTTTGTTTGGTCTTTTTGTGGTTTGGACATTGTTCATGGTTTTGCCTGTGTTCAGACATGCTCACGAATGGTCTTGTTTTGGTCTTGACCTGTCATGGCTGCAGAGTGGCTTGTCCGATATTGACGTTATGTTCAATGGGAGAACACAAGGCCTACATGTGCGAGCCAGGCCGGCTCCCAGCTCTCAGCTGCTCTTTCCTCCTCCCCGCTCTGTCACTGCCTCTGCCTTCAGACAGAACAGTGCTCAAAGCCCCGAAGACAGACATCTGTTCTGATGTCTTAGCAGCCCCTCTTGGCTCCTTGCTCTGGGGACTTGTAAAATGTGGCTGTGAAGCTTGTCTTTCTGTCTAATCCGATTCAAGTTAAACCCATTCTCATTTGCTCCTCAGGGGAGCCTCAGTCAGAGAGATGCTCGACCCCTAAGAATCGTGCACATTGCCATCACATCCCTGCTGTTTCGTTTGTGAGCTGCAGGACCTTCTTCACCACTCCCGCCCTGCTCCTTCAAGGGACTGCGTGGGGAGGGAGAGCCTGCAGGCTAGGCAGGCAGGTGGGAGCCGGGGATGGGGGTGCCTCAGAGGGAAGGCTCTGGAGGCTCTTTGTCTCTAACACAGTGAACCACAAGTATTCAGAGCCGAGGGGCCTTGAGACCACTGAGTGAACTGCCCACTCACAGATTCTTTTTCCCACGTCCTTGACAGGGGGCCCGTCAGCTGGGGTGGGAGCACCACCAAGGCAGGGAAGGTGGGGTTGGGACTGAGAAAGGGGGCAAGGCTGAGAGTCTGGGGACTTGTCTCCCAGGCAGGCTCATCAGCTTGGGGTCTGGCGATTGGAATTCAAAGTGCCCCTAAGACCCCAACCCCTCTTCACCACTACCCACAGTTCTTCCCTTAGAGCCACTTTGGCGATCCATTCTTTTGTGTTAATCATTAAATTCTTTTCTTTTCTGAATGGAGGGGTAAAGATCAGCCATTCACACTTTCCTATGAATGAGTGTGTACAGTGCCCGCCCCCTGCCCCTGCTCTGTCACAGGATGGACAGGGTGGGCAGCCAAGGATACCTGGGACTTGGTGGAGGTGCTAAAATTTGGTCAAAGGTGCAGGAAGGTACTCAGAAGGACCAAGTTAAAGTTGGCCTACTTTATAGTTTTGCCTTGGGTTAATCTTCCAGGCGCATTTGGGAGGTTGAGGAAGGAGGGGGTTGTGGTACCAGCGTTACACTCCAGAACATTTGAAATGCGTCCCAAACTTACATGTGTGTGTGTGGCCGGGGGCTGGGCCTCTGATCCAGGGCGAGTCATGGGGGGCAGGGGCTCTGCAGCTAGAGGCTGAGTGTTCAGGTCAGAGCTGGCTGAACCCTGAGCCGAGTGGATGAGAGGGCTGCGTGGTCCGGATGGGATGGGGTGGGGTGAGATGGGTAGGGTGGGATAGAGGGTGGGGTGCGGTGGGGTGGGATGGGATGGAGTGGGGTGGGGAGGGGTGGGGTGGGGTGGAGGGTGGGGAGGGGTGGGGTGGGGTGGAGGGTGGGGTGGGGTGGGACGGGCACTGGAGGCTTTCCCTAAACAGAGTCCATCCTCCTCCGTGTGCACACCAATAGTTTCTTTGCTGCCTGATGGTCCTAGGACACCTGTTGAGGACTGTGTGCAGGGCTGCAGCCTGCTCGCTGTATGTCAAGAAAGGGAGCTGAGCTGGTAGCCAGGGGCCTGGCACGGAGCTGCCGGCCCTCCCTCCTCTTCACTGCCTTCTCCTGCCATCCCGCCTCTGCCCTAGATCTTGCTGTGCTTGGCACCGCGTGGGTGACAGACGAGACGGAGAACTCCCTGGACGTGGAGTGGGAGAACCCCCCGACCGAGGTGGATTATTACAAGCTGCTGTACAGCCCCCTGACGGGGCAGGAGGTGGCCGAGGTCTCGGTGCCCAAGAGCAACCATCCCAAGAGCCGATATGACATCACGGGTAAGAGCCAGCACTGGGATGGGAGGGTTTGCTGTGGATGCTGAGGCAGGGACAGCGTGTGCACAGCGGGTCCTGGGGCCTTAGGAATCCCTTGAACCCTGACCCCGGAAACTCCCAGATGTGAGCCCACTCTGGAAGCCCGAGGACTCTGCTCCAGCATCCCAGAGCGACTCCAGAACCTCAGAGTAACTCCAGAATCCCAGAGCCCCTGCTTAACAGATGACTCATCCAACATGCTCATCCCGTGTCTCACCCAGTCTGTCTCGGGGATATGAGAGCGCACAAACTTTCCTTTTGGAAAAATGTGTGTGTGTGTTGTGTGTGTGAGAGAGAGATAAAAAGGAAGAGACAGAGAGAGAGAGAGAGGGAAGGGAAGGGAAGGGAAGGGAAGGGAAGGGAAGGGAAGGGAAGGGAAGGGAAGGGAAGGGAAGGGAAAGAAATTGATGGAGATAATTTTTTCAGCATAATCCATGGAAGGAGTTGCTGGGTGGCTGGGCTCGGGGAGGTCCTGTCCCAGATGCCCGAGCTAATGCTGTGAGAACAGGAAATCAGAGGCTGCTAGGGGAACAGACCATGCAGGGCTGGGTTATGTGTGTGACACCAGCGCCCTCTTTAAGAAAAGCAGTAAGGCAATCATGAATACCCAATTCATCACGTGGCTCCAGCTGGGGTCTGCTCCTCCGTCTGCTCCGAGTTCCATGTTGAGTGGCCGTCTTGGGGTCCCCACTGTGCAGTGAAAACCAGGGTCTCGCTCACACTGCTTTTTGCCTGCACTTGCCACCAGAGTCTGAGAGTTTGTGCCATGAGGAACAATCACTCAAGTTGGTGCTACAGAGAAATAACATAAGGCAGAGAAAAGAAATAAAGGGGGGGGGGGAATTAGGTTAATTATTACAGCGAGAAGGAAAGAAACATTTGAGGAAAAGGATTGTTAGGGGCAGAAAAAGATTGGGCTGTAAATACACTGGGAAGTCAGTGCTCGGTGGTGCACTGCGTGTGTGTGTGTGTGTGTGTGGGGGGGGACGGGAAACTCCCTCTCACCCCTCTGCCCCATCCCCACTGAAGGATAAGCCCCCCCTTGGTGCTCAGTGCTGGGGCCCCACTGGTCCTGCATCTCTTTACCTGCCTTACGTGGATTAGTCTGTGGGTGGGAAATCCTGGCTCCGGAGCCAGTACTCAGACCCAGCACTGGCTGCTTGTTTCCAGGTCTGCAGCCCGGGATGGACTATAAGATCACAATTGTCCCCATGCGAGGAGACCTGGAGGGCAGGCCAATCTTCCTGAATGGCAGGACAGGTAAGAACTGCCTGGAGGCACCGGGAGCTTTTCTCACATTTGTCTTCTGATGTTTTTCTCAGCTGACTCCCATCTGGGCAAAACTCTGGGATTTGTGTGTAGAGATAGTCTATCTTTGTGTCTTCCTTTGTGTCCTGAAGTCTGTTTTGGGGGGCAAAGGGCTGTTGGATTCAGATTGCAGAAACCTTTCAGATCACACTTTTAAAATTTACTATTATTATTATTATTATTATTATTATTATTAAAGGGCTTATCTCGCTCCTCTTGAAGCCGTCTCTCAGCGTAGGGTTCAAGCAGAGGCCAGTGTCCACCTGTCTGGGTGGTGGAGACAACCTCTTGCGTGTGTAAACTGTGGAACGAGGTCACCCGGAGGAACTAGATCTTGAGCATCCGTGATCTTGACCAGCCAAATGACTTCTCTAATTTTTCTTTTTCACATATTTTTACGAAGAAATTGATGGCCCAACCAATGTGGTCACTGATCGAGTGACTGAAGACATGGCGGTGGTGTCCTGGGAACCCGTCCAGGCTGTCATCGACAAGTACATGGTGCGCTACACCTCCGCTGACGGGCAGTCCTGGGACACAGCGGTGCCCAGGGAGCAGAGCAGCACAGTCCTCACGGGCCTGACGCCAGGGGAGGCGTACAGAGTCCACGTGTGGGCCGAGCGGGGCGGCCAGGAGAGCAAGAAGGCCAACACCACGGCCCTGACAGGTATGGACGTAGCAGGATCCTCGCGTCAGGGGGTGAAGCATCCATCTTATATAAAAACTGCTGTTTGAAATTTTAACCCTGCTATTTCTGGCTCCTGTAAATGCTTGCTGGCTTAAATAATAAGGAAAATAAGACTACTCCCATTTCAGAGAGGCCATTAAACCTTCTCCAGATGAAATTATCAGTGCTGGCGTCAGGCCAAGCCTTGGTCGAGGTCTCAAAGCGCCAGCACATAGGGCCCTTTAAGAACCTGCAAAGGAGCCGAACCGGTTTGGCTCAGTGGATAGAGCGTTGGCCTGTGGACTGAGGGGTCCCGGGTTCGATTCCGGTCAAGGGCATGTACCTTGGTTGCGGGCACATCCCCAGTGGGGGGCGTGCAGGAGGCAGCTTATCCATCCTCTCATCGATGTTTCTAACTCTCTATCCCTCTCCCTTCTTCTCTGTAAAAAATCAATAAAAATATATTTAAAAAAAGGAACCTGCAAAGGGAACCGGAAAAACCCCATATTGGGGTGGGGAGACAAAGAGGATAAGATAGTATAAATACAGGAAACTTCCTGTGTGATTTCGCCCAGAATTTGAGAGGCATTTTCCTCTGGGCCCGCGCGTAATAATCATAAATGTAACTCCATCTCTCTAAGCGTTGCTTGGTTCTTCTCCGGTTTTTCTGTAACAGGAGGAAGCTGACTTTTGAATCAGGAGGCCGGTGTCCGTCGGCTGCAGCTCTTTTCTTTGTAAGGGTTGGGGTGGGGCTTGCAGAAGCAGTTTCAAACTGCATAATTATGATTTTTTTTCATTTTTAAACCTCAAACAAAAGAGACCAGTCTTTTTATTTGATATAGAAGGTCACACTTATTTGGGTTGGAATTCCATACGCAGCTCCCTCAGAGAAGGGTAACTTACTTTCTAATTTTCATTTTTTGGTTGTGAAAACTCAAAACATTTGGAAGTTGAATGCTCGTCCCAGTTTGCAGTGAAGGTACAGGCACTTCGCATGTGAACTGGAGCTCCCTTTCAGGTGTGGGGATGGTTTGTGTCCTGACTCAACACTCACCAAACTACCGATTCTGCCCTGGGGCTCTCAGAAGCCATGAGCTCCCCATACTCCACCCAGCGCTCTGCTCAGTTCTGGCCGGTGTCCCGAGACTGCCTGGCATACCCAGGACATTCTTTCCGCTTATACCCTCCTCGGCACTATCCCTGGGTTCCCAGAAGCTGGATCCTGGAGAACACTCTAGGCTTCCAGCACTTGACAGGAAATCATGGAGAGAGATTCTAACCCAGGTTAATCACATATACGCCCAACAGATTCTACAAGTAGGGTTGTTTCTATCAGCACAGACCTCAAATGCCATCAGTTAGAATCTTCTTTTTTTGACCACAGACATAATGTTTTTGTTTGTTTTCTAATGTGTTTGTTTTTTTTTTAAAATTGATTTTTAGAGAGAAAAGAAGAGGGAGAGAAAGATAGAAACACCAATGAAGAAAGAGAATCATTGATCGGCTGCCTCCTGCACACCCCACACTGGGAATCGAGCTTGCAACCCGGGCATGTACCCTGACTGGGAATTGAACCTTGACTTCCTGGTTCATAGGTTGATGCTCAATCACTGAGTCATGCTGGCCAGGCGGCATAATGTTTGCAGTGGAAAGAACTGGCAGCTCCTATTTCCAGGATAATTTTCTTCCCCAAAACAATATTAGAGCAGATGTTGAGATTTATTGAAGTAGAATTTCTTTCAGGTACAAGGAGTTGGAAACTGAAAGAGCGTTTTCTATAAATTCAGTGGAAAGGAGAAAAAGACCAATTCTTTTTATCCAAAGGCAACTTGTGGAAAAAGTTTACAAAGTTGAGACTTTATGGTGGCTTTGTCTGCACACCCTACTTCTCATGAAATGCAATTAGACCATTCTTGAAATTTCAGACCACTTGTTTAATTAAACCCTCAAGTTTTCTCAATCATTTGCATTTAACAGACTCTGAAATTTATCAAGGTCATCATTTGGGCAACCTGGCCTTTCACGAGCCAGAGAGTTGCTAAATGCTGCACTCTTTTCTTTCTCTTAAAGAAATTGACAGCCCCCAAAACCTGGTGACCGACCGGGTGACGGAGACCACGGCCACCATCTCCTGGGAGCCAGTGCAGGCCATCATCGACAGGTACATGGTGCGCTACACCTCCGCCGATGGAGACACCAAGGAGGTCCCGGTGGGGAAGGAGCAGAGCAGCACCGTCCTGACGGGCCTGAGGCCAGGCGTGGAGTACACGGTCCATGTGTGGGCCCAGAAGGGGGACCGGGAGAGCCAGAAGGTCGACACCAAGGCCCCGACAGGTAACAAAAGAGGTGGTCAGTTGGAGTTGAATTTTGAGCACATGGTACCAAAGACATGGCCTGAGTTGAGAGACTGCAAAGCAAGTCTTAACGCTCAAACAGGACAGTGAGTCTAGTGCTTATCTCCCTGAGCTGCTCTTTCCGGCAGCTCTGAGCTGGTCATAAAAGCCTCTACCTACTAGAAGAGACATAAAGTTGTGCAGTAGCAGTGTTTTTAGCAGACTCAGTGGAGACGTTCAGAGGATGTGGCCATTGCAGTGCTGGTGGTAATACTTTCAGAATGATCACCTGTAAAGTAGCCCTTGATAAACTATAAATTAGGTACCCTGAATGCCATGGCAGATGTATGATGGATTGTTTTGGTGTGCCATAATGCTGCAAAGAAGACATCATTGGCGGGAGCTGAAAGCCAAGAAAGTATGTCAGGTTTATAATGAGTGGTCCTCTGGAATTGAGAACGAGGGGTGACCTTTGCCCTCGATTCCCTCTCAGGGAGAGACTCAGAATGGGAATATCATTCCTTGTGCCAACAAAGCTCCAGACGATGAGATCATGGAGATGTGTTGGTGGGTATCTCTACCGTGACTTCAAAGCTTAAACTTTCCTAAATATTTGCTTAAGAAATCGACAGCCCAACAAACCTGGTGACCGACCAGGTGACGGAGACCACGGCCACCATCTCCTGGGAGCCGGTGCAGGCTGTCATCGACAGGTACATGGTGCGCTACACCTCCGCCGATGGAGACACCAGGGAGGTTCCGGTGGGGAAGGAGCAGAGCAGCACCGTCCTGACGGGCCTGAGGCCAGGTGTGGAGTACACAGTCCACGTGTGGGCCCAGAAGGGGGACCGGGAAAGCAGGAAGGCCGACACCAAGGCCCCGACAGGTAATAGAGAGTTGTTCTTCGGCTTCATACTTTGTTCTTGTAAAGATAAATGGTGATCAGTCCCCTCCACCCACTGTTCCTCCCATTGTGTATTTCCTTTGTGATCAGTCACTAAATTATTTCTTCTTGAAAGGGAAAAATAGGAAGCGGCTTATATGTTAGGATCTGTGAGCTAAGTACTTTTGGGCAATGGCTTTTGCTGTGATCTCTTTGGAACAAGAAGGGTTATTGTTTTCTTGGTGAACAAGTCCTCCTGGGCACTTTGTGCACTGTTCTGAGGATCCTACGGTTAAAGTAATATTCAAGAAGAGTTCATACTTTTTAAATATTTTCATCTCTGTTCCCCGCCCCTCTGCTCTGTCTCTGGGCTAGAAGCCAGCTCCTCTGATTCTGTGTCTGGGCCTCATTCTACTGTGTTGCCTTCTTGAAGATCCAAGAGTCCAGCCATGCACAGAAGGTCTCTGTTCATGACACAACTGAAAACCTGCGTATGGGATGGGGAACCTTAACAACAGGAAGCTGTCTCACCCCAAGCAACATGCCATGAGATCTCAGTCTGCTAATAGTGTTTATTGATCAGCATTTTCCTTTCAGACATTGACAGCCCCCAAAACCTGGTGACCGACCAGGTGACGGAGACCACGGCCACCATCTCCTGGGAGCCAGTGCAGGCCATCATTGATAGGTACATGGTGCGCTACACCTCCGCCGATGGAGACACCAGGGAGGTTCCGGTGGGGAAGGAGCAGAGCAGCACTGTCCTGACAGGCCTGAGGCCAGGTGTGGAGTACACGGTCCACGTGTGGGCCCAGAAAGGGAACCAGGAGAGCCAGAAGGCTGACACCAGGGCCCCGACAGGTAAGGGAGCGTTGCTCTTGGGGAATGTAAGACCTGTCACACTAAGTGTATGGGTGGTTAATTTTTTTTTTCATCCCTGACACTGGTCGAATCCATGATTTATGGAGAGAAGAATGGTGTCCCGTTATAATGGACTGTACCCATCATGCCCACTCCCTTTTACCTGCTTTCCTTACAAGTCAGGGCCTCATGGCTGTCTCCAAGCAATGATTTGCCGTGATGGGCACATTGAGCCACATGAATCTTCTGTTGTGGACCGTGTTGAGGGTCCCCTACTGAGTTTGTGAGTGGGAACAGAAAAGGAAAACCCAATGTTGTTTATATTAATATGTTGAAAATTTAACTTCAAAAAGTAGACTTTATATCTACCAGAGCAAGCTGATGTTTGTGGTTTGCTTTACCGCGAATGAACAATATGATGATTCTGGCTTTGAGAATAAGGGTAGCTTCTATGTTATATTCCTATCCTATGAGAAAGAGATGAATGACCATATTTCTGTATGGAGATTTAACTAGCAAACTAGTGTTCTGAGTGAATCTATGATATTATAAAGAACATTAAAACTAGGTTTTAATTTTTGCCGATTCGTTTAGCAATACGGATTGAGCACTTTCCATTTGCCCTGTCCTCTATTAGGCAGTGAGAGCCCTGAGGGTTTAGGACACATCCCTCTTCCTCTAGGAGCTTCTGTGTGTGCCTTGCTATTAGAATATTCTTGTATGAAATGGGAGGTCTTCATTGATAGGATGCTAGAAATGATATTATTAGCTGCTGTGAGCAAAGCCTGTGTCTCCCTTTAGACCTGACGCTCTAACTAACACCATTGTGTGTACAGGGTGGGAGTGTGACATACGCTTACTAAATGAGTAAAGAGATTTGTTTTGCTAAACTCTTAGTAGAGGTAATGGCGTAGATTTTCAGAGTTTGGTCTACTGTGCTTTCTCCTTGAGGAGCCAAAGTCTATCTGGGAAGAGAAGATATATGTCCAGGAAGGAGTTAGAGCATATGAAATGGAAAAACCACAAAATATGAACATTTTTCGCCCCAAGCAAAATAGCCACTAGTTTGATCCATTAATAGTGCATAGTGATCAGCATTTTTTATTTCTAGACATTGACAGCCCTCAAAACCTGGTGACTATCCGGGTGACGGAGACCACGGCCACCATCTCCTGGGAGCCAGTGCAGGCCATCATTGATAGGTACATGGTGCGCTACACCTCTGCCGATGGAGACACCAGGGAGGTTCCGGTGGGGAAGGAGCAGAGCAGCACCGTCCTGACAGGCCTGAGGCCAGGCATGGAGTACACGGTCCACGTGTGGGCCCAGAAGGGGGACCGGGAGAGCAAGAAGGCCAACACCAAGGCCTCGACAGGTAACAGCAGGGAGGAGAAAAACAAACTAGGGTCATCACTATGGATTGATCTGTTGGGATCTGTGATGAGGTTATTGTGATGAGGGACTCTGGTGTGTTTTAGGAGAGTTTACTGTAAAAAAAACTTCATTTACTTAAAGAAAAAACAGAGCAATCTCATGAATATCTTTAAACTCTTTCCCAAAGCCTGTGTTATTAACCACTGTGCTACTCAGTTATAGGCAATTATAGAGAACAAGTTAAACCAATATAAAATTTCTACACCACTGGATTAAAGAAGTGTTCTGTGGCAAGATATTTTATGTAGGTTTGACTTAATAGATGGTGTGTAGTTTGAAAGAACAAGTATTGTCCATGACAGCTGGAGCTCTATGTTCATTTCTACATGAATTAAATTTTCTAAGTGCCAGGCTTGGGATATAGTGGTGAACAAAACAAATATGATTCCATTATATGATTCTAATTATCTTGAAATCCAGTGGGAAAGATGGACCATCAGCAAACAAACAAATTTCTATTGTAAATTATAAGTTCTGTGAAGGACATGAACATGGTGTAGGTATAAAGAATGACAGGGTAGGGATATTTCTTAGATGGTATGGAGTAATAGTTAATAATGTTGACAGAAATATCCAAATAACAGTTGCTTAAATAAGAAATAAGTTCATCTCTTTCTTTTGGAATGGTCAGAGTGCAAGTTGGCCAGGGCTGGTATGGCAGAGGACCCAGGTTCCTTCCGTATTGTTGCTCAGTCATCCTTCAGGAGTTGCCTTCATCTATATTGTCATCACATAACCTCACTCCAGCTTGTGGAAGGGGGATGAGGAAAGGAAAGGACATGAGAGGAACATTGTAGGTGTCAGTTTTTCTCACAATCCATTGGTCAGATCCAAACTCCAGACATGGTGCCAGACCTTAAGACAAGGGAAGCTGGGAAATGAAGCCTTTTACTGGATGGCCACATGCCAAATGTAAACTTCTTTTATACTGTCCTTTCTAACCTACATGTGGTTATATTACATTTTAATGAATTAAAACTAGAATAAAAAATATTTCCTCAGTTGGACTAGCCACATTTCAAATGATCAATAGCCACATGTGACTAATGGCTACTAAATTGGACAATGTAGATAAAAGAGTATTTCCATCAGTACAGAGGGATCTTTGGATAGTATGCTTGTAGAAGGAGAGGAGAATGGATAGTGGGGATAACTAGACATTTCTGGCCAAGGGAACAGTATGTGCGATGGCTCTAAGCTGCACCAGCATGCAATGCTGAAGAACTGAGTGGCTGTTGGTGTTGCTGGAGCGTGGAGAGCGAGAAAGAAAGTGGCCCAAGATGAGGTGAAAAGAGGCAAGAAGCAGATCATACAGGGCCACATGCTATATTTATTGGAAGAGTGACATGATGTGATATTCATTTTAAAAAGGTTATTCAGACCATAGTGTGAAGAATGAATGAAAGAGACGGCAGGTGGAAGTGGGAAGAGTAGTAAAGAGGCTATGGTAAAAGTCTGGTGAGAGACGATGATGATTGGCACACGGGTGATGGCAGTAAGGTAGAGAAACGGGGATCTCTGGGCACATATTTTGGAGGTGATGACAGGGTGTGTTGATGGGTGAGATGTGGGGCAGGATGAATATGCGGGATGAAGTATGATCTGTGTTGGGGCATCATTTTCTGAGAGGTAAATGGCTTTGGGGAGGAACATGAAGATGTTTAGCTATGTAAGCTTGGATACTTGTGACCTATTTTGGTTAATTAAGTGATTTATTTTTTGATTCCACACATATTCATTGAGTGTCTAATACTGGCCAGGCACTGTGGTAGATAAGCAATTGTAGATATAGGTGGGGGCTCAGAATTGATGTTGGGGAGCCAGAAGCTTTCAGTTGGTATTTACAGTTGTGGGTATGGGTGAGATCACCTAGGGCAGTGGTCAGCAAACCGCAGCTCACGAGCCACATGTGGCTCTTTGGCCCCTTGAGTGTGGCTCTTCCACAAAATACCACGTGCGGGTGCGCACATACAGTGCGATTGAAACTTCGTGGCGCATGCGCAGAAGTCAGTTTTCAGAAAGGAGATAGACGAAACAAGTATACAAGACGAATGTGGATGGGAGAGTTGGAAGGGGTTGACCTCAGCAAACGTACCTCAATCAGATTGAGGACGTTTTTAGCAAAGGCCAACTTAGGAGTACCCTAATTAAGTTAATAACAATGTACCTACCTATATAGTTTAAGTTTAAAAAATTTGGCTTGCAAAAGAAATTTCAATCGTTGTACTGTTGATATTTGGCTCTGTTGACTAATGAGTTTGCCGACCACTGACCTAGGGAGGCGTGTAGAAGAGACTTTGGTGCCCAACAGTTTCAGGTGCTGATGGAGGAGGCTCCGAGGATGAGTCAGGGTGTTGGGAAACCAGGGGACGGTACAGTCATGAAAGCCCAGACGTGGGAGTGTTTCACGAAGGGGAGTGCGGATCAGCTCTGCCAGACACTGCTCAGAAGTAGTCAGGTGAGGATGCTGTTCACTGGACTTGGCCACGTGGAAGTTGTTGGTGACCTAGACGTACAGTTTTAGTGATGCGATGTGGAAAAGTGCGGGGCTTCGTTGAGGAGTGATGGGAGGTGAGACGTGAAGGCTTGTAGTCCTCCTGAGAAGTCTGTAGGTTAAGGGGTGCAGAGGATGGGAGTCCTAGAGCTTGCTTGTCTAGAAGCAATGGCGGCAGAGAAGAGACTGATGGTGCAGGAGAGAGGGTACGTGACTAGGAGCAAAGGCCTTGAGAAGGTGGTGGGCTCCCAGTTCAGAGTGAACAGGGCTTTTACACAAGAAAAGAATTGTTGTCTCAGTTTTAACACAAGAAAACAGTAGGCCCTTGGACAAGTCTTTCATTTCTCTGGGCTGCCATTCTCCTCCCCTCTTATTAGACAAGAAAGTTGGAAGATATGACTTCTCAGCTCTCAAATTCTGAGAAACAAGTTAACTACATATCATGAGGATAGTGAAGGAAGTTGTTTCAATAGAATTTGGGGCAACTCCTCTTGCTGCTCAGGTGACTTCCATTGTTATTCCTGTGGGAACCAGGAGAAAATTTCCATATTGGTAAACTCGATTAAGATCTAATTCCTCCCAGTTTTAATATCCAGGGGTTTGTTTCTCTGGAAAATGGAAGCCAGGGCCTTTTCGCTTCTGTCGATGGAATTGTTTTGTGTGAAAGAAGTTGAATGGAGATTTTGGGTGCTGGAGTGCTGGGATGTTCTCCCCTGGCTCTAAAAGTCAGCCTTCTCTTTTTAAAAAGAAATTGACAGCCCCCAAAACCTGGTGACCGACCGGGTGACAGAGACCACGGCCACCATCTCCTGGGAGCCGGTGCAGGCCGTAATCGACAGGTACATGGTGCGCTACACCTCCGCCGATGGAGACACCAAGGAGGTTCCGGTGGGGAAGGAGCAGAGCAGCACCGTCCTGACAGGCCTGAGGCCGGGCGTGGAGTACACGGTCCACGTGTGGGCCCAGAAGGGGGACCGGGAGAGCCAGAAGGCCGACACCAAGGCCCTGACAGGTACTGCCAGGGACCCACACAGGGAACCCTTCACACGTATCAGATGTGGGGAGGGGAGCAGGGAAGACTGTGTCACTGAGGACATTCTTCAAAGGGTTCCCTTTTTACCTTTTTGAGGTCATATGTTGACATAATGGTTCAGATGAATATGACCATAGAGGAACGAGTGTCAAAGTAAGACTGCGTGACTGTCCAAGATGGCTGTGCAAAGGCCGCCTCCCTGACCGCCCTGCCCTGCCAGTTCTCATGCTCCCACGCGCCCCCATACAGCCCTGGCTGGGTCTCAGCTCCAGCTCAGAGCACGGGGAGGCCAGGTGCCCCTGCTGTTTCTCTCTTCCAGATGGGGCCGCGGTGGAGCGTCTTCTCTCACTGTCCCCTCCAGTTGGTGATCAGGGGGTCCGATGCCTGTATTTTATGTGTGATGGGCCTCTGGTCTCACTGAGCCTCATGGCGATCAGGCCTTGGAGGTCCCAAGAAAAGGGCTGTGCCCACCCCGAGGTCCACGGGCCTCCTTAGTCTGGGCAAGGCCGTCCCCTCTGCGGCCTCATACATACCCATGGCCACTGGAGTTAGAAGTGATTTGAATTTCTTTATAATTATTATTATTACAATTAATAGGAGTTTTTAACCAAAAAAGTGACACATACTTATATAAAAATTTTCAAACTAACCGAGGTTCTATAGAAAGAAAAACAGTTGTCCACATCCCAGGCTCCCTAATAAGAGTGCTGCTCTCCAGCCCTGGCCAGTGTGGCTCAGCTGGTTGGAGTGTTGTCCCATACACTAGTACACCAAAAGGTCGTGGATTTGATTCCTGGCTAGAGCACATACCGAGGTTGCAGGTTTGATCCCCAGTCGTTCTATCCCGAATCTGGGCACATATAAGAGACAACTGATTGATGTTTCTCTCTCACATCCATGTTTCTCTCCCCCCTCCCTTCCTCTCTAAAATAAATAAAAACATATCCTCAGGTGAGGATTAAAAATAAAAATAAAAAGTGCTCCTAGAGGCAACCAATACTTTCCTCTTTCCTCCCACCCTCTCTGTCTCCCTCACTCCCTTGTTCCTTCCTTCCTCTCTTCCTTTACCTTCTCTTTGCTTCCCTCTTTGCCCATTTTTAAAGGCAGCAATTTTACCATGTTTCTGCTCCATGGACATGTGACTAAGACAGACACCTCAAGTCCATAACCCGGATGGTGGGCAGTCACAGAGGTCGCAGAGCCAGTCTAAGATATTTAAATTGCTAGGTTTTTCCTGGCCAGCGTGGCTCAGTGGTTGAGCCTTGACCTAAGAACTAGAAAGCTATGGTTCGATTCCTGGTCAGGGCACATGCCCAGGTTGTGGGCTCAATCCCCAGTGTGGGGCTTGCAGGAGGCCACCAAGTAATGACTCTCTGTCATCATTGATGTTTCTATCTCTCCCTCTCTGAAATGAAAATATATATATTAAAAATAAATAAATAAATCATTCCATCCCTGACTTCAAAGCGGGAAATTCAGTCTTTCCGTGGGATGAGGACACTAAAATCCATACCAGATGTTACGCTTTAGAAAGTCAAACCAAGCTGACATTGCAGAAATTCTACATTTGTCAAAACATCCTAAAACAACAGCTGCCTGATTTCTATTAAAATACTGCAATTCAGTTCTCAGCCGAAATGCTACTGGGTATAAAATAGCCTGGAGACATCTTTTTTGGGAACTTCGAAATTAAAATCACCTTCTATAATGACTTTTCAAAATGGAAATTTCCACTCATATCTTATTTGGTTGGGAAAACATAGTCTTCTGACCAATTACTTTGCTTTAGTTTTTCTGGTCCACCATGCACACATCCCCATGTTCCCACTGGCATTCATGTGGGAGAGTGACTGGGAACTAGAGGGAGAGCTCTGCTTTTTCTCTTTTCTCTTGCTTCCCTTTCCTTCCCTTCTCCTTCCCTTCCCCTCCTCCTCCTCCCCCTCCTCCTCCTCCTCCCCCTCCTCCTCCTCCTCCTCCTCCTCCTCCTGCTCCTCCTCCTCCTCCTTCTTCTTCTTCTTTCTTTCTTTCTCTCTCTCTCTCTCTCTCTCTCTCTCTCTCTCTCTCTCTCTCTCTCTCTCTCTCTCTCTCTTTCTCTCTCTCTCTCTCTCTCCTTTATACAGACACCCCTTCCATCCCTGCTTCTTTTTGTGCAGAGCAGGCATCTAAGGCCACACACTTAGATGTGTAAGAAATAGGACTTTATATTTCTCTGTCAACTTAATGTCCATCATAAGCCCTACACTGCTTGTTGGACATGAATCTCAGTGAATTTAGGGTCATGCTCCTTCCCCAGGGCTGATGTAAAGCTGTAATGTTTCCAGATATCCAGCCGGGGAGCCCATCCTGGGGGCACCCTGCACTCCGTCATCCTTCCTGGCAGCTGTTTGCTGAGATGCCCTGGTTTCCGTGTGCAGGGCCCTTTCGGATCTGCACTCGCCTATCGTTTCCACGCCACCGTGGGGCTCTGCCAGCTCTGAATCTAGCCTCTGGTCTAGATTGCTCCTACCCACCACCCTCTGCGGGTCTGCTGGGAAATGGGCCCCAGGGTCACTCTATCTGGGAGATAACTCACCCCAGCACCAGTTCCTTAATCCTTGTCCTTCCTATGCTTTTGGAAACAAAGGTCATAACGGGCTGGTGGCAAGGAAGAAGAGAGCCTGCGTGAAGGAAAAGACATGGGAGGGTATGTGGGCAGAAAATGTAATACTTCAAAAATTACTTCCAGCCCTAACTGGTTTGGCTCAGTGGATAGAGCGTCGGCCTGCGGACTGAAGGGTCCCAGGTTTGATTCCAGTCAAGGGCATGTACCTTGGTTGCGGGCACATCCCCAATAGGGGGTGTGCAGGAGGCAGCTGATTGATGTTTCTCTCTCATTGATGTTTCTAACTCTCTATCCCTCTCCCTTCCTCTCTGTAAAAAATCAATAAAAGATATTTTTTTAAAAAATTACTTCCATTACCTTAGTGATAATAACTGCCTGACTTTTGATACACAGACATCGACCCTCCCAGAAACTTTCGTCCGTCTGCTGTTACCCAGTCTGGGGGGATACTGACCTGGACACGCCCCTCGGCTCAGATCAATGGCTACATTCTGACCTACCAGTTCCCAGATGGCACCACTAAGGTACTGCATGCTCCTGCCTCTTCTCATGGTGCCCATGCCAGCCCCATATGAAGCAACTAACTGGGGTCAGCTTGATTGCTGGTCCCATGACAACCTGCTGATAAATGAGTTGGTCCTTACTGACCACCTGCTGTGTGCAAGGGCCAATGCGAGACACAGTCCCTGTGAACATCGGGTCTCATTTTGTAGGATTACCTTGTGCCTGCTCCCAGCTGACCACTGCATATTTGCTGACCCACATCGGCCCCATGTTATTTGTTTATCTTCCCCATAAGTATTAGCTCCATGAGGAAGGGACTTTTTGTCTGTTTTGTTGAGCGCCTACCACATATGTAGCTGCTCAGTCAAGATTTATTGAATGAATTATTAATCCTTATTTCAAAGATGCTACTTCCCACATGGAATCGGAAGGCCAGTACATTTTCAAAATTTGTCCCAATGGAAAATTGTTGTCCTCTCTCCTTGATGAGGAAGAAAGGGGAGGAGGGAAAAAGGAAAGGCACATTGATGTAATTATTGCTTCAGTGACTCCTTAGGACAGCCCTGCTAGAGGCAGAAACACAAGTTCAGAAGGAGGCCTATTGAGAAACCAGCCATCTCCCTGCCTTGCAGACATGGGGATGGTTTCACCTCCCCTCCTCACTTCTCAGCCTGGCGTGGAGTGCCCTAGTGTGGACCACAGGGCAGAGGTCCCGGGAGACTGGAGGCCCCCCCACCCCCCATTGCTGCTGCCTCATGCTGGCTCCCAGCTCCTGCGCCAGCAGGAGGCCATTCAGGAGAAGCGGCTGGGAGGCACTGGGGTCCTGGGCTGCCACAGCCCTCAGAGACAAGCACTGCTGCCTGAGAGCTGCTGGCATTGGCCCAGGGAATGTGATGGCGCCCAGGCTGCTGGTGGCGATACACTGAGTGTCGCTTCCTGTCTCCTTTGTGTGGTAGGAGGTGCAGCTCGGACGCGGGGACCAGAGGTTTGAGCTGCAAGGCCTTGAGCAGGGCGTCACCTACCCTGTCTCCTTGGTGGCATTCAAGGGTGATCGCCGGAGCAGGAATGTGTCCATCGCCCTTTCCACAGGTCCGTGGGCTCCTGCTCTCTGAACAAGACATCGTAGAGGCCGAGCCTGGGAGAGGCCAGGAGAGTCTCAGGAGAGGTGTCCGAGGGAGGGGTGTCCGCGGGAGGGGTGTCCGCAGCGGCGGTGGCCACAGAGCTGTGGGTTCTTTAGCATGGGAATGGGTAGGGTACAGATTCAGGAGAGGCCCCTCCCCGGGTGGAGAGACTAAGGAGAGGAGCGAAACGTTGGGTGCAGTTGGGCTGGGGAGGAAGAGGTGTGAAGTTGACCTTGTTTCTAGTACATCTGGAGGATTTGATGAGAGCAGAGTGAGTGAAAAGTGAAATGTGAGAGAGGAGTTGGAAGGAGCAAAGTAGTAGGTTATGAATCATTCCCAAGAGAAATGAATTAACTTAAAATAGGGACTGGCCCGCTGCCCTTCTAATGATGCTACCCTCTGCTCGGCTCCTAGTTGGTGCCCGTTTCCCACACCCTTCGGACTGCAGTCAAGTCCAGCAGAACAGCAATGTTGCCAGCGGCCTGTACACCATCTACCTGCACGGGGACGCCAGCCGGCCCCTGCAGGTATACTGCGACATGGACACGGACGGAGGCGGCTGGATCGTGAGTCACGCAAAACATGACCCTCACAAAGTATGACCTTCACACAACTGTGAGCCTCACATAAGTATAACCCTCATACAAAACATGGCCCATGCCCTAGCTGGGTTTGCTCAGTGGTTAGAGTGTCAGCCTGCGAACTGAAGGGTCCCAGGTTCGATTCAGGTCAGGGGCACATGCGTAGGTTGCGGGCTTGATCCCCGGTAGGGGGCGTGCAGGAGGCAGCCGATCAATGATTCTCTCTCATCATTGATGTTTCTATCTCCCTCTCCCTCTCCCTTCCTCTCTGAAATTAATACAAATATATTTATAAAAAACAAAAAATATGACCCTCACACAAGTATGAGCCTCACACAAGTATGACCCTTACACAAAACCTTTAGAGTAACTGAGATGATTATTCCGATTTTACAGATAAGTAAAGTGAGGCCCACAAAGGGATGTGCCCAGGCTAAGTCACACGAGTTAGTGACAAAGTGGGAACCGGATTTCAGGACTCCAGCCTCCTCCTTGATCACTGGTCTTCCTGGGGTCATGTCAGGTCACCTGAAACACATGACCTCTTTGGGGGCTCTGCCCTCTGACCTGGAGCCTGTTGTCTGGGTTTCTCATCCTGGCTCCTCAGTACAGAGGCAAGGCCGTCGGGACTTTGATTTGAGAGGATAAGGCCTGAGAGAAGACCATGTGGCGACGTTTCGATCGTGCCCCATCTGAGTGAGGTTTTATTCTCTTGGGCCATTGTCTGCTGAAAGCACATGGCCCATCTCTGATGCCGGCAGCCTGGTCCAGGGATCTGAGGCGCTGCCTTGGAGGGTTGCTGTCTGATCCTCTGTCTCCCCAGCCCCTGCTCCCTGCGCCTGAGCAGAGAGAGGCTCTCGCTGCCCCAGACCAGCACGCACTTGCCCGCTGTGCACCCGCCACTCGGGGAAGCAGAAAGCTGAGCCCATCCCACTCAAACCGCATTCATTCATGCACCCGCTCAGGGGTCTGGGAAACCAAAGACACTTGAGCAGCCACGGATAAAATAATACCATCTGATAAGCAGCAATGGAGAAAACTTATTATCCGCACAGCTGCCTCCGATGGCTGAAAGGCAGTAATTGGATTGGAAGGGCAAATTCCTGATGGATCTTTACAAATACGGGAACAGAAGGTGTCATAGGAGGTCTTCCACCTGACCAGACCCACAGGCTGCACCTGCTGCTTTTCCTCAGCACCGCTGTAGCTCTGAGCATCCTGCCCTGGAGCCCATAATCAGCTTTGGCAGGATGTTTGTACTGCCTAGTGGGCCTTCTTTGAAAGCCAGGGAAGGAGGCGTTTGTCCTGGGCAGCCTTCAGAGAGAGATCTGCCAGTGTGTCTGCCTGGGGACACCCGTGAATTTTCCACAGATATTTGAGTGCCTGCTATGAGTCCAGCACTGTTGTACCGAATCAAGAACCACAGGAGAGCCAGACAGAGCCAGGAGCTTGCCTCCTGCATCCTGCTCACGCAGAGGACCCGAGAAAATGGCTCTGCGTTCTCGCTGACCCCAGGCCCACCCGCCAGGTTGTGTGTTCTGGCTGACTCCTAAGGTGACACGTGGCCTGAGAGGCTGTAGAGTCCTCCTCAAAGCCAACACACCCTGGATGACCCGTAGGGACCCGGAAACTTCTCCATCAAACCTCTCACTGGTGTTTCCGTAGTTTGGGGCTCAAGAGTCTATTTGTCGCTGAAAGATGACCTTAGTACACTGCTCTTTCCAGTTGAGCTCTCAAGTCCTTCTACGGAGGTTCTTCACCAGCCCCGGCAGCTGAGCCCAATCTCATGCACGGGCAGAGGGCCTTGCCCCGGGGAATGGAGGCCGAGCGCAAACCTGCGGTGAACCCAGGGAGCACTTACGTGGCTCAGATATTTCCGTCTTTGTTTTCCATCTTGCAAGGTTTAAGGGCCACGTGTGAGGCTCTTTCCACAGGCATTCATTTAAGTGAGATTTTTATTTTTTTTCTCCGGTTTAGTTGTTCAGGACATCAAGTAAGTCGTAGTGTACCCTGACAGCTGGAGTGTACAACCAGACAAGAAAGGTTCCCCCCGAGATGTTTGTGCTAAGGGGCCCTTGTTTTCCCAGAATAGTTCATTAAACTAGCTCACCTCCTAGAGTGGGAACGTGATCCTCAGTGAGTCCGTTAAGGCTTCCTGATCAAGACGTCCACATGATCCCTGTGGGTTAGTTCATTGGGAATCTGATGTAATAAAATGCAAACCAACACTTACTGAGATATAATAACTTATATCCTTATATGCCAGGCTCTGGCCTCGATACTTTATGATTTATATTTTAAATATATTTTTATTGATTTCAGAGAGGAAGGGAGAGAGAGAGATAGAAACATCAACAATGAGAGAGAATCATTCATCACTCCACACGGGGGATCAAACCCTCAACCTGGGCATGTACCCTGACCAGAATCAAACTGTGACCTTCTCATTCATAGATTAATGCTCAACCACTGAGCCATGCCAGCTGGGCAATACTGTATAATTTATTATGATTCTTGACCTTGCTGAAGCCTCATTTAAGAGCATGACAAACAGGCCACCTTGGTCTAATGGTTTAGAGAAGTGAGGCTTGTCAAGGTTAACTAACTTGCTCAAGGACACAGCTGGCAAGCAGAGCACTGGGTCTCATCTAAATAGTGATGCGGAGAGCATCGGAAACATTGCCCAGAGTTTCCCTGGCCAAGCTGGAGAATTTCCTAACAAGGAAAAGAGATAAGCTCCCGTCACACTTGGGCATTGTGTTCACTGATTGGCGGAAGGGACCACATGCATTTGTAATGCATCTGTCCTGGGGGCGGGATTTGAGCCTGACCTTGTTACTGGGCATGTATTTTGATGTGGTGTTTGTGTAACTAACATCGGTGCCACATCCACCTTAGGGTTCCACTGTCTGTGACGCAGCCATAGTCCCGGGGAAGGGACTGGAACAGTCTCTGTGCTAGGAAACTGACCATGAGCCTCAGAGTGTTAAGAAATGCTTTCTGGAGGATAGACTCAGTAGAGCTGGTATCCTCAAACTTTCCAATGGAAGGGTGAGGGGATCAGTGTTTTATCCTGGCATCAGTCCCCAAACACTTAGCTGTGTGAACTTTCACATCCATAAGTGGCATCTTACGTGCTTGCCCTGCAGTCAGCACTTAGCAGGTGCTCAGTAAACGATTGCTATGTCAGTGAATCAGTGAAGGAGCAATGAGGGGATGAGGGAATGGGGCATCTCTGAAGAAGGACTGGAGGGAAGGGGCAAGAGAACAGCAGAGCTAACTGGTGTCATTGTTTGCCCGTCCTGCCCACGCAGGGATTCAGGCCGATTCCAACGTGTGGCTCTGCCTGCCCCATGTGGCCTTCCCCGAGGCAGAGGGCCCCGTGGCAATGAAAGGGGGAGCATGGAGCACCCCATCCCACTCCTGTGCTCCCACTGAAGGCCCTTTGGCTCCAGCTATGTGTGAGGGAGTGTGGGAGAGGCCAGCAGGAAGTCTCCGTGTGCCTGGGGAGAGGGAGTGCGGTGCGCGTGGTGGGCCCGCACCCTCTCAGACACGCTGACCTTCCCATCTGGCCTAGGTCTCTCTGTGGGACTCTGCGCTCACACCCAGCTGTGCCTGTGGCCTCTTCATCCAGCAGGAGACCTCAGAAAGGGCTCACACCTACCGTGTCCCCGTGGGCCCGTGGTGCCCGCACAAAGCCAGTCTTCTCTCCATGCAGACTTCCCAGGACCACAGAACCGCTCTGACGTCCTCCCTCTCTATCGCCACATCTGCCACGTTGCCTCTGTCTGTCCTCAGGGCCAGCTCCCTTTCCAGGTCCCCAGCCCCCGCTCCTGTCCCTCTCTCTCAGTCACGGCTGCTGAGTGCATCAGAGGGAACGCCATCTCCCTTTCCAGGTCTTCCAGCGGCGGAACACCGGGCAGCTGGACTTCTTCAAGCGCTGGCGGACCTACGTGGAGGGCTTCGGGGACCCCACCAAGGAGTTCTGGTTCGGTACGGACTCTGAGAATCAGGAAGGCTGGGTGGTGCAGGGGAGATTCCCCTTGAGAACCAAAGGATTAGAAAATAGCCATTGATGAGGATTCTGGCTACTGTGAGGAGGCCACCCTGGCCCCAGAAGTGCTGTGCATTCTGCCAGCCACTAGGGGCCCTGCTCGCTCTCTCTTCTGCTCTGTGCTCGAGCACATGCTCATGGAGAGTGAGGGAGCCGGAAGCGTCCACTGGGAGATGAAAAATTAAAAAGTCACAGTCTGGATGCTCGGTGCCTGGGAGGGTAGGAGACCGTCAGTGAGTGGTTGGTCTCCGCCAGCTGTGAGATAAGAGGACAATGAATATAAACCGCTGGTGCCTCAGGGATGGAGCCGGTCGGGCAGGCTCACCCCCGGAGTGCCTGCACCCTGCCCTCCTGGAGGACACAGCCTCCACACTCAATAGCACGACTGCACCAGAGAAATAACAGCAGGAGGAAATGAGCCCCTGAAAGAGAAAGCGGGGGGGGGGGGGGGAGGCCCCATTAGCAGAGGAGGTGAAGGTGACGTTCGTGATTGGAATTCCTTGTTTCTAGGACTCGACAAGCTGCACAACCTCACCACTGGGACCCCCACCCGGTACGAGGTGAGAGTGGACTTGCAGACCGCCAATGAGTCCGCCTATGCCGTGTACGACTTCTTCCAGGTGGCCTCCAGCAAGGAGCGGTACAGGCTCACGGTGGGGAAGTACAGAGGCACGGCAGGTACGTGCAGTGTTCCTGACAGACCACGAGGCCGCTTGCCCTGTGTCCAAGCCTTGGGCTGCTGTGTGCCACGGATCAGGGGGTGGAAGTTTGTCCTGCGAAGGTGCATGGTTCTCATGGACACATGAGGCCCTGCTCCCAGCAGGGGGTCAGGGTACACAAGGTTCTTAAAGCAATCTTTGATCATTGTAAGATCAGAACATTATACATGGACACGCCCCCCAGTGCACCCCCAGCCAGTAAAAACCCTCCTCTTGTACCCCCAGTTCAGGATGCTGCCCCCTTGCTGAGGAATCACACTCTGAGTCGCCAGCCCCTGGTGCTGCCCACCTCCCACTCGGCTTCAGAGGGGCTGCCTCCGTGCACAGCCTGAGTGTGTTATTACTTAAAGGCAGGAAGGTCAAAGTGCGGAGCCAGCACTAGGCGTGTAGGTCGCAGTGACATGCAGCAGTGACAACACAGGGACAGCCGTCAATGGAGATGGGGCTCACCCTCCTTGGACTGCGCTCTGTTTATTTGTAAAGGAAAATGACAAAATTAATCCTGGGATAGTGCTATTGGACTATTTTATTTAAGAGAGAGGCATGGTTATTGTTTTAATGTTATAGTTAAGCCTATATTCCTTGTTTAAAAAATCCTAACAAGTAGGTCTGCTTTTGCTTCTGCATGTTTTGACTTTGGTGTAACTAGGTAGGAATGTGTAACCAGCCAGATCGACTGACTGCATAAGATATGGCCTCTCCCCTGAGACTCACATGGAAATAGGTCAGTGAGAATAGAAGGTAACTTTGGCAAAGAGTCTAACAAGTGGTCAGGAGATGAGAGCTCCAGGAGCGTGGAGAAGGTGGTATGTGGGGGCTGAGGCGTGCAGGGGCTTCTGCAGGCTGGTGGGCTGGAGTCGGGTCTGAGAGGGAAGAACTTAGCTGGGAGGGAGGAAGGGGCTCCCCAGGCCCAGGGCAGTCCTGGACTGAGAAAGGACTGAGCTGAGGCAAGGAAATGGTGTGCATTCTTAAGACCGCAGGCCTTCTCAACATGGTCTGCTCAGCGACCCCTAATGGCAGAAGGCTGAACACACACTGTGATCTGAAGTGGCCAACCGCTGGTGCAAAATTTCAGGTTTTAGGACTTAATGTTTAAAAAAGTCACATGCATTTTGCCTTTGCTCTTATTTCCCAGTGCTTAGCATGGAGCATGGTAGGCGAGCTTCAGTGAAGCTATTGCCAGCAGGACCTTTCTGCATAATCCTAGGGAGGCTTTATGTTGTAAGAACAGTTCCTGAGACCCAGAGAGCTTCCATGCGGTGGGTGGAGGGGGGAGCCTGGTGACATGGAGGAGACGAGCTGGAGGGGTGGCCGCTGGATGAGCCCGTGGACTCTAACGTCTGTGAGTTTGCTTCCTTGTGGGACCAGGAGGTGCCCCGCCCACCCCAAAGGCTTGTTTGTGAAGGTGATCGGTAAACTCAGAGACCAGATATAATATGTTTATTATCATAAAAACAGCACTTAATTAAGCTTGGGATCGATATGGGCCCACTGCCTTTTGTGAGCTGAATTAAAAAGTAAACTTATAAAAGGACCACACATGTGATGGGGAAATAGGAGAAAGGCAAGTAAAGTAACTACAGGTTTCCAGACACGATGACATGGAGCATGAGCCTGTGTGCTGTGCCCAGGGAGCTCCGGAAGTTCTGGTGTGTGGCAGGAGGTGTGAGGGAGGGTGAGGAGGAGACTCCTCAGGACCGCTGAGCTGGGCTTCGAGGATTGGTTAGGGTTTAACCATGGAGAGCAGGGAGAAAGCGGTGAGAGGCACGAATGAGGCTGGACCTGTGCGCTCCACAGACGGAAGCTGCCTGTGGGGACAGTGGGCTGAGATTGTGCATCGGGAACAGCCAAGTTACAGGTCTGCAAAGCCAGGGGGAGAAATTCACATCGTGTGGCAGGAAACAGGACGTGAGGCCTGAGAGGATGGGTGTTTAAGCCTCAGGAGGGCTAGGAGGGCTGCGGTGTGGATCAGGCCCAGAGAGGAGAGCAGGCCCCGGTGGCCCTGGTGGGGAGGGCGCCTGAGTGACCTGCAGGAGGAAGGGCATGATGAGGGTGCAGGGGATTGTCAGACGTGGCTCAGGGGCTTCCGGGCTGGGTGGGTGGCTGAGCAGAGACCGGGAGGATGGAAGGGGGTGGTGAGGTGCTATGGAAAGAGTCATGAGTTTGTTTGGGGGTGTGACTATTTCATGTGACTGTGACGCTTCTAAAGAGCGTGCTGTGAAGGCTGTTGGAGGACGAGGCCTGGAGTTTGGGTGGCAGACCCGGAAAGAGAACCTGTGGCATAATGGATCGGGTCCTCGGTGTTTTCATGCTAGATTTGTTCCTGCTAAGTCCTCCACCCCTGGTGAGGTGAACGTGGCCTCTCACCGCTCACATCTTCTTCCCTGCAGGGGATGCTCTTACTTACCACAACGGGTGGAAGTTTACAACTTTTGACAGAGACAACGACATCGCCCTCAGCAACTGTGCCCTGACGCACCATGGCGGCTGGTGGTACAAGAACTGCCACCTGGCCAACCCCAATGGCAGATACGGGGAGACCAAGCACAGTGAGGTAGGTGACTGGCTCTGCCCACATTCAGTTCCCCAAGTGACTCCCTCCAGGCAGGTTTGTCTGCCTTCTCCTTCTGAGGCTCCCAGTCAGGGCAGGAGTTTGTTTCTAGGCTCCATGGCCTTGGGGTCAGGGCCCGCCTGCCCACCTGCTCACCCCTCCCCAGTGCCCCACACTTTCCGCCGGTCGGTGAGAGCCCAGGCTGCCCATTCAGAATATTCACATACAATGTGGGTCCTGCTCCATCTCACTAGACGAGTTCCTACATGGACATGGTCTTACCCAGCTTGGTCTGCTATCACCAAACACTATAGATTGCGGGGCTCGAACAGACATTTGTTTCTCTTCTGGAGGCTGGGAGTCCAAGATCAAGGTGCAGGCAGGCTCGGGTCCTGGTAGAGCCCTGTCCTTTTCACGGTGCAGAGAGCTCTGCTTCTCATCCTCTTCTTACAAGGGCACCAGTCCCACCTGGGGGAACCCACCCTCATGGCCTCATCTAACCCTGCTTACCCCCCAACACCATCACATTGGGGGGTAGGGCTTCAACTAGTTCTCCCAGGTAAACCAGAGCTATTTTTCTCAAGTCTTTGGATCACCAGGGAAACAAAGTCCTTTCTGCCCGAGCTCAGACCCATCTCTGGGCCCATTTCGTCCAGAACCAGCCAGTCCACCCAGAGCTCTGTGCTGAGCACCTCCCCATTTCAGTGCGCAGAGGCACATCCTCGCGGCCGCTGTCCTCTCTTGGCTCTGAAACTTTCCCATCCGCAGTGTCTCGAGCTTCCATGAACATTGCCCTGACTCCTCACCGGCTATGGGCGTCTCCTGCCTGCTTCCTCACAGCTTCTTGATCATTGCACCTTTGTTCCTTCTCAGCATTAATCCGTGCCCTCCATGCACTCTCTCGGAGTGCATCCTGGCTTTCTACCTCCATCCCAGTTGGATCCTGGCCTCCAGGAAGCCCCGCCCCAACACACCCCTCGCCAATGGCACTGTAAGGACTAGCACACCTGAAGCCCGGTGACATGATTGCTTTGGCCCTGACCAGCAGTAGCAGGGCTGATCTGGATCATGGGGTGATTTTTCACAGGGAAGAAGAAAGGTGCCCCTGGGAAGCCGTGGCGGGTGGGCCCCAGCACCAAGGTGGCAGGCTGTGGCCCGACCCAGGGATGCCTGTGATCAGAGACCAGCTGTTTGCAATGAGCAGCCAGCGGGCCCCAAACCAGGCCTGTGTCTGCTAATAAAGGACATTCATCTGGTTAATGTGCTGCTCACAGTCGGCAGGGCGTTTATTTCCTGTTTATTATTTACCTCACAAATTAAAACACACAGAATTGGTCACTTGGGCTCTTTATTGGCCAGGTTGCGAGGTTATTAAGTGAATTAAATATTGTGCTCTCCAGTCAGAAGACATAAAATGAAATTTAGTTTTCAGCAGGCTGTTCGTTACCCCAGAGCTAATATCTAAACAGCCTAAATTGAAAATGATTCCACACAATAGGCCAATTAATATGTTTATTTTTGCCTTTAATTTTTTGGAAAGGGGGAAGAGTGAGGCAAAGACAATGTGATCATTGCTGGCCAGGCTGATCCTATTATCTGAGCCCCTGTGCCTCCTGGGCTCACCCCCCCCCCCACCCCACCCCACAAGGGGGCTCACAGCCTGTCTAACCCCAGCTGCCCAGCAGAGGGCGCAGGTTCCTAGATCAACCCTCACTTCCCTGAGGGCTCTCTCTGGCCCTGAGCAGTGAGGGTGTGGTTTCCCAGGCAAGGGACCCCCAACCCCCATTCCTCTTCTTGATGTTGGATTTTTGATGTAGGGGGTGAACTGGGAGCCGTGGAAAGGACACGAATTCTCCATTCCTTATGTGGAGCTGAAGATCCGCCCTCAGGGCTACAGCGGGGAGCTCATCCTGGGCAGGAAGAAGAGGACACTAGGAGAAAATTCTAGAACGTTCTGATGACCCATCTGAGCAATCATCGCATGAGGCAAGGCCGGCTGGGGTTGGGGCTGTGTAAGCTTGGAGTGGGGTGGGTCCTGGTGACTGGTTAGTGGAAGCTGGAGGGAAGTCAGCCCCTGGTTCCTGAGATGGCTGGTCACCAGCAGACACAGCCTGTCACCAAGCCCCAGGCCACCTGCATTCTCGTCCATCCACATTGCGGCCTGAAGGCCAGCTCAGTCGTGGTTGCCCAGTGTGTATGGGAGAGAACGACAAGGTCTTTCTTTCAGTCTTTCTTCAGTAACAAATACATAGGATTAGGGCAGAAAAAAACAGAATCCAGAGCTTTACTGACTGGAAAACTCTGGAAGTCGGTGTGTGAATATGAAGCTCCGCTAATGCAAATCTTCTCTCTAGAAAGAAGCACCCAGGAGGTGTCCCTGACCAGGGCTGAGGTCGCCTCCTGTGACACTGGGTTTTGAGGAAAAGGGTGTACACCTTCCCCTTTCCAAAGCTTGCTGGTGTGGTGAGGAGGAATGACGGGAGCCAAAGGGACGAGATGGAGTCGCGCTGAGCTGAGCCCTGACTAGCCCAGCTCCTGGGAACCACATCTTCCAAGTTTCTGCTGTTTCAAGCATCCTCTCCCCAGCCCTTTGCATAATCACGTTCCTAGGCCTGCATATGTTGTGAATAAATTCTCACTCGTTTCAACTTTAAGTCATTTGCCTCTTGATAACTGGTTGCTCCCAAAGTCTCTTTCCTGGGACTCCTGCTCAAGGCCCAGCCTCCCTCCCTTCCCCACCCACCCACCCTGCTGGGAAAATTTTAAGGTTGTGCCCAGCGGTGTGGCTCAGCCCTGGGGTTTTTCAGAAAGTGCTCAGCGTCCAAGGCTTGTTGTCGGAACAGACACACAGTCAGATCCTTTCGGCTGATTTTCCTATCTCTTTGGAAGGTTTTTCTGTAGGGAAATCAGTGACCATTGAAGTAAGTCAAATTCCTCTTCAAGAAGAAAATACTAATAAACCACCTGATTTAAAACATTTGCCTTGTGTTCTTTTCCCCACAGAAGTGCGCTTGAATTCTAAACTTAACCCAAGTGTGAGTGAAGGCACAGTCTGTGCACTTTAATGGGGTAGGGTTGGCTGTGGTCTCTTACTTGCATGATGGCAAATAATGGTATTTGGAAGCAGGAGGAGAGAGTGGGCAGGAGGACAAACGTCCCCTAAAAGCTGTAGTCTCCCTCCAGGACAAGGGTGTCCTTTATTGCCTCAGCTTCTCCCGGGTTTAACCTGTACTTTTGGAACTTTTTTTAAATCAGCCTTTAAAATTTTACCCGACACACACACACACACACACACACACACACACACACACACACACATTGAGCAATGCCATGGTCACTGGTAGATCTCACGGTGGGTGGTCTGAGTGACAGTTCCAGAGCTGGGGCTGATCATTAAAAAATGCCCCACGTTGTTCTTTGACTCAAGAATTTAAGTGTCTGCCTGCTTTATACCAGGGGGGACAGAGGTCCTTGCCCTGATGGAGTGCATGCTGTCATTCATTCATTCATTCATTCATTCGTTTGTTCAGCACACTGAGTAAGCCTCGGGGTGTGCCAGCCCTCCTCTAGGCACTGCTGACCTTCACGTGACCAGCTCTGGCAGCTCCCACTCGGGGGCTGGAATGGGCTTCTGGTAAACCTCTTCAGAGGGTCACACTCTTTCCTTAGAGTCAGGTCATAGCCACTGGGGACAAACCAAAGAAAACCACAGCCTTCCTAGGCTGCCAGCCAGGCCCCAGGCAGAAGCAGCGCACTCATTTGATAAAGTCTCCAAGCCATCGCCTATTTCATGTAGGACACTACACAGCCCCTGCCCACAGCTCGGTGGGGACAGGCCTGGGACACACCATGACAGTGGGCAGTGAGGTGGGGAGAGCGAGTCGACAGGGATATGGACTGGATGCTGCCAGGGGGAGAAGGGGGGAAGGGGAGCTGGAGGGGGAGAGGATGGGGGCCAGGGAAAGCGTCATGGGAGTGATGGGAGAGGATCTGTGCGGATGCCCCTGAGTTTTCTGGGAGACAGGAGAGGCCTGGGAGGAGGCAGGGCACCTGGGAAAGGGAAGTCTGGTGACAAAGATGAGAAGGGTGGAGGGTGGTAAGTTTGAGGGAGGAAGTGGTCTCTGGGTAAGGGGAGGAGTGCTTGGTGCAGGGCCAAGCGGGAGAGATGGGTAGGGACTCTGGTCTGGGCCACGTGGAAGCGCGGTTCTGGCTCCCGCTCTCCATCAGAATCAGCTGGAGCTGCTGTTCCCAGGTCCGGCTGGGCCCTTGGCGCCTGCGCATTTAAAGCGCTGGGAGGCGGGAGGGGGGTTCGGATAAAGGGCAGCGGTTTACAGACAGGCTGTGCAGTAGGCCTGTGCCAGGAGGAGTGGGACAGGGGAGCTCAGACCGCAGAGCTCTTCAGGAGGGAGGATGAGAGGGTGTGAGGGCCACGGTGGCGAAGGCAGGGAGGGTCCTTCCCTGGCAGTTTAGAGCTGGTGTGGACAGTGGCGTCTGCTGGAATGGAGGCCCTGAGTTTGTTTGTCAGACGACAAGAGCTCTGCTTTTACGTGGAGAGCTCTCAGGGATTCGAGGATCATTAAAGCCAGAAACCGCTGAAGGGGCGGGAGAAAGACAAGATTGAAGGGGAGGCCTGGAAGGAAAAGGACCAGGTGTTGTGTGCGAAGAGAGGCCCCCGACAGGGAGAAACGCAAATGGACGTACAGCATGGCAGAAGGGAAAACAAGTGTAAATAATGAAAAGCTCCTGGCGAAACGTAATCGTTTGCTGAAGTCCTGCGTGAAGAATGTCCAGGTCACTCCCTTAAGCCGGTCCAGGGCGCTGGAGAGGAGCCGAAGGAGCGCGGGTCAATGGGACCAGGGCCCGCGGCCGAGCAGGAGGCTCGCGGTGGCCAACTCGGCCAGCAGGTGGCAGTGTCGCCCCGCTCCGCCGCCACTTCCTCTCCTCTGTAAAGGTGAGTTCTGGGGAGTCCCCACTTTTCTTCCTTCCTGGATAGCATGGTCTTGAGAGTCGCCTGTGGGTCCAGCCTGTGCTTGGTGGTTGTGGAGGCAGGGTGGCTGCTGGACGAATGGTACCTGGGACATACCTTGGAGAGATTCCCTAGTGAGCCTGGACTCCTCCCGGACCTGGTCTACTGGGCTGGTGGCGAGACAGGGGCTGGGGGCTCTCAGCTTGATGAAAGGCAAGGGGGGCACCCCCTAAAGGGGTCTCTGGCAGTTCCTAATATGCAAATAACTCCACTTCCCAAGGTCCTTCTGGCTGTGGGTACTTCCTACGGGCAGTGAGAATGGGCTGCTTTGATTCCAGTGTTACCTGGGGAAGTTAGGTTCCCAGGCCAGCCCACAGAAGCCTGTTTATTACAGCAAATCGCAGGGCACTGAGAAGGCAAGGACTAGAAAACAAAGGTATTGAGGTGTTGTGATTTAAATAAGAGAAGGTAACAGAACGGAATGAAAATGCTTCTCCATGTTGGTAGGTGAAGACAATTATTTTTAATCAGAGAGCGCTAACGAGAAAGATGCGGCTTGATGTGGAACCTCTAAAGGGGGACTCGAGTCCTTTGTTGCACCAGGTGCGCCTGCAGGTGAACATGAAGGAGCCCAAACCAGCACATGGCAGGGCCCTGGGGGAGGCGTTTGAGGCTCTGCTCCGTTCCAGGTCTGGGGAGCTGTGTGCCTCCTCTGGGCCTCGTTTCTTCATTTGTAAAATGGCACCATCCTTGGTTTACACCCTGCATTGGTCGCCGCAGGGATCAAATGGGATCCCGAGATGCTCTGTGTGTTATACAGCAGGCGGGAGGGGGGCGGGGGAGACCAGATTGTCCGTCTCCATAACTTCATTCAAAATGTTTGGTTTTCCTTGATGGAGGTGTCTCTCCAGCCAGCCCTAAGGTCTCCAGGCCATGAATAGCCAGCAATGGGATTATCATGGTTCACTAATGGAAGAAAGAGAAGGAGCAGCGAGAAACAGAGGCTATTAAAGGTGAAGGAGAATCTGTGCATTTAGGAACCGATTTCCTTGGGGAATGTAGGAATTGAGCTGTAAGTAATGGGAGACAGGAACAGATAAGGCATGGGGGATGCCTGCCAGGGCAGCATTTCCCAAACAGTGTTCCTTGGAACCCTTGCTCCTCCAGGTGTGCTGATAGAGGAGGTTTCATGGTCCAATCTGCTTGGGAAGACTGAGTTCAGCAGAGTGACACCTGTTTCTATTATCGAACCTGTTAGACGCTAATGTGATCCACGTGTGCGGATCTCAAGCAGCGGGATATTCGCATATCTGACCATAGCATTTGTTTGTTTTCTGAGTATCTAGATCAAGGGTACTCAAACTATGGCCCACGGGCTACATGCAAATACAAATATTGTATTTGTTCCCGTTTCGGTTTTTTACTTCAAAATAAGATTATGTGCAGTGTGCATAGGAATTTGTTCATAGTTTTTTTAAAAAAAACTATAGTCTGGCCCTCCAACAGTCTGAGGTACAGTGAACTGGCCCCCTGTTTAAAAAGTTTGAGGACTCCTGATCTAGATAATCAAATGTAATTCAGAGACCACACTAGCATTTATGTAGAGCGGTGATTTTCAACTGGTGTGCTGCAACAATTTTAAAAATATGCAATACCTGAGACTAGTCAGGACACTGACCTTTTCCCTGTAGATTGGCAGATAAAAAAATGACAACAGCCAACACAACAATGGTGGTCTGGTGTGCCCGGCACAGGGTAAAAAACATCAAAAATGTTCACGGAATAAACATGGCCACCCTGAGTGACGTGGCCTAAGTATTTGAAAACATCTCTTTGAACCTAAGACAGAGACCAAAAGCTGTGTTGAAGTGACTATTTCAGTCTTGTAATCCTGCGACTTTGAATCTGGTAATAATGCTGGGGTCAAAAGTCCAGGAGCCAGCACAGAGGGTTCCTGTGAGTTGAGAGTTGTGGTATTGTCCAAGCCCATATCCACCCCAAGGTCAGGGTCAAGGCTAGGCAGGTGGAGCTGATGGCCTCCCCTCAGGTGTCGGCAGCTGGAAGGGATTGGGAGGGAGTCCTCGGGAAGTCCCGGAATCTGTGGGGATGGGCAGGGGGCAGGAACCCACCAGAACTCCAGACACTCCCCTGCCGTGGGGGGCAGGCAGAGGCCTTCCTTCCTCAGCCCTTGCCGATGGCCAGTGTGTTGACCCCGACCCCTATGAGCTTCTGGACCCGATGTCCAGGGTGGTAGCCACTGGCCGCAGGTGGCCGCTGAGTGATTGGAACCTGGCGGGTGTAACTGGGCGCCTGCACCTTTACTGCCATTACCTTTCATTGTAAGAGCTGGATGTGGCTAACGCACGTGGTGGACAGTGTAGATATGGGACTAGTCCATCGTTCCTGGTCCTGGTGCACAGCCCTGTGCTAGACGGTTTGATGACCAGCTTAGCATCACTGAAGGAGGGATCAGGAGCATCTAAGCCAGTGGTTCTCAACCTTCTGGCCCTTTAAATACAATTCCTCATGTTGTGACCCAACCATAAAATTATTTTCGTTGCTACTTCATTACTGTCATGTTGCTACTGTTATGAATCGTAATGTAAATATCTGATATGCAGGATGGTCTTAGGTGACCCCTGTGAAAGGGTCGTTCGATGGCCAAAGGGGTCGCGACCCACAGGTTGAGAACCGCTGAATTCTAAGCCATTGCATTTCATATGAGGCAAAGCTATGGCCAACTCGGAAAAAGACGGATATTTATACACACATACACGTGTCTCTCTAGGATTTTGATTTCTCCCCTTCCCAGGACCTGAGTGGACTCATGAGTCTGTTATTGTGTGGTTTGTGCTGTTTTCCCCTTTTTCCTTGAGGAAGACATTGCCCAGCCCCCTGTAGGGAGCCTCTCTAGGTGCTGCCCGGGCGCCTCTGACGCCTGGAATCCCAGGCAGCTGTTCTGCAGGACAGGGGCTGGGGTTGGGGGGGGGGGGCAGTGCCCAGAGGGAGTCCCTGCATCCGTCAGTCCATCCTCATTCGTGAGTGAGTGAGGAATGACGTCTGGGAGAGGTCGTATCGAATGCCCAGAAAGGAACTGTCTGGCTCCAGCAAGGAAGGAGGCCAGGCGGGGCTTTTATTTTCTAAAGTATTTTATTAAATCAGTTTTTCTGTTGATGTGTTTGAATTTTTCAGAAAAAAAAAATACTGACAAATACTGTACAATTTGGACCACTATGTTCTTTTTGAAAGGGCGACTACCCTTTCTCCATAGCCTTCCCTCCCCCCAAGAAACAGGAGAGCGAATCCCTGGAGAGCAGCAGCAGCAGCAGCAGGGGAAGACCTGCTCTGACAAGGGCCGTGCTGGCTGGAGCTGGGTACACATCGAGGGGCTCCCCAGGCCTGTGCTGGGGGAGGACGCCCCTTCCTTACTCCCTCGTTGTCCTTCATTAGCTTAAGCCCCCCGAGAGGGGCCAGGCAGGCTCCCCTCAGAGGCACCCCTGTTGCCAGAGGCAGTTCTGGGACAGAGGCTGGGAAGGGAAGGAGCGAAAATGGAGATGAAGGAAGGGATGGAGCCAGGACAAGAGGGGATGGAGATGTGAGAGAGAGAGAGAGAGAGAGAGAGAGAGAGAGAGAGAGAGAGAGAGAGAGAGAGAGAGATGATGCCCCTGGCACTGTTGTAGGTACCCCAGGGAGGGTCATGGGGGAGGCTGGGTGGGGAAAAGAGAGGCCTCGCTCAGGGCTTGGGTGTCCTGGGTCTGAGGCTTTGGAAGCAGCTGAGAGGTGTGTCCTGGTGTTTCGTGGCCGGAGCTGGAGCAGATGCACTAGATTAGGAGACAGCAGGGCCCTGCACCTAGAGATGGAGGCCTTGTCATGGAGGTGACAAACACTGCTCTCTTAATTCAAATGAGCAGCCAGTTGCCACGGCAACCATGTTCCCGGTGATCTGCTCTCTGGGATCATATCTAACACCAGCCTCAGCCGCCAGCCCCCCGCGTCTGCCCAACTCATCCATCCAGGGGACTGCGAGGCACAGACGGGAAGGCCGGCGTCCTGGTCAGCGGGAGGCGTGGGGAGATGACTAGCCGTCCTGTGATGGCCTGGGGACAGGCAGCTGCTCTGACAGGCTCTCCCTGTGGCACGGGGGCAGGGAATCAGAGGGTGTAGCTTCTCTGGTCACAGGGGTGTAGGAGCCAGGGCCTGAGTGCCTGGGAGACTTGGGGCCTCGTAGGGGGAGGGGGTGACCATTGCTGGTTCCACAGTGTATGCAACTGAACTCGGCATCCCTGGTCACTGTGAGACCTGGGACCCATGGCAGGCACCACCCAGCGTCCGCTCTGCACAGGCCTGGAGCACACCTGGGGGGCAGGTGAGAACCTGGTGGCCCACGTGCGCCGATAGAGCGCGTTTTCCCCTTAGCGCAATCGCACAGCATTTCGCTTCTGCTGCTATAAGTACCATAGTTTAGCTACACTGTTAATTAAATGGCAATTGCACACCATTTGGGACCACCTCCGAGGGTTGCAAATGAATTTGGACAGCACAGCCTGCTCTCAGGAATTACCCACCATTGCAACACGGTCACAGTCCAGTCCAAATACCAACCAGCTCATCAGACATGTGGATTACCTCGGCCTCCCAACTTCAGCCTGGTGGGGAGACACGCTCCTCAGCTCACCGTGGACCTGGTTTGTATGTCCTCACAGACCTCAGGGCCCACGTGCCAACCCACCCCCTGGTTCTGCAGAATTCAACACCCACCTCCACCCTTGCAGCGATGGGGGCTCACTTAGAAGGCCACTTGGGGGAACTGGCGAGGTATTACAGCTTACCCTTAACGTCATCACATACCCAACAGCGTCCACAGACAGTTATGAGTACCCACTGTGCGCAAGGCACTTGCCTGAGCTTCAAGATAAATATTAATAAACCTCTATATAGCTTCATCCTGCTTTCGCTTCAAGTCTGAATCTCCCGTATCCCACCCTCAGCACGCCACCCGTCGCTTCCAGTGTGCCTTCTGCGAGGCTGTGCTGGCGATGTCTTCATTCCTTCCCCACTGAAAGCCTCTGGCTCCGGGGGGATGCCCAGCTCAGGTGGGGCATCTCCTTCCACCTCTGCGTTGCACAGGACGGTGCACTGGGTGGAGTGGGCCGAGCAGCCTGTTACCTGGTTCCCATAGCTCTCTAGGAGCCACACCCAGAGCTGCCGTCCTATGTGGAGAAGGAGCCTTCCTGAGGGGCTCTGCGGGGAGCGTCTCAACAAGGGGTCTTGGACCACGTTCAACACCAACCAGTGGTGATGAGGACCTTGCGAGACCATAGCTTCTGATGAATTCGGATCCATTGCACTTTAAACTTGCCCTCCTCGGGGAGGGGCCAGGAGCACGGGGGCTGGAGGGTCTGCATCAACAACAGTGAAGGGCACTGTGCCAGGTGCTGAGACGTCCGAGGATGAGGATTCGCAGCAGGAGGGTTTGTGGGGAGCAGAGTAGGAAGCACACATCTGTAACCTGAGTAGTACATGGAACAGGTATGGAGTTTGTAACCTTGCCGGGCCGTGTAATTGTGCACTTGCGCCCGAATCTGGCCAGGCCCTCCTATGAGATGGTTTCGCGAGAGCAGATACTGTACTGCGTGTGTGTGGTGTGCATGGTGAGCCCAGGTGGTTATGGATACGTGTTCCCTGTGCTTTGGCGTATGGACTGTGCCGGAAGTAGGCGGGGGGCACGCCTGAACCTGGAGCAGAGAGCGTTGCTATTGGACACATAGCTGCCCAGCCAGTGCCCACGCATTGTCCCCGTGCTCCCTGGGGGTGCCCTCCCTGGGGCCACTCAGTCTGAGGTTTGCTCCTTGGCTGAGAAGTTCCTCTGTGGACACGTGTGTGACGCTCCAGGCCCCGTGTGTCGTTGGAAGGCGGACCCTCTGCTGCCCGCCCCGCTAGACCGGCAGCGATGGCCTCTTCTCCATCTGCAGGAGCTTGGGCTGGGCGGAGATCCAGAGGTCTTCTTCGCCCTTCTTCCTCCTCCTCCTCTTCTTCTTCTTCCCCGGGCCGTGCTCCGGCTGCTGGCCCTTGCCCGGCCGGCTCCAGCAGCAGTAGCAGCAGACGAAGACCAGGGTGAGGAGCACCAGCAGCGGCAGCGCCAGCACCACGCCCAGGCAGACGCTGTTGAAGAGGCCCTCCTGGTGCTTGGTCAGGATGGTGTCCCAGATGTCACTGAAGAAGGAGCCAAACTTCTCCATGGTGCTCAGCTCGTCACCACGTCCTGGGCTCGCGGGGACACAGCCTCGCTCACTCGTGACGGATTCCCCTTCGGGCGGAGGGTCTGGGCATGCCACAGGGAGCACCTGGAGAGAGAGAAACAGACCACTCAGGAAACGTGCAGTGGAACGCCCTCCTGTTTTTAATAACACCCTCGATTTTAGGCTTAAGGGGAGGAACTGCAGATTTCCAGAGTTCACTGGAATCCTACTGAGGCTCCATAAACAAGACATATGCATGCATTTAGTCAATAGGTAGTCGTGCATTCTCACCGTGCATACACGCTGCTATTGGGCGTAGGATGTAAAAATCGATAGGCCATCAGTCCTGGCACGCAGGGGATGCTCAGCGATTGTGGGACAAAGGGATCGTGTGCACGGTCAGTGTTCTGAGGGCCCCTGAGAGCTGCTCTCAATCTCTCCTCCACCGCAGCTCACACTGTGACCTTCCATGAGCACAGCTCGCCATTTCCAGCACACACGAGAGCTGAGGCACAAGAGGCAATGCCGATGTCCGGCTGCCTGTCAGAGGGGACTTGGACGTCCCCAGGCTACGAGGTCGTGGGTCCCATCCAGCCTCACTCCAGCCTTCTTACTGCCCCTTCCTGCTCCGAGCCCCCAGCCCTGTCCTCGCATCCCACTCCTGTGTCTGATGGGACGCACCATGCTTGGGGGCCCATCTGCTGGTCCTCCCTCTCCCTTATCACCCTGTCTGCTTCCTGGCCCTCGCCAAGTATTCCCACAATCCTTCCCAGCCTGCTCCCTTTCTTTCCAGTGGAAAAGGGGTCTTGACGGCCGCTCAGCGATTGCACTAAGGAACAGGGATGGGGTCCCTGGACCCCTCCCTACTCCTGCCCTGAGCTCAGCTCACAGCTGGGTCTTTCTGGTTGCTTGTCTGGGCTGGCCCCTCTTCCTCCGGCCCCCCTCCCCCTCTCTCCGTCTCCCCATGCATCTTAGCCATCAGCACTCAGGTGTAAGGTCTTCGAGGCTCCTTGAGTTCCGGAATCCTCAGGTCCTTGTGTCCAAGCGTGATGTGGAGGACATGCATGATTCAAGGAAATGCAAGAGGCTTCTTGGTGCACAACATTGCCCAGGACCAAAGACCACACTTGATTGTAGCCCAGAGGCCGAGAAGCGGTTTTCAGGCTGAAGACCCAGCCAACCCTCTCACTTAAACATGAAGGACCTGGGGCCTGGAGTGGAGAGGTGACATGTCTGAGGACCCACAGTTGTGACAAACACCCAGACCCCTGGACAATGGGTCCAGCACTCCCAAGGCTGCCGATCCAGCGAAAGAACTGAGGAGGAGGATGTTACCTTGTGCTTGCTTTTCGTCTGATACTTTCTTAATGGCCTTCGTGTGAATTATAGCTTTTAAGTGAGCAACAGGATGGCGCATTGTCAATGTGGGGAAGCGAGGGGGACGTGGCCCAGAATCATTGTTTCATTGTTTCGTGCACGGAGCAGGGCCAGTGGCTGCAGCTGGGCCATCATGTGTCACATGGGGCCCTGGGGTTGTCCTCGGGGTCTGTGTCCTTGGGTCAGTCACAGGCTCTATAAGTGTCCCATGTACCCAGGGCTCCGTGTCCTTCAAAGCCTGCATGACCGCAGTCCTGGTGTGCTGGCCGGTGGCCCCACACCCTCATGGTACATCTTACGCAGTTTTATAAATTGGCTCCTGGCACTGTGCCTTCTGGCCCCTGGGAGGCAGTGAGACTGTAAGTTGGCATGTGTCGCTTTACATTACTAGTCTTCATTACCAATCCACCAAGTGGGCATGGTCTTTCCCCAGGCCTCTAGCCCAGGACACAGAGCCCATCGGGCAGTGAGTGAGCGGCGGTGCTGGCCTGGCTGATTCTGGGAAGTTTGTCTCCTGATGCCCCAGGGTGAGCCCTTCACTGGTGTTGCTCTGGCCTCCTCTTCCTTTGTGTGGAATTAACCCGTTTTTGGCAAGTAGCCCGGGATGCTCAGAATCTTACGCTACTTGGCTACTCCCCAGACTGACGTAAACGTTTATGTCGGTCTGTCCTGGACAAAGGCAAAGAGAGTGACTTCCTGTTGTTAGATACTTTACAAATGCTTGAAAGACTTACAACAAAAACCAGGCCCTTCCCAAGTGAAGGTTTATAGAAAGCACAGGCTGCCCAGACAAACTCCACAGGCAACAAAGGGAAGCATTCTGAGAAGTCACAGCCCCTCGGGGGCCTGGGAACACTGCCTGGGTCTGCCCACAGGCCACCAAGCCCATGGTCTTGACAGAGGAAAACCTCCACGGCCACCCACCGCCTCGCTCCTCACACCCCTCGCCTCCTCCCTTGGCTGAGGCTTTGCTGTGACCTCAGCCTGGGATGGGCCAGTAGGTTTCGCTGCTCTGTTGTGGGGAGACGTGGGTACTTTTCTCTGCTGTGATCTTACCCGAGAGCTTTCCTGGGACCAGGTGCTCTTCGCACTGCATTTTTTGTGGTTCAAATTAGACACCAACCTCCGCGTGTTGACAGTTTTCATGAAGGTAGAGCCACTTGGGGAGGACCTTGTAGGTGGGTAGGCTCTTGACGGAGAAGCATAGGTGAAAAAGATGCTCACAGGTTCCGGGCAGGGACTTAGACCTGGTCAGGAGTGCAGGGGCCTCCTGGTGTGCCCGTGGGCAGAGAGGAGGCCTGGGGGCTGTGGCCGGGTCCCCAGGGCCTTCTTAGGGTGCGTGTTACTTCGGGGGCTTTGTAATGGGAGGTAGATGTTGTGATCAGAGCTGCCCTTCAGGAAAAGATGACGGGGTTCTGAAAAGCTCTGGGAAATGCTTTGAGAGAGTTCTCTGTGCGTTTAACAGACATTTCGTGAGCACCTAATACAGCGGTTCTCAACCTTGGCTGCACATTAGAATCACCTGGGAATCTTTTTAAAATCCTGATTTCTGGGCCTCATCCTCCAGAAATTCTGTTTCTTTGTTACTAATGTTGTGGCCCCACCCCATAACAAAGAAACAGAATTTCCGGAGGATGAGGCCCAGAAATCAGGATTTTGAAAAGATTCCCAGGTGATTCTAATGTGCAGCCAAGGTTGAGAACCACTGACTAATATATGCCACACGTTGCGTTAGGTGTCGGGGATTCGGTAATGAGGGACAAAGATAATGGGGTCTGCTATCATGGAGCCTCGTACGTTCCGCTCACTGAGGGATCGTGCCATACAGGCCAAATCGAATCAGCAAATTCCAGCTTAGGCTGCTTCGCTGGCTAAACTAGAAGCATGAATTTGAATTATGTGTTTATCCCAATGTCCCAGGCCCTCCTACCCCTCCCAACCTTTGTCTCAAACTCATCCATCCCATGGCACCTAAAATAGCCTTTGAATAAATAGATTTCTCTTCAAGCTTAAAGCTAAGTCAGTAATTCCCGCCTGGATTCCTAAAGGTACTGATTTGTGTCGGCTCCCCACACAGCCAAAGAGAGTATTCATTACCACTCGGGAACCCAGTCCGGGCGAAATGCGACTAAAAGGTGTTCTTTATACTTTTTACTCTCAGAACTCTTTTCTAGGTCCCCAGGCTACTCGCTAGGCTCGGCTAATCCGCAGTGTTTGATTAGCATTTATGAGCCTCGCAGGAAGAGCATTCCCTGAACGATCAAAGGTGTCCTTGGGGGCGTGAGTTAATGTCAGAGAGTCCGCAGACTGTTCTGCAACAGGAGCCCGGTTTTAGGCCTTGGATGGCGCTCTGGGCAGCTGTCCTGTTGTGTCTCCTAGTGTCGCTGCCACTGAGACAGGTCCTCTGTCCTGGACAAACCAAAGTGGGTGCCACCCAACCTGGGTCGTTCGGTTGTGATTGTGGGGATTGTTGCCCTGTGTTTCCATTTAGTCCCCAAATGTCGGAAACACAGGGCGACGATGTGTTTATTGTGCTTTTTTCCAGATGAACAATCGGATCCCTGGCTTCTCCTGAAAGGACCGTGTGGCTGAGCCCAGGAGCAGCGGCAACGAGTGGGGTGGCCGTGTGGCGACGCAGGCCCGCAGGTAGGCGGCCCCGCCAAGGGGCCTCTAAGCCATGTGGCTGTGGGCTGTCAGAGCCGCCAGGGAACAAGGAGGGGACTAATCCACTGTGTTTGTGAAGAACACTCCCCTAAGGGGCGAGATGGAGAGATGGTTACTGGTGTCCGTGTCCGGGGATGGCACCAGGAGGAGGGAAGGTGGGAGGCAGGGGGGTCAAGGGCTGGACAAGGTGTTCTCTGGAGGATGGGGGTGGGGAGGGGAGGGGAAGGGACGTGAGGTGGTGTCCCTGGCTGTGTTCTGCTTGCGTCCTCCAGCCCTGGTCTGGCCAGGTCGTCGAGGCTGGTGCATTTATTTTCTCTCAGTGGGGAATCACGTCGAACAGTCTGTGCCGTCTCCCCACCATCTGTCCTTGGGGTGGACGACATCTTAACCAGCCCAGGTGTCTCCCCTGCCTGCCCACACCGTGCCCCTGCTCCCCAAACCGCGGTGCAGTCCTTGCAAGACCCCGGTGGTGACGATGTTGTCACACACGCCATCGCCGGGCCGAGGGGAACCTCAGTCTGTGGATAAGGCTGCTGCTCTGGGTGTGTTTTCTCAATGGTTCTCGCCTGGCTCTCCTGACGTGCTCAGGGGCCCTCAAACTGATGGAAGTGCCGTTTTGTGCAGAAATTGTCGCACCCCAGCAAGTAACCTGCGTGTCGATGATCAGGTTTATCACTGAAACCCGGCCCTGGGCGTGGTGACATCGATGCCTGTGCTCTCCCCAATTTAAGTAATTGCTGCCCGTGACCCATGGGCGCCTCTCCCCCCGGAGTGGGCACACGTGGTGCGTCACAGACGCCGAGTGCGGGAAGTAGGTCGTAGTTCCCTCCCAATCACTGTGATCGTGATGGTTGCCATTTTGAACAAAAGCACAAGCTCATCGATGTAGACTGACCAGAACACCGTGATTATTAGAAGAATGAAATGTCGCTGCGTCCCGTGGGCGTGGCGAGCTGGGAGAGGCACAGGTGCGTCAGGTCGCTGGGTCCCCGCCCTGCTGAGGAGGAACAGGCGCCAACGCGGCTGTGACTGGCCGGACACACAATGGCGATCGGTGGAGTCGGGGCCAGAACCGATGTTTCCGACTCCTGGCACCTCCTCCTGCCAGGTCTTCCCACAGAAGTCCTTAAAAATGGGCCCGGAGGCTGTGCCCACCTTCCTCTCCCTGGGCGCAGGCTGGGCTGCTTCCCAAGCCCCCAGACATCACCGCGGGCCGGTGACAGAGTTCTGGCCCAGGGAACGGGTTCTCATGTTTTCGCTCAGCTTGCTCATTGGCTGGTGACAGGCAAAGGGCCATGGGGAGGACTCCGGGCCCCGCATGACTGTGGAGCACAGCGCCCCCTGCTGACCACAGTCAAGAGTGGGATGAGTGAGAAGCAAACCTTGGTTGGGTGCGGCCGCTGAGGGAAGGGGCCTTTGCTCCCGCAGGCAGCCTGTGCTGACCGGCAACACGCCACGCTGGTCATGACTGGGACAACGATGCGATGAGTCAGCAACTCCCCTCCAGCGCCGGATCCAACAGGGGTTAGCCAAGTGCTCCGGTGCCGTGGGGGGACCGCATTTCCCGGGTTCGAGTCCTGACTCTGCTCCTCACTGGCTGTCGCGCCGGGCGGGTCAGCTAACCTCGGTGTGGGGCTCCGTTGGCTCATCTGTGAGGTGGAGTTGATAACCGGCTGTTGTGACAAGTCAGTGAGTCCGTGGACGTGGCGCCTCTCGGAGCCAAGGCTGGCGATAACCAAACAAACAGCGATCCTCAGCTGACAATGCTGAGAACTTGGGACGGCCGGGTCCTGGCGGTGGTTACGTAGGCCTCCTTCAAGCGAAGGCGCAGCGCTGTCTCTCTCTGTACGGAGATGCTTTCTAATCACTCATCCGTTTTCAAAGAGACCGTTTCAGGATGAAAACATGGACATCACTCAGAGCAGCGCCCTGAGTGACGGTCTCTTCGCCCTCTCTCCGTGAACCCACATTCCGGGCACAGTCGGACCCGTCTTCTCTCCCCCCCACCCCCAACCTCACCCCAGTGGCCTTTGGTCTCTGCTAATGCACCTCATGAGCCCTGAGCCTATGGATACAGCCGTGAATGACAGATGCAGCAAGGCTACTACCTTCTGCAGGGAGAAGGGAGGTGACAAACAGTGACAGACAAACAAACCGAGATATGTGCTCAGGGCTGCACAGGAAGTAGTTGGTGTGGCCCCGGGACTTGGCACTGAGGTCTGAGGGATGACAAGGATCCAGAGGGCACAGGGCACAGGGAATGGCTGTCGGGGCAGAGACCGCAGGGTAAAGGCTCCCAGGCGGGAAGGAGGTCGCCAAGCGCGAGTGCACTGGAGCCGGGAGCCCTGAAGGCGCCACGGGCTCTCCTTCCGCCAGGCAGCTCTGGGGGTGGGCGTGGGGGTAGGGATGGGGGTGGGGTGGGGAGGAGAGAGAGGGTCCTTGGATGTCAGGAGCCCCTTTCATCTGTCTGAGCCTCGGTGTGGCTCTGGCTTCCTCCCTCCAGCTCCTCTTTCTAAAGCCTCAGTGACCGTGGTCCTCTCGGCCTCCTTTGGCTCCTCGTTGCTCAGATGATACCACAGATCTCTCGTGATCGGGTCCCGTCACCCCAGCCTCATCTCCCACCACCCCTATCGCCCCACTTCCCTTAAGTTCTCCCAGACACCCCTGCCTTCTCCCGCCGTGAGCTTCGCACACGCTGTTCCGTTGCCTGGAAGGCTTTTCCACCTTCTCCCCTCGTCCCGCTCAGAGGTCCTGTCCCCAACCCTCCCCAGATGGACTGCCTTCTCCTCTGAGTTCTGAGTCAGGACCTACCAGGGCCTTTATCTGATTGTATTAAAGTTGTTTCCTTTAAAAGCAGGAAAGAGCAAGGGTCTCACACACACATTCCTTGTGGGCTCGCGTCTCTCATGCTCGTGCAAGCTCCTAACTAGCAGCGATCCACTCGGCCGTGGGACTTGACAGCTCGCTCTGTGCCTGCCACACACTTGGGGCCTAAACGTGATGTGACGAGGGAGTGAATTCTTTCCAGGCTTGGACTAAGCCGAGGACGGAGTGCGTGTCCTTGGTCCCTCGCCCACCTCGTCCCCCTCCGTTATGGGTCAAACTGTGTCCCCCACAATTTACATTGTACAGGGCGTGGGAAGTCCTGAGCCCAGGACCTCACAATGGGGCCTGCTTTGGCCACAGCGTGTTTGCAGATGCACTTGGTGAAGAAGAGGCCACACGGGCCAAGGGGGCCCATCATGTAATGTGCCTGGTGTCCTTCTGAGAAGGGAGTTTGGACACGGAGAGGGGCGTGCACAGAGGGAGACAGTGGGAAGAGACACTGAGAAGGTGGCACTTACAGGAGAGGGGCCTGGAACGGATTTTCCATCCTGAGCTTCACTAGGAACCTGACCTACCAACACTCCGAGTTTGTAGTTCTAGCCCCGAGACCCGGGAGACGATGTTTCTGTTGCTGAAGCCTCCAGCTTGTGGTACGTTGTCAGGGCAGCCCCAGGAAAGTAGTGATACACCCTTCTGCTTCACCCCCACTCCACCCCATCGGCTGGACCCAGCAGCTCTACCTCCAAAACCCATGCATCCTAAATCTATCCATCTCTCCATCCACGGCCAGGTCACTGTGCCTCATCCGATCACTGTGACACCCTCCCAACGAGCCTCTGGTTCCCCTGGTCCCTCTAAAGCCTGCCTTCTCCCCACAGCCAGATCGCGTCACTCCCTACGCCCTGCACCTCCACTCACTCCCATCCCCCCATGGCTTCCCAACGCCATAGAGTGAAACCTGAACTCCCCGCTGTACCCCATCATCTGGCCCTGCCTCCTTCTCCAATCTCATCTACCCTTTCTCACCCCCCGCACCCTGGACACACCTACTCCAGGCCTGTCCACCCCCAGGACCTTGTGTGTCCCTGGTACATTACCTCTCAGATCTTGGCGTGCGTGACCACTCCTCACATTCAGAGCTCAGCTCAAATGCATTTCTGCTGAGATGTAACCTCAACTGTTACCCCATCAAGCCCCCTCTCCAGTCAACACCCCAGGCCTGTGTTGCTGCCCTGGTGGCAGGAACTTCTCGTTCACGTGTCCTGTCTGTCACTGTAGGCTACACATCACTGACTGCCTTCCTGTGCTGGAACGTGAGTGCGGTGAGGACAGGGCGCTGGCCTGGCTCATTCTGTTTGGATGCCCAGAGTCTGAACGAATGAACGAAGTCATGCCAGTTCAAGGGCCTCCAAGAAAAGGGATCTTGAAAAAATGTTCATGGGTCAACCCCGGTCATTGGGGCAAGAGCAGGGTCAACGAAGGGCATAGGACAGCGATCATCAGCCACGTCTCTGACTAGACACTGATGACAGTTACTCACCGTTTAGCCCACAGGCCAGCCAGGCCCTCCAGCCAAGTAACTCTTTTCAGGAGGAAATAATGATCGAGAAAATTCCCTATCGCTGAGAGCAGCAGGGAGTGTGTGTGGGGGCGCCTTTATCAGTGCCCAAATCATCGCCTGCCTTCCTACAAAGGGCTCATTGTCGCTGGGACTTTCTGATAACAAGGGATCCTTTCCTAATTACTATATGCTCTGTCTCAGGTTCAGAAAGGAAAAGGAAAATGCTCCATTCATTTCACTCCAGGTTCAAACGAGTCAGTCTTTCAATCAATCAAGGATTAATTAAACTGTGCTAGGAAGTACAGGGGAGGCAAAAGACACCCTCTCTCTACTCAGAGATGATACCAGGGAAAGAGAGAACAATTTAAGAACCTGGGCTTCCTCTGACTTCCGGTGAGGGAGGCCCAAGGCAGTGATGGCGAACCTATGACACTCATTTTTTTGGTTGATTTTTCTTTGTTAAATGGCATTTAAATATATAAAATAAATATCAAAAATATAAGTCTTTGTTTTACTATGGTTGCAAATATCAAAAAATTTCTATATGTGACACGGCACCAGAGTTAAGTTAGGGTTTTTCAAAATGCTGACACGCCGAGCTCAAAAGGTTCGCCATCACTGGCCAAGGGTCTCCAGCCACTTTATCTCCGTGCCTCTTCACATCCTCTTCTCTCTTCTCATCCCTAATTACATGGTCTCCACAGGGTCCATGCGAATAATTAGTCTTTTTCAGGCACCCTTAGGATTTGACACTAGAAGTCACGTGTGAGTCTCTGAGAATCCCAACTATGCGAAATTCAATCAAATACAGTTCTTATCTCCAGCCCATTAGCAAGGCAACAACTTCCTCATATTTCCGTCCCTGAGATGATCCAGGAAATTTTCTGGTGTTTCTTCGTCTGAACAGAAAACTTGTGGTCAGGAATGTGGCCTCCCCCACTAACAGAGTGTGGAGTCTGGGAAGCATTCACTTAAGCACTTTTTCAAGTTTTCTCTCCTGTAAATAGACATTAGCACATTTCTCAGAGGGTTAATTTCATCCACTGTGCTACATCAGTTTTTAAAATCCTTACCCATGGATATGTTTATTGATTTGAGAAAGAGAGGAAGGGAGAGAGAGACACACACACACACACATCGACTGGTTGCCTCAGTATGCACCCCAACCAGGGATCAAACCACAACCTAGATATGTGCCCTGACTAGGAGTCAAACCCGCAACCTATTTCGTGTATGGGGTGATGTTCCAACCAATTGAGCCACCCAATGTGCTGCATCATTTTAGCCTCAGTACCTAGCACAGCGCCTGATAGGTTGGTAACAGATATTTGTTGAATGGATAGATGGGTGAATGAATGAATGAATGAGGGAATGAATGAGTGGGTAAATGAATAAGGGAATGAATGCCTTATTGGGAAGAATAAATCATGTGTGTGACGCATGCAGCTTAAGTATACCTCATACAGTGGGTGCCTTAAAATTGCCTTGAAAATGATATAACACTATCTTTGTTATTATACTGCTCTCTATCCATTTAAAAAACTATTTCGTTGTGACCAGAGTTTGATCCATTTTTCACTAAGCTGGTGTAAACAGTGAGTCAGCCACCTCCCCAGGAATCGGGGCAGACAACTGGCTGTTGCTCCACCTTCTTGCTATTTCCATTCATCCCCAGCCGCGCCGCCCTCTTCTGCCCTCCTGACCTCCAGGACCCAGTTTCTGAGGGGCGCCTTGTTTGTCCATCACTATCATCTTTCTCCTCTTCATTTCAGCGAGAATGCTCACTTGTTTTCCTTTGGCTGGCCTCTGTTGACATAGATACCTCAGGAGGCCAAAGCCTCAAAACAGGGTTGGCAAAATGTCCTATCACTTTCCCCAGGAACAGAGGGTGATCTGTTGAGTCAAACAGCTGCCATTTGCTGCGTTCTTACTAAGAGCGCAACTCGGTGTGTGGTATCCAGGTTAGACATGTGTGGCCTCATTCAGCAACTCAGGAGGTGGGCCTCTATAGTCCCATTACACAGATGGGAAAACCGAGGCTATCAGAGATTAAGTGCTTTGCCAAGGCTACTCGGCTGCTAAAGTTCGTAAGACGTTTGACTATAGTCCTATCTGAGTCTCAAGATCCTGCTGTAACCACCATCCTCAGGAGGCCCCCTTGTCTTCCAGGATGAGGAGGTGTTCACCCACTGCCCCCCATCCCGCAGTTTAGAGCCTGCACCTGATGGATATACTCTTGATTAACTAAGATACCCCTGAGCCTTCAAGCAGCTCACATTTTCATAGGACCAAACATGGAAGAAGAGAAGTTCAGAACAATATCACATATGACAGTGGGGATTGGGGATTATATTCACCTCATGGGCACCTTTGTTTTAATTTTTTCCCTCTTCTGATTTCATATGAAGTTCTCAACCTTTAGCTCGTCCTGAAATTTGGCCACGCTAACCTCCCACGGGGCCAAGATCGGCTGGAGCTTTTGAAGGGCCTATGTTCCCCCCGTCGCACACCCTGGTCCCCCTGCCTGCTTCACCGGTCCTGTCAGCTGCCTGGTCTCTGCAGGCAGTTCAAGCTTGCGTTACTTGCACTGTCCACTCCCGCTGGAGAGGGGCCACATCACCTATTCTTGGTGCTGTTCTGTGTAGGGGACAGCCCCCCAGGGGGCTTGACACAGAGAAACAGGGAAAAGGCAAAGGCAGCCTCACTTTCCAGTGTCACCTCCAGTTGGATGGCCTGATGCTGGTCTTCGTCTTTGGCTGATGGGACAAAGAATGATGAGGAGGGGCTTTTGCAAGAGGAATGAATAGCTATCAGAACGCCCCAGGACAGCACAGGAGGGTGGAGGGGGGCGCAGTGGAAGGAACAGTCAGCTAGGAGGCAGAGGACCCAGTTCTCGTCTCCCTTCAGTTGTCCTCCAAGCACCTGACCTTGGCCAGGTCGGTCCGGCTTTCTGCACCTCATCTGAACTATGAAGCTATTCACCCACCCAGATATTTTTTCTCAAGATTGTTGTAAAGACCACCCAAGGCGCATGTGTGAAAAGGACATCGGGAAGGGAAATTGCCGCCTAAATGCAAGGTAGTGGCCTGGTAGAGGATGATATTAAAAAGCTGAATTAAAGCTCAAGTGAGAACCCTGAGCGGCTCTTAGGGGCGCAGCCCGCCACCCGCCTGATCCCTCCCCTCCCCTCCCCTCCCGTTCCCCCTGGTCCTTTATGAATCGGCACCATTATCAGCTCCGTTTCCAATTTGGAGAATTTGTGGGCACACGCCGTGACACCACTCACACCTGCCTTGGCCATCTGTGTCTTTCTGATCCGACCACATCCTGGTGTTTGGGCTAATAAAACCCGTAGCCATGGTTACAGTGAAATACCTTGGCCACACAGCTCTCATTTTTACTTCTCAGGCCTACTCGGTTAAGAGGGTGGAGCCAGTGTCTGTGGGTGCGGTGGGTGCCTAGGTGGGCTTATTTTTGGAGACGGTGAGCCGAGGCTCTGAGGTCATCTCTGAGTGAAGTGGGTGGGAGGGGTGGGGCCTTCTCCGCTCCACAAATAAATGGGGAGGCTCCGTAACTGAGGGCCAGGTCTGCACCCGTCATATCCTCTTGGAGGTAAAGAGTGTTTTTTGGAAAAGCAAGAAGACAACAGGGCACTTGTGTGATCCCGGGTCTCCCACTCAGGTGGTAATTAAAAAATAGGCCTTCAACTTGAAGTTGCATAATTCCCTTTAATGTTGCAGAAGGGAACTCGGAGTTCTGCAAACTTTGCAGCAATAACCGAATGGCTGCTTCATTTTTCTCGGTGGTGGCCGGGGAGAGGTTGGTAGGCTGGAATAGTTGAAAACTAATGGGGTGGCGAAAATATACAATTATGCAACTCAACAGCAATGCAGATACGGGTTTATTTTCCTTCCCATTTCCTCCCTTCATTGAATGTTAACAGAAGTTCAGGACAATTAAAAGCCCAGAGCTGCCGTGCTGTAATATTAAGGCTCAAAATGTAAAGGCCAAACCACAGAGGGAGGGGCAGAAATATCCTGGTCCGGCCATGGCTCAGCGATGCCCAGTGGCACAGTGTGGAGTCCCCAGACCCGCCGGGCCGGCTGCCCCCCCTCCCCCCAACTCCCCCCAAGCAGACGGGCTGTGCAGAGGAGCTGGTGTGGCTGGAGATGAGCTTCACTTCCTGTCTGCTCCAGTTTAAATGTGCATCCCTCACGTCCAGTGCAGGCTTTTACAGTGCGACAAGTAATTGTGCTGAACGCAGAGCACCTGTGCGAGTGCCCTGAAGGCTTGACCGAGCACCCGCTCTGGCCAGCAGCCCTGGTGTAGACGGCGTTTCCTCAGTCTCACCCGGCGCGGCTTTAGGTGCCCACCTCTCCTAGCTGCCCCTGCCCAGCTCCTGTACAGAGAAACTCTGGAACAGCCATTGGCTTCACCCCATCCCTGATCCCCTCGGTTCGCCTGACCTCGCCCCAAACGCCTTCCTCTCTCCCTGTAAGGTGTGCAGATAAGCCATTTGGGAGGATGGACAGAAGAAACTACAGGGGCGGGGGGCGGGGGTGCACCACAGATACTACCGTGCACACACATGCAAACTGGTACGCAGCTCACACCCTCTCCTCGGCCCCTCACCCTGCCCCCCATCTCTCTTCCATCCTTGCCCAGAGGCCCCAAAGCTTTATGAAGACTTTCCGGAAAGCTCCTGGACCCCTGGGAGGGGGGATGAGGCAGGGAAACGTAGGCCTTGTCTGATCTCCCCGCAGGGCGGCCTCATGGCCTGGCTGCCTGCAGGCTTGGGGCCAGCCTCTAGCTTTATCTCCCACTAGCAGCCCAGAATACATTATTATTATTTTTTATCAGACTAACTTGACGAACTGGGACATTGGGTGGGAACATTTTGATAGAGCAACCGGTCTGAACGCGTGGCCCTGCTTCGGCCGGTCAGAGGCAGGGGAGGTCCTGGGGATGGGTGTCGGCTCGGCCCAGTCACAGGCAGGGACAGGTGTCCTGGTGGGGCCTGAGTGGGGGAGAGCCTGTGGGAGCCCAGCTCTGCTCTGACGCGGTCTGGTTGTGTGTGTGCAGGCTCCTGCAGGAGGTCACAGGAGCTGAGGACTTGGCTTGACGACCGCGAGCAGGGGAGGCTCAGGGACTGTGGTCTCCGAAGCCGGCTCAGTTCTCACCTGTGAGCTGCATGTGTCCTTGGCAAAGGCCTTCAGTTGCCTTGGGCCTCGGTTTCTCCCTCCCCACATGGGGAAAAAGTCAGGACAGATAGCCGAGAAAGTGACCGCAGTGTGGCCTGGATGGAAGGGCAGGGCTGTGGCTTAAGGTCTGACCACATGCGCCAGCTTCAGAGCAAACCAGCCGTGGACGCTGTGAAAGGGGACGTGCCTGCGAGTGTGCGCTCGGCCGGTAGGAACTGGGCTGCTGTTTGGAGTCATAACGGGTGATGGCAGACAGGAATCAGGCGTGGCAGAACACATGCATTTCTGCAGTTGGCAAAGCGGCCTGAAGATCTTGGGAAACTAGCTCCCATGAGAGTCCAGATGGACAGATGGATGGGCACCCCACCCCGCCTGGCGGCTTTCACCTGGCTGTGTAGTGGCGCTGGGCAACTTAGACCCTCCACGCACCAGGTGACCCGTGACGGGGTCCCCCAGGGCTGGCCGAGCACGGAGCATGTCCCCTTGCTGAGCCAGTTCTGAGAAGCACATTCCAGCCCCTGCCCTGAGGCATGGGGCCCAGCGCTGTTTGTGGTTAACCCTGATGACCCCCGATGACTCTGCAGTGGGGAGGTTTGTATGGAGTGGGTGCGAGTCTCCCTCCACACACACAAAAATAATGCTGCAGGCACATTCTTTGTATCTAAGAAGCTAATAGTACAAATCACAATTATTTGCATCGATAAAATGTGCCATTTGAGTTATTTTTCCTGAAGTTTGCACATGGGTTTTTATTTCAAGACAGGAAGTGCTAGTTACGAACCTACTGTGTGACCAGGGTGGTGCAGAGGGAGGACCAGGAGGTGTGGGAGCCGGTTCCTTCCAAGGACTGTTTCTTAATGAAGCTCAGAGTGCTCCTGCCAGGTGCCGGGCAAGTCCCGGAGCCCCCGGGCCCCAGCTTCCCCATCTCCAAGCTGGGAAGACGATAAGCCCTCCGACTCCATCACCACCCAGTGTTGTGAGAGCCGGATGATAGCATCATAGAGTCCTTTACAAACTGAAAGTGCCCTTTCCATTTCCAAACATAATAACAGCAATTAGAGGCGAAAGTGAATATCAGAAAATCCAAAGTGCATGCACCGTGAGAAAGGAGAAGGCTCAATGTTGGCTTGGGTTTGGGGGGAGGGGCGTGGAGGAGATGGAGGTTGTGCTGGACCCTGTGCGACCGTCATCACCTGGAGGGCTGGACACTCGGAGGGAGGGAGGAAGTTGGGGTGCGATGGATAGGAAGGGCTGCCAAGAGCAGAGTGTGGGACTGGGTGGCAGGGCAGAAACCCTCCAAGGAAGAGAGGGGGGTGTGGGGGGAGAGGTGAATGGTTCAGGCAAGGCTGGTGAGATACAGACTGTGAAGGCCGCACACAGGTTTGCTGTGATGGGCCCCAGGGAGGCCCCAGAAGTTGGGGAGCAGGGGACATAGTAGGGTCAGTGTGTCAGACCTGATCTCTCTGGCCAACCAAAGAACGCCTTGGCCAGAGCTGGGACTGTGCAGGGTTAATCACAAATATTACAATTAAAAAAACCTTTTATTAATAGCCTACTTTCTCCCTCAGGCAAAATCTGATTAGGAGCTGAAATGAAATATCACCAAAGCAATCAGAAAGAAACTGCTATTTATCTCCTGCTCCCCTGGGATGGGGGGAGGGAGATTAAAAACTCTGAAGTAATGGCTTCCCCAGGCTCCGGCTGACACGGGTGGGCTTGCCTGGTTCATCTGTGAGTGGGGAAGGTGCCGTCAGGGACCTGCACTTGTAACTCATCTTAATTTTTCAAAGGCTCTGCAAACATTTCTTCGCCGGGTCCATGTCCTGCGGGCAGGGGAGGGGTTTCTCAGCTGGATAAGCCAAAGAGCAGGGTGTTCGATATGTCAGTTTATAACAGCAGCGCTGCCCGCGGCAGGCGGGACCCGAGCCTCCGGTGTCCCAGTGGGATGCTCTCACAGGAGACCGAGCACACGGGGCCTGGCCCCTCTGCAGGCCACAGGCCTTCCGTTTCTCAGGCTCCCTGGGTCCTCTCTGTGGCCCTCTCTTATTTGGGGCCCCCCACAAGCTTCTTTATCTGGAACCCCCAGTGCTCCCCAATCCCACCCGAACCTCCTTTCACGTGAGTCTCAGCTGAACTACAGTTCCCCTTGGGAAACCTTCCATGACCTCACTGAGGGGAGAGCCCCGCCCGGTGCCCCTCACAACAGCCCCCCCCTGCCTTAGGCTCCTTGTTTATTCAGTCGTCTTAGAGTCTATTCCCTTCACGGCATCCCCACCACCTGGGCCGTGTTTGCTCTTGGGAGGTATCTGGGAATGAAAGAATGAACGTGTCTATAGAGGAGGAAACGAGGCTCCCGAAGTGAGGCAGCCCAGGTCTCACAGCCAGTCAGGACCACGCGACAACTCTTCCCCCAGACACCCGCGTCGCTTCACTGTGCCGTGCAGTGTTCCTGGCTCCCTCGCAGCTCTGGTCAGACAGACGTCCCAGGGACAATGCATCCACCCAGTGGCACTTCGTTATCTGGTTGGAGACTCTTACAGCCTGGGCTTCGGTGCCAGAGTCCTGGGCATCTGAGTGCAGCGCACCCTGCCGGCCTCTCTCGGTGACGGGCTGCTTCTCTCTGGTGAGGATGTCAGTGCCAAGGTCAGAGGTGACCGAGGCGTGACCGGACACCCCAAGATCGCTGGCCTCAAATGGAGGGGCCTCAGCCCCGCGGGGCTCCGTGCCGAACACATACAGGACGCCACTTGAAAGTGAGGCTACGACGTGTTGTTGGAGAGCCCCCGACTGGCTGTGTTCCTGACATTTCCGCGTTAGGAACTGACATTCCATTTGGTATTCTCTGATTGCTGAGCTGAGTAGAGTCCACGTGTGTGGGGCGCTCAGCATCTCGCTGCCTCAGTTACTGCAGAAGGCTCTCCCGTGTTTTTCCTTCCCAGAGGGAGGCACGCTCTGCTGGCGTTTCCTTCCTTCCCTGAGCCTGGGTTGTTGGTACGATTGAGGCCGAAGGGGCCAAGAGCTGCCACGTCTGCCGTCTGCAGTCCAGCTGCAGACAGTCCGGTGCACAGGTGTTGAGCACCCAGTGTGCACGAGGACGAGGCCCTCCTCTGTTGTCTAAGGCTCTCCAGGGCCTGCTGCACCTGCCCCCTACCTGGCCGGATTCCTAAGTGAACCACAGATACAGACTGTGTTTTTTGTGGGGAGATGGATGAGCACAGGAAACGGACGAGAACGCAGGGCGAGTTAAGCATCCCAAGGGAAGCGTGGACAGACGGGGATGGGAACAGCAAGGAGGCAGCTGTCACACCAGCGGGGATCTGGGCCAGGTGCAGGAGGGTGCGGTCCAAGTTGGATGACTCAGTGCAGGCGGAGGGGATGACGGGTTCCAGGTTGCTCAAGAAAGCAGAGCTGGCCCCGAGGAGTCCATCACGGGTGCCAGATCTGGAGGTTTCCAAACGCCCACCGTTACCATGGCGACACTTCCACAGCTCCCTCCAGCCACCGGCTCTGATCCATGGACTCCTGGGCAGCCTGGCTGCAGGCTGGAGGGCCCCTCCTCTGTGGCCCAGGAGAAGGGCTGCTGGGACCATTTTCCCCTCCATGCTGCCTTCTCAGGGCCCGGGGACAGAGCTGCGGGTGGCCGATGGCGTGCTGGGCATGAGGTCCTTACGGGGTGTTTTACATGTTTGGCTATGAAAGCAATTATGTAAGAAACCTCGAGTGGATAGGGAGTAAGTAGTCAGCCTCCTTCTTCCCCGACTTGAAACACATCTGATCCCTCTGTATGTTCTTAAGTTTGGTGATAATCCTGATTTTAAATTTGGGGTCACAAAGGCAACCAAGCTGGTTCTAGTTGGCTCTAGTTCTTTCTCTTCCTCTCCCTGCCCCCCTCCTCCGTACACTCAGTTAGCCTACCCATGCAGCAATACTGCTAACACTCAGCGCAGGTTGCTAGAAAGAGATTATTTCCCCAAGAGGGGCAAACCTATATCACAGGTTGCAAATTGGCAGCCTGTGAGGCCGATGTGACCAGTGAATGGGTTTTGTTTCTTCTACAGCTTTACCGATTCTTAGCACACGCTCCCTGCATTCCCACCCCACAGCCTGGGTCAAGGCCTGTCTCTCCTGCCCCACCCCACCCCACCCCCCAATTCACTAGCTGTCTGACCATCTCCTTTCCCTGATCCCTGGGCCACGCCTGTTTTGAGAAAGTGTATGAGTTGAAATTGAGGTCCCAGGCATTGGAGTCATGTGCCCGTGTGACAGGGGCTGGAAGTTCCATCTGCACTAGCACGAGTTTATGAACTCATGTTTAATGGGCAGCTGCTATGTACCAGATACCGTGTGCACTGGGAATACAACAGAGCGGTGGCACCAGGGGACAGCTGGGGGAGTCACATCTTACCAAGGGCCACAAAGCTTTATACATAAAATACTACTGGAGCCGGGGGAAGGACACTTAGCTCTTGGTAGAGACCTCGGTTTCCTCATCTGTAAAATAGGTACAATAGTTGAGCTGTCGTGAGGGTTAAATGAAAGGAAGGAGGTGAAGCAGTCACTACAATGGCTGGCACACGTATATACAGTACTCCATAAAGGTTGCTGCTGTTAGCTGTTGCTTCCTACCGAGTTAATATTTTCTTTGTTAAGCATCCAAATAACTCTACCTCTAGGACAACAAGAGGCAATATCTCTCAGTAATTTGTAAGATCAAAGGCGACGAATAAGGGACGAGGCACAGAAAAGCACGCCACTTAACATGCATATTATCTTCTAGAAAGGAACGTGAATTGATAAGCATGTTGATAAAGTAGGGGAAGGGAAAAGAGTCTGGCGGCTCCTCAAAAAGTTAAACTAAAAATTACCATCTGATCCAGCAATTCCACTCCTAGGTATGTGCCCAAAGCAACTGAAAATAAGCACTCAGAAGCAAGTCCTTGAACTCCCATATTCACAATAGTCAAAAGGTGGAAACAGCCTAAAAGTCTATCACCAGAGGAATAGGGAAACTGTGCTATAGACAGGCAATGGGATGTTACTCAGTCACGAAAAAGCACCAAGTGTCAGTACATGCTGGACCATGGATGAACCTTGAAAACATTACGCTAAATGGAGAAGCCAGGCACTAAAGGACATACATTGTGTGGTTCCACTTGTATAGAATAACAGACAAGATAAATCCACAGAGACAGCAAGCAGCTTGGTGGCTGCCAGGGGCTGGGGAGGGGGATCGATAGGGGTGCCTGCTCAGTGGGAACAGGGGTGACGAAAATCGAGGTGGTGGTTACACAACATCATGAATGTACTAAATGCCACTGAATTGTTCACTTTAAAATGGCTAATTTTATGTGGTGAATTTCTCCCGGATAAAAACCATGTGGAAAGATATAATGCAAAGTTGCTTGAAAACTAATAGCTGGTAAGTGGAAAAGAATGGTCCAGTTTCCATTATTAATTGCTTAAGAAATAGAAAATGTCAGAGTTTATTTTTTTTGGTGTGAATTTATCCATTCACTCCAAAAAGCAAATGCTGAATGACCGCACACCTCAGGCGTTTAAATGTTCCTATTGAAGGAATAACTTTTTTAAAACCACTAAACACTTATTCCTGGAAAAGGTCAGTCAGGAGGGAGCCTGGGACCTTCTTCCCCACGTGGCACATGCTCTGTGACGGGTCCCCTCCCCTGTCCAGACAGGGCGTCTGCATGGGCCTGAGTGAGCTGTTCTTTCCGTGGCTGCCGGGAGTCGGTGCGGCTGTCCACCGAAAACACAGCAGACGTCAGCTCTGTCCTCTCTCAAAGCTCCGACGGGCACAGTGGTCGGGCATCGGCGAGTCTCCCGAGCCCACCTTGCCTTTTACCGGAACCAGATCAGGCTTCAGGCCAGCTGTCCGTGGGCGGGGCCCGAGTTTCTAATCTGAAACCAGAAGCGCTCAGAACAGGAGTCTGGGTCGGAGCTGTGTGCGGTGCCTCCCGCTCCCTGTGGAGGCTTCCCGAGGGGGTGGCAGGGTCACCCGTCTCATCACCTGGAGCGTTTCACCTCGGCCACTGCTGCTCGGCAGGCTGTGGACCCTGGGCAGCGGGCGTGGCTCCGGTCCAGGCGCGGACGGCAGGGTGACCCAGGGAGGCTGGAGGCCATCAGCCCCTTCCAGGAAAGGGGCTTGAAGGATGGGGCACGTCTGCAGGGCTGGCTCCCAGCTTCGCCCTTGTCGGTGGAGTTTGCTTACTCCCGGTCCCTATGGGCAGGTCCCTATGACCACAGTGTCAGCTCCTGGGTGATTTCAGGCCACTGCCCATGAGTGGCGCCTGGAGTCTTGGGGTCACGGCCACGCGTGGGCAGCAGAGGGGCGCTGGGAGGCTGGCACTGTCCCCTCGTGGAGCTCCCAGCTTGGGTGGGAAGGGCAGTACCTCTTGATAAGGTGGCCATGGTCCCCGTGTCATTTCGGTGAAGACACGGCATGTCCACTGCCTGCCGGTCGGTTCCCATAATGCCGCAGCTGCTGGACTCCTCCGTCCCTCCTCTGTCCCTGCCCCACACCCCCCTCGAGAGCCGAGAGCCCACCCTTTCCTTCTCACCACTGACGGCGCAGTAACATGTCACCCTCTCTGTCCCGATGGTAGTTCTCCCTCTTTTCTGCCCGGTTTTACGACTCGCCCAGAAGCGAGAAGGAACTGCTGATGGGCTTTCCTTGGAGCCGTCTGGTGGGAAGTTAGGGCCGTCTTGGGGGAGAATAGAAGTCAACTAGAGCCTCCTTGCAGGAAGAAGCTGGGGGCAGGTCTGCAGTGGCTTATCAACCAGCTTCTAGTGCTCACCAGGAGGCAGAGCACGAGGGGGCTGTCTTTTCATTGCTCAGCGACAACCTCCACGGAGCAGCTCGCTTACAGGTGTGGAGCGAGTTTCCTCCCAGGGGCCGGATCCAGGTGGGTGCTGCCCGGCCCCGGGAGCCGCCCTGGGAGAGGGACCTCAGTTCCCGTGACGTTCATTCTGGAGCTCGGCCTCCCTGGTCCAGCCTCCTCCAAAGGCCGGCTCCCGGCTCTCAGCCCCCTGGCCCCCGATGCGCCCTGTGGAGCTCTGTGGCCCTGGGGCCGTCCTTCCAAGAACTTGCATTGCTTTTCCTTTTGCTGCTCGGAGAGGGAAGGGGCCTGTGGGCCCACTTCTCTTCCTACGCTTTTGCGAGTCTCGTGAGCTCTCTCTGTGATGTGCCTGGAGCCGTTCTCACCGAGTGGTCCGTGTGTATCCGTGTGTGAGGTGTCATGCTGGCCCGTCCACCGGCCTCGGTACAGTCTTCATGGCACGTTTCACCAAACACCCAATGCTGTCCCTCTTACCGGGGGTCTTCGGGGATTCTGGAAGATCTGCTCCCAGTTTTCCCTGGAGTCTCGGGGGGAAGGGTCGGTTTCAAGGGCAATCTTTTTGTTTGACCTCGGCCAGCATTTCAGTGCCTGTGTGTGTCCCGGTGTGTGAGGTGACAGAAAGCCCAGAGTGTCCACTATTCCTGAGCGAAGAGACCGAGCTCGGATTCCCGCCCCTCCCTTCACCGGCTGTTGACCTGGGCACACACTTTGCCTCCCTGAACCTTGGTTTGCTCATCTGTGAAGTGTGGGGGTGGGTGGCTCCTCACTCAGTGTTTTTCCATTTGAAGTCTTTGCGTGTGCGGTTACTTCCTCTTTTGCACCAACAGCCAGCCCTATCAGAAGTCTGTTGACTCGAGCGTTTTGATGTTGGCATAACTTGTGAGCTTCACTTGGTTGGCATATGTCAGGCTTCCCTGCTTGGGACAGAGGGAAAACCACAGGCACCCAGGGCAGGAGCCGATGCTCAGCTTCAGGGCCACTGCGGGGAGGAACAGAGAAAAGCAGCCCCCCTGGGTGGACGGGGCCCCGCGTGGGTGGTCCTTGGCCGACCGCGGGGAAGACCGGCCGCTTTCAGCCCCTGAGCTCCCAGGAGCCCTTGTGCAGTGCGCAACCCGCATACGCGCTAGCAAAGCATCCACTTCTTCGGGCTCTGACCACTGTAGGCACGGAGTGCAAAGCAGCAGCCAGAATAGACGTGTGCCACTGATAGGACAGGAGACGCAACTGCTGCCTAAAAATATTTCAGGCCATTAAAAAGCTGCAAGTCTGGGCCCTCGATGCTGCTCAGATCCCACACCTCCAGAGTCCCATCTCATAGCTGCAAGAGGAGCAGTCACACCTTTTTCTAGAACCTTACAATGTGTGAGACACAGTAAATGCACTTTCTTTTTCATTTTGATTCTGATTTTATCCACTGCCCTGGTGAGTAACACAATTCATCAGCCACATTTTAAATATAAAGGGAGTGATGCTGAGAGATTCAAAGACTTGTTCGAGGGCAGCTAGTCAGTGGTCAAGGCAAGAATTGAACCCATGTCTGTCTAGTTCCAAGTTCAAGGTTTCTTTTCTGCCGTAAGATCCTGACCTGGACAGGGGCAGCCAGGCCTAAAGGACTACCCTATAGGGCAGTGGTTCTCAACCTTGGCTGCACATTAGAATCACCTGGGAATCTTTTTAAAATCCTGATTTCTGGGCCTCATCCTCTGGAAATTCTGTTTCTTTGTTACTAATGTTGTGGCCTCACCCCATAACAAAGAAACAGAATTTCTGGAGGATGAGGCCCAGAAATCAGGATTTTAAAAAGATTCCCAGGTGATTCTAATGTGCAGCCAAGGTTGAGAACCACTGTTCTAGAGTATTCATTTCTCACACAGAGAAGTGATTCCTGGGTATCGACATGTAATTACCTGTGTGCTGCTAACCCAGGAGTCTCTCCAATAGCTCCGGTATCACCCTGCAGGCATCTGGGGAAAGCCTTGGGAATCTAGAGAGAGTCATGTGGAAGTCGGCACGCGGCATGAAAAGAACGTCCGTAGGCCATTACTGACACACCCATGGCTCTCAGCACCGACATGGTCTCACGGAGGCCTCTGCAGCTGCCTCCAGCACTGCTTTTACGCACAACATCTTGGATAGCCTCCCTCTCTCCCTGAGCTCCCGACCCGAGTACGCACTGCCAACCACCTGAGTCTACCAGGCCTCTCCTGGAATATCCGACTTAAATGTGTCTAAAGTGTTAACTGCCTCCTCCTCCCACAGTCCACTTCCCAGGCCCACTCCTCGCGTAGTTCTTATGATGTCCACCACAGGCATCGCCACACACCCACCCCCAGCGCCACCCGATAAGCATCCCCTCTCCCATTCATTCCTCCGTCACCACATTCAGTTGGGCATCAGGTACTTTGCCTCTCCTTTCTAAAAACACCACTGAAACCCATCTCTCTCCTCAGTTTCCACAGCCATTACCTTCATTGAGGTCCTTCACATCTCTGCATCGCATCTCTCTAAGCCAGCTTCCACCTGGTCATTAGCTGTCTCTCCAAACACAAATCTGACCATAGCCTTTCCCTGCTGAACAACCAGAATGACTTCCCACTGTCGGGGAGAGGGCTCGCCATTCTCAGTACGTCAGATACTCCCCGTGACTTGCATTCCCCCCAGCGTGCCCTTGACTTTGCATATAGTCTTCCCTCGGCCCAAACACCCAACACCCTGCCCGCCCACCTCTCCTGCAGTGTGGATTCCCCAGATAACGCCTGGGGAGCTGATCACTCCCTCCCTGGGAATGTTCAGTGTCCCGGGGCCACTGCCATTAGGATGTGGATTATTATGAACTGCGGTTTGTTTTGGTATCTGTCTTATTGATCAGATTGTGGGTCCTCAAAAGCAGAAACGGCCTCATTATTTTGGGACTCCAGGGTCTTGACGTACTGCCTGGCGCACAGTAGGTACAGTCCGTGTTGAGTGAATGCGCGGATGGGATGGATGTGCCTCCCTCTTTGATGAAAGCAGTAATTTCGCTTGTTGAGTTCATTATTCTCCTGGGTTTCGTCTTCAGGGAAAAGAGCAGAAGTCATCCTCTCTTTATTCCACAGGCTAAATATGACCAAGTGTTTGGCAATGCATTTCTCTCCTAAAACTGAGTCTGGGCTGGAGATGGGGACCAGAGATTCAGAGGAAACGAAGGACTTGGTCAGACTTCCCAGCCCTGGGCCGGGGGAAGGCGTCACCAACCTCCTAGCAAGGCCTTGCTGAATCCTTTAGGTGGTGCCTGCAAACCATTTGTAGGAACAAGACGTATCAAAGCTACTTTTAAGTCTTATAACTCAAGCATCTCTCATTGGCCAAGGGGACTTCAAAACAAGGGGTCCTGCGGGGCCGGCATGGCTCAGTGGTTGAGCGTTGACTGATGAACCAGGAAGTCACAGTTCGATTCTGGGTCAGGGCACATGCTGGGGTTGCCAGCTCTGTCCCCAGTGTGGGGCGTGCAGGAGGCAGCCGATCCACGATTCTCTCTCATCACTGATGTTTCCATCGCTCTCCCTGTCCCTTCCTCTCTCAATTCAATAAAAATATAGTTGGAAAAAAAAAAAAAGAGGGGCCCTTACCAGTAGCTTCAGGTTCCTCTGAACCTAGCGCAGCGGCGTTGGGAGGAAGGTGCTTCTGAGATGCTCAAGTGCACTTTCCCTCCCTGTCCCCGCCAACAGGATCGAGGGGCAGCCCTGCCGGGCTGTGCTTTCCCTTTCGGTTGGCAGGACCGGCATTCCCAGGCGCCCAGAGCTGCCGCTTACTTAACTCTCTTATTACGTCATGTGGTCCCTGAAGCTCCGCGAAAGGCTGGGAAACAGGGCATACCGTGTCCCGGGCCGCCTTCCCGGGTGGGCGGAGGGACCTTCTGGAGTAAAGTGAGGCGGATCGGGTCCCAGCCACAGCCGGGAGGGGAGCCGGGCCCGGGCAGCCCCTTCCACCCCGGGCTCCAGGCCGGGTTTTCGCTCGGCCACTTCTGAGCCGGTGAGCACCGGGCTTCACCTGGACGAATTCGGAGACGCGGAAGCCCAACTTCTCGGCGGTCACAGGCCCTCACTTCTTCCGCAGCGAACGGAATGCCCCGTCCCTTGTCCCTTCCCACGCGCCCAACGGCAGCCGGAGAGCCCGCCCCGCCCGCCCCACCCAACGGCCGCGCACGCAGCAGCCCGCACTCGGCCCGCAGCGGTGGGGCGGGACCCCCCTGCCCCCCAGGAGGGGCCGAGCTGCCGTCCCGAAGGGCCGGAGCAGGGGCTGAGAGGCGCCCTGGATGCCACCCCTGGGCGCTGGTCTCCTTAAGAAGTGAGCTGAGGTTCCCCCAACAGATGGCAGCTCAGGCACGGGCTCCCGCGCAGCACCCGCCGGAGCCCAGACCCAGACTCACCTCTGTCCCGAGGAAGGCTGCCTGCCGGCGTCCTGGGTCCGCGGTGCTGCCGTCCTGGACCGGGACCGGGACTGGGATCGGCTGGACGTGGGGGCAGGTCCCGGGGGCCGGAGCGCACAGCCTACCTGCGCCGGCCCAGGCGCCCTCTGCCTTCCCCGCCCGCCGGCCGGCCGGCGCCGCGCATTTTTGAGGTTTCGCTCCGACCCCCTCCTGCCCCTGAGGTCGCAGCCTGAACCAGCCGCGCGCTCCCGCTCCTGGGCTCGGCGGGCGTCCCACCGGGGCCCTCTCACCACCACGGTGCCCTCGGACTTGGGCACGCGCCCCAGCCGCGCCCTCCGTCTTCCCGCCAGCCGCCCCCCCCTCACCCCGCCCCGTGTCCGCCCCGCTCCGTCCCGGGACACGCCTCCTGCAGGACCCAGCAGGGAGCGGCCCCCAGTCGCTCACCGCTCACCGCGGGGAAGTTCCCAGGCACAGGAGACCTCAGCCGGGGAGACTGGGTTTCAGGGAAAGGGCCCAGTGCGCCGAAAGGGCAGCCTTTTTGGAAGGGGCGCGGGGGGGGGGGGGGGGGCGGGGTGTGGAGAGGGAGGCCCTGGGCAGTTGGGTGGGGCCCAGTGCCTCATGGGGACAGACAGAAATGACCCGCTCAGCGGGGTGCACGCAGCGCCTCTGCAACTCGGTGTCGTCACAGGAGCTGGTCTGGAGGGGCCTCCTCAGCGTCATCTTCCAGGACACGGACATGAGATGCTGCCCAGGTGCCAGGTGCTAAGCCAGGTCTGCACGCCGCCTGCTGTGCTAGGCGGTGTCTTCTGGCCTCGGCAGGTCAGCCTTAGGGTGACTGCAGCCAGCTGTTTCCACGCAGGGACAGCAGACACTCCCTGTTCACTCGCAGAAACCAAATGGCTCTGAGTTGAAAGGCCAGGGAACACCCAGCCCTCCAGGCAGAAATACCAAGAAGGATTAAGGAACAAGAATTTTTTTTTTCCATTGCAAGGAGAGTGGATGAGATTCTCTTCCGGAAATCCGGTGGAGTGCAGGCGGTCTGCATTTGAACAGGAAGAAGGGGGAGGTGTGTCCCAGAGCAGGTGGACCAGCAGGTGCTCACAGACCAGCACCGATGGGCAGGTCCCAGCCCGAGGGTGTCTCTCCGCGCTCGTGTTTCCCAAGCTGGGAAAAGCGCAATCTGTAGTCACACTGGGAGCCTACACTTGGCTCCTCTCCCTCTGGAGCTTAAAGTCTTGCAGGCCACTACACTCTGTCAATTTTTAAAAATATATTTTTATTGATTTCCCAGAGGAAGGGGGAGCGATAGAAACATCAATGATGAGAGAGAATCATGGATTGGCTGCCTCCTGCACCCCCCTGCTGGGAAACGAGCCCAAAACCTGGGCATGTGCCCCGACCTGGAATCAGACTGTCACCTCCTGGTTCATAGGTCCACGCTCAACCCCTGAGCCACACCGGCCGGTCTGGCTATAGACAGTTGAGGAGGACAGATGTGGAGGCCGGCAGTGAGGCCTTGTGTGCTGGCCCAAGGATTTGGGAATGGCACTTCCTCGCATGGTCCGGAAGGACACTGGACAGTGAGCCAGGAGCCTTACACTAGGCCTAAGGGACAGTTGTCTAGGGCTGCTTTTTAAGAGAAAGCAAGAGGGAAGGAAATGAGAGCAGCCGAGGCAATTGGCTTGAACTCGGGCTTCTTGGGCACGGCTGTCAACGGCAGAAAGGAAGCCAGAGGCCTCCCTATGAGGCGGGAACCCTGGGGTGTCTGGGGGTGAGAAAGAAACGGTGACTCATGGGTGAGCCGGCCGGCAGACTGGCCCACGGCGGATGGCCAAGGCTGCAGCCTGTTGAGGGTCTGACACTCCTAGGGAGATGCGCTTCTGGCAGGAGAAGGGGAGTGGGAGTCGAGCCAGGATGCTCTCATTCTGGGTGGATGATGCATCCCTCCCGAAGAAGCAGGTTAGAACACCCCCTGCGCTTTTATTCTCTTGGCAGTGAAATCCCAACTCCCATGAGCTCATGAACGGCCCCAGGCAACCACAGGGCTGTGGCGTTTTGCTTAACCTTTATCATTTTTCATGTTTTCACTAAAGATATTTGCAGGTGGTCAAGAAGTTAGCAGGCTATAAATGCAGTAAAACAGCATTACTATCCAATTACGAAAAAAAAAAAAAAAAAAAAAAAAAGCCCAAATAAGCAGATTTTTGTTCTGAGACTAGAAATTGGAGTGACCACCCGCTGCTAACGGTCAGACCTGCCGAGCCCCGGTCGCAGTATGTTGGGGACAAGAGGTGTTGCCTCCCTCCCCGAGTGCTGAGAAAGCCAGCGGGGTGTCCAGTGTAGAAGGCAGCCTGCCAGGAGGCCAGGACCAACCGCACTTGCCTTTGCCCCGGCCGTGCCCTGCTTCAGCAGGCGACGTGCACTGCTGGTCAGCATCCATCCACCCTGGGCCACCTGCAGACTCTCTCCCATCGGTTTGCAAACTCCCCGTTTAGCAGGCCTGTCCAATAGGCCACGTCTGCACCCAGGACATGCTGCCCCCAGATGGCCACATTCTTCAGGAATGGGAAGTACTAAACTGAGGACATCATACTTCCCTCCCCTGAAAGCGGTGGTGATTCTCGCCTGGGACCCCGTGGGCCACAGAGAGTCCTGATGCTCCGAGGAGCGCCTGGACCTCGGAGGGCTGTGGACAAGGCACAGGCTGTTAGGAAGTGATCAGCCTATCGATCAATGGTGCGGATGAGATCACACTTGTTCACCCGGTCCTGAAATAGAGTAGCGTCTTAGCACCACGAGGGAGGCAAGTTCAGGCGGAAATACTACACCTGCAGCGGGCACCGAATCTATGGGACAGGTTATCTCCCAGAGGTGGCTCAAGTTGGCAACACGAATGGGCTCCCCAAGGGTTTGGACAGACGTGTCAATGGCTGAGCGATGGGGAAGCTGCAGGAAGCCGAGGTCTACCACGTGGGCAGGAGTTCAGGGTGGACCCGCTGCCCCTTAACGCTGTGCGTGCGTGAGGTCTTTGTGGAGCAGAGCCCTGGCTGCCATAGAACTTGAACTTGAGCCAGTTGGCAACACCAACACTACCTCCCTGAAGCTACTGTCTCGGTAGCCTTTGCTCAGGAAGGCACCGAAACCTTGTTCTTTTCACCCTAGCCAAGTGTTTTCTGCTTTTTGTTTGAGTCTCATGCATGTTCAGTTTTAGTGGCTTGTTAAAAAAACAGTGCATTTTCCAGCTTAATTACAGTCATTCTAAGAAGGTATTTCCTCTGTGACACCCCGCCGTCCCCCTCCAGCCCACCCCGTACAGCCCTTTAAAAATGCATCGCTTTTTCATTTTGGCTTTGGGCTTCTAAACAGATTCTGAGAGCTTGTTTTCGTACCAACTATTTTATTTATCTCGCCATTCCATTTCAGTCCGGATGTTCCCTCCTGAACTGTCAAACTCTGACATCGGTTCGTCTAATTAAGAAAGCTCCTCTGAAAAGCTCCGTGATGATGGCTTTTCAGGGCGACATGTAACAGCCCTCAGTCCTGCGTGCTGGTGCCGAGGAGCATGGGAGTTCAGGCCGGAGCTCCAAACCTTGGCTGTGGGGTAGTTTGGGACCCTGGGATGTCTCCTCTAATACTCCACGTGTGTCTGCTGCACCCCCCGCCCCCCATCCCTCTGCTCATGTGCTTCGTGCGTTCTTGAGCGCTCCTGCAGGCTCTCTCGATGGAGCACCCCTTCCAGGAGCGGAGCTGGCGCGAGTTGGGTGCTGGCTTGGTAGACCTTCTGCTTAGACCACCGGTTCTCAACCTGTGGGTCGCGACCCCTTTGGGGGTCGAACGACCCTTTCACAGGGGTCGCCTAAGACCCTTGGAAAACACATAATTACATATTGTGTTTGTGATTAATCACTGTGCTTTAATTATGTTCAATTTGTAACAATGAAATTGGGGGTCACCGCAACATGAGGAACTGTATTAAAGGGTCGCGGCATTAGGAAGGTTGAGACCAATGGCTTAGACCCTTGGGCACAAAAGGGGCTCAGATTTCATTTTCTGTTTCTGGCGCACAGCTCCCCAGAGTTGTGTCCCGGAAGCTAGTTTTACATCCCTGTCACTGGCCCTGTAAATGGGCCGGGCCAGCCCCGCTGGGGCCACTGTGGGCGCCTTCGCAGCGGCCCTGTTGGAGCGTAAACAGAGGCCTCGGGGCCCATTGTCCGCAGGGGCCTGGGGCGGGAGGGGCCCCGCAGAGTCCTCGTTCGGCCCTTCCGTGGTCCGCCTTGCCTTCCGCTGTTCGCGTGGGGATGGTTACTTGCTAGTACTGATGGATGGGGGGAGCCCACTGTGAGCTTCGTCCAGCACCTCCAGACGCACCTTGCTGTCACTTTGTCGGAGTGACGCCTGGGAGCCCCGCTTGCCCGCCGCGCAGTCATTCCGGAGGCAGGGCTGTGAAGTCTGAAACTGTTCATTCCTCTTGCCTGGAGGGCCCGCAAAGTGGCTGTGCCTTGGCAGTCGGCTTCCTTAACTAGTTCAGTGACTCAGATCATCCACGCCCGGCAAACAAGCTTCCTCTCCGTGGGCTGGCTGGTCCGCAGCGGAAGGCTGATGACAACGCCAACCAAGGGGCAGCCTTCACCCCAAGTTGCAGGCGGCCACTCACCCTCTCCCTCTGTCTTCACCTCCATTGGCTGCTGTCTGTGTGGCCGGGCTGGCTAAGCAGCTTGTGCACGTAGCGCCACGCTACCTTTACGTCCTAACGCACTCGAGCTGCTGCTGGACGGATCCTGTAGATGGGGAGACTGAGATCTTGAAAATTTTCAAATGTGTCAGAGACCTGCTCCATGGAAGGCAGAGAGTCCAACAACCTGTTAGAAATGCCTTCACTTAGCATATATGTTCCCAGCACATGCGACACATGGGGTGAGAGTCTGGTTTGGGAGAGCTCACACTAGATCAGGTTTCCAGAACTTTCCGAACCCAGACGCCACTGCTGCTCAGAGCCCTGCCTCACTCAACCGGCGGGTCTGGGAAGCAGCCTGTGTCCCTGGGGCCCCATCGAATGAACTGATCCTGGGCTGATAAGGGCAACATTAGTAACACCTGGAGCTCACCTGTCGTTTCCGGGTACGGAGACATTTCCCACGTGTCAGTTACCTTCACCCGACCTTCGCAGGGCGGGCAGAGGGGGTGACAGGCTGGATGCCCACAGCAGTTGCATAACTGGACCGGAGCCCAGGTGCTCTGGCTCCCACACCTGGGTCTCTCCATCCTACAATGGAGCAGCTCTTGGAGGGGACAGACCTGCTGGTCACCTGGAAGAGCCCAGAAGCAAAGTCTAAAGTGAGGGACTCAAGCAGCGTCCGGGTATCCATCTGGGAGGGAATTCCTGTACCTGGGAAAGCAAGTCACCCTAAAGGGCAGGGAATTGCTGCTCTAGGGAGGCATCATTTCACACCTGTGGCTTCGTACGCACTTGACACACTTTTCCCTACACCTCCAGGGATGTGGGCACGCCAGCCTGAGAGCATAGGATCAGATGACATAGGAAACCACAGTCAAACTGTGTTCCAACCAACTGCACAGATATTTATGGAGAATCCACAATGGGCTCTGCATTGCGCTGGAGGCACTACGGTATGGCCCTTGAGGAGTTTACAGTCTAATGGGGAACTGACTCATGAAACGATTAGCCTAGAACAGTGGTTGGCAAACTGCGGCTCGCGAGCCACATGCGGCTCTTTGGCCCCTTGAGTGTGGCTCTTCCACAAAATACTGACTTCTGCGCATGGGCCACCAGTGGTATTTTGTGGAAGAGCCACGCTCAAGGGGCCAAAGAGCCGCATGTGGCTCGCGAGCCGCAGTTTGCCAACCACTGGCCTAGAAGAAAACTGCTTATCATGAAGGGCTACATTTTGTAATTTGGATTCAGGGACAGTGAGGACTGGAGCACTCATGGAAACCTTCCTTAAGCGGCGGGCTGGCTGGATTCAGGAGGTGCAGAGGGACTCAGGCGGGGAAGGCGCATTCTAGGTTGGGTAGAATAGAAAGGGTGAAGAGGGAATACACATGGTAGGACTTTTTTTGTATACAACATTAATTATTTGATGATTCATTCTCTCCCTCTCTCTCTCTCTCTCTCTCTCTCTCTCTCTCTCTCTCTCTCTCTCCTAGAAAACTAGGGAAAGACTAAAAAATATGCAGGAGAAAAGCAAAATACCACCCATCACCTGGTGACTGAAGGGGGCCAGAGCTGCATTTTGATGTGGGCCATGCAAGTCCCTTAGTCAGAGATGAGAATATTTCATATGTCAGTGGTTGGGGTCCTTGCAGGTTGAACAATGGACTGAGTCCTCTCGGGGAAAGTTAATCGGGTGGACTTTTGCAGGATTTATTCGAGTATGGAGAGACTGGGAGACTGGAGTCAGAAATTCCAGCCTGCTTGGGGTCACTATCTCCTCCAGCTCCTGCCTTTAAAACTAGCTGGCTAGCGAACTAGCTAGCTAACTAACTAACTAACTGCCTGATTGGTGGAGGGCTCTCGGTCACCATCACGGGAGCAGTTCAGGGACCCTGTGGAGGGTTGCTCTACCTGGTGGGAGGCTGTGTAGCCCTCATGATCCTTTCCAACCCCGAGATGCTAGGGCTTGTGTTGTTAGCAGGACAGTCACATTCCAGTAGATTATGATCCTGTGTCTTTTCTTTCAATTCGACAGCAGTTGGTTTGTTCAGTAGATGTTATTGGGTAACATGGTAAATGCTATGGGGAGGTAGAAATCATCCGTCTTTGAGGTGCTGGGTTGAGTGCTTCTGTAGTTTAGCTCTGCTGTGTTCTCTTGTCATGTTATCTGTGAGCCAGCCTTACATGGGGAGCACCCAATCCAATCTCTACCTGCCCGGTCCCAGTCAGCCACCATCTCCTCCGAAAGGCTCTCCTGGACCCCCCAAGGCGAAGGTGGAGCCAGGCCTCCGTATTCCCACGGGACTCTCACGTGTCCTAGAGCCTGTTCATTTTCTCCCACACTGGGCTGCAGCTCTGTGTGGGCAGGGACGGTGGGTGAGAGGTTCGGTAGCCATTGACGGAGGCCCGTAGCCATTGACGGAGGCCCGTTAGAGCGCGGGAGGAACCTGGCGGGCATCCTGGGGAGCTACCCCCGTGAGTGCCGGGTACTGGTTCCTCCTTCCTCATACTGTCTTGGGGTCTGCAATTTATCTCCCCAAAGACTTGACAATATTGGGGACTGCGTTTGAAAAGGGGCACTAGAGGGGAAAAGAACAGAATCAAAGGCGACAGGGGGTCAGGGTATGGGGCAGGAACACGGCGAAGGAGGCCCTTCAGACACAGGGCAGGGGACACAGTTCCTAAGACGCCGTGACATTGATAAGAGGACCTTCCTGCCCCTCCTGCCCCTGGTGGCGGGCATGGTGCTCCCTTCTCACAAGGTCCAATCCTGCTCCAAACAGAAGGGAAGAACCAGGCCCGAGGACTCCCTACCCGCAGCATCAGGCCTGTCCTCTCTCCGGTTCCTGATGTGGCCAGGGTTGGGGGAGAGAGTGCGCCAGCTCAGGGAGAATTCCCCAGCCAGGGTGAACCTGGGAGAATCTGAGTGCCTGAGCAACAGCCTGCACAGGTTCCACCTGGAGTCTGAGTTCAGAGCAGAGCCGTCTCCACGTAGAAGCCTCTCCCTCCTCCCGCAGAGTCCCACAGCTCTTAGTGCCTCTGAGAGCAAGTGGGTAAAGAGTCTCTACTCCTATATATGGCCAGACAAGAGCCCAATCTCCGCCGGCTTCCTGGTTGGCGTGCTCCAGTTTTTCCAGACCTGCAGGCTCCAGAGGCTTCCCGCCTGGACAGTGGCTGTGGGGCCTGCACGTCATGCGCGTCAGCAATGGAAAATTTGGCTCGTCAGTCGTCCAGGTCCCCACCCCTCCCCCGGACCCCTCCCCCCTCAGAATACTGCAGCTAAAAGCCAAATAATGAGGCGCTCCCAGCTGCAGTCCTGCTAAAAATAGCAAGTTTGTTTATTTTTATGGTCACGAAGCCCTTTTCCTGCTGTTGCTGTTGTTATGAGCAGGGCCCGGTTGGGCTCTGCGCTGGTCACCCGCCAAGTGCATTCTCTCCTGCGTTGGGGGCTCCCATCAAAGCCTCTTCAGGGCCCCAAAACCCGGTGACCTGCGTTCTGTTTTGAGCCTCTCCTCTCTCAGCTGACACCTGCTCCCCTGAACTGGGGCTGTGGGTGTCTTGTTTTCAGATGATCTGCATGAATGCACTTCCCTTTCAGAGATCTGCTGGGAGGAGGGGCACGGCCGGGGGCAAGGATCCTGGGCCAGGAGGCAAGAAATCTGGGATGTGCTTCCTCGCTCAGTGACCTTGAGGGAGTCACAGTCTCTCTGACCCGTTTCCTCAGCTAGAAAACAGGAGTAATGACATAGGCCCAGAATTCCAGTGGGATCGTGGGCATGAGTCAGCTCTGAAAAGTTCAAGATATCTGCAAGGAATTGTTTTCTACTTTGGCTAAACAAACCCAGGCCCAAGGATGCCTAAACGACAGATAATCCTTTTGCCTTGCAGGCCTGTTGAGCCCCCCTCCCAAAAGGAGGTGGAAGGGGGATAAGAAAATAGTACATGGGGGTGGGGCGGGGAGTATCTTTTGATCATGGTTCCTTTGAGATCTGCAAAAAGCAAACCGCTATTGTAAAACCTGAGAGGTGATCTGGGCGGAAACAGAGCATCATGGATTAGGATTTGGGAAACAAAGGGGACCCTTCGACACCGTTAGTTTACTGTGGGCTCTGGAGCCAGCGTCACCCTGCTGTGTCCTATCTCCCTTCTCAGAATATAGAACCATCATTAACGGTTCCTGCTCCCAGGTAGAAGGGACCTCCACCTGCCGGGCCACCTCGGTCACTTGGTTTATTCCACACACACAGGGCTTGTCCCATGCTCTCCACTCGGCATCCTGGAGTGTCGCCACTGATACCTTCTCCTCTGAGATGCTAACGGCTGAGGGCAGAGCTGGGTTGGATACGTTTGGACTCACCCGGGGCCACTGTGCCTATTGTGTTGGCTTGCCTTCCGGGGAGAACTTGGGCGTACCCAGGGCTGTCCTGGAGCCTGGGCCACCTTGGGTCCCTGCGTCCTATAGGCGGCTCTGTGTCATCAACAAGATAACAGCTTTGGCTGATGGAAGCAGAAAAGGAATTTACTTAAATTTTAATTTATGACATTTTAAGGTTAAATTAAAATTTAATTAAAATGTAGGGGTTCTGTGACCTGGATGGATCACTTTTTAATTTTAATTTTTTTGGATGGATCACTTAAAAAAAAACAAGCCTCACTGAATTTAGCATTTCCTTACGTGATTAACGTAGACAACCAGCCAGGGGACTGGGACTTTGTTACCCGAAGAAATCACAGGAGTGTCAGCTCACATTTCAGTCGTTGCAGGCGTTCCAAAATGTTGTTTATGCGCCGTGCTGCCGGGGAACCGCAGTTATTAGCCCTGCCAATGGATTTATTTAACGCACTAATAAAAAAGCACACATTATGCTAGCGTATATTTTTAAAATACGGTTTAACTGTATTTCGATATAATTGGCTTCCTGTGTATTTTATTTTGTACATCTGAAAACATTCTTTGTGTGCTCCCAAGGTTTCAGCAGCCGCCCAAGGGCTGCGTGGCTCGCAGAGGTTAAGAGCTCCTTGACCTGCAGCATATCAGCGAGCTCACAGCCGGGCTGGCTACGCAATTTGCAGGGCCCAGTGCAAAACGAAACTGTGAGGCCTCTCGGCCAAAAAAATGTGAAGAATTGGAAGGTGGGCAGTGGCGCATTACACCCAGCTCAGGACCTCGCTGAGCCCAGAGACCTGTGTGACTCCAGGTGAAGTGTGCCCGGCTCTGAGGATTTCCAGAAAGGTCAGAGGGCCCGGCTTTGACCTTCTGCCAATTGTGCTCCTGCCGAGCACAGGTGCTGCCCCCCTGCCACACCCACACCGAGTGCTGGGAGCTGCCCCGAGGCTGTCACCACTGGTATGTCAGTCGGCTGGATGGAGCTGTCCCCACTGCCAGAATGCATTCCGTGTTGTGTTCTCCCTCGTTTCCAATTTCAAGCCTGGACCAGGTGCCTTTGCCTGGCAGCCTCGTTAGTTCCTGGCCGGCCCTGCAGCTGCAAGGGTGGGAGTAAGCAAACCTGTCATTGCTACGGCCCCAGAGGGAGACTAGCTCTGCCCCAGAGGGAGGGGCTCCCCAAACATAGGAAGGGGGTTCAGATGCTGGGTGGCCAAGAGGCATGAGGAACGTCCCTGACTGTACCCACATGCCCCGTGGGCACCCTGACCCCTTTTGAAGAAAGCCCATGAGCTGGCGAGAACACGTGGCCACGTTCAGGCAGACGAGGCTGGGAGAGAATGCAGACTAAAACATTTTCCATTTCTGGGACACTTGGATGGTTTCTTGGGTCAAAAAAGGCAGAATATTTGGACTAGAGGTCATTCAGAAAATTCACCACCTATGGCAACAGGACATAAAAACTTGGGACTTTCACCAAATATCCTCAATCTGCAAGACGAGACAATGCCAGGAAGAATGGGTGGCCTCACACTGCCACACGGTGTAGTTAATTTAAGAGTTTTCTTAAAGAAAAAGACAGTGAGTGTGGACATACTAATAGTTGGGCCAAGCCAAGGGGACCCAATGTTGCTCTAGAAATATACACGGTGCCACTTGTGTAAGCCGTAGGTTTCTCTGTCTGCCTGTCCCCTCTGGGCGATGGGTGGGCTGTTCTTTAAAGAGTGGAGCAAGGACACAGCTGCTGCCAGAGGGCTTAGCCGAGCCCAGCGGACCGCAAGCTGCTCTGTAGAAGTGGGGCTGACAGGCCAGAGCAGCTGCCCCAGGGCTGAGACACCCAGCAGGTGCTCAGGGGCCAGGAGCTCAGGGACCTGCCTGCCAGGACGGAGGAGCGTCCTTCACACACAGGGACCACCGGTCAGCTTCCCTAAAGGCTGACGGAGCTGCTGGCCAGGCGTTCTGAGGAGGAGGGAGGAAATGCCACATGCCAGCTCCTGCCATGCGGCCTCTATGAGAGTTTTTCCCCCAGGGGCGCTGTGAGGTGTCATGATCTCCATTTCACAGCCGAGAGCCCCATGCCTGGAGCTCCCGCTTCTCCTGACCCCCCAGCATGTTACCGTGGGGGGAAGAGCAGCCACCACCTTTTGGTTGATCTCCGATAAAAGGCTGGCAATTTTTGTCCCTTTAATATACTTTTCACTGTAGAGAGAGAATAATAATCTCCACCCCTCCCACCAAACAAAGGTTCATTGGCAAATAAATCTTGGCGTTTTTGTTTCTATTTTAAAGTAAACTCTTGAATAATTTTAGATTTATAGAAAAGTTACAAAAGTAAATACAGAGATCCAATCTATTCTTCACTCTGTTTCCCTGAATGTTGGCATCTAATGTAACTCTGGGCACATGTCACATCTAAGAAATTAGCATTGGTGTTATACTATTAACTGAACTAGGGACTCTGGGTTTTATTGGTTCATCCTCTAATGACCCTTTTTTTCTTCTCTGTGTTAGGATCCAATTTAGGGAACCACAGGGCTTTGGGGAAACCTTGAATTGTAAGAGAATTTTCAGATTGCCAGTGGAGGGTTTCATCCTGGATGAAAAAGTGGTTTTATTTGTATTTTCCCTCATTTTTCTTACCAAAGTGTGCTGACTATTAGGTGCTCTTGAAAGCCTGGTGGCCTCAATGAACTCTTAGCCGCGACTCTGAGCTGCTCATGCGGACAAGCTGGCATGTCGCGAGATGCTGCAAAAATGCAAAATATTGGGGTCTTTGGAAACTTGGGATCCCCACGTCTGTTTCTTCCCCACAAGTTGTAAGTACTATCAAGCAGGACACTTTTCATGAGAATTCTCCCTCCCATCTCCAGCGGAGCCGTCAGTTTAGGCTCAGTCTTCCTTTGTGCCAATGGCCGGAGAGAGTGGCAGGAGGTGCCATATCGTGTGCACTCAGATTCCCTGGGCGACTCTCTGCATTGGTCATAGCACCAGACTTGTGCTGGCAACACTCCAAGTCTCAGAGCGTCTTCTCATATTTGTCTGGGCTTCTGCTTATCGATTGGGCATCCTTGCTAATATAGTTTGTTTTCTCTTGAAATGGAACTGAAAACGGAATTATAATTAGGCACCCTTGAATCTACGACGGGTCTCCTTTTACAGTCCTGCCTGGTGCTTTCAGAAATCTGTACAATCTCGGTGTGTGTGTGTGTGTGTGTGTGTGCGTGCGTGCGCGCGCGCTGGTTATATGGAACTGAGATTCCCCCAGAATACATTGGCTATTAGAGTTATTTATGAGGCTTCATGGACTAGATATAGCCAAACCATAAGTGCTTGATTGATCATTTAGCTCCCTATCCCCCATCTTTACCCACCATAATATAAAAATGTGCGTATGTCACACAACCGTACATATAACTGCCCATCTGCCCTTATAGCCCACCTAACTCTCAGGGCTTTTATTGATTTTATTTATTTTTCCTTGGGGCTTCCTTTTAGAATAGCGACAATTGCTGATGCTTGTGGAGCATTTACTACGTGTTAGGAAGTCTGCCATACTCTTGAAATGTTTTGTGAATTTTTCACAATTCTAAGTACCATTAACATGTTCATGTTTTGATTGAGGAAAGTTAAGAAGCTTAATGTCATCCAAGGCCACACAGCCAGGAAGCGGCGGGGCCAGCACTCGAGTCAGAGCATCTAACTCCAAAGCCAGTGTCTGTAGCCAGCTCGCTAACACACACACCTTTCTAGGCAATGATTGCCTCCTCCCCTTAAAGCAAAGATTACTCGTGTTTCAGAAACCAATAATCTACATCTTGTAAACTTTTTCCTACATGCAGAACTCTGCCCTTGATGCTGTAAGGGATGGGGAGATAAGAGAAAATGAAAGAGTCCGGAGGGGAAAGAGCCAGGAGGCCGCATTCTTGTCCCAGGATTCTCACTGACTGGTTCGGCTACATCATGCAGCCTCCCTGGGCATCAGATAAGTTATTTGTAAGGTAAACAGCTGGGATTAGATGACCCAAAGGTCCCTGCCAGGTCTTTGATGCTGTTCCCACACCTTTGTGCCAGACGTGGCATAGGATAAATGCCAGGGGTCCTCCTCCCCTCAGGGATCATGGGAGCAAATCTTCAAGCATGTGAGACAGCTGAAGAGCAGTAACAGTGGTAAACTGTGTGCTACGGGCTCTCGGCAGTCACGGGACATGATCTTACTTGGAACCTGGAGCAGTGGCTAATACAAGGCATTAGATCATGAAGTGCTAAACTGTGGTGTGTGGTCACTGTGTGATGAGGTAAAATGATGGCAACCAACATCTCCTGAGTTCTTAGGCGAGTGCGCAAGATTTTAGGGATGCCGCCTAGAACCCCGGAATTCAAGAGAAGTCACACATTAGAGCAATTCTTTTTAAAAAGTAAAAATCTTCATGATGCACTAAATATCACGATTTTAAATAAAGACAGTCTCTGTGCTATTGATTTTTCCTTTTGTCTCAGTTCAGGCTTGGCTCAGCACAGCTCTGCGTGCGAGCCACACACCTTATTGCTTTACATCCATCATCTTCTTTAATCCTCACACTGCCCCTCAGGATTAGATTCTACGTTTCTGGATGAGGAAGCTGAGGCTTGGAGAGCAGGAGACACAGAGGTGGGAAGGGGCAGGGGTGGAACTTGAGCCCAGGTCTCTGGCTGTAGAGCTCATGCTTTCAAACATGGCCTATATGCCCTTACAATGTACAGACAGCGCTCACTGCCCCATGGGCTGGGGGTGTTGCTGGGCAGGGGTATTGCTGGCTGGGGGTGTTGCTGGGCTGGGGTGTTGCTGGCTGGGGGTGTTGCTGGGTGGGTGTGGGCTCCCCCTGGGCACTGCTGAAGTCCTCTGGGAGGGGTGCTCAGTGAAGCCGCACTCCTCACACCTGGTGCCCTCTGGCTGGGACCCTTGGGGAGGGGGCTCTTCTTTTCCTACCCAGTGGCTGGACTGAACCCCGAAACTCCAGGGCACACTCCACACCCATTTCACCCGAAGTAGGGAATCAAGGGGAAGGGCCGGCCGCCGGACCCGCACGCTGAAGGGGCTGTGGCGTGGGACCCAGCGCCTCACAGCAGAGGAAGCCGTGCTGCACGCAGCACCCGCCCAGCCCTGTGTGCCTTCTCGGGGCCCATCTGCAGCGCCAACTCGGTTTCCGGAGGAAGTGAAACCACAGGGCGAGGCCAGGCTCCTTTGTCAAGTTACCGCCTCGCGGGCAGCAGTCATTGTCTTGTAGCTTTGCACTCAGCACACATTTGCCCAGGATGCCAAGGCCAGACGAGCCCATGGGCATCTCAGCGGAGCTGTGCTGTTTGGACCAGGACCCCACCCGTGAGCCTTCGGGGACGAGGGCTGCGATGTCTGCTGCCCGAGACCATGCGTTGTTAGTGCAGACCGAGGCCTGAGATAAAGGGCAAAGGGCACAGTCAGAATGATGAGCTGCCGGGGCGGGCCCTGGCTTCGGAGGTGATCTGGTCCAGGCCTTCATTTTACGGGAGAGGAACAAGAAGCCCAGAAGGATGGTGTGACCTTAGGGAAGGTCATCTAACCTTCGGGGGCAGGCAAGGCACGTGAAACTGGATCGATGGCATATTGCAATGGCAATTTTAATGTCGCCATAGGGCCATTTGGATGACGTCAAAAAGCACCATTTTTAACAGCACAAGGGATCCTTGCACTGTTTGCTGACCTCGCCTTGTCCCCTTATCTCAGGGTCAGTGGCAGGCGCACTGAAGGCCTCCTGCGATGCCTGCAGGGGCGGCCACTGTGCAACACACGGGCTCTGTCTGCGACACAAACAGGGTCATCTGCAGGCGCAGCGTCCTCGCCTGTGCGGGTCTCGCACGCTGCTCTGTCTTGTCTTTGTCTCTTATCGTGATGGGAAATCTTCTTGTTTTATATTGTGGGATGCCTATCTCTGACAATTCCAAAATATTTGCACCTCTGGGATGTGGTGTTATTTTGCCGGGCCACTGAGATGCCCACGCTGGGAAGCTGTGTCTCTGTCCTTCAGCCGCCTTCCTCTCCATCCCTCCTCCGGGCCTTTATCAATGGGGGTGGCCTGTCTCAGAGAAACTCAAGAACCTATGGAAGCAGGCGTGGGTGACCGAGGGCCATTGAATGACCTATCGCCAGTAAAAACTCCAGGTGCTTAATTTAAAAATAATCGGTGAACCCAATGAGTTTGTGCAATAGGGAGTGTGAGTAATTGGAAATAATTGGTTGCTGCCAATTTCACGAGGATAGTAAGCTATGTCTACATTATACAGTATGTGCATTATACATGTATGTGTATGTATGCGTACATTATGTGTGCCTGATAAGTTCTTAGGAACTACCCACAGTTCCCTGATTTCACCCCTCGATTTGGTGGCTGGGCCTTTGTCCCAGGAGTTCCGCTCTGGACTGCCCCTCCCCTCGATTGGTGAGGCAAGTACCTTATCTTTTAAGGTTCAGCTCAGGTGTTACTTCCCCTGAGAAATCTCCCCTTAATCCTTCAGGTGAAATGGGCCACATCTTTGTGCCACTTTATGGCCTGTACAGACCTCAGGGTCAGCCAGTCACTCTCTGCTTGCAGTCATTTATTTATGGGCCTACGTCTCCCCTTGAGCGCAGGCATGACGTCCGTCCATCTTGTCCCCGAGCCCAGCACATGCCCGACACGCGGAGCTCTGGGAGCATTGCCAGGTGAGCCGTAGGGCAGTGATGCTCAGAGAGTTCAGGCAGGTGCCTCGGTCACGGGTGCTGGATCGCCTGCTCCCCGGGTCACGTGACAGGAAGTGATACCAACGTCATGAATACATGAACCACTTTTGTTTGTTTTGAGCAATGTTACCAGTAAGATGCCAGCATTTTGGATACTGTGCATCTAGGCGTTCATATAAACTTGCGGCTATAAAAGAAAATCTGCTTTTTCTTTCAAATGATTTCCAGTTGCTTTCACTTTTGCTTTTAGAGAATAAGACAGTTATTGAAGTGTAACCATTATCCTGTGCTGATTCCACAGCTGGTTTTTATGCTGTTTTGAGGCTGTCAGCTCTTTCTGTCTCTGTGATTTTTCTGCGTTGACCATGCATTTGTCAGTCAAGAAGTATTTACTGAGAGCCCTGCAGGGTATCTCACATTCTTAACACACATGTTTTTCTTAAGTATTCTCCTGGTGTAATAACTTTGGCTTCCAGTACAGTTTAAATGAGCGAAATATTTCACTGGAAGGTGTTTTGAAGTTCGTAATCCAGAGATTGGTGGCTTTGGTGGGGACAGTCAGAATTTATTGGCCAGGCATGATATTCCCCAGGTACATGGTTATCTTGGTTCCCGTCCCTGTCCCAAGTGGAACTGGAGTTTTACGGCTCAGGAAACAGGTTCAGAGATGCCAGGCTCTGTAAGCAGCAAAGGGTCAAGCCAGGACTTGAACTCATCCCATCTAAAGCTAAAGCTCACACTCTTTCCCGTGTATTTTCTTATTTCATGAAACCACTTTACAGGCAAACGTTGGGAGTGATTACAACTGGAAGCAGATTGTAAACTCCTCAAGGCTGGGACTGTGCATTAAACTGAAATGTGCCACTTGGCAATGTTGACACATCTTTGTGTCTCTTTTTCCCCTGCACGTGACCAATAGGACTCACACTGGGAGTCCGCTCTGAGCAGGTGGAAGTGATGGGTGATGTCTCACACCCCTTCCTTCCATCAGCCCCAGAGACCAAGTCCCAGGACCTGGGTATCTGTCTGTTCTCTCCATACCATGTCCTGGAGCAAAGAAAAACACCAACAACAACCCTGCCTTGTGTAATTTACAAGGTATTTCAAGGTCACTCATTCATTTGGTCATACACCAATGGGACAATTTGTTTATCCATCAGTTTTGAACTCTGATTGTCTGCAGTATATCTCAGAAATGCCCACTGTGCCTCCTTGAGGAACTCAGGCAAGCTTGCACACAGCCTGCACAGGACAATATATTTGCTCCATTATTCCCGTGAGCAAAGTGTAAGGGGCTTTGGGAGATAAGAAATGAATTGTATTGGCGAGAGGATAAGGAAAGGGGAGAACAGAAGCCTGCAGGACGGAGAAGTGAGGGGAGATGGATCTTCAGCCATCCCTCAAACATTTCCTCGACCACCTCCTACGTGCCCGGCACTACTGGAGGCACTGAAAACGCAAATGTAAGCGTTACATGGCCTCCATCCGCAAGGCGCTCACAGACTCGAAGAGGGGCAAAGACCCGTGAGCCTCTGAGCGCTGGGTCCAGGATAGATGTGCATGGGAGAGAGGGATACAGGAGAGAGGGTGATGAACTCTCTCTGATCTGGGCCCTTCAGGGGAGAAAGAGGCAAGAACTCCCACAGGAGGTGGGTTTAGCTGAATCTTAAAAGATATGAAGCTGCTTTGATGCTCGAAAGCTACGAAGGTGTTGAGGGGGCAGGGGAGCATGCAGAGAGCATGAGATAGACAGCAAGGCACATTAAGGAGCCTGAAATAGTCAAGAGCTGGAGAGAGGAATGTGTGTGTGTGGGCAGCAGTGAAGGATGTGGGCCAGGGTCTGGAACAGCAGTGACTCAAATGCTGAGCTAAGAGTTTGTGTCCTGTAGGCCTTGGAAGCCACGGAAGATGTTTAAACCAGGGGATGGTAGCATCAGAATGGCATTTGAGTATGTTTTCATCAGTTATTAATGGAAGCACCGTGTGCATTGTTCTACACCGTTGTGCATAAGGGATTTGAGCAGCTGTGGATTTTGGTGTCTGTGGAGGTTCCTGGAACCAATCCCCTGTGGAGACCGAGGGATAACTGTAACTTTTGGGGGGTCAAAAGTTGTATTTGGATTTTTAACTGCACAGGGGTTGGTGCCCCTAGCCCCTCATTGTTCAAGGGTCAAGAGTAAATGTTAAAAAGTGAAAATTTAACCTTATTTTTCATGTAGTTACTGAAAAAAAAAATTAAAAGCATTTATAATCATATATTAAAATTAAAAGAAAAATACAAGTTATAAATAAGTTTTAATTACATTTTTAATTCTGAGATAAATGTGGATTCACACGCAGTTATAAGAAAGATCCCATGTACCCTTACCCAGTTCCCTCTTATAAAACTACTAGAGGCCCGATGCATGAAGTTCGTGCAAGGGGCTCCGCCCCCGCTGCCTCAGCTTCGTCCAGAAGGTCATCTGGAAGGACATCCGGAAGGATGTCCAGTCTAATTAGCATATTATACTTTTATTATTATAGATTGTACAGTTTTACAACCAGGATATTAATATCGATAGCTAAGGTTTTTGCCCAGGGTTTTGAAGTTGTACTTAATGACAGCTACAGGTATATCTAAGTATATCTATTCTCTCTCCCCTGAAGAAGTATCCTATGGAAATGTTTTAAAGAAAGCTGAATTTTAATTTGATGTCTTTGTAATTTAAGTATTTTTACAAAAACAAAAAGCACTTACAGTTTTAGCAGTCAACCGTCTTCCAATTACCAGTAAATATATTGGCATCATGCTTCCTCCACACACACAAATTCAAGGGTGACGTGACTTGTTTAATATTGTAAACTGTTCCTCAGCTGCTACCTGCATCCATTGCAAATCCTGTGATCCTTCCATAAGAAGACGCGGGAAGGAGGAACACAGACACCTGGTGCTCCTGGCAGGGCCGCCCAGCGTCCGTGCGCGAAGCGCATTGCGTTTACGAGAGGAAGGACCTGGCAAGTGAATTTGTCTCTTCTCTTCCGCTAAGTACTCTGGTGCTCCAGTTCCCAGGGTTCTGTTTCTGCAGGACAAACCCACAGCTCTTCACGGCACGCAGACCCAGCTGCTTTCCGTGGGGAGGATCTGGGCAAGAGGCGTGAAGTAGTTCCTGGGGCCTGCAGGGCTCTGGAAGCAAGAGAGATTGTGCGGGTGCGGGGGGCTCTGAGCCACCATGTTAATGAGCACCAGAGCCCAGGAGGTGCTCTCAGGATTCAGTGACTGTGTGTGTGCAGTGTGTGTGTGGTGTGGTGAGTGTGTGGTGTGTGTGGTGCGTGTGTGATGTGTGTGGTGCGTGTGCATGTGTGGTGTGTGTGGTGTGTGTAGTGCGTGTGTGGTGTGTGTGTGGTGTGTGTGGTGCGTGTGTGATGTGTGTGGTGCGTGTGCATGTGTGGTGTGTGTGGTGTGTGTGGTGTGTGTGTGGTGTGTGTGGTGTGTGTGATGTGTGTGGTGCGTGTGCATGTGTGTGGTGTGTGTGGTGTGTGTGCTGTGTGTGTGGTGTGTGTGGTGCGTGTGTGGTGTGTGTGGTGCGTGTGTGCGCACACATGTGTGCTGTGAGGTGTGGGAGCCCCTCCCACAGGTCCGGGCCTGGGCCTCTGTTGCCTGGAGACTATGGTTAGTTCCATGGTCTTCTCTTGGGCAAGTTCAGGGAAGACCTGGAAGCTATCCTGCCACTTGCTAAGGGCCGTTTGTATCTGTTTTCTCATAAGCTAGTGTAAGGCTATTAACAATGTAAATGAGGCAGAACAAAACATTTCCCTGTTCAACTGAGAATTAACACGAGGTAAACACAGATCAGGAGGTGGTGAGCGAGTATCCGTAATTCAGGACGCGGCTTTAATGGGACTGCGCCTGTGCGGAGAGGGTGTGGGCAGAAGGGGATGTTGCTCTGAATTGTGGGGGAGAGATTTGTTTTTATGGTCAATTTCATTTTTTCTAGAGTCAAATGCTTGATATGATAATTAAAAATACATCAAGTCGCCCAGAAGGGGAGCCGTGTGTGCTTGGTTAGATGGCAGCATAATTGCAACCCTTATCTTCCATTTTCAGACTAAACCTCTCCTCGTTTAGTTTTAATTGGCTGTAGGCCTCGCCGTCCTGAACTTGGGGTGCGTTTGTCACACGGTTTTATCTGAGCTAAGTCGTTCTGTAATGAACACCGTAAATCTGTGTGTGTGATTCATCTTGGTTTTTGTGGTTAATATTTTAAAATAACACCCGACTCTGCAGAATGTGAAATACAGAATCACTCTGTTCATGTCGGTGAAAGGCAGTGGCTTATTGAATCACATTTTAAAAAGTATATTTTTATTGATTTCAGAGGGGAAGGGAGAGGGAGAGAGAGATGGAAACATCAATGACGAGAGAATCATTGATGGGCCGCCCCCTGAATGCCCCACACTGGGGATCGAGCCCACAATCCAGGCATGTGCCCTGACCAGGAATTGAACCTGATCGCCGGGTTCATAGGTCAATGCTCAACCACTGAGCCACACCAGCCGGGCTGAATCACATTTTTTAAAACTCTCCATGAAAAACAAGGATTTGTGTTTTTGGTGTTTTCGCTCTAACTCCCATAGCAGCGGGTGTGGAAATTGTGCTGCCTTTTCATGATGGTTCCTTCTCTTTCTCAAGCTGCCAGTTCAATGGCGACCTGTCGAAGGCTCTTGGTCACCCGTGGCGACGTTGCTGACACAGAGCTTGGCCCAGGTTCACCAGCTACTGACAGTGGTTCTCACTTGGGAGGGGAAATAGCTTTTCAAGTCAGAAACCCTCTCTTTGCAGCGTGTTAGGGCTTCGCGGACGCTCTGCCTGGTGCGTGGGGTCCTAAGGGTTTCCCAGCCCCTGGGTGAGCCCTTGGTCTGGACACTCAGTGGAAGAGGCGAGCGCAGTGGTCAGGACGTGGAGAAGTGTCTGCGTGAGGCGCAGAGCTGGGTCTGAGCTGTCGCTGCGGGTGGGGCAGAGTCCCGGGTAGGGCAGCCCCTGTCTTTAGCCCCGAAGGCAGTCGGAGGCTGAGCCCCTGAAGGACAGCGGGGAGCATGCTCCAGTCAGGGGAGCTTAGGAAGTGAAAGGGAACACTGTTCCTTTGCTCTCTAATGAGTTCGGATTAAAGTCATCATTTTATTCAAGAGACAAAGGAAAAGAGACATCATGTAAAGCACGTGTCTTTGAAAACTGGTCCTTCTAAAGGAGCCTGGGGGTTTGGCTCCGTGGCACACCTGGCTGCGCTTGGGACCTGTGAGCAGGGGAGGAAGCTGCCAGGCCCTGAGGGGCAGGGGGAGGGTTCCCGGGGGAAGGGGGAGAGAGCCCAGAGCTTTGTAGGAAGGCATGGCCGGTGAGAAATCCCTAGAGAATGTTCGGGAAATGGGACATCTAGTATCAGATGTTAGATAGTTTGCTGTGTGGTGAGAAAATGTAACCCATCCCTCCTGACCTACAAACGGCCCATTACAATCCTGCCAACATGCAGCGCTGGTAGGAATGACTGCTTTTGGGCGAGGACGGGGTTGGGTGGAGAAGGCGCGGAAGTATGGAGAGCAGAGAATGGAAATTCAGCGAGGGCAGGAAATCAGAGCCAGAGGGGACAGGAGAATGTAGGTTCCCTTGCAATTTGCAGAAATCCCCAGACAGGCCTTAGATTTCCCCCAGGACGTAGAAGGGGGGACGGAGCCAAACAGGTGTATATTTTAAGGAGCACGGTGGTCCCTGCTGACCTCTCACTAACGCTTGTCTAAAGAGCCTGTTCTCACTGTTTGTTCTCTTCTCAGTTGGGGTCACGAGCTTGGAGGTGCTTGCAAGGCTGGCTGAGTCTTGTGACCCCGGGCTGCTGAGAGATGGTTACGGAGAGAGAGGGTGACTGAGGGGGGGGGTGATGGAGGGAGGGCGGCTGAGGGAGGGCAGCCATCACTGAGACTCAGGGAAAATGCCGGTGGAGCCAGATCGTTTGGAGAGCTTGCTTAACGCTTCATTACAAGGTTTCCAGCTCAGTCATGTCTTATTCCCACGAGGGACAGCCAGGGGCCCAGGTGTCACTCTGCTCTTTTCCGGGTGAGCGGTCTCAGGAGAACATATGACCTGAGCTGCCCCGCCCACCCTGCCCTTTGGGAGCCTGGGGTGTGGGTGGGCAGGGGCGGGGCAGGGCTCAGTCCTTCCTTCCCTGTTGTTGGCAGACGGGTTTGGCTCTGGGGGAATCTGTATGGGACTTAAACTGTTTCACATGAAAATAGAACCAGGCCTCCCGCCTTGCATATCAGTGTGCCTGGTACATGTCCCCACTCTGCACAGGAGTTCGAGGTGGGGGGGTCAGGTGGGGGGCAGGCTGCGTGGAGGTCGGGCCATCAGAGGAGGAACCAGGGGTGCAGGCCCCAGAGGTTGCCTGGCTGACTTGTTTCATTTGTCACCCTGATCTGCGCATCCAGCCCTTTCTTTTATGATGTGGTCCCTGGAGACTTGAGACAGCTCCCTGGGGTGGGTGAGGACACGTCTTCGGATGGTGCCCACGCTGTCTGAAGCGCTTGCTGGGCTGGAGGGGTGTGGAGCTGTGGGGGACGGGAGGCAGCCACGTGGTTGAGCCGGCACCCACCCAGGGCTAGGGTGGCACAAAGAGTGTAGCCGTGTTCCCGCCTGGCGCTCATCCCCAGATCTTGCTGTCTGCTCCTCCTCGTCATTCAGATTTCCGCTCAACGACCTCTGACCACCGACCTCTGGGGAGAAGCTTCCCTGCCTCTCGGCCTCTCAGTCTAGATAGTGCCTCACTCTGCCTCCATCCCCCGTGCCTTCTCTTCGCAGCCCTTACCGCTGCCTGAAGGGCCTTGTTGATGGCTGGCTCCCATGTGGTTACTCCCTGCTCCCCACCCCTTCTCTCCCCTGCTTCCCCTAGATGCCTGTCCCTTTCTCTCCAACATCAGATAGAACTCGAGCCCCACCCACACTGGAATCTCACCGTCGGGTTCACTGTTTCAGCGCCAGAGCCTGGAAGATCATCACCTGGGACTAACAGGTGCTGAGCAAATACTCGTTCAGTGAACGGACACCCAGACCCATCAAACGGGCCACATTTCCATATTTCCTGGTTTTTCAAGAAAAGCCAGGAGCCCACCTTTGCAGTGTCATCTCCCCACGTGGTAGACAAATAAGTCCCATCTGTAGGATTCTTGATCCTGACAACTTCCAGTCTGAGGCCACTCCCTCTACTCCAGCAGACACTGTGCTGGGTTTGCTGGAGGGAGGAGAGGGGAAGGCTCAGACCTGGCAGGGAAAGAGGTGACAGACAGGAGAGGAGGGAGTGGTGGCAGAGACATCTGAGGGGTGCAAAGGTGGGAGCTGCTGCTGGCCTGATTTTGGATGGAGTGGTGCAGGCCCCCGGTGATGGGCTCATAGGCCCCTCTAAAGTTGCATGAAAATCTCGGTGAGGTTAGATTTCAAAGGGCCATGTGGAGGGCCCAATGCAGTCACCAGCGTGGGCTGGAGCGGCCTCACAAATATTTGGGCGGCAGCAGCAGCCCCAGGCCCTTTGCACAGCCCCGAGGGGCCCATTTGATGGGGTCTGGCTGTCTGTTCAAGTATTTATTGAACAAGTATTTATTGAACACCTGTAATGACTGGATTGGATTTCCCATCGACAAGGGACAGGGACTCTGAGTCAGAGTAAAATTCGAGTCAATACAGTGACATGACAGTTCTCACAACCAAGTCTGTGGATTCATACTCAATATTTTGTTTTTGTCCAAGTGGGGGAGACAGCTGGGGAGGGTGTGGGGGAAATTCTAACACCGAACCTCACACCAGCACAGGGGCCTCACCTCAGGGCCCCTTGGACCCTCTCGGGTGCTTCCCTGTCCCCTGGGACCCTGCCCTCCCACAGGCCTCTCCAGGTTCAGCTCTCCCCACCCAGAGGGAGGGTCCAGCTCGCTCCAAGCTTGTCCCTGAGGAATCTGCAGTCACAGCGTTTGCCCCGCAGGTTCCGGCAGCAGGGCCAGGGCCGCGACATCGGAGCCTCTAGGTCCAGATGAGGGGCGGTCAGCACCCGTCACAGCATCCGGGCTGTGTCCCCAGCACCAGGGGAAGGGGAATTCCCAGGCTCTGCGGGCTCAGTCCTTTTTTTTTTTGAAGAGAACAATAAAACCCTTCCTGACTCTTTTCATGTTCTAAACACCCGTCTTCCTCCCCCTTCCCCAATCCCCCCCCCCCCCCCCCTCCAGCGAATGACCGCACAGACAGAAGCAGCTGCCTCAAGCTGGCGACAGGGTGAGGCTGTGTGGAGAACTTCCCCTGGAGCCAGCAGCCAGAGGCAGTGGAGAGGGCGTCTGTCCCTAGAGGTCAGGTCTGGAGTGGGCTGCCCAGCTAGTGGGAGTGAGGCTGGGGGGCCCTCTCTATTGAGCGTGCCCGTGACGGCCTCGGGGCCTGAGGCCTGCTCACTATTTATGACGCCAGGTCTGCTGTGTTCACAGTGCAGTTCGGGCGTGTCTGGGCATCTTTGGCAAGTTGGCCCGTGACCCGGCCAGGGAGTCAGGAGCCTCCTGAAGGTTCCCTGTGCTATGGAAGCAGGAACCAAGCCCCTCAATCTTGGCCTGGTCACAGGACCCTAGGCTTCTGAGGGGAGGCGTGATGTCTGAGGTCAGATGGGTCTCGTGCATCTGTCTCAGCCCTGGCCCTGCCCCAGGGAGAGAGGGAACCAGCTGCAAGAGGAAGTGGAAAGAATTCGTGTCAATTCCACAAGACCGTGGGCAGGGACATTTCTGCTTCGGGAGCACAGCTTTGTGACAGCTCGTGGACCGGAAGCTTCTCTGAGAACCTTGCCATTGAGAACCGAGTGTGTCGCTGGGACATGGGCAATGGCATAGGAAGTGCTTTATGGGAGACCATGGGGTGGTGGGGGGAGAGAGAGAGAGAAGAGAAGTTGGAGAGGGAGAGGGAGAGAGAAAGACATCAGTGTGAGTACATTCACTGAACATCAGTAAATGATAGAGATTTACATCAGGACATTGTTCCTTGGACCACTTAGGGCCTGTAAGCCATTGCCTGGGCCATGGACTTCTTACATTGTTTTTATATTAAAAGCAGATAAGAATGTCTTGCTTCTTGATGCAATAAGGAGGGAGCATCTGCTCTGTGCTGGGTCCTGTGTGGTGAGGGATGTGTGACGTTTGGTTTCTGTGAGCGCAAGGCTAAGTTCAGGGTGTCAGTGTGTGATGTGATCAGCACAGTTAAGAAGGTATAAGCCCTCGCCGGTTTGGCTCAGTGGATAGAGCACCGGCCTGTGGACTGAAGGGTCCCAGGTTCAGTTCCGGTTAAGGGCACATGCCCAGGTTGTGGGCTTGATCCCCAGTTAGTGGTGTGCAGGAGGCAGCCGATCAATGATTCTCTCTCATCATTGATGTTTCTATCTCTCTCCCTCTCCCTTCCTCTCTGAAACCAATAAAAATATATTTAAAAAATAAGAAGATAAGAAGAAAAGTGCCACTGTGGTCCGAGGTAGCACTGATCCGACGTGAGGTGTGAAGAAAGCTCTTTGGAAAAGTCAGCTAAGTCGCACCTTGGAGGGTGGATAGGATTTTGACAAGCGGAGATGCAGGGAGAGGATCTTCCAGGCTGCCCTGTGTCGGAGGAATGTTGATCAGCCAGCTCTTGCCCCAGTGTTCTGGGTGTGTGTGTGTGAGGAGGGGAGCGGAGAGGAGGGAGATGGCTGCAGCGGAATGAGAGAGGGCGCGTGATCTGGAAAGGTCAGTGATGTTGGGAAAGGCCTTCAGGGGGTAGTGGGGCCTCTTCAAGGAGGGCCGGGGAGATGTGGACTTGTGAGAAACCCTCCGGCAGTGCGGAACAGGGGCTGAAAGGTGGTCCGAGGCCGGTGTGTGCGTCTGGGGGAGAGCCGGGGAGGCAGAGCCACTGCAGAGGCCGCGGGAGTGGGTGTGAGGGCCTCATCTGTGAGATGCGTTGAGGCAGCCCTGATCCCTGCAGAAGCAGGTCTGGCTGGCGTGGGAGGCAATGGCGAGTTTACCTGGTCGTCTCTTATTTAACAGTTGCCCTCCCCCGCCAATGGAGGCAGAGAACCGGGCCCTCATCTCCGTGTCCCCCTCCGCCTTGAGCTCAGTGCTCTGGCCAGGTGGAGGCAAAGCCATATGAATGCGTGTGACAACCAAGTGCCCCAGGGGGCTAGGGGTGGCATGCGAATTGCTGGAGGGAGGGCCTGTGGGTTGCTCTGTGGGCTCAGGGCCTGGTACCTGAAGTGAAACTAGGTGGAGTCCGGTGTGAGGGTGGGAGCCTGCGTGGGAAATCCCCACTGACACCCCTGAGCGGCCGCCTCAGGGGCCACCTGAACTGTGGAGCCCCGATCAGTGGCAGGAGGTGGGAGGGTCCTGTCCTAGGCTGGGCCAGCGCCTTCAATGAGAAGCCTGGTTGCCGGGACTCCTGCTGAGCAGATGGCAGATCCTGGCTACTCAGGGGCCTAGGACTCGCCACTTTAGTTCCCACAAAAGCCCCTGGAGATCATCATTGGTTATAGGTTCTGGGTCACCCAGAGAAACTCGCCTGGCAGGGTGAAAAATATAGACTAAGTATTCTCTTCTTTATATTTGATGTACACCCCCTCCTTTTTTTTTATTTTTTAAGAATAATGCATGCTTATTGTGGAAATTTGGAAAATAAATACAAATAAAAATATATATAAGCACCCATTGTCCTACCAGTCAAGAGAGCCAGTGCCAAATTTTCATGTTGTGAGGCGGTATGTCCTTAGCGTGTGATCGAGAGGCGGTATGTCCTTACCATGTGATTGAGACGCGGTATGTCCTTAGCGTGCGATCGAGAGGCGGTATGTCCTTAGCGTGTGATCGAGAGGCGGTATGTCCTTAGCGTGCGATCGAGAGGCGGTATGTCCTTAGTGTGTGATCGAGAGGCGGTATGTCCTTAGCGTGCGATCGAGAGGCGGTATGTCCTTAGCGTGTGATCGAGAGGCGGTATGTCCTTAGCGTGCGATCGAGAGGCAGTATGTCCTTAGCGTGTGATCGAGAGGCGGTATGTCCTTATCGTGTGATCGAGAGGCGGTATGTCCTTAGCGTGCGATCGAGAGGCAGTATGTCCTTAGTGTGTGATTGTGAGGCGGTATGTCCTTAGCGTGTGATTGTGAGGCAGTATGTCCTTACCGTGTGAGTAAGGTACATACCATATACATAGTCATTACCAGATCAGATACAAGGTGGGGAAAGTAGGCTTACAGTTGTGATACCAATGAATAACGCAGTAGTTAATACATAACAATACAAAAAAAAAAAACTGTTTTGCAGACTCACAACAGTAAACCACCGTTTGCCCACCCCGTACCTGGCACACGGCGCTGTTTCTCTCCTCCGTCACTGGGATCCTTGCTGTCCTCGTTTGCAGGGCGTTCAGGGTCTTACCTTGAGCCCCTTCCCTCCTTCGTTGTCCGCGAACCCCAGGTGGCTCTCTCAGCCCAAAGGGAGCCAGAGCTGCCCTCAAACACCAGGGGTGACACGACCAGGCCTGGCTGGGCCCGTGCCATTGTTTCCCTTGCTGCCACGTGGCGCCACCGTTGAAAACTGTTGGCCAACACTGACGTCCTCACGGGTGGACTCCTCGCTACTACTGAGGAGGCCTGTGCGTGTGCTGCTGGGTCCCCGCTCTCTGAGCTCCCGTTCCACCCCAAGCGCTGTTCCCCAAGACCCAGGGCCAGCTGGTAGCGTGTGGGTTTTGACTTCATGCAGAAACAATTTCACAACAGGAGTCCAGGTGGATTTTAGAGAACGTGTGTTCAGGCTGGGGACAGTGAAGCAAGGAAGGGCCTAGGACGGAAGGAGTAGCAGGAGGGACGAGGTGGGGCAATGAGCCTGCGCTGGGCTGCTTTGGCTGAGAAGGCAGAGAAAAGGGGGCCTTGGGGACAGGCTGAGGGGGTTCGCCTGCCATGAGCTGCCGCTGCCCATTGCTCCCTGGTTGCAAGCCTTGTGGGTGGGGTCCCTTAGAGTTTAGGAGATGGTGCCTAGGGGGAAGGGAGGCAGGGGGTGGGGAGAGAGGTGAGGTGTGGGTGTGCTCCTGGGAGAGAGAGCGTGTGTTGGATTTTGTTTGGAGGGGGTTTAAAGTCTGGGAGTTTAGGGGAGGTCTTAGGGGAGGGTCTCAATAGAACATTCATCAGCTTTATGCTGGTGTGTCTAAATGAGGTTTATTCTCTTCATGTCACCTGTCCTTAGGTGAGGTTGGCAAATGGCTCTAACGGGACTTCTGCTGTCTGTCTCCCTGAGTAGGTGATTTAAGCTATTTACCCGCTGGTAGGGGAGAAGTGCTAAGCATTTACTTTAAGTGTCCTTGGTTTAGGGAAGGTAGGATTTACGAGGTGGCTGCAAACCGCTGTTTAACGTCTGTCTCGGTTTCCCCACTCCGCGTGTCCGGGCTTACGGGCCTGTCTCAACAGCAGCAGTTTGAAGAGCATTTCTGTCCACCTTGGAAATCCTGGAGGACCTCTTGGACTTCCCCAACTTGGATGTTTCACGGGGCGAGGCCAACCCGGGACGCTGGGGGAGGTGGGGATTTTCTGGTGACGGACACGAAGAACTTGACCTATAGCTGACTTACCTTAAATGGCCACTTCTCTTACAGTTCAAGTAAGTTGCTACGGGAAGTAGAGCTTGGCGTGGCCACTGGCATTCAGAGCCAGGGTGGTTGTGAGTCGAAAAGCTTCACTTTCTTACACCGCCTATGCTTCCTTTCAGTGCTGGGCATTGCTCCCAAGTCTTTTCAGAATATTTGAGCTAAATGAAACCCTGGGTGGCAGCTGGCTGCCAAGTCAAATAGTGCCTCACCCCCGGTCACCCGGGCTAGGCAGGGCGTTCTTAGGGCTGGCTGAGGATCGCCCAAGTGCATTTTTTCTTGGTTACTTTTGAGGTCAAGCCTCCAGGGATCCGCAGGCTCTACAGTCCTTCCCTGTTCCAGCTATTTTAAAATCTTGTTTCTATGCTAATCGTACTCCACCCTCAGCCGGCCTTCTATCTGTCAAATAAATAGTGACTGTCATGAGAAAAGGAACCAGAAATGCAAATGAAGGAAAACAAAAGAGTGAGCAGGAGCCAGCTGAGCAGAAACGTATAAATTCCTGCTCAGAGACACACTGTCTCATAGCCACACTCACACCTTTATTTTTTATTTGCTCTGGCGTAGGGAGGTTCTTGCATTAGTACTGATGCTGTTGGTGTTTTGTCGAGCTTGGAACTCCTCCCTCCTCAGATGGAGGGCTGCGAGGCTTATTGAAACATACACTGAGTTTGAGTCAGACTATCATCTACTCCAAGGACCTGAGCATTCTTTGGGGGTGTTGGTGACAATTGGGCCCCTTCCATTGTTAACATACACTCCTCTATGCTCCAAGCTGTTTCAGAAGACCTTCAACCTCCTTTCTTAACAGACCTGGACCTCCTCAAAGTCTTGACTTCTGCACTCCACACATCAGTTCTTGGTTCTGCATCCGTGCAGCATCCTCCCGGGAAAAAGGTTGCTGTTCTGACTCTCACTCCACCTCCAGACCTTCAACCTGCAAGTAGAAACTCTTTCCCCTTCCAGGTCATGTTCTTTTCCTCCTGGTCACTGGACATCTGCCAATTTCCTAGTGAGTTCCCTTTCTTCACTGACCATTTCGAGGTGGCTGTCAGCCATTATTCCCATGTATTTTAGACACAGTCCTGGAGTATTTTACCATTTGTAAGACAACCCATTGAGCAACCCAGTCTCCAAACTCCTGGACATCATTAACTCTAATATCCTTCATTTGTTTCCTCTTCAACCAGCCTTGCTTGGGCAACACTCCAGTGTCCTCCTCTCTTTGGCCACACTGTCCTGTCCCCAAATCTCTCTCCCATTACTGTGACCTCATAGGCACTTCCTGTCCCTCAGTCACATCATTTTCTCACAGTTATCTGCTTTTTCTCGATCCCATGGGTTATAGAGTAATCTGAACGATGCTTTCACAAGCCTCTGATTCCTTTCCATCCTTTATCCTTCTATCCTATTACCCATAAAACCCCAACCTGCAACAAGTGGTATTATTACTTTCTACTTCCTTTGCTCTTGCACCAGAGTAGGGGAACAGCCTGGAAAAATAGTCACACATAGGTTGGCATGTGGAAAAATTCATGGTCTCCCAGCTCAGCTTGCCCCTTAACACTACCTCTCAATCATCTATCTTTAGTCAACTCTTTCATTTCCTTCACCGACTTTCAAATCATACGTTTCTTCAAGCCTCCTAGTCCAGTGGTCGGCAAACTGCGGCTCGCGAGCCACATGCGGCTCTTTGGCCCCTTGAGTGTGGCCACAAAGTTTCAATTGCACTGTACGTGCGCACCCGTACGTGGTACCTTGTGGAAGAGCCACACTCAAGGGGCCTCAGTGTGCTGACCACTGTCCTAGTCAACCCTTTTCCTTCACTCTCAGCAGACAATCAAGGAAATCAGGCATCACTTCTACCCCTGGACACAAACTCTCCCACATATGTCCCGTAGTGGCAGACACTGTGGGCCATGCCCACCCATTCTTTCTTGACAACAGGGCCCAGATTTGGCAGAGGTGTTTGGTGGCCATGCTCTCAGGGAGGCGGGGCTCGTGGATGAATCATAATTAGCCTGACCCACTGTTGAGTACTTCATTCCTTTGTCAGGCCTCTGGGCTGACCTTCAGATCCTCCTGTTGAACGACTTGCTAGAAATCTTCTCCAGGATGCCACTCAGCCCCCTCTAGCTCACCAAACCTCCTCCCTCCTGTATTCTCTCGCTTATACTGGGGGCCCCTCCAACTACTAATCACTAAGTAAGACACTCGAGGGCCATCCTGAACATCTTCCTTTCTTCCTTCTCCTTATTCAGTCTGCCACCAACTATGGTTGGTCTTGCCTCCCACATAGCTCTCAGCATTATTCCTGCCTCTTCATTCCCATAGCCACGCCCCCAGTTCAGGCCTCTGTCACCTCTCTCCCACCTACAAGAACGACCTCCTAATTGCTTTCCCTACCTTCATTGTTTACCTCCTCCCACCCGTCCTCCACACAGCCAGAGAACTGCATCTTCACAATTAAGCTTCACTGTGATATGCCCGCGACTGAATTCTGTGCGTGGCTCCCCAGCCTGTGTTTACAGGGTGAAGTGCACATTCCTTAACCTGACAAAGTTCTTGGTGAGCGACCCCTGCTGGTTTCTCCAGGCTTATCTCCTGGCATTTGCCCCATATTTTATTCCTCAGCAATAAAAAGTTTCTTTTGTTCCCAGTGCACACCATGTTACTTCTCAACACACACACACACGCATGCACGCACGCACGCACACACACGTTGCCTAAGTTGGATGCCATTTCGAAATTCTCCCACAAGACTCTGTCTGCCCTTTGAACTCTACAGCTGACCACATTGCTCTGTCATTTTTGTTTTCTGAAGGTCCGGCGCAGTTTTATTGATACCTGGGCTGCCAGTGACCAGCCCACAGCAGGGATCCCTGGCCACAGTACAGATTCCTTTATATTTGTTGAATGAATGAACAGCATATCCTCTAGGGCAGCAGTTGTCAACCGGTGGTCCGTGAGGTCCGAAAGGTTGGCGACCACTGCTCTAGGGGGTTCAGTCTGTGTAGACTGGGCCCCTGTAGCTTCAACTCCGAACTTGAGGAATGAGCTAACAACAGCGCCTGATCCCTCTGCAGCCCCTTGTCACTGCTCCCACATTTCCCATCCTGTCGTAATTCTCAAATTGTTTTGTTACCTCTCTAGTATTAGAATAATAAGAGAATGTCTCAACGGATCCACATGCAGGAAATAGTAAAAGCAACTTGTGATTCTGGGATTACTTGCATACAATTAACAGGTACATAAATAAGCGTTATGTTAGTTTCCAGGCTGCCAGAGCGGATGTTGCTTGCTGCGTTTGTCTCTCCTATGCCCCCTCTGCTCCCACTGCCTGGCTGGATGAGACGTGATCTCTCCTCAAGAGAAGGAAATTCTTAGACCTGGAGGAGGCAGAGACCCTGCAAACGTGGCTTCTTCCTGGATTTTGCAGAGAATAGCATTGGGCTGGGAGTCTTTTCTAGTTTAGAAATGTTTTTACATCTCTGACTCCCCCTCTTGCCCCTCATGCCCCTCCCATCACCCCTCATACCCACCTGGGATGCCCTCTACCCTCCTGAACCTGTAAAAATTCCACGAGGTGAGTCCTGGGCAAACTGTGGAATGCGTGAATTTATTTATTTATTTATTTATTTATTTATTTATTTATTTACTTACTTACTTACTTACTTACTTATTTATTTATTTATTATTGCTTAAAGTATTACAAAGAGTATTACATATGTCTCCTCCCCCCCGCCCCGCTCTTGACAATCCCCTGGCCTCCCCTACCCCCCCAGTGTCTTATGTCCATTGGTTATGCTTATATGCATGCATACAAGTCCTTCAGTTGATCTCTTAGAATGCGTGAATTTAGATGCATTGTTTCCTGTCCCCTCTAGCCCTGCAGCTGAAAGCGAAGGAGGGCCCTTCCATCAGCAAATTAGTGGCAGAATTTCAGAGAGAGGCGGGCAGACCTTTTGCTGAGTAATGCCTTCAGACCACATTACAGAGCCATTGCCCACTTGACCTGTTAGTCAAGCTAGGGAAACAACTGTCTTTGCGCAGTAAGGTTTCAGAATCTCCCACCTTCCTTCCTATTCCTCAGCTTCTTTTAATCACCAGGATTTCTCAAAGCAAACTGAGTGAGTGGGGGTGACAGTGATAAAATTATAGTTTTTCTTTGTTTCACAGGAGCTCCTAAGTGCAGGCTGTTGCTGAGGTTAAGAGACAAGTCTAGATGGGAAGTGCCCTGCGTGAGGACGAGGAGGACAGCAGGGACGCTCGCTAACAAGTGGCGGACTGTGTTCTTCCTCTGGTCACCTGCTGCAGAAACACGCATCCTGACCACATCGTTCCAGATCAGGGAGGGCGCAGGGTCATGTGGTGGGGCCGGTGCACGCTGGCACATGCCTTGTCAGATGGCCTGATGTGAGGCCTGATGTGACTAGCAGCTGCCGTATGGTCATTCCCTGCTGATAGGGCCGGAAGCGGGAAAATCCCGGAACTGGACTGCCCTGGAGTCTCGGACTCCTAGGCCCTGTTTCCTTGGCTGCTTGGTAGCGGGTGAGAGTTGGAAAATGCTAGTGGAGGTGTCCTGGGTAGAGGCAATGGGTAGGTAGTTGGCATCGTAGGTCCGTGAGGGTGTGTATTCAGGAGGGGCCCTGGGGGGTGGAGTGGGAGGTCTGAAGGACATGCCCCCTTCTGCATCCTTCGTCCTTCCCCGCCGATACCAGAAGTCTCAGAGCTGCAAACGTGGCAGAATATTTTGTCTAAGAAAACATTATTCTGCTTTTGATTTTAGGTAGTTATGATCCTTCAAATAGTATAATCGTGTAAAAATGTTCAAAATATAGATGAGCCATAAAGTGTCTCCTACCAAACCCTTCATGTAGGAGACCCATAGGTTTTAAAATGAATTCGCAAACTCCCTAATTCATATTGTGAAGCAATCATAATTTTAATCTCAAGATCTTCATCGAGAACATAAATAAAAAGGAGAACTTAGATCATTTTAATAAGAGATTCTCCCCCCCACCCCCCCTCCCGTCTCAGGAATCAGAGGTCATAGACACTCTGGAAGCAGAGGAAGAGGAGGGTCTAAAGCCAGGAGAACTGGTTCAAATCATTTTAAAGAAAGAGGTTAGGCCCAAGTCATTTCCCCGTCCGTGTAAGAAGATGGGGCCCCGCTTCCACTCTGGCAGAAGACTGGAGGGTCATCCTGTAGAGGGGATACAAGCGGATGCTTCTAGAAGCCACAGGAAGGTGACGTGAAATGAGCATGATGGGGGCTGTTGGTTTTACCCACCAGGAAGTTGTGGTGATTTTAGTTGGAACAGTTTTATTGGAGTGAGTGGTATTCAGAAACCAGAGTGCAGTGTACGTGGGGCCCAGGAAGCAGTCAGCTGAAACCAATTAGTTATTTTTAATATATATATATATATATTTTAATTTATTTTAGAGAAAGAGGAAGGGAGTGAGAGAGAAATATCCTTGGGAAAGGGTCACTGATGGGCTGGCTGCCTTGTGCACGCCCCACACTGGGGATTGAGCTTGCAACCCAGGCATGTGCTCCGACCAGGGATTGAACCGTGACCTCCCGATTCATGGGTCGATGCTCAACCACTGAGCCACACCGGCTGGTGAAACCAGGTATTTCTTAATGTCCACCTCTCCAACTCAAGGTGGACTCCATTCAGGCTCTAAGCCCATCTCCTGGGAGGGAACTGTGTTTTCACCCAGGAGACCACTTAGACACACAACATTGGGTTTCTGCAATGACTGTGTGAGACCATTTTTAGGGATTCATGGGCCCTGGCCAATCCTATTATTGCTTTCTCTGGTTAGTTATTTTTATGTTTTTTTAATGTGAAACATTCAGTGGGATGAAGTGCTGAGACTGGCTGGGAAAGTGGGTGTTGAATTACCCTGTCCTTCAAGCAATTTCTCAGCGTGAATGGAGAACTTCCTACCCTGTACAGTGAAAGGATGGTGTCGGCTTGTCACTGGAACCTCTGGCGGCACAGCATTACTGCGCCAAATACCTATCATTCATTCATTCATTCACTCACATATTCACCACTGTCACAGGCGTTAAGGAGATAGAAACGGGGAGCAGGGCCCTGGCTTGGTGAACGTCATGCCAGGCACTGAGAGGTCCCCGGTTTGATTCCCTGTGAGGGCACATCCCTGGGTTGCAAGCTCAATCCTCAGTAGCGGGCGTGTAGGAGGCAGCGATTGATATGATGTCTCTCCCTCTCCCTTTCCCTGTGAAAATCAATTTAAAATGTTTTAGGAAAATAAGGAGCAGATAAGGAATGTGCTCTCAAGCAGCTTCAAGAGAAGTAAAGGGGTGTTTGTGTGTCCAAACAGCACCAGCACCAGGTAAAAGGACGAAGGAAACTTACTCCATGGAGAGTCCTCTCTCTGAATCAGCTGTGCATGGGGCACGCAGAGGAGGTGGGTCACTGCTTGGCCTTGGTATTGCCCTCCTGGGACCTGAGTGTGACCTCAGTCTTCCCAGGGCTGTTTGGGCTGCAAACGGTCAACCCATGGAGCTACTTCCGCCCACGCAAAGGGGGGGCGCGGGTGAGGAGGTGCCATCCGAGCTTGTGTTTGGAGTTCATTGCAGTCGCCCTTCCCTGTAAAGGGATTATGAATTGGGTATTGGAGTAAAATGATACTTCTGACCTGTTACGTACTCAACGGGGTGCATTAAAATTTCAACGAGGACTCTCAGCCCCTATGATGGAAGGCCCGGACCTTCTGTGGCAGAGCCCGATCGGTGCTATGAAATCCAGTCAGATTTACAGGAATGCCCCACGTATCAGGGCGCAGAGCCCACCCACCCTCCACAGGCAGGAGTCCTCTTGCTTCCAGGAGTTTTTCTCCCAAATATTTTTGGGCTCTTCCACCCAGATCGTCTGTGCATCTCAAACGTCCCCTCGGTCTCCTGGAGTTACCCTCGGGAGTATATGTGGGGCCAGCAGTTCTCGCCGCTGTAATCAGAGCCTTGGCGGCAGCTCTACTGTCCCTGCCCTTGGCTGGGTACAGAAGTCGGCCAACCGGGGGCTCCGTGTGCGTCCCGATGGCCCCTGGGCCTCTGAACACCCCTCCCGCTGGGGTGGCAGGGGAATGCTGACAGGGGAGCCTGCTGGCTGTGACTTCACACAGACGCCAAGGAAAGAAAGAAAACTTGATTTTCCTCAAAGAAAGAAACTCAAGGACCTCAGCCAGGCTTGTCATGCAAATGGACGCAGAATGTCCGTCATGCTCCCAGTTATGCCCCGAGTGGGAAGAGCAGAGACCAAAGGAGACTTAACTCAGAGGAAAGAAAAACATTGGCTCATCTGTGGGGCACGGGTGTTAAAGGGGAAAACACCCCTTTTCACGTGATTATCTGTTTTCACCTCCTGCGTTGGCCCCGGAAAATTGGATGCTCGCTTAGAGCTGCATCCCAATGGTGCCAAGAAAGGCACCGCCATGAATCTCCATTTGGATTTATATTCAATGGGGACGGGGACTTGTTGGCGCTTTCCCTGCTGTATCCGGAATATAGGATAGCGGTACTATAAGTATTTGTAGGTTTAATAAAACCCAGCCCCATAGAGAGCGCTTTGCTGGGCCTCACTGACAGAGGTTGAGCCTCGAGTCCCCAGCAGCCTGACCTTCTAGTTTGGTATATCGCTGCGCCTGAAGACAGTTTCCATCATATTCCTCCTAGTTCCCTCTGAAAATCCTTCAGCCCCAGATCTCTGCATCGTTCTGTTTAGCAGGAATTCACTCTGAATTATCTCCTTGCTGCAAACTTGCACGTTCAGAAAACGCATAGCTCTGTTTCTGGTGATACATTGTCTGGGTACCTAAAGCAGACTTTCTGCTAATAGCAATAAAAAATGCAAGTGAATGGATATTTTATAGAATCTCCTTAAAAGCACTGAAGAATGGGTAGAATACAGCCGCAGGGGTTTATCAGCCCAGCATCAAAGGGAAAGCAGGAAGCAAGAGGAGAAAGCACAGTTTTTACCCCAAGGGCTGTTGCTGAATCCGATGAACTTGAACTTCCATTTTCATAGTATTTTAGGACAAGCTGTGTGTGTGTGTGTGTGTGTGTGTGTGTGTGTGTGTATGTGTGTGTGTGTGTGTATGAGAGAGAGAGAGAGAGAGAGAGAGAGAGAGAGAGAGAGAGATTGAGTGTGTGAGAGTGTGTGAGAGAGTGTGTGTGTGTGTGAGTGTGTGTGAGTGTGTGAGATTGTGTGTGTGTGAGAGAGAGAGAGAGAGTGTGTGTGTATGTGTGTGTGTGTGTGTGTGAGAGAGAGAGAGGGAGGGAGATGGAAAAGTTCAGTGCCTGTTCCCAAATCCTGGAACCGCAGGGGTCACAGACCAGGTGGGAATATGATTCCAAATTAAACGCGACTGCACCTTCCACACACACTGGACATTTCAAGACAAGTTGCCTAAGTAGCAGCCAAAACAAAGGTAATAAAAAACCCAACCCAAAACCAAAACCCCAAATCCAAAAACAACTCTTCCTGGTAATGAAAATCAGAAGTTGACCTTTGTGTGGAAGTAAAAGTCAAATTTGTGTGACCGGGGTGGCCCAAGCATGTCAAGTCTCCTGTCTTCCGCAGCCGCCACACAGGAACAGGCGGATCGATGAGCTTGTGGGCCGGGTACAGTCAGATCACAGACCCCACAGTGTCTGGCAGTAAATCTAAGGAAAGATGATAAACCCCTCAGAAGAAAATGAGAAGCCTTTGTGGAGAGACATCACAGACCGTCTAATACGTCGAGAGATACTTTGTGTTCATTGATAAAGGGCTCAAGATTGTGGGGAGGCCCATTCTTCCAAATTATTAGAGTCGACGCCATTCCAATAAAAATTCCATTTTACTTGGTAGAACTTGACAAGCTGATTTTAACATTTATTTTGAAGCGTAAAGAGTCAAGAATAGCCAAACTCTCTCAAGAGAGTTGAAGAAAAAGAGCAGAGTCTTTCCCTACGGACATCAGGAGTTCTTTTAAAGCCACAGTAACTGAGATGATGTGGTACTGGGACTGGGCGTGACCGGAAGGCCACGTGAGGAAGGTGGCCTTGCAGTGAGGAAGGACGGACTTTTAATAAACGGTGCCACGGAAGAGTATTGCTCCCATGGGAAAACTATAAACATGCCCCTGCCTCACACCATAGATGGAACCATAAAGAGCTGTCATTCTGTAGTTTAAAAACAGCCAGATGGAGGCAGCTACATATAATTCTACCGAGTTAAAAAATAAAAAATCCAGGCAGATTAAAAACCTAAATGTAAAAAAATAAAACCACAGATAACACAGGAGAGCATTTTTAAGTCTGAGGATCAGAAAACGACCGACAGACACAAACCACCGAGGAAAGGTTGGGAAATTTGATTACGTAGAAACCAGAAACTCTCTTCACCAAAGGCACCATCAAGAGTGGAGACCAGCAACAGAGCGCAGTGAGGTATTTTAAACCACAAAACTGATAACTACGTCCTGTCTAGAATATGTAAAAATAACCCCTAACGTCAATAAGAAAACAGCAGGCAAACTAGTAGAAAAATCATTCAAGGAGTTGTACAGATCTTCCAAATTTGACATCGTTTCTCATACAAAGTTTTAAAACCACATCTTTTACCATCACCCCCGACCTCATCAGACACGCCCTGGCGCGTTGGAAAGCTGTCAAGCTTAGCGTGTGACACACGTTTTTCAAAAATTCTAATCTCCTTTGGAGAGCTCCAGCGTGATCACCAGCTACGAGCACTATCGATTGTTTCCCTCCGAGTGACGGGCTCACTTGCTTGCTTTCGAGAAAACGTCTGCCAAATACCGTGCAGAAGCCACCGCTGTCAGTCACTGTTCTTCCAGGAACAAATGGACAGAAGCCACGAGGTCAGCTGGAGACTCAGCCGCGCAGTCCGTTCCCTCTGGGCGATGATTGTGCGCGAGTCCGCGTGCTCCCGGTGAGTCACAGCGAACCACATCGACAGGTAAGCCCTCTCGGGCAAGATACACGAAAATTAATTTTCACGTTTCCATCGAGTGAAACTGGCATTTTTATTATTTTTTTACTGCGAGTAAAAAATATGACTTGTGAGTCCAGTTTGTTGCCATTGACTTGACCTGGGCTCGGCGCCCACAGCTTGACCATCAGTGCGAGTGTCCATGCAACCAAGAAGCTAAATGCTACTTCGTAGTCTCATGAGAGAGCCTGGATTTTGTGGGTCCCCCGGAAAGGGCTCATGGACCCCTGGGGACCTGTGGGCCACAGCTTGGCCACTGCTGCCCTAGATGGGGGTTTCCCCAATGGCGACAGCAAGGCAGGCATCGGCACACCTGGAATCCAGGTGTGATCTGTCTTTTTCCTCATAGGCAGGCATCGGCACACCTGGAATCCAGGTGTGATCTGTCTTTTTCCGGGACATCCGGCTGGGTGGGTAACCGAGGACATGTTGATGGGGTACAGGAGGGATCCTTTGACATTATCCATTTGACTTCACGAAAGACATGAATTTGGGGATGAATGTGTTGATGTCAAAGATGAAAAGAGGTAATTTCAACCTTAATTTTTTTTTCCAGAAATGGATGTTAATAGGTTATTTTTGAGACTGGATCAAAATTTTCCTGGGGTCTAAATGTTATGAACCTACTTACCATATTTTATTGGTTAAGTTTCTTTTAGTATCAAATAACAAAACACACACACACACCCACTGTCTTCAACAAAAAAGGAGAGGATTTCATCAAGTGCAGGTCAGACTGGACTCAGCAACTTAATGGGCCAGAACCCAGTTTCTTTCCGTGTCTGTGCTTAGCCCCCTGTGGTGTCAGCTGCATCCTGAGCCCCGCCTTTTTCACGGAGAGAAAAGGGGTGCACATTCCGAGAGTTTTATCCACATGCTACGCAATTCAGGGGCAGTGGAGTGTCATGTCAGGAGCCACCAAAAAATGTGGGCTCTCCTCTTCTGGGACGGAATTGGGACTTGTGCTCACCCCGAACCAATAACCGTGGCTGGAATAGGACCGAACCGCTGTGCCCTGTCCTGGGAGCAGGGTGATTTCCACACCTCCCCCTCCCCCTCCCCCTCCCCGGGGACATTTTGGTTGTCATAACTCTGTGTGTGTGTATGCATGTGTATATGTGTGTGTGTGTGTGTGTGTGCGCGCGCGCTCCCACTGGCATCTGATGGACAGAGCACGAGATGGCTCTGTTCTGCAGCGTGGCTGGCTCTTGGAAGAGGAACAGGGGGTCCTGGGAATCCCACCCCGAGGGCCAGGCAGACGGGTGGGGGAGGCACTCTGGCTGCGTCTGCGGCTCCTGATCAGGAAGGAGACTGGTGAAAAAGATCCCGACGGGAAGCAGCACATCGTGGCACCAGGAGGTGAACCCAGGGTCCCCCCTGCTGGGAGCGGTGTGGCTCCACACACACCTGCGGGAAGGGCCCCCGCGGTTACTGGTTACTCGCGAGCCTGAGCCAGACCTGTCCCCTCTGAGCCAGAGAAGCGAACCTGAGGGCTGTTGCTGCCCGTCACCCTGGATGTTGATCCCCTGACCCCGGGTGGCCTTCACAGCTAACTTAGCGCGACGCAGATCTGCAATGGTGACAGCACGTCCTAAGCACAGAACTAGGCCTCCTGGCCCAACAGGCAGGACTGGGACTACAGGAAAGAAAAATCAACATTGCAACTTTCTCTGAAAAAGCTGGAGGAAATCATGGTGTTGCATCCCCCTCCCTGTGTACCGCGCCCCCTTCCTGAATACCTGGCACCCCCTTTTCCCTCCCCCCTCGTGCCAGAAGAGCTAGCTTGGAGGGTGAGCGGAGGTGGGGGAGGGGGTAGGAGTGGGGGGGATGGGAGGGTTGGTGGTAGGCTTCTTGGCCACTTCCTGAGGCTGCAGTGGATTTCTTTCGTGGACAACTTTCTATTTTTCCTTTTGCTTCATCTCTATCCTTGTGGCAGTTAAAGTTCTCCTTGGCTCGGGGTCTGCTCCCCAACATCACGGGGGACGCAGGCATGTGACTTTGATGTCCACGTTCTCCTGGGAGCATGGACAGCGGCCCTGGCTCTCTTGTTCAGAATTTTGGGACAAAGCCTTCCGTTCCTCCTGTCCTCGGTCCCTAACTTACCCTCGTTTCTTTTCTTCGTGAGAAACCTCCAGGACAGAGGAGATGGGGAGGTGTTTGGGGATCTTAAACAATCAGCCCCATTTATTACTGTCCACCGGGGGCAGAAGCGACCCTTGGTTGGGAACTCATTGGTTCCCGGGGAGCCCCGACCCTGTGAGTCAGCCGCTCGCTCGTTCTCTGTACGCACCACCTGATAAACTCCAGGCCCACCTGGGAATCTAACCTCATGCCTGAGTGAGCCCAACGAGATGAAACTGAGAACACAGATTGCTCTTCAAACATGGATACACGACATAGAGAAATTCAATAGGAAAGCTATAGCTGTAATCCACTTGGGGGCTAGTTTGCCTTTTGAACTGGAACGGACTGGAGGGTGCATCTTAAAATGTGGCTTTAACGGAGGCTGCATGGAAGCCGTCATCTTCTGGTGATAAATCTTAGAGCAGCGACTCTCAGCTCGGGGCCATGTTGCTCGCTGCGGGCACGTTGCATTTGTCAGCGTCTGGGTATTTTGGTTGGTACAGCGTGGGGGGCGGGGTCCTGCTGGAATTTGGTGGGTAGAGGCCAGGGATGCTGCTGAGTCTTCTACGATGCACAGCACAGTTTCCTGCAACAAAGAATTATCTGACCGAGATGTCAGCGATACTGGTGCATTGCAACCCTGCCCTCGGCAAGCATGCGCATTCCAAACCGGGCTAAAACAGCTCTTTTCTTTGGGAAAACTAAAGGGATGTGTGTGTGTGTGTGTGTGTGTGTGTGTGTGTGTGTGTGTGTGAAAGCTAGGTTTCCAGGAATGTCCCTCAAAGTATTTACATGGCGCGTGACGCGGTGGTGGTGGTGGTGGGGGCGGGGGGGGGGGTAGGGCAGGAGGGCAGGTGGTTCCACGTTGCAGGTTGATTTCTCCGTCGTCGGTGACTCTCGGTCACTAAGTCCGCGAGGTGCCGTTCATGGAGACCCAGGCTGTCACTGCTGACGGCTGTTCCAGTGTAGCTTTGGTTGTAAATACAAGTTTTAGAGATTACTCTGTGGGTTTTATTTACGGAAGAAAAGTCATAAAAAAGTGAGCCTGGCCCACAAATCACGCCAGGTAATGCGTGCGCACAGACATAATTTACACCTTCCCTCCTAGTTCTCACTGTTTGTCTTGGCTCTTTAAATTTCCTGCACAGCTAGCATATTGAATTTTCATAATTGCTACTGCATTTCTTGTAATTTATACTCATTTCCCAGAAACCTCTAAAGGGCTTATTGTTTGTCGCGAAGAGCAGGCCCAGAACTTTGACACACGAGATGAATGAGTGCTCAGTAGGGATCGCGGTCATAGCGATTCTTCTTTAAGGCCTTAAAGGGCAACAGCACCTAAAAATGCCAGGACATTTCTTTTCTGACGCCCTCGCTCCCCCCCCCCCCCCCCCAAGGAAGATTCTATGGTGCTTAAGCCTTTGAGAAGGTTCTGTTAGCGTTTTGGATTCAAGACTCTCCTTAATTGCCACTTTTCTTAGTGTTTGAAGTGTTTGAAATGTGTCTGAGTTAAAAAAAACTCTGTCAATATTGAAATGACAGCCCTCATCCCAATTAACTGAATTCTGTCACTGTGCATCTCTTTCCAGTTCCTCGTGAACACGTACACAGAAACGGGGAGACTTCACTCTCTTTTCTCTTAAAACCACTGAAGCGAGGGCCCTGACCCTCAGGTGTGCGGGACGTCCTGGCTGGGGAGTGGGGAGTTCGGTGCAAGCAGACGGAAATGGCACGGGGCACACAGAGGTGCAAGGGACCAGGCGCTTCATCCCTGCACATCCAGAGGCAGCACCGGTCCACAGCAGGCGCTCACTGAGCGTGGATGCTGCAAGCGGGAAGGGGTCAGAGACGCAGTTGTGTGTGCGCTCACACACGCACGCTTTCATTCCCTGAGAGCTGGGCAGTGGGGTACATCGCACATGCCACACGAGAGGGAGTACAGGCCCCAGGGCCCTCACTCCCGTGAGCAGCCTTCCTGCCGGCGGCGGAGAGGTCCCTGCCCGGCCACGTGTCCCCCGGACGCTGGCGTCCCTGCGGGAGAGGGCGCTGGGGCGTCAGGCCGGGCTCTTGGTAACAGCTGAGTGCGCGTGCCGCTCTCGTTTCTCTTGCTTAATGATCCACTTTTAGTGCCACCCGCGGCGGTTCCTAGTTCCCAGCACACAGCACGGGTTCAGTCCGTGTTCAGATGGTTGTAAATGCGCCCGGGGCCTTCAGTAAGGGGCGAATGACACTCATTTAAGTCAGAACCGGAGGCGAGCGTCCAGCCGCTGCAGGAGTAAATCCTAATCCCGACCTGCCTCTCGGCTCTCCTTCCTCCCTGTAGCTCCCTCCCCCAGGCGACGGGCAGGGTGTGATGCCCGGACAGCCCTGAGGACAGGGAGCGTGGCTGGTTTCAAAGGCCTCTCTTGTCTGAGGGTCCAGAGACTGGGCTCTGGGAAATGAGCCCCCGGGGACGCTGGGCAGCACTCTGCCCCGTGCGTGGGGCACCTCCGGGGAGTCTGTCGCTGTGGCTGGGAGCCGGGATTTTGCCGTTTCCAGGGCTGAGAGGCGGCCTGCTGGTGTCTACAAAGGTCTGGGAGGAAGGATTCATTTTGTGTGTTTTTAAAAATTATTTCCAAGTTTGGGATTCTGTCCCTTTACGAAGTCCTCTCTCCGTGTGACAAGGGGACATGGAGAAAGGCCTCTCCCTCTTGGCTGGGGGAGTCTCCATGTTCAGTCTGGCCCTGGCCGCCTGTGGGGAGCTGTCATTAGAGCCCCTCACGGGTCCCCAGGGAGACGGCCCCGTCCCGGACCTGCTCCCACAGGTAGGTCCTCTGCCTCGGACTCCTAGTCACACTGTTCCCACTCACCTGTCCTGTGGATTATTCCCGTTGTCACCAGACTCAGCGGCTGGCCTGCCCCAGGGAGTCTCCGCACACGCCCTCCCTGCAGGGGCACGGCCAGCCCTGGCACCCAGGTGCCGCCGGTGACTGCCATCTCGGCACGTGGCCCCGGGGGCCTGTGGAGCTGCGGTAGGCAGGTGGCCCTTAGGCCCTCCTCTTGGGGCTGTTACCTGGCTGGGTCTTACCTGATGTGACCGGGAGGTTACAGTTGGTGTCACAATGTGCCCTGGGCCCATATTCAAGGGAGAAAAGGGGAAAATGGTTTCCCAGGTGACCCAAGGCCGAGAGGTGGGTGGGCCTGGCCCTGGGGACCGGAGCTGAGGGAGGCAGCGGGCCTGTTGGGTGTTCTCCGCCAGGGCCCATAGGTGGCACTAGAACCTTGGAGATCTGGCTGCCACGGGACCTCCAGGGTTGAGGGAGCCGGACCCTGAGGCAGTCGCAGTGGCTGATCAAGGGCTCAAAACCCAGACAAGACAGTGCGGGTCATGCTGGGCACCAGCAGAAGCGCCACCCACCTGACCTTTCCTGAGGGTGAAAGCAAAAACGGAGACGAAGAGTTCAAAGCCAGTGGGAGATGGGAAGGAAGGGAGGAGGGGAAGGGAGGGTGCTGAGGAGGAGACCCAGGGGATATGAGAGCAGAGGATTGGGAAGGTGGGGGGCGCGGATGGGGGGCAGGGCACAGAGGAATGGGAACAGCGCCTGGAAGGGTGACCCAGGGAAGACGGTTGGCAGAGGTGGTTGGCAGAGTGGCGGGCAGATGCGTAGAGGGGGTCTGAGCGAGGAGGCAGACCAGCCACTGAGCTGGCCTTCCCCCAGGCCCCCGGCACTAGGAAGGTGACATCGTCCTTCGGGTCTTTTATTAACGTATAGAAAATGTGTTTAAAAAAGGAACTATACAGAGGCTAAAAGCTACCAGGACTAAAAGCACTAGTTCACAATGGTTAACAAGCGGAGACCCCAGTCTCTGAGCCAGGGCCGGGACAGGCTGGGCGTCGTCCCCGCTCCCTTCCTGCCCCTGCGCTTTCCTTCTGATTCAGTTCGTTGCCGCGTTCGCCGCTGAGCAGCGCTGTGTTTTCCTTCTTCCTTCTGGTCTTTCCTTCGTGTGAACGCTTTTCCAAGCATGTGGTAGCTACAAAGTCAGTAAGTTGGTCTTTGTTATTTTTACCTGAAAAGGCTGTTAAAAGAAAGGTTAAGATGGCAAACGCAAACTCGGAGGGACGGAGGACCTGGCGTTGGTGACATCTCAGAAAACCTTCCCGGTGGGTTTCAGCTGGCCGAGCCCTGATCCCCCCCATGCTCACAGGGCTCTCTTAGGGCGCCTGGCAGTCCTCTGGGCCAGAGTGTATTTGAGTAACTGGGGGGGGTGGGGGGGGGGATTGACAGGAAGGAGGCGATGTGTGCTAACTCCCACAGGTTCCAAACCTTGAGCCTGTGGGACCATGATGTGAGTCTAGGCCTCAGAGGGGACCTGGGTGGGGTGGGGTGCGTAGCGAGCGCTTTCTGGGCTGATGTGATCGCATTGACCATGGTGTCTGGTGCCCTCTGGGGGGGCAGGGGGCAGGTAGGGCAAGGGACAGGGAAACCAGTGAGCAAGTGAGTGAGTCTCCTGCCTGTGTGACCTCAGGCAAGTTACTTAACCTGTCTGTGCCTCCATTCTCTCATCTGGAAAATGGTGAAACCCGATCCAGGGTTTTGGGGAGGATTGAACAAAGTAACACATGTCCAGCCACTAACCCCCCCATCTGGAAAACAGCAGGTGTGCATGAATCCCGATTCTCTCAGCCTTCGTTTGGGGAGAGGAAGTGAAAAAGTTTATGCCAAATCTGATCGCAGCTCTGTTACTAACCAGCCCTGTGAACCGTGAGCCAGTCGCCTAACCTTTCTGGGCCTGGGGGTGAAATGAGAGAGGGGTCAGATATGGAGTCCCCTCCAAGGCCTGAAGGGGACTGGGAGATGCCAACTTGAGTTCCATCCCCCTGATCTCATGGGACAATTTGTTTTCTCTTGCCTCAGACTTGCCAAAGCTGCGAGAGGGGCCTTGGACCTCAGAGGCTGGGGCGCAACCTGAAGGTGGGAGTCTGCCCAGCATTGGCCTGTTGGAGGCAGCGTTGAGCATGTTTGTGTTCAATGTCAGGATGTTCAGAAGCAGCCCAGGGTCTCCCTGGGGCTCTGAAACCACTGAGGGGAAGAATCCAATAGTTCTCATCCATGCACCTGCCTCCTGGCCATGTTGGGGTCTCTGGACCCCAACCCTCTCCGTGGCCTAGAGGTTCCCGGCCCCCAGGGAGAGCCGCTGGGGAGACGGAAAGTGTTAAACGCTTCTGACCTGGAAACTCAGCATCAGCCCAGCCTCACAGCCGACAGTGAGGAGCTGTTTCACTGGTTAGCAGAGGGGGCAGAGTTTTTCTGAGGAACAAGAGCTGTGCTATTTGGATGTCCTGCAAGTGCCCGATTAAGCTTGGAGAAGGAGGGAGGATTTCCGGTTTGGAGAAAAGGCAACACTGTCCAAAGACTGAGAGGCTGGCCAAGGACATTTGGCCAATGAAGTGCTGCAGGTGCAATGAAGTCATGCTTCAGGCAAAGGGTGACCTCGAAAAATTAATCAGAAATGCTGGAGGTGACAGATCGGGCTTGTGACTGCTTGGGAAGGAACGCGCGGTCCAGGCAGGGTGGGTGGAGCGAGTCAGTTTCTGTGCAGCGACAGGCCCCTGGGACCTCCACCTTCTCAGGTGAAGTGGGGAGCAGACAGGGGTGCTGGGGGGAGGGGGGGAGGAGCACAAAGAGCAGGGAACTAATGCCGGCCCTTCACGCCCGGTCTCTGCACTTTTACTGTGGGTCCATCTGGAGAAGGTTTGCTTTTAGTCTCTAACGATCCACCAGCTTCTCTTTTTTTGTTATTTGGTGGCCAGGCAGAGCTGGCAGCAGCTCCCGGAACCTGGAGCTGTGGGCACGAGGCAGACTCCCACCTTCAGGTTGCGCCCCAGCCTCTGAGGGCCAAGGCCCCTCTCGCAGCTTTGGCAAGTCTGAGGCAAGAGAAAACAAATTGTCCCATGAGATCAGGGGGATGGAACTCAAGTTGGCATCTCCCAGAGATTCCTTTAAGGGTTTTGAGAGAAGACAGTGAGATGCAAGACGAATGCGCCCTTTGGAGCAAAGAAATGGGAGTAAGGAACTGGACTGGATGGGAGCCTGCTGATCAGACAAAAGCCATAGAGAAGCACATGTCCTGAGCCAGGGGCTCCGCCTTTCCTGAAATCCTGGGTGGTTAAAAAAAAAAAAAAGAAAAAAAAATATTTTCAAGCCCCAGGTGTATTTGCAATTCCCGGCCACCAGCTAGTGGGTGTCAGCGCCCTCAGCTTTGTGCACCTGCTGTTCTCACAGGTTCCGTTTCCCCCAGAGGAGGGAACAGAGAGGAACTCTAAGCCCTTTCTCACCAGTGCTTTGACAAGAGCTCTTTGAAAAGGTCCCTGAATGACCTTTTGTCCTTGAATCTACAGCTCTGTCCTGGGACTGGCTTATAAAGTCTACATGAGGTTGGGATTGTTTGGTTTGGCATTGAGTTCATTGGCAACCTTGGTTCTCCAGGTCTGTCTTGGGAAGGCCAGTTCTCAGGATGCCAGGAGCAGGTATGAGGTGTCTTACGTCTTCATGAATAGTGGGGCTGTGAAGGGTCCGGGGCATTGAACTGTTTGTGGAAGTTTGCTCTGCATTTCTTTGCTGCCATTATTCTTCTTATTATTGTTATTATTATTAACAAATCTGTTCATCTGTTGGCCAGTTTTTCTTTGGTGTGGGTTCTCCTGGTAACCTGGAGGCACTCGCTGTCCTCACCCCCAGGTGACTCACAGGGGGGTTACAGGAGGGGCTGGGGTTGTGATCGCCCCCTGGTGGTGACACTTAGCAAGCTCCCTCCTCCAGTTAAATCTGGTCTAAAGACCAGCAGGAGTTTCCCACAGATTCATCTTCCCCATTCCCTGCTTCACCTTCCAGAAATAACCCTGGAGAATGTGAGTTTACTGAGCTGGAAATGATCTCTCTCTGATGGGGAAATGCGAACAGGAGGAACTGTCTGGATCCCGGGTCTAGGCAGTGAGTCTGTAGCCGTCATCGGTGGGTTGTGTGTGTGTGCGTGCGAGAGTACGCATCCTGGGTGTCTCCAGGTAAACTGCCCCTGGGCAGGGTGCACACTCCTTCCTGTCCCTGGAGGGACGCGCTGGTGTAGGCCGGGTGCTCTGTGGGCGCTGCTCAGTATCCACCCCCGGAAGAGCACCTGCTTGGGGGAGCAGGGTTAGCAGGAGTCAGGGAGGGCGGTAGCAGCTCGGAGTCAAGTTGACCATGGGCCTTAAAAACGATAAAAGTTCGTGACAAAATGACTCTACTTAATAAAAGTAATCTATAAATCCTTGGACTGAAGGCTGGGTGAGCTAATTGTTGAAGTCCCTTCCTTGCTTTAGGATTCTTTCACATGGATCAGGGCCGTGCTGCGAGACTATTTATAGAAGTGCTCCACAGGGTGAGGCGCTTCCAACAAAAGGCAGATTGGGTTTCTGCAGCGTTTCCTGAACGTTTCTCTGTGTCAGTCCCTTCATGAGATGGGCAGTATCGGTGCCACCCAGGTCCCTGGGCTCTGCTTTCGCAGACAAAATGAGTGCAGCCTCCTATGGGGGCATAATCCTTCCTGCAAAGTGTGTGTGTGTGTTTCACTGATGACTTCTCCCTCCATCCTTGCTTTCCTCCCTCCCTCCCTCCCTCCCCCCCTCCCTTCCTAAATAAAGCAGGGTTTCTGGTGCATTTTCATGGCTTGATTGTGCTCCCTCCCCAATGCCAATTTCTATGCAGATTTTCAGATGAGAGATGGGCATCAATGACTGTTAGAAGCCATCCTGGCCTCATCTTCCATGTAACAGGTGAGGAGATGGAGGCCCAGAGAGGTGCAGCGCCCTCCTGGATGTCACAGGGCCAGCAGAACGGCCTGTCGCTCAGCTCATTCAGCGTGCTCCCCGCTGTTCACTGGTGGCCCACTCCACGAAGTCTTATTTAACTTACAGGTTTCTAGAAAGGCTTGCTTGCGTTTCCCTGCTTCTCGTTTTTCTGAGGCCCACAATGAACTGAGAAATGGAAATGCCACCTCCGTTTTCCGGTCCCGGGCATATCAGTCACATCCGCACCACAGCCGTGACAAGGCCTTGGCGGCCTGCTAAAGGGACAGTGTGCACAGCAAGTGACCACAAGTATGGTCGTCAGCCCGAGGGATGGCCTCCTGGTTATCAGAGCTTGGCTAGACTGCAGGTGGAACAGGTACCGGATGCCCCAGATGGACACTATAGAGTGGAATTGAGGCCTTGAGGAGGAGGAGAGGACGGGGGAGGGCAGCTGGGGAAACAGCCTGGGTTTGGCCGGCGCCGTGGGGACGATGGCAGCTAATGTTTGATTTGGAGAAGCTGAAGGGTCCTGGCTTCTAGAGCCTCCAGCTCTCTCGGGCTTAAAAATCAAATCACAGACTAGCCAGTGGAGAGAGAACATCTCATCAGAGGGGAGGTGGCCCACAGCTCACCCTGTTCACCTTGGATTTCTAGATGTCATTTCATTTCTCCTCTCAAAGGCAGAGAAATAAAAGAAGGTGGAGAAGCCTTCTCAGGAGCTCACCTCATTAAGGAGGCCATTCCTGTTTCTATGGGACAAAAAATAAAGGGGGGGGGGGAACAAGAACAAAACCCTCAAACCCCACCTCCTCCAGGGAATACCAAAAAATGGCTGGCTGGTCATATAATGTCTTCTCTGACTCTTATTAAGCCTCCCACACAAAGGAGAGCCTGGCTAAGGAGAGCAATCAGTTTGCAACTCAGAAAAAAACTTTGTGACACAGAGGACCAGAAATAAAGACCTATGTTCCACATGGGACCTCGAATCTCAGTGACAGGGGCCCTGAATTCTCCTCCTCCCTTTCCTCCAGGCTGGACCCCAAAGTGCTAAACCCCGCCACTCTCTCCCTCTCCCCCTCCCACAGAGACCCACAGGGACACAGCCATGAGCAGCTCCGGGCCAGCCAAGGGCACCGAGCACCTTGGGAACTATCGTCGGAAGCAGCGGCTGGGCTTGTGGGGTCACGGGGCCTCAGGAAAGGGGAAAGGGGCAGGCACAGGCTCCGTGGGGGCTGGAAGGGAGGTCACTACTCTTGAGAGATCACAGGGCCGCTCGGCGGAAGGGTCAGGTGAGAACCTCTGGCCTGTGAAAGAGGCTTGGGCTGGCGGATGGCAAGGTCGAGCTGCCTCTTAGGGGCGTTGTTCGCAAACTCTCTCGTGGAGGCTTCTTCCGTGGAGGCAGTGACCAGGGACACATGCCGGGAAGGGGAGGGCATCTCTGAGGGAGGGCAAGGGGCAAAGGCGCGTGCCCGTCACCATAGCAACCTGACTCCACCACTGCCTTTGATTTGGTCTTTTAGGGAAACATCTCCCTTCTCCTGGGTGGGAAAAGGGGCTGGCTAAGGTGGCTGGGGAGGAGGGAGAATGGATTAGGGTCAGGCCCGAGGGCAGCAGAAACCTTAGGCTAATTCTCAACCGACTCCTGCTACTCCCTGCTTCCTTCCAACACTCAGGACACGTTGCAATGCGCAGTGCTGTGACCCCCACCCCTTGCTTGGTTTATAAAATACAAACAAATGACAGAAAGGTCAGGTGGCCGGCGGCCGCCCACGGCTCAGAAGTGCAAGGACCGCCGCTTCCTCCCGGCCAGGGGCCGGTGGTTGTAGGGGCGCGTCTTCATTTCCACGAAGGGGATGGAGAACTCGTGGCCTTTCCAGTGGTACCAGTTGATGCCCTGGGAAGGAGAAAGACAGCATGTCAGATCCCCCGAGATGAGGCCAAAGCACAGCCTCTCTCCAGCCTTTTCCCTGGAAAACGGGCTGTGGCCGGGCTGCTCCCCGTGGCCAGCTCTGTGTTTGGCCTTCAGGGTTTGTGTGCAAAGTCCCCACAGCACAGACGCATTCTGGAGGGTCGCCAAGTGCCTGCTCACTCCTGGTGGGAGGCCAGGTGGTTTCCGCCGACGGGGACCATCCCTGGGTTTGCCGGGGCCACGGGGTTCCCTGGCTGCTGGCTTCCAGGGCTAATTCTGGGCACGTCCCAGCGGGTCACCCGTCACCCTGCTCGGCCCACGGGCATGTGGTCTCTAACGGGGATAGACGGGCCAGTTAACACCGGTATTTCTCATTCTCTGTTCCTGGGACACTTCGTAGGCTGCTTCCTCTCCTTCTGCTTCTATCCTGTCCTGCCCGCCCCAGCGTCTGCATTACCTTCCTCTTCACGATACTCCTTCCCCGAGACCCTGAGTAAGACCCGCCTGTGCAATGAACACACACGCCAAGGGACCCCTCAGCTCCGGCTCATCCCAGCGGCAGACTCCACCCACCTGGCTGTGCCTGGACTCCCCGTACTTCCCGTTGAGGTTGGTCCGGTGGCAGTTCTTATACCACCACGCCCCCTTGTACGACAGGGCGCAGTTGGTAACGGCGATGTCGTTGTCTCTGTCCGCAGTGGAGAAAGGGCGTCCCTGGTGGTAGCTGAGGGAGTCCCCTGGGGAAAAGGAACACGCGGGAGGCCGTTCAGTTCGTCCCTCCTCCGTCAGGATTTTCTGGACGTTTGACCTGCTCCCAATCAACCGGCTTCCACTTACAGGACCTTCCACTGAGCCCCCCTTTTCCTTCCACCTGTGGGTCAGTCTGGCTGAACTGAACGTCCTCCCCTCCCCTGGGGTGGCTGCTTCCACGCTGCTCGCTCCGGCTCATTTCCTCCTTCCCCACCCTGCTCAGAACCCTGTCCACGCAGCACCCCCAACCTCTGTTTCCTCCAGGCCCGCATGGGACAGACGTGCACAACTCCCTCTGTTTCCGGGGGGACAGTGATGAGCCTGGTAACACGGGACAATCTGGTCACCGCCATGCAGCCTCCTTATCTGTGAATGAGTCAGTCTGATACTTTGTTCACTGGAGTGCACTTCAATGGCTATGCTATGCCTGAAGCGTGGTGATTGGACCTTCTGTGGGGCATTGGGCAGGGCTCGTGGCCACGGGGAAGGCTCTGAAATTTGAAGCGTAACAGAGGGAAGCGTGCCTTCTCTTTGGAGTAACATACTTGGCTTGAGAGAGCAATAATTGGACAGAGTCCGGAATTGGAAGGGCAATACCTCGATGGTCCTCTCAGTGCCAAGAGGCATAAAAATGCTGCTAGAATTATACACTGGCCCTTAGCCCTAAAATCCGAGTAAATGCAAGGGCCCATCACTCCCTGCACCAAACAATAGAACATTTGGCAAACACAGGCTTTATGGAGTAGACCCCAGGGAACAGACAGGCTGCGCCTCAGGACCGGCCCAGCATTCGGTTCTGATGAAACCATTAAGGCCATGGGTATTCTTCTGAGTGTAAATGTTGTCAGCGTCTTCACAGAAGACGTGGTGATGTACGTGGTTCTTGTGGACGGATGAGTGGAATGTGGACACCATTAGTGCTGTGGCTTGCTCCTTGATGGCTGTGATGGCGACTTCTGTGTGTGTGTGTGTGGGGGGGGGCATCTCAGAATACGCAGGATCTGGTTAGTTTCCTCAGTTCACGGTGGTTTCCTCGTGTCACTGAGGGGAGGTTTCTGCCCAGACAGCACGGGGTTCTGCTCTCTGGGTAGGAGCCCATATTGAATGATCCAGACAAGAAGAATCGTCCTTGGCCCTCCCACTGAACTTCGGTGTTTAAACCTTAAAAGCACGTTCCCGGCCTGTACTGCCTGTTCCTGGCTGCTGTGTAGTAGGCAGGGATCCCTATGATCATGCTCCAGACAAGGAAACTGATTTCAGGCCGCCGGGTGGTGAGGGGCAGCTGGGCCGGGGCCAGTGATTCACAGCCCGTGCCCAGCTCACCGGCCGGCAGGGAATCCCAGGGCAGCTCAGGCTTGGAGCGGGGGGCCCTGATCTGCTGGGGGCTCAGGTACCTGCAGTGCCGTTGTAGCCGCCTACGCGGAGCTTGTACAGGCTCCTGCTGTCCTCGACTGAGAACTTGTCATAGTGGGCGAAGGCGGCCTCCTGGCCGTCGCGCATGTCCACGCGCAGCTCGTAGCGGCCCTGGGACGTGATCCTGTGTATGTTGTCCAGCCCTGCGGAGACGAGCAGAGGATGCAGGAGCCTGGCACAGCAGCTTGGGAAATGGGACCGTGGCCTCTAAAATACGTCCCGGGAGGAGGAGGGGTATGGGGGACTCCGACCCTCAGACAGACCCTCCCGGACTCCGACTCGGCCCCTGCGAAGGCCCAGCCAGGTCTGCGGAGGAGTCCCAGCACCGGTCAGCTCCGGGCCTGACATCTGGTCTGACCTGGTGTCTGAGGAGCCCGGAGCCTCAGCATCCCGGCCCTGCCCCTGCGCCTCTCACTCCAACCTGGTGTGGCTGACAGTGGCAGGAGCACCACAGGGGCCTGAGGCTCTGGCATGAGTGATAGGGGGCAAGAGGTAGAAACAGTGGTCACAGGAGTTGAGGGCGGACCCTGGGCCCAGGATATCCCAACATCCTCCCACCTCCCAGCAGCCGGCGAGGGGTCAGTCTACCATTCATTCCACACCCCTCCTCTCCCAGCCTCCACATAACTCATAGCTGCCTCCCTCTTGGATAATCACCTGAATGGGAGAGACTGCACCCAGAAGCTTCACCCTCCACCCCCACGCCACAGGGTGACCTCCATCAGTGCCTGATGTGGTGGTGGCCCTCTCACCCCAACCCTGAGGAGTTTATGCTCAGAGCTTCCCTAAGGATCAGACTGAAGCTAGTCCCCAACCAAGGCACACGTTCGCACTTTCCCCAGCTTTATCCTGCTTACCCTGTGCCCCCCTCTCATGAGAGCACCCCCAGCTATACCCCTCGAATAAGAATCCCTGTCTCAGGCTCTGCTGCTAGGGGACCCAACTTAGGACATAAACCAGGGGTTACAGTGTCACCCCAACCTGAGTCTTGCGGCCATACAACGCATCCCCCGGCCAGGCCTCTGTTCAGGAGCCCTCCCTGGCTCCCTGTTACCCACATCCTTAAGTCCAGAGGTCGCCTCCCCACTTTAGATACTACACGGCCTTCATTCACTTCATTCAACCCACCTGGCCTCCTTTCTCCTTCGCCTGCCCGCGCCTTTCCTCTGGCTTCTTCCCTGGCCCATTTGCCGCACCAGAAGGATCCCTGTCTTCCCTCTCCTCTGGTCCCCTTCCCTCCTGCGCACCCCTCGCTGCCTCCCCGTGAGGCTGAAACAGTGGTCACAGGCTGCTAGGAGATGGGAGGGTGTCAGGACATGTCCCCTCTCCCCCCCTTCACCGCCCCCGCCCCCTACCGCCGTGTCTCTGAGGATCTGTGGCCTCTTTGCCAGGAGCTCACAGGTTAGTATGGCGTTTCCCAGTGTGGGACGACATCTCTGATGAGGACAAATATCTGGGGCCTTAGGACTGCATAACCTTGAACGTACGGGGAGAGAGGTATTTCCAAATCCTATCCTTAACAGATTAAGGAGCAGCCTTAAGCCTGATTCTAACCTTAACTCGCAGTCTCGTTTGGTGCTAGTACTTCTGTGGTTTAACACCCAACACTTCTAATCTCACTGTCACTACCAGCAGCAGCCACAGGCTGAGCACTGGGTTTAACGGTCATTTAATAACACTAGAGGCCCGGTGCACAATATTTGTGTACTGGAGGGGGGGGTTCCCCTCAGCCTGGCCTGCGCCCTCTCACAGTCCAGGTCCCCTAGGAGATGTCCACCTGCGGGCTTAAAGTCGGACATCCCCTGAGGGGTCCTTAGCGCTGCTGCAGAGGTGGGAGAGGCTCCCGCCACCGCTGCTGCGCTCTCCAGCCATGAGCCCAGCTTCTGTGGGAGCACACTGACCACCAGGGGGCAGCTCCTGTGTTGAGCGTCTGCCCCCTGGTGGTCAGTGCGTGTCACAGCGACCAGTTGTTCCACCGTTCGGTAGATTTGCATATTAGGATTTTATTATATAGGATGAGTGTTGTTTTCCTGGCATGGATTTCTGATCTTTGAATGGACGTGGATGGACACCATGGTGTGCAGGGAGGGACAGCTCCTTGCAGAGGAAGCATCATCAGTGATTCCGAGTGTTCACAGTTGGTGGGGGTAGGGCCGTGTGGGGAGGAGAGAGGTGCTCAGGGTGGGCGCAGGCTCCAGGGCAGAGGAGAGAGGCCGGGCCAGGGGTCAGGGGCTTGGCTTTCACTTGGCAGTGGGGCGGAGTCGTGGAGACGGCTTACACAGGGGGTTGGCCGCTGGACAGGTTTTGGGTGTGAGGAAGCTCATCCTAGTGGCCCTGTGGATGCTGAGTGGTCCTGGAGGCAGGGAGGCCAGTAAGGGGGAAAGCAAGTGAGGCCCGGATGAGATAGTGACGGAGGTGTCAGAGGCCACCAGTTCGGAACACGCTTATCTCCTCTCCCCGCCTCCCTGGACCAGTGGCTGAACATCGCAGCAAGAGGGAGAGGCAGGTCATCAGGGTGTCCCGCCGTCTGCCTGGGCCAGGGGTGTGCTTCCCTCCTCACACCTGCTCAGTTCTCAATCTACACCTCCGCTCCTGTCAGAACTCGGGCACACTGCCGGCCACCTCTCTGCCATTCTCACTTCCCTCCCTCGCTGGCCCAGGCAGGGAGTAACATTCCCCCAGAGAACTGAGCCTGTGTGGCGCCTGCCTCGTTCTCTCTTGCCTGCAGGCTGGCTGGCTGCTCGTAAGGTGACCCTCCGCCCCGTGGCCCTCATGCCCCCTCGCACACCAGGCCCATCCGCGCTTTGTAGTTGCTTCCTGTCAAGACCCATCAGCATAAGAGACTATTAATGAGGATGGGAAGAGACGGGGCAGAGAGGCAAACGCCACAATGAGATAAAAACAGATCAATAGTGCAGCCAAACAGAGCCAGAGGAACTGAAAGCAATTCACGAGCTGTCAACTTCTCAACAGACCCGGGGGTGCTGATAACCCCCGATGGGCCCAGAAGGAGTGCTGGACCCAGAGCCAGAGCAGCTCCCACGGAAAGCAGAGCGGGCGTTACCCAGCCAAAACTCGTCCTCCAGGTTCCCGAAGCCAGCGCGGTACTCCGCCCACTTCCGGAAAAAGTCGGTCTGGCCATTCTGCCGCCTCTGGAACACCTGGGAAGAGAGGGGGGGCGGAAGCTGGCCGGAGGAAAGTTGTTGGAAGCGAGTTTTCCATCTGCGAGGACGAGCGGGACAAGGGGCACTGCGGGCAGGGCTGGTGTTTGCACGGCCGTCCGTTCCCTGGAAGATGCGCAGCGCCTTCTCCAAGGGCAGAGGCCCCGATGGAGAGGTCGGCTGTGATGTTGACACTAATCTGCACCCAGCAATGTAGAAAGGACTCGGACACAGCGAGCCCCCAAACAGGGGAGTGGGTGGCTCTCAGGTCCGTCCTTCGCACCAGGCCGTGCAGCAGAGAGCATTTCTCTCCGGAAGAACAGGCCCAACTCCACATCAGCAGTGACTGTCGTCATCCCATCGCAGGCAAGGAACTGCATAGCATTCACTTTGCGAGCTGTTTAAGTGCTCATTTCATCTAACCTCCAATCCATCAGCCTCGGCTTCAACGCCCAACTATGCTTTACGAAAGACGCACAGATATGTCAGAAGAGAAAAGGAAATGTCTCCCAAGTGTAGCTATTATGAGCACAGTCCCCATTTCACTCCATTTAAATACTCCTTTCCATGCGCACCCACCCAGCTAGCGCCGGCTACTGCGGGCCAGGCTGCTGCAGGCTGGGCTGCAGGAATGCGGGAACCCTCCCATCTGCAGTGGGGCTGCATGATGGGCAGGGACGTTAGTGAAGCCACCCTTCCCTTCTCTCTGTCCTGAACTATCAGACGTGGAGGAGGGTGGTCACAGGAAATGGTGTCTCTTTTCCTAATCATGGTGCCCCCTGAAGGCTGGGACAGTTCTGGAGACGAACCGGGGAGTCCAAGGAAGGATGGGGACACGGTGGCCTTGGTAACCGGAGGTGGCTGTCCGTGCCCTGCCCTCCTCTGCTCCCTCATACGCAGCTGTCCCACAGAAAGGTCCTAATGAGCTCCCCCCAGAGGCTCACCTCTGCTACTCCTCTGGCAGCCGCAGACCCCAGCGGTTAGGACCCAGGCCTGTCTGAGCTGCTGGTCCTGCCCTGGCACCCCTGCCTGCACTGCCATTGCAGAAGCAACCCCTCCCTGGGCCAGGCCACTGCAGCCTCAACTGCTGTTCCTCTCTCGGCCGGGCCAAGCCTAGGACTGGGCTGCTGAGAAAGGGCCCCGAGGACAGTGAAGAGCCTCCAAGAGGGACAGGAGGGGAGTAACTGAAGGGACGGGCAGAGGCTGTGAGGTGTGGGTCGGTGGGCGCTGCGCCGGTGGATGAGGACCCCGGGCTGTCTGCACACGTGGAGAACAGCATGCGTACTTACAATCCAGCCGCCCCCGTCCGTGGTCATGTCGCAGTACACCTGGAGCTTCTGGCTGGGCTCTCCGTGGAGGAAGATGGTGTAGACCCCACTCAGAGTGTCGCCATTCATCAGGTGCTGGGCACAGTCTTGAGGGTGAGGGAACACCCGGCCCCCTGCACAGGAAAAGAGGCGACCTCCAGAAAGCATCCTTTCTCCCCCTCTGCGCGAACCCCTTGATCAAATCGGAGAAGTGTTCAGAGGGTCTGTGGGACCTCATCAAGAGCCGTGGGACATCCACTCTGGCCTCGCCCAGTCTGGGAACCCTGCCTCACCCTGTATCCCGCCTAATTGATGGAGCAGACAGCAGACCAGAGAGCTGGGCTCACGGTCTGGCTCCTCCACTTACCTGTTGTTTAGCTTAAGCAAATGGCCTGACTTTCCTGGGTATCAGTTTTCTTGTCAGTGAAATGGGGATAATAAAAATACCCCTCCCCGCAAAGGTGAAGAGGTGAGTGGTTACTCAGGTGATGGTTACAGGTGCACAGGCCACGATGCATCCCTGGAAGGCCTCCTGTCACAGGATGAGAGGCATCTAAGCCAGCAGTCGCCAACCTTTTGGACCTCAGGGACCACTAATGGTCCGTGGACCACCGGTTGGTGACCGCTGATAGACAAAGCCTCCTGCCACCCTCACAGCAGACACTCAGGAGCTCCCAGACAAGCTCAGTGTTAGCAAGAAGACGGGCATCTATTCCTCGTGCAGAATCATCTCCCCATTGGACTCGACCCAGTGGCTGTGCTCTACAGTTTAGTGTAAGCTTACAAAGACGGCAGGGGGAATACACGGCCTCTCATATTTCAGAAAGAGCAGCCCAATTTGTAGAACAATGTCTAATTAGCTGAAAGAGAAGCTTAAATCATGTGTCTTGAAGAGCTTAGCTTCAGGGCACATTTTAGTGCTTAGCAGGCAAGCTGAGGAGGAGAGACCAGTGGAGGGCTCTCCGGACTGCAGGAGCTGAGAGAGCACGTGAAAGGCCAAGCTCGAGAGTGAGGGGCAGTGACGTGGGGCCCAGGAAGCGTAAGGTGCAGTAGAGGTGATCCTGCAGCCTTGAACTGTGTAGCAGTCTTGAAGGGGCTGGGTAAGGACCTCAAGGGCCAGTCACCACAGCACCCCCTGGTGGCAGTGCCTGTGCACTGCAGGGTGTGACCCCAGCCCACTTGGAAAGACAGCTGGAGGGTCAGAGCAAGTGACAGCCTCATGCCACACAAGGAAGGAGACATACACCCTCGTTGAAGGCCCAGGTCATCTGAGACACCTGTCATGGACCATTAGGGAAGCATCCTGCGTTGGGGAGAGGTTGTTGGGGTTCCATAGACTTTACAGGAGGCCCCTCTGGAGATGAGTTAACCCCCAGCACAGGACTGCCCTTCGCTCGGCCACACCTGGGACAAGGGTGGCTTCCTTTGCAGGCAGTTTGGAACAAAGGCGCCCACCTACTTCAGGGAATGACAGCGGGTTTCTACAGAACCTGTGCTTTGCCAAGTGAGTTTTCATTTTCACTTAGTTCTTGCAAGAAACTTGAGAGGAAGGCAGATCATTGATTTTACAGAGGAGTCTGGTGCCCAGCGGGTTGGGAACCCCACTCTTCCTCTGGTACATTCTCCTCTTCTCTGAGAGGCCAAGCAGTGGAATTGCCAGCTGGACTGTGTCCCCAAGGGGCCCAGTGGTCGGCTTTCTCTGCCTAGATCCATATAGCTGCCTGGATAGACTTAGAGTCTCTCTGTCCCTCTGCTGATTTCCTTTTCTCCATTTCCTTCCCTCTCTCCCATAGGTGTGTCTTGAGTGGGCAGGTCCCAAGATTTAGATTGAGGGTGGGGGTGGGGAAGAGAGTCTATTTGTCCTTGAGTATAAGCCTTGGTTCCAGTTGTTACCATTAGGAGCGCTTTGGGGTTACTGGACTTCCGCCTAGCTAATAATGAAGACCAGACTGATTACTGTTCCGTTGCGTTCACTGCATGTGTGCTGTGATTCAGACACTCTCAGGGAATTGTCGGGACAGATTTCATGCATCGGGACACTCCCGATGTCCTACCATCTACCCTCAGCAGAAACACACCTTTACCCTCACACAGATCATCCAGTAGTTTTTCTCAAGGCAGACATTTCAGGACCCAGAGCAGCACCGGAGGCTTCCTTCCCTTTGGTGCAATCCCTGGGCCCGCTGACAGAGAGGCTTTGTCTGTCTTTAAGGCACAGGCTGTGTTGATTGCCAAGTTAAGAGGAACGCAATGCCAAGTGATCGGGACACTGAAATGGCTCATAGTTAAGTGTTTCTAGATGTAATTGTGAGATCGATAGGACAAGCACTTACCGGAAGAATTGCTCAGAAATTGGTTTGTGTTGGGCATCGGAAGGCTGGCTGCGAGTGGAGTGAAGTGAGCTACGTGATGCACAGAGCAATCAGACAGCTCCAGTGGCTGGGAGTAAAGGAAGAGACCTTTCCGGTTCCTGCCCTGTCCCTTCCGTGTAAGGGGTTCCTGGATACAGTCTCTAAAGTGGTCTGAGTTAGTGGCTTTGGAGAGTGTCTGTCCACTGCCTGTCCTTACGGCCGTAGCATCAGGACTAAAGCGAGATGTCGGCAATTCTCTCTGAGAATAGACCCAGCAGAGCAGGGTGTGTGGCTCCACAGCAGCGCAGGGACCGCCTCTGGCCACCGGAACTTACTAGTAGGTGTCTTTTCCCCAGAAGTGTGTTTGTGGTTGTCAGGTTTGTGGAAAGAGCTAAGTTACCTGGTCAGCCCACACAGGCCGTCAAACCTACCACCTTAGCCACCTTGAGAGCATCTTCTAACTCATTTACCTGTTTATTCTTTTATGCATTTGTTCAAAAAAAACCATATAGGAAGTGTCTGTTGGGTTCTAAATAGTGGGCTAAGAAATAAATGGAAATATAAAGAGAAAAATATATAGTCCCATCTTTCAGGTTGCTCACACTCTGGTGGGAGAAACATACAAACATAATCCAAATTCTATGTGCTCTGGAAAGAGATAAACACAGGGAGCCATCAAAACTCAGGAGTGAGCATGCCATGAAGTCTGGGGCTGGTGGGGGTAAGGTGAGCGGTGGGGCCTGGAACGGTGTAGGGATTGGCAGGTTCTAATCAGAAAGGGCTTCTTAGTTTAGGAACTGATTGATATAGAAGTAAGCCACAAATTGTTGGGGAAGGGTGTTTCCGGCCAATGAAAGTGCATAGCCTATATTGGGGAACTGCAGGGTCAGCCAGGAGACAGAGCAAGGGCGGGGTTAGATGGGTGAGGGAGAGCCTTGGGGAGGTAAGTGGGGACTGGATTATGCCACTTAAAGAGTTGAACCTTCTCCTGAAGGCAACAGGCTGAAGAGTCCAGCAATGGACTTTAAGCTCAAGTTTTTAGAAAGCTTGTTCTCATTGTGAATGAGATGGGGGTGAGACTGGAGGTAAGACTCGTTTAGGAGATAGTAGTGGGAATCCAAGAGGAGAGTTGGCAATAGACTTTGAGGAGGTGATGGGAACAGAGAATCAACTGAGTCACAGCCAGCTTGGATGTCTTCCTTGTACACAGAGTCGCTGAGGAAGGGCCTCAAGCTTTGCAGACCATCCACTTTCTACCCATCAGTCTTCTAAGTCTCCCCTTTGAAGACCAGCTAAAGGCACCCTAACAGTAGAGAAACGTTCTGAAATAATCTGCCTTACTATTCCTGGGACTCACTTATATCAGGAGACCCACTGCCATGGCAGATTAGTTGATCATAGACTGGCAGCTGCCAGCCTGGTGTCTGTGTCTCTTGCTTCAGCATGGCAAAGGGAGGGTTGGGTCATGGTAATGCCACTTCCCTGGTCTCTTCCTGCCTTTCTGGCCCTACTTGCATCCATTTTCATATTGAACCAGAGTGACCTTTCTGTAGTATAATGTGATCTCTGTCTCTCACGTGCCATCAGGAAAGCCTTTCTAGTGCAGGAGCCGTCCTGGAAATTAGCTCTTCACATCGGTCCCTAGTCCATTACTCTGTTTTTTATGGTCTCACCACTACAGTGGGGCCTTCACTTACGAGTTTAATTCATTCCGAGACTGAGCTCATTAAGGAGCTCGTTAAGTCAAATTACTCCATCAACTCAATGCAAAAAATTGGCCGAGAGACAGCTGGTATCTTAAAAAACTCGTTAGTCGGGACACTCGTAAGTCAAGGCCCTACTGTACTTGAAATTACCCCATTTCCTCCTTTTGTCTGTTCCCCACTGCCTCATGCCCTTGAAACGTTTAGTATAGTGTGTAACCCACTGTGAAGGTTCATTCAATATTTGTTAAATGTAAGATACCATGTGGACCCTATTTTCCTTCCTATGATTATGAAAAGGGAAATGGACATTAGCTTTTCTGAGGACATTTGGGACAGCATGGCTAAAAATGGGCCAGATCAAATTTTGTATATAGTGACATTCAAGGCCCTATGGCAGGTGGCATTACTGCTTGACCACATCCACGGCTCTCCCTATAGAGGGACCAACTGAGTAGTATAGACAACTCTAAGTAAATTCAGGGACGTGGACCAATTCCTTGAAAATCACCACCTACTGAGAGTCACCCAAGATGAAACAGACAACCTCAGTGGTACTATTAACTGATAACTCTGCGGATTTGCATGGCCCACCATCTGCTGTCCCAGAACCCAGGGTTGGCCAGTCTTCACTAATTTTCACAACTTCCCAAACGGAAGCTTGTGTTAGAATAGACTCTCTGAGTTTCCCTAAAAAGCCCCAGAGATCAGCTCAGCCTGGATGTGGGTTCGTGCCTCCTGCGAAGGCACGGAGCAAAGGCAATAAAGAAAACTTCTCATTCCCCATCTCTGGGAACCTCCACAAATGACTGTCTCCGCTTAACCTTCAGGTTAAGACAGCCTATTTTATAGTGTTCACTGCCTGTGAGGACAGCTTCAGCGAGCGCCTTGTTTGCCGCTTATAGGATTAAAAGAGACAATGAGAACTCCTCTCAGGAGATCACGTCGCCCAGTCTCTGTTGCTCTGTGGGAGTCTTTGTTTTCTCATTTATATTCGTGTCTCCAAAAGACAAGTAGACCTTGGATGAAATTTCAGGCGACAGTAAATTATAAATAATAGATCCATATTTTTCTCTTCTGTTCTACTTCTATTAAATTCTCCTTGGAGTTCTGTGCAAACACCGGGGACAAGAGGACAGGAAGCTATTAATGTGATTGTTAGAATGAGATAGGCTTATGTTCTAAGGCAGGCATGCGAACAGGGAAGACATCTTGGTCAAAGGAGGCTTTGCAGAAGCCAATCTTTTCTCTTTCTTTTATTTAAATTTTATTTTTTTAACACCTCAACTCTTTTCCAACCCATTAAGGAGTCATCTGTTTGAAATGAGTCTCTTTTCTTGGCCCACCCAGGACAAGATGTGAATTTGTCAGTGGATGGGGGCCACTTAGGGACCTAAGTTTAAGCTCTTTCGTTCCATAAGACAAGGCATAAAAAGTGCTTAGAATGATCGGCTGAGACCAGTGTCCTAAGAATAGGGTGATGCTAGGTGGAAAGCTCAGGTACTGTCAATGAAGTCAAAATGGATGCTGGTCGCTAGACTGAAATTAGCCTCTGAATCCATCAGCCCTGGTTGCCACCATAGAGGAAGCTCTGGAGTTCTTCAGCAGGAGCAATTCATGGGCCTCAGACTGGCAGCGCTCCAGTCTTTCCAGTAAGCGCAATGCCCTGCTCTTTGCTTCTCCTCCTCCTCTTTCTCCCTTCTCCTCATCCTTCTTTCTCCCCCTTCGTTCGAAATAGGAGCCCACATATGGAGCCTATGGGGTACACCATGTGGCCTCTGGTGTGTGGGGGTGTAAGTGAGGGTTCTGATGGGGTGGCGTGGAAAGGCAGTGAGGACGCATTAATACTGACATTCAATTGACCATGCAGGTTTACTGTAATTTATTCAGGGAACTTTGCATTTGTTTATGTTTCTGTTATCTGTGTCCTTTTTATGGGAAAGAAATTCTTAATTCAGTGAAAAGTTCCAATCCAGGGCCTTTGGGTGGTAGCTTGGAAAAGAGGAGCTTGGAGGACCCTTTAACCTGTCATTGAGCAGGGAAGGGCTTGAACAAGAAGAGGTAGCACCTTGGTTCTGAGACAGAACTGCCCTGAAGGGGCAGGAGGGAGAGTATAGTTGACTTCAGCCGCACAAAAGAGATGAGGTGTCCTCTAGTTTCCAGTTGGGGAGGACACATTTTGGAGTCATGTCTTGGTTGTGAAACCAAGGTTTATTTTTATTTTCTAATCAAAAGTTTTTCTGATTAATGTGCTCATTGTAGGTACATTGTAAGATTGAAAAGTATAAAAAAGAAGGAAAAAAAGGACTCATTCACAACTCACTATCCTAAAGAGCCACTGGTGACAATTGGTGTGTTGGATCTAGTGTCCTGCTTTGTCGTTTAGAGCAAGTCTGGTAGGGGAGGCCCCTGGGAGGATGGAGGACTTTCCATCACTTCGCTGGGGTTAGGGATTGGGCTCTGGGACCTGGGCAGGAATCTGTCGCCCTGGTGCTCTGAGATGGCAGGCAGACATGCATCTAGGGGTAAGGGGTGGGTCCACACTTGCCCCACATAGGGGCACAGCCACACCCCAGAATGTGGGGCAGGGAGAGAATTCAAAGTCCAGACTGGGTAGTCCCATGTTACAGACAGTAGAGAGAGGCACCATGGGAAGTGACAGAAAGGATTGGTACAGCACAGACCCCAGAGCCAGAACTGGGGTCAAATCCCAGCTGTCCTACTGAAGAGCTGTGGGCTCTTGGGGGAGTTACCTCCCCTCCCTGTGGCCCCATTTCCTCATCTGCCGACAGGGGTAATAGAACACACCTCGCAGGCTGTCCTGAGGATGACATTAGATCACACATGCAATGCAGTTAGAACAGTGCCTGTCACCGGCCTCAGAGGTTCGATATTAGTTCCCCTTGCACACATTAGGACACTCCTATCCTTAAAGGACATTTTCAAGTATCATCTGCTGATGCTTGGATGGAGAAGGCAGGAGGACCAACTGAATTTAGAAGGAGACCTTGGTTCAAGTTCAGAACCAGCTGCTTACTAGCGTGGAAGTCATCTGATGTCCATGCACCTGTGAAACGGGGCCAAGAAGGCCCTCCTCCCCAGTTGTTGTAAGGACTGTATTGTGACCTTAAGAATGCAAAGTGCTTTGTGTGTGGAGAAGAACCACAGGTTAATAGTGAGGGTTCACTACTACTTCCTTTATGGGTGGATCTCTGATTACAGGCGGCAAGGGAAGGGGGAAGAACAAACTCTGTTGGAAAAACACTGACGGAAAATCTGAACAGGAACCTGATGTCTTGACTCGGTGCGTTTAGTTGGTCCAGGTGGACCAGGGAGATGCACTTTGGTCCCTCTGGTTGTGTTGGTAGTGAGAGGTTTCCTGGCAGGAATCGGAGGGGAAAGGCAGGAGTGGAGGAGGCAACTGAGTTTCTTTGATGGCCTCCTCCTTGGCCCAGTCTCCTCGGCAGAGGCTCCTGCTGCGGAGCCTGAGGTCACACAGGGGAGAAGAAGGCAGGAAAGTGGCAGCCAATCACTCACCTGTGGTGAAGGCGGTGGAGGTGAGGCTGCTCCTCTCGGCATCCTGGGCTGCCTGCAGGAGCACTGTGTAGTCTGTGCTCTCAGACAGGCCCTCCAACCGGATCCACGTGTCCTCTGCATCCACGATCAGCTCCTGTGGAATGAGCCGGAGGAAGGGTGATGGGAGGGAGGGACCGGCTCGCAACGAGGGGTGTGGGGAAGGGAAGTCCGGATCCCATGGCCAGCTAGGTCAGTATTGCAGTGGCCATTGCATTGTCATCCTCTCCACCCCACAATAAGCAGAAAACAGAGCCAATAAGCAGAAAGGAAAGCTCCTGCCTCCCAGGGGCATGCTGGGGTAAATTTCGGCACCTGGATGGTTGAATCGGTGCTTTTCGGATTGTACTGGGCCTCCTCTTGAACTGAGGAAGCAGAACCCTAGGACTCCCTGCTCCACATGCAACAGACAAGCGCTGTTTAATCTGTTCCGCATGTTCAAGCTTCCCCATAGGATTTTACTCTAAAAAAGCCCTCCACTGCTAACCAAGTATGACAGCCTGCTCTTTAGATGGATTGTTTCAACCGATGACATAAAGCAGAGATTTGTCATCTCTTTGCAATAGGCTGTGTAGATGTGGCCTTTCTAGTGCTGATCGGGAGGCATAAGAGGCTGCTGAGTTTGGCATCCAGCTCGTGTGCTCGGCCCTGCTAGTGAAAGGCCCTTCCAGTTCCACGTACTGATAGCAGCTTGGAAGTTTCCAGCGCGCTTTGCTTCATCATGTTGGAGGCACTGGCACAGCCAAGTGAAGCCGCAGAGGCAGATACCCCCATTGTTTAGGGAAGAAGCCAGCACTCAGAGAGGGTTAGTGTGCCTTTGTACAGAGCCAGGGTTAGCGCCCAGATCTCTGACTTGCAGACTGGGGCTCCCTCCTCAGCAGCAGGCCGTGTGTCCATCAGGGAAAACCCAGTTTGCTGCTGTGGATTGCCTGATAGAAATGGTCCTCCCCCCTCAGTCGACGCTCACCTTGCGGCTTCCGTCAGTGGATTTGTAGGTCAGGATGTACTTCTCGACCTCGGCTCTGGGAGGCTGCCAGGAGATCAGGGCACTCTGTCTGGTGACCTCACTGGCAGTCAGGTTTGCAGGAGGATCCAGTACTGCAAAGAGGAGAAAATGCCGGGAGCGCCTGCCCATTTGATTCCAGGCACATGTATCTGTTTGCCCACCTGTGTGGTCTCTGGGCTGCTTACATGCTGACCTCAGTTCTCGCCTGGACAGGAGCAGGAAGGGCCCCCCAGTCACAAGGTGATCCTTTAGGGTCATAAGCATTCTGACAGCTATTCCCCACTCCCCTCACCCGGGCCTCTGGGCCTGGGGGGACATCTTCCAATCTGACCCTCTGTCTGAATTCATGACCTTGCTGCACCTGCATGTCTGTGGTTTACTCTTGAACTTATAACACTCTCACATCTATAGCTTTGTCTACTGTTCCCCCGGCCACGACTATATCCAGCAACTCTCTCCCCAACATCAAGCCCTTTAATGTCCCGCAGACTCTCTGGCCAGATGCATTTCCAGGACTGGCCCCTCTTGGCCTGGTTCTACTGCTGTCACCAGACCCAAGTCAAGGCAGAAAGTAGACGTGTGTCTGCTGACTCCACTGACTTTCATTGGCGTTTGGGCTGCAGTCAACTAAAGTAAGGACAGCTCATTGCTGCTCTAAGAGCTGTAGACTAATCCAGCCCACCACACGGAGACACAGCATCCTCAGCACCCACAGGAGCCTCCAGGTGCCGGCCATGTGGCTGACCATGCACTCACGTGTGGAGAAGTTGGTGCTGATGGTGCCACTGGTGAGAGGCCCGCTGGTAGCATGCATGCTGACAGTGTAGTGAGTGCGAGGGAGCAGGTCAGTGAGCAGGAACTCCTCACTGTCTCCATCAACCAGGATGGTCTCTCCAGCAACTGAAACCAGATGGACATGGACAGGGATTGAATAAAGAAAGACTTCCCAAGTCCAAAGGCATTTCGCCAGAATTCCATATTGGATAATTTTTTTGGGAAAAAAACATCATTCAGAGGCCATTTAGTTTGACATTTTATTCCATATAAGCATCCCCTCTTATGTTGTTTTACATCTTAATTGAGAAAAATATTCCTTCTTTGGAAGCTGAGCTGTCTTTTTTTGTAACTGATACTCAGGACTCTGGAGTTACAAAGAATAAGCCGAACTCTGTCTACATGACCACTTCTTCCCCGCCCTCATTACCTGAATGAGAATTCTAAAACTGCCACAGTGCTGGCTTCCTTTCTCTAGACAGGTAACAGTTTACCAGTGTCCCTGCTAAAAAGCAAGACCCAGGAGAGAACTGAGAACAACGATTGAGCTGTACTAACCAATGAAACAAATAGGATCAATGTCAGCTTTTATTTGTGCCAAGTCTGTGAATCCATTAGGTTTGAGACAGTCTCGTAAGGTTGTCACAAGCAAAGAGTGTTACTAATCAAAGACCTTTTTCATAAGTGCCTCCAACCCAACTGTGGGTAGTGGATTTTGTGCATTGATTTCTATCGCCTTTTGCCTTGTTGCTTGAGTTTTGGACCACTGTTTCAGTTCATTAAAATATATTTGAGTTTGGATTCTACCCATCACAGTTTTGTTTTATATGCAAATTTGGTAAGCATGCCTTCTCTGTATCCATTCAAGCTGTTGATAAAACTGGTCATTAGACCAGGGCCAGGCCCCCTCCTGTGCCTTTAGAATACTCCTGAGTCATTCAGCATCGAACCAAGTTCACTAGCACTTCTTCACACTAGGTAAGTGGGACCTGAGGTGGCAAGTTTCCCGTGGTTTAAAGGCATGCGAACAAGTCAAAATCTAAACGAACTCTTGGGAAGAGCATACAAATGCAACACCTGCCTTTGGTCAGTGTCCCAGCCACACAAACTGGCAGCTCAAACTCTCTGTGGTCTCTCCTATCTGCAAATGCACAGGCTGCTCTTGTTCTTGAGTTCCCTCTTTCCTCCTATTCTCTTTCTTTATCTAAGATCTGCCCCCCTTTTTCCCCCTCAACACTGGGATCCCAGTCAGTGGCCATGGATGTGGCCCAAGGTGTTTTGTGCTTGCCTATGTTGTGACACTGCTCACCTGTCTGCACCATCACTAGGTGTGAGCTCTGTGAATCTGTGTGTTTTATCTCTGAATCCTTATAGTCTAGTAGGGGGATTGCACATGGAATAGCATCAAAAGGATTTGTTGAATGAAAGAATGCTAGCTGTTGCGCTGGAGTTGTGTACTTTAGTACCTGTGAGTCAGTGCACCTGACTCTCTTAGGGGAATAATGGCAGCTCTGACAAAGGGATGGTGGTGAAGGATGGGTTTACTGGGCAGACAAGTGGGGAGAGAATTTCCTGGTGGAGGAAGCAGCATGTGCAAATGCCTGGTGGCTTGAGAAGGCATGGTGAGAGGTAAGAAATGCAGGATCGTGAAGGGCAAGGAGGCATGGGAGGACTGAAATGGACTGTGAGTGTGTGCCGAGGGGTTAGGATGTAGCCACAGGAAAGGTGTTCATTCTGAGGAGGGGCATTCAATCAGCTACAGTTCTCTGCAACTCCGTATATGACCCATTGTGTATTGTCCATCTAAGTGATAAGTGGGTTTTTCTAATGCCTTGCTGAAGGTGCTAGAAGATTTTCCAATAAAAAACAAGGACATAAAGTAGTTTTGGAAAAACTTATTCCTAGGGAACCTGTGCTGGTATGGAAGTTATCATTAATTCTTTTTCCCTTTTGTATAATAATCTATTTTGGTTTCTACTTTCCCAAATTTTGACAATCAGTGTACTAGTATTTCTTTGTAGCTTACAGACTTGGCTTTCTCATAATTTTCTTAAAATTTATTTATGTTTAATTGCATTTATTGGAGTGACATCGGTTAATAAAATATAGATTTCAAGTGTAAAACTCTGTAACATTGTATATCGCATTGTGCATTCACCACCCAAAGTCAAGTCTTCTGTGACCATTTATCTCTCCTTTACCCTCTTCTTTCTCTCCCCACACCCCTTTCTACCTGGCAATCATCATACTGTTGTGTCTTTTTTTTAAAAAAAAAAATTCTTAATTTTGAAAATTAAGACATCGGCCTGACTTCTGTCTTCTGATATCTTTGTTCTCTGGATTCCTGAAGATAACCCACAACAATTCTGTGATCACATATGTACATATGTAATATGGGCAGGGAAATAATTTCTGTAGGCCTAGAGACCTGGACTACTCAACACTATTTTGGTTTGGGCTTCACTATTCAAATAGCATAAGGTGAACAAGCATGGTGAAGAAGACACTGAAACTCCAATTTGGGGCTGCATGTGGATAGAGAAGACCAAAGCAACGGGAGAGTTTATTAGTTCTTGGTCCTTTGCCACTGTTATGTATTATCTGCTCTGAGCATGGTCCTATAACTAGTGTTTTTCTTGCTCTTTAAATATCTAGAAAAGTCTGCTTTCTTGCTCATAGTGTTTTGGGGTAAGTCTTAGCTAAATTCTTAGTTTATCTTCCTAATGCGATTTCTCCAGTTTTGTATTTGCCCCTGGTTATGTGCCCTTCTCGCGCCTTTCAGATCCCGCTCTCTCAATTCCCATAGTTGATAGAGTTTGGGGACATCTTGAGGGCAGGAAATCTCTAATTTGTCCCTCAGATGGACAATATGCCTTTTTTTTTTTTAACTTTCATACTATATTCTGCCCCAATCCCCGCCATGCCCACCCGTCTGAGGTGCAGACCTGCAGACACTCACCTGAGAAGCGTGTGAGGACAATGACGTAGCTCTCCACTTCGCCCACAGGCGCCTTCCACTGCAGCAGGGCTCCCGTCGGAGTGATGTTGGTAGCAATCAGATCCACAGGGTTGTCCATGGCTGCAACAGAATAGAACAGCAGGGAAAGTAGGAGCAGCTACAGGCTGGTCCCGTGAATGGTCCCCTGTAGTTCCACCCACAGCGTCTCCCATACTTTCACCCACAATGCACCTCTGCTGCTGTGCCTTACAAAACAGTGAAGTGAGTGGAGACCATGCTCGTTTCTCCGATCCTGGTTCGTTACATCAGCCCCTTCCTCTTCTCCCCAGATCTTCCTCTGAATTAACTGACTTATGTGCAGAGTGCTTGTCAGGTTCTGTGGGGGGTCCCAAGGTATGGCCGTGTGTCTTAGGCGTTTCAAGCTAGATGGCAAAACTGGGAACGTATAGAAGTTGTTCTAACTCTTTAGTGAAGAGGAGACTATGCTTCCAGGCTATTTGCACTTTCATAGATGTAAGGGCTTGGCTTGTGACGTGATCTCTGTTGAATGTGGTGGGAGCTCCAAGGAGGCAGAGTAGCTCCAGCTCCTAAAACTTAGTAGAGTCTCAATAAACACTTGTGCAATGACTGAATGGGAGTGAGGTTACCTCTGAAGTCCTATCCGACTATGTATTCTTGCTTTTCTACTCACAAAGGCTCACTCTGTACTCGGTCCTGCTATCCTTTTTGTGAATGAGAGACAGGAGATTCTTCCAAGAATGCCTGTTGGGGAACCAGGTCTGCCGTTATAGGACCACATTCCTATTCTAATTTGTCCATACTCTATGTCTCCCTTCCCCAAACTTGGGATTATTTTAGAAATGGATGTTATTACAATAGTTTAGGTATCAGCTCAAACTTAATGTCATGTAATTTACTTTTTTAAATTGTTTTATTGCTTAAAGTATTACAAAGAGTATTACATATGTCTCCTTTTATTTTCCCCGCCCTTGACAAGTAATTTACTTTTGAGGGCCACGATGTGCTGCTCATCTGGTCCTGTTCTCTAATCAAAGGTTTTTATTGCTTGCCTATGTCCCTCATTTCAAAGCAACAGCAAGAAATTTTTTTAAAAATAATTTTAACATCTGAATTGTATCCCTAATCTGGGCCTTCAGTGACTTCTTCAAATGGAACTTTATGTGAATAAAAGAAAAGTCTTATGACACTGATCAGTTTGATCTCTCTGAGCTGAAGCCTGAGACCCTGAAGGAATACTCATTTCCAAAACTTGTAAAATCATAGACCTCATGTTAAAACAACAAATGACAACAAAATAAGACATTTCTGTGAGCAATCTGGGTATTGGAAATTTGCAAAATAGTGCTGCCTGAACATGAAGGAGGGTGGTTTGGGCTGGTGCACTGGTAAGAAATGCTAAGGAATGAGTTTTTTGACTTAAGTTTCTGCTCTCTTTTATGTTGGGGGTTGGAGACTCTTAAAATCCATTTAGTTGTCCTCAGTGAGAAGGAGCCTACTTTATCATGAATTTCTAAGACTTTCAGGAAGGTGTGAAGGGGGTTTCTACTGACCCACTAGGTATCACTTCGGGTCAATATTTCTTGGTATTTTATTGGTCACAGATAATTTAGTGGAAGGGGTAAGACTGAACCCAAAACATGGCTGGGTTTTCTGCAGTCACAGGTCTGGAAGGAGACCAGGGGGATTAGGATATTCTGGGATGTCTTTAGAAGAATGATTTTGAGTTTCTGAAGGGATGTTTCTTTGGCCTTAGAGGTGCTGTTTCTATACTCGTTCGACTATCTATAGAAGCAGTGAGGAACTCCAAGTTACATTCCCTTGCTCAGGAAATACTGTTCTCTGAGGGAAATCCAGGTGTTCCCCTAAGGATGCTTTCCCATGGACTGGGAGGATGAAAGCTTAACGGGGGCGGGGTCAGGTTATCAGGGCTTAGGGACAGAAAGCTTTGGCTGTCCCCACTGGTGACTTCTACAGCAAGTCTGTCCTATCTTCAAGGTGGGCTGGCTAAGGGGCAGAGGAGGTCACCAACTTCTTCCTCTATCCCTGGAGCAGCTCCTTGGTGGTTGTGGCCATATTTGATGAGGGGTTCCATGACCCCATGGGTTGTTGCTGGAATAACAAACCCCTTCCTTCTCTGAGGTGCAATTTTCTTGAGCTGTTTAAAAAATTAGATGACATGATTCAGATGTCTGTTCTGAAATTCACTTCCATTATGGCTCTTTGAAAGGCCACATTTCAAATAGGAAGTTCCTGATCTAGACCTGCATGACCCCTAGGGGGTCAGGAGGAGAGAGGACTCTCAGGGAAGAGAGAAGTTGCAAATTGCTTTGCGTGATGCAGAAGTCAAAGGGGCGCCCAGGAATGGAACCTCTGAATCAGCCAGAACACCTTCACGCTTTGCCTCTTCTGTTTGCTGCAGGTTCTCAGTCAGGTTCTGACTTGGCCCACCCCAGGGAGACAGGCCTACCTGTGTGCATGAGAGTGCAGACACGCTCACTCTCCTCCCTGCCCCGCACGCTGTTAAGGCTGATTTCGTATTCGGTAGCTGGGTACAACTTGGTGATGGTGAATTCTGTCACAGTGTTGGGCACCACTGAGCTGTCCAGCCGCCCCACTAAGGAAGAGCAGAGTCACAGTTAACTCTCAGCAGAATCACTCATCAACACAGTTCACGGTACAGTCTACAGAGGAGCTCCCAGCAGCACTTGGTCAGGAGGCACTGATGGTGCAAGGCTCAGCACTCAGTGGGAGAGAAGGTTCATGGACTGGGAATGTTGGAGCTTAGAGACCCTGCATGCTGGTTCCACCCCCTCATTTTATAGGCTCCCCGGAGCAGAGGAAAAAGAACTATTTATTAGGTGGTTTTCTAGCACGCTGGTCTTTATAAAGGCAGCACAGAGGGACTGGCCGAAAAGGGTGGGTCCTGCAGACCTGGAACACGACCCCATCCCCTCCCGGGAAGTGAGTGTGTCCTCCGCCAATGCCATATGCACCAGTTAGAACTGGCAGGATACAAGCGAGGTCTGGGCCAACTTCCTCTGACTCATAGCTTGGCTAGAAATAGGGCCACTGTCACTGTGGTTCCCTCCAAGCTCCCATCTGGTTCTGCTGGGTCTTCACACATCCCCCAGGGCTCTAGTCTTAGGCTCTCTCGGGAGTGCACATGACCCCGGCTCCTGGCAGATTCTTTCAGGGCTCTCTGTGCCTCACTGCACTGCCCACTACCTGGGTAACAGGGAGCAGTTGCTCTGCTGGTGACGGGCCTGCTTTCTAGATGAATGCAGCCCCACCTTTTAGGAAAGGAGCTGGTGAGTGCAGGGCCTTGGGCTGCTCCTCACCCACCCACTCTCGTTCTGATGCCACAGAGAGGAGGGCAATGCAAGCCGGGTGACAGCCTCTGGGACACGCTACTTCTCCCAGAACCGAATCCCATTTGTCTCCGAGAAATGGAATGGCTTTATTACCTTGGGTTGGCCGGTATGATACTCGGTAGTAATCAAAAGATGCGACAGGAGGGCTCCAGGAGACCACCACTGAGTCCTTGGTCACATTGCTAATCGTGATGTCTTTGGGGGGATCAATTCCTATAAGGAAGGCGGTGGTTGTGGGAAAAAGACAGAAAGCACAGTGTGAAAAACGAATTCCTCTCCCTGGTTTTATGTGGACCAAGAGCTAATGGTGTCCCAGACCATACTGAGTGGTAGGGCACCCTTAACACCATGGTCAGGCTGAAGTCTCACCTGCAGCCTCATGGGCGTGGCCCAAGCCACATTCGTGGAGGATGTTTTAATGACATAAAGTCAAGCTGGTAAGGTCTGTGCCTGTGCAGCAACTATTACCTACTTGAAGGCCAACTGGGAAGCTCCCTTTGTTTGTATGCTTTGTTTTAAACTAGAACTAACATGGCTATTTTCTCTTGGGCAAACCTAGCTCTGTCAGTCTCTATCCCTTATTTTTTTAGCAGCCAATTTTGATTCAATTTAGAAAAAAATGCCTATTGACTGGAGAGGGATTTCAGAGAAAATCCACTTTGCTAAACTCTATTTCATTTTTACTGTGCACTTTAATGTTTTAACTGCTGGATGGAAACCAGGTGTGTTGAATCCACTTGTCCAGTTGTGAGTTCTTGTCAGCATGTAGCAAACTACCCAACACACATGTCCTCACCCATATTCACACTAATATTTGGGACTGTATTTGGGAATGATGAGATGAGAATGATCCAATCCATCTCAGAGTGCCCGTGTTTTCCTAACAACATGCAAATCAACCCTGTTCTCTGAGTACCAGGGCCCTACATGGTTGAATGCTAGTCCCATCTGATTCTGGGGAAGAATCATTCACATCAATGAGCAGTTAAGAGATGGCTCTCCAGAATAGAAACAGGTATTTCCTTACTGCAGAAGGTTTTCTTCTTGCAGACTAGCTCCCTGTAGGGCTTTGTCCTAGGCTGCTAGAGGGAGGACCTCTGGACCAATACATTTAAGCCCTGGCCTCCGCAAGACATTGGGCCCATCCTACCTTCAAATTGGAGTTTCCCATCTTTGCATTGTGTGTAACTACAGAAGAAGTGGCTTTTCCACAGACCCTCTTTAGCTGAATGAGGCAGTCTCCTGCTCCTTGGGTGTTTCACTTGGTAAATTTTGTTAACTTGTCAAAGGCTACTGTCCCCACCTTCTGTCAAGTCCTGCAGCCTCACCTGTGGTGATGGAGCCCACGATGGGCTCAGAGGTCACTGTGCCGTGGACGGCCACCAGGTTCACGATGTACTCGGTGGCCGGCTGCAGGCCCATCAGGACAGCGTGCCTCTTGGTGGCATCCAGGGAGACCTCTGTCATCTCTTCCTCTTCATCCCGGGGGCTGTAGTTCAGGATGAGTCTGTCTGCTGGAGGGGATGGGTCACTCCAGGTGATGTTCACGCTGGAGGAGGTCACGTGAGAAAAGTGCAAATGCGAGATGGGGCGGAAGCCTGCAAAGCAGAGAGATGGGCGGTTCTGAAACACAGGTGAGGTAGGGGGGCCACCTGGCTAGAGGAGCTATCTGACCGAAGGGATGTGCTTTCCTTGCTAATAAGGACCACGCCTTTTCCCGCTGAGCCAGAGGTTCCACCTCCACCGGCTTCAGTCCTGTCCACGCTCCTTTCTCCAAGCCTATACCGAAAAATGAAGGGTAGACCGGCATTACCTCTGTGAGTTATTCATAATAAGATCCAGGATTTAAAACCTAGATCCTGGCAGGGATTTAACATGATCCCATGGGGTCTTCTGATCACCCACTGATTTAGTGCAGGTGAGGAAAGAGACAGATCAGCCCCTCTCTCTGGGCTACTCAATCAGACACAAATTTTTAGGCATCCAGGTGGCTTTGCTCACCTCTCCCCTTGACTTCAAACCATTCCCTCTTGACGATTTATTAGTGTCTCCTCTACCTGTTCTTTCTCTACCCACATTCTGCCTGGGTGACCTGCTCACACTAAGGCCCGTGGATCCCTGAGTGCAGCTGGGCTGCTGCTGCCCTGGTACCTGTGAAGGCATCCACGGTGGACTCCAAGCTCTGCTGCCGACCCCTCTCAGCGGTGATGGAAATGATGTACTCTGCCCCAGGCTCTAGATCAGTCAGTGTGTACCAGGTCCTGTCCTTGGGCACAGTGACTTCTGAGGCGATCCCAGAGGATGGGGTAAAGGTAATTCGGTAGTGGTCAATAGGGCCACTGGCCTTGGTCCAGATGAGGGAGATGGAGGTCTCAGAGGAGGCTGTCACCATAAGGTCTCTCGGACTGTCAAGTTCTGAGGATAAACATAAGGAGCCGATTTCACACAGGAGGGCCAGTATTTATTGGAATCATTCCCGACCCCGCTGTGGATTTCTATACTATCAGCAGTCCTGCCGACCATGAGGATAGCTTGTCCTTGCTGACACTTAGCTCACATGTTGTTAGGCACCTTCCCTTTGAAAGATGGCTGGGGGCTTGGCAAACAGATCGAAGAAGGGCATTATCAGCTGGCTGCTGATTTTCAAGCTCCGCAAATTCATTGTCTCCCAGCCTTTCTTAATAAGCTGATCAGGGCAAGACAGGAGCCACAGGTAGGGCTGTACCATTCCTAGCAACAGTGGCCACCTCTGTTCCTGAGGCCATTTTGACTGACATGGCCATGAGTGTGCAGGCAACTAGATCGGAGGCCTCTTGGTGACCCACGTGGTTCTCTAGAGAGATTGTCTATGCTCAGCCCATGGTTTGCACCTAAGGTACTAGAGAGACTCTGAAGTTTACCTGGGACTTGAAAGTAAAAGTGCTGGATGGAGAGTAGTAAGGATCCCGTGTGGACTTTTCCATTGCCCTTAGATTTCATGGGTTATTTCAAAGTCTAGACCTTCACCCCCTGGTCTTTCTGAGGGCTTCTGTAGTACATTAACGGATACCACATTCTGTCTGCTGTGGTGCCGACTTATTTGGAATTTTCCACCTCTGCTCTGGACCGCTCCTTATACCACAGAGGGCCATGCACAGACCTGTACTCCATCCTGGATGTCAGGGGGAGGCACAGGGAATCAAAGAGTTTCAGGAGGTGGTCGTTTTCAGGCTGACAGCTGTTGCCCAGGGACCTATTCATGGGGGAGCACTGCCTCTCACCAAACTTTGCCAGGACAAACCTCGTGGCCCCTTGGGATTACAGGGGCCTGGTCTCATTCTGTACCAATTCCTACTCACCTGTCCTGGCGTTCATGGTGGCTGGTATGCTTTGCTGTGAGTCCATGACAGCAGATATTCCAAATCCGTACTCAGTGCCAGGTATCAGATCTATTGGTAGATGCAGAAACAAATGTTATTCTGTGTGTCTGTCAAGGGTGGGAAGGATGAAAAAGAGGGAAGCCAGTCATTTTAGACTCCTGTTCAGATCTTGTGCTTAGTCCTTTCTGAACCCACCCTAATTTTACCTCTCAGGACACCCCAATTTCACCACTGGGGAGATCTGAGCCAAGTCAACAGGATGGACTAACTGTCAGTGCAGAGCCTCCTTCTTGCTGCTGGTCTCCTTGGCAGGCAGGTTCCCCTTGCCAGTGGCCATCAGAGGTGTGCTCTCCTGGGGAAGGTCTCTCCATGGTACTTAGAGTCTCAGGTTGATGACAACTGGTGAACGGCTTTCTTGCTTAAACTGTGGATTGGGGGAGTGTGCACTCTTGAGGGACTGTGTGGACATAGTCCTTTAAAGTTTTTCTTGGATGTTGTACATGAGGTTTGTATAGTGACTGAGGCCACAGGGGGCTTTCTGGTCTGTTCGAGAGAGTGGCAGTGGGCGATCTTTCTCTCTGAGCACAGGCCTTCAATGCAGGGGCACACAGGAGCTTGCTGCTGTGGATTCCCTCCCAAGGTGGATAATTTGGGCCCCAGAATATGAATCCAATTCTAGGATGATCTCTGGGGACCTGGGAGGATAGAGAAAATTACAAAAACTGCCCAACTAAAGGGTGTAAACCTCTCTGGGGAAATCCTTTGGGGGTTCAATACAAAGGATCACGGGGAGCCTCCCAGGACATCTGGAATCATCTGGGGTCTCTATTCTCTCCCACACTGATTTCCAGACTAACTGGTTTGACTGGCATATTAATTTCCTACGGCTACTCCCTCTTCCCACAGCCGAATGGCCAGAACAATACAAGTCTATTGTTTTACAGTCCACGATGTCTGCAGTCTAAAATGCTTCCATCAGTCTGCATGGCTTCTGGAGGCTCTAGGTGAGAGTCCATGGCTTTGCCTTTTCCAGCTGCTAGAGGTTGCCTGCAAATGCTCTCCTGTCATGTAAGGTGACATAGTCACAGGGGCCAGGAATTAGAATGTAGACATCTTTGGGGCCATCAAACACCCTCATTGATTAGGCCTGGGACTGCAGAAAAAATGCAACAAGATCACATCATCACCCGTAGGCCCCCCTGGCCAGTCTCAGTCCTTTGGGCCCCCAGAGCCCTGGCTGATGACCGTGCTCTTCTGCATTTATGGAACATTTATTCTCTGCAGAACACCTGCATGTGTGTGATCCTCACCACAACCTTGCAACATGGTGGGATGAAGAACCTTTCCCATCTGCATTCGTTTCCAGGGGCTTCCATGACAAATGGACATACACTAGGCGGCTTAAAACAACAGAAATGTACTCTCTTAGTGTTCTGGAAGCTAGAGGGCCAAAATCAAGGTGTTCGCAGGGCCACGCTCCTTCCAAAGGCTCTGCGTGGAGACTCCTCCCGGCTTTGGTGATGGCCAGCGATCCTTGACTCCCTCAGGATCCCTGATGTATCAGGAATGATTTTGAGAGGAAGGGCATGGGGCGATGTTTCCTTAACAAATGGCCTGGCTTATGGAAGCGGAGTGCTGTGGGGCAGTCAGAGGGTCTGCACCCACCCCCTGTGTGGTTTCAGTGCAGGCTGAGCAATAAATCCCCCCATGCTCAATGGGGCAGAGCCCACCCGGCCTTGCTGACCAGGCTTGCCTGCAGGGATGCATGGCCTCGTCTATTCCCTTCCTCAGCCAGCCCCGCCTATTTCCTAATCCTTAGTTATTCTCGGAAGTGTCAACACTAGTAGTGTGAACTCGGAAGTCAGACAGAGTTTGAGGTCTGCCAAACTCCCTTCAATATTCAGGTCTGCCACTCTCCATCTGGGCATTTTGATTCCTTAATTTTGTGTCTTTGAGGGCCAGTTTCTGTAGAAGCAGATGAATAACAGTATCTCAGAGGGTCACTGTGGGGATGAAGTGAACTGATGTGGATGAAGTGCAGTGCGTGGCTCATCATGACAGTAGCCAACATTCTTGTTACCTTGCTTGGAGAACTATTCCTGGATTCTGGGTCCTTTCTTCTTTCTGTGTGTTGCCCAGGCAGGTACAGGCTGGTCCTCAGCACACCTGTTGTTGGTTTGCTGATGAAACCAGAGATTCGGGGAGCCCAGGCGGCAGTGAGGCCCTGGCTAGATTGATGGGGTGATTGCAATGCCCCAGACCTCTTCAAAGCACACATTTATCTCTGTCACGCGTCCCAGGCACAACCTTGGTTGGAGAAATTAGATTACCTTTGGGACATAAACTACTTTTCCCAGGCAACTGATTGAGACCTTCAATTGCCTATAATGAAGTAGAAATTCTCCGAAGCAGATGAAGGGTGACAGGTCGAGGAAGTAAGACAGAAATTACATGTTGCCAAGCGGATCTAACATGCAATGTTTTCATCCAAGTTTCTTATTTATGAAGCTTAAATGAAATGTTCAATAATTTACAACGGAATCATCTTCTTCCAGAAAAACATGGAGCAGAATTTCAAGTGCTCTCTTCTCAGGCCTTCCACCTGGGGAGCGGGGAAGCGGAGCTCGCTTGGTAGGTTCCCGCCTGCTGCTTTCCTTTCATTTTTGGCAGCTTTCTTCCAGTGTGGAAGTGAGCGCTGCTCTTTGCCAGCAGGTAAAGTGCAGTTCTCCCCGAGAAGGAAATGTATATCTGAGGCGTATCCAGTGCATTTATACATCTGCACTCCGGGGGCTCCGGGGGGTTACTCACGTCTTCGAGAGCTCATGGCTCTCTATCAATGCTCCCTTTATCTCCCCATCCAACACCTGAAAGTGGTAATGTAACAATGGCTCTGTTCCCTTTCTTAACAATAGCTCAGAAAATTCGCCTGGTAGGAAACCCCTGGTCTCCATCTCTTACAGAGCCTCCTTTGTTCGGCTTGGAGGGTGACGCTGTTCTCAGCTCTCCTCTGAACCTATTCTGCTCTGAACTCCTGCGGCACACAGTGCACTCACTCGCCAGATGTTACTGAGAGGCTCCTGTGTGCCAGGCACATGGCTGTGAACGGGGCACCAGGGTGAACTGAATGGACATCACCCTTGCCCTTCATGAGATTTTAAAAATCTGCCCAAACCGGTTTGGTTCAGTGGATAGAGCGTTGGCCTGCGGATTCAAGGGTCCCGGGTTCGATTCCAGTCAAGGGCATGTACCTTGGTCGCAGGCACATCCCCAGTACGGAGTGTGCAGGAGGCAGCTGATCGATATTTCTCTCTCATCAATGTTTCTCTCTATCCCTCTCCCCTCCTCTCTGTAAAAAAATCAATAAAAAATATTAAAAAAAAATCTGGTGAAGAAGGAAACCAATGACTTCTTGAGCACATACACTATGCCAAGCACTGGGCTGCAAGCAATGGGTGATCTAGAAAAATAATGAAGGAGAAAGGGAGGGAAGGAAGGAGGGATAAACACTGAAGGGGAATTTTTGAGTGTCTAATGGTCAAGAACACTATTATGAACTAGTTTGTTAGAGTCGCACATGGCATCTCCTTGACTTCCCCGCAGCTCTGCTGGGAGGGCACTGCTGATGAGCAAAGCACTCAATGGGAGTGGGGCCTCCTGCCTGGAGCCCCGATTATTTTTTGATCAGGGGATAGGGAGGGTGGGAACAGAGAGAACTGAAGTTCCTAGGGAGGGATTGCTGCAGGTGACCTGGAGTGCCTTTCCCACCCTGCCCAGGGTCTTGTTTTTATAAATGCAAATGACTGTGTTTAGAACCAGACAAAAAGGGGGCGGAGCTTCTCCCTCATTTTGCCTCCCCTCAGCCAAGGTCCTTCCTTCTGTTCCCCCAGAAGGCTGCTCGAGAGCCAACAGTCCTTGTAACTTGCATCTCAGCAAGTACAACATAGTTTCCTTAAGTCACACAAAGCCATTTGCCTCTATAAATCTCCCCAGCTGCGAACTCCCTGCGATAATTATGAGTAATATATATTTATAGGTTAATTTCATCAGCCCAACTCTAATTAAAACGTCAACTATGCAAGCCCTCTCCTTGTTAATAATTTTTCCTTTCCTTATAAGTCTGCAGCACTGATGTGCTGACTGTCCCTTCCAGTCTACTACTTTAGTAGGAGCAGCACGGAGCGGGAGGCTTTTGATGAGGACTTGGAGCTGCCTTGGAGTCACAGCTGTGCCCCTTGCTGGCTTTGTGAACTTGGGCAAGTTTCCAAGTGCCTCAGTCTCCACATCCATAAAATGGGGATGCCAACAACCCTCAGGGGTGTTCTGAAGGTGAAATGAGCTGTACCTACATGAAGGTGACTGGAATAACACTAATGGTCAATGAAGGTAGAGTCTTTTTCCCCCTGGTTGAGGGAAATAATGACTGGGATGTGACTGCGCTCTTTTCTATCTCTCTCATGATTCTATGGTGTATCTGCCATCCTAACAACTAGCCATCATCCTTGGAAAGTGCTAATTGCCAAACCAGCCTGAAGCTTAGGTAGGGATGGGCTGCGCTTAGAATCGGCTCCCTGCTGCATCATTTCAGCTTTTTGGTTTAGCTTAGTTTTTGTGAATGTCTCCAGCTCTCGGTAAAAGCCCTTCTGCCAGCTGGTCTGTTCCCACTACATCTAATTCACCCCCATTAACCTGCTTGGTCAGCATATCCTTGCGTCTCCTGGCTGTGTTTTCAGAAGTGCATCTGCCTGGAAAGTGCATTTATTATATTTGCTTTAACCGGCCTTGTTGGGCAAGGCAGCCTGGGATTTCAGCTTAGGAGGAAACAGCTTTGCTTCCACTGCCCTTGTTTACTGTGCGACCATTTGCTGTGCCTCCCGTCTGCTAAGATGGCCAGTGCTCCAGTAGGAAGCCACGGCACACTGAGCAGAGGCTGTGTGTGCAGGCGCGTTGGCAGCCCTCATCCGAGGCTGCTGTGCACGTCACATATTAAACGCGCCCTGCGTTCCCGTCATCTACCTGTCAGTGGAGTCCACCTGGGTGGGTGTGTCTGAAGCCCAGGAGGAGCACTGGCTGGGACCCCGTCTCCATGGGGACAGGGAATGCTCCCAGCCAGGCATCATGGTGACCCTGGGCGTCGTCCTAGTCCACACTATCATCATCCCTGCCACTGACTCCAGCACAGCCTCGTGACCAGTGTCTGCCTCTGTCCTTGCTCCCCTCGCCCCGTCTCCATGCTGCAGCTGCACAGATCTAGGCCTTACATCACCTTATTTAAAAATCCCGGTGACTCCCATTCTAGACAGGGTGTATAAGGCCCCACCAGCCTCTTACCTTATCACTATTTCCCAGTCACAGTGAACACTTAAAGTTCCATCCATCCATCCACCCACCACTTATTTAGAACTCAGTAAGTGCTAGATGCTGGACACTGGGGAGCCAATGATGAGCAGAAGCAAACACAGTCCACCTTCCACAGAGCTTTAGGTGGAGAGTGGACACTGACAACTGCATCACCCAGCACGGTACGCAGGACAAACAGGGTCCTGGGAGGGGAGTGGTGACCAGCGAGATGAGGCTGCAGATGGGACCTGACCCACCGGGAATGGCAAGGTGCTTGAGGGACTGAGAGGAGCACACCTGTGGGCCTGGAGCCCAGGGAGGGAGGGGAGACTGGAGAAGATGGCAGGAAAGCCAGGTAGGCCGTGTGGGCTTGGCTAAGGTTTGGTGTTTATCCAAGAGCAATGGATGTCCCTGACATGTAAGACAGGACGTGACAGGGTCCGAGACCAGGCGATGGCGCGCAATGGCAAGTAGGGGACATATGCGATATGCTAGGCACACGAGAGACTAAATCAGTGGCATCTGGCGGTGGTGTAGGTGGGCGGGAAGAGAGCTGTGAGAGTGTGGACACGCTCTCACTCACCGGTGAGGGTGGCTCTGCTGGTTGGCCCAACGCTCTTGGGGACCAGCAGCTCGTGGTACTGCTCGCCTGCCAGGGTGCTGTACACAACCTTGTACTTCCGAACCTCCGCCTCACTGTTGTCCCACTCGAGGTCCAGGCTGGTGGCTGTGCGGGAGCCAACCCGCAGGTTCTTGGGGGCGTCAATCTCTAAAAAAGAGTCAGACATCACCCAGATCACACGGGATAATGTGCATTTGTCATGCATCTTGAACATAAACAAGCTTTGCAGTGACAGCCCACACCTCCTGACCCTGCCTCTTGTGTGAGTGACCCCAGGCTGCCCTGCAGCCAGGTTGGCCACCACACATTCCAGGGAGTTTGGAGAGTTTTGCTTAGGAGTTAGTTATCAGCACACTTTACTCTTCCCCCATTTCCAGCGGCGTTCTAGACATTTAAACTGAACCAGTTTGTATCATAATCTTGAAACTAAGCAAGGAAAAACCCGGACAGGACAAAACCAGAGACACCTGTCACAAGGTAACAAGTGCTGGCAGGAGAAACTGTGTGCAGGTGAGGGAGCTGGACTAGACTAGCGCAGTTTCACGTTTGACCACCAAACAGAAAGGAGGCTTGTTGGCAGCAAGATTCTGAAGCTGTCCTCCCTGCTTACCTGCACAGATGCTGCTGGAAGGTTTGCAGTTAGAAAATGCTATATACAGAGGTGGGCAAAAATAGCTTGACAGTTGTTCATATGGAAAAATATGCAAGAATTAATAATAATGCAAGAATAAACTCTGTTCTGCGTGATGTGGTAGACAGTGGACAGAACGTGGGCTTTGGAGTCAGGTCTCAGTTTGAGCCCCAACTCTGCCAATTACTTGTCACCTCACTGGGCCTTGATGGCCACGTCTGTAAAATGGGCTAATAGTACTGACATTTTAGATTGTTGTGTAGATTAGACGATGCAAATGATGTGCGTGGCCTGGTGTAAAAACCGGTGCCCAAGCCCTGGACGGACTTCCCATTGCCTCCGAAGCGCTTTCTGAGTTCCAACAACAGGGAACCCCCCATGCTTGCTCTGTGGGGTCCAATAATTCCAATGCAGTAAAGAGACCATTGCCATTGTGGTCTCTCCCACAATCCTGGGGGCTGGCTCTCTCTCCCAGGACTGGTCATCTCAGGCTTATTTTGGCAAAAAGAACACTGACACGCTGCGGGGTAACAAGGTAACAGGCACTGGCAGGATAAACGGCCACTGAAAACGTTGCGAACAGGTCTTGTTGTCGAGACGTGGACTGGACTGTGCAGTGGGCCAGCCGCTAGTTCTGAGGAAGCCTGGAGTAGCCTGCTTCAACTGGCAAGTGCCAGGCCAGCGTCCCCTAGCTGCTCCTGGGGAAGATGAGTGCATGACTCCATCTGCGAGCAGCTTCAGGGTGACGAGTGTTCTGTTTAGTGATGGGAACTCGGTGAGACTTTGGGCAGATTTAGGTCTTTGCAGCTACTTTTTCTGAGAAACGTTTCCTTGCTCAGTGTGGCTTTAGCATCGGAAACTGCGCCTTTTCGATGGGCTGCGTGTTACTCCTGCAGCACTTGGGTGGAGAGAGGAGCTTGGACTGAGAGGCATGTGGGAGGACCTCCCTGCACCCCACAGCGCTCAGTCCCACGCCAGAGGAGAGGCTGGGATGAGGGATTGGACCGGGCTGAATGGAACTGCAGTGACAATAGCTGAGGCTTATGCTGAGGCTTAGGGCTCAGGCTGAGTGCTGTACCTGCTTTTCAAAAATCCCAGACCTTGGAAACTGTTTTTGTTTGCTTTGCCTTAAGGCCTGCGCCCTGTGATTAGGGACCAGACATTTTCAATGTCCATGATGTCAGAAGAGGTCAAGCCTGGTGGAGTGAAATGGTCTTGAAGCCTGACCTCTGGCTGCTGGGCTGGTCCCAGCCACTTGTCAGCAAGCCAGGGGCAAGGAAAAGGCAGATATCCGGTAGGGGCCCCAGGGGTAACCTGGGGCTTGGAGCTCTGGTAGCAGCCACATCTAATCTCTAAAACGTAAAGTAAACCCAGTGATTCCCTGCTGAAAACTTGCCTCTCGCTTCCTATTAGGAACTCTTAGGGTGGCCAGCAGGCTCTGTGTGATCAACCCCCTGCCTCGCAGACAACACGTTGTGACACTCCCCCTCGTTCACTGTGCTCGGGCTGCGCTGCCTCTGTTCCTGCCCCTGAGACACATCACGCAATTCCTGCCTCAGGGCCTTTGCACCGGCTGCTACTTTTGCCTGGAATGCTCTTCCTGGATCCTCACTTGGCTTAGGTAACCGTAGGTCTTGATTAAATCTTTATCTCCTCGGACAGATGTTTCTGAACTTCTCTCTATGTCATCCGTTTTGATTCTCAGCATAATGCTCATGGCTGAAATGGCCTGTGTGTTTCTTCTCTTCTTCCTTGTCCAGCGTCCCCACTGGAATGTAACTCATGAGAACCTGGGCCTTGTCTGGCTCACTTATTCTGTAGCCTCGGTGCGTGGGACAGTGCCTGGCACCTAGTAGGTGTTCAGTGAGTGCATGTGAGGTGCCTGGATGAATACTGGCAGTTCTCTGGCTTGTCTGTTCCCTTAAAGCTGTTAGAAAAGCCTTGTTAAATATCCCAGCTGCGGGGCTCTGAAGGATGCCTGGGAGGAGGCGGTTCAGGGACAGGAACAGCTTCGCCTAAAGGCAGCTGGTCCTGGAGGTGAGGTGGGGGGAGGGTGGCAGGTGCTCTCACTGCTGAGCAGGCTGTGGCTCCCATGTGGTGGCTTGGCCTTTGCGTTAGTTTCCTGGGGCTGAGACGACAGAAATGTATTGACCCATGGACTAGAGGTCTGAGATGGGTGTTGGCAGGGTTGTTTCCTTCTGAGGGCTGCAAGGGAGAGTCTGTCCCGTGCCTCTCTCTGCTGGTTTGCCTGCAACCTTTGGCTTGTTCCCTGCCTTCATCTTCATGTGGCATTCTCCGTGTATGCGTGTCCATCTGGGTTCAAAGTCCCTCCTTTCCCCAGTTCACGACAAATTCTCCCACAGTCATATTGGCATAAGGCCCATTTAATGACCTCTTATTTGATCAACCAAATTAGGTCACATACACAGGTACTGAGCATCAGGACTTCCACATCTTTGTAGGGGACACAATTCAACTCATAACAGTGTTCAATAGGGGTTTGTGCATTCAGTTAAAGCAGTAGCTGCTGGTTGGCCAAACGCCGTGATGGCTGTGTTCAGTGCTTTGGGGATGTGCTCAGAGGGAGGGGTCCCAGGAACTTCCTGAAACTAGAACCAGAGCCACAATGGGGCAGGGAGGTGCAGAGACAGGCCTCTGGTGTTCTCGGGCTGGTGCTCTCTTGCCACTGGCCTCAGCGAGCTTCCATCTGAGCTCTTTGCTTTTTCTGAGCAGCCCTAACATCCCACTCACCACGCAGGAAGCAAATCTCTGTTTTAATTGTCTGTGCAATTAGTGCTCGCCTGGTGTTGAAGCCATCACCTGGAAAAGCACTTTGGCTAATGTGAATTTAAGCGGAGTTCTGAAATGACTGAGGGCCCTACCGCGAGGGGCCAGGCACACTCATCATTCCGCTGGCACCTGCCAACCTCCAGCCCTGAGGGCTTATAGGCAAAGCTGCTCACTCTCCCTATCCCCACACTCCCCATGCCCCTGCACCCCGGAGCAGAGAGGGGCAGGTTGGAGGTGAGGGCTGAGGCCGCAATGCGAAGGCAGCCTCCTAACATCTGCCAATCTGCCAGGCAACCCGCAACAGAGACTCATGCAGCAATGAACCGAGACTCAGGGCCGCTTCCCGGAAGCAGAATGTAATCGTCTTGATTGGAATTTTTCTGGGCCACCAGCCAATCCTGCCTCCATCTTGTCAACCTAAACATCAAGCACTTGCTTTTCATCTGCTGCTCAAGGGCTCTCATCCCCTTTCCTGCCTTTTTGAACTCCTTATCCGAGCAAAGCACAAATAAACCACGTTTCAAACAAAACCTGTTTTAAATTTTAAAAGGAATGCAGGACTGTGGCCCATGGGAGGCCCCAGCACCTGAGCAGGCGGTGTTCTGTGTATGGGGTGTGGGGTGGGGCAGGAAGGGCTGACCTTGAATTCACCAGAAGGGTCACTATGGAGGTTGCTCTGCACGCGAGGCCCTGATTTTGGGTTGCTGCAGAGTGTTCAGTAACAAATCTGATTGGCACCTGGGTGGGGTGGAGTCCAGCCATGGGCTCTGAGAGAGTCGGGGAGCAGGTCCCCTAGAGGCCTGGCCTTTCCCGGCTGTCGGTGAAGCTCTTTAAGAGTCCCGACAGTTTTGGGGGTGGAGGGGCTGGCATCATCACAAGACGGGGACACTGACCTGCTTCACTCCGCCCGCTGTCTGTGGGAGGGAGCCAGTCTGCCCCTAGCCTTCGAGGTCACACTTACAAACGAATGGCAGACACAGGATCTCAGGTGAGGGCCCTTCCAAATCCAGGGGTGCCATCATGCCGTGCAGTCATGATGGACTTACAGAAGTATTACAACAATCTCTGCAAGCAGCAATAAAGGGCCCCTTCCCCAAACTGCCATTTGGGCTCGTCATATGGATGTGTAACCGTCTTCAAGACAATTTACATTGTACAAACAAAATAGCTGAAGCCATGGGACGAGGCGTAGAGCAGGTCCCAGGTCTGGCTGGAAACAGGCGGGACGAGAACATGGCTCCCACCACGGGTACACGCGTGGCCCTCCACTGTGACGCAGTGTCACCAGGGGCACCGAAATCTCATGCTTCCTTCTTGCAATGACCATGGTGACCTGGGTGCCCCAGCACGCATCCTCTCACCCACGAATACCATTCTTGCCATGACGGTACCACCGCTGGCTCATCCCCTGTCATCCCTCTGCCCCGCCGCAGCCTTACCTGTCGTGAACTGGGTGGTGGAGGCCTCGCTCTCATTGGTCCCACGGACGGCACTGACGCTCACCTGGTAGCGGGAGCCAGGCCGCAGGGCCTGCACTGAGTACTGGCTCAGGGGAGGCTGCAGCCGGAAGGTGGTCTTCCCGCCTTCCCCGCCCACCAGGCCGTACTTCAGGAGGATGAAATCGACTTTGGCTCGAGGGGGAGTCCACTCCACGAAGGCCACGGTGTCGGAGACATCTCGCACCAGGATCTGTGTGGGCCCGTCAATGACTGAAGGAGAAGGGTCAAACAGAAGGACGTTTGAGAAATGAGCTCTCTCCCTTCTCCTTACATCAGTCAGGGAAGGGATGGGTGTTATGATCCCATTTCACAGATGGGGAGAAGGAGGCACAGTAAGGAGACATCTCTTTTCGGAGGATGCAGTTTGGAAGCAGGGTAACTGACACCGGAATTCAGTTTCCTGCATCTCCTGTCACCAGGCTGAGTTTTTCCCATCTTGGCTGCCTTGAGAGGGCCAGGGCTGCTTCTGTCTGGACAGAGAATTGAGCTTCTGGCGTGAGCCCCAGAGCCCAGCTCTGAGGAAAGATCTATGAAATTATCAGCCTCATCTAAACACCTGAGACTTCCAACACAGTTGCCAAATGGGGCATCACGAGTATCCAAAAGATGTCCCTGCTCAGCCATGCGAGCAACACAGTGAACACAGCTGCTAAGACGCTACCGACAGCCAACAGACATTAGCATTGTTGACATGGAACGAGCCTTCTAGGGAAACGTGCTCTTCTGACAAAAGAGGACCTTGGTTTTGGACCCATCTCTTGTGGGCTATTTTCCCCACCTGCTCTTGCACATTCCTGAGCCAGAAGGACACTGCAGTCACACGCAGCCCCTCATGAGCCCTGGACGCTGGCACTGAGCAGCTGAGGGGACCTTATGGTGGGGTGGTGTTACCCTCGAAAACCTGGCTGGTTTTCTAGGGGTCCCACCATTCATCCTGTGCACACTGAATTAGATGATTGGTGTGGGGGAAGGTGAGAGAATATAGAAGGAAAACTGAGAGAGAAAGGACTGGTGAGGAGAATGGAAAATGGTCTTCACTCCTCATGGTATGTCTGCAAGGCCACCAGGCCTGCTTTGAATTACTCAGTGACTGGAGCTGATTGCTGTTAATACTGTTCAAGGGTTTGGAATTAGAACCAGAGACTCTGCTTAGCTGAGTGTGACCATGAGAGCGACTGGCATCTAAAGTGGAGGCCAGCCTTATGGACTGAGCCCTCCCCTGTGGTGGCCGATACTCTCCCTGGGCAGAGAGGATGGAGCTGAGTTGCAGGACACCGGACACCCTGCTGGTGTTGCAAAGAATCCCCATGGGAACTGGGGACAGAGTTTTAGGAGCAGAAGTACAGAGAGAAGCAGAAATGAGTGACTCAGAGGAGCGTCTAGATAGAGACAGGAACTCGATTCCCAATTCTCCATTTTCTGATTCAAGTCTTTCATGAGGCCCCCATGCATTTCTGGCCCTAGGGGTCCAATGAGACACTGTCCTTCCGATAAGTTCTCTTCCCCGCCTCAGCTCGTTAAGAAAGCTTACCTCCTCATTACCAGAGAGCCCGAGACTGGTTTGTCATCTGCCCACGCTGGGCCGCCTCCTGCTGTCTCCAAGATGGAGTGTCTCCCTGGGCCCGGTCTCAGTCCGAACCAAGCCTCTCAGTCTTGCCGAGTTGGGCCTTTCCCTGGTCGCCCCACCCGCTTTCTGGGTCTAGCCAGTTTTGTTCTCTATTAAGCAGCTTAGGATTTGGGGTCTAGTAACAAATAGCCCAAATGAAAATCGGCAGACCATTGAGGTGCCACCTGGTTTGGAGTTAAAATGCAGTTTTGTTTTTCATATCCGGGGTAACAATATGATTGAACGGAACACATCCAGATGTCTTAGGCTTGCTGTACTTAAGGGTTTTAGGTAAGCTGGGCCATTTTTAAATGGTCTCCTACCTGCTGTTATAAGCTTAATGCCTGAAACATAGTAGTCACTCAGGAAATGGGCGCTGGATGAATGGGAGGAATGGACGGGCGATCCCCTGTATCTAGGAGAAGGAAGAGGAAGTGTTCCAATGAACTGGAACTTCTTGGGGAAGAAAGAAAGATGTCACAGAAACGCAAATGACCAGGTAAAGCTTTTGTCCTTCAACTCTTTCCTTCCTCCAAACCCTAGGCTTAACGCACTGTCCCTGTGAGAGTGTGACTGTGTAGCTGAGTGCTCCAGCTGCAGGAGGTCTTGTAATTTGCATTCCCAAAATGACCTGCCTGCAAGAAGCCAGTCTAAGAGCCTGATGAGGCCTTGGAGCCTCGCAGGAGGGGGTTAGTGTAGGTCAGACCTTAGCAGAAGGAAATAATTAAAGAATCATTTTCTAAAAATAGCAGGCAGGGTTTGGAGCAACTGTACTTTCTGCAGCCGCTCTGCTCTTGGATTCTGCCCTTCCTTGGCTACTTCTGTGAGCTATCCCATCCCAGCCAGGAGAGGTCAGCTTGCTTTCAACTTGGGCCCAAAATTCTAAACAAACACAGGTCCTACTCAGAAAGTAAACTGGAATAATTATTCTTCTTTCCATTTCTTCACGACTCTGAATACAACACCAAAATATTAACTAGGATGTTTTCCTTTTGGAAAAACAATTCTCCCTAGCTTTACCACACATTTTCAGGTCTGGAACTTTGCATTTTCCTCTTAAGAAACTTCCAAACCAAAAAATCCTGCAAATGTAAAAATGTGGATTAAGGAGAAGACTAAGGTGGTGTTGGACTACCTTCTGTAAGTGCTGTCAATACAGGGTTTCCCCAAAAATGTATACACACTGTAACAGCTGATAGCTCAATGTTGAAAATAAAATGTATTTTAATAAATCCTGCCTTTATAATTATTCAAAGTGTGAGTATACATTTTGGGGGAACATCCTATATTTTGGAAGAAAAACATTCTGCAACTGTAATGTCCTGGGCCCTTTGATGAACCATTGCCTTCTCATTGTCTTTTGCTTCCAACTAACGCTTTCTTACTATCCAATCACAGGAAGGAACATTCCACATCAAAAAGGAGAATCTACACACGCGATGAAAAGGTCAACCTCGGCTCCAGATAACCTTGGGGAGCAAAGATGTGGAGCCCGCCCGGCATCTGGAGAGATTCCTGCAGAGCACTTGCAGGCTTCATGGCTGTGCAGTTTCTTCTAAAACACATTTGGTCTAGAACTCTGGTTTAAAAGCCTCTTTTTGGAAGGAGGAATTAAAGCACAAACTCTTAAATGACTGTACAGAATGTACAAGAGATGACAGTGAAGCTACCGTGGTTGGCGGGTGTGGCGCGCCTGGAGAGAGTGGTCAGAGGCCTGGATGTCCCCTTGTCCTGGCCTCGGGATGCTGCCATGGAACCCCAGTGCTCTGATGGAACATAACCTAATCCACAACAGTTTTAAACCAGTGTTTTCTCTATCGAGCACAAGCCTCGGCACCTGGTACTGCTCAGTGTGTATCCAATGAGCAAAGCATGAATCACTAACGCAATGTGTCTCATTACATAGCCTTGTGGCTCCCTATCCTGGCCAACTCGGCCTTTGCCCTGACTGGCTTTCTTCAGTGTCAATTTCTGTTTATGAAAAATAAAGCTGTACCAATATTCGCCTATCTCATTTACTCACAGGGGAAGTTGCTTAACCTTCCAGTCTCAATTCCTCCCATCCCTAAAATCAGAACAAACATGATACCAGATGCTATTTATAACTTTTGAAAAATTCTTGGTGAGGGCACACACGTATGCATTATAATTGCTAATTTACAGCCTTTGTTAGCCAAGGAAATGATAAGGCAAAACACGATGCAGTGAGTGAATCAAACCTAGAAATAAAGATCTTGCATGAGAGGAGCTGTGCGGAGGAAATAATAAACTTAAGTTCACCTTGAACAGTGACCCAGCCTATACTCCTGGTCTTTAATGATGCTTCCCTACACTCGCATGTCTAAGTGTGTTCTCTGAGCACATGTGTATATACCAGGTATTGAGCACTCACTCTCATCAACACAGTGCTGATTACTTTCCATGCATTATCTGATTTAATCCTCATGCCAAGTCAATGACAGAGTTCTTATTATTCGTCATTGTAAAGTGAATTAAGAAGGGTTGGATGACTTTCTCTAAATCTCATGTAGGTTCCAAAACTCAAGATACTAGGAGCTGACAAATGAGACCTCTTGATGAGTAAGGCTGGGAGAAACACACTGGACATCTTAACATAGAATTTCCCCCACAGAATACCCTCCCAAATTCCTATGCTTGCAAGAAGCAATAAGGAAGAGGTTCTGCTTAGCATCTGGCAGAGGTCCATCTGCAGGTGCCAATGCTGTTCTCAGCTCTGGGAGATGTCCTCGCCCCCTTTGTCTCTACATCTCCGACAAGTCTGTAGTTCCTCCTTGTGAGTGACCCAGGGGCAGCCTCGGGATACAGGCAGGAGGCACTCACCGGTGGCCACGCTGGCCGAGATGGGGAGGCTCCGGGCTTGCTCCTTCAGGGCCACCACGTTGACAAGGTACTCCTCCCCAGGCTTTAGTCCAGTCTGGTTGAAGGATGTGACATCGCTGGGGAGCTGGGCAATGACCCCTCCTTCATTGTTCTGGGTGGGGGAAGGGAGATGCAGAGAAAACAAAAGTCACTGGGAAAGAAATGTGTTCCACTGGTTGTGAATTGTGATTTAAAAATGGGGACTCCTCCTCTCCCCTCCATGAGGACAGCGGAGTGTCTGGGGCCAGGGATGAGTCTCACCAGGCTCAGGGAGAAGGCCACCCTTATAGGAGGCTTTGGCAAACGGAGAAAACCAATTTTCAAGAACATTTCTTTGGCCTTTCCTGAGTCTATTGAATTTGCCAATACAAATTAGTCATGAGGTGATGTAGCTTAGCTTTTGCCAAAGATGAGAAGGTTGATGGTTACAGTTTGCATTCATCTTGATGAACATGTTCTTGGCTACATATAAGAGTTGCGTATGAGTGTAAACAGCTCTGTGTACACACACACACACTTTCCAAACTAAGATGTTTGCAGATTTTTTTTTAATGAGGCAGAGCTGTATTTTGCTGTGTCTGGAGTTTCTCATAGTGTTACTCAGGGTGCAAATTTGTCAATGTCTTGTTTCCTCTTCACCCAGATGTGTTAGGAGTCAGTGACACAACCAACTATAAGTACAGAGAAGAGAAAAAGGAAGTGTGGAACAAAGAATAATACAAAGGAGAGAGGAAGGAGAAAAATGGTAGAAGGGAAAATGAGAAAGATCAACATGATGACATTGGGTCCCAGATTGAGTATCTACCTACCTACCTGTCTGTCTATTAACAATTTTCTATGTGTGTCCCTGGAAATTGAGGGGACAAGAGGACTGTTCTGTGGCACTGCTCCTCTCCTCTATTCTTTGGTCTCTTTTCATGCTACCCAGAGTGCCCTGTATGTTCTTCAGAGCCAAACGCATGGAAATCAGTGTGACACATACCGCTCAGTGGCCCCGACCCACAGATCACACAATTATTCTCTGTGGCAATGTGTTTGACCTTGGCATGCCCTAGCCAGCCCCTCTTATTTGTCACATGTTGTATGTAAAACAGGCAAGGCTGGCACAGTTTTTTTCTTGCCTGAGCAGTAGGGTGGCATGATTTTCTCTGCATTATAAACTCATCTGCCTGTCAAACTTTACTGGTCATTTGAACACAAATAAGACATATAATAAAGTATTTGTACAGAATGTCTGTTTAGATGTATTTAGGTTGCTATGACATGACTACATCCACATGGCAGAGGGGGGCCTCTTGGATTAGTGGACACTTGGGCTCCTGGATTAAGCCTGCCACCAACTAGCTGTGTAAGTTTAAGTTCACAGAGTTTCTGTCTCTATAAACTATGGGAACTGGATGTAAAATGAGGGGTCTACTCTGTAAACTTGAAGGTCTTTTGTAGCTCCAACAGCTCATGCCTCTAAGAATGGTGAAATCACAGTCTTATTAGCCAACAATGTGTCATGTATCATTAAGTCTGATGAATGACAGAAAAAATGCTCTTTGATATTGAAAGATGAAGCCAGAGGGAAGGAGTCTGATTAAACATTATACCCCTATGAGTGATACAGTAGGAAGAACATCAGTGGGGTCAACAAACTCTGGAAAACCACAACTAGTCAGGTACCGCTGGCAACGTGGAAATGTTCGTTTTAGGATTAGGAAAATAAAATATGACTTTACTGAACAGAAACGCATCTTGGGATACTTTTAACTCAAAGATGAATGATGTAACTTGTTTAAGGGAAATTTTGCTCAATTAATAGGTAACGAAAGGTGTTTTTGGGTTGCAACTCTAGCCGTGAGAGATGGAAGCCTTGCAAGCGGACTCTGGTGCATCTGTGTGCACAGGATAAAGCGGGGCTGACCACGTGACTGGCTCAGGTGGCTTTTTTATGTCCTAGAGAGAAGCCCCAGGTCTCAGAAGGTGTGGTGTTCAGGCTCACTAATCACAGTCCACGAAACCCCAGAGCTTTCTGAGCAGAGAGCGGGGCTGGTGGCTACTTCCCACATCCATCCTCTGTCACCTCAAGCCAGCATGCTGGGCTCAGGGTCCCTCACCACACGTACAGCCCAGACACCCACAGAACATCCCTTTGTGTCCTCAGTGGTATAGAGAGCTATGGGCCAGTGCCTTCCTTGCTGTCCCAGATCCCACGTGGAGGGTGTGGACACTCTACAGAAGGCCATGTAGCGGGCTGACAGGTGGGGTTACCTTTGGAATAAAGCTGATCTCCCACCCGTCGAAGGAGAAGGAGAAGGGCTCCCACTGCACCTCCACGGTGGTCTCTGTGATGGTCTTGAACTGCAGCCCTTGAGGAGTGGAGAGATCTGGAACACAGCAATGTGGGGACTATGTCATAGGGTCCTGGGCAGGGACAGAGAGCATCTCCGGGGGCTCTGGCTGGGTGTGCTCCTCCCATGCCAATCTTATCTCTCTCTCTCTCTCACACACACACAAACACACACACACACACACACACACACACACACACACACACACACACACACGGTGGGTCCCAGGTGCAGGGGTGGGCTGGTGCCAAGTCTTGGAATACATGAAAACGTAACAAACCCAATCTAATAAATACTTGTTTATGCTTTCTAGTCATAATATGTTATTGAAGTACAAAAGTCACACTTTCCTTCCCTTACTAACGTGGTAAATCTTGGCATTAAACATAAAGCCCTTTTTGGAGAACCCGAACGCTACCTTTGGTGGCTTTAAGGAATCCAGAGAGGCAACAGAATGGCTGAGTGTTCCCACTTCACACCCAGGAAGAGGGAGGCACAGTGAGGTGACTAGAGGTGTGGACCATACCCACTGCAGAATGAAGACAAGGATGCTTTTCCTGACCCTCTTATGGGCAGGAAGAATATTTGTTAGCTCAAATAACCAAGTGTAGGAAGGCCTGAACTATCCATTTCATGTCCACAATCAAAGCAAAGTCACACACAAGGGAGAAGAGCAGATTCTGGGGTTTTTGCTCTTATTTGACTATCTCCTCCTTTTCTCCAGTGGTTCCTTTATCATTTCTCTCTTCTCTGCCTCATCACTGTGGCCTCCCTTACCTTGTTATTTTCTTCTTCTCTTTCTCTCCTTTTCCTATGCACGCACACACACACACACGGACACACACATGGACAGGTCAGTGAGGTGGCAGCATGCTCGCCCTGGTGCAGTTCCCATCACCAGCCCTGGAACATGCCCGCGTGCCTTTTCTCAGTTCTGCGGGGAGCCTGCTTCCCTTTCAGCTTTGCCCCTCCCGGGATATTCTCCTCCTTCCTGGGCGGAAGCTCCCTCATGTCTCTTGGTTAAGAGGCAGGGCTGATTCTGAGCCCACTCGAAGGCACGTCAGGTGCCTCAACATGATTTTGTCCTTGTCACCTGGGAGCTTGCCTGAGGGGATGCCCTGACTTGGCATAAGAAACGCCACAGGAGGTGGAAAGCTCATCACTGCATGCGCACAAGGACCAGAGGCAAGTGCGTGGGACTTGGGCCAGGCGCTCGCTGTGGTGACTCATCTCGGAGCAAGGTGGGGACAGGGCAGATGGGGACCTGCCTCTGCACCATCACTGCGGATATTTAAGACTAGTTCTCAGGCACCAGAGGAATTGGGGGGAAAAAGGTCAGATATAAACAGAGAAACAGAGCTAATTATAGGCACATTAACAGTCATTACTCACAAGAAGAGTCCAATATGATAATAGGATATTTATCAACTGAAAAGCAAGGGACAAGAGGATTTCTTAAATCCTGTCTGTCCCCTCTGTCTGTCTCTATCCTTGCATCCTTCAAAGCTCAGTCCACATCCTGAGAACTCCAGGAAGCCTCCAAGCCAACTCTTTCTCCTTTGACCTCCCCATTTTCTGAACTTTCTATTACCCAAGTACCATCTTGTCATTTGAGATGAACATAAAATGGGCCCCAATCTCTTAGTTCATATTTGGTGATAAGTTTCATTTACGACCCAAGAGCTTATGGTTCATGGTCACCCCTTGTTCTGGTTCTGCGCTACTGCTAAAATCTCTGTGACATCATGAACAAAAATAGACCGAGAGACATAGAAGCATAGAATAGACTGTGGAACCTCAGCGGGCAGGCGGGGAAGGGTGGGTGGGTGAGAAGAGATCAACCAACAAACTTGCATGCGTATATGCATAACCCATGGACACAGACAATGGGGTGGTGAGGGCCTAGGGTTGGGGGCGGGGGCAGGCTGGAAGAGGTCAATGGAGAGAAAAGGGGACATATGTAATAGTTTTCACAATAAAAATTAAAAGTAAATATTTGGTCTTTGTCGCTGGTTCCTAGCACACTGCTCCTAAAACACTTGGAATCTCTGGACTAATAAGATCTTTTGTGTGATTATGAGATAATTGGCGGCTGGGCCCCCAGATAGCCCGTCTCTGGAGAAACCAAGGCATGATGGGAGGGTTGGAACCTTCAGCCCCACTCCCAACCTCCATGCCTTAATCAATTGTGCCTCCATAATCAACTCTCCATAAGAAACCCCAAACATGGGGGGCTCAGAGAGCTTCCTGGGGGTACACATATGGAGGTACTGAGAGGCTGAGTACTCGAGGGGACATGGAAGCTCCACGGCCATCCCCTACATACCTTGCCTTACACATCACTTCATCTGGCTGCTCCTGAGTTGTGTCCTTTATAATAAGTTGGTAAGTAAAGCACTTTCCTGAGTTCTGTGAGTTGTCATCATTAATTATCAAATCTAAGGAGAGGCTGTGGGGACCCCCTGAGTTTATAGCCAGGGGGTCAGAAGTACTGGTGACAAGCTGGGACCTGAGGTGGGGGCCATCCCCTGAGACTGAGCCTAAACCTGTGGGATCTGACACTAACTCCAGGTAGTGTCAGAATTGAGCTTGTGTCTGAGAGTCAGGAAGTGGCATTGGAAATGACTTAAGAAGTCTGAGGTGAATAAAGAGAAAAAAATAACAGTGACTTCCTAACTCCTTCCCAGTCTCCTCCTTAATATAGTCAATGTTAATAGTTGGTATGCAATCTTCTAAAATTTGTGCTTAAATAAACATACAAAATATAGAGACACACCTATAGGAGTTTTCCCTTGTTATAAATGAAAAAGGGAAATGCCCATTTCTTAACGAGAGCAGTTTACTTGCTCTCTCTCACTCTTTTCTCCCCATTGAAATTTTCTAAACTATGTTCTAGAGTAGGGGTGGGGAACTTTTTTTGCCAAGGGCCATTTGGGTATTTATTACATCATTTGCAGGCCATACAAAATTATCAACTTAAAAATTAGCCTGCTGCATTTAGTCAAATGTTTAATTAACTCACCCCAAATGATTCTGCAGGCCTTATACAGTCCTTGGGTTGGACGTTCCCGACCCCTGTTCTAGAACCTCAACTTTTATAATCAAAATGGGCTATCAAGATATTTTGTTAAACAAAAGACCACCAGGAAATTATGCCACCTCTCCATGAGAAGTGGGTGTTGTCAGTTGTGATCTTAAATAAGATATTTTCCCACTCTACTATACACTTACCATCTGTAACACACCTTTAGCACACGCTTATCATACGTCCCATTTCAGATCTCCTGGTTTTAATCTCTAACTAGAATCAAAGTCTGTAGAATTCTCATAACTTCCCTTGACCTCTATTCAGATCTAGCTTAGAACAAGAAAGAGCTCAATAAAGTACTTTTTGTCCTTTGTTTCTGTAATTGATGGAAGCTGCCTGAGTTTGGAAACCCTGTTCATCGAAGTGCCTTTGTATCGGCATACCCTTTCCCAAGGGGGTCATGTCGGAAGACTGTCCCCTCAAGCGCAATGACTATTGCAGGCATCCCTGAAGAATTAAGAAAAGACACTGCGTAATATCATGAATGCCCATGATCTCATGGAGGAGAAAAGAAAAATGAAGCAGGACGGGAAATGGTACGTACGGGTGGCCACCTTGGCAGTGATGGGAAGGCTGAGGATGTTGCTAATGACAGCATAGACGCTGATGTTGTAGGTGAGACCTGGCTCCAGCTCTGTGATGGTGACACCACGCCAATCTCCAGGCACCCGCTGCTGGAGCTGGAGGCCCCCCAGGGCCGTCGGCTGGTAAGAGATCACATATTCCGTCACTGCCATCGGCCCGTCCCATTCCAGCTCAATGGACCTGTCGCTGATACCAGCCACTCGCAAGTCCTCTGGAGGGGCAGCTACCGGGAGGCAATACACAGATAGCATGAGCTCAGAGGACTGCCTTCTCCATCCTCGACTCACCTTTCTCCCTCACATCTCACCCCAGGTGCCCTTTTTCAATGTTCTGCTCAGCTCAATGGCTCGGTGATTTCTAATGCCCTTTGTGCACAGGTTCTTGACTTTCTGTGCTTAGTTTTCCCACCTCCATGGGGCCCTGAGTCAGTGGTGTGCTGGAATCAGCTCCTACTGACTCCTGAAAGTTGATGGTCAAATTCTCCCGAATTTTGCAAGACAGTTGTTAAATAGAGCCATTGTGAATGATTAAATATAAACTCAGAATTAAGTAAATTATATTACAAAGGTAATAAACACTCAAAATTCATCAGTTTCAAATTATTTTGCTACATTTTACTATTTTCTATGCCCTTGAGGTAATGTACATGTGTTGTGTCTCTCTGGTGGCAATGCTATATAATTGTATTCTACTGCACAGCTATTGCCAACTCCATGTGTAGTGATGTCATGTTGGTAGTTTGAAATTGGCCACAGAGGGAGTATTTACACCATGGAAATTGGCAAATGCTATAAAGCAAGAACTTTCATTTTTTTCTTCAGTTATTAGATACTTAACAGCATACCAGTGGCCAAAATTTTTGATAATTTAATAAGTTGTCACCAAATTACCCTAGAAGACAATATTTGATTTTGCAAGTGGAAATAAAGGCTTACTCCTGGTTATTTTGTAGACAATAAGAAGCCCAAACAGTAAGTCCTGGGTACCATGGACAGTTAAAGACATACAATAATGCTTCATTGTATCATTTCTCTCCTAAAAAGATACTTTAAGTTTTGAAAGAAATGTAACGTAAGCTAATTTTTATTAGCCTTGATCTCGGGGATAATGATAAAGAAGCATTCTTGAGGGCTTTGCTTTTCTCTCTTGTTCAAAGAATCACCAAAGATTAAACCTCCTAGAAATAGCCTTTCACGTATGGTTCTCTTAGGAAATAGAGATTCACCAGGAATGTGGTATTAAATAATTGAACCTTTAAGACCAATTAGGAGGCTAATTCTAGTGTGCCTGCAGTTGGTGCTCATAGATGAAATCAAAGATCGGGCCAATATTTAAATAGTCATAATTAACGTATAAGTTTATATGTAATGGAAGCTTCGGTTAGTTTAAAAGTTGCCATTGGTTTTGAATTTCTCCTCCAAGAATTCTCATTTTTTCTTTTTTACTGTATAAGAGTGTAGGACTGAGCCGGCTATTGTACACAGGATTTGTGTGTGGAATGTGGCTGCCCCCACTCCCCCCCGTTGTGCTCACATGTGCACCCTCAAATTCTCAGTAGTGGCAGACAAGAGGCGCCCAGACTCTTAGGATGGACATTAGGACCACATATTTGCAATGTTGAGTATCTGCTTTGATTGCTTTTGCCCCAAACTGTTCATTGTGTGAAACAGTCTAAGCAACAGAGCTTCCTCTGACTGAAGATGGCAAATGTTGACCAAAACCAAACATTAAAAATTTATTCTTTAAATGTATAAAACTAAATGTAAATGAAATTTAAATAGACTTTCAAATGATAATTGATAATAAGCTCATATCATTTCTAATTCTGACATTAATGAAGTTTAAACTGCACTAAGAACATTGTGTATAGTGCCTCAGAATAACGCCTGGGCCAAGGGGGAATGAAAGAATTGATCTATAGAACCTCTGGGTAGTTTGCGTGACTATAGTAAGCATTTATTATGCATCAAGATCGACGCTAAATCCTCTCACCAACACTGTGGGACATGTATCATTATTACCCCTATTTTATAGATGAGAAACGAAACTGTCAGCAGACACAGGAGCTATGGTTTGAACCAGACAGAATGGGTCTAAGCTCTCACCCAGTAAACAACACCCCTTTGAGGCGGCATAGCATTTCACAGTCTATCACAGCGCTTGCCAACTGGTGGTCTGCGGACCACTAGTGGTCCGTGAGGTCCGAAAGGTTGGCGACCGCTGGTTTAAAGAAACCTTTCTGACTCTATAAAACATGTTCAGACACACATTCTAATTAGAATTTTAAAAAATCTGTCCATAGCAGCCCAAGTGAAGCAGATCGTGTAGCTATAATGATCCCAGCCTTATAGATGCAGAAACTAAGGCCCAGGTTAAGGGACTTGCCAAAAGCCCAGGAAGTGGGTTACAGAAGAATTGACTCTCAAATCCAGGTTGTCTACACTGAGTGTTCCTTCCCTGCCAGTTTGTAGACCGGGTCATGGTGGTGTCGGATGTCTTTTCATGTATACACAGCCCTCCAACGGAAAACCAGGTTGGAGAATAATTCAGACTGTCCTTTAGCGGGTGAATTCCAGACTGCTTATCGTAGCAACTTCTTTTAAAAATGGGTCTCTAGTGCCTGCAGCCCGTGAGTCACACCGATTCCAGGCTTCCTCTGTGGGACATCCCCTCCCACAGTGACAGGAATGGCCCTTCCAAATTTCCCATCACCAGCAGCTCTTGGGGCATTTGGGACAAGTCAGTATTCCTTTTTGGTTCCTTCTTCCCGAAAAGAAAGCTACAGAGGATGCCAACAGAGGATGATCCCAGACGAGCATTTGGGGATTTTAAAGTAAAAATGAGGTGTGGAAGGTTTTTTTATCTTGATAACTTCACCTGGCAAGGTTTTATCGTGGGACACGAGGCTGGTGGTAGGCACTGCTTCTCCTTCTGATGAGATGGTCCCCACTTGCCTTGAAACTGGCAGGAGCTGTGTGCACTGGGGGTCAGTAATTCCTATGAAATGAAATAGTACTGAACTTAAAGCAAACTATAAAGGAACCATGTGCCTTGATGCTGTGAATTTAGGGTGCAAAGCAGTGTCTTACTTTTTGGGGTTCCAACCTTGAAACCTGGGGAAGAGAGGGTGATTAAAAGGGAATAGATTGGGCCCAACTGGTTTGGCTCAGTAGATAGAGCGTCAACCCGTGGACTTAAGGGCCCAGGGTTCCATTCTGTGTCTCTCCCCCTTCCTTCTACTCTCTCTCTAAATATCAATGGGAAAATATCCCTGGGTGAGGATTAACAACAAAAAAATGGAAAAAGACTGGTTTGAGGCATGGAGTTGCCTATCTGCAAAGATGCCATGCTGTTTCCCTTGTAGATTTGCATCAGTGTTGCACCTAGATTAGTTGCGTGAAGTGTTTTGCTCCAACGAACGAGTGATTTCAGGTGCCAAAGGCAGGGCTGGCTGGGGTGCAGGCAGAAGCAGAGGCAGAGGCTGACGTTGATGAATCCCCATGGGTCTGACGGAGGAAGTCCGGGGACCCTGCTCTGCTGGTTCTTTCATCCTGTTCTTTCACGCATTGGCCAGCTCCCGCATTAACCTGCTGCACTGGGGGAGGTGTGAACAGTTGGTTCCAACATCTGATTTCTTTTTATCATTTGACAGAGCTTGGCTTTCACATCAAGAGACTATTTCTTGGTGTATGTGGCTTTTCACATTTTTATTTTTCAGTTCCTCTCTACTCGGCATTCCGGAGAGGATTAAAGAGTGCTAGAAGGTGGTCGGTGACCAGGGTTCTCATTCTCGCCCTGCCATCCGTTAGCTGTCTGGCCCTGCAAGAATCTGTCTCTCTGAACTGCTGCTTTTTACATCTGGGGAATGAGGAGCCCAGAGCAGCTTCTTTCTGAGGCCTGTTTTAAGTGCTCCTATTCATGAGTTTACTGTGCCATAGTTTCACGTGGCCAGAGAACAGGCAGGATGGTTGTGATTTCGCGCCATGGCCCACTACGAGCAAAGACCAAGGCTGGGAGTCCAGTATGGTGTCCTCGCCAACTCTCAATTGCATCCAGCCTCTAGCAGCTCGGGGCCTCAGAATGAAACCCACACAGCAGGCAGGCGGGCTTCCTGCACCCTGGCAGAGTGGGAAGAGTGGCCTGTGAGGACGTCGGTTTTGTGGTTCTCCATGTTTTCACCTCCTCGTGCCTGTGAGCGCAGGCGGCAGTGACGCTGTAGTGTGTGTGCCTGGCCAGAGATGACCAACAGAGGATAACTACCCCCTCTCCCGCATGAGCCAGCAAAGCAGCACTTTAGACAATGCCCTTCATGGTCTCTGGCAGAGACCCGGGCATTTGGTTTAAAAGGCATCGAGAGCAGTCCCACCTACAGCGAGTGATGGCTCGGGTTGCTATAGAAACAGATGGAGATGATGTAACTGTCCCTCCTCACATGCTTTGGGAACCTGTGAAGTAATTTATCTGGGCCTTCAGAAATGATCCTCCAACAGCCAGAGGGGACATGTTGGAGGTCACATGGGCTCAGGGTTTGGACTCCACCCAGTTGAGCAGGAGCTATACTAACAGCTGTGGCGCCTTACTGAATGGCCGGGAGGGCTCCAGTTCGGTTTGGACCCTGGATCAGATTTAAGATTCTGTCTGCAAGGGGACCTGTCCCTGTAGAACATGACAGGTATGTACAGTCCAACACAGAGCCATTCCATTCAGAATCACGTGGACTAGAGGGTAGCCATACGGAGCAGTGGCCCCAGCTGCTCTTTCACATCCTCAGATGGGGCCCAGGGAGCCGCACCCTGTGGGTGGGAATCGGGACCACGTGTCAGCCTCCCTTCCCCAGCAACCACCTAGTGATTTCAGATCTAGAAACAGCGAGGCTTCACTTCTGCTTCAATTTTCTTTCATAACAGTTGGTAGAACTAAGTATACTTTTAAAAAGATATTTCAATTCAGAAAATAAACCAGGAAGCTAAATGAAATTATTGAATATGGAAAAAAGTGAAGGAACATGAAAATATTTTTTCCTAGCAGTACATTATTATTTGCTCACTCGTGGGAGTTCTTTTTTTTTTGGTTTGTTTTTTGTTGTTGTTGTTGTTATTGCCAATGAACTTCGATAGAATTTAAGTTGAAGTCACAGTGCAGGAGCCTGGTGTGGCTGGCCTGCTCTCTCAGGGGAGTCACTGAGGATGCTGAAGAAGTAAAGGCTTCCAGCATTCCTCCCGTAAACTGACATCAGAGGGCTGATCGGAAAATTCCCAGAATCACCCCTTCAGGAGGGTTAAAAATGTTTGTTTGTTATTTTTTTAAATTGCATTTTAAATCCCCCTCATGGGCACTCCAGCCCACTGTTACAAATTGAAGTGCAGACGAAATGGATCAAGGTCAATCCCTTCATCTGTGTTATTTAGACACACACATTTAGTCAGCAGATGAGCAATAATAGTGAGATGATAAAAATAATCTGATTTTAGGCAAAAAGTCATCTCCAGTGAGATGCTGGTATTCTTCCCAACGCAGGATTTCCTTCCTGGTTTTAGGACACCTCTGTACGGTGTCCGTGCTGTAGACCCCAGATGGGCTTGGTTCCAATTTGCTGCATGTCATCTGGAACAGCGTGAGTCACGGCCTTCTAACATTCTGCACTGATTGTCAGAATGTGAGCTGCTGCTTGATGCCTTGGCTGCTTTATTCCTGTTTGCATTTCATTCCTTACCTACAAACACTTCTTTTTCCATGTGGACACTAGACCATTTCATAAACTAACACTGAGTAATATAGGCTCCAAAATCACAGGCTAACCCCCATCTCAAGTGGTGGTTGAGACTTGTCCTGGGACATGGTGGCGAGCAAGGGGGATATTCTGGACGCCCTCTGAGTCAGAGCGGCCTTGCCCAAGGTGGTCCCCTGGCCCATCTCTCCCCTTCCCTCTACTCACGGACAGTGGGAAGCTGTCACTGTTGCTGTTGCCTTTGTTCAGTCTGAGCATAAGATCCAACTTTCAGCATGAACCTGCCCTTTTCAGGTTTCCCCTTCCCCCCCTTTAAGTCTGCTCCATCCACTGTGATTGACGAAGAAACCAGCTCCCTTGGAAAGCAAGCGAGCACAACCCAATGGGGAATTATTTTGCCTAAAATCCACCTTCCTTCCCATCTCTCTTCCCCTCTCCAGTGAGTCTGCTGGGCCACCCATGCCAATGCCCAGGAGTGCCCCTTCCTACCTGCCGAGCAGTCGGGGCCCTGGTAGCCCTCTTCGCAGAAGCAGAATCCCTCCTGGCAGTGTCCTCGCCCGCTGCAGGCATTCAGACAGTGCCGCTGGCCACAGTCCTCGCCCACATAGCCCTCCTGGCACACACAGGTCCCATTGGCACAGCTCCCCTTCCCGGAGCAGTCCCCGGGGCACCTCAGCTCGCTGCAGTCCTCGCCAGTATAGGGCTCCTCACAGACACACTCCCCGTCCACACAGAGCCCCCGGGAGCTGCAGTCGGTGCGGCACCGGAGTTCGGAGCAGTCCTCGCCACTGTATTCGCTGTCACAAATGCACTGGCCATCCACACACACGCCCCGACTGGAGCAGCCCAGGGGGCAGGAGGGCTCTGAGCAGTTCTTGCCAAACCAACCTTCATTGCAGATGCAGCCGCAGGACTCGAGGCTGAAGTTGCCGTGGCCACTGCAGTGAGGGAGGTAGTCCAGTTGTCCTGGAAAGGTCAAGGAGAAGGTCAAAGGGGGGCAGTGGCACCCCCTGAAAATGGTGCCTGGGGCGGGGTGGGCAGAGACCTCTTTTCCCTCTCTGATCAATGTATGTCACTGAGAGTTCATTTCAACCCATATAATCAATTTCATAAATATATTTCCCAGTGGGTTGTCTGTGCCTAGCATGGCGCTGGGATAAAAATGAGTGAGATCTGGTCCCTGTACATCAGGAGCTCAGTTTTGAGGTGTCTCAGCTTCCATTCCCCAGGAAGAGGCCTTAGATGAAGATTCAAGTGAAAGTGACTTATTACAAAGTGGTCCCCAAAAATCTGGTTGGGGAAAGGGGAAGTTTGGGGAGGGAAGGAGCCCCAGCCAGGTACATTGTGGGCCAAGTCCAGGGAAGGTAACTGGGGGTTAGTCTTGCAGGATGCTCAGGTCACAGTGCAGGTTACCCCTCATCATGGGTTAAGGGCTGTCCCTGGGGGTGTAAAGGCTCAGGCTCCTCCATTCTCTCTCTGGGCAAGCCAAGGAGGGTCCCACAGCCCAAGGACAGCCCCTGACAAAGATGCCCAGGTGCTCCGGGGACTGAAGGGGTTCCCAGGGCATGTAGGCTGAGCACTGGGCTTGCTATGCAGGGCAAGATCGTATGTGCCACGGACTTGCCCTACTCCCTCTGCTTCCTGCCCTCACACTCACTCTGCTCATGCATCAGCCCTTGGCTCCAAGGTCAGTTCAAAGGCCTCCCTCAACCTCAGTCTCCTGCAGTCACTGTTTGCTATGATCCTTTTAGGATTCTGTGCGCATCTCTGTCCTAGCCCTTACCACGCTAGAAGCACAGTGGCTAATCTATCTGGCTAACATGAATCACACAAACTTATTAAACAAACACAAGCCCAGCACCGGCGTGGCATCCTTCTCTGTACTTGGCCTTGGGGATCTGAAGTGCAGTAAGTTATATCCTGTTTAATCCTGGCACTTCAGTCACCCTCGCAGCCTGAACGGATAGCACACTGACATTGCTGAACACAGGCTCGCTTGTAGATTTCCCCACTTCTGCCAGGGAGCCTGGTGGGAGGTGGGGGAAAAGCCACTCAGAAAGCCGCCTAGTGTCCCGGGCAGCAAAGAGCCCATGTTCACGGACACCTATGATTTCCCCGTGTCCTGGCTCCATGGATAACCGACCTGACAGTTCTCACTGAGGGATGGGAGCCTGGGCAACTGGACTTTCTTCTCTTCTTCAGACTGTTTTATTTACGGTTTTGGTTGGGGAGAGGAGGAGGTGAGAAAACCATGGCACCTCACTACTCAAAGACTGCCCACACTCACGTCCGTGTGGCTCAAGACATGTGGGCCATACAGGCCACTTCTGCCTTCATCCCTGCCAGAGCCTGGAGATATGAGATGTGAAAGCTGGAACCCAAGCTAGTGCGACAGATTCCTGCTCTCACCAAAGGATGAAGGGCAGGATGGCAGGACTCTACGGGGCCTTTGGGTGAGAGGAGATGTGCACACAAGGCGGCAAACAGCTGCTGCTCAGGCAGGTTAGCGGGCAATAGCTCATGCTCCTGTGGGCTCATGAGGAGCCAGGCTTTCACCTGAACGAATGCTTGTATCTTAATGCTCCTTGCCGTTCTGCTCTATCCCCATTTGCCAACAGGGAATGAAAGGCACAGGTCATGGGACTTGCTTAAGGATTAAGCTAGTAAATAACAGAGTCCAGATCTGAACTCAGGGAGTCAGACTCTGAAAACCTAATGACCTATCAGAGAGGCACAGACAGTAACTCCTAAGTGTTACTTGCAGGGAGTGAGTGAGGCTGAAGTTACCTCTCCTGGACATTCAGCCTTTGGAAGGGGTGTAGAATAAGCAATATGCGTGTGTGTGCATGTGTGTGTGTGTGTGAGCAGGTGTGTGCACACGTGCGTGCCGGTGGAGGGGGCAGGGGCCAAAACTTCCATCTTGCTGGAGAAGATGGGGATGGGTCCTGGGAGACCTTGATGACTATCATTTACTCAGATGGGAGAAAGGCTGCGACTGAGTGAACATGCGCCTGTATTCTCTAGTCCCTCAGGTTAACACGGAGAGATATCAATTCAACAGCCTGTAAAAACCCAAGATGAATGAAGACAGACATCAAACTCCCTGATCACTGCTGTGCTGAACGGATGTGCCATTCCCTGACTCATCCCCCCAGAAGCAAGTAATGTCTTTCACACGGGCTAGGCGAGTGTGTGGGTGTGGAGGATGCGGGTGCCAGTCCTCCGGGAGGACTGTGTGCAGATCTCATAGATGCTTTATCACAGAGCTACAGACTGGGGCTCATTTCCTTCCGCATGAAGAGGGGCCGATTCCCCTCCTCTTCCCACCCGAAGCCCCTGTAGGGGCCCAGCCCTACCTGTGGCTGCACTTTCTTGGCAGCAGCTGCTGCCGCACTGGTCCCGAAGCACCGACACCTCCCTCTCCAGCATCTCGATGCGGCTCAGCAGCTCCCGCAGCACCTGGGCCGAGCCGGCGGCACACGGGCAGGCCTTTCTGGGGAGGTTGATCCTGTGGGTGACGGTGACCTGGCTCTCTGGGTCGGAGGTCTGGCCCAGATACTCGGCCGGTGCCTCGTCTTCCGCACTCACCTCCTGCTCGGCCGAGGCCTCCAGCCCCGAGGAGCAGAGGCTGTCCAGGGGCACATTGATGTTGTACACGTGGTTGAAGACCATGGGCGGCTCTTTGTCGGATGTGTTGTAGCTGGCAATGCCTCCCTCCTCCTCCACCGCCGGTCTCTGGCCCCTCTCCATGGGAACCTCTAGCTGACACTCTGTGGGCTTGAGCATCAAGCCCAGAAGAATCAGGTTGACGCCAAGGAGCATGTTCTTCAGGACCACAGTTTCCCTGTCGGCCCCCATCCTCCGTGCAGAGCTCTGGGTTCAAGACCAGCCCACAGCTCACAGCATGGAGTTGTCAGAATCTGCAAGAGAAACAGGACTGAAGTTACCTCTGAGACCTGCGCTGGGTGCCATACTGTACAGAGTCCTTCAAAGCCCAAGGACAGGCGGCCGAAGACTTTCAAGGGGAGGGAGGCTGGGAAGGGACGGGAACTACCAGGGTCATAAAGCCCAGAGCCTTGTCCCCTGAAATGGATGCTGCTTCCAAAGATTATCTGCAACACAGGAGACCAGCCGCCATGCTGGCAAGTGGTTCCAGCAAAGAGGGCCTGCGAGGCAGGGGCCCGGGCTCTGTGGAGAGTCTCTTTCTCCAAAGAAAATCCAGTGCTTCTTTCCACTCCTGGGTGAGAATTAGGATGAAGGTACCGTGGAGCCTCAGGCGCACCTTTGCATTTCCACAGATAGTTATTATGAAGGACACCCACCAGCCTCTTCAAAATAACTTATTAACTCTTCCAAGCTCATTTCTTCAATATAAGTTGACTTGAGAATAACCAGCCAGGCAGATAATATAGTTCCTGGTAATTGTGGCTGTTAATAATCCTTGGGTACACGCGTGATTATCTGGGACCGTGCGGGCTGCACACGCCTCTAATCTTCTCATTAGCACAGTCCCAGCGCTCCGTGATCAGGGCTCCATTCTTCCGAGGTCCTGCTTAAATTGCTAAACTAATAAATTAGCTCCTCTGCTGGTTACCCAGTCACAAAGAACCACACAGAACAATATATTTACTGTCATGCAAATCAGGTTTAGGGAAATTATATTGCTTTTTTATTCCCCACATAGAGGAGAAAAGAGGCCCAACAAAGTTGGGTTCTAAAGGTGGCTTTAAAGCTACTAAGAAGATTAAGGTCTAAGGGCTGATGAAGGGAGAGTAACTGAGTCCAAGGATGAGGCAGCAAATGGAACATGTACTGAATGTGGACTGTGCACCTCACACCTGACCTACTTGGCCCTCAGAACATCCCTATGTCGGAGCATTAGGGTTATTCCCATCTGAGGATGGAGGAAATTCTGCCCAGAGATGTCGAGATTTGAGATTAAAGGTTAAGAGCTGGCTCTGGAGTCAGACTGCCTGGGTGCATACCCCACTCCTTTGCTTTGCTTTCTACCTGTGAGTGGTAGATCATGTAGCTCTTCATGCCTCAGTTTCCCCATCTGTAAGCTGGGGATCATAAGAGGACCCTCCTTATGGAATTGTAGTGATGATCGAGTTAGTACCCGTATAATACTTAGCTAGTACCTGGCATTCAGTGAAATGCATAGATGTGGTTTGTGGACAGGCAGAATAACTGTCTGGTTCTTGCCCTATCTGGATCAGATATGGCCTGGTCACCACTGTCAGGACCTTGGCTCTCACTGTGGATGCATGGTCACTGGTCACAAATACCTCCACACACCAAATGCTTATTATGACCTAATCCCAGCCCTTGAGCAGCTCTCAGTCTCACGGAGGAGATGGAAACACAAGTAGGATAAAGACAGTGTAATGTGCTCATGACCTTGACCAACAAGCAGGAGGGTGGAACAGCAGGAAATCCACTCAGGGGATGGGTGACCACCAGTGCCGTGGGCCCAGTGTTCCTGGGCCTGGCTTCCAGACACACGGAAGGACTATATTGTCTAGGACTATATTTTCGGGCCTCCTGCTGGTTGGGTGAGGCCATGCCACTAGCACTGGCCAATGAGTTGTGAGGGGAAGTGCGGAGTGTCACCTCTGGGCCGGGGCATTATTGCCGATGGGTGACGCTCCGAAGCTTTATCCCTGCCACAGGGGAGTGTTCCAGATGCTGGCTGCTTTCTCAGTCTGGGTTCCGGAGCTACTACAACCAACCGAGAGCCCCTGCTGCGCCACAGTAGGTGGCAGTGCCTGAGAGAGAAGGAATCCTCTGGTTTCTGAAGCACAGGTTTTGTTTTTTGGTGTTTCCCACAGCATAACGTAGTCTACCAGGAGATATGTAATATCGAACTGGATTTTAATAGATTACTCTTTAGATCGAGAAGATAGGGTTCATTATACACAAAAGAAATTGCATGTGATAACCTCTGGTATGTGCTAGAACGTAAGATAAGATAATATAGCAGCAACTAACATGGCTTGTTCAATGAATGCAAGTATTTGAAGGGATGTTAAATGCTAAGGGATTTGACATTTCTATGACAAAAGATTCAAGGGAGGTAGTTTCCACCGAATAAGGGGAATCTATGGGAAAACATTTTTTGGCTACTTATAAAGAACAGTTTTTCTAATCGTCAGAGCTACTGGATTATCATGATAGGCAGTGAGTTCCCGTCACTGGAGGTATCCAAGCACAAGCAGCTAGACTACTACTTGAGAATGCTGTAGATGGCCTTTTAAGCACCACATGAGAGAGTGGACTAACAAGAATGTTAGGTCTTCTCCTGGATACTTTTTGAGTTCATGCATTTGAGGAGTGTGCCCAGTGTAATACTGTGTTCAAGGGCCGCCATAACCAATTACCACAAACTGGGTAGCTTAAAACTACACAGCTTTCTCACATAGGGATGGTTCTGGGCACTAGAAGTTCAAAGCCAAGATGTCATCAGGGTTAGTTCCTGCTGAGGGCTCTGAGGGAAGGTCTGTCCCATGCCTGTCTCCTGGCTTCTGGTGATGCGCAAGACCCTCTAGGCCAGTGGTTCTCAACCTTCCTAATGCCTCGACCCTTTAATACAGTTCTTCATGTTGTGGTGACCCCCAATTTCATTGTTACAAATTGAACATAATTAAAGCATAGTGATTAATCACAAAAACAATATGTAATTCTGTATGTGTTTTCCGATGGTCTTAGGTGACCCCTGTGAAAGGGTTGTTCGACCCCTAAAGGGGTTGCGACCCACAGGTTGAGAACCGCTGCTCTAGGCCCTCCTGGGCTTAGAGATGCATCACTCCCACCTGTGCCTTCATTTCCACATGGCCCTTCCCTGTATCTCTGTGTCATCACGTGGCCATCTTCTTTCAAGGACACCAGTCATACTAGATTAGGGACCCATCACTCAGTATGACTTCATCGTAACTAATCACATCTGCATGACCCTATTTCCAAATAAGGTTACTTTCTGAGGTGCTGGGGGTTAGACTGTCGGCAAATCTTCTTTGTGGGATATGATTCAATCCATAACGAATGCCATTGGGCATTTTCACCAGACACTGAGCTAAGCATTTCCCTTATAATTTCATTCAAGCCTGACAACCAACTTATAAGAGAGAGAGGAGTGATATTCAGGAGTCAAGAGAGTAACTGGTGTGGCTCCGGCAACACCCAATCAGAAGAGGCATCAACCAATCAGATTGGCTGTAAACAACCAGCTGGGCTCTGTGATGATATCACTATGATGGTAGCTCCTCTTTTAATTTCCATTGTTTGAGATGAGGAAAAAACAAGGTATTTGACCAAGACTGGCAGCTACTGAAGCAGAGGAGCCAAGACCGAGGCTGGTGTAGCTGTGTGTAGCCTGTGCTCTTCACTGCTGTTTCTCCGCCGCCTTAATTAGTGGCCACATGCCATTCTCATGAAAAGACTTACAAATCAACACGCTCACAAATCAACACCCTCCTTTCTTGGGATCAGACTTAGGACTTCCTGACAGTGATGACTTTTAGCTTAATGCTTTCTCTGCCAATCCTGTCTCCCACCTCCTGGCGGGAAGGCTGGTCTGATGGTGCCCGGCCTCCTGTGTCCTGGGAATCAAAAGCAATTCTACACCAGCAAACCTTGATCCTCGAGGAGTTGGGAGACATTCTTTAAACGTGCCCTTCCCCACCGAGCCAGCAGTCACAGAAAACTGGGGCTGGCACCAGCAACCTCCGCTTCATTCACTTTTCTGAGCTCCCTCTGGTGTGTTCCCACCAGGCCGTCAACAGCCATTGTTAATCACACCACAGACTCTCTGCCTCTCTCTTGTGTCTCCACATTTCGTTTAGGTTGCTTTTCTGCACAGACAGAGCAGGTGGGATGAATGGGATGAGGGGCCTCATTCTCCTCACTACTTCTGACGCCTGCTGAAGGCGGAATGAAACCAAAGCTTATTAATGCCCATGATAAACGTGCCCTTGGTTCTGCCGAGCTCATGTCACTTAGTAATTGTTTCAAAGTGACTTTTCTTTCTTGTGTCCCTGGCTTCCTCCCCTGCCTCCGCCTCCTGTTCCTTGTGTGGCTAAGGATGCTCACTCCTCTGCAGGCCTTTCTGTGGCACTTTTCAGCAATGCTGTGGGCAGGTCTTCGCAACGTCCCCTGCCAAGGGCCTGGTCTAATCCCATGGCTTACCCTAGTGCTGCATTTGCTACACTGTCTCCTTTAGAGGGGCCCCACCTGCTCTGAGACCCATGACCTGGCTTTGGTGTGACGGGGTGTCTACATCTCTAATCTAAATGCAAATCTGTCACCAAAAACCACTTGGGAGGCTGGAGGGGACCAGTAGAGCTGCCTCCTCTCCTCTCACTGTCTTCCCATCTCTCAGATGCATCACCCGACCACAGCTAGGAAGACTCCAGGCCTAGAAGCAAGATGGGCCAGTCAGAGATGGTGGGAGGAGGGGAAAGGAAGGAAAAACAGGAAAGGTGGAGGGGGGAAATGGGAGAGCGCCAGGCTGGCAAGAGGAGCAGCTGAGAGTTCTATAGGTAGAGTGAGAAAATATAACCCTGAGGGACAGATAATATACGCGGGCTTCAATGATACACTAACCGTGGTGAGCGAGACCGATAGCTATTGACCCCACAAACGCCAGTGCAAGGGAGGTGCAGTAATTCGATAGATTGATACTCGAGAAATCCTGGTGGTGCCATTGATTCATTTCCAGTGCTCCAGCTTCCTTATCAATATAACTACCGTGGCGGCACTGGGGTGTCTTTGAGGAATTTGTAAGAGGCAGGCAGATGGCAGGATGGTCTTGGGGACTGGGGTGGTGCCCGGTTTCTGAAGGTGCCGCCCCCTCTGGGAGGTCACCCCAGCCCGGCTGAAGCTCCTGCCCCAGCTAACATGGCTCCTCAGTGACTTTATTTTGCTTTTCCCCTCCACTGCCCTCCCCCGGCTTCATGTTCTCTCACTGAGGTGCTACTGTTCTAGAAATACATCCTGCAGACGTATGTTCCCAGATTAGAGGAGAAGGGCAAGGAGAGCTGGTCTCAAGAAGGTAGGTGTGTGGGGGGGGTCGGGGGCGGGGGGGGGGGGGGGAGAGGCAGGCCATAAGTCACTCATGGGAAGCTATGCCTTTGTAATTTTTTTTCTTTCTTTTTTTTCTCCTAGACTAGAGTCAGGGAGGGGCTGGCAGAGGGACCTCAGAAACAAAAAGGAGGAGAAAATAAGCCTGTGTAGGTTGTTGGGCAGGTTGGGCGAGGCGAGCTCTTGGGGGGGCGGGGGGTTGGTGGCCAGTGTTGGGGATTTCTTGCTTCTGCCAACCTTAGTACCCACTCTGTCCCTAATGTGATTTATAGAACAGAACTGTATCTGTGAAAAAACGAGTCTCTTTTTTTTTTTTTTTGGTAAAAATAGTTCCCTTCCCTGCCGTTGGGATGCTCTGTCACTTGGAGAAAGAGAGTAATTATGAAAGACGAGGGTGTAATGGGATTACTGCGGCCCCATTGTGTCAGCGGAGGCAGCGGGCTGCTGGGAGGACGCAGGCCGCTCTCTCCATCAGCACCAGGCCTTTATTGGGCCTGTCAGGTTTCTAAAAAGAACCCGAGGGCAGAAAACTCCCTGCAGACTGGACTGCATGGCTGGCCTGGAGCTGCCAGCGGCCTGCGGTGGCGTGGGAGGACGGCCGCCCCCTGATGCGCCCCATTGGATCTGCAGGGAGGGCCTTCGGTGCAGAACCGGTGGGGCGCATTCAAGTGCTCAGCCCAGGACGTCTGTGGCTTTGCGGAGTGGATTAGAGAAACCACAGGGCTGGGGGGGAGGGGGGGCGGGGGATCTGACTCTGGGCTCCTCCAATAGCTCCGTCAAGTGTGCTCTGTAAGAACTCTAATCGTCCTGATATCTCAGGACAATTCCTCCTTGACCCAGGGAATACCACCAAGGGAGGGACACTGTGTCATGCCTGGGAGTGAGCATGAGGTCAGCCAGGTTTGGATTCCCACTTTGCAATACAACTGGCAAGGCTGGCAGCTTTGCCCACTGGGGGAACCATTTCCTGTTGGGCAGCGGAGTCTGATGGTCTGCCTTCCAGGTTGCCCCAGGATTTCTGGTCAACAGAGATCCCATTTAGGTGAGAATTTATCCACTTTTTATAGACCCCTCCACCCTCAGAGAATTCTTAACATATACAGAGCATTTGAATATATATAATTTAAAAATATATACCATAAAATGCTGAGAACCACCAATGGATTATTCCCATTTTACAAATGAGGCTCAATGCATGGGAGTGATTTGCCCAGTTGCACATAGTAAGGTAGAGCCATGCTGACTCCTGAGTCATATTTCCAGACTCAGTTCTGTTGCAGGCGCCACAGCCTCCCTTCAGCAGCGGTTTCCATCCTTTGGAAGTAAGTAGGATATAAATAATGAAATCCTAATTAGTCTCCACCATTTTGGTCAAGAATTCTTCCAAGAGTCTGACTTTTGCCGTCATTGATGTCTGGGTGTTTTTGTCTGTGTTTCCTGAGCTGCAGGAACAGCACATCCCCATTTGCTGTTCATTTATTCTTGAAGCGTCATCATATTACTCTTCATCTTTCTCTTCTTTACATTTAATAAAATGGCAAAGAAAATTCCCTGGGATGAAAGATGGCCAATCAGACTATAGCCTGGATCAATGGCTCTTATCTCCTGCCCGAGATACTCCTTAGAACAGATGGAGAAATTAGTTCAGAATATAAAATGTGGTCTCTGCCCTCCTGGGCCTTATCATCTGGTTGAGAAGACTATACTCCTGCACATAGAAGCAAAGTTTGAGAAAGCAAGGCAGTCCATTTTTATTATTAAACCGAAGATCACCCAATTTAAGTTTAAGAGGCACTCCTAGCTGTGAACAGAGATGAGGGTTGAGAAGGGACCGTAGAGGCTCCTGAAGAGGGAGGGACGCAGGCCAGATGGAGGGGTGGTGTTGGAAAGGTGGATGGGGTCGTGGGATGCAGGTGGGGAGAGCAGGCAAAGGGCACAGCCTGAGCAGAGTTAGCTGGAACCCCAAGGACAAGTGCGAGGAAGTTCTGCCTCTGAAGGGACCATCTTCCGTCTTTGCAAAGGCTTAACATCAATGAAAACTAGATTATGAAAATAACGCATGCCAGGTGTGTGCCTGTGAGGCAAGGGAGGTGCTCATGTATTAGCAGTGCTCCTAGGGCTTGATGTCCGTGGACCAGTGGGGGCCTGGAGGACAACTTGGGGCCATCCTATATATAAAGGTGGGCTCAGAACATCTAATTAATTATCTTGTAAATGTAGAAATTGCTGGGTTTCTAGGGCATTGAAACCCTTTAGAAACAAACAAATCTTAGGACTAGTCACTTGTAAAAATTATACTCACCCACATTCAGAACACCAGATAATTCATCTGCTCTAAAAATACCTAATGACAGATTCAAATATCCAATTCATGCTGTTTTCAATTAGATGACATAACTCTATTGGAGTTGATCCTTCCAGCAGGAAAGGAATAATTGCTTTCTTATTGGCTATCCATTAATTTCTTCGGATGGCTCATATGTTGGAGGTGACAGCTTATGAACGCTCGGCTCTAAAGGAGCTCTAAGGGAGTCATCGACTTCATTGTGTGAATTATGACTTTTAGAGCATAAAATAGCACTGCCCTGGCCCAAAGACTACACATGGGTAAATTATATTTTCTAGCGCCTGAAACATCATAATTATTTTATAACTGAAATCTGAGGAACCTCTGAGAGCACTGGGGTATAGAGCACAACTTGCTTAATTAAATCCAGTTCCATACTGATTGCATGTCAGAGATCAGGCTAGGTCTCATGAAGAGCTCTCAGGTAGCTCCTGGTGTCACCTGGAGGAAGGTAATTGCGTCACTAGAATTAATAGCCGACTGTGATGAGTGCCCTACCAGAGGTGTGGGGAAAGTCTGGGAGCCCAGCAGATGGAAGCATTTCTACCAGAAGACTCTTTAGAGAAAGCTCAGTGGGAAAGGTGGCCTTTGCCTGGGTCTTGGAGAATCAGGAAGACTGTGAAAGGCAGCAGAAGTGAGTGAGGAGCAAAGTGGAAAATCATGCCCAAGGAAGGGCCCAGCTCCTGGGTGGTGGCCTGGTGGGGGCAGGGGGTGTGTGTCTGTGTGTTCAGAGATGGAAGGTGCTAAGATGTCCGAGAGCCTTGACTGGCATCTCCAGAAACAGGCTCTGGATCCCGTGGGCGTGTTACACCACCAGTGTTTTGTAAGCAGAGTATGACATCATGATTAAGAAACCCTTCGGCATCTGTGGTTGCAACTGGCCCCAAAGATGAATTCTAATCTGAGAAACGTAAATGTTTGTTTTGCTTGTCATTTATCTTATTTTGCAGTGATGCGGTTGCTAAGGCCCAGATTCATCTTCCTCATGACTTTAGAGAGTGATTTTTCCAGGGCACATAATTCCTTAAATTCCTTCCCTCTCTCTGTCTTGACAAAATGCATTTTGCTCTCCATTAAGTTATACAATATCATCTTTGTTCATTATTGTTTAAAGGGGGCTCCAGTGAGATTCAAATGTGGTTTTATTAACTGCTGCATCCAGAAGATGTATTGTAAAATATTGGACCTTTAAATGTTTTCAATCTGAATAAAGACAAGAACTGACTATCTAGCTACATGCAGCTGCCTTTCTGATAAATTAAGAATACAGGCTCTCAGTGTAGCCGTTCCTGAGGCTTTGGGAAGCCGAGTGTGCTATGAGGGTCCCCAAAGTCCCGGTATGGCTCCTAGGGGGTACGAATCAGCCCACAGGAGGATGCAGAATGCCTCGGTGGGCTAGGGTTTATACCTGAAATCCCTGTATGCGGTGCCTGGTCTCTGATGGAAGTTCTCCCCTAGTGTAATCTCCTTCCTCCCCAGCCTCCCCTGCACACACACTCCTGGAGTTCTTCCTTCTGCCCCCAGAACCTTCTCCTCCCGGATCTCTATCCCCAGAGGCTCTCTTACCCTGGAGCTTACCAATTAGCCATGTGGAGCCCAGCAGGGGAGCTGCAGCTCAGCCTGCAGGCCAGTGAGTCCTGGCTTCCTCCTGAGAGCCTGGGCGCTGGCTGTGTCCCCAGTGGAAGGACAATGCTTCCCTCAAGGTGACCTTCTCTGCCTGACTCTCCGGGTCCCAGTAACCTCTCCGCCACTCCCCTCACCTCCTCTGGGTGTGGGCATGATAAGAGCTCTGCTGGGCTGGGTCCAGTGTGCCCACTGATTGGCTGTGACTGTCCAAGGCTGGTCCCTATAGTTCGTTAGGGAATTAGCTTCCTGGGAAGGGCCGTTTCCCAAGGCCTTTCTCCTGTCCCCAAGTCTGCTTAAATCTCCCCTGTCCCCTGTCCCTCATTCCCTCAGCAGTCAAATGCCAAAGTAACACAAGATACAGTATTGGCAATAAATTAACACCTTCTGAAAACCTATTTGGAAACAGGTGGGCCTTAAACCATAAATAACAGTGACATTTTCATTTTAACAGCAGCCTTCAACTAACCTAACGGTGGACGTGGTTCAGTGCGACTTCACGCGGAGCCGGGAGGAAGATTCATGGCCATGAGAGGATTCAGCAGTTTTTCTCCCGCATTGATCTTTCTACCTTTCCCCTTTTGAAAAGCACTAAAATGAGGCGGAGTGACAGACTCTTGACATTTGCAGACTTATTACAGTTTTTGGGGTGCTTTTCTGAACACAGCCTTGATTGAGCCTTCTCCAGATTTTGTAAAGTATGGAAGGCAGGTTTGTTACCCCACTCTATAGATGAGTAAACTGAGGCTCGTTCTTGCAAATACCAAGCCATAAAGTTTCAGCCTTCTACTTTTTTCACTCCATAGTCACTTACAGGTGCTCTTAAGAGTGGGGCAGAGGGGGCTCACCACCTTGACTCTGAGCTGCAAGGCTGGAGGGGGTGGGGTGTGGCAGCCGAGGGGGAAGAAGTGGGTGGAGGAGCCTAAGCTGGACAGGGCAGAGGAGACTTTCTGCTTTTCTCCATGGAATTACTCAACAACCGTCCTACTGGAGGGTTGGAGGAAGACACCCTGAGACTATCAGCTTTCTCTAGCAGCCACTCAAAATGGAATCCTTTCTTTGGAGTTTGGGAGAGGAAAACGTAACCCTTTGATCCTAGTTTGTTATCAAGCAGGGAACTCGTTGTAAAAACATCCCTTGGCTGAGAAGACACCAGCAGATTTTTGGGAAGACCAAGGAGAGGAACGTCTCTGAGAAGTTGTCATGCCTTCTCCCTCAGGGGCTGCTTTGGAAGGCAATTATGAGGTAAGCAGCCTGTTCTTCTACAGTGGTGGAATATTCCACCTTCATTAGTCTAGTGAATGTGTCCAGAATGATTCAAATGTTTGATCTGCAAGCAGGGTCCACAGTATTAAATCAACAATGACTAGGTATCGCCTTTCTCCAAAATAACACGATCTCTGGGCTTTCCCTAGAAGACTGAAGAGGCGGAATGGTGGCAGGTTTGTCCAAACCAGCTGCGTTTAATTAGGAAGGGAAATCCCACCACTCTCAGCAAAGCCGGTCAGATAGAGCCACCCAGCCTAGGGCATGTGCTGTCTGGCCACTGCAATGCGCAGACAGTATTGCACCAGGCAGGCCAGAACCCACACACACGCATTCCAGGCACACAACAGTACTCTGCTAAAGGCTTCACTCATAAACTTATTTAATCCTCACAGCAACCAAATAAGCTGCTATGATCCTCCTCATTTTACAGACAGGGAAATTACGCCACAGAGAGGTTAAGTGAATTGTCTAAAATCACAGAGGAAGGGCCAGGATTCAGACTTCAGCAGCCTGGCACCAAAGTCTTTTTTGAATGCCAAGGGATGTGAAGCTTCATTGGAGAAGGAATTTGTGACACTCAGCTCCCTCTCTGAGCTCAAGTAGAACTTGTTACTACACTTATCAGAGACATTATCTACAGAGGTGCCCCCTCCAGTGGAAGGTCCCTGGAGTGCAGGTCTGTAGTCCATCACAGAGCACAGGTCCTGAAGTCTAATCGGTTCTCTCTACATCCATTCACACATGTACGCATGCATGTGCTGTGATGCCAGCCTGCCCTACCTTCTCAGCTGTCTGCATAGTCACACACATTGGTCTTTCCTGCTTCCAACGTTTCTGAAATGTTCCTCTCTGCAGCTGCCCAGGAGGACGGCTGCTGGGTGTGTGTGCAATGACCCCATGAGGGAACTGGGACACACTGACCTGCTGGCCATCAGCACACTGTGTTGCCAGGGAATGAATGTCCTGCCTGCCCCTTCCAGGCTCCCTCACTGAGAGTGTCAGGACTCTAAGTCCCCCCTCACTTTTCCTTTGATTACTGCTGCTGTCACACTGTTTCTTATTATTGACCTTGGTACCTGTCAGACCGTTCACATCCCCCAATTGTCTTCACCTGCCATCTTCACTAAAAAGCTGGTTTCTCTGTTTACTCGGACCCTGTCAGCCTCTCATGGATTTACTTGATTCTTCTCCAAAATGAAGGATGCTCTGTGGCTTGTTGGAGGTTGTTGGCTATGTGGGGGTCACAGATGGTCCCCTCCAGGGACCGCCTCAGGGAAATGTTGGTGGGGTCGGGCACCTGCCTTGAGTTTCCTATCACTTTCATTTCCTGGTTCTATGAGCTGGAACAAGTCAGGTGACTGCTCTCTCAGTGTGCTTATCTGGGAAATGGGAATTATTGATTGTGAGAAGCAAGTCTCTGTGGAAATACTGTATAAATTATGAAGCAGCATGTACTCGATGGGAAGGTATTGGCTGGTTAACATGAAGAGTAAAGCAGCACATGGTCTCCATCTCTGCACAGGCCAGAGGTCTGTTATGGGAACCCTTCCTCCTCCACCTTCCCTCAGCCTGATATTTACAGCAGCAAAGCAGGATTAGAGCCACCGCTGGGCACTAAGTTGCATTCAGCAGGACTGAGGATGCTCAGGTGGCGATGGGTGCAGTCCTGTGGCAGCATTTGTGGTGCGTCTTCTTGACCCACAGTATAGAGACAGGCCATCACTTCATGCGGAGGATCAATAATGCTCAGGGAACCGTCTGCTTTCCAGAGTGGGCTGATTACAATGTAAATTATTTTTTGTTTGTTTTGGGCTGTTTGCTCCTTAAAACTAGACTCTGAGAATCCAGAGGGGCACCAGGGGGTCAAAGCTATTCAACTGTAGCAGCTGGATGTGAGGCGGAGGAGGCCAGCTTCAGGGCCCAAGGCCAGGCTGGGGCTGTCCTGAGCTGGGCTGGAGCATGAAGCTGGGCAAGACTGAGGTGGATACTGTGTCGTATGCAGGGTGCAGCCAGGGTCAACTGAGCCACAGAGCTGGATTCAAGCCACTAGGCTCAGGACCAAAGGAGAGGAGACTCATCAGCAGAACCAGGATGCCAACCCCATGTGTCCCCGGAGTGCAGAGGTGTGCGTGCTTCGGAGTTAGAATATCCACACCGACGGCCTAAAGCTAAATCAGTATGTCTGTATTTTTTGTTTTGTTTTCTGCTTTGAAAAACAATATTCATTATACGCTAACTAGGACATACAGAAAGGTTATATTTCTAATACCCCGACCCAGCAAAAGTCACTAGTGATTGCGGTGGGGTTTTTCCTGTGTCATTTACACAGTGGAAAGTGCACACTATTTGGAATAGACACTTTAAACCCACAAATTCCTTGGGTTTGCTATCTTTGGGGAAGCACCGCCCAGTGGCCAAGCCCACTCTCAGGCAGGCCTGAAGGCAGATCTCAGGCCACCCCGGGTCCAAGTCACAGGCCAGGCTGCAGGGTCACACAGGAGAGGTTGGTGCCAGGCCTGGCCAGCCAGGGGAGGGGGCTGGGCAGGTCCCAACAAGGGGGCAGTTCCTGTGTTTTCCCGCTGCCCTGGCACCGAGCACATCTCTCTGTGGGTTGGGAGCCTGGGCACTGGCTTCTTTGGCTCCGTCCTCATTAACACGTAGGCAGAACTGTGTCTGAACGTGTAGCTATGTGGAGGACATTCTGCTTCAATCCGATCAGAATCATCAACGGAGTCTGTTGGAGAGAGCCCCGTGGGAGAGAAGGGTCTGCTTCCTTCCCAGCTGATTTCTAAAGAGCACAACCCCAGGCGGATGGACCTAACTATGGAGAAGAGGTGTCAGAGGGTGGGAGTGCCTGGAGCAGGAGACAGGATGGACACAGGGACAGGTGTCCCGGTTCCCGTGTGCCAGTCTGCACTGATCAGAGTCCATCAGGGGAGTCAGGAAGGGCCAGTGGCCAAGTCTGAGTGGAGACAAGTGATGTAGAGATGGAGGGTGTGCTCAGGAAGAGTGTGGGGTACCTGGAGACCACCAAAGAATACTAATGTGAAGACCTGAGGGTGGCTCATACCTGAACACTCCAGAAGTGATGCTTCTACTAGAGACCCCATGGGTGGGGATTCTCACCCCCTAGAGAGTCAGAGTAATTCTCACCCCAAGCACGACAAGTACCCCTGGGCTCGAGTCTGTGATGTGACTGTTACTCACGCAGTTTTCTAAGATCTCGAATTGAGACTACTTGAAGTGGGAGATAAGATAGTGCCATAGGCACGATGCTTGGGACTCACATAGGCCTAGAGTCCAGTCTGCCGGGCACTTGACTGTGGGCAAGTGACTCCCTCTGAGCCTCTGTTTCCTCATCTGTAAAATGGAAGTAATAATGTACAGATCCCCCAGGGTTGTTTGAAGCATTTACTATATTATATATAGCAAACACTTGACACAGGGCCTATAATATATATTAAACATTTAAAGCAAGTGCTCTAAAAAACATGTTAGCCCAGCTGGTAGTGTTTCGCGACGTGCTGTATGGGGTCTGAGGCATTTTGAAGTAAGTATCCTGAGTAATTCAGGAGCATGGAGTAGAATTGGTTGTTATCCAAACCTCTGATGTTTGTTCCTGAGGCAGTGTCCTGATTAGCTATAAAAAGGGCCTTTGGATAGCAAACTACACAGCTTCTGCACAGTGAAAGAAACCATCAACAAAACAAAAAAGGCAATCAACCGAATGGAAGAAGATATGTGCAAAGAACAGCTCTGACAAGGGGTTAATACCCAAAATATATAAAGAACTCATAGAACTCAATTCCAAACAAACAATCCAATTAAAAAATGGGCAAAGGACCCCAACAGACCCTTCTCTTAAGACATACAAATGGCCAACAGATATATGAAAAAATGTTCAAGTTCAATAGCTATTATGGAAATACAAATCAAAACTATAATGAGATACCACCGCATACCTGTTAGAATGGCTATTATCAACAAGACAGGTAATAACAAATGCTGGAGAGATCAGAGAGAAAAAGGAACCCTCATTCACTGCTGGTGGGAATGTAAACTGGTATAGCCACTATGGAAAACAGTAAGGCTGTTTCTCAAAAAATTAAGAATACAGTTACCATATGACCCAGCAACCCTTCTTCTGGGCATCTACCTGAAAATTTTGAAAACATTTATTCGCAAAGATATATGCATCCTATGTTCATTATAGCATTATTCATGGTGGCCAATATATGGAAACAACCAGTGTTCTTTGATTGGATAAAGAAGACATGATACATATATACTATGGGACACTTCTCAGCCATAACAAAAGACAAAATACTGCCATTTGTGACAATATGGATGGATCTTAAGAATACCATGCTAAATGAAAAAAGTGAGACAGAAAAAGACAAGAACCATATGATTTCACTTACATGTGAAATATAACACTGGAAGCAATGAATGAATAAACAAGAAAAAACCCCACAAAACTCACAGACACAGTGTTACCAGAGGGAAGGTTATCAGAGGGAAGGGGGGTTAGGAGGTAGCAAAGGGCAAAGAGAGTCAAATATACGGTGACAGAAGAAGATTTGACTACGGATAGTGAGCAAACAATGAAATATACAGATGATGTATCATAGAATTATACACTTGAAACATATAATTTTAAAAACCAATGTCACCCCAATAAATTTAATTTTTAAAAAAGCCTTGGTGACCAGGTAATCAAGGCTGGGCTAATGAAGTATAAGCGGAGTCTTGTGTGGGGCCCAGGAAAGCTGCATGTAGGAAGCTGACCGGCTGAACTGCAGACTGTTTCCCCGTCCACCTCCTCCTCCCTGCTCCTGGGCATGGGCATGACGATGGAGCACCGGGAGATGTCGTGGACCATGTAGTGAGCTCGAGGATGAAAACTACACAGCAGGAAGGGTACAGAGAAGAAGGAAGGTGTCTGGGTTTGTGGTGACATTATGTGCCTACTCTACCAGCCCGGGACTGGATGTCTCTGGACTTCTTATTCGTGGGAGAGAAATAAATTTCGATGCTGTGCCAACCATTGTTATTTCCAGTCTCTGTTATTACAACTGAACTCAGTCCTAAGTGATTCACTACCCTCATCAAAAACTGTTTCAAAGGGCACAGCATTTACTCACAGGGGAAGTTGATTAACCGGTGGTGATAAATGGTTAGCGTTGGCCTGCCACACTGGAGGGTCTCAGGTTCAATTCTTGGTCAAGGGCACATACCTTGGTTGCAGGTACAATCCCCACCCTCCAGTTAGGTACATGTGGGAGGCAACCAATCGATTGTCTCTGTCACATAGATGTTTCTCTCTCCCTCTCCTGATCTCTCTGTCTCTCTCCCCTCTCCCTTCCACTCTCTCTCAAAATCACTGGAAAAATATCCTCACTCCTTGGGTGAGGATAAAAACAACAAGAACAAAACTTCTTCCCATATTCCACCTTTCCTCCTGGGTCATTGAGTCTTCTGGCTTCACTATCAGGTAGGACCCGGATGCTTGGAGGAGTAGCCTGGTCACTCTCATGTTGGGTGGCTCCTCATAAGCCATAGAACATCTTGACTCTCTTCTTCATCCAACAAACCCTTCATAGATGGGCTCTGGGGAGCTTGGAGCGGTTGCAGCTAAATGTTTGAGTCTCTTGTAACACAGCAGAGTCTCCTACAGAAGGGGGGCAAAGGCAATCTATCCGAGACTGTCACGGTCCCGGGGCTTGGACTAGGCAACAATTTATGTGGTGCCTTCAGACACCGAGTGTAAGAGGGCTTTGTCAAGCGGAGTTAGCTAGCTGTGTTGTATGTACATTCACAAAGTAATTTACAGTTCCCTTGGAAACATGACATAGTTTCCATCTAAATTTAGAGTGCTCATTCTTAGCGGCTGTAATAAGCTCAAAGAATATTCAGAGTGAAGGAACAGAATGAAGAGAGGTGGGACAATCCACCATCAATCTAAGCACCACGCCCCATCCACTGGGCCACAGAGATCAGAGTAGCTCCTGCAAGAGGTCAGTTCCCCTCCCGTCCTCCCATTCCAGGGGCAGAGGAGGAGCCGGGGAGGGAGAGGACCACTTCTCTGCTGCTCACTGAACTCTGGTCCTAACACTTTGGTTTTTTTTGGTTTACTCCTTTGCCTTCTCAGTTGTGCGAGGCCCCCCGACTGTTGCCATCTGCTTTCTGTTAAATTTTCTTGCAAAGTGTCTCAGTGTGTGGTCCCAGACAACCAGCATGTGACACTCTCAGGATGCAGCCAGATTGCATTTTCCAACTTCATCCACATGCGGGTTTCCAGGAAGGCCCTGGCAGCCTGGGAGGGAGCAGGTGTGAGATGGAGCGCTGGAAGGGGAGTGAAGACCACAGAGCAGCTCTATCTTTTACGATGTCAACATATGGCGCGTTGACTATCTCTGGGAACACCATTCCTTCCCTGGGACTGACAACTTCTCAGCTCTTGCCTGAATTGGACTATGAATCCTCCACCTGACCTACCTCTGTTTCCTGTGTATCTCCACATGGCCAGGGAGGTGACCTGGCCAGGACCATGCTCCATCCCTCCCTGCATTGCAGCTGCTCACTGCATCCCCTGCTGGACTGTAACACTGTGACCTCAGGGCCATTTGGCCAACAGTTGGCCCATTGCCTCTATTAATTCCAAGGAGTTTCTGAGTGAATCATACCTCTGCGTACAATCTTGAAATGTCTCCCTGCGTCTACACTCGAAGCTCATTATCTTGGCGTTTAAGATGCTCTAGGACATGACTATTTAGGTCTCCAACCTCACCTCTTACCACTCCCAGCCCCTTGGTTTGTGCTTAGAAAAAAGTTTCCACCTACGCTGGTTCCTACCATGTTCCAGTGTGCAGCAAGGGCTTTCTGGATTCTCTACATTTATTCCTGCTGTCCCTCCGCCTAAAATCCTCTAGACAAGTCTTCCCTATCCCTTACTTCCCTACCTCTCTCTGCCCGCCAATGCACCTTAGCAAGTTAACTCCTCCTTAATTTATCTCCGCTTCCAGGAAGCTTTCTGTGATCCTCCCCAGGTTGGAGGAATAGTTGTGTCTCTCTTTCACTCCACATCTTTCTGTCATTGAACTGTCTACACTGCCTTGTGGATATATTTTTCTATTTCTGTCTTCTCTGCTTGACTGTGAGCTCCTTAGGGCAAGGACTGAGCTGTTAATTTTGTTCACAATACATATTTATTGAGTACCTAGTATGCTTGGGGCCCTGCAATGAACAAAATAGCTCCTAAGAAATGCACACTATAGTGGTGGAGAGAAAAGAGGCATATAACTATAGTATGTCAAGTAGTGATAAGTATTAGTTTAAAAGTTCAAATAGAGTAAAAAGGGATAGAAAAGCAGTGCTGGGAGGATGAGAAAATATTCAGCAGTGACTTGAACAAGTGAGGAAGCAAGCCATGCTGACATCTGGAGGAGAATAATTCTGGTCAGAGGGACAAGCCAGCGCAAAGGCCCTGAGATGAATTGTGTTTGAGATATTCCAAGAATGGTAAGAAGGCAAGTGAGTAAGGGGGAGAGAGACACGCTAAAGTCAGAGAGGTGTCTGAGAGCAGTGTTGGCTATCGATATGGCCTTGGAAGCCATGGGAAAGACTTGGATTTTTATCTGAGTTGATGGGAAAATATTGGAGCAGAAAAGAGACATGATGTGACTTATGTGACATTTTGGAGGAGGAAGTGATCAGGTAAGAGAAAGAAATGAAGGATGGCACCAAGATTTTTGGTCTGTGCAAAACCAAACAGTAAAGACCAGGGAGGACCAAGTGTAGAGCATGCCATAATCAGGGATTTGATTGGGGATGTATAAAGTTTGACATTAGAACTCCAAGGGGTCATATTGAGAAGAAAATTGGATATATGGGCCTGAAATTCAAGGAGGAACTTGAACCAGAGATATAAGTTGGAACGGTGTCAGTGAATATTCACAGAAGTGAATGGAGTGAGTGTAGGAGTTTAACAGAGAAAAGTCCCAAGGACTCATCCCTGGAGCCCCCCCAACATGAGGAGATTCCATTGATGGTGAGGAAGCAGCACAGGTGAATGAGAAGGAGCACCTCCCAAGGCAGAAGGGGACCCAGAGAGAGTGGACTCCTCAATAACAAGTGACGACAGGGTTTCACAGTGGTGAGAAAATCCAATAAGATGAGGACTGAGATGTGACCACTGGATTGGGCCATGTGCAAGTCATAAGTGACTTCAGAGCAGAGGGAAATAGGTGATGCAGAGCACCTATTAGAGAGAATACTTGGTGGTGTGATGCCCTTGAGTAGGCAAGAGGGAATGGAGAGAGTAGACTTCCAAGTGGAGAGAGTTGACGTTAGCTAAGAGCCTAGTCACTGGAGGGAAGACAGAGTAAGAGCAAGTGGGTTGGTAGATGAGACTGTGGGAGTGAGTAGACTTTCTCCTCTGATTCCTTCCATGGCTCAGAGAAGTAAGAAGTCAGGCTGAGAATGAAGATGAGGGCCCAAGTCTTATTCATTGCTGTGTCCCCAGAAATTAGCAAGGCGCCTACCGCACGGTTGGCATTAATGCATGGTGGGTGCACCGAAGCTCCGCCCAATGACTTGGTATCATCTTCTGATTGTCTAGTTTTGTGCTGTTTGTGTGTTCAGAGCACTTGCTGGACATGTACAGAGGAGACGGGATACCACAGTGGAAACAGAATGCTTTTGGATTAAAACTGTATTCATATTCCTATACTATATCCAAGTTTATATGCACACACACATATATTACAGATACATAAAAATATTAAACCAATTTAAATAGATGTTAACAATCACTATTAGATAAACCCATCCTAGATAATTGTTCTTGGCTGCTGTAGACATGGGCGACATTCTGCCAGCTGGAGAAATACGTTCACATGACTGTAGGAAGTCGGGCCCACGGAGGTCAGAGGAGGAGCTGTGGCGGGGGAAGGAGGCTCCCGGTAACCCCTTGAGCTACATTAGGGACATCACCACACCCCATCCACCTGGTCCTGATGCTGGCCTGGGTACGACCCAGGCCAGCTCTCCCTTCCTAACCGCTGATTCCAACCACTTCCCAGTGACATGGTCCAAATATTCCTAATACTCTGTCATGTTCCTGAGAGAAAAACATAAAGATGGGCTTAATTTTTTTTTTAAAACCAAGGAGATGGAGGTTAGAAAAGCAAAGAATGTGAATTACTAAAAATGAGAATGTAAAAGCTGTGTCTAAGTGTGACATATTTTGCATTTGGAAGTCTTCCCAGCCTGGAACTAGCTGCCGTGGGAACAAGGGGGCAGAGCCTGGCATCTGCTACTGATTGCGGTGTGTTCTTGGGGACCGCTGTGGCTTCCGTCTGCAGAGGCCGGCTGGTCCTCTGAAGTGGGGGCTCTATGAGGTGAGCAGTGCAATAAATTTTAGTTTGCCTCACTGACCTGTTTTTATATTTTATTTTTCTCCTGAATTTCTCCACACACACACACACACACACACACACACACACACACACACACACCTTTTCTTCAACCAATCCCTGGAATTCACTGCAGGCAGCAGGACATGTAAACGAGCCTCCTAAATTAGGACAAGATGACGCCCATCAGTTTGACTTAGAGCCCAGCAAGTGGTAGGAGATTTAAGCTGAAACAAGAAGGACGTGAATGAAGACAGTGGCCCTGGGGTCACGCTTGAGGAGAGGCTGTAGTGGGGAGAAGGATGGATTGAAACATTGATGTTGAGTCCTGGGCTCTGAAATGGTATCTGCTGGATTATTAGAGCATTGAGAGTGAGAGGGTGGTCGCAGAGCCGACACCACAGGAGCGAGGCATTGCGTTTGCAATCCCTGAACTGGAACTAGATGCACTGTCTCTCAACATAAATGCAGACAAAATGACCAGAGGGAACAGCGAAAGCTTTTACCCTCCTTCCTGGCCAACCTCAGCCCTTAGCCCTTCCGTTTACACACATCAAAATACAATGAATATGAAAAGTCCTGTCACCAGCCCCAAACTGTGTTTATTCAAATCAGCCAGAATAGGCTTCTAAAAGTGTCAAGATATCAGAAAGATGCGAAGCATCTGGGAAAAGAAACTCTGAAACATCTCCCAGGTAGGTTACCACACTCTGTGACAACTGCTGCACTTACCCCTGCTGTATGCTTTGTTGTAAAATATCTATACCTTTCCAATTACTCAGTGCTTGTCGGGTTTTGGAAGGCTGTAATAAGTGCAGAATGAGTTGTAAAGATAGTAACATAGTTGCCCATGTATATTTACAACACAGCCCTGCAGGCAACTTGTAGCTCAATGGAACATTTATTCTGTGGTATAATTTTTCAACAATATTACGTGCATTAATAAAGGTAATTTAGAAAAAGCCCCATAAAGTCATTTGACTTTTTTGCCAATTGCTAAAGTAATAAAATGCTTTTACATTATGCTGCAACACAAAAGCTGTGCCCTTTGCTTGTTGATTAAGTCCTTTCAGCGTTTACAAGCAGATATTTGCGTGTACTTTATTGCCACCTTATTTCAATTTGAACTACAGAGTTCCTTTCTCCGATGGCAGTATTTTCTTATGGTGTTGGAGAAGGCGACACACCAGGAAAACCGGGGACATGAATGTCCTATCCCTACCCAGTGCTTATGATACTACACCCCCGGGTCAACCAGGTCCTTCAGTAAATGCTTAGCAAGTATTGACTGATCACCTACTATGTGCTTGGCTCTGTGGTAGGGACTGTGAGGGGTACTGAAGCAAGACAATAACCTGGAGTAAGAAATTTAAACAACGCTTTGCCACACTGAGCCTGGGATGGAGTGATAGATACACCCAGGACCTTTCAGCTTCCCTATGCGATCATTACATATCTCTCAGAACGAAGGAAAACTGGCCTCAAGAAAAAGATGAAAAAGAGAGACAGAAACAAAAAGCCGGGAAGACCGTGAGAAAGGATGCTAGAGTCTGGATGGAGCTGGGAAAGACTCGGGGGAAAGGAAGGCGAAACGGTTGGACTCTGAGATTGACTTCTCCATGACTCGAGATGTATTTTCCTTCTCTGCAGCTTCCAAAACCTTCAGGAAATTCTATCGGCCCTACAAGTGTTCTGTTTGGGGGTTGAGTTGCCGGGGGAGGTGTCGGGGGGGGGGGGGGGGGGGGCGCGGCTCTTGAAAGGAACCTAGCAGAGGACTGAATTTCTAGTTGACATGAGCTTGAGGCAGAGGGGTTCATGAAACCTAAAGTCCATGGGGGAGCTCTTGGCTTCATGTGGCCATGGACTTGCGGGTCTGCATCCTTAAATCTAGACCTCTCAGGAATAAGGAGGCACCAGAATCAGAGACTCTGATCAAAATATTTACAGCCTGATAGAAAAATCATAATCAGCACATGAAACCCAGGTGTCCGGTAGAGAGCATGTAATTAAGTGGTGAATTGGGAGTTAGGGCTTCGGTTGGCCAAAGAGGGAGACAGGAGCCCTGTAAGATGAGGAAGAGTTTTAAACCGTCTCTTCACTTTCTGACCAAGTAATCTAAGACCTTTCTGAAGGAGGAAGTGAGACTTAATGAGGGCCTGAGAAGATCCAAGGATCTGGACTGGCTGAGGAAAATTTGGGTGCGTGCCGAAAGAGAGGCACACGCAAGTGCACTGTGGGGGGCCCAAAGCGGGCGGGCCCACAACCGGTGACTTTCTCACAGGTGCATGGGTGGAGCGTCCTGGGCCCCCATCCCTGTGCATGTGTCATACATCCTGACTCAAATCTGTTCTTCGCACATCACATATAAGAAATAACAAACAGTGTGGTTCTTCCACTTATTCATTCAACAAATAGCAGGTAGCATTCTTATTGCTAGAAAGACAGTGGTAAATAATACAGACACAGTTTCTGCCGTCCTGTCCCCTGGGAGAGACAGGCCTCCCACATGAAACCACAACTAAACAACTGTAAATTGCAATTAGTGAGTTGGAGGAAACTGACAGGACACCGCAATGGAGAATAGTGCCCCATAGGTAGCAGGCACCTAAGAAAAGGCGTTCAGAGCAGACCTTGGTGAGGAGGTGATTATTTAAGTTGGGACCTGAAGTATGAGAAAGAGAATCAGGCAGAGCATGTGGGGGCGGACAGGAATGACTCAGGGGGAGGGGGAAGCATGGGCAAAGGCCCTGAGTTGGGAGAGAACTTGGCCCCTTTGAAAACCATACAGGCCAAGGTGACTGACATGGAATCAGGAGGGAGAGGCATGATGCAGAGTCGGAGCTGAGTTGGACAAGACCATGGAAGGCCTCATAAATGAAACAAAGGAGTTTAGATTGTATTCTGATTGCAAGGAAAATTCAGCAAAAGATTTTGAGCAGAAGTTTTAAACCCATTCAACGACTTTTTTCATTTCTTCGTCTCTGCCTATAAAAATTTCCAAAACAAATTCTCAAAACTTTACAGGTGTTACGTGCCCTGGCCACTAAGCCACAGGAAATGGTATGAACCTGCTCAGGTTTACTCATTCCCCCAGAGCCAGGATGGAGAGGCGGATGGGTAATAGCATTTAGTCCTTGCTGACTGGTAATTACAGTATATATTTAAAGAAGAAATAACTGCATTTCCTGCTTCAAGCTCTCTGTTATGAAACCGAGAACCAATATCTCCCAAACTGTAAACCCGAGATGCGATCCACGGTTCCCAGAACTGGCAGAAAACTGCTTGGGGTTAATAATTCATGCAGGACCTGTGATTGCAGTTGTACGTCATAGCTGTTTTCATTAGATGTTCTTCTTTATTGAGTTTTCACGGTGTAGCCTCTGCATGCCCCTTTTTGAAATAAGCTCCTGCTTTTAAAATGCTCTGGACAATATAATCTCATCTGTACCATTATGGGGAATGCGTGGTTCCTGTGTGTCTGGCTTTTTCAATCTTTTCATACTCATCTCTAAGACTGTGGCTGGAGATGCAGATGCCAGGCTTGTGCAGGCCGATAGGCTCTCACTTTTTTACCCACCAGTTGGCCCTCCTGCTCCTCGGGTCCTGAGAGAAGGGTTCCCAACTCCGGGCACTTGCAAGAAGGCTTTGTACCTACTTCAAGACTGTAGTCTTGCCCAGCCGGCGAGGCTCAGTGGTTGGGCGTTGACATATGAACCAGGAGGTCACAGTTTGATTCCTGGTCAGGGCACATGCCGGGGTTGTAGGCTCAATCCCCCAGTGGGAGGCATGCAGGAGGCAGCTAAACAATGATTCTCTCTCATCATTGATGTTTCTATCGCTCTCTCCTTCTCCCTTCCTCTCTGAAACCAATTTTATATATATATATATATATATATATATATATATATATATATATATATATATATATATATGATCTCTACAGTCTCTGCTGTGACTTTATAATGCCTATTTGGAGACACAGTTTCTGTGTTTTCTCTGATTTATTTTTCGGTGGTGTTGCTGGTTGGCTTTTGTTCTTAATTTTGTATCCACTCCACTTGTGGGCAAGGTGTGGCTTCTGAGGCAATGATGGGCATGGCTCCATGTGGGGAAGGAGGTGTGTGGAGCTCAACAAGGGAAAATTCCCGTTGCTATCATCAAATTTCATGCTGGCACGTGTAAGGTGAGACCAATTATGTGCACATCTCTTATGGCTATTCTGACTATTTAATGAGCTAATCCATGCAAACTGCTAACATGCTGGCTGTTCGCATAATAAGGGCTCAATAAATGTTACCTATTGTCACTACTGTTACTATCTGCTGCTCACTGCTTTCCACGGGAAAGACATCAGACGCCTGGGTTTACTAGTACTTCCCCCAGGAGTGAGTGGGTGGTTTGGAGCCACAGCAGAGCCTTGGCGACATGTACAGGTGCCGCTTGCCGTCTGCTCAGGAGGTCTCCTGAGCCCTGACGCCGTAACTTAAGCTCTGCCGTCCACGTCTGCTATCAGGAGGGGTCGGGGGCTCTGCTGGCTCTCAGTCTGGTGGCCCTCTGGGCTCCCCTTGTCCACCTCTGACCAGGACAAGGTGGATGGTCACATGGTACATGCGGGCTCAGCAGAGGCCACCAGAAGCCACTGGAAGAGGCTGAGCAGCCACATGCCCTCCAGGGTGGGAAGCAGGCACTTCCAGGCTCAAGGTTCCATGGTCACTTTGGTGACCCCAGAAGTCCAGGACTGAGCTAGGAGCTGTTTCTGCCCCTAAGGCAGGCAGGTGAGCCGGGAAGAAGTCTGCCCTGCTCTCCTCCATGCCAGCAGTGGCTTAGGTCGTCACTGCACCTGGGGGGTGGGGGGGGGGCGTCCAGAGAATGTTAAAGTACACGTTAGGTGCTTGGGTACACTTTAGCTCTTTCCTTGGGGCTGGCCCCAATATATGAGGATCACTTTTCTGCTGGGTCCTGTCATCGACTCAGTGATCAGCCTGCTGGTATGGCCACCTGAGGACACATTTAAGTGACAGCAAAGCATGGGAATTTCTGCAAAGACCCTGGGCTGTTTTTTATCTGAAATAGTAGAGTTCACTTGGAGTCATAGAAAACACTGCGGAAACTGCTGCCTGTCCCCAGCAGCCCAATGGAATGATATCTGCCTGCCACCACAGAAACGGCCCACGGCAAAACCTCCATTCCCCAGGGAGCTCTGCCCCCTTCCCTCTCCCACACAGTACATGGGCACACACGCACGCAGGGGCACAGTGAGAGTGTTCCCATCCGGTATTCGCAGTGTCAACTGCTCATTCTTGGGGGGAGGAAGAGGAATTTCCTCCCTGTTCTTTCCCCCCATAGAGATAAATTCACGTTGGCTTAGAGCTCTGAAGGGCACCACTGACCACCGCTGGTGCCGGTAGAGGGGGCAGGGGACCAGGGCAGGGCTGGCTCCTCTCTCTTCTCACATCTTTCTCTGGACCCTCCTGCTGCATCACAGAGTAGACTGTTCAAACTCAAAGGGGTCTCATGGAGCAGCAGCCCAATCCCTTGCATTCACATGTGAGGAAACTGGGGTTTAAAGAGTTAACAGACTTCTCAGTGCCAGCTAGTTAGTAAAGGCTGCCTCTGGGAGCCAGGCCTCCAGACCCCAGTCTGCTCCTGTGTCCACGTACCACGTTGCTTCCAGCAGCAGAGTCTTGGCTGCGCCTCTCCAGTGGGGACTCCATCACTGTGGCAGGACAGGCCACTGGCTGCGCCCCCGACCTCACAGACGAGAGCCTCTAACAGCCCCTAAGAGCAGACGCGTGGACCCTACCCCCAAGCACAGGACGGCGCTGACACGCCTGTCCCCTGTTACGGAGCTGCCCCTCGCAGAGGCCAGTGAGGCAGGTCCCAGCTGGGCAGGGCTGTAGCTCTTATTGATAAATGAGAAATCAAGCCAAGCCTGAAAAATGACTTAGCATGTTGAATGTTGGAGGAATGTGGACTAATGGGCTCTCTGCTGATATATATTATGTGGTGCAGTGACTTAAGGGCTTGTCTATAAAGAATTGCTCTGGCCAGACCCACAGCCTGGAAACACAAAGCCTGACCTGGTGGGAGTGGACACGTGCCTTGGTTATTCCTGTACCGAGTGTCCCCTGATGTGCCATACATCTGTCTGCCCCAGGCTCCCTCGCGGAGGAAGCCAAAGCAGCACAGGCCAGACTATAATGGGAACCAACTTGTGTGCCCTGCGTCTCCCTCCGTCAACTCCTTCTGGGGTCGTGTGACTCCTCTATCCAGCTGCACTCAGGCTTTGTTCATTCCACAGACACAGGTGCCCCGTGAGCTGGGCACTGTCTGGGCTCTGGGACTCAGCAATGCACCAGGCAGCCTGCTCTGCAGTCTAGTGGGAGAAGAAGATAGCACCCAACAGTAATGCTAATGTCACATGCAGCTGTTATGGAGCAAACAAACCTGGGGACGGGACCTGTGGCCAGATGGGTGCCGGGCCCCTGGAAAAGCCTCTCTAAGGAGGATGCATTTGAGCAGATCTGAATGAAGAGACAGGGCTGGCCACACTCGTGTCTGCAGGAAAAGCACTGCAGGCAGGGGGAACAGCATGGGCACAGGCCCTGCTGAGGATGTGCTTGGTGTGCTTGAGAAGTAGATGGAAGGCTGATATGGCTGCAGTCTGCTAAGTTCAGGAGAGAGGGAAGATGCAGAGAAGAAACCTGTAGGGACTAGGGGACCAGGGAAAGGAGTAAGAAGTTATTCTTAGCCTGATGCTTGGGAGAGCTTAAAGAGAGTGGAGAATGACAAGAACTGACTTGTATTTTTAAAAAGATGGCCCAGTACAGCAATGTTCATGGCAGCATTATTCACAATAGCCCAAAGGTGGGAACAACCCAAATGTCCACCAACTGATGAACGAAGAAACAAAGTGTGGTCTAGACATACAAGAGAATCTCACTTAGTATTAAAAGGAAGGAAATTCTGACACATGCTACAAACTGGATAAACCTAGAAGACATTGTACTGAAGGGAATAAGCCAATCAAAAAGGACAACTACTGTATGATTCCACTTATACGAGGCATCTAGAGAGAGGTACCTCTGTTCCCAGGAAGCTCAAATTCATAGAGACAGAAAGCAGGATGGTGGCTGCCAGGGGCCGGGGGTTTGGGGGGCAGGGGCATGGGGAGTACTAACTTCAATGGGTCAGAGCTTTAGTTTGAGATGATGGAAAAGTTCTGGCTTTGGAGGGTGGTAATGGTTGCACAAAAATGTGAATGTACTTAATGTAGTGTATTGTACACTTCAAATGGTTGAAATGGTAAATTTTATATTATGCCTATTTCAGGTGTGAGGGAAAGAGAGAAATCTATCAACATTTGAATCTAAAAAAAAAAACCCACACAAAATAAACAAATAAGAAGAAGAGAAATAGTCTTATGGATACAGAGAACAGACTGATGGCTGCCAGATGGGAAGGGGTTGGGGAGGGTGAAAAAGACGAAAGGGTTAAGAAATACAAATTGATAGTTACAAAATAGTGACAAGAATGTAAAGTACAGCACAGGGAATATAGTCAATAATATGCTAATAACTATGTATGGTGTCAGACTGGACTAGATTCATCGGGGATCACTTAGTAATTTTTACAGTATCTAAACACTGAGTTTAGCAAAGGTCCCTGAGGTTGTTTCCCTTCGCCCATCTCCACCCCATCAGGCTCCTCTAAACAGAGCAGCGAGTGAGTCCCTGATGGTGTAAGCCAGGTCCAGTCACTGTTCTAATCCCCTGGCATCCATTTAGCTCAGTGTAGAAGCCATGGTCCAAAGGGGAGCCCACCAGTGGAATGACTATGTAATTGTTGGTTTGCACCCTCGGGAGTTCACTGGGTGAAGTTTGAAATAGGTCCACCACACATGGTGGGAGGAGAGACCAAAGAAAGAGGCAGATCACCCCAGATTGGCAGGTGGCAGGTGTGATAAGCAAGGGAACTTATAGACGAGGCTTGCCTTGGACGATGGCAAGACAGGCAGATCTCTGAATCTGCCCACCAGCATCTTAGACTTTCTACAGAGCCTTTACTAGGGTTCAGTCATGTACTAGTATGTGCTAAGATGGTCTAAAAAACACATTACTCTCTCAAGGCTTCATCCTTGAAGTGACTCCTAGTATGGGAACAGTGGGCAAAACACACATTCCAAGGACAGGGAAAGGGTAAGGAGCCTCCTATTGCCCTGATCTAGCTTGAGGGTCAACCAGCGGCCACATCCTCTCAATGACCTCCTCTAACAAAAGCTGATCATCCAAACTGGGGCACCATGGGAACGCACGGGGCCACTATTAATAATTCTGCCAGGACAACAGCTGTTAATTCAAGACTGCTCTAGGCAACTGGAATGCAGGGGTCACCACACTTATAGGCTTCCTGAGGCCTGCCCCATGTACCACCTGCAGCCCCCTGAGCTCACCTTCTCCGTCACCCTTGTTCACCCCAGGCTGGCCATGCTACCTTTCCTGATGTTTCTGGCTATTCCTATCCACCTTGTGGCACCTCCTGGCCTCTGTTCTTCCCCTGGATGGTCACACAGCCGGTTCCCTCACTTCAAGTCTTTGCTCAGATGTCATTCTTTGCAAGGCCCTTCCTGCCTACTCTATTTAAAAGGGACCCTCTCGACAGCCTTGACTCCATTTCTTTGTTTTTCTTTGTAGCACTCGTCATTTCCGATATACTGTCTTACTATTCCTTTTGTTAACGTTTTTGGATTTTTGTCTGTTTCATTTGCCGCTGCACCCCTGACTGTCTAGAACTCCCTGACACTTAGTAGCCACACAATAAACACTCAGTGAAAGAATTCCTAAGCAAAAGTCGTTGACTGGTCTCCTTTGTGAAATATAGTCTAACAACGAATAGTTCAGGCAGTTCGTGTAAGGGAACTGAGGAACGTTTTGCATGAAAGATTTTTTTAAAGTTAGTAGCTTTTGAAAATAGCCAAGAGCCATGTCTGCAACAAAATGTATGGTCCATGTTCAGCACAATTTTCTCATAAACTTTCCCTCCACATCTCTCAGTACCATAAATTATTATAGCTGGAAGAAATCAGCTCTAAAATTCTATGGTTCTAAGTGAAAAGCTCTATTATATCTTTAAAATTTTGAAATGATCTATATTTTTTTGGAATAGGAAAGAAAACTGGAGGTCGGGGTAATAAGGGGAAACTGAGGATTTGGGCAATTTATGAGTCAATTTTCTTGGGTAGGCAGGCGACTGGGATTTCTCGCAGTGGCTGGGGGGAATTTCAGTCCTGCCTCCAGCTACTGAAATAATACTTCCTCCATTTCCTAAGCTCCCCACTGAACTCTGCAGATTCCGGGAGACAAATTGTCAGCAGTCCTACCCATTTCTGAGGCATTAGGTTTACTAAATCCTGTTAAGGTTCCTCATATATTAAAAATAAAACTTCTGTTAACTTTTCCCCTGTCAGTGCGATCAGAGTTAAATTAATTTTTAACACTTGAGGGAAGCAGAAGAGAAGTGTACCCCCAGAGCTGCCACACGTGGGCTGCCGTGAGTCGGGGGGGCTGTACCAGCTGCTCCCTGCAGAAGCTGCCCCACGGTACCCCTGGCATGTGTGGGAGGGGCTCCGTCTCCATAGGCAATGCACGTGCATAGGACCCCAGGCTATGTGGGTGGCCATGTGCAGGTGGATTGCTAAGCAGGACTTGACTTTGTAGACTCATGATAGACCACTGAGCCAGCCACACAAAACAGCCTGCCTGGTTTTCACCCATTCGGTCATGTGGCATCATCGCTCCTGGAGACGCCCTGTGACTCACCCTCAGTACCCAGAGAGGTAGCTCATTTTTTAGGCAAACATGTGGTGTGGGAGAGCATGGGCTTGACAACCAGACATATAGTTGAAGCTCTATTTTCAGCACTTGAAGGCTATAAGACCTGAAGCAGAAAAACAGAGAAGGAAAAGAAAGAACAGATATTATGGAACACTTTTGAGGGGTACTGGAGAGAGAGAGAGGTGGGGGGGAGGGGGGGGGGGAGAAGAGGGAGAGATATATAACAATGTTATATTAACTATTTATATATTTATAAATATATAATTCTTCTCCTACCATTCTCCCTTGTACAATGAAGTGTTATTTCCCCACTTTTCAGATGAAGAAATCAAAGTCCAGAGATAAAATTGACTTAATAAAAGCCAGGCAGCTGGTAAGTGACAGTTCTTATTTGAAATCACATCCATCTGAGTCCTAAGCTACTACTTTTAACCATGAGACTTTAATGGCAATTCTTGAAACTCCCCGATTTTCAGTTTTCCACCTGTAAGATGGGGAAACAGTCCCCACGTCATAAACTCATCGTGACAGTGAAAGCCGGTAACGTGTGTGAAGTGCTCAGCACAGAGCCTAATAAATGTCAAGTTCTACTGCAATATTATTCATTAAATTCCCTCTTTCTTACAATGCAGAGGGGATCTTTATGCTCAAATTAATTTTTTGACTATTGCATGGGCCATCATGCTTGTAGTTGTGGGAGAAAATGATAATCACAGATTCACTTATCAACCCATTCATTCATTTGTTCAAGATGTATTTACTTTAAGGATAGGAGATTTAAGGAAGACAAGAAATGCACCTCATCTTCAAAAAAAAGACTGCAATCTGGTAGAGATGGATAAGCATACGCATGAGATAAAATAATAAAGGCGACACATGTGCTGAGCCAGCTAAGTCAGGTCTGAGGAGGGGAGTCACCATGGGCCAGAGGTGTGAAGCTGAACATGAGCTGGGCTCTAAGACAATCATGTTCTGACTTTTAGGAGAGAAGGTGGTCAGGACACCTAGCCCCAAAGATGAGAAAGTGCTTTGCACACCAGTGCTTCAGAAATGGAATTTTGATTTTACAACCTCTACTCTGAGAAACACAAGATTGGACAGGATTCAGAGGAGTTTTATGAAGATCAGATTTGAAAAAGTAGTAAAGTGTCTTCTTTCAAAAGAAGTGTTCCATTCCTTAATGGAAATTTGTCCTGAATTACAAAGATTGTATTGTCACACTCTACCATAATACACAGACCACCACCACCACCACAATCACCATCATCAAAATCATCACCCAGTCACTATCTCCTCTCTGCCATTATCTCTACCACCACCAGCAGTACCACCATCGTCACCTCCAACACTATCAGCACCACTTCGATAGCAGTACCAATCCATCCCACCACCATCATCTTCATTGCCTTCATCACCACCTCTATTAATCATAACCTTACCACAATCCCCATTCTGCTATCACTACAACCACCATCACCTCTACGCTCACCACTAACACCACCACCATCACAATTACCACCTCACACCATTGTCATTGCCTCTGACATTACTACTACCACCACCATCCCCACCAGGAAACACTCCTGACTTTGAACCAAGGTAATTATGAAAATGAGTGGACTTCACTTTAAGGGCTATACTAGTTTAAACCGAGTAAGTGCTACATTTCTTCTGTTCTCTAATGGGAGGCCAACTGGGAGCTGGTCTTGCTTGGGAACATCTTTCTGACCTTGCGATAATTTGTTAAATCTGATATTGCAAAGAAGATACAGTTACAAGTCACTTGCCTTGTGAGTCAAGGTCTCCACCTCTTTCAAGTATGGCTAGAGAGCCAAAGAGATATCCAGTGGTTTACAGACCCAGGAGCGGGGTGGCGGCCAGGGAGAGAAGAGCCTGAGAAAACCTGGCAGACAGGGGCTGTTTCTCTACCACTCAATCAGCCCACTCCCTCCAGTCAATAGACAGTTCTGACTTTAAACCCTAGGCAGGGATACTGCTGCATGAGTAATGCCCAGAAAAATCCTATAAATGGTTTCTTTCATCTCCTATTGAAATGAAAGAACAAGGGAGAGAGTGGAAATGAATTGTATTCCTACCGCAGAATTCATTTGATAAATAATGTATATAGAGTTTGCAGTTATAACTGCTCTTTTCCGATTCAGCATGTGCGGGTGAGCGCTGACATATACTCTCTGTATTTCTAACAGACGGTGAAGGGCTGGTGTCTGGATGGCATTATGAAAGGCAAGGCAGACTGTTAACATTTGCTGTTGTGTCAGAAAGGTTAATCTGGCTTCTCCCCTGAGTCGGGGGCAGGACACCTTTGCCTTTCAGTGGAGATGTGGGAAAGAAGGTAGGAGGCAGATGGAGGATTTGTTGTCCTCTCTGCTGCTAGGAATGGGTGGCAAGAAGATGGCCTATGCCACCAAGCTGGAGAGACAAGAGATGGCAGCAGGGAGACTGTCTTGAGAGTCTGGCTCTGCTGCCTTCTGCTAGCTTCTTCTCCCTTAGCACCAAAGCAAGTCTAAGAGGCCCGCTGGGCTGAAAGAGTGCAGCGACACTACCCCAGCCTTTCTGGGGGCTTCCTCAGAGGCCAGTGGAAGGCCCCTCACTCCTACCAAGAAAGAAGAAGCACCAGGATATTGGCAAACCTTCCTGATTCTGCCAGCCTTTGGATTTCAAGGAGATAAACCAGTTGAAAAATGGACGCAGGTTGAAAAATGAGTAATTCGATCATCATATATCACCTTCCATTTTGTCCCTAATCAAGAGAGAACTCATGTGTTTTTACAATGTGTTTTGACTTATAAACTGTCCTCACATCTTATCTCATTTGATCCCCACAACAATGAGGCAGGGAATGTTACCCCATTTCATAAACGAGGAAACTGAGGTTAGGAAAGGGTTAGTAACTTGTCTATGGTGGCAAAACAAGTAAGGGAAAGAATTCATTCAAAATATGCTCCAAGTTAGGTTTTCTGACTCCCAGTTCAGTACTTTTACCACTCAAAGTTGTCTCTCTAGAGACACTTCTGCAGAGACTTTGTTGATTTGTGTCTGTGGGATATGTGTCGACATATGGGCGCATATACTATGCACAAGTGTGCACATTCTCATGCACACGCATCGATATAGACATGCATTCATGCACACATGCACAGGACACAGATACACACATGCACATACACATATGCACCAGCACACGTGGGCACATGGATGTATGCACATACATGCAGGTGTGCAATACACACATGTAGGTGCACACATACACAGAAGCAGGTGCACATACATGCAGGTGCATATACATACCTGCACCCACACCTGCACATGTGCCCACATGGATGCATTCACACATACACAGGTGCACATATATGTAGGTGCACACATATGTAGGTGCACACATACACACATGCAGGTGCACATCCCCCCATGCACGCATGCTTGCACAACTGAAGCCACAGAAGCATTCCCAGTAGAACATGGTTTGGGCTATTCAGTTTGTTTCCCTTCACTTCAGAGAAAAATCACTCCTCCTGGCCCCAGATGGATGGGTGGAGCTCCCCGGGAGCCCCAGGAAATGATTTTTGTGCTGCAGGGGTCTGCGACTCTGGAGAATCATGATCCACGGCCTCTTTTAGCCACTAGCCTCCAGCTGGGGTTCATAGCCGTCAGTGGCGACAATTTGCTGGGACTAAGATTGATAGCACTCAGTGTCTGGAAAGATGTAATTTACCTCACAGGAGGGACAACTCTTGCTCCCAAGAAAATATTTTCCCTCCCCTGCTCACCTTTAGATTTAAAGACTCCTTCTGAGAGGTGAGAGAGTGTCTAAAATTTTAAATATTACATCCACTTCCCCAAAGATTAGATAACGTTAATGTCAGAGCTGACTCGTGTTTTTTCTCAAAGGTTGTACTCTGGACTCTCCACTCCAGTAACCTACAAGGAACTTTCTGTGAAATAACAGAAAATGAATTCTCTACCTCTCATATCTTCCTCCCACACCCCTCTTATTCCATCTTTTACTTTGACTTCTTCCTGCAGCTTCTCTGGGGAAATCTTACTCCTTATTTTCAAGTGTTTACTGCTTCTGCTCAGATTATTTTTTCTTGCAACATTTAGTTTTCTTTTCAAATGAGACCTTTTCCTTCTACCACCATGAATTCTTAATTCAGATATTCCCTTATTTCTGCCAATTCATTTTCTTTCCTCGTGCCACGGGCCTTTCCTCATCTCTGTCTTTGGGCCTCCCCCTCTAACCTTTGCAGGGAGGTGCTCTCAGCAGAGTGAGGGCTTTGGAATGAGGGCACACATAAGTTTGACTCCAGACTCTATGACTTTTATAGCAACATGGCCTTGGCAAGCCATACTCACTGCTCTCAGAGTCTTGATTTCTAGATTTGAAATATGGGCTAGTAACACATAATGTAATGTTGTTTTGAGAATTAAATGAGATCCGGTGGGAAAGCACATATCCTAGGACCTGACAAGTGATAAGTACCCACAACGTGCTTAGTTGCCCTCCTCTTTTCTCTTTTGACTATAAACGTGTCCACTTCCTGCCCTTTTCTGACTCTTAAATTACTTAAATTAAGTTGCATGGGCTCACCAGGTCACATAAAGGTAGAAAGGTCCTTAATTTGGTGTATATCCAAGATGTCAAACATGACGGGTTTGATTTGATGCCAACTCCAGGGAAAACACAGACCTAACTTAAGGAAGAAAATGATGAGGCTGAAACGCATCAAAGGACGAGTCCCCTCATGCTCCATGTATGCATTGAAATTTCTGTGATAAATAGGGAAGGAGAGTTGCCATTATTGGTTTAGATTGATCAAGACTTCCCCTTCCGCACAGTGGCTGGAGTGGGGCTCATTGCGCATTCAGCTCTGTCCAGGTTCCTACGGTCATGCCTCCAATGCCTGGCATATAGGAGGGACCCAGAAATATATGTTGAAGGAAAGTAGGAAGAAAAGAGGAAGGGATGGAGGAGTGAAGAAGTGGGTAAGAGGCCTACCTTATCCTCACTCTGCAGCCTTGCCCATGGCCAGCACTGCCCCCTGAACTGGACACCCAGTGGGGCATCTGCCCACACCCATCCTGCCCATCCCTCAAACTCCACCCCCCAGTAAGTAGACCTGCTGGGTGACATAACATTGGCGGGGCCCCGAGGTGGTGTGGGGTGGTTTAACACAGTGCTCACTTGGTCTAACCTTTTCATATCCCACCCATTTACCAACTTGGACCCTGGCTCTGCAACCTGGACCTCACTTCTGCCCATGGTCTCCAGAACTCGCTCTGGAGAACTGCCCTTTCCACTCTTGCACTAACAGTAGAGTTTTCATTACTCGAGCCCCCTACTTGTCACTGTGGACATTCTTATGTCCTTTCATCCTCAAAAAAACCCTGGGAATTAAATTTTGTGAATCTTGTTTTATAGATGGAGAAACAGAGGCTCCGAGAGACGAAGCATCTGGCTCAAGGCCACACAGCTAGGACTCTAATGCCAGCCTCTAGCTTCACATCTCATGCTCTAGCATTCTTCAGCCTTGGCTTTCCTAAGGACACCAGCTTGGCTCTCACGGTTCCCTGAGGCCTCAGGAAAGGCCCTGCCCCCACTGAAGATCTGTGGAACGCAGTTGCCCCAGTTAGTCACTTGGCTGCTGTCCACACCACCTGCAGTCCGTCCATCTTCCAGGAATCTGTATGTTGCTAACCCTGTCTCTCCAGGCTTACACTGCACACTCCCAGGACCCCACATCCCACCCAGAATCTCTGCCCAGTTACCAGGCCCTCCCATCCCGGCCATGTTTCCCTGGGCCGGCCAGGTTGTCTACCAGCTCCCTGTGTGCAGGCCCCCTCACTAATGGGTTTATGTCAGGAAACCCTGTCTTTCCCCCTGTACCTGATGCCCACCAGGCACTGTCTGGTCTTTGGGAAGCTCTTCCACCTGAAAGATTGTATGTCTGGCTCCGGCAACTGCATCTACACGTCACTGCTGCACCCAGCCCACACTCAGCAGACACACAGCCTATTTAGGACCCTGGGCTCCCCTTCCCTACTGCACTCCTCTGCTGTATGCACACTGCTCAGCCCCACATTTGGGAAATGACAGTCCCACACCTCCCTGGCCCCTGCCCTCTATGGTCTGATTAAATGGTGGCAGAGGTGGGAGATATAGCCCTTCACCCCTGAGTCCTCAGAAGAGGGGAGCTGGGATTCTATGACCTGCCAGATGATTAATAGTCCTGGCATATTAGGTTCGACCCATCAGGGCAACATTAAATGTGATTTATGACTTGGTTTTAATTGAGATTTTACTTTATTATTATTCAATGCAGAGAGCAGAACTGGACCCATATTCCTGAGTGTCCCATGCGTCCTGTGCTCAGAGCTGGGTGACTATGGTCTACCCAAGGGTGATGCTACTTTCTTCCTCCGAGGGGCCAAAGGCAGCCTCTTGTTCTGCCTGCCCACCCCCCCTCCCCGGCCCCCTCCTTGCCAGCAAGGGGCAATCTTGGAATAATGACAAAGACAGAGCAGTTTGCCTTCTGCACCATCATTTTCCTTAACCCTTCAAACTCAAGTTCAAGCCACAAGTTGAGCTGGTTCCCGAAAGTGATACAATGAACTTGGTGAAGTTAGGCATAAGTGGACTTAATGGAGCATTTCGATTCTAAGAAAAGACAGGAATTAGGCTGAGCTTAACTCAGAGCAATGGCCTTTCTAACAGTCGGTTTCAGTCCACTGGGGAGACTCCAGGGGCTTCCCCTCCAACAGACATAGGCGAGTCTCCAGGGTCCTGGGAACTGGGACCTGACTGCAGCACCCACCCTGAATGTTAGTGACAGTCATATGGGGCACACTGACATCTGCGGGGGCAGTTGGGGCAAGGGCGGGGAGGAGGACAGGAAATATGTGGGAATTTTCTCCCCACCCCACGAGCCTGCTCTCTGACCTACAAGTGGGAAAATGGGGCTTAAATGACATTTATTGAATTTTGAACTGCATTGGGCAAAGAAAATTACTCGTTAATATATAAAGCACTGCATTGCCCATAATGTGAATGCCAGTGAAAAATGGATTCGTGCCTGCTTCATGGAGAGACGCTTGCCTTTAAAGTACTAACGTAAATGTGCCCTCAGGGAGTGAGGCAATGGCAAATTAGATAGAAGTTTGCAATATGATATGGCAGCAGGGAAAGCTCTGCTCAGCTTATGCCTGCAGACGTGCAGAGCTGGAGGAGGAGGGTGGCAGAGTAGGGAGTGACCATGGTGGGACATGGAGGCTTGATTTTGGGGACACTGGGCCACCTTCTTCCTGGAGACCTTCCCAGGGTGGGAGAGCTTGCACTGCCAGCCTAATAAAGAAGGCGGCACAGTGAAAAGAGAAGGGCACGGATACAAAGGTGTCGATATGGGTTTGAATGCCTCCTGGTCACCTCTGGGCAAGTTACCCTCTCTGAGCCTTGATTTCCTTAATCATATATGGATGGGGCATATATGATTGCCCCATAGAGTTCATGTGAGACTTAACTGAGTGCATATAAAGCATCTGTGATAATATTAGTTTAGCCCCTTCACCTTTAGAAATTCCTTTAACAAAATATGTTCATTTATGCCCCACTTGTTGAGTTCCTGTCATGTACAACGTAGTTCCCAATCCCAAGGAGCGTAGGCTACTGTGCTGAGTGCAGTGACTATGACAGGAGGAGACTATGGAAACACAGAGGAGGGAGAATCAATCCAATCTGAGGAATAGGGAGAAATCTGAGAAAGTTGCCAGGAGGAGGTAACATTTACATTTAGTCTCAAGTATGAGCAGAGCCACCAGGGAAGGGACATTCTTGGCAGAGGGGTGGGCAGGAGCCAAGGCATGGAGCTGGGAGTCTGCGGGTGTTAGGGTTCCCGTGGCCGGAGCATAAGAACAGGAGAAGTCCGGGCAGGAGCAGGAGCTGGAGCAGGTGAGGCCAAGCACTCCTCAGACCATGGAGGGTTCAGGCTGAGCTCAGTAGTAAAAGGGAACCAATGAAGGGTCCTTGTCAAGAAGGTGACAGTGGGTCTGGCATTGCAGAGGTGGCCTGGGGGGCCTAGAGTCCTGGTGACAGTCTATGACAGTCAGAAATAGTGTTGGCGTGGGGGTGGAGAGAAGGGCAGAGACTGGAGACATTTTGAGGTGGGAGAGATACATAAAGACAAGGGCAGCGGGATCGTTGGGTATAGGGAGTGTCGCATGGCCCCTTGTGGCTGGACTGGGGGCTGCTCTGGTGACTGGGGGAGCAGGAGAAGAGAGAGTAAAGGTGTGTGGAGTGAGACTGTGAGGGCGCTCAGCAAGCGGGCTGTGGAGCTCTGCATGGCTCTAGAGGGAGTGCATCTCAGTCTTAAAGGTGGGAGACCCGGGCATTGGGCAGATTCCTCTGGCACCCATGTGATGCACAGCCTGGAGTGAGGAGATCCAGGGCTGATCGTGGAGCCGAGCCCAGAGATGACTACAGTGGTCCATGTGGGGATGGTGGCACCAGCTGCTGCAGGGCAGTGAGCACTGTGGGAAGGCTGCATACGATGACCCCTCTGGAGGGACTCTGCGAGTAACAACACTGGGCCAGGGGCAGGAGGTTTCTCACTGGGATGGTGTGTGGTATGAGCAACACTGAAAGGAGTGAATTAGGAAGAGGTGGGGTCCAGAGAATAAGTTCAGGTTTGGGGTTGCATTGCAGGCACCTACAGAGGAAATGAATGAGCAGTGGGTGTGTGGGTCTGGAGCTCAGCAAAGAGGTTCGGATCTAAGAGTTCCCAGGAGAAAGGGGATAGAGAATCCTTGCGAATGGATTAGAGTGTTTAGAGAAAACGTACAGCACGAGGAAAGGGCAGGCAGAAGGTGAGGCTGGGAACGTCAGCATGCAAAGGGCTGCAGAGGACCGTTGTAGAAAGAGCAGACCCAGTGAAGGAGGGCTCAGAGAAGCAGCTCAAAGCAACGGCCAAGTCAGAGAGCAGCAGCGATTCTCTGCTGCACTCCCTTGGCCCCCCAGGGTCCCTCTAACGCAGGGGCAGCTCGGTGCTTTGTAGCTGTCTGATCACTTGCTTCTCCAGCAGCCTCTGGACTCTTGAGACTCAGTGGCCCAGTCCTGTATCACAGTTGGCTGACAACGCAGCACAGGGCTGGGCACAAGGTGGGAACACAATGAACGTTCGCCTTATAAGTGAGTAAGAGCTCAGTGCTGCCCAGTGCTGCAGAAAGTCTGGCAAAATGAAGAAACAGAGGTAACATCAGCCATTTCATTGTGCTGGTGGTGGGGTGGGTGGACCCTTGGGCTGGAAGGAAGGAGCCAGCCAGCGCTGTCGAGAACAGGATGCTCACTGTTCCTGTCTGACACAGCGGAACTGGACAGCCAGGAGAGAAAAGCAACACACACACTGTGATCAGTAAGTAAAACAGAGGAACAGCCTCATGAGTCATGACAAGATTGAAGTTAGTACATCGCTCTGAGTAAAAAACTCACTTATATCCTTCCCTTCATGCCGCCACACCTGCTGCATCTCAGCTTGGAAACGTCTTTATTTGGGTTCCTTGACAGAACCCGTGGTCATGTCTGTCTGTACCTGTGGCAATATTCATAATTTGTGCTGTATGTTGACTTGCAATGATGGAGGTGGTAGCATTCAGTGGGGAAGAGATGAAATCTTAAAGGAATAGGAATCTGGTATTCTGGGTCCCTTCTGGGTATTTGAATCTCTGATTTCTAACATTTACCACCACTGGCCGAGCAGACAAAGGGTCAGGCCTCTCCCCTGCTCCAAACCAGCACAGAGGGGCCACTGCTGGGGGCATGTCACAGCCCCCACTGAGGAGGGTGGCTAGCTCTGCAGGTTACACTGAGTTGCACACCAGAATAGGGTATAAGGGCAGAAGAGTCTGAGCAGCAGTGGAGAATACGGTAGTGATGGCAGAGATGACTCTTTTAAAGTAAGTGGTGGCCCTGGAAGAAATGATTCTAGCAACACCAGCCCTTCGAGTGTAAGCCCCACTCTCTCCTCTTGACTTGTTCTATCTTAGCAGACAGGAACCCAGTGACAAGCCCTGACTCCCTCTCGGGCTCTAGTGAACCCTAGATACACGATTTCTTCTTCTTTCTTTCTTTCTTTCTTTTTTTTTTTTTTTTTTTGCGATTTCTTCAGTGAACTTCTTTCCCTGCCAAATGACTTTTCCTCCTCTTTCCATTAAATGTCTGGGTTCTGTCCATGTCATACAGTAACGCAAATGTGTATGCATGTACATACACCAGTTAATCCCCAGCAGACCCTCAGAGATGGCCCTGGCCCTTGTCTTAGACTAGCACTGCCCCGCTGAAGAAATGCTGTGGGAGAACATTATCCTGCACATGCTTCTAGCTGAACTGTCGTTCCTCAGAAGTGGGACAACGCAGACCCTCTCCCAGGGAATGGAAGCTCCAGATTGGAAAGAGCAACCTGGTAAACCAGCCTTGACCTCCCAACTGGCCTTGACCTCCCAGGCCTGGGGGAGAACCAGCTGGGTGGACTAGAGAAGATGGCCTAGGCCCAGATGTCTAAGAAGCTTTGGAAGCGAGATTTGGGTGGCTCCTACCCCTGGCCTGGTCGCCATGGTAATGGGGAGGAACAAGGCTGAGGTGGGAGGGAAGAGGCTGAGGCTCTTTACCTTTGATTCCAGCTTTCCTTTTATGTATGAGCGGCCAACAGAGTGAGAAAGTGCCCTCTTTAATGTACAATCCACCCGGAAAGATCAATGGCAGCTTAACACACATTTCTGTCTAATACTCACGTTGGCAGGTCTTTGTAATAAAAACGCTGGTTTTAATGAAGGGCATTAAAATGGGGAGATTCGTGGCCAGCCTGTGCGCTTTTATCACAGTACCTCCCCTCGAGCTGTCAGAGCACAAGCCACTCTGTGGGAGGGAGGCAGGGGGGTATCATTTTAGGAATCACATGAGTACAAATTCTACAGTTCTGAAAAGATCCATCTTACTGGTGCATATTTCAATTTAATTCCCTCTATTGCCATAATATGATGTGTCTTTGGGAGAAAGCTGAGCTATGAGCCAGGTAAGTGGGGAGAGAGGAGAAGAGTCCAGTTAGGGGCTGAACTGGGTCCCCCAGAAGTCGTATATTGAAGTCCTAACCCCCAGCACCTCAGAATGTGACCACATTCAGATAAGCTCTTCAACGATGTGATTACATTGAAATGAGCCTGTTATGTTGAGCCCTAATCCAATTTGTCTGGTGTCCTTACAAGGAGATCAGGACCCACAGAGAGATGCCCGGTGCAAGCATTGAGAACACAGAGAAAAGACCATGAGAAGAGGCAGCAGCCAGAAGGTGGCCACCTGCTGGCCAGGGAGAAACAACTCAGGAAACCTGTCCTGCTGGCACCTGGACCTTGGGCATCCAGCCTCCAGGGCGTAGGGAATTAGGATTCTCTTGTTTAAGCCTTCCGCCTGTGGTAGTTTGTTATGATGCCCCTAGTAAATTCATATGAGACCCAAAGCTTGAGTTTGGAGCAGTGGGCTTTGGAACAAAGTGATCCAATGGCCCTGAGCAGGGGTGGGCAACCCCTGGCACGTGTGCCAAACATGGCACGTCAGTAACTTTTGCTGGCACGCGAAACCCTCTCTTATAATCTTCCATTTACAATTTTTTTCTTAATATCGACTTTTTTATTTTTCAGATAAATTCAGTGTAGGTGCATCTTAGATAAATAAATAATTTTACATAACAAGTTATCTTAAAGACCATAGACATGGATTGACGAGAGAGGGGAAGAGCAATTGCTATGCCTCTGCCTTAACTCTCCCTGCCTTCCTAGATCCAACCAGTGTTTTGGTTTCATCCACTTATGCTTGTGAATCTTTGTTCTCAGTGATGAATTTTGTTAAGTCTCGTAATAGGAGTAGCCTGACGGATGAAAGTAGTAGCTCGTGCATATTTCTGAAGGTCACGAAATATAAACCTGATGTAAAATCTCTGTCATCAGTGATGCAGCAGCAAAAGTCCCACTGATAATATCAAACGGAGTCATAAAGTCTTCTGTCAGACTATCAGTGTACACGTATACATTAAAAAATAAATGTATTTTTCGCCGAAACCGGTTTGGCTCAGTGGATAGAGCGTCGGCCTGCGGACTGAGGGGTCCCAGGTTCGATTCCGGTCAAGGGCATGTACCTGGGTTGCGGGCACGGCCCCAGTGGGGGATGTGCAGGAGGCAGCTGATCGATGTTTCTCTCTCATCGATGTTTCTAACTCTCTATCTCTTTCCCTTCCTCTCTGTGGAAAATCAATAAAATATATTTAAAACAAAAACAAAAAAAAAACAAAAAAAAAAAAAAAAAAATAAATGTATTTTTTATCATCATATACTGTATTTTTGTCGCTCAAATGAATTTTACTATTTCTTCAAGGTTCTTCACATACGTATACCTTAAGAGATATCAAGTAGGCATAACATGTCCTCAAAAAATTAGGGTTGGCACGCAGAAGAATTTTGAGTCAGAGATTTTGCTGGTTTGGGCACGCACTCACAAAAAGGTTGCCCATCCCTGCCCTAGAGGGCATCCCATAGCCATGTATTTCCTGGAGTGGGGTCCAGGGGAACATCTGAGTGTTGGCAGCAGTGGCCATCTCTGTCTTTGAATGCCTGAAATGCTGCCACTGGTTAGAAAGAGCACACGGCATGAGGGGACTGTGCTTACAACAGCAGGTGAAGAGTTTTCATGGACAGGTAGGTAGACAGGCGCTCAGTCCATGTTGGCTGAATGCTGGGAACACACTGAGCGGTGTAGCACAGCAGTTAGAGCCCAGAGCCCGCACCACCACGCACTGGCTGCATGACCTCTCCAAGCTTCAGTTCTCCATCTGTGAAGTGGGGAGTCACACTAGGTCCTACTGCATGGGCTGCTATGATGACTAAACCAGTTACTATTTCTTATGTGCTTAGAGCAATGCCGGGCACATGGAGAGTCTGCTGTGCTTGTTGAGTGAGTGATGGCTCAGCTCAAGGTGAAGAAGTCTCCTGCAATAACAGAGCAGGATGCCCCAGGGGCAGCAAGCTCTTACCATCCCAGTCACCCAATCCTATCTATGCCTCCATGTCCCCAGCTCCTCCCTCCTCTGTTTCCTGGCGCTACTTTCCTCTTGGTTCTCACTGACTCTCATCTAGACTCCCCCCAACATCTTCTATGTTCCAGGGCATCGTCCTTGCATCTTCTCCCCTGACTTCGCTTCCCCCATTCTGCCAAAGGAAAAATTTTAAACTCGAGGCACATTTCTGCATATTATCTCCATTTCCTAAGGGTGTGGGAAGGAGGTGTTCGGGTGTCAGTGAGTTGGTTAAGGAGTTGCATGAAACGACATGCTAAGTGTTGTGGATACGCTAGCTTTGCGAGGTTGAAAGGAATAAAATCAAGCTGTTTGGCACACACACAAAAAAAGAGTATTTTATAATCTGATCCTTAGATACTTCTCTGGCTTTATTTCGTGTTCCTCACAGTTTATGCTACACAAATACAGAATGTTCTATGAATATGTGGCTCTGGGTAGATGCCTCTGTGCCTTTGCACATGCTCATCCGTGTGGGTGTACTCTGTGCCCAGGAATAATCTTTTCCTTCTCTTTTTTAATCTGGTGAATTTATGCTCATCTCCTAAAGTCCAGATGTTCTCCCTTGGAAAGTCTCCCTGAGTATGTCCCAGTAGAACCCAGAGCTCCCAAATCATCCAGCTCTTACCCTGGTTGCGGGAGGAAAGCTTGTTCCCGTCCCGCTCTCTTGTTTACTAGCAATCAATACATACATGCAGAAGAATCCAATCAAATACATACAAGAAGAAGAGTCCAAGGTATAATTAGGAATTTGAAACTATCTAAGGACTACAACTGGTTGCCCCTCCAAACTTCAACAGCCCTGTAATAAAAGTGTGTGTGTGTGTGTGTGTGTGTGTGTGTGTGTGTGTGTATATATATATATTTTATTGCTTAAAGTATTACAAAGGGTATTACATATGTGTCCATTCCCCCCCCCCTAGACAGAAAAGTATATTTTAAGGAGCAAGCTAGCTCTGCAGCCAGAGAGGGACATTAAGGTCAACGGAGTAAAGACTGGTGCTAGGAAGTGAGACCTGGATAAGACCACATACAGCCCAAGTGGGAGAATCAGAGCAATGTCATGTTGCTTGTCAGCCCAAGGGCCATACATTCATCAATACACCTCTGCTTGGAGCCTGCTGTCTTGTTCTCACTCCATTCTGCCTTTGGTTCAAGGACAACAGGTGAGAGTCCTGGGTGATCATATAACTATCTCCCAGAGTCAGCAGGCGAGTGTGTGCCATGATTGAGGCACTGGAAGATCTCAGGAAAATCACAATGTCTCTGAGCATCAGTTTACACATCCAAAAAATGGTCTGATTTCTAAGACTGCCCAGAGGACTAAGTAGCCAGTAAATGGCAAAGGTGCTTCTCTAACTCAGATCACTGAACAGATGAGGTTTTGCTTCAGGGGTTAAATGCTCTGCCTGTGGCTTCAGCCCTCTTCATGCCACTTCCCCACTTTGACTCCTCTGAACGCAGTCCCCAGTGTCCTCATGCTGTTGGTTAGTGACCTCCGGGGGCCTGCCTCCAAATCATGCCCTCCTTGGAGGCCTCTGAAACAATCCACATCCCACACTCCCTCCCAGCTTCCCAAAGCACACTCCCCATCCAAAATTACTAGTCTATACTCAAAAGTCCCTTCCCAATGTGCTGGAAAGTAGATTAATTCACCTGCTAACTGACTTTTGAAAAAGCATTAGCAGGTAATGGGGCTTTGTGCATGCCCCCTCCTCTGAAAGTAACAGAGACATATTATCTGACATACGACTCGAACCCTAAATGGTGACCTTCTTCATGGAAGCTCAGGATGGGGGTTGGGGGACCAATCAGGACTGTAGGGACCCATGACAGCACCCAGCAGGCATCTGGGACCCAGGCCTATGACTCCCTGGCAGGGCCCTATAACAGGGCTCTTTCCCCTAACTACATTTTAAGGAGAGCATAATGGAAAGGCAGGACTGCACCGGAGGAAACACCAAAAGAATGGCTCTTAAATGCCTCTCTATTTTGGTAATGCACTAGCAAAATATAAGTGAAAAAAGTCTGCAAGGAGAGATGAGATAGTAATAACCATGGATCAGTTTTAGTTCCTAGGAAGAAAAGCACCATATAGACTTGAGGTGTTATTATTATGCATATACTCTATATACATAGACACTGTGTATTTATTCACAGCAAAGCTCACATATGTCATTCCCACTAATAACATTTTCTCTTCTAGCTCCGGTGTGAAAGGAGATATGCTGTTTTCACATGTTCCACACATTCTCTGAGGAACCTGCTTAGAATATTTTTGCGGATGAGGTTTTCTGGGTTGTAACTGTTATTTCTTTGCAGAGCCTGCTTCCTGTAACCCACCTGGAGGGCTGTGCTTTTACCTCTCATTGCAATGGCATCTACATGTGGCTCTCTGTGTCAACTGCTTATCTCAGGTGTTAGCCAATTTCTTGTCGGTATTGTTTATACAACGCTGGACATACACAGCACTCGGCTGGTTAACAGGGATGTGGCTCCCTGCCTGTGGAGAGCACCAGCGAATGCAAATAAGATGAGCCTGCACTCCAGAAACCATACAAATACCAGACCCAGAAAGATGCTGCTGGCTTGGGCATCGGGGAAGACCAGTCAGCACATAGAGGATCTGAGGAAAGAGAAGAAAGTGTTTGGAGGAAAATTAGGTTGACGCCTGTCAGTTCTTATGCAAACACAGGGTTGGAAGGACCCCTTAGAAGTTATCTGTTCCCTCCATCTGCCCGGTGCTCCTCTTCCTCCTCCCACAATGTCCCCCAGCCTTGATCGTTTTCAATGGGAAGATGCGGCATTCAAATGCCATCTTTGCAGAGCTCCTGTTTCATCTCCAGCAGCTTCCTCAGCCACCCAGTGTGCTTCTGGGGGGCTGGCTGCCTAAGCTGTCACTTGCTGGATGCTCAAAGAATGCAAATTCACTTGCATATTAGTGATCGCAGGCATAATAGAGAAATTAAGTGTGCTGCCAACGGAGGGCACCTATTCCAGTCTCACGTTAAAAATAAACCATTCAGGGTTATGTGCAATTGCTCTCTTCAATTTTTTACTTCGCTGGCAATTCTCTTCCGAGTGGATAATTGGAAAGTCCCCATTTAATTTATACACAGCCCTGCACAGATGCGGGTGAGAAGACTTGCACCACCTTTTAATACGTGTGCATACATTGTCCACATGGAGGGATGCTAGTCTGAGTGGAAGGGAAGAGGAAGAAGGGGCACAGAGCAGAACCAGCAAGGTCCCTCGGTGGTACAAGGCTATGTGGCTGCTTCCCTGTGGTAGGCCCTGCTCTTGTTTCTCCAGAACTTGGGATCGAGCTGTCAGCATGCTCTCGTTAAATTCCACGTATGAACATTAGCCATCGGGCCACTGGGGTGCACCCTGTACAAATGCAGACATTAAAAGGAAGCAGGACTTCATATTCTGATTGCCGGCTAGTCAATCTTGGGACACATGGGTTGTATTAGCCTGTGTCCTTGGAGCATTTATTTTGTGCCAAGTCCTTTATGTACATTATTTCATTAGCTTGACACTATTATCTCCATTTGACAGGTGACAATATTAAGGTTTAGAAGAGTTAGAACACTTGTTCAAGGTTACACACACACAAAATAAGATTGTACACAAAGTAGAGCTGAGACTCAAGCTCTAGACCAGTGGTTCTCAACCTTGGCCGCACATTAGAATCACCTGGGAATCTTTTTAAAATCCTGATTTCTGGGCCTCATCCTCCAGAAATTCTGTTTCTTTGTTACTAATGTGGCCTCACCCCATAACAAAGAAACAGAATTTCTGGATGAGGCCCAGAAATCAGGATTTTAAAAAGATTCCCAGGTGATTCTAATGTGCAGCCAAGGTTGAGAACCACTGCTCTAGACCAGTGGTTGGCAAACTCATTAGTTAACAGAGCCAAATATCAACAGTACAACGATTGAAATTTCTTTTGAGAGCCAAATTTTTTAAACTTAAACTATATAGGTAGGTACACTGTTATTAAGTTAATTAGGGTACTCCTAAGGCTTAGGAAGAGCCATATTCAAGGGGCCAAAGAGCCGAATGTGGCTCGCGAGCCGCAATTTGCCGACCATGGCTCTAGAGCAGCCGTGGGCAAACTACGGCCTGCCGGATCCGGCCCGTTTGAAATGAATAAAACTAAAAAAAAAAAAAAAGACCGTACCCTTTTATGTAATGATGTTTACTTTGAATTTATATTAGTTCACACAAACACTCCATCCATGCTTTTGTTCCGGCCCTCCGGTCCAGTTTAAGAACCCATTGTGGCCCTCTAGTCAAAAAGTTTGCCCACCCCTGCTCTAGAGTCTAGACAGTTTATTCTCAACCTCTGGCAAGATTTCACCCCACGTTGACACCCTGATTTCCCGAGTGGTTGCCAACTGCCCCTCTTGCTGGAGAAAGAACGTTCTCTCTGCTGATGGTATAGCTCTTCAGTTTCCTTGAGGAATTTGGGGTGACTATTTTTCTAGCACTGGGTTGCACTACATTTAGAAGCGTCTCCCAGGGACACCCCCTGAAAAGGTGCCCCCAAGTCAGTATCTGAGGTGGAGCCATCTTGTTTCAACCTCTTCTATGTTAGTCCATTGGACTCCTCACACGGGGACCCTCAAAGTGGCTACACTGTATCTTCTTCTTCCTAAGAATTGTAATCCTGGTGACCTGGTGCCTCAAACTCAGCTCTCCACGGGCCTGTCAGCTCCACTCACACACGAGTCTCCTGGCTCAACTTGGCAGCCCCACATACCCTTCTCAATGCCAAGCTAAAATAGCAGTACAGCGTGGGTATGCACTGATGACCGACTCCCTGAGCTCTGGGCCTGGACTGAGAGGTGTGGTTCTAAGGAGCTCAGAGCTTCCCTCTGAGATGCTCTGTGGCTTCTTGGCTCCTTTGAAAAACCCGCCCAGCTGCTACAGGGAGCTGCATTTTCCAGTGGCCTCTGCGCCAAGCTAATGAGAAATGCTAATTTTGGAAGACATATAACCATTGACAAATCTACTTCAAATCTCCAGGAACAGGATCCAAGTGAGATTCTCGATAAATACAAAGGCATTTTAGACCCTCAGGAAGTAGCTCCTGTCTTCATGCTCCTCAAGAGGATCAAGGACAGATGGTGACACTAGCCGAGCAGGGGCAGGAGCAGAGGGAGGGGAGGCCAGGATAGCCACAGGGCTGGTCTGCACACAGGTGTGAAATTCTGGTGGAGTCACCCTGAAGGCCTTCCCTCAGCCTCCTCAGAGCAGCCCCAGGTTGACAGTGACCACAGGACCCCTCCTGGGCTCCATTCTCCAGGAGCTTGGGCGTGCCCCAAGGCTGTGCTCATTCGAGATCTGCCTGACACCGAGAAAGTAAGAAAGTGGCACTGGGGCACTGGCCGCTGGCCCAGAGGAGGTGACGAGCAGGGGAGATGCTGGACTTGTCACACTGTGAGCAGGAGGTGATCCCCGCAGCTCCACAGCCTCCTTCTCCTCCCCTCTGGTCTCACGACTCGTACTGACTCAGTGCTTACACCATGCTTGGCACTGTGCTGCGTACTTTACACAACATTATATAACTTAATTCCCACAGTGCTATATGAGGAATATGGAGGGAGGTGGAGAATCAAAGGCTAGTATATAAGAGGCCAAATCTGAACTCAGAGCACATCCTCCAAAGCCGTGAGTTCTACGGCCTTTTCTCTAATCTTTCTGTTTTCTCCGGGTGCCTAATGTCCTCAAATCTCTTTTCTAGCCCTTACAGTCTCATTGCACTACCCTTTCTAGGGGCATGTCGTGGGCCACTTCTAATCCTTTTGTTAATCCACACTTATGTGGCTCTCTATTTATTCACCCTAAGGCTGCTTTCTGATAGAATAAACTAATTTCTGCTGAAGTGTTAATGACTACCAAGAAGTAAGATGTTGTCTTGAACCGAAAACTCTCTACATTGTCACAGTGGACTACTTTGCCTTAAGGATAAAGAAATTTGTAAATCTCAGGTTTTATGTCCAGACAGAGAGAGAGAAATTTTGAGGTTAGAGAAAGGGCAGTGAGGCTTTCATCTGTGTTCCCTTTGAATCACATTATCTTCCTAGCTTGACATATAGAAAATGCCCAATAAATGTTTAATGAAAAATGACTGGATGAGTGAACAAACAAACCCATGAATATGAAAATATCTAGACAAGATTTAAGTACATGGTAATACTCTGTCTGGACAGTAGAGGCCACTGTTAACATTTTTCAACATCTATGCTGGAGCTAATCAGTGAAGAGAGCCTGGGGCATGGAAATTCTGTTATCCTAAAGGTTGATTCTGGGGATAAGTTTCTGAGATCAATTTCAATGTGCTCCCTTCCTGCACTAAGCCCTTCATGGGGGAGGCTGGTCAGGTACAAACAAGGAGTTGTTCTCGCTGCTGCTTGGAGAGAAGGCAGGACCCCTCTGCAAGTCTAGGATGGCCGATGCTGTTGGGGCATTCACCTGAGGCACAGCCCCCAAAGAATTATCAGAGCCAAAACCTGCCCTATCAGACACTGCCCCTGAGGGCTGCTCTGGGGAAAAGGATGGTGGCTGAGGTTGACCTCTACTTTTGGTGTTTTTATTTTATCTGAGCACTACCAGAAGGCAGTATTCCAGATATTGCCACAGTTCCACCGTTTACTCTGGTGACCCAGATAGGAATCTGGGAATCGAGATGGACCCAGCACTTCTCTCTAGGAACAAGCATGCTCTCTGGCCCACAAAGCACTGTCCCAGTGTGTCCTGTTGGGGGTGAGGGTGCTATCTGTTGTGGTTGGCATTCCTCTGTAACAGAACTACCTGCATAGTGTCTAGGGGCCGGCACCTCCTCTGTGAGGCCCCCTGATACACTGTGACTCCCCAGCTACCCTCTGCCCCGGGTGTCACATTACATTGCCGACAGGAAGTGGTCAGTGTGTCATTTTCTGGATATGTCACTAGCAATTCTTCAAGGCAGAGACAGTTTTCCTTTTCTCTCATTTTTAGATGAAATGAGTGAGTGAAGTCCACTAGGCTGCACTGGGATTATTCAATCAGCTACAAGTGACCAAACTAACTGGACCTACTGTTTAAATGTTGTGTTACTTATGTCACATGGATTCAGGAAACCAGAGGAAGTGGCAACAGCTCTTCCCTGGCTGCCTCTGTGGCCCTTGCTGAGGAAGGAATAAAACTTTTCTTGCTGAACATAATGAACCAGAGTTAATTTCATCCATGTTTGTTTTCGGTTCTTCACGCAGAACAGGAGACCCTTAATGACCATCCAACTCATGTCTTATTAAATTTAAAAAGATAGAATGAATTGCATGAACCATAAGCTGATATGCTACCATAGGCTAATGAGGAAAATGCTGATTAAAGTTTACTCAGCAAAGAACAGTAGAACTCTGTACCTGAAGGCATAACAAAATAAATCTACACCAGGAGGACACACAAAGAAGTTGAGTATCTAGTCTGGTACTTTTTACTTTTTCGTTGAACATATGAATGAATGAACTGGCTTGGAACAGTGCTACAGATGAAAAGTAAGATGATTGATTATAGGAGCCAAACTCACCAAAACTTCTCTAAGGTTGAACTTCCCGGCTGTTGCAAGAAGCAGCCAGCAAATGAGAGATCTATAAACCCCGGTAACACGCACTGCATCGCTGTAACTGGTGCTGGGCGATGCATTAGGCATTGAGAATAAGTACTTTATAGAACAAAGAAGTTTTCAGATGATGTCAGAATTTTTTTATGGGTGGGGAAAGAAGGGAGGAAAATGAAATTAAATTTAAGAGGATCGCCACTGAGGATTAAATGCTGGTTGGAAGAAAGCGCTAGAAGCCAGATGTGATTTAGGAATGCAGTGAGGGGCAATGAAGGGGAATAGATTCAATACAACCCTGCCCAGTTTCTCTGCTGGACTGGGAAATTGATTTAGGGGGAGTGGGTCAGAGGGTCCTTGGTGGCAACTTGGGCAGCTTCAAATGTTTGCCAGGCATCTCTCTCTGAGAAAGTCACTTGAGTCAGGGCCCTGATTATTGATCCCCAGCCACCACAGAAGTTCTAGCATGGGCCAGTGCACATGTCACTCAAGAAAATGCAAGAAGATGAAACTCCCAGAATCCCTTGGCACCACAAAAAGTTGGCAGGTTACATGAGGGATGGGGAATGAAAAGGGAACATGTTTGCCAGTCCCCCAAAGGGTTGATAGGGGTCATGGGGGTGTGGGAAGGAAAGCTGCCTGCACTTGAGAAAAGGCCAAAAAAGATGAAAAAATTGGGGTAAAGGAACAGGAATCTGGAGAAAAGGGGATTTCAGGATTAATAGGACCATGGTGTCCTATCTGGAGACCTGTGATCTCACTCCCTGTAGGCTCATCACCCTGGAACACCCGAATGCACAGAAACTCAAGGGACACTTATTAATTACCTGATTTTTGTGAACATTCATAAGAAACTGCTGATTGTGGCTGAGTGCCCTTTGTGCTTACCATGTTTAATTTTTAATAAAATTCACCATTCAGACTAATATTTTTCTAAGACCTTTCTATCTATTGTCACTTGTGGTTTTCAAAAAGTTAAAATGGTATATCTAATTTTTTTCTATTGTCAACCAAAAGAACTATACATTTTCAATCCACAGTATGTGGACTTCTCACAAACATAATGAATTCAAATATTATTTCCTATTCTTTTCACAGAATCCTTAGAGCATTTCATCTCCTGACTTCTTTACCAACTTTCTAGTGAGGGAGATGAAACTATGGTTATTTAATCCTTTCACAGATGAGGAAACAGAATCCAGAGCAGTGAAGTAATTGCCTCAATATCTCAGAAGTTAGCGCATGCCTCTCAACCTCCTGAGTTTAAATAGTGCACTTTCTACCATAGCACAAGCACCAGTGTAACTCTGGCCCATATTTTTAAGCTATAAACTTTTTGATAGTTAGTTCTTTTAATTATTTAAAAGTTGCACAAAGGAAGGTCACTCATTATGGGCCATTGATAACAATCAGAGAAGGGCCCAAACTCAGGCCTCCTAGTGACCATTTCCAGAACAAATTTGTTTCGCTGGTCAATGAACAAATTTCATCAAATCTGGGAGTGGGGAGGAACATTTATTTCTTGGTTTATCTCTTGGGAGAAAGCCCAAGTTTGTTTGGTCTGCCACTTTGGAATACTGCACGGACTGCCATCAGTTACAGGAGTCATCTGCCATCAAACTACATGTCTCCCTTGTTGAAACAGCTCTGCAGATGGATAGGCAGATGTGCATACAGCTGTGCACATCTGGCATGCAGGTGTGATTCATGATAGGCCAACTGTTCACAGAATGATTTATTTTGGGGACAAAGACAAGAAATAGCCTAAGGCTCTCAGTGAAGTGGTCCATGAGCTGGGGCACTGATTGTTTCCAACAATGAGTTTCTGAGATGGACACTTCGGGACAGATGATGAAATGCACAGGCTCAAACAATGAGGGGTCAATGCATTTCCATCCTCCAAGGCAGGCGTGTGCCAAAGCCTGAGCTGGCTTCTGGGACTTGAGATAGTGGGGAGGGTTAGCACTCCAATCCAGACTGCTCCATGTGGGTATAGGGGGTGTGAGGAATGCGGGTGATGGATAGAACAAGAGAGGTGCAGGGCTGACTTTTATAGCCAAGTGGTTGGTACATGGGGTTCATTGACAACTCTCTCTATTTTTATGAATTAAAAAAATTCCTGTTATAAAAAGTTAAAAATAAAATCTGTTCTTACATATGGGCTCCCAGAAGTACAATGAATATTATTAAACCTGTTATTGATTCTGGGTAGTGGATGGCTGTCAAGGCAGGAATAGACCCGACAGTGGATGGCCACCCAGCAGCTCGAGGGTGGGAGGAGGAAAAGGGAAGGGAAAGAGAATGGACTTGGCACAGTGCCTTTGACACACGATTCTCTGCCATATCCATAAGAAAACAGGTGCCTCTTTCTCACGTGCCATAGCTAAGCCCTCCTCCCCCCAAAACACTTAGCAATCTCTCCAAGGAAGGGACCTTGGGGTTCCTCCCATGCAGCCTAGAGAACTGACCAGAGAAGGAGCTGGGAGAAACAAATGTGCATGAAAGCCACATCCTGACAGAGATCAACCCTAATCTAAGGTGTAAGCCAGGAAAGAGAGCAAGGAAAAGGGAAGAGAACGGTGGCAAAGCAAACACAAAACCAAGGCCGTTTCAGAGACTTCCCTGGGCTGCCGACATGCTCACAGAGCTGGCAGGTGCCCAGAAGAGGTGAGCCTGGTGACTCAGGCCATCAGAAGAGGCCTGGCTCTCTCCGACAGATGACCCCTGGGAGCAGCTGGCTGTGCCCTCGCCCACCAGGCAAAGGCCATCACCGCCTTTTACAGCCTTAATGGGAGAAGTGATGTCAACCTTCCAGCCAGGCCAGCCTCTGCCAGGCCCCCTTCTGGACCCCTCTAAAACCACGAAGACTCTGAAGTAAGCTTGTGAATGAGCCTTTCCATTCCCAGCTCCCAGTCAGTCCCATGGCTCCCCCCCTCCTTTCCTATTCGAGAAGATATGCTTGGGGTTGAAGCCTTAGTGCAGGCGGTCGCACTGAGTCAGGCCACAGGAGCCAGTGCCTGGGCAGGAGGTGGGCGCACTCACTGTCCTCCAGGGAGTCCATATGGCTGTGGGGCCACAAAGAGCCACACCAACCTGAAGGACACGCCCACTCCTCTGAACCCAAATGTGTGTGCTGGAGTCAAAGGCACTCCCAGTGGAGGGGCCCTATAATCTCTTCCCCAAGGCTCGCTCTGCTAACCTCAGTTTTGCATTATCAGCTGCTCTCCCTGCTTCTTCCTCCCTTCTTCCCATTCTGTCTTGTGCCCCTTCCCACATCTGGGTCTGCACTTGCCCTCCCCAATTCCTCCCGGGCCCCTCCTCTCCAGGCTCCTGTGCACAGCTGGGCTCTCTGGGGATGCCGCTGTCTGGACTGTAGTTCTATGGGCACAGGTGGCACTGGCAGATGCAAGTTCTCTCCATTCGTGTGGGTAAACAATAAACATGATATTGAAAGATTCATCACCAGGGCCTCTGCCTGAATGCTAATCTGGGTGGGAGCTGATTCCCCATCCCTGGCGGAGACAGTGCTGCTGTAGCTTCTGTAGTAGAGTGGCCAGGAAAGGTCGGCCTGAGTGGAAAAGCATTGATTTCACATTTGCTTTGTGGGGGAAGACACGTGGAGCTTTCCGGCCACAGAGACTACCTGTCTGCCGGGGAGGATGGTTTATGTAGGGCATCTGCTAGCTGCTGAGCCTGGGCTGACCTGTAGAACAAGCAGGTATCTGATGCTGGACTCCTGGCAGCCTGTTTATCACCTTTGTACTTAGGCGTCCGGCTATGTACTGAATGCTAAAAAGTCCTGTGGCTCTTTAAAACCCTGCTGGTGATCCATTTGCTCTCTGTTGTTAAGGATTGCATGCCATGTATCTGTCCCATCTTTGCCACTGGAACCTAGGAATCCCGATGGAGTCTGGACAGAGCCTCCGTGGTATCAGACAATGCAACATCTAGCTCCTTTCTAAGGATAGATGGAGGGAGGAAGGAGACACGCTGATCTCAGAGTCTAAAACATTTCAGGCATCAGGAGGTTCTTGCCTATAGTGAATCAAACCCCTCACACTTCAGAGGAGCTGAAAACCAGTCAACCATGGTGCCTTAGGAGCAATGTCCTTGACCCCTTCGCTCACATGCTGTTTTCAGCATTCACTTCTGCAAACATAGCACACATTCATTCCTCCCTTTCTCATCCTTGCACACGCTCATTCATTTATTCAATGACCATTTATAAATTGCCTGGTCATGACCCACACTGGGCCGGCCAGTCTCTGCTATCTCTCTTTATAAGGGGACCATTCTCACCAGGGGACTCTACCCTCATTACCTCATCTAACCCTAATTACTACCAAAGACCCTGCCTCCAAAACCATTACATTGGGGGTGAGGGCTTCAACACATGAATTTGGGGGGAAGCAAACATTTATCCATAACATCCCTAGAGGACCCAGGCCCATTACCTGCCTCCTCAGTTGAAGAAAAGCTCTAGATTGATGAAGCAAAGGCAAGCAAGCTCCTAAATGGCCCGAGACTTCCCAACTTATCCAGTTTCTCTCCTCCTCCTCCTCTTCATCATCATCATCTTCCTTTCTTTCCCTTTCCCTCTCTTCCTCTTTCTCACACATGTAAACATATTTAATTTTAAGTAAATAATCATAAAGGCAAACATCCACTCATCATTTTTTATGCAAGTCAAGGTAACCTCCTCACTGAGGTTGTCTGAGCTTCCTTTATATATACCCTCCCCCACTGCATCCCATCAGGAAATGTCTCAGAACCCACAAAACATTACTAAAAGTTTGTTTCTCATCTGCCTCTCCAGCTAGATGAGGAGCTCCTCAAAGGCAAGGATTCTGTTGCACCTCTAGCTTTAACTCTAGTGCCTGCCCTCTGCCTGGTCATACGGAGTAAGTGCTGATTGAATGTTTACTGAGTGAATGAATGAAGGTGTTCTCAGGACACAAAGATATAAAAGATGATCCTGCCCTCCAAAAGCTTGAATGTATTGGGGAACAAAATATTGTTAAGATCACTGATAGCTGACAGAAGTCATATACAGGGACCATGCGATAATCATGGCATCATAGGTGCCATTTATGCTGTTGGGGACACAAGCAGTCACGTTAATCCTCACGTACCCAAACTGTGCCTTTTTTTTTTTTTTTAAACTCATTCAGGAAGAAGAACAGAATTAAGACATCTTGCTTCAGTCCCTGAATGTTACCTTTTGTCATTCTCTGTATCCTGTCACTGTGCCACAGAGAGACACTGGATTATACTTCATGGGGCTGGTCCCTACTGGCTGATGCTGACCACCCACCTTCCCTCAAGGCACTTTGGAACTGACTTCAGAAAGTCTTTGCGTTGTCCACCTATACAGAGAAGTTCGTGTCCTCATATGATCTCCTGTTATTAAAATAGGAAGGCTCACTGCTCTTATTTTTCAAGCACCCGATTTCCAGGGATGCTTGTATCTCCGTGCTATTTTCATACTCCAGCATACACGCCACCAAAGCCTGCAGGAGCCAAATCCATCTCGCTTATTTAAGTACCTTTCAGCAGGTATTCCCCAACTTCTCCTTGTTTCCCCACCCCGCCAATCTGTGTGGATGTGCTCCATATGTCTCTCTAATAACCTGGGTGGGAACGCCGCACACACATGGCTGCTCGTTCTGTGAAATCCGTAAAAACTAAAGAGCGAGCTGGCGCATCCTCTTCGCAGTGACTGGGACTGCCATACGCAGGAGCTTCCCTGGCACCGTCTACCGACGGCTCTCATTTTCTGTCTTGCTGGGATCTGGGAATACTTTAAATATTCGGCTCGAGGTAGCACTTAGCATTTATTAACTTCCAGTTCTGTGCCAGGCACTAGGCAAGCACGTCCATGTTCAAGACTCAGCTAATCTCACCACCTGTGAGCCTCATTTTACAAACAAGAAACTGAGGCTCAGAGTTTAAATGAGCTGGATTTAGGCAAAATGCAAGTTTTAAACCAGCTTTTAAAATTTTATGCACATCTGTATAGGGTTGACTGTGGTCTTGGTGCCACTCTACACATTTCACAAATATTAACACAATTAATCCTTACAGCCACACTTCAAGGTAGGTACTGTCTGAGGTAAGGAAACCGAGGCACAGAGGAGTTATGTAACTTGTGCAGTTACTCAGCTGGTGGGTGGTAGAGCCACAGCCCTGTGCCGCCTGTCAGAGCCCCGGGACTTCCAGTCGTGCTCACCCAGGACAAAGGTTTTAGGGGGGCGATGCCAACAGAACAAAGCCCATTAGAAGGCCCTCCGTCCCGCCCTTCTCTAAACTTCTTCATTGTGACCCTAATTGTATAGCTGTCTAGGCATTCTTCTCTTCTTTCTTGGTTCCTTTGAAGAGTCCTTTGGGGGAAAATAGTACTTTAAATCTAATGTACAGTACACACACTTCGCAGCCAGCACCCCCTTCTTGCCTCCACTTGGCCTCAGTTTCAGGCCCATGGGAGCAGAAGGCACTGACTCCTATGACTCATGTGCTGCTCCGATACCCCCTCACCCTCTCTTTCAGTGCCAGTGTCAGCAAATATCATTAATTTGAAAGGCAAGGGACCAGGAAGAATGGATTTTGCATTAACTAGTTCAGACAATCTGATATTTTTACTGGAGCATGACGAGGTATCCAGTTAGCGGGGGAACAACAATCGCTTCCTTTGGATAAGCCAATATCTGCTTAACAAGGTTTGGCTGTAAAGGGTGATCACACAGACATCTGTGTATCTCAGAGGCTCCCAGCCTGGATCCTGATGCCTGAGGCAGCTGCTGGCGGGGGTCCTGTGGGAGAAACAGGATTCTGCTTGTGTAGGAATCCACGCTCCTGCACTCCTGTGGCTCACGCATGTTCTCCGACCTAGCCCCTCAACAGTACCATAAACTGGTCCCCAGGAATCCGGGAATCCTCGGGGCTTGTTAGGTGATAATCACTAGTATTTAAACCAGACAGGTCCTACAAAATGCCTGTGGCAGAGATGGCTGACCACCCACCGAAACTGGAGCCACCCCATCCATGCTATGCAACTGAGGAGTGGCTGCCTCACTGGGGCTACGTTTTCCATTCCCCTTGTGTCTGAGGCAAGTTCTCACTGGTGGAATATGAGCCTGAGTGATGTGTGTCACTTCCTGGCCCAGGACGGGGTGGGGGTGTGTCTTCCCTCCTCTCGTCTCCATCTGCCACCTGGGTGCAGAGGACTACAAGGACCAGGGGTGGGGGAGCCACAGATGGGGGAGCTGGAGACCCTTAGTCACTAAGAGGAAAAAAAACTGTGGGGTTGATGAGGACACCCCCCACTGGACAGCTACTAGAGTGTGAGATAGGCTTCTTTTGGGGCGGGGGTGTCTACTTGTTTCAGCACCTCACGTCATCCTAACTCTTCAATCCTTCCATTCTTGTGTTTTTTCTCTAGGCAGGGAAGCTCCATGCCCTTGCCTGACTCTAAGCAGAGACAGGAAGTGGTGTCAGAGGGTGAGTACAGGTGCTGACGAGCTGGCAGAGCGCGGGGAGGAGACAAGAGAAAAGCCACCTTAGTCTGTGTGGGCACTGCAGTGGTCTGCCTACCTGGTGTGGCCAACTGCCATGCTGCACAGAGGACTATAGTACCATCATCTATCAAAACAGATGCTTAAGAGCATGGTCATAGGTCACATCTGATGATAGCATTAAACTCTGATCAAACTTCTGCTGCTCATATCGAGCCACACTTTGTGTAACAAGGTCATTTGATCATAATTAAAAAGAAAAACAACAACAGAGGAAATGTAAACCAGAAGCAAAACCTACAAAAGCCACCACCAGGCCCTGCACCTCAGATCTGGCTCCTTTGAGGGTGAAGCTGTAGAGGATCCCTCCAGTCACATGTTTAGTTTCTGGGTTTGTTTGTGTTGGTTGTTGGTTTTTCCCTTCCAAATATATATAGAAGAGGCAGAAAAATATTTCCTTAGAGTAGAACTTAGGAATGGCACTATCCTCCCCTCCAATTAAAAATAACAAGGGAAAGGCTGCGTCATGACTAATAATAATTATGGGAACAGTAACTGACATTTTTGAGTATTTAATATGGGCCTGGCATAACTCCAAGCACTACAGTTGTCAAGAGGTAGAGCCAGGCTCTCCCCGCCGGGAGCAGAGCTGAGGGGTAATGCTGACCTAACTTCTCCCTGATCCTTGGCCTGACGTCTTTGTTTCCCCTGGACCCTCAGCTGAAGTTCAGACTTGGAATGATTTTTATTGGCTGCCCGTGTTCTTCTGCCTTCACACCCTCTTTTCTGGGAGCCTCCGGACTCTGTACCCAGTGCCACAGTCCTAGCAGGCACAACAGTCTTCATTCACAACCCTGTGCCCATGTTCTCAGGGTCTTTCTCTTTGTTAGGGGGAAGTGAGCTAACCAAATAAATTACCCCCATCATTAGTTAATCAAGGGTTCCCCCTTACAGCCGTCAGATGCCCTCAGTGTCCTGGTCAATGTGCTCTCCAAATCCTTTTGGAGTGGGGTCATATAGATGCGGGCTTGGGTTGAAGGAAGAATCTACATTTATTGTGGTGTCTCTTAGAAGAAAGTATACCTGTCATCTCAGCCTGTCCATCTCTTACTTCCCCACCTCCCCTACTCCCAGTTAACTGGCTACATAGCTACTATGATCATATTTTTAGAACTAAGTTTGAGCTGGTTTGACAAACACAAATTATAGTGCCATGCGACAGAGTAGATGGAAGTAAAAGCACCCCAGAAAAGGCATATCTATGGTTACGGTCCAACAGCCTCTTCTACCCCCTGAAGAGAGTTTTAACTGCACAGATGACTTGCGCGTATCCCTCCCGCCCCCCACAGGGTGAGGATGGGGGTTCCATGAGAGCCTCAACCTTACTGAGACTCGAACCAAAATGGGAACAGGAGCAAAGTCAGAGCCACAGCCCCGGTGGAGCTCAAAGGCTGCCTTCTCCTTGTCTGGGAGGCATGAGCACGGCAGTACTTCCTGTAGCATTTCAGGGATAAGTTAGCTTCTGTGACACACCGGTCATCTGGGTTTCTGGATATTGAATGTGGAGCCCAGGGAGTGGCAGGTGGGCTCTACGTCTGCTACAGGAAAAGCTAAAGTGTGGAACTTGGGTCTCACAAGTCGCATTCCCCTCAGTTTCTCCTTGTCTTGTATGGATGTGGCATTTCTGAGTGGATGTGGGCTTGGGAGGGCTCCGAAGCCTGGTGCTCTAACCTAGCTGGAGACTCTGTACCCAGGGCCCTGTCTGTGATGGGCCCAGGCGAATAGAGGTTGTGTGTTGACAACAAAGGATGCTGGGAAGAGGTGTTGCTGGCAGGGAAGGGTGAGGCTGTGTTGTTTCTAGGCGACCTTGGGGACAAGCATGCATCTGACTTCTGTGCTTCTCAGCCAGAGTCAGCCAGAGCTTCGTTTTAGAAGCAGAACCAGATGCTGCCTCTGAGATCAGCTCCAGGGCTGAAAATAAATTAGAAAAGGAGGGCCCCATGCAGGGAGGCAGCAGGGCAAGGAATGCAGTACGCCCTAGAAAAGCCGGATTGAGACCATGGCCCAGACCCTGGTCAAAGGGGCTGGATGGGCAGGGCTGGAGCAGAAGGCTGGCGAAGCCTTTGCCTGACTTTTCCCTTCTAGCAACAGTGCTTCCACCTAAATGAGGTCTTGGCAAAGATACAGTCACCCAGTGCTGAAGGGTGAGGAAGAAAAGCAGTGCTGGGCAGAATGGCAACAGGCTTGTGTTCCAGTGTTAGGCAGAGTTCCAAGAGTGCCTCCAACATTCCTGTCCTGGCGCAGCGAAGTTTGGGAACTACTGGTATAGTGAATCCTGGGGGTGCTCTGTTCTGATCCCCTCTTTGGGCAGACACATCAAAGCCCTTTGCTGGGAATATTGGCAGCTGAAGGCTCACAGCTGTATCGCTCACTGAGCATTGCCCTGGGACACAGGGACACTCCCCATCCAAGGTTCCTTTTCCCAGGCTGTTGCAGGGATACCAAGGCCTGGCCCTTTGCCTCAATTTGGGACAACTCTGATGGCTCTTCTCAGCTCTAGAGCTGCTGCAGGGTGGACTGAGGCCTCAGTCAGTTAAAACCACATTGTGAGTCACCTCCTCCCTCTGCTCAGTCCTGCCTTTCTCACCTCCTTCCAGATCTATCTCCTAAGAGTCCCTCCAGGAAACCCTCTGCATGCAACTGTGGCTTAGAGTCTGATTCTAGGAAAACCAGTCTAAAGCAATGAACCCGAGTTAGCAAGAGAGGCGCTCATCATCACTAACCATCAGGGAAATGCAAATCAAAACCACAATGAGATGCCACCTTATCACACAGACAAGAAACAGCAAGTGCTGGTGAAGACACTGAATTCAGGATGGCACCGAGTAAAAGATGGGCACGGGCGACATGATCAAATATGCCCTTTAAAGATGACCATGGCTACAGGATGGGTGGGACCTCTTGGATGAATCAAGGATATACTTGAGGTGTTTGAAGAGTTCTACAAATATTCCCTAAATACTAGACTATGGCTTAAACACCAGTCACAGACTCTTGAAATATAGCCAGCATATGCGCATCCCACGCCAGCTCCCCTAGCACATGGGAGAATTAGGGGGAGCAGGGTGCCCCAGCACAGCTGTGCATGAGTGGACACAGGTCCTGATGAGCAGGCTCAGTGGCATTGCTCAGGATGGATGGGAGACCCAGGCCCTGGAAAGAACACTGGGCCCACGGCTGAAGGAATGGAAGTCTCTCTAAGAAGGCAAGTGCAGGAAGCATCTGGAAGGCTGCGTTCTGACAGTATAAGCCCCGAGGATGGATCGCAACCAAGCGCGGGACTTACGCCTCTGCACTCAGTGTCCAGGGAACTGGCTGACCGTGTTCTTTTCCAGTAATGGATTGTAATAGCCCTATTCATATGGAAGGAATAAACATATTTTTGGAGTATCATGTGATCGTATATTATCTTTAAATTAGGTTAAATATATGAGAGTACTTGGGAAATGGCGAAAGAGCTGTGCAGATGAAAGGTATTATGTCTTTTACGGTCTTTATGTAAATGAGCCGATGGGGAAGACTGTGTCCTGGAGACTATAAATCCCTGTACAAATGAGAGGCTGTGTGATTAGGCACTTCCCACAGTACCTTAGGCCCGGGGGAGGCGGGTCCTGCTTCCGTTCTGCTCTCTCCCGGTAGACAGAGCTCCGCATGCCGAGTGAGTGGGCTGAAACCTCACGGCCTCCATTCACGGAGCCGTGGAACAACAGCAATCAAGCTGATCAATTTGCAGAGTAAATTAGGGGGATAAAATCCTGTAACAGATCTCGAGAGGAGGGAGGAGATGAGGACAAAGAAGGAGGAGGAGGCAGGCAGAAATTTTTAGTGGTTAGAAATCTGTAGTCTGGGCATCAAAACGAGGCAAAAGTGCCCACGCGGAATGGCTTTCTGGATGGGATACCAGGGTTCCGTGCTGACAAGAATTCTAGTCTCATGTAGCAAATCCCAGGTGTAGCCCTAAAAGTAGATGCTGGGATGGGCGACGGTGGGGCATGCTCAGAGGGTTACGCCCAGCAACTCTTCAAACATTCACACTTGCTTCAGCCCTGGTGAAGCTGGTCTCGGAGAAAACTGGTTTTTGAAGGGAGTTTCCTTTCCCAGGGTGAAAAATCTCCCTTGGGTTGGGTGGTTCAGCTGCGTCTTTAATATTTCATGCTGTTGTGATTATGGTTGTCACTTTTTGTTCAACCAGCTTTGAAGGATGGCTGCCTTTTACAAGCCTGGTGTTAGGCATTTTATATGCATTACCTCTCTATCCTCACGCTTCTACAAGGGAGGTACTATTACCATCTGTTTTATAGACGTACGTAGACACAGAGGCTTCAAGAGGGTGGATAACTCGACCACCCAAGGGAGAAGGCAGGTCAGTAGTGGAAACAGCCCTGGGAATTAGCACTTTGTGTGGCGGCCACTACCAGGCATCCTATGGCCTGCTGACCTGCCTCTGCCATGACCCAGCTTCTCAGTCACCCTCATTCTGGAGTCTGAGCAGGAGATCTGCCTGGGTTGCTGGGCTCCTCTCTGTTCAATGTCTGGAATGTACATTCTGCCCCAATAGCTGACACCCAGGGCCAGGCTCACACCAGGGCAGTGAGCTGTGCTGTTCCCATGCCAAGGAATGGGGCCCCCTCCCCTGAGAAAGGAGGTTTTGTCAGGAAAGTTTTTTAGGCTTCAGAGATGTGGGGTCAGCGTTGTATGGCCTACAGTGTTGTAGGCCCCTAAACTGTGTCCCCCCAGGAGTTCGTGTGTTGAAGCTTAACCCCCAGCACCTCAGAACATGATTGTACTGGGAGATAAGGTCTTTTAAGAGGTGATGAAATTAAATGAGGTCGCAGGGAAGGCCCTAACCCAGTGTGAAGGGTGTCCATATAAGAATGGAGATTAGCCCTGACCAGTTTGGCTCAGGTGGATAGAACGTCAGCCTGCAGACCGAAGGGTCCCAGGTTTGATTCTAGTCAAGGGCATGTACCTGGGTTGCGGGCACATCCCCAGTCGGGGGCGTGCAGGAGGCAGCTGATTGATGTTTCTCTCTCATCGATGTTTCTAACTCTCTATACCTCTCCCTTCCTCTCTGTAAAAAAATCAATAAAATATATATATTTTTTAAAAAAGAATGGAGATTAGGTCACAGACACACGCAGAGGGAAGACCATGTGGAGAAATGAAGAGAGAAGATGCCCATCTGTAAACCAAGGGAAGAGGCTGGACCAAATCCTCCCTTCACAGCCCTCACAGAAATCACCCTGCTGACATCTTGATCTCAGATGTCCAGAACGATGAGAAAATAAATCTCTTGTTGTTTCTGTCACCCAGCCCACGGTGTTGTGTTCCACTAGCCCCAGCAGACTAATGTGGGTTATAACAGTAAAAAAAAAAAAAAAAAAAAAAAAAAAAAAAAAAAAATTAACCAAATACCTGAAAGATTTTCCTCAATTACCTGGTAAGGTTACTTAAGCTGAACTTTACTATAAAACTGATCTTTTTCACCCTTTTTATTTTAATTTCTAGATTGGAGATAACATGGTCTTGGGGGGATAGAGCCTGTTCCCAGGTCATCTTTGAGAAAAATATAACCCACTGTATTCTTTGGCTTCCAGTTTTCTCCTGCCTCTTGCTTCTGCTGGCTCTTATCTCCATTTCATTATTTCACAGTTGCCTGCACACTAAGGAACTTCTTCCTTCTTAACTCCGGTTACAAGGGTTTGCTCATGGCACCTCCAAGCTATCTCACCTCTGGTGACTGACTCTGGGAGAGAGACAGTGTGGACACAGAGCACAGGCTTTCAGAAAGGGATCCTTTCCATCAATCCAATGACTGGCCTAACAGTGATCCTACAGAGCTCAGAATTTACCCCGTCGGATGTTGGCTTCAAAGGGCTGTGTCTAAACTCCTTCTGACTAATGAGGCACAGACACTTTGCAAAATACAGAGGTCTCTGGATATGGGGCCATCTTACCCCGCATTAAAAAAATTTCTTCCTTTTCTGTAAGTGGAAATGAAGTTTCACGAACAGTGGAGATAGGCTCCATGGAGTGTGTGTGTATGTGAGAAATCTCCCTTCAAAGTGTATTGAGAAACCCCCACATCCAGGCACTTTATTTGCTCTATAAGTTATATCTTCATCTTCAAAGTATATTTGATCCCAAGAGCTGAAAAGACCTTTGCCCAAAAGCAAACATGACACCACAAGTTCTCAGCCATATATGTGAAAGTTACATATTATTTTAGACCATGACCCATTACCAGCTCACAACGCTATCCTGTAATGACTGTGGACACCCACACCATCAATGTGATTTCAGAACCCCCTTCCAGGATAGAGGCCGTTATGCCAAGTGAGTGGGCATGGAAAGCAGACAATAACTGTAGTCAAATACAGTTCCTATAATTATACACTATTGGGAAACTCTTAAATCAGATCTATAAATTATTGATCCAGGAAGCTGCACGAAGAGGGAATTAGGTTAGTATCTGGGATTACAAATCCAAACCAGTATTACTTGGTTGTTCCAAATCAAATTTACTCTATGGATGGCACACTTTTTCTTAAGGGGCCAATCGGTCACTGAATGAGCATACCTGTGCCCCAGTGTCCCCACTGGAGTGATAGTATTAGCATCCTGGACCTGGCAGATTGTCTTTCTAGAGAGTTTAGAAAGAGATGGTATTTACAATGCGCGCACACACACACACACACACACACACACACACACACACACACACTGTTCAGCTTAGAACTTATGTAGGATACACATTAGGAATGGTTTAAGATTCCTAAAAGCAACTTAATGTTTATATGGCAAAAAAAGCCACCAACATGGAGCTGAATATTTCCTTCTTGCTTAGCAAGAGTAGAGGTAGTTGTCTGGTTAAACAACTTCCTGCAAATACAGCCAGTTTTTACTGGCAATGGAACCAGAGGCTGGGCCTGTGGGACCCACAGAATTGGTCCCTTTGGACACCCCATCCTTTGCTTCTTCCCCAGAGAGTCTCAGAGCCCAGAGCATCACACATGGGACACAGCAACGCGCCTGCGGCCGAAACAGCACAGCGGGCACAGCAAATTGATTTAAATAAAGCATGTCAAATATTTGCTTCAGTCTAAATTCCTAAAATGCCATTTCATTAAATTGTGTTTTCATTTATGTCAGGCAGCTATCATGCCAAAGCTATTTTTTTTTTTTTATTTTAGAAGTTAGGATGCACATTTTTATAAGAAAATACATTTTTTTAAAATAAACCACTGTCATAATAGATATTTGAGCCCCGTCACATTGATTTTGTAGGGGAATGATGGATTATGAAGTCTAACATGTTGTTGTTTTTTTACTGCAATTAAATATTTGTAAAGGGTCTCTCTACCCCTTCTCTCTAGATACAGTGATGGCGAACCTTTTGAGCTCGAGTGTCAGCATTTTGAAAAACCCTAACTTAACTCTGGTGCCGTGTCACATATAGAAATTTTTTGATGTTTGCAACCATAGTAAAACAAAGATTTATATTTTTGATATTTATTTTATATATTTAAATGCCATTTAACAAAGAAAAATCAACCAAAAAAATGAGTTCGCGTGTTACCTCTGACACGTGTGTCATAGGTTTGCCATCACTACCCTAGGAGGACCTATGACAGCTGCCAGTTGGCACCTGTGAGCAGTAACATCCTGGTTCTCACAACTTTCACACCTCCCTCAGAGAGGTGTAGGGATTTGAGCAGATTGACAGAGAGGCTGGGGTGTGTGTCTCTGGGGGGCGGGGGGGGGGGGAGGGTGCTTTCCCTATTCCCAAGGGAAAAGGAGGCCTGGAGGAGAATTTAATTTGTGAGTTGTGGGGCCACCGTGCCTGACCCTGTGCCGCCTTCTCTCTCAGCCAGGTCTCTGAGAGTTCCCCTTTCCTTCCCCAGGCCCCCGGCCAGGTGACCACGGCCTCGCCTCCCAGAAGGGCACAGCAAACCTGGCACTCTTTCCTCATACACTGATGTCTCACTAAGCACAGTATTGTATCACTTTTGAGCAACAATGACTTGCACGCATTCACAAGGTCAAAAACACATGCTGAGTAGCTGCTCTGAACCAGGCACCATCACAGGTGGTGCAGGCACGGGGTCTGGTAAGTGGGCACATTTGTAAAAACTAATCACGACAGAAGTGGATTTGGAAGCCACACCGAGAAAATGTCTTCTTGAAAAAGAATCCTCTTCCTACCAGAAGAAAGCATGCGGGAGGGCCCCGGACTACCTGGGGAAATGAACTCGCTTCCAAATAGAAACAGAAGCCTCCTCTCCAAAGGAGATGAAATCTCTGACATTCCGAGTGCGCAGGGGAGGCACAACCTTGAGGGTTTCGCTAGATCTGATATTTCCATGAGGTTGATTCTAAGTATAAACTGGAAATGTTTTAAGATTTTTTTTATTAGACACCCTAAGTCACAGGTTTTCCTTTTTTTTTTCTTTCTTTTTTGGTTACTGAGGGAAAACAATTTTTAAAAATATAAACATAGGATAGATACAAGCTTTTGGTAGCTTCTTTTGGGTATCCATCAAACTTTAAAAAAAAGACTCCTTTTCTCTGAAAATTGCCCTCTCAAATGTCTCCCCACAAAGATTGAGGGACAGGTCCTAGAACCCCAAGTTCCTGAACCTGGGGGCACTGCTGACCTGACCCGGGCCCTTCAGTTCTCTGGCCTGTGAACTGAGAATTGGGACTAAAAGAGGCTAATCTGTCTCCAATGTCCAGGGACAATGTACCTGCAGGAGTTGTGTGGAGTTCATCTTCTGCTCACCACATACATGAAAATACATAGACCATGGCACCGGCCACAGAGAGAAGCAGAAATGAAGATGGAGAGAGAGCAACACTGGGTTCTGGAAAGTGTCTAGTTCCTGGGCCAGTCCCTGCCCAATGTGGACTCTTTGCCCGTGTTCTGTAGGACACCCATGGGTCCAGCACACATTCCCTCTTTGGATAAATCAGCTCAAGTTGGCTTCTGTAACTTGCAATCAAAAGAGTCTTGTCTAATACTCCGCCTCTCTGGTTTAGGTAAAGTCCTGCCTAAACAGCTGAAGGGCCCATGACATCAGATGATTCCCAAGCCCTACCTTTGACCATATGAATTTGAGTCCTCTAGGGTGGAGGGCCGGCAACCCACATTTTGTAACTAGTCATTAGGATATTCCTGTGGGGTTGCATGTTTTAGAACTGCTGGATAATGCCATAATCCTTGTAACTGAACTATGATGGACCAAGGGCTGACATACATGCTCTGTCACTCTCCTCACAGTGACCCTGTGATGGAGAAATTACTTATCAGGGGAAATTCGGATCTCCCTCCAGATGTTTCCTTCCACACAGAAGCAGCTCTACTAGCTGTAAGACTATGTCTTTGTCCCCTCACTCACCAGTCACCTGTCTGGTTGCTGAGTTTGGAAGGAGAAACCAGGCATACAGCCCAGCCTCGTCCTCCCTCTTGGGAGCTGGTCTGCCTACAAAGAGCATGTGCTCTCAGACCCACCACTCCTGCTAGAGATCCTCCTACCCAGGCCTCACCTCTGCTGGCAGGGCTGTGGTAGGGGAGACCCTCCCCAGCCCAGTGCAGTGTGACAGTGTGGCAAGTTCTCATGGTGAGGTTCAGGGTTATACCCTCAGGTAAAGCTGCATTACCAGATCTCAGCTTGCAAAGGGGAGACCTTGGTTCTACCTGGCCCATTTCTTTGTCTTATATCTCTGGTTGTTCTGACAGGGAGGAGGGAGACCCCTGATTAGGTTCCTCAAGATCCTCTTATTATTACAGATACATTTCCAGATAAGACCATTCTCTGTCCGATGCCAAGTTTAACTTCCTCCACTGCCCTTTGGGGTACCTCTGGAGTGGTGCTTCTCAAACTGACTGTGCACATACTGAATGCCCTGGCAGTGGGTGAAAATGTAGAGTTTGATTCTGAAGGTCTGGGGTGGGGCCTGCGAGTCTGCATTTCTAATGAGCTTGCAAGTGACACCACACTGTTGGTGGGCAGTCTACACTGCACCTATAAGGTTATACAAAGGACACCTTCCAGAAGTCCAGAGCCATACAGGTGTGGCCAAATGGCCTCTCCAAAGATGGCCATGTCTTAAACCCTGGAGCCTTGATTATGTCACTTTACGTGTCAAAGGAAAATCAAGGTAGCAGATATAATGAAGGCTGCTCATCAGCTGACCTTAAAATCAGGAGATTTTTGTGGATTAACAAACTGGGCCCAAAGTCATCACAAGGGTCCTTAATACTGAAAGAGGGAGGCAGAAGAGGATGGAGTGCTGTGATATGGGCAGGACCCCACCAGCCATCGCTGCCTCTGAAGATGGAGGGAGGGGACGAACCAGGGAATGTGGGCACCCTCTATGGTGGGAAAGGCAAGAAAATGGGTTCTCCCCCAATGCCTTTGGAAAGAAACACCATTTAGACACCTTGATGTTAGCCCAGTGAGACACATGCCAGACTTACAGAACCATAAATGAATAAATGTGGGTTGTTCTGACCTACAGAACTGTAAATTAATAAATGTAGGTTATTCTTAGCTTCTAAGTGCGTGGTACTTTTTATGGTATCACTAGGAAATGAATACACAGACACTTCCTTCATAGCAGCTCAATCTCTGAGGCTGGAGTAGTTCAGCCAGGGAAGCAGCCCGAGAGGTTTATGCATAGGCATGCTAGGTAGAAAATGTCTAGTGTTCCTCTATGAAAAATCCTGAAACTTAAAACACCAAAACTACCAGACAGAGTGAGCAGAACCCACTAATGCCTGAACAGCCTTGATTTTAAGGTAAGTGAGCATGACGAACACGGTGTTAAAAACTCAGGCCTGATTAACTCCCTGATGAAGCACAGAATGAAACACGCCAGGCAACCAAGCTCTGTGGAAATCAGTGCCCATGCCCAGCGTGGGGAGACTTCCTGCAGGGCTGGATGCCTGGGCCCAGAGAAGGCGACGTGGGTCCCCACGTGGTTCTGACTAACCAGTTTCCCGCCACAGGGAAGCATCCTCCCCCTGCTGCAGAGCCTAGTTTCTCAGGTATTTGCTACAGAGTGGGAGGAAGATGATGTTGCAATGACATCACCGGCTGCAGAGAAACTCCCTCATTCTGGGCCAAGTCCTCATGGGCTGAATTTCAGATTACAAAAGTAACCTTTTCAAATGCTTCTGCACAGAGTTGGGAATGGAAGTGCAGCTGCTAGAATTGGCATAATTTATGTTGTTGGGTTCATTCGTTTCTGAAATCATGATTCCATTTATTCTATCACTGGTTCATTCACTCATCAAACATTTGTTATTTGTCAACCATAGGCCAGCACTGGCGATACAGGGTTAAACGCTATGCAGCACTATGTTCAATAGCTGAGCTCTGCCCCCAGGGGCATTGAGGAAGGGCATCCAACACAGGCTAGGAATGGAGGTAAGAAGGGGATCAGAGAGAGTTGGAGGAGGCGGCACTGTTCAAGGTGAATTTTAGGAGATGAGAATAAGGTTGGAGCAGGCACTCTAGCGGCAGAAACAGCGTGGTGCTATGAAAGAGCACAGAACCCTCAGAAAAGTCAAGAATTGGGTGTGGCTGGAGTTGACGCATTTCTGTAGGGGAACCAAGAGGGGAGAGGCTGGGAAGACAAGCAGGTGCTGGATGCTCAGAAGATGATGACAGAGACAACGAATGGAGGGTGTCAGCAGGGCTACAATGTGTAGGATGTGAGTTTTGGGAAGATCACCCTGGTGACTGTGAGGCAAGTGTCCTGGAGGGGAGGAAGGTTGGATGCAGGTGGACCTGTTGAGTCTGAATGGGCTATGCCCAGAGGTGCTCTTTTGAAGAAAAAAAAAAAAAGCCTTGGGGATTAACAAAGGCTTATTCTAAATCTGCATAAGAGCTTCAGATTTTATTCAATTCATCCGAGAAAGTGTGAAGGCAATGTTAGGAAACTAAGAGACGTGGAAGGCTACTGGTGGACACAACGTGTTCTTTTGATTCCACACGAGGCTGTGGTCTGAGAATAGACGGAAGCGAGGACTGTGTTTAATATGCCATAGTGCATTGTTGTCATCTGCTGTGATTATAAGCTTGGCTCCTGGTTTTTCATTCAGAGCCATTTATTCTGAAAATCTCTTATTCAGAATTTGAGTTCATTCCTCATTAATTCCGTGGCGGATTTCTGTAGCCGGTGATTGAATTACCTAATAGCACCTGCCCGAAATGATTACCGTATGAGGAAGCCACCGGGTTGTATTTGATCTAAATGATTTGTTTCCCCAAGTTGTAATTTTATTAAAGGGGGACCCAGTGAACTACCTTCATAAGTGAAGGTGAGGCCCTGGCTTCCATGGGGTGCCTGGGAGGTTAACAAACGATTAGCAGCTGACAAATGACAACATGGCTCTGGAGGAACGTGGCACTTCTCAGGGGTGGGTCACCATCCCAGGGAAAGCGACACACTGTTCTAGTCCACGTCCTGATAAGCATGGTGACCAGGGGGAGAGAGAGGAGAGACCCGCTGAGGAGCTGGCCCACACTGTGCTCGTGAACTTGCTCTCCACCACGGCCTCCATCTGATCGCCTGAATCATTCCCAAGCGAATGAAGCAGGGGTGAGCCCCACTACCCGGCAAGGGATCGTGGAATAATACTCTGAGTTTCTGTCTCTCTGGGACAGGTCCAGGCAAGTGGTCCCAACAGGAACTGGGTTTCCCTTCTGAAGTGATGGTGGCTTTGTACTGGACTCTTCCGGTAAGTCCCTGGTCTCTTTAAAAGTTTGCATCGAAGGGAACAGGGAAAATTGGAACCTAGGCTATGGAGAAATATTCTATCATTTTACTCAGCAATTGAAAAAGAACACATTTTCTTTGTAATGAATTGTTTAGTTATTATACCCGTTTCCTCATTTTGTTGATTTAGGTATAGATGTATGTACAGGCACACAATTTACTAGTATATGCCATGTAAGGACAGAAATAATTTATACTTCCCAAATTGTAAGCTGAATATTTTTATGATATTGACCCTTTGATCCCTGAGAATCCTGACGAACAAAATAATACGTGTGAGGGTGGGTGGGAGAAACCTCTCAAAGACAGCATGGTGGTGCCTCCTCATCTTTATACCCATGGCCATTCCCCTAACGGGGGTCCTTGAAACATCTTTTCTGGACATTTCCTCCCATCTCCCCACATGATGAAGTCCTTATATGGCTTCACCCCCTCTATTCTAGCTGAAACAGGCCCAGCAGCCCCACACTGCCTCTTTCCCAGCCATTCCAGGAGTCCCTGGCTGGCAACCTGCTTATGTCAACTGTGTGGCTCTTCACTGCGGGAAAAGCCCACCCCAGGTACAGGGGGAGGGGCAGGCAGGTTGAGTAGCAGAGGCTCCCCAGTGCTGCTTAAATCCCATTATTAAGGCAAATCTACTCTAATGGTGGGTTTGGCCGACACTTGTGATATCTGCTCCCGCCACCTCTTGCCCAACCTTCTCTCTACAAGGGCCCCAGGCAAATGCTTAGACAGTGGCTCACACACTAGTCTACATGGGAAAATTTCCAGGGGAGTTTGTAAAACACGGATTCACAGGCCCCACCCCCACCAACAGAATCAGACTCTCCAGGAGGTGGGACCCGGGAATCTATATTTTATACAAGGTTTCCCAGTGGTTTGGGAGCAGTTGGTCTGAGAGGTGGCATTTAGGAAGCAGAGGCAGAGGACACCTATGCTCCCCGCAAGCCTCCTTGTGCAGGTGACGAGCCGATGTGCTGTCTCTGCTCCCCACACAGGCTCTCCATCTTGCCCACATCTCCTGGATGCCTGGTGTGGGTCTGTTTGTGTTCAGGTAGAAGGTCTCCACTCTGTGTACATCTCTAGGCTGCTCGGTGCAGAAATCCCAGCAGCACTGGGGGCTTCTGTGGAGGCCATTCCCCGGGTCTGTTTGCAGAGCCCACATCAGAGCCTCCAGCCAGACCACCAGCACCAGCGCCACCGCCTTGCCCCAGCTAAAGCTTCTGAAGTTAAAAGGGAGCGCAGGAGGATGGTTCCCACTTCCCTCTCATGTTTCAATTAATATATCAAAAACAAATCATCCTCGGTACACAGTCACTTCTGCTGCAAAGTCATGTATTGCCCAAACATTTTGTTTACACATCTGCTCACAGAAATACTATCTCTGAGCTAGGGTGTCATCAGGCCTAATTTAAGACCAAAATGTAGACTGTAAGCTCAAATCGTTGCTGCAGCCACGTCTGTTCATCCCGACTCCCTCACACACCACGGATGCCGTGTACAAGCAGGAGCAGCTGCATCGGAGTCCAGTAACCCTCAGCGACATGTCTAGTGACAGTTCTCAGGAACCTCAGTCCTAGGACCTACAGGTATGTCCACACCGGTCCCCCTCAGTGCCACAGCCATTCCTCCCCTCATCTCTCTCCCCCCCGCCCCATAGCTGGTTCTAAATACCATCACCAGGCTCCTGACTTTCATGGCGGTCATCATCTTTTCCATTAACGGCATTATCTTTGTCCAGGGTCCATTAGGACTCCTGTCATAATGAGAACTTTGGGTGTCGCTGTTCATAACGTGGCTGTTATGATGGATGCTCTGCATACAGTTCTCACCTGCATCACAGTCCCTCCTGCTTCCATTAAGATGATCATCTCCCCGCCTCACAGTCATCACCACATTAGAACTCCATTACCTTTCCTGTCACCACCATTACCTCCCTTATCGCCCCCTCTCCATTTCGGCTGCCCTCACCTTCTTCTTTCCAGCCACCAGCTTTTCAATTACAGCTCCATTATCTTTATTATTACCTCGGTTACAATCATAATTGTCCCCATAACAGTTTCAATGTCTATCCACCCCTCTGCAATACCAGACCCTGGCCACCTTTGATAAAGCTACAGGCGTCCCTATTACACACTGGACAGGTACTCTACACTCCCTGTTAATGTTAGAAGCCCCTTCTTTTCCTTCATTGAATCAGCCATGACAAGGTTAACAACAAAAGATCCCCCACTGTCCATGGCAATTTCACTATTGCCACCGTCATTCTGATTTACAGCTCACTGCTCATTTTTCTTTCCATCGCAGCCAAACCATGGTAATCCTCATCTAAAAACACCAGCATCCCGTCTGTCAGCTCTCTGTTATGGTTGCCTCTCTGACCCCACGGATCCCGCTACCAATTTCTTCTTCAAGGCAGTCCATGCTAACATAATGGGACGCACCCCTGTATGTCTAATACTCCAGTGTGTGTGTGCACGGGGAGAAAAGTGTTCCGCACTGCCCTGTTTGATCCATCAGGTTGTAAGCTCATGGTGGACCAGACCAACCTCGTTTCCTTTCCAGAGCGCTTAGCAACTGGACAAAGTGAGCATCCAGAAGTGTGGTTCGCTGAGTGACTCAATGCCTCACCCTCTTTGTCCTCACACTCTGCGTCCACTGCTGTGACATCAGTCACTATCAAAACCTCATCAACATAGTCTTTATGATTGTGTTACCCCAAGCTCCTCCTCTTCACCAAGAGATCTATCTCCTCTTTCATTTCTGGACCATTCTCTCAATAATTGCCAAGGCTTTGACGACAGTGGCTCCATGACACCCCCATCACCACTCCCTGAGTGTGGAGGGATGGGCTATTCCACCACAATGCTCAGCTTCCCTTTCAGACCCGTGAGGAATTACCAGACCTGTCGTGGCCTCTCTCTAGTAGGCATTGGTCATTGCACGAGTGACGGTTACAGGCTCACCTGCGTGTGCCAGGTCCAAATGACTAAGAAGGCTTTTCCCTCCTGGTGTCCAGCTGCATGATCTCAAATGGATCTTTCAGGGTAGGCTTATGTGGAGGAGCTCTGGACTTCAACTATCTGGGTTCAAGTCCCCACTCTGCCACTGACTGAGTTTGATCTTGGGCAAATTATTTAGCCTTTCTGTACCATAATAATGATGCCAATTATTATTGGTTGCTTAGAGGAGTAAATGGGTTAATACATAGAAAGTGATCAAAATAGCACTTAGCATCTAGAAAGCACTCAATGAGTCTTAACTCTCCCAGGGCTCCATTTCCCTTTAGCTAGAAGATGAGAGTTGGACATGAGTAATCTCTCATCCTAGATTAAACATCACTGGGTCTGTGTTTCCGGTTTTGGATTATCAGAGTTCTTGCCAAGTTTCAGCATCATAGTTCTTACGTCATTTCCCAGCTTTGCTGTACCCTGCTGACTCAGCTGGGAATCATGGTAGTCCGCTGGCCCACGGTCACGACTGTGCTGCCCTGGGAGTGGTCGCTGGGCATTTTCTTCTCTGCGCCTAAGGAAAGACTCGAGTGGTTTTGCTGTGGCTGGACTTGACTTAGCTGTGTACACGCCCATTCAGCCTGCACTGGCAAAGTGTGGGGCTGACAAGTGGCCCTCTCCTGCTAGTCCTGTCCTGTTCCTCCACCTATTTGTTCTCTTAAGCCAGTGGTTCTCAACCTTCCTAATGCCGCGACCCTTTCATACAGTTCCTCATGTTGTGGTGACCCCCAACCATAAAATTATTTTCATTGCTACTTCATAACTGTAATTTTGCTACTGTTATGAATCATAATGTAAATATCTGACATGCAGGATGTATTTTCATTGTTACAAATTGAACATAATTAAAGCATAGTGATTAATCACAAAAACAATATGTAATTATATATGTGTTTTCCGATGGTCTTAGGCGACCCCTGTGAAAGGGTCGTTCGACCCCCAAAGGGGTCTCGACCCACAGGTTGAGAACCGCTGTCTTAAGCAATGCTGACAGCTCTCAGGTGGGACCTGAATATGCCCAACTTTGATGTGGGAGCTATCCAATCAGTCAGTGCTGCTCCGGACACACTTCAAAAGAGACAGGGTTTGGTTCTAGCCTTGTTTCATCATGTGGCGTGCTTATCTCTCTCTCTCGCTCTCTCTCTCTCTCTCTCTCTCCCTCCCTCCTTCCCTCCCCCCCCCTTCCTCCTACTTATTAGCTATCCAGACCACTTCACTGGACACCCTCTTCAAGCCTGCCTTTCCTACCAGAGCCCCATGTTCTGAAATCATTTTCCCCTCTTCTCCCTCCATCATTTCTCATCCTCTTCTCTTCATTCTCTTCCTCCAGTGGCCTTTAGACAAAAAAAAAAAATCTAATAAAATAATGAGCATTCTAGGCTGGATAAGTGGGCCTCTCTGGGAACACCTGCCTTTCAGAAGGGACATCTGGGAGGGGCCAGGCCTTCCCAAGAATGTCTCTCAAATGGTAGGATTTGAGACAAATGGCAGAACCAAGTGTATTATTTTTCATTTTATTTTCTTAATATTTGAGAGGAGATGAGGGTGGGGTGGGGGAATAATCTTCAGGGCAGGCAGATTTCACAGTGCCAACCAAAGTATACTTTGTAGGCAATGTCCTGCTCTCTGTATAAAACCCACGTGAAGTACACCTAATAAATTATCCTTAATTTACCAGCCTCTCCATTGCTCAGAGGCTATGGGGCCATCAGCTAATGAAGCCGTCTCAGCTGCCTCATCTGCATGAAGTTTCTGTGAGTTCTCCACACCCCATTGTTACTAATATGAGAACTCAGTTGTCAAAGAGCAGTCCGAAGTGTGTGAGTCTTTCTGTGTAAACAGCATTCTACTCAAGCAAACACAAGAAAAAGATGCTTCACTTTGTGATTACAGAGACAACAGAAATTGGCTGGCACTAGGCCAACTCTGCAGAGACCATGGGGACCGCAGACATATTTTCTGCCTCTAGATTGCTGGTCTCTGGCCAAGGCAATCTCAGGGTTGGCACAGGAACCTGAGGGTGTGAGGCAACTGTGGGGGCTGCTTGACCATCCCCGTCATTGGCAACTTTTTCCTTTCCCTTTTCTCTTTCTTCCTCTCCCTTAAGTCTTCCTTTTCCCTACTCCAAGGTGTCCTTTTGCCTTCCTGGCTTTGTGCCACTTCTCCGTCCAAGGCTCAGCTTGCTGCCCATGCTCTCTCCCATGAGGTCTTCCATGGTAGTCTCCATTCCCCTGAGCCCTATGATCCTCATTTCAGTTCAGTTCTATTTAGGTAATAGACACAGCCAGTGGCAGGGTGCAGTACTTCATTATATTGTTGTGCATTAGTATTTTATTTGTTTTCTGGGTTTGGAATTGCCTTGGACTAAACTCTAAGCTCCTTCAGAGCAGGGACTATGATATGTCCTCCTTTAGTGTGGCCCATGGCTCATCCTTTTGTATGTGACACATGAAAATTACTGAAGAAAGACCTGCCACTGGGCCTTCTGCTCCTTTCTCCTATTTTACCTTTATCTGCCTTGCCCTGCCTTTTACCTGCCCCATTCCACTTGCCCTTGTCTTCTCTGCTAAAGTGCCCCAGGCTGGCACACTCACAGCCCCCACTTATTCTGTCCAGGGTGAAGAGAATGCTGGCTCCTAGTTTCCTAGGAGCTAGGGATGGGGCTTAAGAGAAAGTTGAGTACTGCCCTGAACAGGAGTGACTTCTGGCCAATTAGAATCCCTTGGCTTTGCATCGGAAAGAGAGAGGGGCTGACCTCAGGGTTATGACAAGGTGCCACAATAAAAGCTGTTCTGGGGCCAGTTGGATCCACGGGCAGAAAAAGCCAATCACAAAACGGTAAGTGCTGGTTAATTTCCTACCTCCTATTTGTTAGAGGTACCGTAGCTACGTTTATTTGGGGGAAAGTCTAGACGGTTTAATTTGTTCTGACAGCATACCAAAGGGCGCGTTTGCATAAGCATGTTCACAACAAATACGGGTCCTGCTTGTGATCAATTCTCATCAGTATGTTGTAAAGCAATTTCAGTAAGTACTTAGCTTAATCAATCTGTATCTGCACACTGACCTTCGGGACTCTGCACAGGTCCCAGCATGCAGTGCGCTCCGCGATGCTGTCTCTTCAGACAGCGTATTTCTCAATATTTGCACATGGCTTTCATATTCAATCAACGCAATCATCTGTTCCCTCCTTCCAACCGCCTCCCTTGCAGGGGGAGGTGAGAGCCACAGAGCCTCTGCCACTGGTTCCCAGTCCCCTAAAATCTGGAGCACTGAGAAGAGAGCAGGGCATCCCGGGATCATGAAAATAACAGGAAAAATTTTTAAAAAAATTTATCAGCTTGTTTACACAATTATGTAAATGATGAGCACTTACACATGGCCAATTCCTCAATTATTCATGGTGTGAAGTGCCTGAGAATTCAATTCAACTACATAACCTTTTCTTCAGCTCTTGTTATGAGCAAAGTATTGTAATTTGAGGAAAGGGAGACAAGGATACAATCTGCTAAAGAAAATCAGAGAAATACACAAATGACTGTAATACCAGCTGAGTAAGTACAATGAGAAGAGCACAACAGAGGCAATAGTGCAGGAAGAACAAACATCTGATTGGCTGGGTCCAAAGCGGATTTGTGGAGGATGGAGGAGACCCTCTTCCCCAGCCCTGGAGCCACTCTTGGTTCCGGCCCCATCACCTCTTATCTGGATGATTAGAGCAGTTTCCTGCCTGATCTCCCCCTGTAAGTGTTTCTTCTTGAGCCATCTTTTTAAAAGGCAATCTGGTTATATCCCAGCTCAGCTTTGAACCCTCCATTGTCCCCAATGTCTGCAAGAAAGCGTTCAAGTCTCTCAGGCTCTCACACCTGGAGAGGAATAGTCTGCCATCCTCTGACATCTTCACACACTTCTCTCCCCACTGTGTACACAGTGCCTGCTACATGTCTTGCTGCCTGCCTCAGTGGCTTCAATGACCTTGCCCATGCTGCTCCTTCTACCTGGACTGGCCATCTCCTTCTCTCCTTTTCTCCCTTCTTGGGCTCCCCATTTGTCTGGAGAGCTCCTATGGCACGTTCCTTCCTGTCTTCTGCCCCAAGACAGGGCTGATTGCCCCTGCCTCTTTATAATACACGACCCCCTCATCCCACTTACCACATGCCCTATAATTTGGGGAGGGGTTGGCATGCTCAGCTACCTTATAAGAGTGTGTCCTCCTTGTGGTCAGAACCCAGACTGGGCACAGAATGGGCACAGCACAGAGCAGGTGATCTCTGTCTATTGCCAAATTAAATCCAATTGGTTGTGTGGGTAGGTAGATACACCATTTTCCATGGGATTAAGGGTTAAATACATGATGGGAAAGGAGTGTAGAATATTCTTTCATAGAATTTGGGTAAAAGAAGGTGTTATAGAGTCACACAATCATGCAAAGCTGTTTGTTTTACTGCCCACGAAGGCTTGTTTATCAGCAGAAGGGGAAGAACATACAGGAAGTGAGAGGATATGAATGGAACCACTGAATGGAGGAAGGCTCCACAGCAGGTGGCAGGAAAGAGGCTGAGAATTAACTCAGTGGGAGAGTTTGCCTTGCAAGGAGCAGGGACGCATTGTCCCTAGACAGGACAAAGCCAGTCAGGAGCACGAGCGTGCAGAGGCATCCTGAGGAGAGGAGCAGGACTAAGCAGATCCCTTTCTTCGTGCCCCATGCTAAGCAAAGGGAGCGATGACCTTACCTGTAACCTGCCATCCCACACACCCAACACCCGAACATTTTCCCCGTGAAACTGCCAGATGTTGAGAGAAAATACAAGTGGATATTCAGAAAGTCCTTTAACTTTCAGAGCTACAGCCTCTTAAATGCAATGCCCTTGGCAAAAGTTTATCACCAATGAATGGGTGATTCCTCTGCTAAGGAGCAGGACAGAGCATGGGAGCTCTGTGGAGACCCCGTGACACTGCCCTCTGCCCTCTCTGAGGAGTGGCACTGGACCCAGGTGAGCTCTGCCCCTCGGAGGCTGGTCAGAGCTTTGGGAGCCCTATTTCTCGGATCTTCCTCAACCCTTCTAATGAGACAACCCTTCTCATGGCCATTCACATTCAAACTACAGTTCCTGTTCTAATCCACTGGAGCCACAGTCTAAATGGATACAAGTATTTTCGTCCTCAAGGGTCTCTGAGGCTGGTGAGTTTTGAACTCTTAGGACCAGAGCAGGAGGAGCAGGTTAGCTCACAGCCGTGCCCAGGCCCAGGTTCCTCCCTCCTCTCCTGTGTGGAGCCTTAACAATTCTTAGCTCTAAGGAAAGATGAAATACACTCAGCCGTAAGAAAAGATGAAACACTGCCATTTGCAACAACATGGGTGGACCTTGAGGATATTATGCTAAGCGAAATAAGCCAGAAAGAGCTAAGAACCATATGATTTCACTCATATGTGTGATATAAAACTGATACGGACACGGACATAGACACGGACAACAGTATGGTGGTTACCAGAGGGAAGGGGTAGGAGGATAGCAAAGGGTAAATGGGGCCAAATCTATGGCGACGTAAGATGATTTGACTGTGGGTGGCGGGCACACAATGCAATATACAGATCATGTACTGTAGAACTGTATACTTGAAACTTATATGACCTTATTAACCAATGTCATCCCAATGAATTCAATAAAAAAGGAAGAAAGGGGAAAAAAAAAGAAAGAAAGAACTCGGCGTTACTTCAGGAACACATGACAATTGGGCTTTTCTCACCAGAATGCAAATGCGAGGTTGAAGCTCAAGGCCGGCTGCTTCTGAAAGGTTCTAAGAGCAGCGATTATTTGGTGAACCTTCTAAAAGGAAGCTTAAACTCGGGGCATTTCTGCAATGACCAACCCATCAAAAGGGCAAGCCATGTTTTTAAGAACCTCAAGATTTAAATCTAAAAACACCAGTTGCTTGGTTTGGTTGGGATATGACGGGAAAGAAAAGACAACTGGGTTTTTGTTTACTTATTTTGAAGACTCCATTCACCTCAGCATTTAACAATCCATTTACGTTCACTTTTGGTCCCTTTCCCACAGTACCTCTTTCCATTCTGTTTTTTTTTTTACTTTTACTAAAACTTCCCGAAGATTATTATATTGGAAGGCGGTCATAGCTCAATGGCTTGATGAGTGGGTTTCCCCACCCAGCACTGAATCTACCTGTAAGAGTTACAGAGGGACTGAGCATATTCACTAAGATGAAACACTCATACTTCTGAACAATCTGTATTATTCTCGGCCAAAGTCAGGTAATCACAACATTAATATTGAATTCAATGACTAAACAGTAGTTGCTCAGTAAAGGTTTATTGCCTGGAACTAAAAGTTATCAGAGTGTGTGGGAGTACAGAGAGAAGTTTTCCCATAGATTGTCCCCCAGATTTTAATGCTGGCCTGTGTCCCTTGGCCTCAACTTACCTTTTCTTGAAAATTTCGATGAGGAAGACATATCTACACACAGAATCCCAGACCTTTAAAGATGAAAGACACCTTGTAGATGTGCACACCCTCAATTTCAGGCTACAGAACAACATGGGAGAAGGTAGTTTCCTACAGATAACAAGGTCAGACAGGAATTCATTTTATCTTCCTAGTTGTTCAGTCTGTATGCAGACTGTAGCATATGAAAACTGGGCTAGACACAGAGGAAAGAGTACTGAAAATTGTTGGAAGAAACATCAACAATTTAAGTTATGCAGATGACCCCATCTTACTGGCAGAGAGTAGTCATGATTTGAAATGACTTCTCATGAAAGAAGAAAGTGCCAAAGCAGGACTGAATTTGAACATCAAGAAGATAAAATTATGACCACGAACGAAATATACAACTTTAGCACAAACAACAAAGACAATGAAATTGTTAAGATTTTGCTTACTTCAGTTCAATCATCAATTAAAATCAAGACTTGCAGCCAAAAATCAGGAGAAGGCTGAGATTCAGAAGGGAAGTAATGGAAGAATTAGGAAAGATCCCCAATGGCAAAGATGTGTCAACAGAGACCAGGGCTGAGATCATTCATACCCTCGTATTCCCAGTTATTATGTACGGGTGTGAAAGTTGGACAGTGAAGAAGGTTGATAAGGAAAAAACTTGATTCATCTGAAATATGATGTTGGAGGAGAGCTCGATGGATGCCCTGGACTGCTAGAAAAACAAACAAGGGGTTCTAGAGGAAATTAAGCCTGAAACATCTCTAGAGGCAAAAAATGACAAAACTGAAGCTGTCCTACTTTGGGCACATCATGAGAAGGCAGGGTTCTTTGGAAAAGACAGTAATGCTGGGGAAAACAGAAGGCAGCAGCAAAAGAGGAAGACCAAACTCAAGATGGATTGACTCCATAAAAGAAGCCATAGGCATGAGTCTACAGGAGGTGAGCAGGGCTGTTGAGGATGGGACGTTATGGACATCACTCATTTGTAGGGTCACCAGGAGTCAAGCTGACTCAAGGGCACATAACACACACTGCTTCAAAACCCATCTGCGGTCCAGAGCAGCCTTGAAGCTGGGAGCTCAGCTCCCCAAATATCACATTTATCTCAATTTGGCAAGAAGCTAAAAGCCTATCTGGGGCCATTTAAATTCTAATGTTATTAAGGGCTCATCTAATCAGCTTTTAAAGTAAGCTGCTTTCAAATGCATGGGGAGCGAAGGTAGGGGAGCAGTAGGCTGAGGGAGGCAGCCTGGGAAGTGCATCTTGGTTTGAATTGTTAAAGAGTCGGCAAGCAACCAACACTTTCTTACTGGATGACCTCTGTCATTCCAACACCAGACCAAGCTGGTGAACAGCCATCTGTGAGTACAGGGGCAGAGGGCTCCTCTGGACAATCCATGCTCTCCTGTAATGTCCAGTGTACACACGTAACAAGGGTTGGCAGAGAAAGATGACTGGCCTCCATGCCAGGAGGTGGCTTTGAGATTTCATCAGAAGAGCAGCTGGTGCTTCTGAGAATGACCTCTAACACTGCATCCTGTGGATTTCTGAGAAGTCCTGCCCTCAGGAGGCCGGCAAGACCCACCACCCCTGCCTGGACCCACTGGCAGTTGTAAACTGGCTTCAAGGGAGGCCCCGCACATCTGACGTGGGTTTGATGAGACTACTGTTAGTCCTAAACTAAATGAAACTTAACTCTGGGGTATTTATGGTTCTGATGTGCTTTGGGATGACCAATCTGATTCTGACACCAATTCTGAGGTTGCTTCCCACCTCCCCCCACCCCCTCCCACACACACTAAGCAATTCTCTGCAACACTTAATTCTGACACCATCTACCCAGAGAGAACATCAGATTCCACAAGTCAAGGGCTCAGACCCACCAGACTGTCCTCCACTTCAGATGCCAATCACAAGTCCAGGTTGTCACCTCTGTTTCTGACCGACTGGATACAGATTGGAGGTTCCCACAACTCCCTCCCTGGTTTCCATTAATTTGCTAGAACAGCTCAAATAATTCAGGAAACCCATTTGCTCACCAGATTACTGGTTTATTACAAAGGATATTAAAGAATACAAATCAACAGCCAGATGAAGAGACCCATAAGGTGAGGTCCCAATCAAAGGAGGCTCTCTGTTCTCATGGGAGCTCTTTGGACCCCAACCTTTTGTTTTTTATGGAGGCTTTATTGCATAGGCATGATTGATTGAATCATTGACCATTGGTGACTGAACTCAATCTCCAGCCCCTCTCCCCTCCCCATAGGTCAGGGGTGGAACTGAAAATGTCAATCCTTCAATCACATGTTTGGGTCCCTTGGCAACCAGCCCCCATCTTTCGGGGATTTCCAAAAATCATCTCATTAACATAAGGCAGGGGTGGGGAATGTGGGGCCTGAGGGCCATATAAAGCCTGTGAAATCATTTGGTCTGGCCCTGCCAAGGCATTAAGGGGTGAGTCAATTAAATATTTGACCAAGTATAGCAGGCTAGTTTTTAAGTTATAATTTTTTATGGCCCACAAATGATATAAATATCCAAATGGCCCTTGAGAGAGAAAAGGTTTCCCACCCCTGATAGTGAAAGGTGTTTGCTGAAATATCGACACCTTTATCTTTCTTATCACATTTAGGAAATGCCAGGTTTTAGGAGCTCTGTGCCAGAAATGGGATGAAGACAAATATATATTTCTTATTATACATCACAATGCCATAGCCCTTCTTTAAACACCAAGCTCATCCTTGCCTTTCGAGAACATTCTCTGATCCAGCCTGCGGATTGGTGCCCTGGGAAGGACTGGGAAGGACTGGGCAGGGTAAAGCTCGCTCCAGAAAGGATACGGTGGTTCTCTTCCTACTGCCTGCCCCCTGCACACTGACTTCTCAGATTCCTGATAGGGTCCGGGCTCCCTCCTTTATACTTCCAACCCCTCCATCCAAACCTTCAGATACTTGTCAAGCTAATAACTTGTCTCACCTTTACACCAAAATTCTTGAAATATTTATTCAACATCGATTTAGAGGAGGATGACAGCACCCCAGATCTATTCCCACTGAACCCACCTTATTTGGAAGTCAGGTTAGAGGGCACTATTTTCACTTGACCAAGTTTCTCTTGCGGAGGGGGAGGACCTTAAGCTTTCAATGCAAGTGGTTTGTCAAATATTCTTTTAGCTATACAAGTACTTTGAGCAGAGTGTTAATAAGTAACAAGGTCTCCATCTTAATGCATTTCCAGTGATGCTCTCATTGTGACAACCACCCCTAGTTGTCATGAGGTCCACCCCATGCCAGCTCTGCTTGGTTGCAGACAACTTAATCTCAACCAGCTCTTAGCCTAGAAGCACCAAAATTAGCAATTCGCTCTCAAGTGTGAATGACTGCTAGCCAGCTTAATGCAATGATAAGTCTGGTGGGTTTGTACACTCAAAGGTGTTTTCAATGGCCTGAGGTCCTCTGTAGTCAAGTGGCCCCAAGTGAGGCAGGATATCACTAGGATACTCTGTGCTGATTTTAATATGGGACTTCTTATCATTATACAGGGATGGATAACGAGCTCACGGTACATCTGAGAAAGGAAATGTGTTTTTTTCCAGAACAAACTTTAGCAACCGTATCAACAAATTGAGAGAGAAGGCTGTGGGTATATTATCATTGTTCTGTACAATAAAAAAAGGACCTCGCCGGTTTGAAAAGTTCCCAATTCAGTATATCAAGTTTGAGTGCCAGGAAGAGTTATTAAGGGAGCATAATATTCACCGTGCCTGTCAGCTCTGTGAATCTGAGAGCCTTCTCCCACAGACCATTTTTTTAGAGGTTATTATTTCAACCTGAAAATTCTTTAGACATATATATGTGGTATGAAAAAGGAATTAGGAAAGCCTTTAAATTAAAAGAAATAAAACGACAGGGTTTTCCCGAGCCATATAAATAGTTATGGATAGAGATAAAGGGATGGATATTTTTTCATAATGGTTTATAAGAGGTTTGGAACTCCAGAAATGTTCGAGTCAGGCTGGTGAATAATTTAGTGACTGATTCATGCGGCCCAGGCGGGCGCGGTTGGGTCGGAATCAAGTTTAGCCTCCTGGAGGGGGTGAGCGCAGTAACACACTTTTATTACCAACCACATCATGAAATGCATTTCAGAAATATTTTATGAGAAGCCCAAACAGTGGTTTTCTCCAGCTTTTTCCACGACAGCCTGAAGCCGAGGAGCTAATGCTCCTGACCCCTCCTTGCAGGGGACCGTCTCCAGGCTGTTGTTGCAGACACAGTCTCAGATCCCTGGGAATGTGCAGACCCTAGGGAAAGCCTCACACTGGCTATTGCAATGATGGATAGTAAAAGAGTCACAGGAAATGGTACCTTCAGCGATGGTGTCTTTGATGCTCTCTCTGCCCGCAGGTCTTTAACCCTAACACCTGGAGAGCCTGCCTCTGTGCAGCTGCGATGACACGGCCACCTGAAACGGGAATAGGAAGAAATACTTTATGGTTTCAAAACAAGGAACCTTGGTTTCCCTTCCCATCCCAATGCCATGTCTTCTTTTCAATACACTGGGAGGTACAGCATGCGGATTTCTAAAGCAAAGCAAACCATTATTTATTAGTTACTTTTGCCTCTCCAGAGAGTTCTATTTGTTTCAATTATCTTCCTTTATAAATCCTAACAGCTTTGCAATAAAGTGGTAAATATTTAAGACAAAAATTCTGTAGAAAGATTCTAAATCCAGAAATGTGTTGTATGTAGTAAATAGATTCGGAGATCTTTGAAGGTGGCTGTAGTCACCTGCTCAGATGATCTGATTATGACCAAAGCTTGATACTTCCCCTGGGAAGCCACTCATCCCTGGAAGCTAAACCTGGGGCCCCCTTAAGTCCTTAACCTCTGAGGCTTCCTATGTCAAGAAAGTCACCACTTACTTTACAGCTCTTCCTTGGAGCTGTTCTCACTCTGAACTCTTAACCCCTCAAGGGCAGACTCTCTGTCCTGCTCACTTCTTCTTAGCTCTTGTCCCAAGCACAGTGCCAGCACACAACAGCTCAAAGAAGCAGTGGCATTGATTGTAGGGGGCAGTTTCTGTGCCAGCAACTTGTCCGTCCCTTTAAGCAGGGTTCCTATGCAGAATGTGGACCAGGTGCCCCTACCAGATTACCAGGGATCATCGACACAGGCCCCAGGAGAATGATTCTGCTGCCGAGGGCTTGCTTCCCACAAATCCTCTGAGCCCTCTCCAAAGAACACAATGAGCCTCAGGAATCTCATTTAGAGGTGCCTAAAGAGGATGTATTTGCAAAAATCAAGTAGCACTGAATGGTTGAAGGCATAAGCCTTTGGCAAAGGTATAGGCTTGCTGGTCTAAGTTATTCCTGAATAAATCAATCTTCCCCAGAGGACCTGATGGAACCTTGGAATTAGAGGAAGCGGAAAAATCACTTAGTTCTGGAGGAATGAATAGATTTTATCGCTGGTGAATACTCTAGCACATCTGCAGTGGCTGCCTAGAGAGTGGGGCTGGGTAAGAACCCAAGGCCGCCAGGAGGGAGACTGGTCATCAATGGTGCACCAGGGCCCAGAGCAGGGAGATGCTGCAGGTGATAGAAATGCCAGGTATTTTCCTTCTCCAATTCTAATCTGGCTGCTCATGAAATGGAAGACTTACAGGTCCTTTGGACAGTGTCATTTGCAGCCTCTTTTCCAGGCAGATAGCTCTGATATTACAAAGTCTCTCTTCCCATGAAATTACAACTTTCTCTTTTTTTTGCTTCTAGCCACTAATCCCCTTTCCCTCTCATCTATCTGTGAGGTGGTCCCTCACTCTTAGAAAGCTGGTCCTATCTCTTTTGAAACAACTAAGTCAAAAGCCATCATAAGTATTGGCAAAATCCCCTTTATTTTTGTTCATCAAACATTGATACCTTTGACGCGCTATTTTATCCTTATTTCTCCAACTACATGTAGGCATGCCATTCATTCATTCAACTCGCATATATTACTGCACTTTACATTTCTTTCCATGATGTTCTTAATATTATAAAAGCAGTAAATGCCCATTGTAATAAATGAATTCATATGTAGATGGATAGAGGAAAAGTTAATCCTTTCCTTCCAGTCTCAGCCCTTGAGGTAACGTATTCATAGACAAGTACGTATCCTGCCACAGTCATAAGTCAGGTTCCCAGGAAAGACAGTGTATGTGCATGAAAGGTTTACTTCCACCCACTACTTCCTTTCCTGGGGCGGGGTGGGGGGTTACAGGGAGTGGGAATGACCAGAAGAGCTCAGGAGCTGTTCTGCACTGAAAAGGGAGAAGCCTTTGACCCCCCCATCAGTCTTTGGGTCTGAGCAGCCCCAGAAGAGGGGACAGGCACAACCTTTGGCAAAGCAGCTTCCTTTGGCTGAGAGCAACTCTTGAAGAGAAACTCAGCTGTGAGCTGACAGCGGCCAACACTCCCAGCAGCTGTGGGTTGATAGTCTCAGTTAGGGGGTGCCCCATAGTACCCAGCACATCCACCCTCCCTTCTGCTCGTTTAAACCTAACTATGCACAGATATACAGATATATGGGGTGTTTTATTTATCGTTTTTAACTGAAATACTCTGTAACTTGTTTTGACTTAACATATGTACATCATCATTTTCCCCTAATTTATTTATGCATACATAACTGTACTTTATTTAAACAAAGACCAAATTATGCATCCAGCCTTTTTTTAGTGCAGTCTCCTTATTTTCTTCTCTGTCGCTTGTCTCTCTCCACCTCCTCTCCCTCCTTCGCTGTCCACACCACCCTCCTCCCCCCCCCCCCCGCCATGTGGACAGCAAGGAATGGATACTTTTGTACTTTCCTTCATGCTCATACAACCACATGCATACATATGTGTGTATGAGTGGTGCACTCAGGTTTTTGGTCATTGGGAGCAACCATTTATTAAGAGCCTTCTGAGTGCCCAGGCCTGCGCCAGGCACAGGGCATACAAGAAGACTTAGCCTCCACCCTCAAGGAGCCCTGCCCACAAGGGAGAGGGATGAGGGAGTGGCGGCCATGACAGGATGAAGTCACTGAGGGAAGCATGCACCAAACACAGCCATTTAGAGAATTAGTGCTAGAGTGCAGGGCTCCTGTGTCCCAGTCCTGGATGCTTTCCCATTTCATCAGCTTTAAAAATCAGGTTTCAAACTGTGGGCTGCACAATGGCCACACTGAATTCGAGCAAGTGTGTGCCGAGCTTCCTGTGGTCATGCCCGCTCGCACATGGTGGTCCTTGTGATACAACCTGCAGCACCTCACTAACAGATCCATTTCACCTGAGCAACAAGCCACACAGCCCTGGACAGATGCCATACAAAGGCCTTTTCTTGGAGTAGATTTTCATATAACCTGTGTCAAGGGGAAGAGTTATTATAACAAAAATTGACACGGCTGTGTCACAGTGTGGGCAAGTATGCCTGCGGCACCAAGTTCCAGAATCAGCAGCAGAGATAAACATCAAGTGCAGAATGCATGCTCCCAAATCCTTTTAACCTACACACTTCCAGGGGTGGAAGGAGGGAGAAGGACATGGAACCACAAGAGATGTACGCATATACACAGGACTAAGGAGCATGTTGACCTGGCTCCCTGGCAACCTCAACAAACTGACATGCTCCTTCTGTCCATTCTCTCTACCCACTCACTCACTTGCACTTCCCCGCTAAGTGCCCAGACTTTTTGTTCATTCCATTTTCTGAGGTGACCTTGTAATAGCTCATCACTGGGGGGGAAGAAAGTTTCCCTATGAAATGTGTCCCAAAAATGAGCATATTTTCTTTCCTCAACCAATGTTGATCCCTCTTCTACTGCATGTGTGTTCAGGACCCCAAGGGGCTTGGACTTTTTCCACATGGGGTCCCTGGCCCTGATGGCCCAGGCAGGATCCATGGATCTGGGCATCCCAGGGTGCAGCCCAGGAAGCCCTGCTGACTCCAAGCACAGATTTTCTCCAAGGCCCTGTGTTTTTCCCCTTTGGCCTCAGTGAATCATAGACAGAAGAAAGACCCTGGTGAGCCAGGTGAGACACATCAACCGAAACCTTACAGAGGTTTCTGACTTCACGGCACAGTTCATTTTGATAGTCTGTATATACCTTGGTACTTGGTTGGATTAGGTTTGTTTTCTGCAAATCGCTAGTCATGTTCCAGTAATAGCCATGTGATTGTAAGGATATTGATCAGCTCTCTATACAAACTACCCAATATACGAAAGCATCATATATATATATATATATATATATATATATATATATATATATATATATATATTTCTCACAGCAGTTAGTTGCTGAAAATGGATCAGATTTTGAATGGCTATCAAACTGTACCTACTCATCTTAATGAGAAAATGGGGAACTGCGACAATTATCAGTGATCTCACTGATATCCAGCTCCTAAACTCACAAGCTCTCCTACCTGAAGAGACCTTGAATGACTATAGTTTGGGGCTTCTACTTGCAGGCACACATGTTTGAATATTTCTTAAAAGGATTTCTCTGACCCACTGGTATTGGCAAGATGTTTCAAACCAGCAAGATGTGGAAAGTTCATGAATGTTCAATTATCTGTTGCTGCATAACCACTTACCTCCAAACTCAATGGGTTAGAACAGTAAAAATTATTATTTCATGGTTTCTGTGGGTCAATAACTTAGAAGTGGATTACCTGGGTGGTTCTGGCTCAAGGTCTCTCATGAAATTTCAGCTAAGATGTTGACAAGGGCTACTGTCATCTGAAAATTTGATTCCAAGGTAGCTCATTTACATCCTGCTGGGTGTTGCAAGAGGCCACCCACATAGGCCTCTCCAGGGCTGCTTGAGTGTCCTCCCAAGATGGCTGGCTTCCCCCAGGATGAGCAATCAGAAGGAGTTAGGTGGGAGTTACAATGTCTTGTATGACCTTCCTTACCATCATTTCTGTAACATACTATTGGTTACACAGATTGGACCTATTTAAAGAGGGAAGAGACAACACAAGGGTATGAATACTAGAGAGCAAAAATTAATTGGGGGTCATCTTGAATGCTAGCTAACACAAATGCTTTTTAACTTCATCAATAATGATAAAGACCTGGAAGAAAGCATTTCTGTTTCTTGTATCTCTATGGAACAACACATGGAAGCACATGGAATTTGGCTCGAATTCTAGCTCTTACCAGCCATACACTTTTGGAAAAGATATGTACTTAATTCCTTTTCTAATCTGTAAAGTGGGAACAATGACGTTTCCTTATAGGACTGCAATGAGGTTTAACTTAGAAAATAGATGTAAAAGGCTTTAACTCAGTGCATGGAGAAGATAGGAGCTCAAAACTTTCCTCCTAATTCCATCACCTGAGTGGTGTGGTTTAAGGACTCTAACCAAGAGTCAGTTTTTCTCCCCTGGTTTCCAAGCCAAACAAGGGGCTCAGCTTTGGAAGTTTATGTTTTATGTCTTTTTTTCCCCTGTGAAAGATTTGCTGATGTGTAATAAAGTCAGGACATGTGAGAGACACTGCGGTTCTCTCATATCTTAATTAGCAATTAATTAAGCGGAGATGCAGGTGTTTGACAGGCTCACTAATTATCTTTCATCATTATTACTAATAGAAAATATGGTCAGGGTGGAACAAGTTTTCCCAGAACCTCAGGTTTAACTGAGTGACCCAATGGGGAACCAAAATGAGCATGCACCCTTTCCACACTGTTTTACTGAAAGCACTTTGAAACCTGGTGACACCTTGCATTCAGGCACTCGGCCGGCCTGTTACCTTGTGCTCTGATCTTTAGGCTCAGAAGAAGTGGGGTCCCTCCAAAAACGCACACAATCACAGTTGACAACTATGCCAACGAGGCGGGCAGCATTTCATTAACACCCTTCTCCTCACTATCAAAGAAGGCTGTGTGTGAAGGCCAGAAGAGAACTGTGCTCTAAGGTCTGAGCTGGAGGAGAGAAGGGAGGTGCTTTCTGACGATGCTACAGTGCTGTTGGTTCCATATCCCAGAAGTTCTAACCAGGAGCTGCAGCAGGACCCTAACTTGGTGATGTTGACTTCACAACCTCATGTGCACACAGGAGGGATGGCAAGTAGGGGGCCCAGAAACTGGCCACTGCTTGGAGGGCTCATGGGACTGAGTTCTCCATGGGGAGAGGGGAGTTAGTTTTAGGCAAAGTAAGCTAGGTCCTGGCCTCCTTTGTGTTCTGAAGTCACACATGGTGGGTTCTCCACAGGTATCATTTAACAGAGACTAGACAAGCTATTCTTCTAGGGCTAACTTGGGGCAGTTGAACATATGTCACCCCAGAGACAGTGTCCCCACAGGGGATCATGTGGGCAGCATAAGGTTTCTGCTCCGGCCAGACCTGTGTGTTTCTATAATTGAATTACACCTACTAGATTCAGTGCTACTGCATCATCATTATTTCTAAACTAGAGGCCTGGTGCACGAATTCATGTACCAGTGGGGTCCCTTGGCCTGGCCTGTGGGATCAGGCCAAAACCAGCTCTCCAACATCCCCCAAGGGGTCCCGGATTTCAAGAGGGCGCAGGCTAGGTCGAGGGACCCCACCGGTGCACAACTGGGGCCGGGGAGGGACACAGGAGGTTGGCCAGCTGGGGAGGGACTGCAGAGGCTCCAGGGCATGTCTGGCCCATCTTGCTTAGTCCTGATTAGCCAGACCCCAGCAGCAAGCTAACCTACCAGTCGGAGCATCTGTCCCCTGGTGGTCAGTGAACATCATAGTGACTGGTCGACTGTCTGCCCCCTGGCGGTCAGTGCACGTCATAGTGAGCAGTTGAGCAGCCTTAGCATATTATTAGCATATTATGGTTTGATTAGTTGAATGGACAACTAGACAACCAGAAACTTAGCATCTTAGGCTTTTATTATATAGGATGGGTTATGTGCCTATAAGTGTCAGGGATCTGATCTGAACACCTGGTAGATTTGGAGTCAGTTGGTATCCCTCATCAACTGGATAACTTCCATTACTCACAACTCATGATTCCAACTAGAGATAATTCATCAGGTCTAACAAGAGATCTGAGGTTAGTGGTGGGGCTGGAAGATTCCAGCATGTCCCCTGCGCTGATGGGCACCCTAGCCCTGTTTTTTTTTTCTTGCCTTAATTTAATAGCTTTTTAAAAATTAAATGCATTGGGGTGACATTGTTTAATAAGACTATATAGATTTCAAGTAGACATTTCTATGATGCATCACCTGTATATTGCATTGTGTGCCCTCCACCCAAAGTAAAATCTTCTTCCATCCCCATATATTTGAACCTCTTACCCTTTACTACCCCGACACCCTCTGGTAAACACCATACTATTGTTTGTGTCTATGAGTTTCTGTTTTTTGTTTTTCTTGTCTGTTCATTTGTTGCTTTTAGTTTTATATGCCACATATGAGTGAAATCATACGGTTCTTAACTTTTTCTGTCTGACTTGTTTTGCTTAGCATGATATTCCCCAGAACCATCCATGTTGCCACAAGTGGGTGGGAATGTGAACTGGTTCAGCCACTATGGAAAACAGTATGCAGGTGCCTCAAAAAATCAAGACTAGAGTACCCACATGACCCAGCAACCCCGCTGCTGGTACCTACCCGAACAATTTGGCAACATTTATTCACAAACAGAGATAGGCACCCCTATGTTCATTGCAGCATTATTCACGGTGGCCAACACATGGAGACAACTGAAGTGCCCCTGGATAGAGGACTGGATAAAGAAGAGGTAGTACATATACACAGTGGAGCACTAGTGAGCCGTAAGAAAAGATGAAATACTGCCTTGCTCTGATGCTTCCTTCACCCTGCTTCCTTCACCACGTGGGTGGCTGTGCTGTAAAGGGCAGGAGCACCTTTTTGATCACTGGGCGCTGTATAGTTTTTTTTCAGCCTATATTCCTGATGCTTTGAGTTGGTTCCTTACTAAGCATCCCCTGTGCCTCGACAACCTTGTGGGTGAAACCACAATCTACAGCTCTAGGTGGAGCCGACTCGGTGCACGAATAACGATTAGCAATGCACTCCATGTCTTAAAAGGCAAACTGCTACACCAAGTGTTAGCAGTGGTTTTCTCTGGGGCATGTTTTTATTGCCCTTTGTCTTTTTTCACTTCATCTATATTTCTTAACTTTTCTGTTATGTTTGTATTTGGCTTTAGTAATGAGAAAATAAATGTTATTTTAACAATTTAGTAAGTATGGCATCACTTATGTTATAAAGTCTTATTGCCATGGTCCTTAGCCTGCGGTCCACAGAGAGCCTACGCACTTAGATGGGAAAAAAATTCCATCTTTATTTTCCCCAAGCTCTAACCAAAATTTAGCAATTCCTCTCATTTTGAACATGGGCAACAAGTCACAGTAGCATTAGCTATAACTGTAATTTTGTCACCAATAGAAATCACAGATATTTTTATGTCTCATTACAGTTGGTGCAGATATGTTGAAATATTGTTTAAGCTTATTACTATTTCAAAATTACGGTAGTTATTAGACCCGCCAGCAGATCTTGTTATTTACTACATTAATAAAGAAGCCTATATATTACTATATAGCAAATTTGTGGGGGTTTTTAGTATTTTGATAACTGCATTCCAATAAAAATGCAGTTTTCTCTGCAGTCCTATATATTTTATCTTACACATTTAAACCATTACCATATTCTGAGAAGGATCTCATATGCATCACTAGGCTTCCAAAGGGGTGGGGGATCCAGGGCATTAAAAGGGTGAATTAGCCCTGGAGGGGAGGAAGGAACCGACCTGTGTTGACACCACAGTGGTCCAGGCCCTGGGCTTTCTGTACTTTGCCCTGTTGGAGCCCCTTAAAAGCCTGAGAGGGAAGTACTGCTACTGTCCCCATTCTACAGTCAGGAAATTGAGACATCAAGACGTTAGTAATCTGCTCAACGTCATTCTGCATCTAAGTGGCAGATCTGATTAAGAGCTCAGGCAGGCAGAATGCAGATGGCTGGCATCCCTTGGCCTGCCCTTATCTCCACAGATGAGTCAGTATTGAATGTGCTAGCTCATGTGTTTGTGTGTGGCTGTGCCAGATGGGAGTTTGTGGTCTGGAAGTTGATAGGGTGTTCTTGACCTTCCCAACTACAGAACAAATACCTCACGAGCAGTTTCCAGGCCATTTTTCTTCACTTGTCTGTCCAAAGCCCCCAACGTAGTGAAATGAAGGAACTGATATTCCAAACACTTGATATTTTTCAGCCATGGAAGGCACCCCCTCTCCGTCCCCCCATTCCACTAACTCCTGTTATAGCCTCACTGTGGGAGCCATGGCGTGTCCTTGGCCCACCTGGCTTTTCTTATTCTGGAGAAGCCCTCCCAGCCTCTGCCTCTTCCCTGCTCCACTTTCCATTCCTATCTCTTGGCCCGCAGTTTGTCTGCATCTAAAGGGAGCTGAAAGTTCTAGTGGCCAAAGGCTGACAGAGACAAATGCTTCATTACTAGGAGGTCTCAGGTACACAGTTGTTAAGCAACCACCAAACTTGGACCGCCACACTGGAAGGGCACCCCTCGAAGAGCACTTAGCTGGGCCCTAATTGCATTTGCAAGACATCGATCACCAGGATAATTTCCTGTCCTAAGACATGTGCTCTCCTTAGTGAGAAAAGCCAGAATTGAGGCCAAAAAGATCTTAGATGTTGGGTTTATATTCAAGAACCTGATGCAGAGTCTTGGGAGCCTCCTCAAACCCTCAGATTTCACCCTGTCAAAGCTGGCCAGTCCCACCAGTGGTGGGATTTCAGGACAAAGCCATAGACATGGGCTAAGAGGAAACCATGCTATCAACATCTCCCTCTTACATCTATATTTGAACCGACACTGAGATTCTTGGAGATACTTTGTCATCAGTCTCCCCGGGAGGGCCTGGTGAAGAGGGCAGTATAGCCTTGAGAAATGCTGGAGGGATGCTCCCAAACAAAGCCACTTAGCCTCCCGCACTGCAGTCATCTGACTTCACCACTAGCCAGGAAAAGAAAGCAAAGGGAAGGAAAGGCACAGGGAGGGAGGAAAAGAAAAAGCATTTACTGATCACTTATTATCTGCTGGAACTAAAAGGTACTGAGTAAGAACTGGCTCCTGCCCTTGAAAAGAAGCTCACAGTCCACAGGAACGACTCAGTCGTGTGTATACAGAGAGTTCCATATGGCTCCTGTGGCCAAGAGTGTAATTGAAGGGTGAGCATGAGCAAAGCATCCTAGAAGCCTGAGCATGGAGTCCGAGAAGGCTCATATCGGAGAGGAATCTGGGGAAGACGGAAGCACCAAAGCCAGAAATGAGAAAGAGCCTTCCTTTTCAGAAACAGAGAACCAATTGTGCAGAGGCCTGGTAGCTCCCGAATCTCAGAGTGAGAGCGAAGAGGAGCACAGACCATCTTGCATGATTGAAGTTCTACAGAAATCTCCCAGTTCCTCCTGGGAATGTGCTAGAACCAAGGCGGCCCATCCTTAGGCCAGGCAGTTGCTTATGCGCTATGACTGGAAGGTCTTCACAAAACCTGACAAGTTCCTGTTTCTGAAACTCACATTTCTGCCAATAGATTCATGCTTTTGTCTTACTATTTGCCCTTCCCAGAGATATTTGCATTTTAAGCCAATGCACAAGTCACTCACACTATAGCATAAACTAGTATTATCAGCTATTGGTCTAGGTCACCAAGGGGAAAGAGGATTTAAGGACTGCCATATAGGACATAAAAGGATAAAGGGAGTATGGCAAAGCCATGAAAAAACAACAACAACAACAACAAAACAGAGATAAAGCAGACAAATTAATGTACATCACACTTTGTGTTCTTTGACAGGAAGTCGAGTTGGTAAGTGGGTTTGGAATATGGAGTGGAAGGGAGCTGGTACTGGGTTTGGTTTTTGTTTTTGGCTTTTGTAGTCAGACCATATTATTGCCATGGCAATTCCCTCATCATCCAGTCCTTCCTCTCCCCACACTGACTAGTGCCACCCTGAAAATGGAGGCTCCATATGACCTCCCTGCACTCTGAAGCTGTGGGTCCTGCCACAGACGGGCTGTGGAAGAAATCTCAGGTGGGCTTCCCCTCTCCTGCAGCCAAACAGTGTTCCTCTCTGAGGCATTGTGGATCACATTTCCAGACAAAATGAATCTGGAAGGTAACCATCCAGAATCACTCAGTTCCAGGGCCTGACTCCCAGCAGGACCAGAAATCCCAAACAGGGGTGGTGAAGGGAAAGGAAAGATTTTCAATGTCCTTCCATTGGTCAGGATCACTGGGAGATCACACTAAGCAGGTTCCAGCTGCCTCAGGAAGGAGCGCCCCCTGCAGTGTCTGCAGTGGCAGCCCCTCCCGCCTGCAGGTAGCCCTGGCCTGCAGCTCAAGGGTTTGGTCTCTTGAACAGCAAACAAGAGCCCCAGCCCAGCCCAGCCCTGAAAGAGGGAAACTAGAACTTCACCTTCGGCACCTTTCCTCTTTCCCAGCCCCACCTTCACTTCTAATCTGCCCACTTGCCCATCAGTGGGGCCCATCACTGGGGCCCTAGCATATCTTGCCTATTTCACCTCCTCCTCCCTTGGGGCTTCCTGCCTCTCTTCTCAGCCCTCTTCTACTCCATTCTCCACGCTGCTCCCAGAGATTTTTTCTAAAGTAAATCTGCTCAGGTTATTTCCCTTCTTAAACCTCTCAAGGTTTAAGATGTGTCCAAGGACTCTATGATCTGGTTCCCCTTCTCTCCCTGATCCCCACTCTCTCTGCCAACCCTCCCCTGCCTCCTCTCTGCATGCCAACTCCTTGCATATTTCCAACCCCCACACTCTCACTCTCTGCTGTTGTATCTGCCTAGAAACATCTGCCTGATTGAGATTTATCCTCCAGGAGTCACCTCCTCCAGGAAGACTCCCTGACTCTCCCAGGAGGGTTAGGTGCCTTCCCCCTACCTCTTCTCCCCTCCACCATGCACTCTCATAATAATCTTGCCAAGTTGTGTTGCAATTGCCCATATATAGGTTGGCATATCCTCAGCATCCTACTTTGTGCTGCCAATGGAAGAGTGTCAGCATCATACCACAGCGCAGACCTTCAGGTCCCCGCACCTAAGGCTAGGCTTGGAGTCTACTAAGTAAAGGAAAAACGCTCACATTAAATAGTGCTGCATGCTGCTGGCAACTGTGTGCAGAGGGAAAACAAACAAGTGATTAAGGAATGGCAGGCGAGTATTTCACTAAGAGTCCTATCCAAATAAAATAACAGGAAAAGTGCCTTTCAGTTCTGATTAACCGCAGCTGAGAATTAAAGATCATTTGTAACAAATCATTACAGTCAACTGATTAAAAATGAATGAGTTTGTACAAAGAGCCATTACTGAATCTAGGACTGAGGGGAAAGGGAGAGTTAAAGCACATTAACATGAGACCCCCGACCTGAGTGTGTCTGCATGAGGCTGACTTACCATTTACATCAAAGGGACACCACACATCAGAAACAGCATGAATCTGAGTTCAAGTACAGCTTGGGGTCCAAACCCCATGCCTGGCTCTGTGAAACTGCTAAAGCCTCTCTAAATTCTCATCTCTGTCACTGAGAAAATAATAATGGGGATTCTCAGTATTAGATTGAAACATTTTAAATTGCCAATATTTGACTATATTTGACTATATTTGACCTACAGAAGTGGCAATTTCATATGGTTCAACCTAATATGTAGCAAAAAACACTATTGTGGGAATCAAAACGAGATGATGGTTGTAAACTGGAAGATACAGTAGAAATGCAAGGCTTGCTGCAAGTATCTCCCAGCATTAGAGCAAGACTGTGACAACTGGCAGCAGCCCGGTGGTACTCAGCTTGAGGCAAATCTCAGGAGCCAAGAGCCTCCCTCAACTGCACGAATTAATGTTAGGCTGGATGAAGGGGAAACAGAAAGACAAAAAGAGGTCAAGAATTCCTTCAACACCCAACCCAGGCACTCCCTTTCTCAGCCCTGCCTCTCCACCAGGGCCCTTGCCCCATCCCTGCTGGCATCTCACTGTCAGTTTGCAGTGGGCTCAGAAGGGGGCACTGTGTGGGATTAGATACACTTAGTCCATCTCCGGCTCTGGGGGTCAGCCCCCCATATGAACTCTCACTGCCCTTACTGTGAGGACACCTCTGAATCTGAGTCACTGGTATGAAATGGGTTAATAAATAAATGTTTAGTTGAATAAATGAATGAATCAATGAATAAGCTCTCAAATTCTGCTGGCTAGGCCAGTCGCCTGTCCTTCTGCCATCTGGCAGGGTGCTAGCGGAGGATAAAGGCATTCTGCTCCCACACCCCCGGGCCACGGAATTACCATCACCCTACATCTCCTCATTTGATGCAAACAATGACAAGCAAATTCTCCATACTTACAAAATACTTGTAATGAGAAAGCTTATTCTTACTTTTAAAATAATTTCTACATGGCAGTGGTCCAAACCCTCTACTTATGAAACAATGATACATATTAATCCTATATATAATACACACACACAGTTTTTTTTTTTTTTTTTTTTTTTTTTTTTTATTGCTTAAAGTATTACAAAGGGTATTACATATGTGTCCATTTTTATCCCCCCGCCCTAGACAGTCCCCTAGCCTCCCCTATCCCCCAATGTCTTATGTCCACTGGTTATGCTTCTATGCATGCATACAAGTCCTTTAGTTGATCTCTTACCCCCCTACCTCCTGCCCCGCAACCCTCCCCGGCTTTAAATTTCCTTTTTCTATCTGCATTAATTAAAGAACTTAGTCAGATTTAACTTATTCCACCAAATTCACTCCAATGCTTTTTTGCCCTCATGCACGCAAAATGTGCCCTCTCTTCACCCTTGCTAACTCATTATTCTAAAGAGTTGATATATTCCCAGTTTGATCTTCTGCATGTGGCTTCAGCCTGGAACTGGGAGGCAGAGCTGAGGGCCAACTGCATTGGTATGACAACGTGCTCAGTCACTCAGGTCCTTGTGCTCAGAAGGGACCCTTGCTTGTGCTTGGCTTCCTGCTTTGCAGTTGCCATCTTGAAATTCTTAAAAATGTTTGCACAATGGGCCATGCATTTTCCTTTTGCACTGGGCCCTGCAAAGTACATGGCCAGTCCTGGCAGAGATGGAAAGAAAAGGAGACAGTGAGCAAACTGGAGGCAGCAAGAGTGATGATGTAATCCAGGTTTAGAAAGGGCCAGGGGAGAGTCTACAGAGTGGCTAAGCTGGCCAGTGGGGGCCTGTTATAAAAGCTGGAGGGCATGCTCAGTGGTTGAGCACTGACCTATGAACCAGGAGATCATGGTTTGATTCCAGGTCAGGGTACATGCCTGGGTTACAGGCTTGATCCCATGGGGCGGGTGTGCAGGAGGCAGCCGATCAATGATTCTTTCCCATCATTGATGTTTCTCCCTCTCCCTCCCCCTCCCCCCCCCTCCCTCTCCCTCCCCTCTCCTCTCCTCTCTGAAATCAATAAAAAAAATATTTTTAAAAAAGCTGGAGGGCAGGAGTGCAGCTACAGAGGAGAGACAGGCTCTGGGAAAGGGAAGTTCGCTAAGGAATCCTACATGCCTAGAATTGTTAGATTCCTGCTGGGGGCGGGGGCTGCGAGAGGGACCCCTTTTAACATGAAGTCAAGAAATGAGTCCTCCAACTTAAGAAGACTGCATGTCCTAGGGCCAACCAGCAGCCAGAGAGTAAAACCAAAATAAGTGGAAGAAGTTGACCATTGTATTAATGTGAGACAGACTGGACATGTCATTCGTTTGCTTATTCATTCCCTCAACAAACATTTACTGAGTATCTATCTAATGTGCATACACTGAGTTCGTTCCTGAGCAATTTCAAAGATGACAAGAATTCAGGCCCAGCTCTGGGAACTCCTAATCTACATAGAAGAGGAAGACGTGAGTGGCAATGTGATGAGACAGATGTTACAACAAAGGATGCTATTACCTGTTGCGGAGTGGGGCAAGGGAAGGGGCAAGGCTGAGGAAGGTCTTATGAAAGGTGTGAAGACTGGATCTGCAAGGGTGAGTGGCAGTTCAGCAAACAAAATTAATAAGAGCATTTGGACAGAGGGAATAGCTTAAGTAAATACCTGGAAATGAGAAACACTTTGACACTGCTGACAAGTTCAGTTCAGACGCTGAGTAGCAGGACAGGGTGCTGAAAAGACCAGCAGGATCCTGGCTATGAGCAGCCTGATTGCATAATAAGGAGCATGAATTTTACTGCAGCTGGATGGGAGAGCCTTTGACGTTTCCTAAGCAGAGATGATTAGGGTAGAGTGGATCTCACTTTGGAGATCAGAGAGGAAAATATCAGAATGGGGCAGATACCTTTTGCTGCAATGCATAGATGGATTCAAGTGAAGAATGACAGAGCAGGCCAGTTACATAAGCACTGCTATATTTAAGCAAGGAATAGGAGGGGCCCCAACTCAGGTAACCGCAGAGTAAATAGAGAGTGGGCAAGAGAACAGAGATTTATCATAAAGGTAGGATGGATGGATGGTAGTTGACTCGTTGGATGGGATGAGGAGGGAGAAACAATGAAGCCTTCCACATTTCTGACTTAGACGTTTGGGTCAACAACATTTTCATTAACCATGTTGGAGAATGAAGGAATAGGAAGGTAAGAACAGGAGTTGAATTTTGGAAATATTAAGTTTAAGGGACTACTAAATATGTCCAGTGGTGGTCTGTGCCAGAAATGTGGAAGTCACAAGGACATAGGCACTTGCAGAAGGTAAGGGCATGGATTGAGTTACCTGCAGAGACACCTCAGGAGAGCATCGACATTTAGAAAGTGAGTGGATAGACATGATCCAGTGAGAGGCTGGGAACAAGCTATTGGAAAGAAAACCAGATTGTATTATTGTTTCCTAATATCTGCTGTCTTTCCTGAAAGATCATTGCATGTCCCTGCTCACTGAAAGTGGGAAATGTGACTTCTTTGATCTTTTGATGTGAGGCTTGTGTCATGTGATGTGCTTTGGCCAATGGAACATGAGCAAAGGTGATGAACACCCAAGCAAAAGTCTTAGAAGGGACCAGAAGGTCCTCTGTTTCATCCACCTGGATCCCCAGAGGAAGAACATATGAGGAGCAGAGATACTTTTGATCCTCAGACTAAAAACGTGAGCGTAATGGAAAACCTTCATTATAAACCACTGAGATTTGGAGATCAATACTTTAGTGTAACATAGCAAAAGTTGCCTATTACAACCAGAAAAGAACAGTGCCTCAGAAATGAAGGAAACACTTAAGAAAAAGTGAGTGGTCAATAAGGTCAGAAGTGACCGAGAGGCAATTAGATGCAGCAATAGGGCGGTTGTTGGTCACCTTTAGTGAGAAGCATTTTAGTGGCACGGTGGGAGCTGAGCCGGATTGCTATGGATTGAGGCATGAATGGGAGGTGAGGGGTTGGAGATTGTAAGTGGAGATTACTCATTTAATGATGTTGACAGAAAAGAAGGAGAGAGAAACAGCTTAAGGTAGAGAGAGAGAGTAGGAGGCAAGTTTTATTTAGAAGAGATTGGAAACTGCAGATTAAGGACAAAGCTTTGGAGAAAATAGGGATGTTGAAGATGTAAGTACTGAGCCTGTATGCCTGAAAATATTTGTATCTCTGATTTCCTCATAATATTAAAATAATAGCAAAAATAGTGCTCACTAAGTTCCCACACAGCTGGATGGCTTTGTATGAATTATTTTAATCTCCAAAGCAACTATGTAAGATAGATACTGTTATTATCTCTTCCATTACATAAGTAAGTAAACTGAGGCAAAGAGGGTTTGATGAACTCATCCAGGTTCACCCACCTAATTAATGGCAGAGCCAGGATTCAAACTAAGGTCATCTGGGTCTAGAGAGCAGGACCTTAACCATCATACCACATTGTGCCTCATGGAGATACAGAAAGATTTTGAGCTATAGACACTGCATCGGAGGAGGATGGGCCCGAAAGGCTTTATGAAGGAGGGATGTGGCACAGAAGTACAAAGGGAGTACCCAGAGAAAATTCTGGGTTCTTGGAAAATGGAATTGGAACATTAAGAGCACTGAGCCTTCTATTTGGGGTACCAGCCTGGTTTTCTACAGTCTCCCCTCAGCCTCTGTTAGTCCGCCTGGGATTGAGAGGTGAGAAAAGATGAAAAGGCAGAGGAGGAGAAGTTCAAGAATCAAAGCATGGGAGGAAGCCAAGCTCAGTTTTGAGGTGCACGTATCACTCACTGTGAGCCAAGCTCTGTGCTGGGCTATGGGACCCAAGGAGAACACGCAGCTCTTTCCAAGGCGCCTCAGGCTAATGGGAGGACAGACATAAGAGGCCACTGGGACTTTGGGGTGAGGTTAAGTGTGATGCCTACAAAATCCTAAGAAAATACGGGCCACTGGGGGACAGAATCCGCCAACACAGGTGCCATCCAGTGAGCAGCTGACTCCAGCAATCTGATAACTTAAGGATGCCTCCCCCTTTCCCTGTCTCTTTGTGAAGATCAGGATGCGGCTAATGGCACGTAGAACTTCCCTCCAGCCTGGACTAAAGGCAGCCAGGCCATGAGGGCAGGTTGCTTTTCAGCGTTCAAAGTTGGAGAAATTTAAAATGATGCGACACATCTAAGTACCCAAGCTCGGCGTGCCTTTCAGGAGGCATTTCAAAGTGTGAGTGGCCTTTCATCACTCTTGAGTCTGCAGGATGTGTTGTGAGTTGTCGGGTCGCCCATGTCACCTCAGTGTGTGGCGGATGCTCTGAACTGGAGAGGATGTCTATGAACTCTAGGGAAAGATATGAATACCCATGGAAGCAAGTGATGTCTAATGTGGCAGTGTGGGCACATGGGCCAAGGTTCACCTCAAGTTGGCCAGAGCTTATTGTGTCCCAGGTAAGGTATGTTGCTGAGCAGAGTGACATAAACTATTGGCACTGCTCTGCAAAGGGCTTGTCTCACTCGCCCTTCCTTCCTTTGTGCTTTACTTTGTCTTCCTAACTCAGCCCTTGACTCTGTTGAAGAGCAACATGTGTGGCAGGGGACCTTTGTTGCCCAGGTAGGCTGGCTTGCCTCCTACAAACCTGTTTATCTGAGTCCTGACCTCAGAGCTCATTTGAGCATCTCTGATACCAGCATCTCCTACCCCAGTGCCCTCCAAATCACACAGACACTTTCCACCTGAATCAGTTGAAGTCACATGTTCCTAAATTTATTCTGTGCCAGGCTGCAGCCATGCTCTTTGAGAGAGTCCACAGCTCTGCCAACCCCTTCCCTTCAACCTTGAACCTATACAGTCTTTACTTCTCCTTAACTAACCACTAGCCACCTCTGCTGATCCCAGTGTGCCTTGAAGTAGAAAAGATGAAGTGGGAATCAGTGGTGAGGAAAGAACTTCAGAGAAAGAGAAATGGGGGCTGGTACTTGATGAGTAGTCTTCTGATACATAGACAAGGAAAGGAAGAGTGCTCCAGGCAGAAAGAACAGCATGTACAAAGTGGGCCAGGACTCAGTGAATCCGGCGAAAGGTGCAATTTAGTGGGCTTAAAACACACACCTATGTAGGAAGCGTGGCAGCTATGCATGACACTGTTGTAAAGAGCATTGAACATCCTGCTATGAAATTGGGCCTTGGGCCTGACTCTGCAGAGAACTGAGGTCCACCAAGGGTGTTTAAGTAGGGACTCTAACATGATAAGATTTGAGATTCAGACTGCATGAAAGGTGGATCTAGTTGGGCAAAGACCTGAGGCAGACCTGGTGGGAAGCCACTGAAATCCCACCCAGGTGAGACCACAGCCAGGCTCTCAGCATTGACCTTCATGGTGGACCAGGTGGACCATGAAGCAGGCACAGTCATGGAGCTCTTGCGCAGGGGCCCTAAGCCCTTCTGCAGGGAGGAGTCTCCTATCCTCCCCAGTTATAGTCTCAGAACCTGTCTTTCTACTCCTCCTTTCACAGGAAAATGAATAGAGTAGATTTTCTGAAAAGGAAGCCAGGAGACCCTTGCTAGGAATGAAGGCTGAATGTATAGAGTAAGATACATCCTGCTGCCACCCCATCTAGTAACAGCAAGAAATTCTATGAATTTCTTCCAAATATTGTGCACATCTTATTGGTTTGCTGACACCCAGTTGGCTATAATAAGAAATGCACCCATATCAGAAAGATACTGCAATCAGACTATTTTCCCCTTGTCGATCTTTCTCCCTATTCCTGCCTCCGTGCTTTCTCTCTTCCCCCTTTTAGTCTAAGACCAAAATGTGTGTGACCTCTTCCTCCCTGTAAGGTCCCTCCTTCTGCTGGTTACTTGCTAGGGGCTCTCTCACCAGCTTTACTCGAAGCTAAGTTAAAGTGAGATGGAGCCCTGGCCAGTGTGGCTCAGCTGATTGAAGTGTCATCCTGTGTACGGAAGGGTTGAGGGTTGTGGGTTTGATTCCAGGTCAGGGCAATACCCAGACTGCAGGTTCAGTCTCCAGATGGGTGTGGGAGGCAACCGATTGATGCTTCTTTCACATCGATGATGTTTCTCTATCTCCCTCTCCCTTCCTCTCTCTCTCTCTCAAATTAATAAAAACATATCTTTGGGTGAGGATTAAAAAATAATAAAAAGTGAGGTGGACAGGGAGCCTCTGCACGAGGGAGCACCTGACAGTGAAGGTTCAGAGACATGAAGCTAATGAGCTACACAATATGGGTTACATCTCACTTGATTACACTCAGAAAATGTAGAACCATCTTTTAGCCATGACTAGCCATTTATCTGCTGGAATGCTCAGAGCAACACCCCCCACTCCCATTTATCTCCTGCCTTCAGGTTCCAGTCAAGGTTTATAGAAATTAGTAATTCATCACTGAATATAACAACTACCTTTGGGACCTGCCAAACCAGAAAAAATCACCACGTGCCTGTGCCAAGGTGCTGTCTCTTGGTAATAACCTCATGCAGCTGCATAGTGCTGGTGCACAACATCCGTGCCCACGCCCGGCACAGCCACCTCACCTGGTTGTGTCTGGACCACTGAAAATAGACCAGCACCTCTCTCCAGACTGGCCCTTCAATCCTAATAGGCTTGTGCTTTGCAGGGGAATGTGGGAATCCACTACGGGTCGGCTTTGGGTTCTGAGGCACATAAGGCTCACTTATTTGGGTGAGAGAGGAGGGAGGCTCATTCTTTCTAAGTAATAGCTAAAGAAAGCACCACTCACATGTGAAAAGTTGGGGGTCAAGTGTGCTGTTATGTCTAGAGCACTGATGTTAACTAAGATACCCTATAACAGTGACAAAGTGTTAACGAGAACATGAGAAACTTCTGGTTAAACAAACATAGTTATTTCTGCTCCCTCCTAAAAATCTCACCATGGGAGGCAGCATTCCAAGATGGCCCCCAAGATTTCCCACCCCCCTGGTATACTTGCCCTGCGTAATCCCTGGGCCTGCGAATGTGAGATTTGACTCCTGTAACTAGGCAGGCTATATGGCACAGCCAACCTTAAGGGAGGGAAATTATCCAGGCAAGCCTGTCCTAAATGCATGAGCCCTTGTTTTAAGTTTTTGTTGTTGTTGTTTTTTGTGGGGTTTTGTGATTTGTTTGTTTTGTCTAATTGCAGAAAGGAAGTTAGGAAGATTTGAAGCATAAGAGGAATTTAATGCAAGTGAGAGTCTCCATGGAGAGTCTACACATCAAGGACCTGAGACTGGTCAACAGCCAGCAAGACATTGGGGAACCTCCGCCTGACAATGACACAGAGATGAATTCCGCCAGCAACCTGAAGTCATGTGAAAGTGGGCCCTTCCCTAGTCAAGCTTCCAGGTGAGGATGCTGATGGCCAACATCACTCTTTCAGCCTTAGGGGATCCTGAGCCAAGAACCCAGCTAACACGTGCCGGATTCCTGACCCACAAAAGCTGCGAGATAATACATTTTAAGCTGCTACATTTGTGGTAATTTGTTATGCAGCAACGGAAAACTAATACACTCTCTGAAAGCAATAAAGATATAAATCCATAAAGGAAGCACTTACAGCAGAGGAGTGGCAACAACATTTGGAAAGATGGTAAGCCGGTGGACATAGGTCAACAGCTTAGAAGAGCAGAAAAAAAATACCTGCAGAAGGGGAGGCCAAAAGATAGTGCTCTGATCTGGGATTCATACAACTAGAGATACAGGTGCCCCTGAAGACTGGGGTGCAGGTGGCACCCCCAGCAGGAAGATGGGGGGAGTCTGCATGAGGATGGGTGGGCTGCACACCCAGAGGCTGCCAGTTGACAGGGCAGGAAGACTGAAGCCTCTGGGAGGAGTGCCTCCCAGGAAAATGCAGGAATGACATGCTGCTTGATGTGCCTGGCTGTTATGTTTTATGGATCTGCCAAAGAGTTTGCTGAGAATTGCAATCAGTCACAAAGAAAAATCGCAGATGAAAAGTTGAACTCTAGGGACAACGAAGAAGTTATTCACAAGATTAATCGTGATCATTGTACCCCTCATAACTTTACTGCAGATAATATTTACAAGGGCAAAACAATGTAAATACTAAATGTTGATTTAAACAATGATTGCGATGGACTACATGTGTGTTTGTGTGCGTGTGAGGTAGGTGCATATGAAACCAGGATTATAAGAGAGTTAGATCCATACTTTGAGCAGGAGTAAATCCACATATAATTTCTAAAACTTGAAAGAAAAAAAATAACCCCAAGAAATAGTAGTCTACATATATTATCTAAATATATTTAGGCAAATACTAAAATAATTGCTAAAAGTAGTTGCCCCTGAACAACAGCCTTCAGAGTTGCGAGGGATGAGCCAGAAAATTGCTTTTTTCATGATGAGCCTTAAAGCATTATCTGACTTTTTAAAGTCTGTGTTAGAATCAAGAGGCCATAGAAAACTACCTTTAAGTTACGTAGTACCTTAACAACAAGAATGCTCCCCTCTTACCCCATGGTGGGGGTGCGAGGTGGAAAAGGATTGTTTCTGATAACTTTAATATGGCTTGAAAGTCACGTTTTGCATGTGGGCATATCCTCCTGGTTCTCTCCACTAACCCAGAGTCCTGGATGGCAAAACCCACCTCTCCGGTGTTGAGACACAATACAACCATGTCTACTTTGCATAGAGCTGTCCAATGTACAAAGCCATTGCCTACACATTACCTTGTTTGATCCTTGCAGCAACCTTGTGAGGGAGTCACAGCAAGGAACAATAGACAAACAAGAGAACTGTAATTCAGAGAGGTTGTGTGACTTATCCATGGTCACACAGCCTAGACTTCAAATCACTGCTGCTCTATGGACCTACCAAAACCATCAACTAAAGCAAGAGGAGATAAGGCATATTTTTGGAGTCATTTATCTATCTCTGATACATTGTCTATTTAGGGACTTCTAATTTGGGGACAGTGAGTCATTCTATGTTTTGTCTTTCCACCATGCCAGGTCCCCTCCACCATTCCCTCCTTCTTCCTTCCCATGCCTGAACTGCTCCTGTGACTGCTTGGATCTCATCCCCATCCCATTCCTCATGCCTCCAAACTTAATTCTCAGCTCCAGGAACTAAGACATTAGAAACACTGAGAGTCAGCAGATAAAACATGATCACGGTGCTAGTTTTGTGGTTTACCCTAACGACTGCAGTTTGTCCCATCCTTGGAGTCTGAATTAGACCCGGCGACCACATGCTCAAAACCACGAGGCACCCAGCCTGTTATCTCCTCAGCTCCCTGCTCATCTGGAAGTTTAGTTTTCCACAAACACAGGGGTCTTGCCATGTGAAATAGGCCTCAAGAGATGGGCTCCTATTGGTCTTTCAATCTTTTGATCTGTTCCTCAAGAACGCGCTCAGTTTGAGGCTAAAAATATAGTGAGGAAAAAAATGAGATGAGAGCAGTGGCCGAGGGAGAAAGAAGAGGCTGCATTAAAAATATTGGCCATAGTGTCCACTGCTCATGTCTGCCGAGTGCTACATGGTGAGCGGGGGTCTGGCTTCAGCCACCAACGCTTCTTGCACCCTCACGCTTCTCAGAGATCCCTTGATCCCATGTCGTGTTTGAGGCAGATAGGATCACAGCACCCAGTGTTACAGCTGCAGGCATAATTCCAACATCTGAGAACACTTTCCTCCCAGATATTTAATTTCCCCTTCCAGCTGTTTTACCGCTGGGGCTGCAAGCATACTTCATAACTCTATCAAATCATCTCAGCCTCTTTGCAAGTCTTTTAATATCCATTGGAAACTAATGCTGCCTTTGATTCTTAGGCAAATCCCTAACACTCCTTCCCTTGTTTCTAATTAGCAATATTTCTGCGGTAATTAAGACGAGAGCAGCTCCTCAATTTTGCAGCATTTTCAAGTCAGAGAGTACAACAATAACATAAAGTGGGGCTAAAAATAACCCTGTTAGCTGACTTGACTGTATTTTAATTTTAGCACCTTAGTGCAAACATAACCTTATGCACACATACATGTTCATGCACACACACAGAGTACACATTCGTGCACACATACACACTCATGCACACACATACACACAGTACACATTCATGCACACATATACTCAGGCACACACACATACACACAGTACACATCCGTGCACATGTACACACTCATGTGCTCACACACATACATTTAAGAATAGTGACCCATTTCTGAAATAAACAGGATCCAAAATGCACTTGTGGAAATACTGTGGTTCTGTGGGCAGAAGAAATGTGTCATTGAAACCCTGGGCATCCCACAGAGTGAACCATGTCAGTGAGCTGAATGCTGGTGGAGGATGCTGGGAGAGGCCGCCTCCCTTCTCAAACTCAATGGCTAGAGATGGGCATGTGGTCTCTCTGGTCAAACACCCAGAGACGCAGCATTTTCAAGACACTTCACAGGCCCACTCCTGCATATGTTCATTCTGCCTTAGTTTTTGCTCTCGCACAGCAGGGAGAGGAGTCAGAGCCCTGCCTAAAGCTGCAGGCCCAGCACAGAGGTCTTGGTGCTATAGCCTCCATTCTGGAGACGGTGCCCATCTCTAAACACTGGGAGTGTGCCTGCACACACAAATACATGCTTGTACGTATCCTGGGGGATTAACAAAAAGGTGCAAATTTTGAGGCTGGTGCTCATCAGAGTTTAGGCAAAGATCTCTTGTAATTATGTGAGTGTGTTTCAGGGAATTGACAGTTAGCATAGAGTTTTTTGTTTGGAAACTATTTCAGGCAATTTGGTGATCATTTCTATTATAGCTAGTTACTTTGTGCCACCTCAAGCTAAAACTGTGCTTGCTGAGAGCTATGCATTGTGTGACGGCTCAGGTTGTGGGCATGGCCCTGCTGAGGCCCGCCTCCAGCCTCCACCTTGAGCATGTCCACATCTTGGGATGCTGGGTCGGTGAGCCAGGGTCCTTCTCTTTGTACCAGTACTGGTTACTTTCCTTCATTGTGAAATCCTGGGTTCTCCCATTCCCATGCTTGTCAAATCATAAAACCATTGGGAGTTAAGAGTTGGTCCTTAGGGGTCAGACTATTCAACCTTCTTGTTTTACAGATAAACAATCGGACTCTGAGAGTGTCTATCCCTAGATCATCAGTAGCAGGGCTACAGCACAGGTCTCTTGATTCTCAAGCCAGTGCTCCATCCTCCTCCACGTATAAATTTAACTCTTATTAACAAAGCAACTACTATTCAATTCTTAGGATGTGTTAAGCATCATGCTAGATGCTGCAGGTTCAAAGGAGTCACACAGGAGAGTACACAGTAGAATCAAGGAGACGACATTTTGGAGGGAACCTCCCCTCTCCATCCCTTAGAGCATCTTCAGCGGGGGAGAATATCATATATTTGGATCAGTCAAGTTCTTACAGGTGTCAGGAGAAAAGTTGAGGAACAACAATTGTTACTCTTTTAAAGCACATTCTCCTATGCCATGATAAGGTCTCCAGGTCCAAGTGCAGGCCTGGAAGAACTCCCAGGTATTCTAGGAAGGAGCTGATGACTCGTGCTTCCCCTCTATTCCAGAGTGTTGGGTGAAAGCATGGTTTGCCCACACTGGCCTGAATCATAGGCACGTTAGTGCTGACTCACCGACTTCCAAGGTCAGAAAAAGTCACCTGCTCAGGTTTTGGTCAGAGATGGAGACACTCACAAGAAGCAAATTCTAGCTCTCCCAAGGGAACACACTATGGGCTGGCTGGAGGGGAAAATGTTGTCAGGGCCGTTTGGCCTGGACTCTAAGCTACTCTATCCATGTCGTGAATAGGACTCTAATCTTCCAGGGGCTTAAAAGTCTCCTTGATTTACTCTTACCCAAAGACCAGAGGCATCAAACCATGAAGAATCTGAAATAGCTGGGCCAACTTATTCCTGATTTCCCAGCCTTGAATGGAAGGATTTCACGGAAGGTTCCTTGCAACCTGCGGCTGTATGACTAAGACCGTCACAGCCACCATGCTGCCAGCTCCCCATGCACCGGCTATGCATTCATTGGAAGCTTCTCTAGACCCTGTTCAAAGTGAGCTATATAGACTTCAACACTCTGTCCCACTGCTGGACATTACAATAGAATAGTGAGGTAGAAAGATAGGAAATAGATAATAATATTGGTATCTAGTTGGGGGCAAGCTAGAGCTGTAACTAGAGTTTCTGGGCCACGTTGCAAATATTTCTTCGAATAAAAAAAAACCCCACACCCCTTATGGCATGAGATGAGATGCAGGGACATTCTGAAGGGAGGCTCTCTGCTGCTGGGGACACCATCCAGGGGCTTTCACCTCAGCCACTCACTCTCCGATTCTTTTCTGCCTTCTCACCAGAGGGCCAATGATCTGTGGCCCCAAGCTGGACACACCCGGATTGGTGGGCAGGCAGCCTTAGCCACATACAGCACAAAAACAACTGATTCCATGGAGGATGAAGTGTGTGTAACTGGGCAAATGACTGATGGGCCACCTCATACAGAACCGAGTCTGATCCAGCACAGAGCCTTTCTCCTTTTCTAAATGTACCACATAACCAAGCACCATCTGTCTCGATGCTCTGTCTTACAAGACAGTCATTCTACCTATTCATAGTTCTTCCTCTAATTTTAATATTTATTTTATAATTATGCAAGTACTTCTGTGTTATTCACTATGCTGCCATCAATATACCTCATTTAAATTATTTCTCACAGGAATTCTATTAGGCTACTGAAGATAGTTATCATATATTCCCCTATTCTCCTTTCTTATGAGTTGTTTTATTTTGGGTGGTTTTATTTTAGCACATTCCTTAATAAGGTATTATGGAGAGAGATGAACAGGTGGAGCACAGAGGACTTTTACAGGGCAGTGAAATGACCTTGTGTGGTACTAAAATGGTGACTACATGTCATTATACATTTGTCCAGACCCATAGAATGAGCATCAAGAAGAGTGAATGCTAAGGTAAACTCTGCACTCTGGATGATAAGGCTGTGCCAATGTAGGTTCATCAGTTGTAACAAAGGTACCAGCTGGTGGGGGATGCTGATGAGGGAGACTGTGCATGTGTGAGGGCAGAGGTTGTACAGGAGTCTCTGAACCTTCCTCAGTTCTGCTGGAACCTAAAACTGCTCTAAAACTATGTTTTAAGAAGTTCTCACTATCCAAACCAAAAACCCCCAAACACTCTTCAATGGTGAGTGGGGATAAAGTGCTTAATGGATATAGAGTTTTATTTGGAGTGATGGAAATGTTTTTGAATTTAATAAAGGTGGTGGGAGCTCAGTGTCATGAATGTACTAAATACCACTGAATTGTTCAGGTGAAAATGGCTAATTGTATGTTATATGAATTTCACTTCAATAAAATTTTTAAGATCCAAACAAGTACATTTTGGATATTTTAAACGTAGAAACTGTTATAAAGATTAAGATAACATAGAACTGTATACCTAATACTCAGCTTCAAAATGAACCGTAATGAATAGAAGTAAGTCTTGTTTTTCCAATACATTGTGCCCTCCCTCCCTCCCTTTCCATCAAGGAGTAGACACTACCTGGGACTTGGTAGTTCTCACTCTCCTGGATCTGTTTATTGTTTTACTTCATATATATTTATCACTGAACAGTAAATAGAATTATAGCACACATTTTAAAATGAAAAAAATGCTTTCATACTGTAGGTATTTTTATTCAACTTCCTTTTTCCATTTTAATTCTGTTTGTGAGATTTATGAATATATCACATTTTATTTATACATTCTCCTATTGGTAGACATTTCAGTTATTTCTGTTCTTAATCATCACAATCAATGCTGCTAGGAACATTCTTTTTCTTTTGTTGTTGTTGTTAATCCTCACCTGAGGATATTTTTTTCACTGATTTTTTTGAGAGGAGAAAGGAGAGAGGGATGGGAGAGAGAGATAAACATTGATGCGAGAGAGACACATCAATGGGTTGCCTCATGCACATGTCCCGACCAGGGTGGGGGATCAACCTGCAACCCAGGTATGTGCCCTTGACCGGGAATGAAACCTGAGACCCTTCATTGTGCAGGTGGTGCTCTAACTATGGAGCTGCACCGCCAGAGCAGGAACATTCGTGTATGTCTTTTTGTGCATCGGACCAAAAAGTTATCTCGGTTATGTATCTGGAAGTATCTTTAGCTCCAGCAGATACCGCCATGTTACTCTCACAGCAAGGTTTTGAGATGCCTCACACTGCGCTGGGCCTCCTGGTTTGTCAGGGACACTTCTCCAGGACAATGAGATGATTGCCTCCTTTGTCCTGGACAGAATACCTCTACCAGTGGTCTGAGAGGACAGAAAATGTTTCAGAAGATTTATACACTATAATCTGATATTGATATTTTAGTCAGGCAGTAATCCCTAAGAATTTTTATATGAATTACTCTTAAACCAGATATCCTCAGTCTATATCTGGACCGCTGCTTTTTTCTAAGCCCAAGAGCAAGACTTTAATTTTATCCCTATTGAGTTTCACCTTGTTAGCTTTAGCCATTCCATATCTCAGCAGAGATATTTTGAATCCTGGTTCTGTTATTCCACCCATAAATTTAGTAAGTATGCTTTCTTTTTTTAATTCTTTATTGTTAGAAAGTAAGTATGCTTTCTGTATCTTCAGCTAAATCCTTAATAAAATAGAGAGAATAGAGCCAAAGAAACCCATCAATATACAACAAGATATTCCCACGATGTTGATGGAACCCAATGCCTGGGCGTGGCTGGCCCACTAGCATGATGCTAGCTACAGTATTACTCACTCCTCAATTGTCCATTTGACCCACAAGGACCTTGCCATACCTAGAGTGCTCAGCTGACTTACACATCTAGCAATCTGGTCAAAAATGAAAATGGGATTCTACTTGTTATATCTGTTCTCAACAGATCTACTAGCTTCTAGTGATTTTTACTTCCCTCTAAGATCCCATAGACAACTTGAATCACAATTAATCTCAGAGTTCCTATGGTGCTCAGTATCAAATTCACCAGGCAGTACAGTCTGGAACCCACTTTCTTTCTATGAAACTCCATATTTTTCTCATTTCTAGTCTTCTGGTCTCTTCCCTCAGCCGTCTCTAAACTGTGGTTTTATGAACATTTACAAAGGTTTCTTCAAAATTCTGGTATGAAATATGTCAGGCCTGGAAACTTTTAAAGCCTCCAGGTAACCACTTACTTTCTGTGCATCCAGCTTGAGTTCCACTGAGATTTTAACAGTATTGATTCTACTATCTTCTGCTGAAAGACCTTGCCTTTTGGTAAAGAAACAAAATACTCGAGTGGTTCTCCTGTCTTTTCTTATCTTTAACCTGGCACCGAGTTCCAGGAGGGAGCCTGTCCCCGTTAGTTCTGCACACAGCTACTAAAAGCCTCTGCACTGTCCCTGGCATTTTCCCGAAGCCTCTGCTCATGCTGAGCTTTAGCCTTCCTGGCACCATTCTTACAGGCTTGTGATATTCTTCTGTGCTTGTCCTTGGTTGTGTGTTCCTCCTTTCTTCTTTCATCCATGAGTTAATCAAAGAGCTTTCTGGGCAGTCACACTGGTACCTCAGGATACCACTTCATTTCCCTTGTCTCTCCTTAGACAATGCTAGGGTTGTCTACTTCTAAAGAGGAAGGAGGGGGCCCCACAGACAAGCAGGAGGAAGCATCATCATCACCTTAACTAAATCTGCCCCCGTGCCAGCACCACCTCCTAGGGTTGGTTTCTCTTTCTTCTCTTCAAGTCCCTTCACCCACAGGGAGGCAGAGGGTACCGTGGATTTGTAGAGTAGGTAGCTATACAGACATGAGCTGGGATAGATGGCTAAGATCAAGGGGAAGATGTGGGAGACATGACAAACAAGAAGTAACCAAGAATTCGCAGCCCTGACCCAAGAATGAAGGGGGAGACTTAAAACCTCCTTTAAGATGTGGTCTGACAGCACAGCACAGTATCCAGGTAGGGCAGCCTTTAAGCCTAAGGAGATACATATATTTTTGAGACATAAGGGAGGGGGGACTTATTTCTTGTCTAGGGGTATGTCAGCCTAGGGGTATAAATCCCCTGAACTCCCAAGTGGTGCACTTGACTCAGCTTCAGCAGCTAAGCTGCCCGCCCAAACTATACCTGAGTATATTTCCTTTTCTTGCAAATAAGCTCTTGCATACTTTGCTGCCATTTGATACTACCTCTTGTTTGAATTCCTTTCTATAAGCAAGACAAGAACTGGGGTGCAGAGTCCACCTCTAATAGACTCGTGAATTCAAGTGACTTTTCAGCCTTCCAGAGCTCTTAGGCCCTATGCTTTGTAGGGTGTTATAGTACGTTAATGGATCCCACATGGGAAAACCATAGCAGCCACAAACCACTGCATTCAGACCTTTGAGAATCCATAAAGTCTGGATTCCAAAATGTTGGGAGAGCATGTAGGGACAGAAGCTGGCTGGAACTGCATGTTCCAACGTCTGAGCTGGGATTTTCCTATGGTGGCTCGGTTGTAGAATGCAACAGTCTAGAGTTCCTCCCTCTGGAGACCCTCATCCTGAGCGACTCTTTTCTCAGTTTTTCAGTGGCCACAATCCATTGGCACGAGAATTAGACCAGCTAAGTTGGGGACCACTCCTGGCATAACACCACCTCTTTCCCCTTCCAGAACTACCTTCCAACCCTGAAATACGAGAAAAATCATACCTTTTCCCGTCATCATCAGTGGGAGGGCAGCAATGACATAATATACCATAAATCTCCTTTAAAGGAAAGACTTCATTATATTTTTATATGCATAATGGTGTTCATATCTAGTAGGCGCTTGCAATGTGCTAGCTGCTCCTTTACTACAAGGCTATATTGTTATATTTATTTTCTCACTCTCCAAATAATGTTTCTGATCTATTTCCGCCCAGCACTGAGGAAACCCGATTGAGATCTTATAAATTCAGTGGTTCCCCTGCTCCCCACCCGAGTCTGCTGCCTTCACCACTGTTGAGAAATGCCTACTTTGGACACATTTATATGCGCATGCCCCCCATACAGCCAATGATCCCTAAGTGCTAAACAGATTTGTCCTGGACATGGGATCTGAGCCTGTGGAGCGAGGCTTGGATAATTTAAGTTCCTCTGGTAACAGGAGGCAACTGGAATCCAATAGAGATAAATGTAAAATATTGAACTAGGCAGCTGAGCCATCAGTAGGGCAGGAGTCTAAACGGAAAGGTTATGGCTGAATGACTAAGCAGGAGAGAACACACAACACACCCAAGGAATTCTTGCAGAAATACAAGTCCCTGGTGGAGCCAGCAGAGAAGAGATGGGAGGCTGCTGAGCACATGGCCAAGGAAGCTGCCTGGGCTCAGGGGAGGCTGCCTACTCCTGGTGCAGCCTGGCTGGCGAGGGGCAGGGGGATTTGGCTGGTGATGTAAAGATGCCAGTTTTTAGCTCTTGTCATGAAGAGGCAATATTGCTTTTTCTCTGCCAGACCCCGAACACCAAAGTAAAATGTCTGATGACAAGCTGAGGCATGTTTGTGACTGTAAGAAAAAATACAGCCACGCAGGTTGGTGAATTCAATCAAGTGTCCCCCCAGGTTCCAGGAAGAGATGGGTGGGCTTAGTTTTGTTTGACCAAATGGACAGGTGGAACAGCAAGCACAGTGGATCAGTCCCATGTCCCCAAGAGTCAGCCAAACAGGGCGCTGCCTGAGAGCATGGTTCCCCAGGGTCTGCAAATTTTCCTGGCAAAGAGCCCATGGCACTGGCATGACCCTCAGATACACCCACCATGGCTCTTCCTTTTCCTTCCTTTATTTTTTTTTATTTATTTTATTTTTTTCCCTTCTCCTTCCTTTAAAGTATGTTTTCATAAAACTCACAAAAGGGTGGGACCTGCTCCTCTTAGACTGAGCACACCAGGAAAAAAAAAGACAGAATGGGGAAAGCCAGCAAGAAGGCCCAGATGTTCATCAACAGGATTAAACAAGTTTTCACATTGGTCCAAACATTCCTTGGGACACAACAAATCACTTGTACTGTTTTCTGGCAGAAGTCCATTAACACTTAGCAAACTAGCAGCCCCCGCATGTCACTACTTCCATTCCAACCTAATGTCTGACTATTGAAAGCTCCTCGGAACCCATCAAAGAACATTAAAAGACACACCACGCATTAGCCTGAAGCACAAAAGGAGTACAAGAGCACAGTTTCTCCCTTTGAGCCCACTTTGAGAGCCCCCAGTCCCTAATGAAGAAAGTATACATCAGTTAAATGAGGGCAGCTGTACAAAGCTCTATACAGTGCTGACACATATACTAAACTCTTCTGGCTCAAGTTCCAAATTCACTGCTTGGTTTTGGCAGAAAACCACACGTAAGCTTCTGCTGGGGAAACGCAAGGCCATCTGAATGCATGAGAAAGAAGAGCCGCGAAGCCTAACACTGCCAACAGGAGCACTCCCCTGCCGCGTCCCAGGAAGGAGTCTGCTATTTTCTGATCAACTATGAGTGATTGGGCCTTCCCTGACATCTCTGCTAAGTGATAGAGGCCTCTTACAGCCCAGTGCTTTAAGCCAAGGGCTTTCTGTCCAAGGCTCCTATCACCCTGGGCAAAGCTCACAAAGCCCCTGAAGGAACTGGGGTTGTCTGCTTTTCCCTGTCACATCAGAGGCTGCTGGGCACTGGATCCTCATTCTTCAGGCCTGAGGCACAGTAAGCCTGTCTAACTAGAGAACCAATTGTTGACTTAAACAGAGATGAACAAAAGCACAAGTAGGACCATTCAACGTGTTCTCAAAGAGACAGTAAATAGCAACAAGTCAAAGAGCTCTCCAAGGTCCTGACTCCTTCAGCATTCAGCAGCTTAGGGTGCTTAAAATGGACCCATGTCTGCCCTCTGCCCTCCCTCCTTCCCTGTCTACCTGTTCATGGCTCACCTTCCCACTGCAGGGAGGAGGGCGGCTGAGAAGTGAACCCTGACTGCAGCCCGGGCACCAGAGGCTGTCTTGTTAGCATTCAGCTGGCAGGAGAGAAATGTCATGTCAAGAGCTTTAGAAAATCTCGTGCGTAGTGGTTGTTTATTAATTCTCTTAATCTGTAAATGACATAATTAATATATCAAATGGTACCTGGAGGTCTACAATATTTAAAAATAATTTTGTATTACTGCATATTTTGATGGTAATTCTAGATACTCCTGGTGACAAAATTTCCATAGAAGAGGAGGTGAAGGATGCAGTTTGGTTTAAAGGACAGACTTAGGGAACATAACAGATTAAGTGTTTATTTGGAGTGGCTATTTTTGGAGGGGAATTAGGATGAAAAGTGGGGTGACTCCCCCACTCTCCTGTGCTCTGAGCCTTCCATCTTCCTGCTCCTTCACCTTTGCCCTTCCCCTCATCACTAACTTTGTCTCAAAATCTGTCTTCTCTTTATCTCAATCTCATGACTGTCTGGAAGGCAGGAACACCCAGGGGACTGTCATAAAGCCAGAATTATGATGTAACATCCAAGGCTAAGAGCTGAGGTCACTTTTCTATGTTGAGAGCAATTGTTTTCCATGCCTCTGCCCAGAGAGAATTTTGGATCTTAAGAGAATCACAAAAGTCTCTGTTTCTTTTCCTTTTTTACAAATAGGAGAAAACAGGAGGACCCTGGGGGCTGGGGGACCCTTTTGTTTTTGAGGTTCTGCCTTTCTAAGACCTAGTGAGGACCTGTCGCTTCTTTTTGGAGTTCTTGTCTTCTTGGTCTTACCCTTCGAATTCCTCCCCCGCCATCCCCCCACCAGAGGTAGAAATGGCGAGTCTACAGGCGAGGTCAGACAAACCAGTGGAGGGTGAAACAACAGATTGACCTTTATAAATATACAGCATTGGATTTGAAAGGGCTTGGACTTGGACACCCGTAGCTGAGGGTGAAGGCACTGAATAATAATGATAACTCCTGGGAGCAACTTCACATAAGGGAGTAATTTCTCACTGATATCTGACACTGGGAAATTGCCCCCCAGGAACCACAAAGAGAGGGTACATGGGGCCACCTCTCATACACCGTTGGCACAATATTTCTGGAGTATAGTTTGGCAACGTGTGTCCAAATCCTATAAAACATGCATCCACTTTGACCCAGCATTTCCTTCTAGGACTTGACCTTCACAAAGCAATTAGGAAAGTACACAAGGTTATTTATAAGGATGCTCTTCTCATCAAAGCACTTGTGGGGACATTAAAAATTTTTTTAAAATGATGAAATAGCCCAATAAGTGCAGTTAAATAATTTATGGTATAGCATACCATGCTATGAAACCACTAAAAATTAATTCTAATTGTTGACATTAAAAAAAATGTTCATAAGATATGGATGAGTGGGGTTGGGGTGGGGGCAGGAAAGATGTGAATATAAATTAGATCCTGGCCCTCACAAAGCTTGCATTGTAATAGTGGATGGATGATAAGCAGAATCTTTAAAAGGCTTTTAAAAGAAAAGAAAATTAGAGCATGGTTGGTTATTTTATTTCCACAAGAATCTTTTTGTTTTATACAAGTTTCAAATTACTCAGCCTCAAGCTGAGCAGCCAGAAAACGAAGACAATGACATTAGGTTGGGAACCTAGCCCTGAATAATCGAGAGTTCATTATGGACTCTTAGTACATCAAAACCCAATTAATTCATTAGCTCAGCGCTTGCATTTTCCTTCTCTCCCTCCTGGCAGCCAGCCTCTTACCCTACGATGGAGTTTAATAGCAACCCCAAACGGGTGAGTAGAGAAAATAAAAAGGAGATAAAATCCAAATGAATCAAGTTGGTTACTTGTTAACAACAATGGACTGGGCAGTGACAGCAGAGAGGAGTGCTAACAACAGTGTTGCTTGGGTGGCTTCGATTAGAGGTCATGCTGACAGAACAGCGCTAACACACAGTAGGTCCTCAGATGGGCACCACATAGATCCCAAGTGAGGGAATTTGCTGTGAGACCTTGGAGTCACAGATACCCAAACCATATGCAAACCTTCAGTAAGAAGTGGATTCAGCTGGAGAGGGGTTCTTCCTCTGGCTCCCACTCCTCACTGCTCTTCAGAAACGAACTCCTACTGTCCCTGGGGGGGTCCCTGGGTGACATTAAAGCTCACATCAGTGGCCTGATATAAGGCTACATGGCAGGTGGATGAAGCATCCCATGACCGATCAACAGTGCACCTGCAGTCTGGTCCACTCCTCTGTCAGCCTTCACCCACCTGAATGTCACAAATGTCACAAATCTGCCTATTTTCTTTGTCTGTTAGGAGAAAGCCAGTCTGACACTGTGGTCTGTCACTGCCAAGTATTCATTAGGAAATAAAAACACAAAAAAAGACATTACTGGTTCTTCCCATCAGGAAACCGTACTTGCAGCTACGGGCCTGCTTGAAAGGCACAACCTCTGGTCTGCCATCTGAGGCAATGGTCTCCTCCTATTTCCCATGAAACCATTATGTAGCTTTTTGTTTCCTGTCCTATGTCCCTCAGTCAAAGCTGCACTCTTCTAAGATCTTTGAAGGTTTGTAGGGCACCTACAATCGCAAACCTCTGGCTACTCTTTCTATTCAAGCACTAGCTTGAAAAATGTAAAAGCTCACCCCTGTCAGAGGTTGGCTGTGTGTGTAATTTTGTTTATGACAATGTTTAAGCTGAAATCCCCTGAGAGGGAAGAAGAGGCTGGGAGGTGTGGGCTGGAGAGGGGAAGGTGTGCTGGGCCGGGACGGTCCACAAAGGTGAGCAGCCGAGCGATGGCGACCCTGCTGGCTGGGGTTCTTGGAGGAATGTAACCACGGTCCCCGCAGCCAAGAACATGCCCTCCGAGGTCACGGGGGACTGGCGCCCCACCAAGAGCCCTTCCTGTAGTTTATGTATAGGGAACGTGGGCCTTCCCTCAGAGCTGCCAGGTCCTGGGCTATTGAGGCAGCAGCTCTGAACCACAGCAAGGAGGAGACAATGGTCGGAGCGTCCATGGTCTGAGAGAGCCATGTGAAAAACATCTCGGAGGGAGGTTTAAGCCACATCAAGAGCCCCTCCATCCAAGCCTTATTAAGGGGTGGAAAGAGTGGTCTGGTGAAGGGGGCGCAGCTGTGGGACACAGGGTGTGGGCCCCAGGCCCCTGTGCTCTGCCCACCTGGGACCTGACTGCTCTAAATGGTGGTGGAACGAGGGATCTGTAAGCCCCTCCCAGCTGATAATTCTAGGGTGCTGGTACTTTTCTCTAAATGGAATGGGATGGATGTTCTTTTGGGCTTTCTTCCAGTCCCATAATTACTATGGTACCACTAAAAGAAAATCATCAAAGACACAGTGACTGGAGAAATTCATGATTTAAATGCAGTTATCTCCTTACCCCTTATTTCAATTTTCCTGTTACCCTTATGCCCATAGATCAAGGATGATAACAAGTAAGCAGGTATATTTGCAATAATAAACCTGCCAAAAAACTCTCAAGGTTCTTGGTGTGAACTTGAACATGACTCAAGAACCTGCAGCTGGCATGTCCTTTCAAGGCCAAGTCCCTGCGGTCCCAAAACTCAGTGCTCCTGAAGTGAGCTGGACACAGGCACCTCTCAGGGACTGCTCTGCAGGCTCCCAGGCCATCCTCTTGCCCTCGCTTGGTAAATATTTATTTAGCCACGTGAAGTGTGATGATGAATCGCTGCTGCTCCTCTTTACAAACAAGACTGACCTCTGGGTTTTCTTTTCCTTGTTAATAGTTAGTTTGTACCTGTTTCATGTAATTGTTTCAAGAGCTTTGGGTCCTCAGAAGAAGCTTGTTGGGCACTGCTCAGCAATCAATTCATTCTCTTAACAATAGCTCCATCCCTAGAGACGATTTCTTCGTGTCACAAAAGGTGGTCAGGTTGGAAATGGCCTCTGTCTCTCTCCATCCATCAGCCTTGTTTATACCCTTTATCTCTGCCTCCTGGTGGCACTTACAGGCTCTCCCTTCCTGTTGGCCCTTCGACTTTAATTTCACTATCTGGGTGTAGGAGCCGGTATCTGGTGTAGCCAGTTCTCTGCCTCCTGTCCTGGATCAATTGCTGGGGACAGTGTTCACAGCGCCTCCTTCGAGGCACAGTATGGAGAAGAGCAGTGTGCAGGGCGGGGGCTCAGGGCAGCACTCCTCTTGGGGACTTGAGACTCTTGACGGAGGTCAAAGAGGGAAGGAGAGCAATTTCACTCTCCTCCACGCAGTCCTGAGGAGAAGGAAGCCTTGCCTTCATTTTGATGTGGGGACTAAGTAAATGTTTCTTTTAAAGGCCCCACTCTCTTGCCTGGCTGTTCACCTTTGTGGTGTGTGTGTGTGTGTGTTTAAGGGAAAGCCTTTTTCTCCCAGTCTCAGTATCTTTTATTCTACTTCCTGGCGAGGGACTGCCAAGGAAGGGCCCTCCACTGCCAAGGAAAGAGAGAAAGCACAGCTCTTAAAAGGGGGAAGAGGGAAGTCACAGCCAGCCACTTGTAAGAGGGTGCAACATCACCCAAAAGGTTCGGTAGAAGGTAACAGCTTAATTTCACTTGCTGTGGATATTGCATTTTTCTCTGATTTGATTCTAGGCAAACTGTGCTGAACATGAGGAACGAAGGGGTCTGCAGGCAGGTCTGCAAGAGTGCCCCCTAGTCCAACCAGCAGATGGCTGTCCCGTGCAGGTCCATGCTCCTAGCAGCCCAAATTCTTTCCAAAAACAATCCGAGATTCAAGCCCCAAGCATTCACTGAGGTCAGCTATTGTGCCCGGCTGGTGCTGCGCCAACTGTGTATATGACCAGATCTCTGTTTTCAAGACAAAGACAAATGAAACAAACAAACAAACAAAACAGTATAAAGCCATCTATCACTCAGCAACAAAATTTGTGGTTTTTGCAGTTTTGTTTTGACTGCTACTCACAAAATTGTCCTCAATCGATAAAATGCTTGCTGGTGATACCAATATGTCATCAAAATTAATAGCACACCATGACCAAGCTCCATTTATTGTCACTCAACAAGTACTTATTATGCGCTTACTCTAATCATGTTTTGCATTTGTGAAGAACTTTAGAGTTTGCAAAACACTTTCACAAACACCCACTTTTTTGATTCTTATTGGGCAGGCAGGTTTGCAGGAGATGGACAGCCAGGCTCTGGAAGGTGAGGTGGTTTTCCCAAGGTCATTGGGTTAAGTCTGTAGCTTCCTCTTATCACCCAAATGCCCTCCACCAGCCCCATCTCTCCCTTTAGGCTCAGCCATATGCAAAGGATATAAGCTCATGTCCATGGGATTAGCCCACGGCAAGGGTGCCATTTGTGCCCTTATGCATCCTACCCACCCCTGCCTTACACTCAGTGATGGATAAAAAGGCTCTCCTGCAAGTACTAAAAAATAGGAATCTTAGAAATCCTTTTCTAAATTTCATATAGATCTGCACACACACACTCCACTGCCCTTAGACTCAGCCTTGACCCTTTTGCGTGGAGAAGACCAAACTTCTGATCTGTGATCTTCGGGAATGTCTTCAGAGGCCCAGGATAAACTTTTCAAACTCACCTTCATTTCCGACTGAGGGTTAGGTTGTTTGCACAATTTTCCCATCCTCCTCAGCCCTCCAACTCTGATTAAAGCAGTGGTTCTCAACCTTCTGGCCCTTTAAATACACTTCCTCATGTTGTAACCCAACCATAAAATTATTTTCGTTGCTACTTCATAACTGTAATGTTGCTACTATTATGAATCATAATGTAAATACCTGATATGCAGGATGGTCTTAGGCGACCCCTGTGAAAGGGTCGTTCGACCACCAAAGGGGTCGCAACCCACAGGTTGAGAACCTCTGGATTAAAGTGATGATTGACTGCAGTAGGGGTCAGAGGAGAAAGAGGCCGAAGGAGGGAGGTGCTTCCATTACCATTTGGAGAGGGAGGGAGGGAGCGGGAGAGGGAGGGGGCGGGGGAGAGGAAGAGGGAGGGAGGGAGAGAGAGAGAGAGAGAGAGAGAGAGAGAGAGAGAGAGAGAGAACATTTGATGATCTTATTCTCTGTTGTAGCTGACTGTACCCTAAGCAGTGGTCGGCAAACTGTGGCTCGCGAACCACATGTGGCTCTTTGGCCCCTTGAGTGTGGCTCTTCCACAAAATACCACATACGGGCATGCATGTACAGTGCGATTGAAACTTCATGGCCCATGCACAGAAGTCGGTATTTTGTGGAAGAGTCACACTCAAGGGGCAAAAGAGCCGCATGTGGCTCGTGAGCCACAGTTTGCCGACTACCGCCCTAAGGGAATGGGCTGCAAAGACTCAGCAAGTACTAAAATCAGAGAGTCTAACATCAACACCACTCTACTTGAGTGTCTTCAGATGCCAAGTTACGAAGAGAGCTTCGGGTACCAGATGCACCAGCAAAGTCCTCCCTAGCACAACACACAGGCCCAAGAGACAGACACGTGTCTGCTCAAAAGCCCTAGGAACAGTCTCACCTTCCACTGAAGAGGGACGATAATGGCAAACAAACAAGCAAATAAACGCCCCAAGCTGAGCTGCACGTTGGGTGGGACAGCTTACTATGTGGGCAGTCCTAGTACAAAAAATGCCCTCACCGTCCACACCCCGACTGGACAAGAACAAGTTCCACGGTGGCTGGTGCCCACAGCACGGATGCTGGTGTGTGCACACCAGGGACAGCAAAATGCCATCAGCCTGAACCTACCTCCCCTGTTGGCTTGTTCGAAATGAAAAGCAGCCCCTGTGACCTCATTCATCCATCCCTTCAACAGCTATTTCCTGGGCACCCTGAGCTGAGCACTGAGGATACCATAGTGAATAGGACATTTGCATTGGGAAGTCCTTTTCTTCAGGAAGGGAGACTTTCTTCTTATATTGACTGTCAGAAGATCAAACAGGAAACCAGGGAGGTCCAGGTTCTTTAGGGGAGAACAGGCCTGAAGAAAAGAGATGGACAGATAGGTGTCTGCTGATATTCTCCTGGTCCTTGGAGCATAAGGGGAGGGTCGAACACCTTTGATGTTTGTCCCATCAATCAATCTGTCCAGCACAATGAGCATTTTCATTCATTTGTGCTGTGCATGAAATTCCAAATATAAACATGCATGTTCATTGTAGAAAATTTAGAAAACATAGGAAAATAATAAACTTGGGGGATAATAATTTGGGGGATATATAACAGGTACATATTATATATAATACATTATATATATAACACATATGTGTTATATATAATAAATTATACACACACCACACACACATCCCAATACCTGAATTAACCTTTTTGTCATTTTAGTGTTTTCCCTTCTAATGGGTCTGACTCCATCTTTTTCCAGAATTAAAAAACATTTTTAAAAATTCATCCACATATACTTGAGGTACCATATGATCACAGTCCAAATCTTTTCACCCACCTGTCCTTCCTCACCATGATTTACAATTTCCCAAGCTACCGCCTCTTTTCAGACACACATGCCTTAAGAGGAGACTTAATTTTAATGCTGGAATAGCTTAAGGTAAGAGAGCTGGCTATAAAATACAGTGTGATTCATCCAGGAGCCAAATGCATTTATGTATTATTTTGTCTGCCTTGTTGGCAGTTTTCAACGTCCTAACAGACCCTTTCATTAAAGTGCCTAGGCCAGGGTCAAGCACAGAAGTATTTCACATACCATGTACTTGTGTACAAGTGCACACATGCACCCTCAGGCCACACTCTACCCCTCCTTCCACAACACTGAACAAGGAGGGAGTAAGTGTGTGGTGGCCGGGACCTGCTCCGTGAAAGGTTCTGTCCTCGCTAGAGATGGGAGCCCACCCTCCCGCAGCACCCACTGCCTTTCCAGGAGGCACGGAGGTCCAGCAGCAACAGGCAAGAGCAGGACAGCGGCTCTGTAATCAAGATCCTCGCTGCTGTTTCTGGAGGGAGAAGGCCTGGCTCACCCAAGCAAAATAAGACAGAAAGAAGTAACTGGAGAGTGGCCTGTCACACCCACCCAGCCCAACAGCCCGACAGGTGAGTTAGCAAATGGTACATTGTAAGGAATTGCAAGCTATTTTCTACAAAGCGGGCAAAGACTCTGGGATTAACGACTATGCAGTGTGATAGATGTTGCTAAAGAAGGCCATAAATTACCAGCCATAAACCTGGCAAAGCTTCTCCAATTGTGTGAGGCAGTCTGGGGCGCTGGCAGGTTCCCAGCCCAGGCGGGGGTAGGGGCTGGGGCGGGGGCTGATGCAGAAGCTGGCAATGCATCCCCCTGGCCACGGGGTACAGATGGTGCGCCTGGCGGCCCTCCAGCGATGGAGGCTGTGGAGGCAGCAGAGATGCCGGGCCAGCTCTGCCTCCTCTGAACGGCAGCCCTTAATCAGAGAGGCTGTAAGAGCCCAGACAGGCTGCAGCAAGATCCATGGAAGACTCAGCCTTCCTCCCCTTCCCTGGCTATGGGATGGTGGCCAAGGGGGCCCATCCCTGGACGTGAGTTGTGGGATCTGACCCTAATTATGTTTCATCTCAGGCCTTGAAGAGGAACGGGAGGGGTGATGGAGTAGACAGAGGATCTCAAATGATTTCTGCTCCCAACTTTCTGTGCCTGGGCTCCCAACCCTGGTCAAGTGTATCTAAAACAGTGACAAGGACAAGGACACTCGAGCCAGGACTGTGGCCTCGAATGCTGGCCAATCTGGAGCCAGCCCCAGTCCTGCTCTCACACTCCCCACTCAGGCCCCATCCATCCCCATCCTCTACTCCTACTTCATTGTGACGTGGAGAAAGGGACAGGCAATCACTGCAGAGAGAAGAGGGAGAAGAGAGGAGAGGAAAAAAAGACCAGGGGAAGAGAAGATGGGAGTCTGAACCACACAGAGGAGGGAGACAGACAGGCTGCCCAAAGGAAAGCCACATCCCATTTCCCAAGGTATTCTCCTCCAGACCCCCCACCAAGTACTGCATCGAACATGATGCTAATGAACAACTAGTGGGAGATACGAGCAATAAAATATGGAGCTACTGTCTGCCTTCCTCCCTCCCAGTGTTAGCTGTTATTTACACACACACACGCAAATCTTCAGACACATACGTGTCTGCTTACCAAATCATAAAGAACAGTTTCAACAGATAATGGTGCCCCTCCTTTCCTGCCTCTGGTGGTGCAGAGGGGATGTGCCTAAGCCACACTGCCCTTGTGTGTAAGGGTTACCAACCCGTGGAGGCACAGCTGCCTCCCTCCAAGGGCTTATGGCCACTATGTGCCAGCCACTAGGGATTCGGAGGTGGACAAAACAGACATGGCACCTGCCTAATGAAGTTTAGTAACTGAGCTATTGGTGGTCTTCACCAAGTATGTCTCGCTCTATGCCTGCTGGACACATGGTAGGGCTGCACCTTCTGGCCCCCTTATGTTTGGCGGGTTGCAATTAGAGATGATCTGTGTCACTTCCAGGAGAGAGTTTTGTTTCATTGCCAATGTGAGTCCTCCCGTGCAATGTTCATGTCCACAATGGACATGCAGCATGAACAAGAAGTAAACTTTGTTTTAAGCCACTGAGATTTGGGAGTCATTTGCTGCTTTAGCATAACCTAGCCTATCCTGACTGATACATTCTTATCAGGAACCAACACATTTATTGAGCATCTACTATGGACTTAAGAAGATGGTTGACTTCTTCTTCATGTACATAACTTAGCTACCCAAGTAGGTTGTGAGCTGGCTGAGGGCAGACTGTGACCAGGTGCATTTGTATCCATCCACAGTGCCGAACACAGGGCCTGGCACACCATAGATTCCATAGCAGAAGCCAACTACCACCGTAAGCACATAGATTCTCAATAAACGCATTGGTTGCTGGTAGACATCAGTGGGGACAGGCTAGCTTACATATAGGACAGAGGTTAAGGACAACCCAACTGAAAGGAGAGAGCGAGCCGCAGCTTGGGTGGAGAAGGCAGACTCCTGGAGGTTTTGGGCTTGAGTTGGGCCTGGAAGGACAGATTGAGTTTAGCAAGGTAGACAGAGGAGTATGGAGCATTCTGGGTAGGAGAGGGCCCGCGCCAGGATGCAGGAGGGCTGTGTGGGATGTGATTAGGGGGCAGTCAGTGTAAACAGATGCTTAGCTATGGGGACAGTGCTGCAAAGATGAACCACTTGAGAGATCGCAGGTGCTGGTGGAGAAGCAGGTTGGTGGGGGCTGCGGGGACGGAGGAAGGATGGGGCATGGCTCTGACCCTGCCCGTGCTGCCCTGGGCTGTTGCTGGACACATCCTCATTTGGGGAGTCGTGTCCCCAACCAGCAGCTGTTTTTTCCCTTCATTTCCTGCAGAAGGTAATAACCTGTCACCGGAGCAAATAAAGTCTGATTTACATGAAATTTAATGCTGAGCATTTTCCTTTTCCCCAGCACTGCAGTGGCAGGATGGCCTCGCCAGCACAGCCCAGCCTGCCGTGTGCAGCAGTGGGACTGTGCTGGATGGAAGTTGAAGAGGAAATTACTCTCCCAGTGACAGGGTCTATCGCCCCAGGCAGGGAATCCCAGTCACCTGGGCAAACCTCACCTGTTCTTCCTAAAAAAGACACAGTATCAGAGGGAGAGAGCTTGAGGGAGAAGGGGCAGTCCAGTTGGAAATGTGCTCCATTTTCCCAGGCTCCAGTCCCTGGACCTCAGCCCCATGGTGACAGTGGCTGGAGTCCCATAATGCAGTGTCAGCATCATCATTGCACACGCCATCGCCATCGGCATTACACCCCCATGATTATAAGCACTCCGTCAGCGCCAGCCATGTTCGTGCTAGACATAGTGGCTGCGGAAACGTGGCACCGCCCCCATGAATTTGTCATTAACGGAGTCAGGTACTCACAGAAAACCATCACTTGTTTCCACCTCATTCACCACCCCATCTCGTCTCCCAGGCTTGCAGATGCTCCATGAACTGTCCTGCCTTTGCCAATAGTCTTTCCACATAGAATGTCTGCATGAATCCTGGTTTCCCAGGCCCAGCTTAGATGCCACCTTTCCATGCAGCCTCTCTCATCCTCCATACTGATGTCTCCCTGTCCTCAGTGCTCCCAATTCATAGTAACTCCCTGTATTTTAGGGCATATCGCTGCTGTCCTTGAACATAGGCATTGAGGCACATGTGCTTGTTCACCACCGGACTCTGTATGGTTCTTAAGGACAAGTAGAAAATCCCTAATCATCAGGCAAAAAAGAACACCCCTTCTTTCCCGAGCAAACCCCCTGGGGGTCTCAGTTCATTTCTCTAGAGCAGACCTGTAAGGCCAAGGACCTGTGTTGTTCTAATTGCACAGGGATGAGAAATTTATGCAGATGGTTACATAGATAATGTACGGGAGGTGAACTTGAATTCAATTCTGAAGGCAAGAGGGACCCAGGGAAGAATGTGAGGCAACTGCCTTCGGGGGTTCAAGGACCTCCCCTACCGCTGGCCTGGGGGTTCTGTCTCATTGCTGCCTTTCTCTGACTTAGGGATTCCTGTTTTGTGAGTTCACAGGTCTGAGAGTCTAGTCTCTTTTTTCGTTCTTGACCAAGAGGCTTGAGGAGTCACCTGTCTCCATCTATCCCATGGCAGTTCCATTTCAGGACGCTCCCTGTCGCCTACCTCACAGGGATCACTCAGTTACCCTCTGATTTGTCCGAGGCTGTAGTGGAATCCTGGGTAGCTGTCCTTTGGTTTTCATTGGGCACCAGGCACCCCCCCACCACCCCACACAAGCCTGAGTTGGCGTGGGTGCTCAGGGGATAGAGTCGGCTCATAGCCGGGATGAGGGGCTGGGGATGTGGCTGGGGCCCCCAGGCTGGTTCTGCCCATCTCCACAACACTGTCTGGCGCATCACTATGTGGAGAATCCGTGGCACAGACCCGTCCTCACAGTGGCCTTTTCTGCACTGCACTCTGACTACCAGCCGCAGCAGAGCAGCACTGAGGAAGATGCACTGGCCTGCCGGCTATTTAGAGCTGTTAGAAATGAGGCCCGCATCTCTGCTGGGGGAGATTATCCACACCGCTGCTCACGCAGATCACTAAGAGCCAGTTGTCAATACTGCACACATTAACTCTGTGACCTTGAACGAGTGACTCCACCTCCCTGAACCCAGGCTTCCTCCTCTAATGTAGGGGAAATCGCCTTGAAAAGTTGTCGGAAGCAGGAAATGAAGGCCTAGCTCTGGGTGTGACATGTGCTGGCTATGTGTTAGCTCTAGTTATTAGCGGCAGAGGGAGAGGACCTCGTGGGTGCACGGTCCTGGGTGCCTGGCTAGGCAAGTCCTGTCCCCTAGGGCAGTTTAATTGGGCTCACTTGTCAAGGGCAGGATGTGGGGGCGGAGTGGAGCTGGCAGGTGGCTGTGGAACCTGGAGAGGATTGAAGAGAGAGCTGAGACAGAGAGGGAGACTGAGGGCATTTGCTAGATAGATACCTGGATAAGAGCGAGAGGGGGAGGCGTTGGAGAAGGTAAGCAAGATTGATAAAAGAGATTAAACAGGAGGGGAGCCTCCACACGGCAGGGGAATATAAATAGACCAGAATATCAACATGAGAGATGCGGTGGATGCAAAGAGGCCATAAAACAGAATAGACAGAAAAGATAAACAATGCGAATGGCCCAATGGATAGAATATGAAAGTGACACGGGCAGGAAGAAGGTGTTACCTAGATAGATGCCCCCACTGAGCAGAGGGGAGAAAGAGCTGACACAGCCTGTGGGTGTCCCCTGGGGAGTGCGGAGGGTAGAGCCTGGCCGAGACCCTGGCCGCAGCCCCGCTGGGGTTGGCTGCCTCCTGCCCGGGGCTCAGGCCCCTCATGGCATGGGTGATGTGACTTAATGAGGAGATCCCTGGAGCTAAACCAGATTTAAAACAAACGGAAATGCTGTTGGGATTTTGTCACCTTTTCTGCACTTGCCATTGAGAGGAATTTAAATGACAGCCAGCACGGCAATTAGCGTGTCCTCCCGAGGCTGCTGAGAGGAAGAAGGACTTCTGAGCGCTCTGATGCCTGAGCCAGGTGGCAGGGCTGTGCCCACCCCGGAGAGCGGGGTCTTTCTGGGCAGAAGCCCTTTCCCCTCCTGCCAGGACCCTCTGCTATCATCAAAGGTCCTGGCTCAGCTCACCCCCTGCCAGGAGCTCTCTGCTTTATCACTGTGGGACCCGTAAGAGTTGGGAAGCACCCCCCACACACACTTCAGAGCTTTACCCACTTAACTCTCTCAATCAAGCAGAAACAACAGACCGAGTGACTCAGAACACCTCATCGCTTCCCATCCCAAGTCCTGCTTATCCAGAGTTGAAGGATGAGGAGAGCTTCCCTCCCTCTTTCCCTTCCTCCCTCCCTCCCTCCTTCCTTCTTTCCTTCCTTAAGATTATTAAGCATATAGCCAGCATTACTTAACACAAGGCATCATTTAGGGGTACGGGAGAGCTACAGGCTGTAGGAATGATGAGGATTCAAAGGCAGGAAGGAAAACTCACTGTGTGTAGCTAGTGAGCTTTGGGGGACTTGGAAAGGGCAGGTGAGAAAGGCCTCCCAGGCGGAGGGGAGGCCGAGCAGAAAACAGGGTGCATCTGGGCAATGACAGGTAGACCAAGGCCACGAGGGGGAGAGAAATGGAAAGTGGCGTGGGGAGAGTCGGGAAAGGTGGAGGGGTTTAAGGAGGTGTCAAGGTCAGAACTGTGCACTTTATCCGGCATCAGGGATAACCCATGGAGGGCTCTGAGGGAGCAGAGGCAAAGTCAGAGTCAGGTGGTGATGCGTAAAGTGACAGGGAGGACAGGGGGCAGGGGTCCACCTGGAATACAGAGGTAAGGGTCAGGGGAAGCACTACGCATGCCTCCTTCTTGACAACAGCACCCCAAGCCCTCTTCTCTCCAGGGTCCTTTTTCCTGGGGTCACCCAAGGTGTATCACTGTCCCCTGCAGGCCTTGCCTCTTATCTTTCCGTGCCTTTCCCTTCCCCTTCTCCTTCCATGGGACAGCTATCATTTAGGAGGAAAGTGGTCCCCATGGCAACTCAGACACCAGAGATCCCATAAAAGATGCTGAAGCCCCAACAGCCTAAGGAAAGGAAAGCTTGAGAGAGGACCCCACCATCAAGCTCCTCGGCTGGAGAGTGGACCTTAAGAACCCCTCCCACCCTGGCCCCTAGACGTTGATTCAGGGGAGCAGCTTCTGGGGGAGAAAAAGCAGGAAGGCGGCTCTGGAAGCTGATCATAGACCACTTGATGCTCTCATATGAGGTGCGGCCCATTATTTTGACAATTCTGTCATTCTGTGTCAGTTCAGTGTTTTGTTCTGCACAACCCAACCTCTCCCCAAAGAGAGTGGGGGCAGGAGAAGCAGGCCTACCTTTTCTCTCTGCCCTGCAGCCCCTGGCACAGTGCCACACACAGGGCACAGCTCAGAAATACCATCTGAATGAATGAATGCAGCCTGACACTACACCTTGGGTATCTATTTGCATATGGAATGTAATTAAGTTTCCAGAGATCCAAGGGAGGGCTGTCATTCAAAGTAATGCCTCCGCTGATTCTCCCACAGCTCAGAATATCCTTTGAACTTCTCTTAGCATTATCTTTAAGGCTAGTTAATGAGCCACACAAGAATAGCAGCCTTATTACATTATAATCACTCAGTGCGCATGGAATAAGCCCTCCCACCTTCCGTAACTTTTAGCAAAGGCGAGTTTGTGGGACTCTATTTCTCCCTTTCAAAGAAGCCCTTTTGTGGCTTATTTTCTTGGTTACACCTTCAGGATTGTGCATGATGTTTATTTTCACCCCATCCGATCTTATCTGCATAAAGGGAGGAGGGGAGTGGTGCGTGCATGTGGGCATGTGTGTGTGCGTTTGGGGTCAAAACAAGGAGATTTTGCCTGTGTCTGCCCCCCCACACACACACCATTTTATGGCACGTGGGTCTATTTGCCCCAGCTGCTTTTTAAATCCTCACTGCCGTTTTTCCCTGCCCCTTTCCATGGAGTGGTGGGGAGCTCCTGGATATTTTTACAGAAGGAGCCGTGTGTCTCAGGCTCTGCTTTGAAAACAAAGATGAAGCAAAAAGGTGCACAGTTTTGATTGACGGTAAGATCCCCCAGGTTTGCACTCAGAACTCTGCCAGTCCGACCATCAGGCCTGAAAGCTCAGTGGCATATGTGTGAGCTGACAGCTGCTTTTGAAAAATCCAAGAAATGACTGTATGGTGTTGTGCAGACCCGGCTTCACAAAGCCTGCTACTACCTCAGTGGTGGGGACTAGAACTCAACCCTCATCCTCGCCATCTGTCCATGTCTGTCCAGTGCCTCACCCACAGCGGGACCCTTCTGATGGTGTGCTGTGACTGCAACAAGACCAGCCTCCAGCCCAGTCTGCGTGGCTCAGTGGTTGAGCATCAACCTATGAACCAAGGGGTCACAGTTCAACTCCTGGTCAGGGCACATGCCCAGGTTACAGGCTTGATCCCCAGTGTGGGACGGGGGCATGCAGGAGGCAGCTTGTCAGTGATTCTCTCCCAACATTGAAGTTTCTATCTCTCTCTCTCCCTCTCCCTTCCTTTCTGAAATCAATAAAAATATTTTTTTAAAAAAAGACCAGCCTCCACTGTACTGGCCATGTTCTCAATGGGGGTCCACCTGAGTGGAGAGCGGATCCTTCCTTAGCAAGTGGGCCAAAGTCTCTTGGCAAAGAAACAGAGGTTCTAGCTCATCAAAAACTCCATCTTCAGTAGCCATGAGCAGATGGATTGGGGCTTCTTGGAGTCAAGCATTTGCACTTGTCCATCTCCACCTCCAAGCTGGATAATTACAGTTAAGAAACAAGCCATAGGCTGGGAAGAGTAAGGAACCCTCTTGGCAGCACTGGGTGATGGAGAGAAAGCGTGGGAGTTGTGCTCTCCACAGAGCTCAGCTGTGCAAGGGCTCCTTGCTGTGGCTCCACTCCAATGAAGTTTGGGAAGCTTTGGGGCGATTTTTCTTTCTAGGGTACCATTTACAAAATGACAGAGATTGGACAAGATGATCAGGTCTATAGAGCTAGTGGCAGGCATATATGACATGTCCTTTGCTAATAAAGGAAGAAGAGGCTAGTAACTTAGTGACAACTCACTATATTCTGTCACGTTCTAGCCATGGACAATCCTGTGCTAATCCATTTATATCCAGATTTTGGGGACTGACAGCACATCTTGGAATGTGGGGATAGTATCTCTGGCCCTGAATCAGCACAAAAACAATCAACTCCCACAGGCCAGAATCTAGGACTCATTAAAATGATGCAAATATACCCACATGCTATACAATTGGGGGGGGGGGTGAAACAGACAAACTCTCCTTGTTTTGACCCCCAAACCAAGTAAACACACAAAATCTAGGTGGTGCCAGGAAATGATCCTCTTCTTGGCTGCAAAATCTCAGCACTGAATCAAAAGTAGGGCAGTGTTCTAAAATATCACCACATGAATTTTCCTTTCTAGGTAATTCCTTTTTACCTTACAATTTCTTTACCTTTAAAACCAGACCATCGGGCTAAAGCTAATTGTCCCAGGACACCCAGGAACCACTGGAAAACCAAGACTTGAATTCTTGGCCAGGAATTCTTTAAAGCCAAACTTGCTATTGTAAGAGATGGGCTCATTGCATTGTTGCATTGTTGTTTTAATGTCAAAAACCTAGCTTTGACTGTCAAGAGAAAAGACTGGGAGGACCAGCATGGAATTTATACTACAAGCCAGGGAAGGAGTGAAACATCAAGCTATAAAGTTTCCCCATCATACAGAGAACATATAAGAAATTGGGGGAAGGGGGTGCGAAGAGGGTGGTGGAGGAGCTGAGGAAGGTGGGAAGAGGAATACACAAAAGTTGCAGTGCAAGTGTGGACCATGCTCCACGTTGCACCTTGAGGTTGAAACTCTGGGAAAGGTGGTGGTGAAGAACCCCACATACTGGACAGAGGGCCCTTTACCATACTACCTGCCTAGACCACAGACACTGAGGCCCACACCCTGATGGGAGTGATTGTGCAGGTGGAAGGGATGGAAGGGTAGGTGTGGGCAATGAGAGGTCCCAAGGAAATAGCTCCTCCCACTACCACGCCCACTGGGGCACAGCAGCCTCCCAAAGGACATGGAGGTGATCCCCAGGACCTCAGTAGAACCCAGAAGGTGGCTGCATACGAGAGCCAGGAGGCCTGGCAGAGCAGCCAGGAGCAGGAGAGCCCAGACAAGGGCTGAGCCAGTGGTGCAGCCTGAGAATGTTAGGGTGCCTGTGAGAGCTGGATATAGGGCATCAGCTGGCTGGGAACATGCTGGGCTGACCCCAGAGCAATGACACATGTGCCACAAGAGTAACATGACGCAGAGCGGAGAAGAGAGCCTGGGCTAGAAATGCCTCTCCTGGTGCCAAGACCACGCACAACTCCTCCTGCCGCACTCAGGAGCCTAGAGCACCCCAAGAGGGGTGAGAGGTGCTGGATGGGGTAGCAGATCCAAGGGTCCTCGTGGGTCAGGATGCAGGGAGACGGCATAGTCTGGTCAGTGGGGCCATGGTGGGCCAATGGTCAACTAAGGAGGTGCAGTAGAGATGGAGGCTAAAACTCAATGATCAGGAGGACCCTGTCAGGTGGGAACAAGATCCTCTCTCCTCATCTACCCCTTCCTCTCATGCCTGCAGAATTTCAGAGGCTGGCACAGTGAGTACCAGCCCCTGTTCAGGATTCCAAAAAGGCAAGGGACATCTCCAATTGAGAGAGTTCATGCAAAAATCAATGAACTGACTCATCAAATTCAGACAAATACGTGCAGGAGTGAAATACAGGACCGACCAGTGTCATGAGGGATGTCACCTCAACCTACAAAATGGACACGCCAAAGCACCAGCACACAGAGGTGGAGCAGTATGGGGTTTAGTCTGGGTCTGAAAGGCACGGGGCTCCTCCAAATGCCAGCTATGTGGCCTGAGGAAGGTCTTGTCCCCCTGAGGCTCCAATATCTCATCTGTAAAACAAGAGGCTAATACAAACCTTAAAGAGTGGGCTTCAAGTGTGTCCTCCAAAAAGATACGGTGAAGTCCTAAGCCCTAGTACCTTAGAATGTGACTTAATTTTAGAAATAAGGTATTTACAGAGATAATTAGCGTCGGCCCTAATCCAATATGACTGGTGGCCTTATAAAAGGGGAAATGTGTGCATAGAGACAGCCACACAGAGGACAGACAGTGTGAAGAGACACAGGTCATGATGGGGCTGCAGGCTGCATGGGAGGCCAAGGGCCGCCAGGAATTGCTGACAAATACCAGATGCTAAAAGAGGCAAGGAAGGGTTCTCCCTTAGAGCTGTCAGAGAGAGACTGGCCCTGCTGACACCCTGATTTTGAACTTCGGGCTTCTAGTACTGTAAGACGATAAATTTCCGTTGTTTTTAGCCATCCAGTTTCGAAGACTTTGTTATGACAGCCCTAGGAAACTAATGCAGATAGCTGCAAAGACTGAATGTATCATGTCTACCACATAGCAGATTCTGAAAAGCTGAAAGTTACAACAATAAATACCTGCTGTCTGATGCTCAAATTCCTTTATGACTCTGGACATGGGGACCCAGAATCTTCTGGCTCCCAGACAACCTTAGTGTGTATCAGCATTTTCACTCTTATAACTATTTGAACAATAATCCTAAAAAGACATTCTCAACATTCTTCCTAGCCTACAACCTCATTTATGTTTAAGACCAGGGTAATTTATTTTAGGCTTTGGGGCTTGTGCTAATTAGGACAGCTGAATTTATATTAACTGCAAATGAACTTTCATACATCTCCCACCAAAAACCTATCAGCACATAGCCCCCACTGTGGATGCTCTTGGGTTTTCCCCTCAATTGCACCAAAACGCTCAGGACCAGTGAGTCTGCCCAGTGTCCCTGTACCAGCCACCTTCAGCTATCCCCTGCTGAGTAACGATGATAAGATGGAACATACACATGAGTATTTATGATGTGCAGGCATGTTCTGTAACCCATTCAATCCTCTGAACAAAAATTAGTGAAGTTGGTGCAGTTATCCACATTTCACATTAAAAACAAAAACAGAGGCATGGGAACTGGGGGAGGGTTAAATAATTTGCCTGAGGTCATGTAACTGATACTATAGAACCAGGATTTGAATTCAACTACTGAGACTTAAGTACTAAGCCATGATAACTGTCATTTGCTGCAATAGTAGTTCTTGAAGTGGTCTGGAAACAAAATTCAAATGTCTTAGAAAAAATACTGAGTGTCAACCATGAGCCAAGAGTATTGCAAAAAAATGAATGCATTAATTCTCTTGATAACCTAAAAACAAAACTATTACTATTCCCATTGTATGGATGAGAAAGTTGAGGCACAGAGAAGTTAAATATCTTAAGTGAGGTCCTACAGATCATGTCTGAGAGCTGGAATCCACACTTCTTTCTAATTCCAAAGACCATGCCATTCCCACCAGGTCAGTCTTGCTCAAAAGACCAGGAGACTGTAAATGTCATGTATTACAGTCTCAGACCTAGACAGAAACTGTTTGCAGAACAACCTGGTAAGTGGTGCTTCTCAAGTTTCTCCAGTTGCTGAAAATCTGTTCCCAACCAGGTCTAGCCTGCCTTCCTGCCTTCCTTCCTCCCACCCTCCCCTTTTCCCTTCCTTCTTGTTACTCATGAAGTAGTCTGGAATGATGTTTCCTATCATTTTCTTGGTAAAGTTCTGTTCTCAGTTTCACTTGGGTTTCTTCTGTCTCCTTCTCTTGTCTGGGCCACTATCTTTATTCTTAACTTTTTATTCCTTCATGGGTAGTACCTTCAGCCTATAAGTAGGCCCCACAAATGGCCCTGCTTAGTGAGGCTAAGGTGAAAAAAAGGGGCTGACCTCTTTGAGTATGTTCCAGAGGCTTTGGGGAGAAGAGCCACAGAGCCATTGGTTGCTGGTCACATCATTCGCCTGAGATAGTCTTTGAAGGATAAGACAAACCTTGCAGCTAAGACAGTGCAAATTCGCTCCGTAGTCACTCCCGGCAAGGAGACCATAGCTCTGGGGGTCAGCAGCTGCCAGGGCACAGCAGCTCCTTCTTTATGTACCAAATTTGCCTTGAATAATGGAACACCAGCCATACCACATCAGTATCCTACAGCTCCGTGGGAAGTGATTTCATATACAGCTCTTTATTTTCTCAAACATTTTATTCTGACATTTATTTTACAACCAAATATCAAAGACTTATTTCTCTACAAAGCTTACATTACATCGACATGATTTTTTCTTCAAGAAAACAAACCCATAAACAAATCATTGAATGAAAAAAGAAAATGTTCTGTGTCTTTGTCGAGCTTGGCACATTGCCACAAAACTCCAGCTCCCAAGATTTGCTGGCCTGGGACATGTCTAGCCTATGGTAGGTCCTGATTCTTAATAAATAACTGTTAAATTAATTCAATTAAGGAAAGCGAAGTGGCATGATAAACAGAAGGTAGGCTTTGAGCTCAAATAGATCTGGAATCCCAGTTTTGCCCCTTGTCTAGCTGAGTGACCTTGAGTGAATTGCTGGATTGATTGAGGTTCTCCTTTGTAAAACTGGGGCCAAAAAAAAAATACCTGACTCACAATGAAGAGTAAATGAAATAATGTGCCTACATGTCTAGCTCAGTGCTTACATATAAAAGATACTCAAACTGCTCTCTCCTTTTTGCCAATGCACCTACCCACCAGGCTGGGTAGTACACCCAATGGATCATTGCCCAATCAGAGCAAGAATCGAGGACTTTGTACCTCATGTCAAGAGCAGTGGTTCTTGATTCTGGCCTCACAAGAGAATTGCTTGGACTTTTCTTTTTATGTCAGAACCTAAACCGCATCCCCAGAATTTCTGATTTAACTGTTCAGAATGAAGCTTGGAAAGCAATATTTTTTTTTTCAGTAGCTTCCCGGGTTATTCTAACATGGAAAGGGTTGAAAAGCACTAGACAAGAAATAGAGAACGGTTGTGCTCTGCTGTGCTCTGCTCAGCCTTGCAGGCTGTTGCATTTCATTCTGCTGCATTTCCCCTGAGAAGAAAAATAAACGGTGAGGACCACTTGCATGGGAAAGGAGGTTAAAGCTGTGCATAAAGAGAAGACCTCAAGGGTGGGAGTGGTGATTTGCTTGACCAGTTGATGATGGTCAGGGACCAATGGTCACACTCTTCAATCATTTGAAGGGAGATTGAGCTTTCCTTGCATGGTCTGAAGAGATCAAGCTCTACTATTCATAGGTTCAAGTCAGATAAAACCAAAGGCAGGAAATTCAGTCACTAGAAGAATTTAAGAAAACATTGCACAATCACTTTATCAGAATAGAAAGAAGGGGATTCAAGCATTGGATAAGCAGTTGAACTAGTATTTAATGGCTTCTATCAACACTCTGTGGTAATAACAGTGTAATTTTGGGTGATTTCTTTGGGCAAAGATGTTTACTAGTATAAAGTAAAAGGATGAGAAAAATCAAGCCATCATTCTGTGTTTCTATGCTGGGGTCCAACCCCAGCAGGTCCAGGGGTCCCCAAAGGTGTGGACAGAGTCGGCGAAGAAGGAATGACACGGAGACCGCGTTCAGTTGATCAGCAGCCTTGCCAGGATCTCTAGCCACAATCTCCAGCCAAGTTCTGGTTCGGTTCTCTCACTAGGTTCTCCAGCCAGGTTCAGTCACCAGGTTCTAGTCAGGTTCTCTTGCCATGTTCTATCCAGGTTCTGTAGCCAGGTTCTGTCTCTAGGTTCTTCAGCCAGGTTCTCTCGCTAGGTTCTGTCTCTAGGTTCTGAGGCCAGTTTCTGCCCAGGATCTTTTGCCATGTTCTCTTCAGCGAAGTTCTTCCGTCTCTAGGTTCTGTGTAGGTTCTGTATCTAGGTTCTGTGTCCTGTTGTCTTGTCACATCTGTATTTATACCAGCTGATTCCAATCCTATCAATCTCTATTCCAAAGGTTAGGGCGTTTCTTATCTCCATTCCAGGGAGTAAAGATTATGTAGCTTAAGCATGATTGTTCGTAGTTAAAGTGATTAATTACCCGCCTGGCACTTAGTTAAGGGGTTTTATTCCCTCCCTAACTTTAGGGGAAAATCCCTACCTGGGGAAACAACCTTTCTCAGAGAGGTAACCTTGGTTAAAACACATAGTGCCAAGAAGGTAAGCAAACATATTAAGAACAGTATGCCATATATGCCAGGTCCCTTGAAACAGCAATGATGGACCGGCTCCCGGCATTTCTACACCTTGGGCTGAAATGAACATATCCTCAGACACAGGTGAAGCAAACTTGGCACCCCTAAAAGCTGCAGCCAAAGGATTGCATTGCACAGAGGGAGGGGTTGTTGAAATTATATAGACCAGTGTTTTATGTCATTCTTGTCCAAGCACTGCAATTCTTTCACCCCCTTCAAAAAAACAAACAAAAACAAAAACAAAAACAAATCCCACATGGGAATCTGGTGAAGGACGGCAGTGGGGCTGCTCTGGATTAAGTGGTGTGGGGATCTCCATCTCCTTCATGTTCCCACCAGTGGCCCCCGAGGAACCTGCTCATAGCCTTGGGGCTCCATAATACAAGGTTTGAAAACTGTATTTTGTAGATGAACCCTCTCTTGTTACATATGAATAAACTGTAGCTCAGAATGGTTAGGCAACTTGGTCAGGATCACACAGCTAGTGAAGAGCTGGGCCCAGACCCAAGCTCTTTACTTCAGGGTTCAGTGCCTCTACCACTAGCCCACGCTGATGCCTTTAAATGGAGACAACACATGGCTATATTGCCACTTGCTGGGCATTTATCTATAACAACAGTGATACATAGAAGATCCAAGAACTCACTTCAACTAAAAATGTCAACCTTTCCCTCGGGTGCCCATTCTGTGTTGCTGGTAGTGGAGACAGATTTGCTCTAAGAGCTAGTTTTTTACTCCATCTCCCCAGTGACCAAGGTCTTTTGTTTGCATGGCTACCAGCTAAGATTGGAAGGGGAAAGAGGACACATAGTCTTTGCATCCAAAGCCAACAACTGGTCCACAAAGAGGGGATCTTAACTCCTGGCCCCATCACAAGGTGCTCCAATTAATTGAGCAAAACACATTTAACTGACATGAGTTTGGGTGTTATGTTTCTTTTCTCTAAACCTGGGAAAGGATTTAGAGACTTGTACCAAAAGGCAGGTCACTGAATGGAAAAGGAGTTCATAAGGACACATGGATAATTTTAAAAGTAAATACCAAAACTCTGGAAAATCAGAGGTCCCAATGGCAAAGTTTCTCCAGCCATTCATTCACATACTCAATCACTGACTCACTCATTCGCCTCCCACTGGTCCCGGTCCTGTCCAGGCATCAGCAAAGGCTAGAGGAGACAAAATATAAGTAAGACGTATCTGTGTTCTCAAGGAGTTCTCAGGCTAGTGAGTATGCCAGACAGATAAACAAGTAGCTGAAATATAATTATTTCTGGAATAGAAATAAGTGAAAGTGACAGTGTTGGTACAAGGAAAAAGGGATTCACTTGGTTGAGGTGGGTAGTGGGCACGGCAGAGGGGAAGGGCATTCCAGACCAAGGACAGTGTGTGCTCAGGCACAGGGAAGGTGTACAATGGAAAGATCAGCCCTTCTTTCCAGTTGGTGGGAGAGCAAAGGGAAAGCATAGGAGAGAATGGTGGAAGGTAAGCTTGCTCAGGTAGGCAGAAGCCAGGGGCTACAACCACTGATTGAATACCTTGCATATGTTTGGTGCTCTGAGTGTCCCCACAAAGCATTAGTTACAATCTATGCTCTGAGAAACTTACTCTAATTACAGCAGACGGAGCGTGTCATGTGGAAAAAGAAACAATAAAACCAGATAACGAACAAGGGATGCAGGGGACAGATGGCAAAAGGACAGTGGTTCTGAGGAAGGTGCTGTCAGTCACTCCGGCCTGGGGAGGGGAGATAGCAAAGAGGGTAGCTCTTAAGTTTCACACTAATGGACTGGCAAAGTCCCAAGATGTCCCATCTTCCTGGCCACCTCCTCTGGGAGTGATGCATGTCTCCATCTCCAGGGCTGGACTGCCTCTGTTCACTCTTCTTTGTCAGTGCAGTCTAGGAGCTGCAGGAGGAAGAGCCCTCCGCAGCCCTAACTTGGAAAGCAGCCAGGGCTCTGTGTCCCTGAAACATAATCCCAGCTGACTCTCCGTGCTGGGTGAGCACAGCCAAAGGTATAAATAACAGCAGCAATGAACCCCTCCCAAGACTGCTGTGGGATTAATAAACCCTCGAGACCCTGGCACTCCAAGCCCTGCAGAAACTAGCGCTTCAATTGCTATTATGAGCAGGCTCCCGGCCATGGCTCCTTCAGAACATGCTGTTAGATCATCTCTCCACCACTGCTGCTGGGAGCCATCAATCACCGCTGCCTGTCTCCTAACCACGGCCTGGGAAGGGAAGGGGAGGGGCTCTGAAAGGACCATGTGGGGAAGGGCATGCTGGGGGCAAGAAAAGGTCCCAGCTGGCTGACCTTCTCTTCCAGAATAATGTGAGGATGGAACATGGGCTCTCAGTCAGCCCACCTGGGTTTAAACTTGGTTTCCCATCTACTGGGTGGCCAGGAATAGGGCTATTGATAAACACCCCATTCTCTAACTAGGCGCATGGTAGAATTTTCCTGCTCTGCCCCTGTGGAGTCAGGTGTAGCATGTGACTTGCTTTGGCCATGAGTAGGAGAGGAAGTGATATGGAAGTGGGGGCTTTAAAAACTTGTGCAAAATCCACCACATTCTCTTCCCCCTCCCATGGCAACTGAGGAAGCACGTGTCAATTTTGATGTAGGCTGAAGTCCAAGTGACCAGGATAAGCAAAGACCCTGCTGAACTTCCGTCCACATGGATGAGAAGTGAACTTCAAGTGGAACAGGGTGGAACTCTGGTCCCCACAAAAGTGCCTTCCCCTGGGCTTGGACAAAGCTCTACACACCAGATAAGGCCCAGCCTACAGAGATGCTTTGAGCCCCCACCTTTGTCCCCAGTGTTCCCTTGGGTAGGATTCTCCACCAGACTCAGTGTACCTCCCTGACTCAAGGTAGCCACCAGCTCCCTTCCCAGTTCCTGTTGACAGATAACTAAGGAGCTCACACACCGCAGGGTGTCTGGGGCAATTCCCGCATGGGTCCATTGTTGGCGTGGTTATTAATGTCGCCCCACTGGACAACACTCCATGTAGATAACTGCACCCATGGGGGAACCTGACTGAGAGATGCCTGGCTCCCTCACATAACCTGCTGGTGCTGAGTGAAATGGTCTTTGGGCCCACTCTCTCCCCATCACTCATCTGGGCTGATCACTTTTCCCCCTACATTACTGTTTCTTTTGCTATTAACCATTAATCAACAAAGAGCATCACATGTGTGACAGATGAGGCAACTCTTAGCTTCAGGCGGGGCAGTGATTTTAAAAGTCCCTCCTTCCCCTCCTTCCTGCCTGCTCCTCATTAATAGTTAAACAACCTCTTCTTCAAGGAGTGTTTCTTCTTCCAGGAGTTTCTGGCTGCTGTTTACTGGGCATCTACCAATGTACGGTGCTGAAAGGTGTGCCGTGCTGTCCTTGCCCATGGTGGAAAGGAGGCGTTTAGCCACTGTGCCTCTCCAACTGGGGGTTCCCCTTGGATACGATATGTTCAGTCTCTTCTAAAGAGTGTTGAGAAAGGCAGCATTTATCTATAGGAGGAGTTAGGTAGTGATCAGATCCGAAGGTGGCTGGTCCAGGGACCGCATCTTGAATGGGCAGTATTTGCAGAGAGAGCATCCTTTTTGGACTCTGTGACTCTATGTGGGAGAGTTAGGTGGAGAGTGCTGACGGAGGTTATGGGGTGTGCTCAAGTCAGTCGTCCATCCTCCAATCCAACCCTTCACACTGCTCACACTGTCCTTGTAAACCAAGGTTCATGTTGAGGCAGTTAGTGAAGAAATAGAAAGTCAAAGACAGTACAGAGATGCCAGTCTGACCGAACCCAAGCCAACAGTTTGTGCCTACAAACACAGTAAGAAAATAAATACCATTTAAATGTCAGTCCCTCTGGGATCTACCAAATGGCACTATAGGCAAATAATTGTCTGCAAACAGAGTCATGTGACAGAAACTCAGTACCCTGTCAGCCCAAGTTTCAGAAGTTACAAGTTTCAGGAACTAGCAATGTTATATCGACTCTCAATTCTCTCATCACCATGAAATCAATACAATTACATTTCAAAAGGGGCTGCCCCGCACAGATCCTGTCCATGGCAAGCCCAGGGTCCCCCTGGGTCTCTGTCCTTGTTGCTTTGTATAGAGGAGGTGTGTGTGGACGTCTTCGGCATGGCAAGCAGGGCCAAGGATCATTTGTTTTCTCTGAGACAGCAATGTTCCCTTAATTCCCCCGGTATGGCACCAAGCGTCTTCCCAAACAGACCAAGTACAGGCAGAATAGTCCACAGTCATCACTCCAGAACCCGGGATGGCCGCAGTGCTGAATTCTTTTTATTAGGCTTAATTTCCTAGTAACTACTCTATCCCTAAAGCCACATGGTCGATCTTGGGAGAGTCCAGAATAACAAGTTAAGGGCCAGGGGCTGTTTTCTCAAGTATCTTCTTGTTCCTTAGGAATTCCTGCTTCTTGATGTGAATATTTTTATCTTTCCAGAGTTCCCTGAGTCCCATGACACACTTTCTAAAGGAACAGGGGAAAGCTGAGGGTACCAAATACAGTAATATAATGTACTAGAGTCTTCCTGGTGGGCAGTGCAAATGTTCATCCTGGGGCCTGCAGAACTTATGTCTCTCTGACTTTTTTTCTTTTCTTCCATCCATCTGAATTTATGTATCAGCCAGTACAGAGAAAAGCAAAGGCTGCCTGGACAATTCAGAATGCTCTCCCTTCATCTTTGCTTTGGCTCTTGCTGTTCATTCCTCCTGAATGCCCCCTGCCTTTCCCCTGTTTGCTTGGCCACCAGAAATCCACCCAATATTCAATCTTTCCCTTATTACTACTGGTCTAATTTACACTCCCCTTTCTACCTGATAAAGAATTTCTTTGCATCTCTTGTTCTTGTAGTTAATCATACAGTATCTTGTCTTGTGATCTGTTTCAGGCATATAACATGATTCTCCCAAGTGAGATACAAGCTCTCTCAGGATAGCAATTATCAACAACAGATTTTGGATTGTCCTGGCATTGGTAGGGAATGTCCTGTGTAGAAGAAGATACCAAGGGAAGACACAGACTTGGAAATTGAAGCAAAGAGGGCAGAGATTTTTTTCATTAACTGCTTAAAACAATTAAGGATGAACAGTGCTTAGCAGTTGCCTAGGCTCACGCATTCACTTGATAATTAGAGGTGATAGCAAATATAGAAGCCTTGTGCGTGCCCACGCATCTACCTGAACCAAAGCCCAAAGGAAGCCTCACTTCAGACCTTGCTCCTCCACCCCATGCTACTGGCTCAGCAGCAGCTTAGCAGTTTGGAAGCAGAAGGCTGGAGAAGCTGAACTTCTCGAGCTCCTTGGAGAAGTTGACTGGGAGGGTAAAACTGGGAACTTGTTCACTAACTCAGGGGGCTTGGCAACCACCTCCCTTTCTCCAATGCTCAGGAGTGCTTGCTTTCAAAAGCCTGTTCCACTTTCTTGTTTTAACTCTGTAGTGAACCCGCAATATTATCTGATTGAATTGGACTGAGGTGAGTTAAACAATGGAGACAGTGTTTGTTACAAAAGAGGGAAGTGGACCTGATTCGCACACTAGGATCTAGTTAAAAAATGAACCAACAATAATAAAGGATAGGGTTTATAGTGCCAGTATCCTAGTATTTTATATATATACTAGAAGCCCGGTACACAAAATTCATGCATGGGGGAGGGGGTGTGTGTCTCTCAGCCCAGCCTGTACCCTCTACAATCTGGGACCCCTCGAGGGATGTCCGACTGCCCGTTTAGGCGTGATCCCTATCCTGGTGGGATTGGGCCTAAACAGGCAGTCGGACATCCCTCTCACAATCCAGGACTGCTGGCTCCCAACCACTTGCCTGCCTGCCTGCCTGACTGCCCCTAACCACTTCTGCCTGCCAGCCTGATCACCCCCTAACCACTCCCCTGCCAGCCTGACTGACGCCTAACTGCTCCCCTGCCAGCCTGGTTGCCCCCAACTGCCCTCCCCTGCAGGCCTGGTCCACCCCAACTGCCCTCCCCTATAGGCCTGGTCACCCCTAACTGTCCTCCCCTGCAGGCCTGATTGCCGCCAACTGCCCTCCCTTGCAGACCTGATCGCCCACAACTGACCTCCGCTGCAGGCCATCTTGTGGTGGCCATCTTTGCTCACATGGGGGCAGCCATCTTGTGTGTTGGAGTGATGGTCAACTTGCATATTACCTCTTTATGTGTGTGTGTGTGTGTGTGTGTGTGTGTGTGTGTGTGTGTGTGTGTGAGAGAGAGAGAGAGAGAGAGAGAGAGAGGGAGGGAGAGAGAGAGAGAGAGAGAGAGAGAGAGAGAGATTGATTGATTGATTGATTGAGATTCTCTCATTTATTACAACATCCTAGGAGGTAGGTGCTCTTATTATACCAACTTCATAAATAAGGAGGCTGAGGTACAGGGAGAGATATTAAGCAAGTTGATAGAAGAAGAGGACCACCAAGATTGAGAAAAAGAAACTGGCAGGATTCTATGATTCTTCTGTTACTGTAAGATACTTGGGTCTTAGAGAGAAAGATTCATTTTTCCCCTCCACTACAGTTTCATTGGAAAGTTTACATTAGTTTAAATCCAAGGTTGAAAACAATGGGATTTATTTATTTTTTTTTATTGCTTAAAGTATTACAAAGGGTATTACATATGTGTCCATTTTATCCCCCCGCCCTAGACAGTCCCCTAGCCTCCCCTATCCCCCAATGTCTTATGTCCACTGGTTATGCTTATATGCATGCATACAAGTCCTTTAGTTGATCTCTTACCCCCCTACCTTCTGCCCCGCAACCCTCCCCGGCCTTCCTGCTGCAGTTTGACATTCTGTTTGAGGCAGCTCTGCCTCTGTATCTATTATTGTTCGAAAGTTTATAATGGTCTCTATTATCCATGAATGAGTGAGATCATGTGGTATTTTTCCTTCATTGACTGGCTTATTTCACTTAGCATAATGCTCTCCAGTTCCATCCATGACGTTGCAAATGGTAAGAGTTCCTTCCTTTTTAGAGCAGCATAGTATTCCATCGTGTAGATGTACCACAGGAAAACAATGGGATTTAATGTGTGGTTTGGCTACACAGTGTTAAAAAGGTAATTTGTGAATAAAGTTTAAAATTGGGAAATGGCATATAGAATTATTGGGTTTTTGGCTTCTCTTGGAAAAAAAACTGGAAGAAACCTCAGAACTGTTTCTGCACGGCAGGAGGCAGCTGGGTCCTCTGGTTCCCCATGACCCTTTCTGCTTCCTACCACTCCCAACACAGAGGTGAAGGGGTCAGAACATGCCACATGAAAATATGCCACTCGGACGTAAGGACTATCTTGAGCTGAGTGCAGCTGAGGCAGAACAGACACAAGAGGAGCTCTCTGCCCTCCCTGTCTGCCTGCAAGCAGAACATAATTCCCAAGGAAAGGTATCCTTCCTGCACTCCCCAGCAGGAAGGGGAGAACAGCCTTATCACAGGAGACTAGAGGACAGGACATCCTCACAGACTAGACTCAGAGAGCGCTTACCTTCCATTAGCTTCTCCCATTACCTTCCCAGTTTGCTGTCCCTAAAAGCCTACACCCTGGTTCTTTTGTATTCTCACTTCTCTATAAAACTATTGTTCTTCTCTAAGAGGCTATATAAGCTCCAAGTTCTAACCACCCCTTTGAGTTACTCATCACCGAGTCCCCCCACGTATTCTGTACCGTGTGTGTGTTAATAAACCTCCATGTGTTTTCCTGCTGTTCGTCTGGCTTTTGTCAGTCTAATTTGTAGGGCCCTAACCAAGGAACTCTGAGGGTAGAAGGGAAAAATGTTCCCTCCCCACCAGAGGCCAAATGTAGTCGTCATGACACCTGACTCCTTCCCTCCCTTATATGGCCTGCCTGGTCCCCAAGTCTTTGCAGGTTGAGATCCCTATGGTGTCCACCTTCAGTGAGTTCTACAGGGGTCTCTTCTGCTTCTCAGGGACTGATTCTACCAAGAAAAAGGACTTTGAGTGGCTTCTGAAAACAAATGATCTTTCTAAATTGGAAGGATGAATTATTGCCAAAATAACAAACTTCATTTTTCAGTGCGGGAAAGAAATCAGTGAAATAATTTCTCTAGAAAAAAACCATTTTGACATATGGAGAAATCAGCCTCTGTTCAGCTGATGTTTGAATGGCGGCTTCGAACATCAGAACCCTGCCAAACCAATTTTCCCCTCTCAGATTTAACACTGCTCCATTTATCTCAGTGGGAGCTGAGGACCAGCTAAATTTGAAGTCATAAAGCTCAGGCTTTTTGAATGATTTTGGTCAAAACAGCTCTTTTGTAAGCAGCCAAAGTGTGCTTATTTAGTGTTCTTCCTTCTGAAAAGAGATGAAAGAGAAATTTCTAAAAGTTTCCAAAAACATTTCACCTCGGAGTGGACTGGAGAGGGGGAGAATTTGTGCTGGGAAAAGCACACATAGTTCCCAGTGTTATCAGCTCTCAGAAACAGGAGATAGTAATGGAATCGGGGTTCCGCCCCATCACCTTTAATTGGAGTGGATGCTTCTGAGATCCCTATAATAACGATGTTTCTCATTTACAGCCATTTCTTCTGAATATTTCAGAAAGCTTTCCAAACATTATCTCATTAGATCCTTTCAAACCCCCTGTGAGGTAGGTCCAGACAAGAGAGATTATCCCAGGGGTACAAGGTTTCCTAGAGTAGGGGTGAGATGAGCTGCCCAGAATCCCAGGCCAAGTTCCCTTCAGGCTAGAAATAGAGCTCTGGTTATAAGATGCTAGATGAAGGCTCCTGTGATGAACAGTGTTTCATAGGGGATGTCAGAAGTGACTTTGTTCCCCACTCGTCCTTGCACGGCTTCCAGAGGCTCATGCAAAGGAAATACACGTCTGGGTCTCCCCCCTGGAACGTGTGGACAGAGGAGGCATTGAACCGCACTGCATGCCTGGCCTGAATGTCTCTTCAGTCTCAGACGCCCCAGCTGCAAGTGACCGTGCTAAAGTTCAAGTTGTACCCCAGCACTGAATTTCCAGAGGCTCGCCTTTACTACCCTGACTCCGGGGCCCATTTTCCGATGTGGAGTGTCTCTACCTAATGATGTTTTAAGCGGGGGAAGAGGCCTGTTTGTGTGGGATGCTGAAACAGATACCTCATTGAGGAGTGTATTGGGAGTGTGTATGTGAGGGGAGGTATAACTGGACCAGATGCATACATCAGCATCGATGCACTGACCTCCAAGGCAATAGGCCTGATCAAAAAGAAAAGTAAAAAAAGAAAAAGAAAAAGTGGATGACAGTGGGGGAGAAAGAATTTTAATGGGAATAGAAATTACTGGTTCTTCTATAAGAAAATGTTTCCTCTAGGTTCAGAATTCTTGTTTCCATTCTCCCTGTCCTCACTAGAGAACAGATATAGAAAGGTTCATAAAAATTAAACAGACTATTGGGCCCGCAAGGGTCTTTACACCCAAATTCTCAAGGAGTTCTCAAGGATCCACATTGTCTTTGGTCATCTCTTCTGCATCTCACCTTTATCATCAACAAACAGTTCTTACAAGTCTACCACACAAGGGTGCAATGTTGTGTATTGAGGACACCCAGAATAACATTAGGCAGGATGCAACATTCTTTCTTTGAGTGAACAGGACATGTACTTAAGAACAAAGGTAAAAAGTAATCGTTTCTGGATATCGAATGTATGAACATCTCTCAGGAAGTAATTATCACCAGCAAACGCAAGGTATTTCCTTACTGGTGATTTCACTGTAGACCTCATTTAGTTCAGTTCCTTATTTCAGTTCAATTAACTATTATTTATGAATCATCTATCAAAACAAAAGCCAAGCAGGTTAAGTGACTTGGTCAAGATCGAATCATTAGTTATACCATTGAAAAAATAATAACAAATCAACCCACCAGAACTAATGTTGCTATTTTCCATGGGACACAAATAGAGGTTATACATAGGGCTGTGTGAATTCATGCAAATGAAATCCAGTTACAGTCTTTAGCAAGCATGTGTTCTATGTCTTCAAAGCCTTGGGCATGAGCACAGAATACATGCTTATTGAGTGTACAGATACCATATAAATGGAAGGTGGAGAAGAAGCAGAGCATGGTAGCGATGAGAATAAAAAATTTTAAAAGATCCTGAGGATCTAAAATTATAGGCCAAAAATGAGTAAAGGGACATTTTTAAATAAAGTATGAACTTCGCATTTAGTTTCTTTTCTTTTTTCTTTTTTTTGGGGGGCTCAGGGGGGGGGCCTTGTCCGGGATATGAAGGCATTAGTTTCTAGAAGTCAGTCATGTAAGGACAGAGTGTGGGTCCCACCTGACATTGGTCCAGAGATTTTAGTCAAGTCTGTGTGCCTGTCATTCCCCCAAGGGAAGACACTCAAACAGCCAGTGACTGAATAGGACCCCATTAATCCAGGCACCTGCTGCTCAGTGGCACATGTGACTCACTTCTTATCTGTGACAAATCTCAAGATCCTCAGGCCTTCACATTTTCTGGGATGCTCTAATGGACTGTAAACTCCCAGAGGGCAGCCATCCAGCAAGGGAAAGAGTTGGCGGGCATAGGGTAGATGCCCCTTGAAACCAATGCACTCTTAGGTGTCTCCAACTCTACATGAGCTAAAGGGCTTCCCCAACAGGACAGGCAGGGCTGAAGCAGTGGCCTCCAGACTCCACCCCAGCACTCTATCCTTTACCAGACAAAAACCTGAAGGGCGGGCTGCAACCACAGCAGAGATGTGAGAAGGCCTGGGGGTCTTGGAGCAGGAGGGAGGATGGTTGAGCAGGGGAAAGAGTCTCAACTTGGCCAACGTGAGTCCCACCAGAATCACTGCTCTGCCCTTTAGTCACTCCCCGGTGTGCGGAGCCGAGACTGTCACCGCAATGCCTACCCGGCCCATTGCACCGTGACCCACAGGAGCAAATGTACCCCCTTCACTTTCACCTCAGGTACTCAGAGGGCTTCTGGAACTGTGTTGGTGTTGCCATGACAACAGAAGCGGACCATTAGCGCATCATTGGGAAATGTGAAGATTTGTGGGTCTGTAATTCACAGGTATGGCTGAGCAGTGGCAGAGGGATTAATGGGGTCTCAGCCAGCACCTGGGCTGCGCTAGTGTCATCCTTAGCGATAATGAGACCCCATCTGAAGGTGGCCAAACCATGAAGCCTGTGGTTCCTCACAGGGGCGAGAATGGGACGGAGGTGGGGAGGTAGGGCAGTGCCCACAACAGCCCAGGCTTCCTCTAAGACGGAGCTGACAAAATCCCTGCCACCAAGTGTAAGTCTCACAACTGTTTTCTATCCCACTTGAAATCAGAAAATGTACTTCCCAGAAGGTAGGGAGATGCAAGAGGATGGTTTAACCCAGAAAGGAAGCACCCCTTAGCATGGAGAGGTTGGCCCAGGCTGACAACTAAGATGGGAGGGGTGGGCCAGGGGAAATGGAAGGACTTCCATTTGAAGACATCCCTAGCTACCCCAGCCTCCTTTTATGTTGCCAGCATTGTACATAGGCAGCATAGTGGTTAACAGCACAGACTCTGGAGCTGGACTTGAGTTAGAATCCCAGCTTTACCACTTATTAACTGTGACCCTGACCGGGTTACTTAACTTTCCTGTGTTTCCAAGAAGTCCTACACCTGTATAATGCGGATAACAATAGTAACTGCCTTACAGAATGTTGTGAGGAATACATGACTTAATACATGGAATATTTAGACTAATGCCTGTCAGATAGGAAGCATTAAATATACATTAGCTATTATTTGTAGAATGGTTATTATTAAGAGTACTAGAGGCCTGGTACACAAAAATTTGCGCACTGGGGGGGGGGGGGGTCCCTCAGCCCGGCCTGTGCCCTCTGGGACCCCTCGGGAGATAACACCCTGCTGGCTTAGGCCTGCTCCCGGGTGGCAGAGGGCAGGCCCAATCCCTAGGTGCAGCCCCTGGTCGGGCTCAGAGCAGGGCCGATTGGGGAGTTGGGGTGCCGCCCCCTGTCATGCACAGAGCAGGGCGGATTGGGAGGTTGCGATGCCACCCCTAGTCACGCTCAGGGTAGGGCCGATTGGGGGGTTGAGGCACTGCCCCCTGTCACACTCAAGGCAGGGTCGATAGGGAGGTTGCGGCGCCCCCCCCCCCCCCGCCCCGTCACGCACAGGACAGGGCCGATCAGGGGGGTTGGGGCTCCGTACCCTGTCACACACAGAGCAGTGCTGATCAGTGGGTTGAGGAGCTCCCCCCTGTCACGCAAAGAGCAGGGCCCATCAGGGGGTTGGGGAGCTCCCCCCTGTCACGCACAGAGCAGGGCTGATCAGGGGGTTGAGGAGTTCCCCCCTGTCACTCACAAGCAGGGCCGATAGGGGAGTTGGGGCACCGCCCCCTGTCAAAGAGCAGGGCGGATCAGGGGGTTGGGGTGCCGCCACTGTCACACTCAGGGCAGGGCCGATGGGGGGGGGGGTTGGGGCGCCGCACCCTGTCACACACAGAGCCGCAGGGCGATCAGGGGGTTGGGGAGCTCCCCCCTGTCATGAACAGAGCAGGGTGGATAGGGAGGTTGTGGCCCCGCCCCCTGTCACACACAGAGCCGCAGGGCAATCAGGGGGTTAGGGAGCTCCCCCCTGTCACACACAGAGCAGGGCTGATCAGGGAGTTGGGGTGCTGCACCCTGTCACACACAGAGCCGCAGAGCGATCAGGGGGTTGGGGAGCTCCCCCGTCACGCACAGAGCAGGGAGGATAGGGAGGTTGTGGCCCCGCCCCCTGTCACACACAGAGCGGCAGGGCGATCAGGGGGTTTGGGCACTGCCCCCCGTCACGCTGATACCGGTGCCGGGAGGCCTCGCGGCTCGGCTGATCCCGGTGCTGGGAGGCATATTACCCTTTTACTATATAGGATAGAAGCCTGGTGCACGGGTGTGGGCCAGCTGGTTTGCCCTGAAGGGTGTCCTGGATCAGGGTGGGGGTCCCGCTTGGGTGCCTGGCCAGCCTGGGTGAGGGGATGATGGCTGTTTGCATCTGGTCATACCCCCTTCAGGGTGGGGGTCCCGCTTGGGTGCCTGGCCAGCCTGGGTGAGGGGATGATGGCTGTTTGCATCTGGTCACACACCCTTCAGGGTGGGGGTCCCCACTGGGGTTCCTGGCCAGCCTGGGTGAGGGGCTGAGGGCCGTTTTCAGGCTGGCGGGTGACTGAAGCTCCCAACCTGTCCTTTTTCCCTTTTTTTTTTATTCTGGGCCAGCTTTAGCTCTGAGGCTCAGCTCCAGCTATGAGACCTCTGCTGCTGAAAGCAGGTTTCTGGCCTTTGTTTACCCTTCTGTATTTGAAACAATGTTGCGGTCCTACTGGCTGAAGCCTGGGGTTTTGTTTAGCTTCTATATTTGTTACAATGTTGCTTAGAGTGCAGCTGAGAGGCCGGCAAGGCAGGTGGGGAAGCTTGGCTTCCTCCATCACTGAAGCAAGTAAGCCTCCCTATTCGCATCAGCTGCCTGGCTGCCGGCCGCCATCTTGGCTGGCAGTTAATTTGCATATTGCCCTGATTAGCCAATGGGAAGGGCAGCGGTCGTATGCTAATTACCATGTTTCTCTTTTATTAGATAGGATTAATCTAAACTTGTCTTTTAAAGTAAGAGAGTTGGAAGCCATGATCTTCCACTGTATGTGAGACCGTTCAGCAAACAGTCCTATGTATTATTCCAGGATTCTGATATGTATATGATTTAATGGTGATTTTGTTGTATCGTAAATCAGCAAGATAGATAGGGGACACCTTAACAAGCCAATTAATTAGGAGTTGTTTATTGTGCGTGGGTTCAGAGTAAATACCTCTGTCAAATTCTGAACCCCCATATGGAGGAAGTTCTCTCTATTCATACCTTTTGATCTCTTTGTCTGGAGATTCTACAAAGCGCTTTGTGTGAGTTATTTTTGCAGACAGTTTGTAACTTTGGAATCATAATGAACAAACACTTGGCATGAGAATACGGGAATTATTATCAGTATTTGCCTATTACGTTAGATGGCTAGCTTGCAAGGTCAGACAGTTAAGTTTTTATTTTTCTATTATTCAAACTAAAACAGTTATTTTACAGAATAAGGGACTATCTAAAAATAACAGAATAGTTTAAACAGCAGTTTCAAATAGCAGTTTTCCAAAGGAGGAATTGCTATGCTTCAATTTGGCTTAGCACAGAGCAAGGCTTCTATTTACACCCTATGTAAGCTGCACCCCCAGATGCTGACCTTATTGGATCCAGGCCCCATAGCTATGGTACACACAGGGCTTGTACATAAAGACAGGGCTACCATGGTCAGGTGAGTTGGTTGTTCTCTGCAGTTGACAGGTGAAAAGGAGTTGAAATTCAGTCCAGGCTCTACTCTCCAAGCCATCTTCCCTGTTTGAGGCCAAGTCGGCCCGGAGCAGTGGTTCTCAACCTTCTGGCCCTTTAAATACAGTTCCTCATGTTGTGACCCAACCATAAAATTATTTTCGTTGCTACTTCATAACTGTAATGTTGCTACTGTTATGAATCATAATGTAAATATCTGATATGCAGGATGGTCTTAGGCGACCCCTGTGAAAGGGTCGTTCGACCGCCAAAAGAGTCACAACCCACATATTGAGAACCGCTGGCCTAGAGAGAGGAGCACCTTTTCATGATTTTCATCAAGGTACCCTATGGGCTACCTGCAGCCCTGAGCTTTGGGAAAGTCAGAAAATGCTAACCTGAACCACACACACACACACAAATAGTAAAAGGGATGGGGCAAGTCATAAGCAACAAAGGAACTTCTGAGGCTGTGGCTGTGGTCCTGAGTGAAACAATTTCTTGTGTTTTCTCATTCTGAGATTTTGTCATCCCTTACCCTTGTCTCTTTGAGCTGACTGAAGTTGACTCTGGCCACTGTTTATACAGAAGTGAGCCATTCGGTTTGTGTCTTTGGGGTGCAGGGGCACAGTGTGTGACTAGACTAACTGGGTTCTATGCACGAGGGGAGATGCCACTGGTGGAGAAGGGAAAGGTAAATGAGCCAAAAGTGGAAAGGCGCGAGTTCCAGTCTGGATCTGTAATATTCAAAGCTGGGAAACTTCAATAAATGACCAACTGTTAAACTTTAAGTTTTTTTTTAAATTCTGAAAATGGGGAGAGTAACACTCACTGAGTATTGGTGGGGATAAAATGCTCTAAGGCACGGGGAAATTATGAAACACTAAGTGCAGCAAACAAGCAGATAATCATAGGGTTTTAGAGCTGGGAGGGTTGGTGGGGAAGAAAGAACACATATATAAGTAAAACACATGAGAACAGCTGAAAAGAAGCCAAGAAGAAACGGACACTGTGCAGTGAAAGTGTCTTCTGAGAAAACGCCTGGCCCCCTGTGGGCCTGCCCTGGCACCCTTCCCACCGAGCAGGGAGGCCCAAGGACCTCTGGGGGAGACTTCACCTGCCGAAAGGAGAGAAGGGCAACCAGACTTTCCTCTGAGTCATTTGGAAAGTTTATGAATATGCTGTTAATTGATAACACAAGTACTTGCTCTCCAGGCTGTTGCCATACACACACACACACACACACACACACACACACACACGAGGCCTGGTGCACAGATTCACGCACTGGTGGGGTCCCTCGGCCTGTGGAGATCAGGCCAAAACTGACTCTCCAACATCCCCTGAGGGGTACTGGTTTGCGAGAGGGTGCAGGCCAGGCCGAGGGACCCCACCGGTGCATGATCGGGGCCGGGGAGGGACCGCAGGAGGGCTCCAGGGTGTGTCCAGCCCGTCTCGCCCAGTCCCGATTGGCTGGACCCCAGCAGCAAGCTAACCTACCGGTCAGAGTGTCTGCCCCCTGGTGGTCAGTGTGTGTCATAGTGACCAGTCATTCCCAGTCTTTCTGCTGTTAGGGTCAGTTTGCATATTACCCTTTTATTATATAGGATAGAGGCCTGGTGCATGGGTGGAGGCCGGCTGGTTTGCCCTGAAGGGTGTCCCAGATCAGGGTGGGGGTCCCGCTTGGGTGCCTGGCCAGCCTGGGTGAGGGGCTGATGTCTGTTTGCAACTGGTCACACCCCCTTCAGGGTGGGGGTCCCCATTGGGGTGTCTGGCCAGCCTGGATGAAGGGCTGATAGCTGTTTTCAGACTGGCCACACCCCCTTTAGGGTGGGGGTCCCCACTGGGGTGCCTGGCCAGTCTGGGTGAGGGGCTGAGGGCCATTTTCAGGCTGGCCAGCGACTAAAGCTCCCAGCTTCTCCTTTTTTTCTTTTTCTTTTTTTATTCTGGGATTTATTTACTTTCTATAATTGAAATTTTGTCGCCATCCTGCTCGCTCCAGCTCTGAGGCCACGGCCTGCTGAAAGCAGGTATCTGGGGTTTGTTTAGCTTCTATAATTGAAACTTTGGTGCTTTCGGAGCTGTTGCTTTCGGAGCTCAGAGCCAGGCCGTGGCAGGCGGGGAACCTTGGCTTCCTCCATCACTGGAGCAAGCAAGCCTCCTGCTCGCTTCAGCTGTGTGGCTGCCGGCCGCCATCTTGGTTGGCGGTTAATTTGCATATCGCCCTGATTAGCCAATGGGAAGCGTAGCGAAGGTATGGTCAATTACTCTTTTTGTCTTTTATTATATAGGATACCTTCAAACTACCTGCTGCCCAGCTTTAATCGAAAAATCAGAGGCAAAAAGTAGTGTTCCTGTAATTGTCAGAAGGACACACCAGCTAGTCACTCCTCTCTATGTCATTGGTCCTCAAATTTTGTTAGGAATTGTTAAAATCTGAGATTCCCCGGCCCCGCCCCATAGCTTCTGATTCCTACGCCTGGGTGGAGCTCGAAGATCTTCATGTCTAATAACTTCCCAGTTGACAAGGATGCTGTAGATTCAGGGCTACACTTGGAGAACAACTGGCATAAATAACATCAAGTTCATCCACAGGCCAGTTCTACAGCAGGGAGATGCATACTTGTAGCATTTACTGTGTTGATTCCCGACCTGTAGGGAATCTTCTCCTGAATTCCCACATCCTCCTCTTGCATGGAGGAGTAATGCAAGTAAGAGCTGGAAAAATGAGATGCCAGCTGCTACATCTCCCAATGCCCTTATATGAGGATCCAAGAAAGAAATATCTGTTAGTTCTCAAAAACAGGAAAAAGTGCTTACTTACTCCAGAATGAGTGGGATGATAAAGCTCTGCCCCGTCAGGCTACATGACTTCATTTGGCCACTAGAAAGCTCTGAGACCAACGGGGCGCCCATTTCTAATCAACAGGCACAACCTTACGGCACATGTTTCCCAAAACTAATCGTCCCTGCCATGTATTTTTATTCAACCTCATTTTCCTTTTTCTTTCTTTGCTTTAGTAAGCTTTCTCAAATCCTGCCTAGAATATGGAAAGAGTAAATAAATACATAAATAATGAAATAAAGAAATGTTAGAATTAGGTTAGAATTATGAGCACGCATCCCAAGGGGACAAGAAATAACAGTGTGATGGAAGTTGGTGTCAGTAAACACGTGTTGTCTGTCTGTTTTAGTGCTGTAAGTAACAAACGTGATTTATCCAGGATCCACCAGCTACCTGCTGTCCACCTGGCACTGGGGTATAAATTTCCTGCTAAAGCTACAGAGACCTTTTCCTCTAGTCTTTTCTGCTTCCTGCACTTAAAGCATCAAGGTACCTGCCTTGGTATTTGGTGTCAAGTTATCCAACCTGAAAAATCAATACAATGACTTTGCTTCAAGCCCAGTCACTCCCACTCTCAAAGGAAATAGTACAGGGTCAGCAAAAAATTATAAAAACATGAAAAAAGATGGCCTGAATCATTAATAAAGAATTTCTTTTTTCAAGTTGGGAGAGGGTGGGTAATTCCCCCCCACTTTTAGCAGTCGCTATAGCAACTCAAATTGACACCAGCCGGGGCAAGCTGTGTTAGATTTTTACAGGATGCTATAAATAATGCTTCGATGAATTCCAACTAAAAATCATAGGGGTGGCACAGAATGATTCAAATGGTTAAGTAATAGCCATTTCTGAAGGAGCCCACATCTCTGGGGTTAAATCAGGGGTGCTGGCTGCTTGGCAGTCTGAGTGGATCACTCTAGACTTAGCATCTGTGAGTGATGGAGTGTCAGGAGCCCTCTGACCAACCCAGCACTCTTTCAGCCCTTCCAGGAAGCCTGGATGAGGCAGAGTGAGCCCTTATGGCCCTCCCACCCCACCTCATGTGTGGTGTCCATGTGGCTAGACTACAGGTTCCATCAGGGGACAGGCAGAGAAGATTCCAGCAGGGTTAGCACAGAAACCAAGCCCCCTTGGATTTTCAGGTGACTATATTAAAGGAGCAATGAAAGGTTTCTAACCACCTGTGTGGTTTGGAGTGGTCCACATCTGTTGTCTCTGGCTCCCACCAAGAGGACCTATCAGGCCCTGATCAACTCTGACCATCTAGGTTGAAGAAACCAAGCCATAGAGGGCCCAGGGTGGGAAGTAGGACAGTACAGCTCTTCCCCATCCTGCTGCCCTCTCCTAATGAATTCTTCAAACCACCTCCAGAGGCGGAGACGGGCAGAGGCAGGCCAGCCTGCTCACCAGCGGCATTAATCACGCTTCATCCCTTCAGCCCAGCCAAGATGGATGGCCCTTCCACAGGCCAATGTTCAGGTGCAGTTCTATTAATAAGCTTAATTCAGTACTTTCCATCCTCACAGGAGCCTCTTCCTCTCCCCAGCACCTGGCCAGCCATTCGAGGTACCAGTCACATCAAAGGCCCGGCATGGGGTTCCAGGTGCTCTGGGTTAGAGAAGTGCTCTGGCCTCAGCAGGCCTTCTATAGCTGGGAAGGCTCAGGTTGGGAAAGGTCACCAAGGTCATGGTTGACAGGCAAGCAGCAGAGAAATAACACTCTTCCTTGCCTGATGCTCTCTGGCTGCCCAGGGAGAAGGAGATGGGCTGACTCCATTTGCTGCAGGTTTTCTTGAGAATCTATGTTGGTGCCATCCTTTCTTCTCCTCTCTTCTCCCCTCCTCTCCCCTTGGTCCTTCCAGAACCAGTCTGTTTTGTGTACAGCTGATGGATTGATTCTGCTTTTTGGTAGGGCTTTCAAAGGCAGTTCCTATCCTCCCATGCATGCACCACAGCCCCCCCACCCCCAAGTCCCTGGCACCCTCTTTCTGTCACCCTTTGCTGTGATGCCAACCAGGTGACATGGCCACCTCTGACCCAAAATGGTACCTATAAGTGCCTGGGGAAAGAACAGCCAGAGATGGATAAAATGTGGCTTTTGCCCCCATGGAGTTTACAGCCAGAGAGGAGAAGAGAAACCATATACAAATGAAACACCCAGGGAGATGAGCCTGACAAGGTATAATTAATGGGTTGGCTTGTATTTCCTCCTCTTTTTTTCTCCTTTCTCTGGTGTACCAAATAAAGAAAGTGTAGGCAATAGGTCGAGTGACAAAATGGCAGCAGCACAGGGAGGAAGGACTATAGCTCATTCTCAGATTGGGCAGCCAGACCTCACAACATAAAGGATTGTCTATAAATAAAGAGTAAATCCAACAAAAATCACAAACATTGGAGTCAGAGAGACCTTGCTTTAAATTTCAGCTCTTCCATTAACTAGCGGTCTGGCCTTGGGAAAATTACTTAACCTACATGAATTTCCATTTTCTTATCTGCAAAATGACTATGATCATATCTAGCTCACTGGTGAGAGATTTATGTGACTCAAGGAGGTTAAGTGTCTAGCTCTGTACCTTGGTCAACATTGGTCCTTCAAAAATTCCAGTTCATTCATTTATTTTCTTAGACATTCACCAAATACATAATGAGTATCTGTTATGTGCTAGACATTGTGCTAGGCCTGATATACATCAAGGAAACAGACAAGCAAATGCACAATTATAATTCAGTCTGTTAAGGACAAGGATGAAGGAAGAGTGCGCCATGGGAGATCAAAGAAAGCATCTCTACTACATTCTTAAAATTTCTTCCCCCATGCCCTTAGTCACTTGCATTATTTTTTTCTCCTTCTTTCTTCTGTTTTAAGATTATCTGACCAGCCCAGCCAGTGTGGCTCAGTGGTTGAGTGTCAACTCTTGAACCAGGAGGTCAGGGTTTGATTCCTGGTCACGGCACTTTCTTAGGTTATGGGGCTTGACTCCCAGTAGAGGATGCATGTGGGAGACAACCAATTGATGACTCTCATCATTGATGTTTCTATCCCTCTCTCCCTCTCCCTTCCTCTCTCTGAAATCAATTTTTTAAAAATTAAAAAAAATATTATCTGACCAATTGTTTTTTCTCCTTTAGCTGATAAATCTCTAATGCTCTAAGGAATTGCTGGCCACTTCATCTGCCCAACCAGCAAGCAAGACAGCGTTCTCATTTGTCCAAGTTTCTTTCCTCCCTGCCTGGTGGTCCTCACCATTCTTCAAGAACAACCCCTTGACTGCTCTCTGCTGTGTGGCCCAGCTATCCATCAGGGGAGTTGGAGGGAGAGGTTTGGTGTTGGGAAGGGTTAGGCACAGCTCTGGATTGAAAAAAAATCCATGGTAATGAGCTGAGGGAGACCAGAGGCAGGAGCAGATTGAGAGCTCTTTGCCTCATATATTCTTCCGTTCTTAAACAGACAATAATTTATTTGATGTGAGCTGAGATTTATTTCATGACTTACAGGACTAGAGATTTGGGGGCAATAAAAATTTGTCAGACTATTCAGACCTGTCATATTCTGAGTGCTTCTTCAGGCGCCAAGGTTTCCTTAACTACCTAGATAAGTCTTCCAGACGACTGCCCAGTTCTCCGTCAAGAGAATTAGTCTGATTTCTACTGGGCTGCCAAGCAGGGCTCCGTGGGCCAGCTGGGCCTGCAAGGACAGATACTGGGCCTAAAAGAGGCCAGACTGGGCAGAGAATAATGAAAATAAAATGAGAAATATGATCTCCTCGGTGGCACAGCATCCCTCCAGTCTCTAAGGGCTGAGATCATCGCAGGGAAGTACAGTGGCCAGATGTCCTTGGAAGAGACCTGGATTATAGGAGCCTGGAGTTCTAATTTCATCACCAATTAGTTTACATGGCTTTGGGCAAATACTTTTGTTTCCCTGTGCCTCAGTTTTCTCAGCTGTGAATTGGGGGGGGAGGGGGGGGGGACTCCTAGGATCCCTAGGATGTCTACAAGTTGGCCACAGAATTCCTGAATTTGACTGACTAATGTGCTGCACACCCTGTTCACGGTGACTCTGTTGATGCTCTGTCTTGGCCCCAAACTCTGCCAACTTCTGTGGGTCTTTACTTCTCATGCCCAGTTCTCTTCTAAGAACAGAGCCCTGGACCGCAGGAGCTACCTGGGAGTTCACTGTCACGAGCTCATCTCCCTCTGGCCCTTAGCCAATGCCAGATGCATGCCAGAACCTGGAAGCCCCAGCAGCACTGTGTCAAGCCTGAACCAACTCTGAGATGTCCTGCACTCCAGAGCTCCCCTGCCGGGTCAGGACAAGGCTGGGACTTCGCCTGTAATACCACCTTTGCTGGTGTCTCCCCCTCCCTATCCTGCTTCCCTCTCACTTAGTCCAGGTTCCCCTGAGCTACTTTCACATGAATCCTTGCCCTGGGGTCTGCCTCTAACCTTCCTAATGCCATGACCCTTTAATACAGTTTCTCATGTTGTGGTGACCCCCAACCACAAAATTATTTTCATTGCTACTTCATAACTGTAATTTTGCTACTGTTATGAATCGTAATGTAAATATCTGATATGTAGGATGGTCTTAGGCAACCCCTGTGAAAGGTTTGTTCGACCGCCAAAGGGGTCGCAACCCACAGGTTGAGAACTGCTGCTCTAGGAAATCTAACCCAGGACCCCTTTCAAATATGAAGAATTCCTAGAGTTATTCTGTTAATAAAATATACACATATCCTCTCTCTTCCTGTTCCTTTCTTCCTAGGTCTCCAGCATCTCTGGCCTCTATGCCAACTTTCCTTTGACCAATGGTAGAAAATTGTTGAGACTGAGTGGCTTTGAGACTATAGTTCAAAACTTGCAATGGCTCAAGTGAGAAAGATGATAAAAGATGAGGCTATCACCTTTAACTCCTTAAATCCTAGAAGAACTCTGGCATATGGTTTTGCTAAACATTTATGCAAGTCCACATCCAAACCTATGACTAAGACATACATGGACATCTAATGGGATGGGGACTTCTTAGGAAAATGTCAAGATTGGAAACATTTCTCCTACTTCTGAGCAGCTAAAGGACCCTGTGGTCCTTTAAGGCACCTCTCCTCTTCTCACCTATGTTGTATCTGTCTGTGGACACATCTTACCTTCCAGACTAGACTGGATGCTCCTTAGGACAAAATTCTCATCTGATGACTTCTCATCTCTGTTTCCTCCTCTGTAAAACCGAGGTGATAGTAACTACTCTGTGAGGTAGCGTACTTAAGGGAATGGTGAAAGTTGCAAACACACTGCAGTCAGTAAACTGATGCTGCTGCTGTGCCCCATGGGTTCTATGGTTTGAGAAAGAATAACAGAGGCTCTCAGACTAGAAGCCATTGGGCCTTCCTAGGAAGCAACAGCCACTTTGCTCTCTGCACAAATTTTTCCCTAGATTGCAGCTCACCCAAAAGTACCACAGGGCAATACATTAATATGGTAAATAGAAGGGAAAACACAGACACTGGGAATGGGTCCATGCTTTGTCTTCTTTTTCAGTGGCTGTTGAGGCTGAAGTGAATTGGGGGGGGGGGGGTGGACCTTTTTGACAGTCTTTGAAGAGACGTGAGGGTTTTGGAAAACGGTAGCTGGACAGGGTAGTGATGCCATCTAAGGTGTTATTCTCAGGGGATGCCTTGCAGATGTCCCCACACTCTTGGACTTGACTTCCACTTTGCAGGCATAGAGACAGCTCTGTCATTGGCCAAGTGACACAGGGCCCTGGGTTACCAACATGTGTTAACTGAGATGAATGCGAGATAGAGGTAGAAGCCAGGACAAGTGATTAAGTTACAGTGAGAAGTAGTTGTCACACAGCCAGAGCACTAAACACTGCCTGATTCAGTCATTCTCTCCCTGTAGTCTACATGGGAAGCCAAATCCTAATCAGAAGGGTACTTTGATGGGGGCAGAGATAAAGCAAAAGGAATGGAAGTGATCTCATAAAAAGTCACTCAACTGAGAGAGCTTGAGGATTGTCACATGAGAGGGATAGTCTTCCAATGAGAACATAACCCTAGGATGCTACTGGAATTTGGGTTCATAGATAACATCCAATTACATGCAGCCAAGTGAAAAAAAAAGATGGGCTGAAGATTGGGACCTAAATATTTTGAACATGAGCAGGAGTTTTTCTTGATTCCAGAAAAAGAGTATAACCCACCAGCTCAGGAAAAACGTCTCTGAGAAGAAGCCTGCCCAGGTCTCTGCCAACTGGGGGGTAAATCTCAAAGCACCTGGCAACGCTGACTTTCCACCTGAGCCCTGTGGCCCTGGTAAGAAATGCCCATCCTTTTCTGTGCTGCAGAGGACCACCTTCTCCAGGGGACTGCGATGAGACTCACAGGTGCCCTGGTTTACTTATGACAAGCTACTCACAGACCCTCTACATCCCCATCCTTTAGTTTGTAAGTGGTTAATTGAACTGCTTGTCCCCTCTGATAAACTAGAGCAAAATGCTGGTTAACCAAATTTTGGCTAAGCTTCTCTCCTTCCCCCAAATCCCTGAACTTTGGTCAACATACAATTCTGTGACAGCCCCTCCAGAGTGTGAGCTGGCCTCAGGGTCACTCTGGTCTCCTATCTCATCACAACACCCTTCACCCCACTTCCCCATACCACGTTCACTCTAGCCTTGTTTACTCCTCCCAATAAAAGCAAAACTCCTTTCGCCTACCTTTGGGATGCTTGCAGATCTATGGTTACAGCAGAAATAGTTCCTTTCTCCTCTCTGCAATAATCCTTTCTTATAAAGTCTCTCCTTACCAAGTTGGGCTTTTTATTTTGTTTATTGAATATATTGGGGTGACATTGGTTAATAAAATTACAGAGGTTCCAGATATATAATTCTACATCACCTGTACACTGTATTGTGTGTTCACCACCCCAAGTCAAGTCTTCTTCCATCACCATTTATCCCCCTTTACCTTCTATACGTTGGGCTTTTTAAAATTTGACACACATCACAGCTTCTCTGAGTGCCCTGGAGGATGCTACCACTGGGATTCCCTCTGACGGGGCAGGAAAGGAGAGAGGGAGGGAGAAAAGACAGGGTTCTTGAGTGCTTGTGCTGTGTGGACTGGCTGGCTGGTTTTCCTCTCTGTGGGAAATATTACATCACCTTGTCACGGGGGCTGCTTAGTGCTCCTGGTTGGCCTGGTAACCCAGCCGACCAGATGCTCCTGTCCAGCTCCCACTTTAAAGGTCACCCTTTGATGTTTCTGTTCATAAGCCTCTCCTCCTTGCCCTTTTTAACTTAAGAAGTTGCAGAGTAACTTAAGCTGGTCTGTCATTTGGGAAAAAAGCAGTGTTGCTTTTGATTCCTGAGCCTGTGGTGGCTCTTCAGTTTGTCTGTGTGGAGTGATGGCCACCAGGCCCCTTCTCTAAGGTGTACTTTTTTCTCCTCAGGCACCTATCCTTCCTTTCTGCTCTTGACCTCCTTCTCTTTCCTTCTGCTTGTCCTGACCCATTAACAAATGAACTAACTGGCTCACTAACTACATTAGCAAAGAATAGTGCCTCCTTATCCACATGTGCACTTTAATCAGTTCCAGTTACCCATGGTCGACTGTGGTCCAAAAACATAAAATGGAAAATCCAGAAATAAACAATTCATGAAATTTATATCACACACAATTCTGAGTAGCTGATGAGAATTCACACCATCCACTTCGTCCTGCCCAGGACCTGAATCACCCCTTCATCCAGCATCTCCACACCCCCACGCTCCCCACTGTTAGTCACTCAGTGGCCCTCTTGGTTATCACATCAGTTATGAGAGAGAGGGAGAAAGAAAGAGAGCGCATATTCACACAACTTTCATTATATTATATTGTTATAATTGTTCTATTTTATTATTAGTTATTGTTATTCTCTTACTGTACCTATTTATAAATTAAAGATAGGCATGCATGCATGTATATATAGGGAAAAAGACAGTTTACATAGGGTTCAGTACTATTCACAGTTCTGGGAATCCACTGGGCTCTTGGAACATGTCCCCCATGGAGAAGGAGGGACAGCTGCATATACAACACTGCCTCTACCTTGGGGGTGGTTCCAGGCCCTGAAAACACATAGACACAGAGAAGCTGGCAGAGAGCAGAGGAGACAGACGTATAAAGTAATATAGCACAACACGGTGAATCCTGTAATAGCGATATGAACAGAATAATAAAGTTCTGTATCTGAGTTTAAATCAGTGGGTGAGGACAGCAAAGAATAGACAAGCAACAACTGGAAATGTCTCATGTTTTCTAATACTCAGCCTTCCTCAGGGCTCTTTGGGCGATTCCTTCCTTAGAGGACACAGGGTGGATAATATAGTTCTCCATCTCTCATTAGGCACCAGCTAAAGTCCTTCCCAGGAAGGAGCTTGAGAAACCCAGGCAATCTGGATTTTGGAGAAGCAGCCCACAGGTTGGGCTTGGGGGTAGAGGAGGTGGGGAGCTCTGGCCTGGATACCCTTACCATGCAGCCTTGTCTCTCTACAGTCCTCGAGACTCTCCCCCAAAGAGGTTTCAGAGATATGGGTGGGTAGGGCTCCCCTTAGCCCCCACACACCTCACTGTTGCTCATACATATCTTGGGCTAAAAGGTGTCCCAGCAGAGGTGGTCCTCACGGCTCTGAATGACCATGTGGTTTTGTTCAAAAGATTTGAGTGTCTGTCTGTCTTTGCATAACTGGTAACTTTTGCAGAAGAAATTCAGGTTGTGGGTATCAGCCTTCAGAAGCACCCAACAGGGACCGGCACCGTCAATGCGTCAGGCCTCTGCTGTCACACAGAGGCTAGGCCCGCAGGCAGTGCTAAAACTGGGATTTTCCATCCACCTGAGGCCTCAACTACTGGCACTGACAGATTCATTTTTTCAATTGGAAAAAAAAAAAAAAAGAAGCCCACCTTTCTTAACATAAGACATTAATGCAGCTGTTTTACAAATGAGTTACGGACCTTCTAACCTTGACAAGGTACCCTTAAACTTTCTGCAATGCCTTTAAAATCCCAAACCACTTCTGAGATGAGAGGAAGCTGAGAGAGAAAATCAGATTGTCTTGGAATATAAACTCTGCCTAGTTCCCTGAGGATATATTGGCTTTCTTTAAAATATTTTTTCCATCAATAAGCTTGATTCCAATCATTTGCAAGCGTACAAATGTTTTTGTGAATCTGGCACTGTGCTATGTGCTGCTGTGCAAACACATCCCTACAGTTAAGAGGGACTGAGAATTTATGGGTCCAGCGCAGTGCCTGGCACTTTGGACAGCTTTAAAAAACACTTGATAAGTAAATGGATTAATCAGTAATTTGTGACTGGAGGTGTTCGGTTCACATGCCTGGAGCTGCATGTTTATGAGCATGGGGAACCAGTGAAAACACTGCCAAGAGAGACTGTGCAGGGACTGCCCCCAACCCCTGGGCACTGTTTAAACTAGAGCTATCTTTCTAGAATGGAGGCCAATGTAAGGGTACAACCCCTCCAACTTCCTGTGGTCCTCTCTCTACCGCTGAATCTCTGTCCATAGGTCCTATTTTGCTACCCAGTGTCCTAAGTCCTCACCTTAGTACTTTCCTCATTCCAGTGGTAAAAGTCAATTGCCAAATTTGGGGGAATTTTGTGAGTCATTTGACATCACATTAGTAGCTTGAAATTGGCCATGATGGGAGCATTTACACCATGGAAATTGGCAAATCTGACAAGTCAGCACAGGTGTTCCCTTCCCCACTCTTTGCCCCCGAGCCAAAAGCACACCCTGCCTGCTTTTTCTGCAGACCTCAGTCCACAACTAATCTCATTGTCACCAGTGGACCTGCCCTCTGTCCTCTGATGCTACAGGTCTTACTTCTCTGCCCAGCAGTTTGCCTGCTGTTTAGTTGGTACTACAGTCCCATTACCACCTCCTGGCCAGGTGGCCCTCTGACCTCTGATTAGGGACTTTGGGTCAGGCTGGTGCGTTCTCACCTTATCAAGTGACTGCCCCCTCCCTTCTTAAAGAAAACATGGTCAGCAGAGCCACGGGTGACATCTGAATCAGGCATTCTGCACATTCAACCTCTATCCAATCTTTATTAGAAGATTCCTATTAAATTAACAAGACGGTCTGTAACCAGGGAGTGTCATAATTTAAATCTCAGTCACATCCATCAGAGAGGTTTTATGGTACTGGGACAACACATTTCCTCTAGAGAAACATGAACCCAGTCAAATCCTAACTGTGGCTTGGGAAGTTACTGAACCTTTCTAAGCCTCAGATTTCCTATCTATAAATTGGGAGCGGTGGTATTTACCATGCCTGACTACAGCTATTATTGGAGATGATGTACACAGCAGGCACTCAATAACTGTTAGCTACCATATCTTGCTTACATGATTGTTTTGTCATTTGTCTCACAAAAGAACTGAGTCTACACTAATAACTTCCTACTGCTGTCAAATGGGAATGTGGTGGGAGGAAAAGTGGAGTGTGGAGAAAGACTAGGAGGCTCCAACATGACAAGGATGAGCTGGGAGGGAGGTGGAGCTGAGCTGATGCTAAAATTAGGCCCCCAAGCCAGAGGAAATGGGATTTCTCCCCTTTCCTCTCCCAGCTGTATTCTCCCTCTCACCATCTTCTTGGTAAAGCTTTTGATTTCTTACTAACTCCTGGGAATGTTTCTTTATAACTTTCTTATTTCTTCCATCCTATCCAGAAATTTGTTGTCATTACCATCACCATCAAATCAGATTAGTTTTAAAAGTTCAAACACTTAAAGACACCCAAGAGCTCTTCCCCAGAGCCCTGGATCCAGGACCTGGGACAGCTCCCTCAGTAACCAAGCTGGCTCCAGGCCTCCCCCTGCTGAGTCCCTCTCTAAACACCTCCTTGGTATCTTCTGCCTCTTGGAAGGGGGTCCTTGTCACAGGGCTTCTCAGGATAAATCTATTCTGTCCCATCTCTCATCCTGACTGTGGCCTCGACTTCCTGAATTGGGCCAATAGAGGATACACGCATCTACTCCCCTGCCAAATTGCCTTTATACCTTAGCCAGGAGGGTCATGCAAGTTCAACAAACGTGGTTCCTTATGATAATTACTGGGGAGGTTCCCTGCAGTCACCCAATTTGTAGGTTTGCATTCCTTCTCTTAAGTAGCAGTGGAAATAGGTCTTGGGCCCTGTTTACGAATGTTTATTGCCCACTAATCAGAAGCGAGCTACAATTAGACTGGAGTTAGAAAGTAATGGCAGCGTAGTTACCATGTAATTGAAGAGTAATGGCAGGTGATTCTATCTTGGGCCTTGAGACTGGAGTGATATCAGAAGAGCACCTCCTCTTCAGGGAAACCACAAGTACCAATGCAGTGTCACTGCGGAGGCTACAAATTAACCCAGCACGGCTCGGGTCCTCCCACCCCCAGGTGCCCCCTTCCCCGTGGTTCCCACCGTGGTTCTAGGACTGGACTGCATGTATACTGGCAGCAGCTTTGCTGCCTTTGTTCCGCGCCAGTGACGCAGCTCTGTTTCACTCGGGGTGCCATCCCAGCTGGCTAAGAGGAAAGCATTTGTTTACCTGGTCCCCTCTCCTGGCAGATGCCTCTCTCCAGCCCAGGAGCTCTGCCTCGGGAGAACTACAGACAGCCTCAGGGCCACTGCTCGTGGGAACTCCAACTTGGTTGGCCTGAATACACCTGCTTTGTCATCTACTGAGGAGCCCAAAGCTGCTTGTCACCTGTAGGAGCATATGGCCTGGTTGGGGGGGGGGGGCGGCCAGTGCAGCTGACCTGGTGCAAGGACTGTTGGAGGCTCCACTTTGAACAGTGCCATTCATCAGACACTGCCCTTGCCTTCTGGCTAGGAGCGTCCGGCATGCAGGCTGTGATTCACTGTAGAGGGCTGGGGATTCGGCTGGGCACTGACGTGACTATTTGGTTTTCCATCTGGCTGTTCATTAGTGTGCAGCTGTGCCTCACCGGCCTCACTGCCCAGATAAGTTAGTGGAAGGGCAACTAGAGAGGAAGTGGCTGCCAGAAAGAGGCCCTGCTGCACGGGCATGCTGGGAGGGTCTCTGTCAACCACCGAGGGTACATTCTCCCAGCCCCTCCTCCAGCATGGTCCCCTCCTCCACATCCCTCCTGAGCCATCTCAGGCTGTCCAGCTTCGTAATGGAAAACGGACCAAATACTCGACCATGAGCACCTGCACTGGCAGCCACTGCTCTTGAGCCTATTATCCATTGCTGCTCAAAGAGGACACCTAGAACTTATAGAGTCTTTGCCAGGTGTGGCCTCCCAGGGCTTTGCCCAGAGTGGCGAGTACATCATCGAGCCCGGTTCATTACAGAACTGTGTTAGTTTCAGGAGACGAGAGAAGTCACACATTATCCCACCTGATGTATTGGATGGAACAAAGCTAAGCGGGCTCATCAGTCTATCAAGGGCTGGCCTGGTTGGGGAGAAAACACGTGTCCCTCACTGCTGGCTTTGTACTTAAGAAGGAAGTGAACCAATACAAGCCATGGCAATATAGAATTTAGACCCGAAGGGTCTTAGAAAATTATCCAATCAATTATCCAATCTAGACCCACCATCTCACAGATGAGGAAATAGGGCCCCAGAGACCTGCTCTGAGATCCACACTAGCTGGGGCAGAACCAGGAAGACGCACCAGGTGTGTGGTGCTCGGGAGGTTGGTGGTGATCAAATATGTGCCCCTGCTTTTCCCCTTCAAAACACTATGATAAACAGAGCCTGTCACCCCTAAAGTGCTGCACACATGAAAGCCGTGTGTTGGAAACAGCTGTGGCTTCAGAATAAGAAAACATTCACCCCAGCTCATTTCTCCTATAGTAGCCCAGTCTCTTGCATAAGTCATTGAACTGAAACTTACCCATCTATAACATGGGATAATAAAACCTACCTCACCAATTCAATGGAGGGAGGATTAAATAGGAAGTGCTATGTAATTGTAAGAATTTCACACAGATGGAGTCATCTTTGCTAATAACTCTCTCTTTGGCCATATGGGAAATCCAAAAGGTGATTTCAGGGGGCCAGAGGTCAGTTCTGGCATAGAGCCCTTCCCCCTGGCTTGTAGAGATTAATAAGTACCATGTACAAAGAGCCATGGGAGCTCAGAGCAAAGAGTGTGGATTTCTGGCTAGGACTGCTCTCAGCATCATCACCAACCACAGTTACAGAGCCTCTACTGGGTATGAGCTGGGCTCTTGGAAGCCTGTTAGAATTGGGGTAGGCAGAGAGAAGTGGGTGGAAGATATGCAATACTCAAACTGGAGTAATGTCAGGAAAAATTTGGCCCAGTCATCTCACCCCACCCCAGCCCCATTCTCCAACCTAGCATTCATCAGAGTCAAAGCAATTTGTCTGAGTTCTGGTGGCTTTCCTATTCCTTCAACCCCACACTCCCTCCAGCAGAGCTGCTAACATCAGAAACGCAGCCAACAGGCAGGAGGGAGAGAGGAGAGAAGCAAGGGGCTGAATGAGCCAAAGCTGCACAATGGGGCAGAGCAGAGGTGAGCGGTGGTTCAGAGATGGAGGACCCAGGATGCACTCATGCTGCACATGAGGCTGACCTCTGACATGCAGTGAATGCTCCCGAAGCCACAGCACCAAGCCCACTCTCTGGGGTGGCAGGCGTGTGAAATGCCCATTCATGGAAGCTCAACCTCAAATGAGCTTGTGTGAGTTTAAAAAAAAAAAAAAAATCTAACCCTGGCCAGGTGGCTCAGTTGGTTGGAGCATTGCCCCAAGCACCAGGGGGTTCTGGGTTCAATTCCTGCTCAGGGCACATGTCTGGGTTGCAGGTTCAATCCCGTCGGGGTGTGTGCAGAAGGCAACCAACCAATGTTTCTCTCACATTGATATTTTTCTCTCTCCCCCTCACTTCCTCTCTCTCTCTCAATCAATAGAGAGCATATCCTTGGGTGAGGATTAAAAAATATATACTATCACATTTTTAAGTAACATCTTCTAAACTCCAACTTGCTTTGTAAGTTAAGTTGTTATTTGTAGTCTCGTGCTGACCTTCCAGGTGGATGGGCCCCTGACCCGCAGGCACATTTCATGCTCCAAGTGCTGAGAGCTGCCTGAATGTCTCCATTGCCATGTCCTGTTGATTCTCAGTGTGAAACACTATCACTCTGCTGCTGCTCCGCCTTGATTCAGCCCATCACTGCCACTGTCCTCGCCTGCTCACTGTAGGAGGGCAGAGACCTCTTCTTCCCAGCTGACCACTCTATTCTGACACACTGCAGCAACTCGGTATTTATTGTTGACCAAATGATGGACAAGATTTACTGTAACAGGCCCCTGGACAGCTCCCTGTCTATATCTGTCCTCACTCTGGCCTGAAACTGCCGCCTGATTAATCTTCCTGATTCAATCTTCTAATGCCTCCTCAATGCCTACTGAATTAAGTCCAAACTCTTAGTTTGAATTCCCTGCTGGCCACGACCTGGCCCCATCTGACCTTTCTTGCCTTGCTTCATAGATCTGACACCCCCAACTGACTTAGTTACTTACCACCCCCCAACTCACCTCTGAGGCTTCCACCTCTGTGCATTTAGGGACATGTTGTCCCTCTCCAGCCACTGCCCTCATTCCCAGATGCATAATCTAAATTATAGTCAACTTTTATGTGACTTAAATTTCCTAACTTACTAAATGAGCTATAATAGTCCTACCTCATAGGGTTATTATAAAAAAAAAACAAAAAACATTAACATGACATTTGATAAATAGCAAGTGCTTGACAAACTCTTACTATTACCAAGTCCTACCTGTCAATGTCAGCTCAAATCTGGCCTCATTCAAAATTTTCCTCAGGCCTTGGTTTGCAGCTTGGCCTTGCCTGGACACCTCCAAGCCCAGGACAAGTAGCAGCCTTCTATAGATCACTTTGTAGCTCATGCCAGGTGCCCCAGGCAGCAGCTGACTTTGGCCTGCACCTCCCAGGAGGCCCCAGAGCCAGCACACCTGCTTCAGACCACATGGAAGTACCACCCAACCACCTCCACATTCCAGGGGCGGACTTAGGGAGCACCAGAGCCCTGCTGAAGTAAGTCCTATTGTATGGGGAGGGCCCCTGCACAGCTGAAACTCCACAGTGGTGGTCGCAGCCAGTCCTTGCAGCTGATTGGCCTGAGCATTAATCCCTCTCACTGATTTGCCAACAGCAATCAAGACTCAACTTCAACAGGAGGTTATACACAACCCACACAGGGTGGGGTGGGGGATGGGAAGGTTCACCTGGAGTGCCCTATCATTGGACCGTACAGGACACCTACTACATAAGGCCATGCTACCAAGCCTGGGAGACATAGCAGCTCTACCTAATACATAGAAACAAACACAGGGAGGCTGCCAAAATGAAGAGACAAAGAAACATGTACCAAATGAAAGAAATGAACAAAATTCCAGGAAAAGATAAACTTTCCTGCTCCTCTCTACTTGCTCCTCACTCTTATATGCAATCCACCCTATTCTTTTTAATGCATTTACAAACTTGTCCCATCTTTCCTGCTAGATGACAAGCATAGATCCATATTACAAAGAGGTTAAGGGTAGGGCCCTAGCTTGAGTCTACTTTGGTTCACATCCCAGCTCCCCCACTGAAACACTTTGGACAAGTTACTTAGCCTCTTTAGATTTGTATCCCTTCTCTGTGAAGCAGGGATAATAATGTTATTCGGTCCATGAAGATGTTAAGAGCATTGAATGAAATAATCCACATAAAGCATCAAGCACAGTGCTTTGCATATAATATGTGTTGGGTAAATGTTAAGTATTATTGTTATACTTTCATATGTTACCCACCTAGTGCAGAATACTGAACAGTAGACAAATATTTGGAGAATGAGTCTTGGAGACTTGGAATCAGGAAGGCGCATATTGCGCAGAGAAGCCTATATGCTCTCATTTCCTTATTGGATGCTCCCTGGTAGCTGCGAATCAGGGGTTTGCAGGTGCATGGCCCAGCAGGTGATGTGATGTCCCGAGCACTCCATGTTTAGGAGGACAACACAAACAGGATTGCAGCTGGAGGGGTAACCAGGGGCCACATCCCTGCTACAGCAGTCACAGGAAACTCACAGAAAGCTAAAGGGCACAGCAAGTTCCTGGGGTGGGGAGCGGGGAGTCACCAAGAGGCACATGGAGAAAAGTAGAGGTGCCTCGTCCTTGGTCCGAAGGGGAGACCACCTTCAGTTGAGCACTTCCTGTGTCTTGGTTAACTCCAGGTCTCTGGGGGACTATTGGATGGGGAGAAGCTCAGGGGCACATCTGGATCTTATCCTCAGCTTGACCAGGGGCATGGATGCTCTGACATCGAGGAGTTAACCACCCTTTGCAGCTTAAGAGCTTTGGGGAAAAGACCTCTATTTACCTGGGAAAGCTCCCAGGAGCCTCCCAATAGCCACAAACATGACTTCTATGATCCCCAAGTCAGCCCTGGTAACCCTTTTTGGATGTTTTATTGTTTCTTCTAAAATAACTCATGACTGTAAAAAAGAACAGGGTGATTTTTCTGCCCATTCTGTCTAAAAGACATTTTTTCCCAAGTGTTAGGAAAAACAGAATATCACTGATGTGAGAACTGTATCAGAACCAGAGGCTGGCCCATCGAAGGAAATGCATAGGGAATGTGGAAATGCTGATCGAGGGGGCCATGGGGGAAGTGGGGTAGCCTGGGCGGGGAATGCTCTCTGGCGCTGGCCCACACTGGGTCTGCCAGCAGCCTCTTGGGAGAAAGGTTTTCTTGTGCTGCAGGCCACCCCGCTTCCCTCAAGAGCCCAGGTGTAGGGAATTCCCAGAGGCCTCAGCGCCACCCAAACCGTCCATGCCTGCAGCATGCAGTGCAGTTACCAGAGAAAGTGGGAATGAGTAGCAATCCTGCTATCTGCCAGAGAATGTTTCCACATCTGCTAAAGGGACCCCCGCTGTTTGTAGCTTCCCTTCCCCTCACCTCCCCCCCTCCCTCACCAGAGCTGGTGCTGGAGAAAACCACTGGAAAGACCGCATCAGATCAGCTCTCAGCTGACTGCTCCACCCTCACAGGGAGCCTGGTTCTGGGGTCAGCATGGGCTTCTGCCCCACCTACCCCACCTGCCTACCCTGACTGAGGTGACCTGAAAGTGGACCAAGAATAAGATGGTGCCAATTGTCTCCTCTCCCTTCTCTCCTCCCCCAGTGCAGAAGTAGACTTCAATACCTATAGCTGTGCTAAAGCCCTCCACCTCCCACCCAGGCACTCAAGACTGTGAACTAGCAGCTTCCAGAACATTCCACCTGCCTCCAGTTCCCTTTCTTCTTCTTTTTTTTAATAATATTTTATTGATTTTTTACAGAGAGGAAGGGAGAGAGATAGAGAGCTAGAAACATCGATGAGAGAGAAACATCGATCAGCTGCCTCCTGCACATCCCCCACTGGGGATGTGCCCGCAACCCAGGTACATGCCCTTGACCGGAATCGAACCTGGGACCCTTGAGTCCGCAGGCCGACGCTCCATCCACTGAGCCAAACCGGTTTCGGCACCAGTTCCAACTGCTCCTTGGGAGCTAAAATAATATCCTCTCTCCTCTGCCTTTCAGTTGGTCTCTGACCTTTCTTGTAGTTATGATTCTCATTATCACTGCCCACCTCTAAGATCAGTCCTATTTTGAAGTTAACCTGAGGTCTTCCTAACATTTTTATGTTGCGTGTTCTTTCGAAAGAACATTTACTGGTGCCTCTGTTAACATTCTAGTGACCAGAACCATTCTAGCTGAGCACTACTGAAACCCAGGGACAGTGGGCTCAGAACTGGTGACTGCCATTTGGTAGCTGAAGAGCAGGGACTGACAAGGGAGGAGAAGAGACAGAGAAGGGATGGAGAGGGGCTGGGGACAAACTTTCTCTTTAGTACTTTGCAGTTTTTCCCAGTGCCTGCCTGGAGGGAGATGAAAAGAGGAGACCCATTTCCCCAGTGGTAGTGGCAAGCAGGAAATCAAGGGAACCGCCAACTGATTCGATGTGCTTATCAGATCGCGCTGGGCCTGCAACGGGGCTTCCTGCTGCCATCAAGGTCAAGTCCTGGAGAACACGTATCTACAAGACTGCAGAAAACAAAAGAAATCTCGTTTTCTCTCGGATTTAATACTACCCTGTGCTCTGAGAGTGCGATCCTATCAGGGCTGGAGTGTAATAGCCCAGCTGGAGTGGATCAGATTGGAGTTTTGATAGTGCCTGCAAGCGCCTGCGTGTCAGGCACATCCGGCCCAGCTGTCTGCGGTGCTCAGGGACTCCGACAGTGGAGATGACGGGCCTCTTCTCCATCGCCACCAACTAGCCTTGTCGTCCCTTTGCTTTAACATATGGTCCGCAGGACGGAGGCACTGAACGTGTCCTATAGATGCAGGCTAAGGTGTTTCTATCACAGGTCTCTCCCAGGGGGGAGAGGGAAACGATGCCAGCTCAAAGCCTTCATCTGGGATCCCAGGATCAGGTAGGAATGTCAGGCCGAGAGGGTGTGCTGGGAAGGACCGCTAGCAAGCAGCCTATGAACAGAACTCTGGAGGGAGGACTGCAGAGTCTGAATGTGGTGAAATAGGCAGTGCATTTCCCGCTGGGAACAAAATCCTTGCTGTAGAGCAATGGAGAGAGAGGGTGGGGACAGATAGGACCGGCCTTGCTGAGGCCTCTGCAGTCCCGAGGCTGGGGGAGGCCCTGGGTGTCAGAGGGATGGATCTGGGAGTGCTGCAAGGGCTGCAAGAACTGAGGGCCTAACAAAACCTCAGTGTCAGCACTGAGAGACCAAAGCCAACACCACAGGCAAAGGCCAACATGGAGATTTGGAAGTCAAGAATTTTATAGGTTAGAAGTAGGCTTAAAGGCAAAAACCAGATGATTGCTAAAAAATAGTTGGGGTGCTGGAAGCTCGCCTTTACACCTGCATTATCCTTAAAGGGCTAAAGTAGGTAGATGGCAGTCATTAGTAGGGTAAGCGAAGAGAAATACATGCATGATAACTATACAAAATGAAAGTGACAATAGTTGAATACATGGTTCCTCATTGTGCAAATTAGTTACTATCACTCTTTAGGATAGTAACCTCAGAAACTTCTGATAATACATATTATGTCTGGGGAGAGACTTTCTGATATAACCTCTGCCCAAAGGTCATTCCCCAGCCATTCTATACACAGAGCTCTTTGGGGGCTGGGGGCATCCTCGCCATGCCAGCTGAGCTGGATGATGGAGGAGTGAGGAGTGAATGGTTACCTAGACTCTAAGCACAGATCTGAGCTTCTATTCTGCTTTGCGGAGAGGAGTCTTTTTCAGGCATGTGGACAACAGGGGTTCTCGCCCCATCCCTAGAAACTGCAGATCAGTCACATCATTTGATAGAAGCATCCCTGAAATCATAGTTCATTGAGAAAGTATGTACCAGTAGCAAATCATAAGTTGAAAAAGAGTATGTTGTTTTAATTATTTGTAGTAATAACAGCCACCACCATGTTCGACGTGTTCACCACAGAGCTGACCTGGGCTCAGGTACTATACAGAGGTCATTGTGGTTCCTACAACCATCATGTTCAGGACATGACTCCAGACTGGCTCATTACCTCCCTTCCACCCCCTCCCTTTCATTTTTAGAAAATAGGAGGGTTTGACAGATAAGAGGGTTTTGGCTTCTGTTTCAAATATACCTCCTCAGGTATTTAGGGATTTCCTATCACAGTATTTAGCTGCCTGTTAGAACTCCTTTTAATGAATAAAACACAAGGTTTTAGAGCTGCCAGGGCTATTTCATGCTGAATTCACTGGTGCTCCTAACTCTTCCTGGGAGCTCAGCTGAGCTCTGCTGGCTAAACAAAGGGGAGCTCGTGAATGGCAGGCTGGCTTTCATCAAAGGAGGGGTCAGGACAGGGCCCAGCCCTCTGCACCATCTCTGGACCCCAGACAGTGCACATCTGACTACTCTGAAGTGAAGGGATGGGGCAAGGAGATTGACTTCATTAATTTCTAATTCTTCCAATTTACAAGAATTAAAAAGATTGATACTATCCAGGATTGAGAAGGATGTGGGGCAATGGATGTTCTCAAATGTTGTTGGTGCAATCTTTGTGGACCATGAATCTGGGATGTCCTATTAAAATTAAACTTGCACAGGTCTGATCAGCAAACCCTCATTATGAATTTTTGTTTCAGGAAGATATATGTGCATATATAGCTCTATGAGTTATATTTCTATATATCTATAGGTCTATAGATTGGGGGGGGCAAGTTATAGGGTACTATGTAGAGAATGATTCCATTTGCCAAATCAAACAGGAAAATGTGTGCATGTGTGTGCATGTATACGTGTGTGTGTGTGTGTGTGTGTACATGTGCAAACATCGAGAGTTGTGGAATGAGGTATGTACCAAACTGTGAACATGGGTCTTCTCAGTTGAGAGGAATTCGAGGACTCAGAAGGATATTAGCTTTTTCTTTATACATGTATGCACTGTTTTACATATTATATAAAGCATAGAATGCTTTTTGATTAAAAATGAAAATTTAAAATAATGTTTAAAACTATTTAGAATAACCAGGAGGCATGTCAGGCCATTACCACTCGTCATTGCTCTGTGTCAATAGGCAACCCCAAGGAAGGCAGTTTTGCTCTGGAGAGACAGGTGTGGGATGAAGAAAATAACACCAAAGTGCCCCAAGGGACGTGTGAGGAGGGGTCTCGGCTCTGTGAAAGCTCCAGGGCCTAGACCTCCAAGGGCAGCCTCATCTAAGCTCAAACAGTGCTCGCTCTTATAGCGCAAGACGAGCTGTGTTATCAAGAGGGCTTCTCTGCTTGACAAATTTTGCAAACAAAAGAAAAGCAGCTTTATCAACAAAACAAAAGCAGCTTTGGCCAAAGTGCTTAGCAAATCTGATCATTATAAATGGTGTGAGCAGAGCTGGTTTCTCGGTTCTGAGGCTCACCAGCGGGCTTCCTTCTGTATGGATTGAGAAAGTAAGACACCCAGGCATTCACTATGTGGGTGTTAATGCCATCCTTGCTCTAACGTGAACTCTTATTTCAATTTTAGATTATTTTATTTCACTTGGAAAACAGGGTCTGGAGGGTTAGAAGAGGTTAAACAACAAAACTATCTGCGATCTGAAAACACTGGGAACCATGAACTTAGGATTGCCATTTTTCTATGTAATGTCAGAAACTATATAATTATTTATATTTGTAAAGCACCTAGTTTACAAAAATTTGTCGGCATTAAAAATAAAAGGGGGTTGGGGATAGGTGGAGGTGGGCAAAGGGAGGGAAATGGGGACAGAAACTTTGCTTGAAGCAATGAGCGCAAGATGCAGTGTGCAGTTGATGTTTTGTTGAGTTGTATACTGCAAATCTGTATGATTTTGTGAACCAATGTCACCCCAATAAATTCAATTTCAAAAGTAATAGTAATATCAATTTCTAAATACGTTTAGAGCTGTACACCTTAACTCATCTAATCCCCAAAATAGCTCTGCTAGGTTTAATTGTGCCTTTTGTACACATGACAATATGAGGTGGGAAATTTGTGACCTGCCACAACCATACAAGGGGACATTACAAGGCTAGAATTCAAACCCAGAGCATCTGATGTTCATGACGCAAATCTAGAACTTCTAATACTAAACTGGAACTTCTTGCTGCACCAAGATGCCCTTCCACATAACATTATGATGGCCCTTTCCCAGAGTGGGACAAGTAGTCTTAGGTATAGTTCTTGGCCATATACTTCCTTATAGGGAAGAAACTCACACAGTTCCCCAAGCACCTGTCTCCATGCGTTTATATAAGCTGCCCCCTCTATCTAGAATGCCCACCTCCTCTTCTCTGCTTTACACTAATTTATTACTCAAATTAAGACTTGACTCAGTTGCCAAGGCAGGGCTGTCGCCCATGGGTTTCAATTCCCCTGAATGCTTGTCTCTCTATGGAAGATGATGCTAGCACTGATAATAAGCTTGCCGAGCCTGCCACTGCGATGCTGCTCTGCCCCCTTTCCCGTTCCACCCACCCAGCTGCCGATGCTTCATCCCGCTTCCCCATCAGCCCTGCCCTGCCCTCTGTCTCACCTGTGGGTCTTTCTGCCCTGTGTGGGGCGCCATCTGTTCTGCTGATGGGCCTTCATCTCCTTTCACATTTTGTTTTCTTGGCTAAATGACTGTCTATCTCAGACAAGTGTTTTATCTCAATAAGCCAAGTGTGTGTGAAGAGTGGAATGTACCAGAGAAAAATTCCAGGGAGTGAAAAATGTAGTAGTTGGTGGGGATTTAGTGTACCACTGCAAGGGACAGGACTCATGGGCTTGAGAAGTTAGAGCTGGGACGTTCCCAACATGTCGCCTAGTCCTCCCTGTCTCAACCGTCTTGAGGTCAGGTGTAGAAACGAGGCACAGAGATGGAAAATGCCTGCTTGTGCTCAGTACCTCCCCTTTACAGCACCAGAAGTCAGTCCCAACTTTCCTCTGCTCATCTGATGCTCTTTTTTTGTGATAAACAACCACTTTTCATGGCAAATTATAATTTTATACGGCACTACACTAAAAAAAAGAAAAGAAAAGACTTCAAAAGAGGTTGCCATGGCTATTCTTGGTTGCTCAACCGTCCTCATTCTCTCAATGGAAAATGCTCCCACATCAATACTCTATTGTCCCTGCTCCCTCCTCAGTCCCACCTCAGCCCCTTTGTAGGTGCTGGTGAGACTGGCCATGGGAACCAGGGACAAGAGACCTGCTTCCTCAGGCAGTTAACAAGATACATCCCCAGAAAACAAGAGGTCTGCTGCATGCCCATATGCATCCTGAAGTTAAAGGTATATAAACCTAGCATTTGATGAGTCTGACTTGGAGGTTGGTGCTGACTTAGAAGCCTTGGTTAGACCTGACGTATCTGGAAATTGTTCGCCTTTAAGCAGCCTGGAAAGTTCCACCTTGAACATGTTCACCCTCACGTGGGTCAACTAAAGGGACCCTAATTTTCTCTTGCAGACTTGGACCCAGGGTGATGGATGACCTCAAGCGGTTTGGAAATTCTCTAGTGAGGATTTGTCCTGGTTTTAACATTTGACTGCAACACCAGGCAGATAATTCCAACATGCAGCAAGAGTGAGCTTTCTTATCAGGATTTCATATCTACATTTATAGAACACATTTTATCAAGTACTTGGCAGGAAATATAAAGTGGCAAAGTGGTAATTCTCTTGTATTGAGCGGATTTGAGAATTTTTAATAAAAACTCCCCCAAATCCAGTTGCATGGATAGACAGTATTGAGAGTGTATGCTCCATACTGAATTAACTCCATAGAAACTGAGTTCATTACACGAGTCCTCTGCAACCATCCCATTGTCCACATGCGTGTGCCATGCTGGGCTTACCCCAGCTGCAGAAGACTCTCAATCAAACAACAGATCTCATTCATCCTGGACTCTTACAGCCCACAGAGGACTACAGATTACTGAGAAGAGAGTTGGCATTGTCCACATTTGGATTCTTGTGTTTATTTCACAAATACAAAAAAAATCAATTTCAATCCAACTGTTTGATGTTTCCCCACAAGAAATCAGTTATGCTGTGTTTTTGAGATCTATTTATTACATGTTATTTCCGGGGAGTCACCTCAGCAGGCTACTCTCAGGCCACACCATGGGTACCAGTCCCACCCGTCATGCCCTCTCTATCCAGGTCCCCACAACTGAACCTTCTGTCCCTTCAGATGATGCATCATCTGTGCTCCAATTCCCAGATCAATCCAGAAATATGAAAGGCAGCATCAAAATGGTTTCACCCACAAGAGTTAGCATCCTCATTCTCTAAATGGAGAGATGGATGGGTTAGCATCTATCACCTTGTTGAACTACAATCCAGGTGCTCAACACTAACCATTTCCTCTTCTGTTGTCAGAATCAGGCTATGGCACTTTTAGGATAGTCCCGTGAAAATAATGGTTGTGATAGTAGATAGCTAGCACTTAAAGATGGCTACCATGTTTAGGCAATGTCCTAAGCACTTTACACTTATAAGCACTGTTAAGCCATCCTGCCAACAGCTGTCATAGTCCATCCCTGAGAGGCCCATACCCTCTTTCCCTGGGGCCTGTGCAAGGTCCCAGGACTGGATGTCCATTTCATTTTTTATGATTGCCCAGTTATTTTGATGTTCCTAGTCCCTCTTCTAGGACTAGAGATCTGCCTCTAGACCCCAATTCTAATGATTACATTGTCTTCTGCCTGATTTATAAACTCCTCTGGAGCCCCACCTCCTTCCCTCAGAACCACAATGTTCTTCACTGTGTGACTCTTCCCCATGGTGGCCTTTCTGTTTGGACACTGAGCCTCATCAGCTCTGACAAACCCAGGCTTGGTTGGGGTAGGTCCCATGCCAGGTCCTCACCCGAGGCAGATTTGGGGGGTGCGGCGGGGGGGGGGGGGAATAATCACAAAATGACAAGACTATCCAACAATGAGTTCCTTTTGGAAACTTCATAACTAACATGCACTGAGTATGACTTAAAACCAACCCCATTTATACCAATAATGAAGAGAGTGACAGTGAAAGTCCATCGTGGATCTTACAGATTCAATCTCAAAAATTCTTAAAAATAGACTTAGTTTGTATGAATCTGGTATTTAAGAAAGTAAGTAGTAATGAAAGGTGGCTGGGACATTCTGGATAGCACTCTAGTCTTGTCTTCTGTTTATTTCTTTTGCTCTCCAGCATCCTGAGTTCTAATGGTCCCTGATAAATAGCATGCTGGAATATGATTACAGAGCAGACATTGTTATTACATGATGTAGTTGTCAACTGTGCAGCCGTTACTACCAATGTTCAGGGATCCATAATAATGAAAGCAAAGATAACATGGATAATTAAAACTTAAAGAGAATCCAATATCATATTTAGTTTCTCCCACACCAAATCTTTGCTCCGAACTCACAAATAAATAGACTACATGGGGCTGTACCTCATCTTCCTAATCAGTGATGGGACTGATTATAAAATCATCAAAAGACAGAGAATAGCATAACGAAAAAAATAGAGAGGCCCTGGGTAATGCACAGCCTGACTAATCATGCCTGCGTGACAATGACTATATTTTCATGATAGGTTCATCTTAAGGAGCCAGAATAAGCCAGGTATCAGCTAATCAGTGCCCAGATAATTTAATATTGGATGAACTTCTGTGTGGTTCCACGAAGAAATCTCCCACTAAGGGGAAAATGTCAAATCTGATGTCATCTGGACTCCTTTTCACTGTCTAAAGCTTCTCTCAGCTGTGACTTTGGATTAGATCTCTTTGCTTACACTTATTTTCTGTACATGTGGCCTCATGATCACCATCCGACACAGCTCTGCAGAGAAGGAGATGCTGAATATAATGAGGGTGAAGTGAGTGTCTTCCCCAGCAATGACGAGCTCCTTCTCCCCACCCATCTCCAGTGAACCTTGGGAGAGACTCGTGGATTTGCAGGGTTCCTCCATTACTTTTCAGCTTGCGTACGAGCATCTCACTGCTTCTCTTTGTGGAAGCATAACTCACACAGCCGGGTGGCTGTAGTCCAGCTCTGTGGAACAGCAATGTCCCCAGGCCCTGAGGCTGAGATCTTCTCAGGATGGGGAAGAGACAGTGAGGACAAGCTTTCTTTTATGCAGACGCCTGCTGGAAGAGATGTCCACAAATCCGTTCTTGTTTAGCTGGACAGGAGAATGAATCACATGAGGATTCTCAGTCATTAACAATAACTGATTATGACACTTGGGCAGGGACACTCTTCAGTGACTTCCAGAGGCTGTTCATCCTCCTTCCTGGGAAAATGCCAGGCTCTCTGTCATTCTTGTATTAAGACCCCAAATCCACTTGGGATGAGTCTCCTTTGATGGCTTCCTGGCAATGAGGCTCCTGTGCACCTGTCCTCAGGCTAGGACTTAGCACAAAAGGCCCAATTCAACACCTGTTTTGCCTCTTTCATCTAGACCTGGGGAAATTAGTCAAAGGAAAATAAAATGGGGAAAAAAGATGTATCTGGAAATAATTTTAATATACAAGATTTATACTTTGATGTCTTACATACTAGCAAGATGCCAACCACAAGTTTGATTTCAAACTTCCTAGCAGCCAATTTGAGACAGAGAGTCAGTTGTGTGGTTTGCATTGTCCATAAGATAAAAATAAACGAGTTGTCCAGGAGTAGTATCCAGGTGACAATATCAAGTAAGTCCCCCTACGTGTCCTCAAAGGTAGGACATAGTAACAGAAAGATTAATGTAGTACCCAACAGCATCCTCCATCACTCAGTGTGGAGAGAGTACAAGGGGTGGCAGAAGGAGGATGCTCAACACTACGGTGACCTCTTTATATATTTTTGTCTTTCAGCTAGGATTTTTAAAAAACTTTCCCCATGTCTGATACGGGAATAAAAAACAACAACTTTTCACTAATGTAGCCCTTTGTTCATGAAGCTAGGTTACAAATGGGCTTGCTCTAGACCAGTGGTTCTCAACCTTCCTAATGCTGCGACCCTTTAATATAGTTCCTCATGTTGTGGTGACCCCCAACCATAAAATTATTTTCGTTGCTACTTCATAACTGTAATGTTGTTACTGTTATGAATCGTAATGTAAATATCTGATATGCAGGATGTATTTTCATTGTTACAAATTGAACATAATTAAAGCACAGTGATTAATCACAAAAACAATATGTAATTATATATTCAATATGTGTTTTCCGATGGTCTTAGGCAACCCCTGTGAAAGGGTCGTTCAACCCCCAAAGGGGTCGTGACCCACAGGTTGAGAACCGCTGCTCTAGACTCTAGGGTTGTGCCAAGAATTCTTACTATTAAACAGAGAGGGAAATGTTTCCTGAACATAAATTCTTTATCAGGAAAGCCTCAGAGCACAGGTTAAAGATATGAGCTATCCAAGCTTCTGAAGTCTATCACTACAGGACGAAAATGAAATTTTCATGCCCAATTCAGTTCAATAGACAGTTATTGTGTTAGGTACTGTTAAGTTAATATATGAAGATTAATAAAACTTTGTCGCTGCTATCCAGTAGGTCACAACCAGAGGGGAGAGAGAGAGTAGACTCAATAATCCCTAAGCAGGGTCATGCCAACTCTTAAGGATACTCTGGCAGCAAAGTGAAGGGGTTTCCTACCCAACTAAGGGGGATCAGAAACAGCAACCTGAGGGGGAAATCCTTGAACTGAATCTTGAAGAACACTTTCATCACCGCTGCCCCCAATCCGTAAGAGAGCGCCCAAGTGTGTGTAAGGGCACAGGCATTTCGTGCCTGCCAATGCACATAGTCCACATGTGTCTGTGGAGTGAGTGCTACAGGGAGATGGTGTTGCAAACCTAGGGACCTAAGGACCATCAGCATAAATCAGTGAAGCATGATACAGCAAGAAAACTGGTATATAACTGAAAGGAGGTTAGGGAGAGGGAGTTGCAGGAGACCCATCGGGAGAAGAACCCAGACGCCATATCCACATGGAAAAGGAGCTTGGACTTTTTTTGTTAAGAAACAAGGGGTCACAAAGTAGACATGACAACATCTGCATTCTGTGTTACCACTAAAGTACCACAGAGGAAGGGTTCAGTTGGCAGCCAGGTGGAGTAGAAAAAGAGTGGGGACCTGGAGACTGGCTAGCATGCTGCAGTGAACTATGAGAAAGGACAGAAGCCTGAGATAGGGCAAGGGTTGGAAAAAGAGAAAAGGGTTGGTTTTGAGAATACATCCTTAGCAGAAACATTAACAGAACTTTGTAACCTATTGAGTGAGAGGTGGGGAAAGGAGTCTAAGGTGTTTCTCTCATTTCTCATACCAGTAAATGATGATGCACCAAGAAGATCAGAAAGAGAAGCACATGCATATTCCTGGCCTTTCACCTGTAAATGGGCCACTATTAGATAGATAGTAGCCCCTTGTGCCCAATTTCATAGTCACTTTTAACATCCTGGAGATATGCTCTAAGTTGCCACAGAAATTTCTCCTATCAGCCTCTACTTAGAAGGCAGTGCTATGAGTGGGAAGTGTTTGGAGATAGGAATTGGGAGTTCCTGGCCTCTTCTATGCTACTGCTGAGTAATAGTAACATTGGTCACCACAAGTCACCAACTGCCTGTAGCTCAGTTTTCTCATATGTACAATGGGTGTTTGACAAGGCCTGCACACCTATCTCACAGTCAATGTAAAGACCAAACACAGTAGTTTACTGGATCATGTTTTTAAAATATGTGTACTATGCAAAAGTTAGGGACAGAGGTTACTACAGGAGGGGAAAGCAAAACAAAGGATGGTAAGAGAGGGACTTAGAAATGCAAAGGCAGCTCTGCAGGACCCAGAGAACTTTTTCATTGCCGCCCCCCACCCCCTTCTTCTCATTTTCTTTTCAGTAGGCAATAAAAATACACAGAAATATGACCACAGAAGCGCTGCCAAATTCAATACTCATAATAACTATTCAATATTCAGCAATACACATGCAATATTGCAGATGGTTGTGGGATGTGATGGTCTCTTTCCAATAGTTCCAAAGGGGAAAACAAAATGTTATAAGACAACAGCCAGTCATTTGATGCATCCTGACTGTTTAAGAGACATAAGAGTCAGCAATCATGTGCAAATTAAAACATAATTATACACACAGACTACCCAGGATTAAGTAACATTTCACAGATGCATGCTAAATTACTAAACATCTTTGGAAATAAATTGTGACCATCATTTGCTATTATCCCAAAAATATTATTACCAAAACAAGTCAAAGTACAGAGATACATATTGCCTAGTGAGCTAAAGGTATGCATGTCATAAGAGATTATTACCACAAATTTGAGGGAGGGGAGGTGTTAGTCACTAAGTAGTCATTTTACCCCACAGGGTCAGTAAACAATTTATGTAAATGTGCACCAATAGATACACTGCCCAACAAAATTCCATTCCTCCCTTGGCAATGCAAACTATTTAGCAGTTTATTACAGATCTAATCAGTGCCACCCCATCATAATCCCTAGCTGCAAACAATTATGCCTATCTCAGTCCCTGGTGTGAGTTGTGTCACATGGCAACCTAGTCAGATGATGGCTATGGGCAGAAGGGTCAAGTAAATGGTGGTGTTGGGTTTATTAGTCCAGAAATTGGGAGGAGAGAGACAACGTTGGATGAGGACATACATTACAAAGTAGACCAGCGGCTGATTCCTCGCTGTCCCCATTCCTCTGCACTCCTCTCCCAGTTCCACAAAGCCAGGCAACTTAAAGAGATGACCCTTATGGCCAAGTCCTGGGGCCATTTTGTGAACTGAGGCCCTGAGCTCTGACTGCTTTTCTATACAATCCCCAAGACTAGAACACTCCCCATCATCTCTGTATGCCCCCACCTGGCATGGTGCCAAGCACATGACAATCAGTGCATGTTTGCTAAACATAGGAAATCTTTAATGAAATGGAAGCCATTTTCTGGCCTTGGAATACCCTTGCCCATTAAAAGTTCCCAGTAGAACCCAGGCCATCACCAGGCAAGTTACCCTCTAACTCTGTGTCACATGCCCTATTCATGGACAGGGGAGGGAGGGAATGCATGAAACTGTCTCTCGCCTCGCTTCGTGTTCCTGAACACATTTTATTCTTTACGTAATTTAAGTTCTTTTCCTTCTTTCAGTGCCTTAGGAATGAGCCATTAGTCAATGGTGAAGTGAACAAATTAGCAAGTATTTATCGAGTGCTAACTGGGTGTAAAGCTCTGTGTTAAGTACAATTGAAAGATTTTTTAAAATTTTTATTAATTCCAGCTGAAAAGATTGAAGACATACAAATGAAGTAATTTGGAAACAATAATAAAACATGTGTTTAAATGATCATGAAATTTATGTACAATTTATGCACTGCTTACTTTCAAAACTATCTTCATCAACATATAATAAAACACATATATGCAGAAAACAATTAAAATAATAACAGCAAGAAAATGAAGCAATAAGATTGGTACCGTTGTGATTTAACCCAGTTATTAATAAATGGAAAGGAGCATAGGGTAGCTACAATTCAGATACATGCCCAGTAAAGTCTAAATGACGTAGAGAGGGTGCTCCGCTGTCAGTCATACCAGGGAACAGGGCATTAGCCAGAATGAGAGTGGACACTGCAAGGGCACGAAATCTGAAATACATAAGCTCCTGAGCAAAGCGAGTTCTCCCTCTTGGCCCCCTTGGTCTCTGGGAACTCTTGCAGGGGGTGCGCTCCCCTGCAATCACCCACTTGGTTCATGGACCCCACACAATGGAATGATGGACTAGAAGTAGTCTGATGCTGTTCTGGAGTCAACTCCACCATGGAATGGAAACTCTGGACACTGGCTTTGCTTCTAGCTCTGCTAAAGCTCCAATTGCAACTTTTCCAGGACTGGTTTAAGAGTAATGGGACTTTGGAAACTGAGGGATATAACGCTATGTAAATAAAAATCACTCATTCACCCATTTGAGTCTTACAAAATCCTTTTTTCTCAAGATATGGTAAGAACACCCCTCCCACTAGCAACAGAGAAATTCCACCTGTGCAATTCTCCAATAACAAGATGATTATGCTACCAATTTGGGATGCGTGGTTGATGCCCCCAGTATGATGGCTGGTTTTAAGACTCTCAGCAGCCACGGCAATAAAAGAAATGGGAACATGGTGCAGTATACTAATAGACTCTTCATGATGACTTAGGAGGAAATGTCTATGGTGCCAAGAGAAGCAAACATTTTCCTGGTATTAAATTCTAAGAAGAATTTATAATGTGAATCATTATATCAGGAACATTGAACAACACAATGGACACTATCTTCCACAACAATTTTTAGAGAAATGGGGAAATGTTCATCAGTTGGCTAATTCTTAAAAATAGCCTTCCATAAAAATCATGGGCATGACAACCAACAAAACTGAGTGAAGACATTTCCACAGGAAACAAAGTTAACATGGTCCAGGAATACAGGTTTCTCAATGACCTGACAAGAGTCAGGCAGAGAACTTAATAAACATTAAGTACTGGTACACTAAAATGTTGAGTGGAGACTCACATGCTTTAGATAAACATGCAAGTAGGTCAAAGCTGCTATTTTGTTGTGAAAGTTAAGAAAACTAACCATTACTCTTGTTTGAACTAAGGCCCACAAGAACGGCTTGACACAGTGCCAGATTTTTCCTAATTCCTGGATGCTAGGGCAAGAAGTTGAGTTTTTTGGTAGTATATTAAAGGGTGAACATGTTTGGGGCAGGGAGGTAAAATAAAGATATTCTAGTTCCATGTCATTTCAGGATCAAAGATTTACTCTACAATTTTCCCTTCTTCCATCATAACTCATATCTCTACAAACTTCCCACCCCATGGTCACTAAAGGGGCTCCCCATCTGACTTGGGTAATTCTTCTGTTAAAATGTTACTTAGGACACGAGGCCAATTTTACATATGGACTTGGCTGCACTGACTGGGTCCCTTTTTACTAGAAACAAACTGCATAAACAGTGCTGGCCTGATGGGTGGGCGAAGCACCACCATGCTGAGCTGGCATAATCTGAGGGCCTGGCCACAGAGTCAAGACAGAATTCTTGCAAATAACTTTCCCTAGGGCCCATCAAAAAGCTTCCAGCTCCACCGTCAGGGATGCACCCTTTGGGCTCCCTATCTTTAAGAGGTTGCAATTAACGATGGAATACTATGCTGCTCTAAAAAGGAAGGAACTCTTACCATTTGCAACGTCATGGATGGAACTGGAGAGCATTATGCTAAGTGAAATAAGCCAGTCAATGATGGAAAAATACCACATGATCTCACTCATTCATGGATAATAGAGACCATTATAAACTTTTGAACAATAATAGATACAGAGGCAGAGCTGCCTCAAACAGATTGTCAAACTGCAGCAGGAAGGCCGGGGAGGGTTGCGGGGCAGGAGGTAGGGGGGTAAGAGATCAACTAAAGGACTTGTATGCATGCATAGAAGCATAACCAGTGGACATAAGACATTGGGGGATAAGGGAGGCTAGGGGACTGTCTAGGGCGGGGGGATAAAATGGACACATATGTAATACCCTTTGTAATACTTTAAGCAATAAAAAATAAAAAAAAAATAAAAAATAAAAAATAATCCTAAAAAAAAAAAAAAAAAAAAAGAGGTTGCAATTAAATAGTCAGTATAAACAGAACCTTAATCCTCTACCACCTGCTGATAGAACCAGAAGGGTCACAGGCATAACCTGGCTCAAAGATCACAAGCTTACTGATTGCAGGCCAAATTCGTCCTGCTGATGTGTTTGTGTGGACTGAAGAGTGATTTAAAACATAAACTTTTCACATAAAATTCAATTTTTTCAGTTCTCCTAAAAAATTAGAATTTCTGGCAACACCAGGCCGATACCACCTCTGGCAGCGATCAGCCAATGGAGCAGACTAGCCCCTGCCCCTTTAGTCACAGTAGGCTTTCTCCACTCTGCCCACTCCCCACCACTCCCTAGTGTCTTCTCCCAGGCCTGCTGCACCCATTTACATGACATGCCTCATCCTGTGGCCATTTTCCTCTATCCTTTAGGATCCAATACTCTTATTTTATGCCCTACAGAGGGGAAGAGACTTGCTCAAGTTTGTACATCTGGGAAGAGGCTGAGCCAGAGGTAACCTGGCCTTCCCAGGCTCCCAATTCTCTCCATGGCAGATCTAAGCCCTCAGCAGGCAGGATGGGACAGGTGCCAGTGGAGGTCAACCCCTCCACAGGGAAGTGGAGTTAGGAAAGCACCAATGACAAGTTTGGCTCAGTTCACGTTGTTCTGCCCTGGGCAGGTTCTGCCTGCAATAATATTTTACAGCATCCTCCAGAAAAATCAATTGGTTTAAAATAGCAACTGATTCTTGCCCTGGGTGAAAATGTTAGGCATATGCAAAAACGGGAGCATTGTGTTTTCTTTAAAGCTCTTCCGAACCTGTGAACAAGTAGAATTGTTCACCACACACGCCCACACACACAAAAAAAATCACTCAACAGTATTTTCTTAGGGGAGAGACAGATTTAAAATTTAGGAATGTGGGGGTTTATTTAATTCTTTAGGAGCCTTTCTTTCAGCCACATAATGCCTTTCTTTGATATAATATTCGAAAATACGCTTGTCACTACTTTATGCTAAAATATAAATGGCTCATGGCCTCTAGCTCTCTTTTAGGAGAAAGAGGCGAAGTAAGGGGGGTGGGGGACCTGGCGTAAATGGCTCTGCCTAGATGAAAAAGTGCAGGCAGAACATTTCCAAGCTGCTAAACACCAGAAGGAGATAAGAGGTGGCGTGTGAACTGCCAATTATGATGGTAACAATAATGAAAATAGTCCCCACTGTGCTTTGGAAAGCCCCAGTCCTGGGCTGGCATGAGCTCCAAAGCTCAGGTGTTCTTGGGCAGCACAAGGGCAGTGGGGCCTCCCTTACCTGGAAGCCAAGTGATTCCAGGGCTGTGGGTCAGGAATGTGAGGTCCCAAGTTAGCCCCCCAAAGAAAGGGCTGCCTCAGTCCCTTAGCTTCTATTCTAATCAGCATGAGTTCTTTTCTAAGGTGGAACCCCGGGGTTTCCAACCTTTTCCACTTCAGTCGCTGGCAGGTACCCTACCTCCCCCAATGTGTGCAGTGCACCTGGCATGAGCAATCAGCTTTCCTTCACCTTCTTCCCTCCTGGAGAATACCCTCTCCTCCCCCAACTGTAGGAAAATTCCAGCCAATCTTTAACTTCTCTTATCCATGAAGCCAAAGCACCCCCACCCATGGGAATTATATTTATACTTTGCCCTCACTGCTGGCTGCTGCTGCAATTCCGTCCTAGCACTTACTTTATTCTGTCTGGTTTTATACGTCTGGTTTAGCTGTCACCATCCCTAACAAGACGTGAGTTCCTTGAGCCCCAGAACAGTGCCTCAGCTATGTTTCCACCCTCAAGCCTGCAGAATTTGGGGCAGTAGTAAGCACTCAATGAATATCTAATGAATCTAGGGCTCTACATTTTAAAAAGCATCTGCTTTGCTGGAATGAGAAGCTGTGTGATACCAGCTAGGGAGGAAGGAAGTCAGTTAGGTTCAAACAACCTAGAGGGGCGACCTCACTCCCACACTGACCTCTCCCTCCGCATCACATGGTAGCAAATGGCTTGGCATCCTGAAGCTGCAATGGCATGATTTTAATTATCACCCGTGCACATTTTCTTCCTTTCTCTGTCCATCTCGCAGAAGGGAGCATCCCTGTCTCTTCCGGGTCACTCCCCAGCCACACATGCACCTTCTCATTTCATCAATAGTCACTGCAAACACACTCGGTCTTCTCCCCAAATCAAACAGTCTTCCCATCCTTAATGTCACCTTCTGCGCCCCAGCCTGTCCACCCTCAGTCTTCCAACCTCAGTAAATGCGTCACCACCTGCCCAGTGGCTCAGCCTGAAACCTCAGACCTAGTCCTTCATTTCTCTTTTATTCACGCCCTGTCCTGGTCCCATAGTGGCCATCCTCGCCAGCTCTGGTCCAGAATACCTCCCCCATTGGCCCACTTCTCGCCCCTCATTTCATGCCTGGAGCACCAAACTGGACCCCCACTTCCTCTCTTTGTCCATAACCTGGATCCCTCCCAGAAGCCAGAGGAACTGTAATGCATGCTTGAGCCACTATCCTCCTGCCTGGGGCCCTCCCAGGGCTCCCCACCACCCCAGGATGAATTCGAGGGCCGAGTGGTCAGGCCGCCACCTGCCCCACCTTCATGCTCACTTCTCTCCAGCTGCTCTGACCTCTGCTTTTCCTTCAACCTTGAATGTATCCTTCAACTCTCCATCTTGGAGTTTTCTACTTGCCATTCCTTCTGGTCCTTCCCAGGCTTTCCTTCTCTGCTCTCAGCTTAGAATCACCTCCCATGCACTTCCTTGAGCCCTATTTAAGGACCTCCTGCCTGCACCACTTTTCATCCCTGCACTTATTCCCCACACTCAGAAAGTATGATGTCACGCTAGTGTCTGCTCATGCAAAGTCCCTTCCCCCTGTCTTGGTCAGGGCAGACATCATCTTTCTTACTATCTGATGCAGCCACAACACTTAGCACAGACCCCAGCATGTAGAATGGGCACAGAGCAAAAATGACTGCCCACAAGTGAGCTTTTCAGTTCAGGAGTCCCGTCTCCACAACCCCGTCCTCAACTCCACACAGACTAATCTCCCTCCCTTACCACCCTCCTGAAATCGCTCCTAACTAGCAATCCAGTGACCTTCTTGCAGCCCTCATCTCCCTCTGTGTCTCCATAACCCTTCATTCATTCACAGCTATTTTCCCATCCTCACTGTCCACTCTTCATATACATGTGTTCTAGAAATTTCCACAGGATGTGCCTCATGTTCAACCCCTGCCCTCTCTTGTCTCCATATCTTGGCAAGTGTAATTTTCTCTGCCTGAATGACCTTTTATCTTTTTTTAAACAGGTAAAATATGATTCTGTTAACATGTGTTAAGATTATAAAAGATTAATATTGAATATAAACACAGCAAAGCATACAGGCAAGTAGAAATCCTTCTAAACAGTGCTTCTCCAACTGGGATCTACAGACCCTAGGGAATTTAAAAATTTTGTGCCTTCATTTTGATATCAATCTTTAAAAAACAGTTCACAGAAGCATAATCTATTGTTGAGTTGCCCACCTAATCACCAAGTGCTTTGATGTGACTACAATGCCTGTGCTTGCATTGCTGTTTACAGTAACCATGGCAACAAGGAGATCTGGCTTAATTGGCACAGGCTAATGAGAAACTAATAGTGGGAAAGCACAGCAACCACCCCCTTCCCCAGCTGACTACTGACTCCTCTTCCAGCATCAAATACACAAGGACCAGGGCTAGGCTCTTGGAAGCAGGAGACAAAGCTGTGGGAAGGATCTCAGCTCAGGCAAAGAGGTCAGCATGTTCTTGGGGGAGGGAGGGGGGTCCCGTAGGGGTGAGGGAAGGGGTGGGAGGCAAGTGTGGAGGGTCAAATCCAGAGAGCAACACAGAGGCCAAAAGAATGAATGAATGATTTAAAGGAGGGAAATTCAGGCACAACAAAGATTTTTAAAAATAATTTAAGAATACTGTGACTAGCTATGTTTCAATAAAATTGAAAAAAACTACATAAAATGAATAAACCTTAAAATATACAGATTATTATATTTATTACAGATATTGAAAAGATAATTGAAGAAGTTCTTCCAAAGAATCCCAGGCCTGGTCATTTATGCAGGTATGTTCTGGGCAATGTTCAAGCAATAGATAATTTCTACATCATATATACTGTTTCTGAAAACAGAATAAGAAAGATGCTTAACTCACTCATGAGGCTAATATTACTGCGAGCCTAGAAATGCGTAAGGATAGTACAAGAACAGAAATTATAGGTTCATTTCACTTAGGTACATGAAACAAAAATCCCAGATAAAAGATTAACTAACTAAAGACAACAGTGAATGGAAACAATTAAGAGATTATAGTCAAGTAAGACTGATCCCAGAAAAAAAGGGTAGTTTAACAACAGAAATTTATTCTAAATCACTATATTCATATAGTGATTATATTATTTTAGTATATTCTGAAAAAACATTTAATGAAGTATAAACCTATATACAATTTTAAAATAACTTTCAAAATACTGAAAATAAAAGTTTCTTAACCTGATAAAGGTTACATAATAAACTCCAGAGCAAGCCTCATACACTTAACCCAATAGATTTTTTAAACTATGGGATTATATTTGTTACTTTGAGTTGGCAAAACATTTTTTAAAGGACTTTAGAAGCACAAACAACAAAGTAAAAAATTAATAGATTTCTATTCAGTGGTGACCACACAGACACAATTAAAAATAAGTAACAACTTGGAGGTGATATCTCAAAGTATAGAACCAATAAGAAATTAATAGCCATGACATAAAAGAATCCTGCAAACCAGTAAGAAAGGAAACCCAGTAGAAAAGCTGGCAAAACCTATGGGTAGAGAATTCACAGCAAAGAAAAGCAAACTGGCTAACAAATATGTGAAGAGATGGTCAACTCACAATTAATTGGGGGGAAAAACCCAAAAATGCCAGTTAACACAATGATAAAATACTTTACACCTATCATGCAGACAAACATTAAATCAGACCCTCTCAAGGCTCAGCAAGGAAGTGAGATGAGAAACCCCAGGTGCTCCTACTGGCGTGGAAACTGGCAGCGGCTCCCGGGAACAATCTCACTGAAATCATCCATGTGCAAGGATGTCATAACCGCCTGCCTGTTCCTGGAGTCATGCTCCCAAGAAACTTGTACACAAATGGATGAGGCGATGTGCCACAGCTCTCCTTGTGGCAGCTGGAAACTGAAGGTGACCTAGGTACTCGCCCTAGGGGCCCGGTGGAAGTGGAGCCGGTGCTTAGCATGACATGCATGTCATCAGAAGGAATACTGACAAGTTCACTCAGCAACACGGGTCATTCATAAAAATATCGCAGTAAATGAAAAAAGTCAGAAGCAGAATGAAGTATATGTACAGAAATTAAAACCAGACCACAAAACAACACTATATACTTTACTAACAAACAAAAACGGATGTCCAAGGACACAACTCACACATATTCAAGTAGGTGCTGATGGAAATGGGAGGGTATTGTGGGGGGCAGGGCAGGAGGAATGCAGAATAAAATGGAATAAGACAAGAGAGGGGCCTTGTACTGACAAATCATGATCGCTTGCTGTAATTTAAGGGAAATAATTAATCCAGTTTGGCATATCTTGAGTTTACAGGGGGGAAAGTGGTAGAAATACTGGGTTATTACATAAAATACAGGGTGGGGCAAAAATAGGTTTACAGTTGTGAGTATGTGCGACACTGAGTTTATGCCTGTATTATTTTCCATACGAACTGTAAACTTTTGCCCCACCCTGTAAAGATACCTTAAAGTCAGAAGACTTGGCATCACACTGCTCAGTAGTCAGACTTGCTATCACTTTGTAAACGGAGATTTCTTGTGAGTGAAACAACAGCATAGCATATTACACTGATGTGGTTGATTTCAATGTGGGAATTTTTTCTTTAGTTTTGACTTTATTTATAAATGTATCTTTGTTGTATAATTAAGGTTTCCAAGTGTTAAGACTGTAGTGTACTTCGTGTTATGTTTGCATAGATCTAAGTACCATTATAATAAAAATAGTTTAAACGGAGTCCTTGAGAATACTTTTCTCTACAAGAGACCGGTTCCTCTCTACTCTGGAGTGGGAAATGCTACTCGAGGGTGGGAGAGTTGAGTGTCATCCTAAGGCACAGTGGTGTGGTGCCCTAACACATGTAGGTATTTCTTTTGCTCCTTCCCTAACCCTTTTTAGAGCGGTCCTGTGAATTCCCCCCATTCCTTCTTGCTTATTGCCTGTCATGGTGGTGAGGCCCTAGTTCCCCTTTGATATTTAAAAATGAAACTCTTCAAGAGCAAGGTGCTGGTTTTAGCTGCAGAGAGTCCTAGATGTTTGGGAAGACAGGACCTGTGTGCAAAAGCACTTTGGAAACTGCGAAGGATTATCTGCAATTTATTATGACTGTTGTCATTGCTGCTTCTCCCACTGCTGGAAGCAAAGAGCCTGCTGTGACCTATGTCAGTGAATTACTCTGGTCATCCCCCGAGTAGGGACAGCCTAGGCATCACCTTGCTGATGTCCTCACCTGTGAAGGGAAAGGAACAGGGAGGTCTGGGACAGCTTTGTCACCTTCGTTCTGAGCTGTATTAAAGAGCACACTGAGGAGGCTGCTCAGGGTTGGGTGGTGCAATGGAACAGGATGTCTATTCAGTGCTGCTGCGTATGCCGATACAATTAGTGCTTGGGCCCCAGGGACTGAGGGTGCTGGAATCCAGCCAGGACTCTGTTCACTAAGCCTTGTGTCCTGTGCAGGATGGTGACCGCCCAGAGAAAGAGGGAGGGTCGCCCTACAGCACCAAGTCTTCAGTCCATCTGCCCAGACAGGGGCACCTTTTAAAAATCTGTGCTTGCAGGGGGGAAAGGGGGAGGGGGAGGAGGAGAAAAAAAGAGGAAGAGGAGGGGTGTGTGTGTATGTGTGTGTGTTTCTAATTTGTCCCAAGCTTCCGTCAGCTCATTAAGCTCTATGCCAGCCTCAAACTCTATGCCAGCCCTGCCCCAACCCAAGGTGCCACACAGACCAACAGTGACCTCACGGTGGCCATTAGCTATCAGACAAATTTATTTTTCAGTTCTTCTTGACCGGCTGGGTATGAACCAGTGACCTCTCTGTAAAAATCTCCCAACTCCATTAACTCAGCCACCCAAGAGCACAGCTCCTGGTTACCATTTAGTACTGAAATCAGAGCCTATGTGGGGCCTATTGTACTGGGTGCTCTGTTTAGGCACATGCCTGGAGGGGCTCTGAGTGGACTCTCCCCACTGCCTACCCTCCATCCTGGGTGAGAGAAGAGGGAGGGCGAAGTATCACTGGAGGAGAGTGACTGGTCCCCATAGGGTGACAGGTCATCAAGGTTGAGCTGTCTATCATATCAGCCCTACATCAGAGCTGGCAGAGGTGAGGAGATGAGGATGCTGTGGGTGGAGGGCATTTGTGAGTGAGAATGTACGTTTGAGCCTGAAGTTGTGCACATATGTGTTGCATGCTTGTGCTTGTGTGTAAACGGATGTCATATGCATTAATTTGATTGTAAATGAGGATCTATGTGTGGGGTGTTTTTGTTGTAAGTTTGTTGGAGGAAGCTGTACATACTGAGCACAAGAGTGAGACTGAGGGATCCAACGTTGGAGGAAGGAAGTGAGAAAGGAAGACACAGGAGGTAAGGAAGAAGAAGAAAAGACACAGGGAGAAGATGATGGAAGAGAGAGAGCAATTAAGAGGAAGGAGAAGAGACTGCCTTGGGGGTGGCTGGTCCTCAGAAGCAGAGGCTGGAACACTCTTTGTGAGATGGATGTTCTGAGGTCCCCATTAAGGTCCCAGGTGAATGAGGGGACGGAGAGAAGCAGAAGTAGCAGCAACACAACTGCCTCCACGCGGTGGCCCAGCAACACATAGATCACCAACACCTGATGACTGTGTCACATCCTAAGCCTACAGGGTCTCCCAGCCAATGCCCTCGCACCTCCAGGCTGCACTCTCAGCCCCGAACAGTCAGACCAGCAGCTCCCAAGTCAGGGGACTCAGCTCCCAACTGCCTGACTCTGCCTCTCCAGGCCCAGTCTCTTAGCTGCCAGGGCAGCTCAGTAGTCAGACTGAGGGCAGTGTGGCAAGGAGACACTACTCCCATCTGACCTTATAGGGAGAACTGAGGCGAGGAGGGGTTCAATGGCTGCCCCAGAGTTCATTCACTCTCATTGCATGAAGGGATGAGAGGGCTCAGAGCCCAGACATTTAATGGGCAGCCAGCCCTGCAGGTGGTTAAGTCAGTTCTGTGTGCTCCATGCAGAAAGCGGTGACAGCCCAGAGTGACAGAGAACAAAATGAACCCTGCTGTCCACCCTACTGGTGGCCCAGCCACTGAATCACAGGCTGCAAAGACCTGGCTGGAAAAAGGACTTACATTAAGTAAAGATGACATTCTCAAGGGTCTCAATGGCTGGAACTTTTTCAGCCAATGCCCAGGATTGGCAACACAACTTCCCCATTTCTCTCTCCCTGCGATGTTTACACCACTCAGTCTACAGAGAATGTTACCAGGGATCTCCATAATGTCACTGACTGGCCCCATGACCTTGGGCAAATCCTTTCCCCTTTCTATACACCTCAGTCTCTCTGTGCGCAAAATGCCTGTGTATCTCCCAGACTTGGCCCCACCCCACCCCCGGCCCCCACCGGGGGTAATCAAGTGAGGATGGTTATGAAAGCCCTTTAAAAAGCAAGGTCTAGTTCATTCAATTCCCAGTTGTCATCATAGACATCGGGGAGGGAGCTGAAGTGGGTGAGAAGGGATCTGGAGACCATGGTGCCTTGGGTTCACAGGAAGCCCGTATTGGAGTACAGGAGGGGACCTTAGTGAGAAAGTAAATGGGAGAACAGAGGGTGCTAAGCCAACAATGAGTGCCCAGAAGTGGAGGGAAGTTCACTCCCTTCTCCATTGTCTCAGCGGAGGCTTCTAGAAGATGCAGACCCCGAGGTAGGGCCTGAAATAGGGGAGGAGACTCCAGATGGTGCATGGCCCAGGTACAGGGGTGTGCTCCCAGGAATGACACTGGTGTCACTCAATCCATAGCTTGACCAAAAACACCAAGCGGTTTCTCTTTGTGCCTGAGCAGAGGCCATCTGGGAAAACCCTGAGCTCAGAGCACGGGATGGTGACATCGGAGCACTTGATTGCAGGGACATCTGAAAGGCTTCACTGACAAGGGGACTTGGCTTGAGCCTTGAGACAGGAGAAGGGCTCCCAACCTCTTCACCAGGCGGCTCAGCACACAGCCAGCCCACCCAGGGAGAGGCCTCCCAGTTTGACAGCTGAGAGCCAGGAAAGCAAATGGTTTCCTGTAGGGAGGGATTTTGCTGCAAATCCCTAATCAATGAGGAGAAATTTAAAGAGATTAGGGTAGCTGCTGGCTGCACACATCCTTCTTCCCCTCCCCACTGCTGGAGCTTCCTTTCCTTTGACTTTGGTTTTCCCCTCTATTTCCTCCCATCTATATCTATCAACTCTTCCTCCTTCCTCTCCCTTTCATCCCTCCCCTCTTCCCTCCTCTTCTCTGGAACCTCCTGGGGTCTCTCTGCCCACCCCTCTTTCTCTTGCCCTCACTCTGCCCAGCTCCCCACCTATCTCTCCCCCCCCTCCCCGATTCCACAGAAGCTCTCTGTCCTCAAGGGGATGCTTTCACTGTTTATTAATTTATGACCAAACAAAACAACCTTTTGAAAGCCCAGAAGAAGACATTCCTGCCTCCATCCCTAGCCTCTGATATCACCCAACCCAGACGGTAAATGTCCTGAAGAGCCTGGTCCCCCAAAAGTGACCTCCCCATATAATAGGGGGAAGGAACCAACATTGGAGCATGTGAGTTAGAACCAGAAACCACAGGTGAGCAAGAAGGGAAGATGGACTCAGGCTCATGAATATAAGAGTGGTTGTCAACACCCAGATTTGGGCAATGATAATCATGGTAACACCTGACATTTAATGACACCTTGTGCTTATGGTGTATCAGAGCTCTCTCCTGTAGGTGTTCTTTCCCTCTTCCTTTAGGATCCCCACTTTCAATTGCTGCAGCCCTCATATCACAGCCCTCCCACCTATCAGGACCCCCTGTGAGCCCCACCTCTTCCATAAAACCCGGTAAATTGATTCCTGTAGCACTGAGCATCTGCCTCCCACAATTTGGCTCCTGATAATTTACTGCCCTGTCTCTTTCTCTTGCTGCTTGTTTTGTCTAACTCTTGTCTCCCAACTATGGCTCCTGCAGGGCCCAGACCAGACCCAGTGCTGCTTCTATAACTGGCTCAGGGTCTGGCTGGGTGCCGTATATCTGGTAGGAGGTCAATAGTATATGATTGATCAGTTGATTGTAAGTCTCATTAAAACCTATGAGGCAGGCACAAGTGAGTATTCTTTCTGTCATGATGATATCAAACAGAATGGGGTTGGAGGGTATCTATTACCTGTCCTCTGGATCCAAGGAAAGCATCTATTCCATTAATCTTGCAAGACTTGCCACAGTCTGGGTGTTTGGGGGTGGGGAGGGAAGCTGAGAGGGTCTATGATAGGTTTCCTCTGGGATGCTTGTCCCCTCAGGTCTCACCTTGCTCAGCTGCTTGGACTTAGAGGTAACATCCACAGAGTGAAAGCTCAGTGTTCCAAGTAGAACAGCTGAGGTTTGAGGTTTGGTTCCAAACAGAGCTGTGTTCAAATCCCAGTTGGACAAGCAATATCTTCAAACCTCCTTTTTCTCATCTGTGAAGTGGGTTTAATTTCTACCTCCCTTTTTTGTTAAAAAGTACTAAATGATATAGTTTATGTAAAACCATTGGCACAGTACCTGGCCCTAGGTAAGTGCTCAAAAAAATGTAGATACTATTATTCTTCGAAGTCACCTGGTCCTTCCAGCCTCAGCCCCTCCTCTATCCTCTCCTCGTTCCTGGGCACAGTCAGCCAGCAGGGACAGGCCACTTGGAGTTTGGAGTATGGGGAAATGTCTACACAGGCACAGATTGAGGTCAGGAAATTCATTTCACGTACACCATGACCTCTGTCCCAGCAATATTTTCTATCTCCGGGGGCACAAGGCTGGCTACTTCATTAACCCCTGAGAGCTGTCAAAGCCCATTTGGGGATTTCAATAACATTAGGATCTAGCCTTTCAGGGGCTGAAAGTCTGAAATCCAGGACTGGAAGCCTGGTGAGAGAAATCAGATGAACTGCTGGGACTGTGGCCTCACACAAAAAGGAATTAAAAATAGGGGGCTGCATCTGAACACACAGAGGAAAGAACGTGATTTTAGCTTAGGTTGGCATTTTGTGAACTCAGAGTTGGGGAGTAAATAAGTTTTCAATCTTGTAATTACTTATCAATTTACTTATTCAGCTACCATTCATTGGGCACCTACCATATGGAATAAAAAGTCAAATAAACAGTATGAAAAGTGATGAGCTGAGCATGCCCTGGGTGCTAGGGGAACCCACAGGAACATCTACATAACCTCTGAGGCAGGGAAAGCTTCATGAAAGGGGACAATTGAGCTCAATTTTGAAGAACAAAGTTAGGAAGGTGCAATGGTTTCAGAGGGAAGGAGAGAGGGATGTAGATGGGAGAGGGATGGGATGGGCCTAAACAGGTATTGGAGGAGGCACAAATCATCAAAGGCTTGTATGTTAAGCTAAGGATCTTAATGATATTTTAACGGGGAGCCAGTGATGATCTGGATACTGTATAGCCAAGTATAGAGTCAGCTTTATGTCTTGGAAAAATCACTGAGAGCTTTCCATGGGGGGTGGCATTGGAGAGAGAATGAGTTGAAAGTTATTTGAATAATTTGGGCAAGGAATGGTGATGGCTGGAACTTGGGCTGCGACGTGGACATGAGGAGAGAGCAGGAGGGAAAGACACAAAGAAGATAGCACATGGTTACTGAAAATGGGGGGCGCTTATCTAGAAAGAGAGAATGGCCAAAGTTTCTAGCTTGAGTGACCCATTCACTAACATAAGAAACAAGGTGAGAGATACAGGCTTGAGGAAGAGCCAAGCAGATTTGCTGTCTTATAGGAAAGCTGGCCATGCTGAGAGGCACTGATTTGCCAAGAATGAGGGAGTAGGGACCACACCGACTCCTTCTGAGTTGGCAGAGGCTATTTGGCAGCCCTGGCACTTCCACCACCTTGCCAGGACTCCCGAATGGATATGGAGATGTCCTTGACTCGGCATTGTGGCGGTGACAGGTGATAAGGTTGCCAGATAAAAGAACAGCCAGTTAAATTTGAATCTAAGATAAACAACAACCTTTTTATTAGTGTATGTCCCAAATACCACATAGGATATACTTATGCTATATATATATTTACTGTTTATATGAACTTAAAATTTGTATTTTTATTTGCTAAGTCTGGCAACCCTACAAGGACCCACCCTCCAGGTCCTGATCCTAGGAAACCCAGAAACTTACACCTTTGCTACTAGCAAAACAGGTTCATGGGGCAGCCCTGGCCAGATCCATGGGCCCTGCCATGTGCTCTCCTTGTCCAAAGAAACCTGAGAGCTGTGTACCTTTGTGTGTGACAGGGGGCAGTGACCTTCCACTAAAGGCATTGGCGCAGTGACCCAGCAGAGTGGATGGCTCCTGAATACATATCTGAATAAATAGATGGATGGTGAAATTCAGAATCCTGCTCCACAGTGACTTTGGGCAAGTCACTTATCTCACAGATCCATATCCTCAATACTAAAATAGAGATGATAACTATCTTCTTGCATACCTATTATAAAGACCCAATAAAAGAACTCAGAATAAAGCGTCAAGCACAGACACTCAAATGCTCCATGCCTGTCCTGCTCGCCTGATCTGCTAGTTCCCATTCCCAGCTTATCTATCTGTAGCCAACATGAACAGGAAGGAGACTCACGGGAGTGGCATCCTCACTCAGCACCCACTTTGATTGGCCCATGAGCTGGAACAATCCAGGGACTGGTGATGCGGAAGGAAAAGAGGTGAGCTGACTTCCATCACTTGGTTTTATATTTTTAGTGCAGTGAGTAGAAGGTAGAATAACCCTCAGTGCTGATGTTCTCCCTAAGTGGTAAACTGTCGTCGTCATTTAATGTCCACTGACTGACAGCCCATGACCCCGCCCCCTCCCCTGCAAAAGCATTTCCTGCAGGCCTCCTCGGTGAAGCCAGCTTGTGTCCAGGCCAAAACCCTGTGAATTCAGAGAACCGAAGGTCAGAAGACACACAAGTCCTTTTGCTGGCAGCACCTGACAACCTTCCAACGTGCTTGCCATGCCCAGTGCCCTGGGCTCCACGCCAGCTCAAGGTTTTCCAAGGAGGAGAAAGCAGGTGCCTCCTGCAGGGTTTGGATCTGATTCATCATTGTCATCAGCTCCATTCATATTCCCCTTTCAGTTCTGAGATACCTATGAAATGCTGCTTCCCACTAGGATCCTCTCCACGCTTCCCACAATCAATGCACTGACTTCTGATTCCCAGTCTGCATATCTCGCAGTCTTCCCTCCATCTGGACATAAGGCCCGCCACAGCACTGCCCCGGGACACGTGCTCTGACCACTGGATCCCAGGGTCCGCACTGTCTCTAAGTTCCTAGAGCAAGTGTGCCTACACCCCTCACAGGGGTCCCTAATACCTGCCTCCACCGGCCACTCAACTACTTCCTCTGAATGTCTTGTTTCCTCAACCAGATGGTGTGCTCTTAGCGGGAAGGGTAGACCAAGCATTAACTATCCACCAGCATTTACATTTTCCCTGTCCTCCTCAAGCCTGAGCCTGTCCTGTGCGGAAACAAGCACTCAATGGACCATGATTAGAGAACCAATGAAAGAACAAAAGTGCCAGAGAATTAACTCGGCTCCAAGTCTTGGGAGAGACAATGAGACAGGCAAGGGTCTTGCCCTTCAGGGACTCATATGCTGGGACAGACGAGGTGATTCTATTAGAGAATGGACAAGCATTCGGAAGAATGAGTCAGTGCTGGTGGACAGTTAATGCTTGCTCTATGTGGGAGCCCAGGGGCAAGCAGAAGTGGGGCCCTGGAAGGACAAGAAAGGGAGCTCATTCAGTTAGTCATCCACTATGCTTTCAAGGGCCTCTGGGAGGTGTGTGCTGAGAGTGTAGAGACCAATGAGCCACGCTCCCTGCCCCACAGGACACACCACGGAGAGAGCAGACACTTCCCCTCGCCACAGACTTCCAGACAGTCTCCTTGGAAGGTCAGATTTCAAGATCTGCTCGTATGGAAGGTAGAAGTAGAAAGAATTAAGGGTGAAAAGACATTTTTGGCATGCTCATCATAGTAAGAAGCAGTCATTGCATAGTTATTACTAGTTAACAAAGCCACAAAAGATGCATCCAAAGAATAAGAAGTTCAAAAACCGCATTGGGAGATTAGAAATGGCAAAGCACATAATGTGATCGGGCCTGGGAGGTCCCAGAGGTACGCACCGCATTAACTGCAGCCACACACTGGCCTGGCACGGGTGCCCAAACTTCCCATCACATATGCTTCCTTCCTTCCCCCTCCTAGTGGCCAAGAGGGGGGGCAGAGATGGTGTGGTGGGCAGGGGACTGGGGACACTAAAACCGTCGTCCATTCAATGGTCAGGGAGCAAGGAGGCCTGTGTGCTTCAGCCTGGCAGAGGGAGGACTCACACCCGGCAAAAGTTACAGGGAAAAAGATGACCTTTCTGGATTTTTAAGGAAGAAAAGCAGGGGATCCAGGATGAATACTCATTCTCTTTTCTTTCACCATGAGATAGCTCCCCTCCTGCGCAAGTCTCTTTAAAATGAAATACAAGAAAACAGTTCTGAATGGCAGCTCTGGCCTACAGCTGGACCCCTAGAGACAACAGCCCAACTCCATCAAATTCCAGCCTTTATACTCGAGCCAAAAAACTCCCCACCAGGCTTAAGCCATCAATCTTGTTCTTCCCCATCCCAGCCCATCCTGGCCCACAGATGTGCCCATGCGCGCGCACACACACACACACACACACGCCTTACCGCATTGCCCTCTGAGGTTAGGGGAAGCAGTGACACTGTAGGCTAGGTGACCAAATATCTCCTTTAAGACAGTGCTTAACGAAGGCCAGATACCCGACCCTATGGAAGTCTGAGTGTCCTACGTGTGAGGGATGCTGGGAGGGCAATGCTGTGGCCTCCATGAGAGCCCCACCCCAGCTTTCTGCCTCTGGGCCCTGCTTCTTCTCCCCAGCCCCCTAGCAGAGAGGAGAGTGCCAAGACCCCCAGTATCAATCTGCTGGGCCTCGGAGAACTGTCCCGCTGTGATGGATTTTTTAATTGGATTGTGACAAACATTTAATACCTAATAGAGCTCTTACCAGCACAGTTAATTAAGAATGTGACTAATCTAATTCAGTGGGAGCTCAGAAAGAGAGAAGGAAAGGAAAGCCAGAAGGAGGGAGCAGGATTGGGGAGGTGTGGGGGAGTGGGAGTTGGAAAATGACTATTGAGCTTGTTATTCCTTCAGGGCAAGGGGATTCCAGACACAGAACGCAGGGCGACTGTACCAAGTGTACACGGGAGAAGCAGGATGTTGACAAGTCCAGAGCAGTCAGGCGGACAAGCACCTCTCTTCTCAGCCTCCCGCTCTGTCCCAGGGTGCACATGGGCCTGTTGCGCCAGCTTGTTAGCGATGCCTGAGCAAACCGGCCTCTGTGGTTCCTCTCAAGCCAGATAGATAGCTGCCGAGTGTCATAAGCCTGCTTACTGACCCTGCCTCACAGAGGGTAGCACAGCCTGGCACTGCCAACCCCAAGCTAGTGGGTCCCATGGCATGCGGATAGCAGTGTGAGCACAAATGCAGCATTCATAACTCCCTCTGCCACACGGGTACCCTCAGGCACAGCCGCATCATGTGGTGTGCGGCGTGTATGCAGGTATCCATGCGAGCACACAGGTATCCCCATGGGTCTACACAGCAGAAATCCACTCACTTGCACGTAAGACACACACGGTGCCGATATTCAAACACTCAGGGGAGTGTCACGGGCACCCTCCTGTCTGCAACAGAGGCCTGGACCTCTTGCTACCTGCTTCCCTGATAGGAGGGGGCTGTAGCACCAGACAGTTGTCACTTTCGTTCTGGCCAGTGGTCCACGCAGGCAAGTGGAGAGAGGGGTCTGTGGGAGGACACTGGGCTGGTGTTCCTGGGTGAGTGGTATAGACCCTGGAAATGGAAAAGTGCTCTGGAAACCCTGGATGTTGTGAACGTGGACAAGGGAAAGACCAATATCGGGGTACCTTTGGGATGGGGAGGGGAGAGTATTAGTTCCTGATAGACCTGGTGCCATAGTAACTGCTGGGAGGACTATTTTGATTCTCCCACACTGCATGAGCTTTACAAATGGGAGGCTTTTCCTACTCTGATCTGTAATGGCAGGTGATCAGATTAGAGCAAGAAGGCTGTGATTTAGCAGTTCTGAGGTACTCATATCTCACTCCTGTGAGGCAGCCAGAATGGAGCTACCTTTTTTAAAAATTTATTTTTATTTTATTTTTTTTATTGATTTCAGAGAGGAAGGAAGAGGGAGAGAGAGATTAAAACATCAGTGATGAGAATCATTGATCAGCTGCCTCCTGCACACCCCCTACTGGGGACCGAGCCCACAACCCAGGCATGTGCCCCCAACTAGAATCGAACCCAGTACCCTTCAGTCCCAAGGCCGACACTCTATTCACTGAGCCAAACTAGCCAGGGCTGGAGCTACCTTTCATCTCAGAAGAGAGACCACCCAACCAACCGCTTGATGGACAGCTCTGAAGGACAAGATGCACACCCCACCCTGGGAGGCCTCGGGGGGAAGTGACCACTGAACGAGAAGCTGGGGCCACAGGTATCTAACCTGGTGAGAACAGAATGGGCAATAAGGGAGGGCCGCGCAGACAGCCATGTGCAGGGGTTGGGACAGCTGCCAGGACCACTCTCTTTGGGACTGAAACAGGGGATGGGTCTCCTGATAGGACTCAAAAGAGACTGAGGATGAGAATCAGAGCCAGAAAGGCCTGAGGAAGCCTCAGCAACAAACAAAAAGCTGGGAGCAGGCAGCAGCCAAGAAGTGGCAGGTACCCTCTCCTCCCTCCTCACTCATCCACTCCAAGTGCTTATCTCCACTCTCTACACCAGCTGGACACCTCCCCTTCTCAGGAGCACTCACACATGGGACTGGTAAATGCTCATGTCACACGGAACTGATTAGAGGTGGAGCCCCAAGGAGGACCCAGATCTCCTGGGTCTCAAACAAGTGCCAGCTCCCCTACCTGTGGCCTCACTTCAATGCACCTGGGCACTCAAAGGAGCTAACACTGTCCATTTACAGATGAGAGGACAGGCTCTGTGGGAAAGTAACCAGTTCTGCCCAAGGCCACTCAGGCGACAGAGCAGCAGAGACAGGATTGGGCCCGGAATGTGCCTCCCAGCAGAGGGCTGTCCCATATCGCCCTGCTGGCTGTTGTCACTTGCAAAAAGAGATGAGGGGGGACCCAGAGAGAGGAGCTGCGTTGTGGGCAGGACACAACCGCCCTCCTTCCTCCCCTGCCAGGGCGCCCATGGAGCTGGACCGCAAGGCTGGGGAGAAGACACTCAGTGAGGCTTTCCCTGTGCCCTTCCACCTCCCCTTTCTCATTCCCTCCATCACCTCTTCCTATTTCTGGTGGAGGTGGTGGGCCAAGTGCCCTTCTTTGTAACATGTGGTTTTACTCCCCTGCAGCAGCAGCAGCAACAGGAAGGACATCGATGCTCTTCCTGGATCATCACAGCCCATCACTCCCTCGGGCTCTGGGCCACCTTGGGCCATGCCCTTCCACCCTACACAGGCCTTTCCCTACAGCAGAAAACCTCTGAACAATGGTCTATCTGACGATTTGATGCTGGGAGGAGAAGTCGAGGCAGCAAGCAGGGGAAGGAGTTCAGGGAAGGGCCCAGAGGAAGCAGAGCTGGGGCGGTGGGCAGAGCCTGGTGGGGAACGAAGCCACATTCACTACTTATTGCTCAAGTGACCTTGGCTGAGTCTGTGACCGCTTTTGAACTTCATCTATTAACTGGGAGTTAAAGATCTCTGTACACCTCACTGGATTCTTGTTGGGAAGAACTAATACACAGGAAAGAGGTGTGAAAGCTAGAAAGGGCTACAAGAATAAAAGGTAAATGAAAGGTGTTTTTATTAAGTAGAATAAGGAAGATCAAGAGTGACAGGGAAGGGGGAGGGAAGAAGGCAGAGAGCTGGGAGTAAGTGCCATCGGAAGCGAATGTTTCCCCACTGGGGAATGCATTAGGCACCTTCAAATGCTCCTTCTTTTCTAGAAGAGCACAGAGAAAAAGCTATTCCTAGTGGGCATCAATTATAAGACTTAAGAATTAGCTCGTGGCTGTGACTGTTAGATACCCAGCCTGGTACAAAATCTCCTTTCTTACCTCAGCCACCCCAGAAAGTACAGAATAAGGGTAAGGGAAGTGGAAGTGATGGAGGAACTGAGTGATAGACTCCCACCTCGGGGGGTGAGCTGGGGTAGAAATGAGTAATTTCTACCAGACACAGGTCATCCTGTTGGGGGCTGAGGAGACACATGGTTTAAACATACATATTCCCTTGCCCCACCCCAGACTTACTAAATTGAAATCTCCAAGGTGCCCAAGCATCTGTATATGTTCACATGCCCAGGTCACCCTAATGCATGGCCAGGTTTGAACACCACTGCTTTATCTCCTGCCCTCCTGGCCACATGGACCAATATGCAGGTCTGGCTGCCTTCCTACTGCCCTCAATTCACAGAGAGGGGTCTGCTCAGGGGGACATGGTGCTGGCACCATTTTGCCACCCTATTTGCCCACCTTCCTGTCTGCTCCCTCACACACAGAGAGAGTCCTAGGAGTAGACTTTGGAGTGGGTTAGCTGGCAGCTGCAGGGCACTGGGCAAAGGGAGATCTCAGAGACAGCATCTAGGGGCCAAGGTGGCACTGACAATGACATAAACTAAACTGGCCCCAAACAAAGGTCTTGGAGGAGTCAGGAAGACCAAGTAGGAATCCACAGTGGTTCGAGTTAGAGAGTATGGGGGGACTCTCTGATGGGCTGTGGCCTTGCCCCTCTGGGGAGGCAGAGAGCCAAGAAGACACCATCAGGCAAGACCATCCACACCACCGACGGAAAGCTGTGGTCATCCAGGTGGCTGGCTATGCTGCCCTCCCATTTCTGGAGAGTGATGGAGTTCCTGTCTTCTCCCTGAAACTGTCTGCCCACACTCCCAGGAACCTCTGAGGGAGGTGAGCACCATTCTGCTGCCAGAATTGAGAAAAGCGGTTCCTAAGAAGCTGCCTCTGACTTGTGGAGGCAAGGGGTGGGAGGACTCAAGAAAAGAGAAGTTTTCCAACTCATTTCGTATAAAATAAGGAAGGGCTCTTTGCAGTCTTGCTTGGCCGACCCCAGGCTACATAGCTGGTGTCTGGAAGGGAGGCTCCCTCTCTGAAGTCTGCTACACATCATGCCGCCTACCTGCACCAGGGGACAGTCTGCCAGACCCAACAGCCAGGGCACTGGTGAGAGGTCTCCAAGTGTCCAACCAGGTGCAGGCCCTCTGGAACATCAGCCATAGTTGTTAATCACCTTCTGGGAGGTCCATGCCAGACAGACCAGCTGCCAGACAGGGGGAGAGACAACATCAGAAGACAAAATCCCCACCATCAAAATACAGCTCAACTGGGTAGGCCCAATGCCCAGGTACGAGCTCATTCTATCCTGAGGTGCTGTCCAGCAGCCATGAAGATGATATCACAGACAAGTATCAACTGGGCATAGACTGAAGACCAAGAGCTGTCTTGGGGCTACTCAGGGTAGGAGGGATGGAGTGAGGCTGGAGAATCAACCGTTTCTTGAAGAGGCCAGGCTCAAGGCCACAGGGAGGATCAGGAGGCCACGTGGGTCCCTGCCATCCCAGCCATGGAGTAGGAGACAGGGTGGATACAGAGAACCCTGAGAGGGAGGAGGAAGCCCTAGGCCCTGCTTCTAGCTCTGGCTTCAGGATTTCATCTGAGTGAGTGATGTGGGTATGAGGGATGTGATGTGTATGGTCACTGTAATCCATGGAACCTGTAGGTCCTCCACCACCACGTTTCTGTCTGCCTGAGAGCACAGAGGGAAGACAAAGCTAACCCTGTGACCATGTAGACTCCATTTAAACAGAACCCGGCCTTGGCTTTGAGAGGAGGTTCTGGCTGAGAACCATGGAGGCCCCCCTGAACTCAATCACCACCCCCAGCTGCTCCTTCTGCATACAGGGCATTCCCCAGCTCCAGAGTTTATAAATAAACCAAGAGAAGTCATTTTGTCCCAAGAGACCAGGATGTGTCTTGAAATACAGAGCTGTTCTTTGTTGTGTCTCCATGGTTTGAGTTCATTACTATTCTTCAGCGAGAAACAGGGCTTGGATTGAACCTGTTTCCCATCTACAGCTGAGAGTCTCAGCAAAGGCAGAGGGGGGAGCAGGGAGCAGAGACACAGACAGAGAAGCTCTTGGTTGGGCCCTGATGTAATAAATGGGGCCACTAAATCACTAAATGAACAAGAGAGGACAAAAGAGAAGCGTGGTGGAGGGTGTTGAGATGGGAAAGGGGCAGGAGAGAAAGAGATATTGACAGAGACACAGAAAAGAGATGCGGGCAGAGAGATATCTGAAAAATCCACATCAAGGCAGGGGAGAGAGTGATGGGGGATTCGAAGGGGAAACATTCAGAGGGGACAGCTTGAAGCAGCACTGAGGCCCTGGAAACACAGGAGGGACAGAGACCGGGTGTGCACGCTAAGGGGGAAGAGAGAGACAGCGAGAGAAGGAGAGGATGGCACAGGCAGGACAGGAGGGAGGGAGGGCCACAGTGTGCACCTGGGGTCTGAGCATGAGGCTAAATGCCAGCGAGTGTGTGAAAACAGAAGAGCAGCACTGTCTGTCTGGTGTGCGTTCTGTATAAAAAAAAAACAGCTTCATGTGGTAAGATCATGGAGCTGGAGCAAGTTAGGGGACCAATCTGACCTCACACAGAGCTTCCCTCTGTGTAAATGGCAATGATACTAGTATTACTTCATAAGGTTGTCATAAAGATTGGAGTGAAGGTTGGAGAATTTCACAGAGTAAGCATTTAGAACAGTACCTGCCATAGGAAGACCTCTGGGCCTGCAGGTGTGGACAGATGATGGGCGCACACAAACAAAGGGGACCAGGAAGGAGGAGGGGTCAGGGAGAAGCAAAGGTCAAGGGTGAGCCACCTTTAATATACAAACCTATCATTTTAGGTCAACACAGTTTTTATTGTGAGCCAGGGGGCTGAGGAGAGAAGAGCAGCTGGTCCAGTGAGGAAGCCTGGGCCAAGGAAAAGGAGGAGGGAGGTCCGGCCAGTGTCAACATTGACTAAAGAGGCAACGAAGAAACTGGCTTGCTGGGCTTGCCAGGGGGACCCAGGGAGCCTGAGGCCAAGGAGGGGCTCTCCCTGCAAAGCCCACGTGCAGCAGAGGATGCAAGGGTGGTGCAGAGGAGACAGTCAGAGCTCCTCTGTGGGGAATTTCCGCAGCTGCCCTGGTGATCTTTCAGAAAGCCAGGAAGGGGAGTTAGAGCGAATGCATCCTCTCTCGAACAGCATGCTCCTCTCTCCTGCCATCCAGGAGATGGGTGCTTGCTTCCTAAAGCGATGTGAGGCTTAAGAACAGAGGTGTCCCCCATACCCTGCTAAGCTGGATGCAAAAAGGTCACTGGGGCAGAATCACAGACATGAGCTACTTTTTCTGGGACAAGAGGTGGGGCAGGAGAGAAGGCACTGGTTGCTTGCTCTGGGCAGCTCCCTGCAACCTGAGGTGATCCCTGAGTGGGCCAGGGGAGGAAGCTGAGGACAGACACTTCCTGCAATCCGCCCTAGCCTACCAGAGCTACTGTGAATGCCTGAGGCCCAGCAACGCTGAGTGCAGCCTTGTACTTATAGGTGCTGCTCACTCAATGGCATTTTGTCACCAGCCATGGTTCCTGAATCAGGCGGGTCCCGCCCCCGAGGATGGTTCTAATCCTGAGAAAAAATGCAGGAATCCAGTATCTTGGATCCCCCATGTGCTAAAGTATGCTAAACCAGGCTCTTGGTGCTGGAATGGAGCCTGGAGCAACAAACATAAGGACATGTTGAAAAAGACTGAATGTATTAATTACTGCCAGTGCTCATTTGTGGTTAGGAACATTATAATCGAGCTGTCGCTGCTGTGAGCCTCCCCAAAGCCCAGGGGCTCAGACCTGCAAGCCCCTAAATCCTCAGAGGACTCTCCGAGGGTGATTAGGGGATTAGGCTCTGTGTTCCAGACAAAGACACAGGCTGAGAGGTGAACAATGCTACATCAGGTGGCTTCAGAGCTGCCACGAGTTCCACACCCAAACCTACCTCGAAACCTGCCTCGGGTTCCTTAAGGAGTGTGGATTCCCTTCCACTTGACACTCTGCTTTACATTCCACTTCACTGGGAGGCAGCATCCACCCCCCTGACTCCCACCGCCTTTGACCCCTGCAGGATGGAGAGATGGGCTCCCTGCAACTCTCCTTATGAATCAGACATGATCCCAGAACTCGGATGGAGAGGGACAGCCTCCTGTAAAGGCAGATCACAGGCCCCTCCCCTCCCTCACAGGCTGATTGGGCTTCTGCAGGGAGCAGGAAGCAGGTATTCCAGGGAACCACCCTCTCAAATTCCTGTGGCAACAGCAAGAGTGCCGGGGGCTGGTCCTTTCACCTCTGGAGAACCCCAAAGACACACACTGCATGTGGGTGATGGAATGAAATGGCTTCCCTCCTCTCATTGCCCAAAAGTTTAAGCTCTTACTTCTCTAGGAGGCTTTCCAGGTGTAGCTCAAGCCACAGGTAAAACCCACAAAAGGGTAGGGCCACCACTTCTCTGTTTGCAACAAGACGCAAACTGCTCCAAACCTCTGTGCCCAGACACCAGGGGTGAGCTGGGGGCAAGGGGCTGACATAACTGGGCAGGGGTCTATGGGCCTGGAATAGTGGACTCTGCTTCCCCTTTTCGGGGTCCCAACAGTGTTTTAGTTCAGGCTGTATAACCGAATACCACAGGCTGGGTGGTATAAATAGAAATGTATCTCTTGCAGTTTGGGAGGCTGGCAGAGTTAGTGTCTGGTGTGGGCCCACTTTCTTCCCTTGATGTTTGCACACAGAAGAAGGGACAAGAGAGTGCTCTGGGGACTCTTTTGTAAGGGCACTAATCCCATTCGTGAAGGCTGCACCTACGTGACCTAATCACCTCGCTAAGGCCCCACCTAACATCCCACTGAATGTTAGGACTGAACATATGAATTTGAGGAGGACACCAACAGTCAGATTATAGCTGATGATCTGCTACACAGCAAGCTTCCATGACCTTTTCTCTTTACTAACCACACAGACACACACACACACACACAGAGTTTATTCTGTTAAGAGAGTACAGAGTCCACAGAAGTCTAATGAAGAGAAAATCTTATCCTAGAAAATTCAGGTTAATACCCAGCTCCTGACGGGCAGTAAGTGACAATGTGTTTCCAATACTGATCGAATAGAGTCTGAATGTGACCAACCCCACAACCTGCAAGTCCAAGCTGCTTTTACTGGGACAATTTTCCTCAAGGAGGACTCTACTTCCACTGTCCTTCTCTAGAAAAACCCTGAAAATGCCTATAGTAGCCAAGGGTGAGCTGACAGATGGAACTTCGGAGCTGCCTCCCCTGTGGATCCCCTCTGGCAGGGGGCAAGCAGTCGGGCCCCATCTGGACATTCTCAAGAGACCTGCGGTGCTCTGCCAGCCTGTCTGCCCGTCCCCCTCCTCAGCCCCATACCTGCAGTGGGAGGGAAGGGATGAGAGTTGGGGGCACAATGTCCCCACAGTGGGAGAGGAGGTAGGAGCAAGGAGAGGACAGACTGTGGGAGCACATGAGCATGTGCACTGGGGTAGAGATGGGCTTCTCACAAGGATTCATTCAGTGGGAGAAGACGATTCTCATTGCCAGCCAGCACGTCTGCAGAAGCTGACAATAGAGCAGTCAGCTCTGCATCCAGGCAGCTCCCGTCCTGTGAGAGGCCATTTGTGAGCTTCCCCCACAGGAGAGCAATTGTGGGAGCCAGTTCCTTCGGGCAAAGAGCCACCCTGCTCTGGGAGACAGACTCTTTCTAGAGCCTGCCTTCAGCATCCGTGGGACTCAGGAATCCACAGGTGTGAGGGTCCCCATGGACACCGAGGCCAGGCCAGCCAGTCAGGAGAATATCTGCATGGGACCTGTGCTCTGGGCATGTGCATCAGACTGACACAGCCACTGGAGAAAGGCTGAAGGTGGTGTGTGAGCGCTCCATCTCTCTTCCTGGCAGGTATGACATGATGGCTCATCAAATACGAAGCCACTCACATATTCGTTCAACAAAATGTTTCGAGCTTCCACCGTGTTCAGACCCAGTGGGTGCTTCAGTTATGATGGCACACATAAAACAGACACAGACCCAGCCCTCCCGGAACTTAGAGTTCAGTGAGGGAGACAGAAAATCCATTAAGTGATGAATGGATTTCATCCACCATCCCACAATATACACATGGCTCCAAATATTCAGAGGGAACCAATCAGAACTATAAAGCCTAAAGCAGAATAAGATTTCAATATCATCTAGCTCATCATCATTTGCCAGATGAGGACAATGAAGCCCAGAGAGGCTGTGCAACATCTCAAAAGCCACACAGCTAGTGGGTGGCAACTGCGAGGCATAGAACTTCCATTTTTTTTAACACTTTTTCTGCCACATCATACTGCCACAATCCAAAAAGACCTGATAGGAATCAAGCATATACAATGTTTCCTGAAGTATATTCTTTGAATAACTGCTCCATGAAAAAGAGTGTTTTATCATCAACTAAGTCTGGCTAATGCCAGCACTGTATCTTCCTTATGGAGGCTGACAGTCTACACGGTCTTATTAAAGGCTCTGAGGTCTTTGGGAAATAACTCTGTTTACCATGGTCTAACCCAGTTTCCCAAACTGCTTTGACCATGGAAGACAGTTTGTTTATGTAATTCATCTTAACACCACACGCTGGAATTCCTCAGACTGTGGGAAACCCCTCTCAGTTCAAGTTCTGTGGATTGTAGACATTTGACCCTCCCTTGTTGCCTTTTTCCCTGTTCTTTCTTTCCTTTTTTTTTTTTTTTTTTTGTCAAGGAGCCTTGGTTATCCCCACTAAGCTATATTAGCTCTGAGTCTTCAATCTCTTTCAACTCTCCAATACTCTCCCTATTCTGAGTCTCCCTCCTCCCTGGAATTCTGGGGTCCCCTGGCCTCTGGATTTTTCTTTTTTTAATTCTTTATTGTTTAAAGTATCTATAATAATAAAAGCATAATATGCTAATTACACCAGATGTCTTTCCGGATAAAGCCAGGGCTGCGAAGGAAGCCCGGGTCCCAGGTGCCAATGCCAGCAGCTGGGGGAAGGAAGGCCTACTCTTGCACGAATTTCATGCATTGGGCCTCTAGTTACATACAGTATTACATACGTCTCCTTTTTCCCCCATAGACTTCTCCCAGCCACCCCCATCCCCTGGAACTGTCTTCTCTTCATTCTCTGAATTGCTTTTTCTCTTTGCCCCTCAGTAATTGCTCTTCAATGTGCTCTGAGCTGGCTTTTTCCCAGGTAGTCAAAGCAAGGACATGAAACCTGACTAGTCATGTCCTTCCACATGAATCACAGGTCCAATAACTGACCCGTGATCTTTCTCCACCATGAGTTGTTTCTCCACCCACAGTCCATTCATCTATATAAACAGTCCTCACTGAACACTGATGCACTGGTCACACTAAGGCCACTTTTATTTATGGAACATGTCCACTGCCACACATGAGTATTCCTCAGCACTTTGGGAAATCCCAAATCAGTTAAAGTTCTGAGAATTTTTTAGAAATATAAGACAAATAGCACCCTTAACCAAGAGTCATTAAGAAGTGTCATAGAGAGAAGCAAGATGGCGGCATAGATAAACACCTGAACTTGCTGCCTCGTACAACCACATTAAAACTACAACTAAAAGACAAAACAAATATCATCCAGAGCCACGGGAAGGCTGGCTAGGTGGAAATTCTACAACTAGAAGGAAAGAGAAAAGTGCATTGAGTCTGGCAGGAGGTGGAAATATGGAGGTGTGGAGGTACAGAGGCGCACATGAAAGGGGCTGGTAGCTGGGTACGCTGTTGTCTTTTTAAATCAGGAGGGAGATACAAGCTCCCGCCTGCCCTGAACTCCAGCTGCAGGCGAAAATTTGGGGATCCAGACTCATACAGAGAGAAACTGTACTGTCTGGCATCGGGCCAGAATGTGAGGGCAGCTTCCTCGCAGAAGTGCTTGCAGCATTCATTGTTCCTGCACCAGGGACACAGACTCCAGGACCTCTGTGAGGCAAAGCAGACTGGCAGCCATTGTGGTTTGCTCCACCCTGGTGATGCCAAGATCCCACCCCACCCAATTTACATACCCACCCAAGCTATGTGCAGAGGCTTTTGCATATTAATGGCCTGGCCTTTCTCCACCTAAAAACCTGTCAAACTGTGGCTGGGTCAGAGAATCCCAGAAATTCCAAAAGAAGGCCTAAGGCTCATCAGCAGCCTGCATTATTTCACAGCGGCACCTCATTTGGGCACCTCCAAACCCCAAACAAAGAGGAGGAATCTGCAGATCTCTCTGTAACTTCTGCTGGGTGGCCTCAGGCAGGGGTTGACTTTGCACCTCCCTGAAGATCCCAGAGCCAGTCTACCCAGTGGTCAGAGGGAGACCATCCAGATTACAACTCTTCACATCTATAAGAGACACACTCAGGGGGCAGACTCAGTGAGTGCCAAAGCCCCACTGAAGCAAGTCCTGCCCCATAAGGGTGTCTCCAGCACAGAAGTTCTCCCATTGTAGACACAACTGGTCCTCACAGCCAACTGACCTGGAGTTCAATTCCTCCCAATGATACCAACAGCAATCAAGGCTTAACTACAACAAGACTGTGCACACAGCCCACAAAGGGGTGCACCAAGAGTGTCCACCTCAGGTAATTAGGGAGGCTGAGCCACTGGGCCCTATAGGACACCTAGACACAAAGCCACTCTATCAACACAGGGAAGCAGCCAAAATGTGGAGACAAAGAAACAGGTCACAAATGAAAGAAATGGAGTAAAGCAAACTACTGGATATAGAATTCAAAACCACGGTTATAAGGTTGCTCAAGAATCTTCTAGAAACCTCCAAGAAATATAGTGAGACCTTCAAAAATATGAAAAAGGACCAATTAGAAATTAAGTATACACTGACTGAAATAAAGAATAATACACAGAGATCCAACAGCAGACTAGGGGACCCCAAGAATCAAATCAAAGACTTGAAATACGAAGAAGCAAAAAACACCAAACCGGAAAAGCAAAAGGAAAAAAGAATACAAAAATATGAAGATAGCGCAAGGAGCCTCTGGGACAACTTCAAGCATATCAACATCTGAATTATAGGGGTGCCAGAGGAAGAGAGAAAACAAGATATTGAAAACCTATCTGAAGAAATAATGACAGAAAACTTCCCCTACCTGGTCAAAGAAATAGACTTACAAGTCCAGGAAGCACAGAGAACCCCAAACAAAAGGAATCCAAAGAGGACCACACCAAGGCACATCATAATTAAAATGCCAAGGGCAAAAGACAAAGAGAGAATCTTAAAAGCAGCAAGAGAAAAACAGTTAGTTACCTACAAGGGAGTACCCATATGACTGTCAGCTGATTTCTCAACAGAAACTATGCAAGCCAGAGGGAGTGGCAAGAAATATTCAAAGTGATGAATAGCAAGAACCTACAACCAAGATTACTCTACCCAGCAAAGCTATCATTTAGAATTGAAGGTCAGATAAAGAGCTTCACAAACAAGAAAAAGTTAAAGGCGTTCATCACCACCAAACCAGTATTATATGAAATGCTGAAGGGTATTCTTTAAGAAGAGGAAGAAGAAAAAGGTAAAGATAAAAATTATGAACAACAAAGTGACAACAAATATCTATCAACAAGTGAATCTAAAAAGCAAGTGAATAAAAAATCTGATGAACAGAATAAACTGGTGAATAGAATAAAAACAGGGGCATAGAAAGGGAGTGGACTGACAATTCTTGGGGGGAAGGGAGTGTGGGGGGTGCAGGAAGAGAATGGAAAAAAATCGTACACCTATGGACGAAGACGGGGGCGGGGGTAAGGACGGGGTGGGGTGGGTGGGAACCGGGTCGAGGGGAGCTATGGGGGGAAAAAGAGAAACAACTGTAATAATCTGAACAATAAAGATTTATTAAAAAAATAAAAATTTAAAAAAGAAGTGTCATAGACAGCTGGTTAGAGAACTGTAGGGTCAAGATTTCAAGTTCATGGGTTTGACGTCTTTGGGGCCCACGTGTTTCATTCTGCCCATGACCTTGATGCCTGGACAATATTCTCTCAGATGAGTGTCCCTGACCATGAAGGGGACAGAATAAGGAACTATGGCTGGCTTGGTTCAATCTGTCACTGCTAAAGGAAAAAAAAAAATAACACTCAAAGTTCATGACCTGGAACTTGAGGTCAAGTATGTCCAAAGAGACAGCTGATTCCTCCCTATATCAGCCATCAACCCAGTTCCTCCGGTTCCCAATAGTCATTAAAACCATCTCCCCCTGCAAAATTCCATAATTATTTCATCACGAAATAGCTAACATTTGTCTTTTATTCCTTTTTACTCAAACAAACCTAATGTTTTTTCCCATTAACTGTCTTATTCCTTCATTCCCCCTGGCACTTTGGTTCATGTGCTGCTCAGAGATTTCATTTGGACCTGAAGAAATGAGAGAAATGGCCTTTAAAAATGTACACTGTTCAGCAGTAGAATCATCAGCAGTATGGTCCCTCTCGCAAGAAACCTGCTACCACCAGATGTGCAGCTGGGTCTGAAATTTGACTGCACACACACACAGGGTTTTTCCATAGTGGAATAAAAATTCAGAAGTTGATTTTTCTATCCACCTAGGTTTTCATGGAATCCTGCTTTCCCAATGTGCCTGGGAACATCTGTATCAGGGGTGAGGATTGTCCAGCCCGTGGGCCGTATAAGGCCCAAGAAATCATTTGATCTGGCCCTACCAAGGCACTAGAGGTGAGTTAATTAAATGTTTCACCAAACAGAGCAGGCTAATTTTTAAGCTGATAATTTTGTATTGCCCTTGAATGATGTTATAAATATCCAAATGGCCCTTGACAGAAAAAAGGTTCCCCACTCCTGAAAATAAAGACAAACAAGCCTTACCCCAGTCACTAAGTGTCATAGAAAACACTGACAACTCTAACACAACCTTAGGTTAAAAGACTGTGTATAGATCCAGAGAGTCCTTCAACAATCTTAGTTTGCAGAATTCACTCCCTTAACCCATCACCAGGACTCTGGATTCTTCCCTGAGTGGGTGGGAAAGAGGTGGGCGTGCTCAGTTCTGCCTGCCTGTCCTCTCTCTTTTCTCCACCGCAGCCTGTTCTTGCCTCTTATAGCTTCATGCCTACCCTCTGGGTCCTTCTAGAACCTACTGCCCACTCTGTCCTTCACCATCCTGCCTTTATCGCTGCATTACGGTCTTGTTACAAACACTTATTTTTCCAAAGCTTAGTCTACATCGGTCCTGTCAACTCCACGCCCACAGAAAGGACACGTGCTTTAACAGAACGAACACAGCCTTCAACATAAAGCAACACATTCTTCCCCTTCCTTTCTTTTGTTTTTCTTTCTTTCTCACAGGCAACCTCCAGCTTGCCTCTTCCCCCATCTCAGAACCTCTCTAGACATAGGCAGGCTGTGGTGAACCCTCAAATGAACAAGAGATGTAATGTGCTGAGGCTCCTCACTCCCACACATCTTCCTTTCTTTTTGGAAGACAATGGTGGGGACTGAATTCATGTCAAGTCACGGCTCCCCTGCACCAAGAAAGCATGAGCTACAGACAGTGAGAGGCAGATGCTCCTGTCAGGAGCCCATGCTCTAGCAAGATGCAGTCCATGTGGCTCAGGCTGGAGGCTCCCTGGCCCTCCGCACCTTCTGCTCCAGGCCCCACGCCCCCTCCCCTCCCCCAGAGCATGCTCAAATCTTCCAACAAGTCAGGCACGAATACACCAGCCATCTCAAACACCCACGGATTTGGGAAAGTGTTAGGAAGGAATGTAAACAATACACACTAATTGCTGCCGTGACATCAGTTATAAATTAAGTTAGATTGGCTGCATGTGAGCCCCCTCCTTCCCCAGCTTCCATGCTCAGCACGATGCTAGCACAGACATCTCAGAGACAGGAAACTGACTTCTAAGGAACACCTTTTGATGTTTCCATCACCAGGACTTGGATGCTTTGTGCCAAATTAGCCCTTAGCATTGCTGTGTGCTGAGCCCTTGCGGGGAGGGGCCCTTGTTGGGGGGCGAGGGTGGGGGATGGATGCAGTAGGCAAACACACCTCCAACATGTGAGGTTTCCACTACAGGTGCAGGCTTAGAGAGGATGAGACTTCAGAATCAGCCCTGCCTTTGCAAGTGGCCTGAGGAAAAGAGGGTGAGCATATAATAACTATGATGGGGCTGGCTATTCCCTTCTGGGGAACTGCCCCGAAATCTCAGGGCCTGGAGCAGAGCAGAGGCTAAAGAAGCATGAGTTGAAGATGAATGAATGAATGAATGAATGAATGAATTTGTTAGAGACTCCCAAATGCCTTTGCTTCTTGCAGAACCAAGTTTTGCCTGTTTTTGGTCACTGAGTAGAGGAAATTGGGACCAATAAGGGGGGTGATGGTGACACCATTTGGTGGCCCTGGGAGGCTTTAACTTTGCACAGCAATGCTTGAAGTTGGCTAAATTCAACATAATCCTGAGGCAGCAAGTGAGATTTTGTCACTGTTTACTTTAAGTCCAAGAGGAGTGGGGTCCAGGCCTGAAGTTTCTGTCGGTTTCTCCTCCACCCACATGCCAGTTCCCTCTGTCTCTGGCATTCTCACCTCTCTGCCTCTCTCAGAGAGAGCCTTCCCCATGTGATAAGGCCAAAGCTGCATCTTCTGTGATGGGAAGCAAAGCCAGTGTTGTCAAAGTCTATACTTCACTCAACAACATCACCACGTGACCTCTGAGTGTCTGGCACTGTTCTAGGCTCTGGTGGTCAGAGATGAACAAAACATAGTTGCTGACCTCAAAGGGCTCACAGTCTAGCAAACAGACAAAGCATTACAGTTCTGGGCCCCTTGCAGAACTGCCAGGCCTCATGGAGCCAGATGTCTCTCTGAGACACTACGTTACGGACCTCAACACCAGTGGCGAGTGTGGAGCCCAGAGAGGCAGAGACCTGCGCTGGGTCCACAGATCCTCAGGGACCTTCTCCGGGCTACTGATGGGGGCCCTCTGCCCTCTACCAGGCTATGCTGCAACATGGCCACCCAGAGTGACCCCAGGCAGGGCTCCAGTGCCCTCTCTTACCTCCCCCCTGTCTTAAACACAACACAGGGAGCTCCTGTCTGCACAGGGACACCAGGCATAAGGCCAAAAATTTTTGCCTACTTTGGTTTTCTTCCATTGTTTCCATCAATATAAATCCAAGGTGCCAAATACCTCTTAGAGTGGAGGCCTGCAGGCTGCCATGGAAGGAAAGCACACTGGGAACAGGCCTGTGCACACTTTCATTCAAGCTCACATCCTTGCCAGGGTGCTATCACCCTTCAACATGTGTCTTCCTAAGGTGACAGAGAATGAACTGGCTGATGCAACTTCTGGATCCTTGTTACAGCCTTGGCTTGAGGCCTGCAGAGGCCCTCAGACAGACATCAATAACCTTGCCTTTCATTGCCTTTATCAGCCTTGATCCGGTCCCATTAGAATGCACCAATATTTATGTACATACATTTTGACGCCACTGCCAGCAGCCGCATTGTGACAGGGTGCCAGCTGGGGAGTGAGGGAAGGCTGCGGGCTGTGTTTTCTCTCTCTCACTCTGCTTTTGTTCGATCTAGGGGCAGAGGGCTTTGCTCTATTACCTCAGGCCTCAGTTTCCATTGCCACCCAGAGTTTCAATGTTTAAAAAAAAATAGGTAATATTTGTTGGGTATTCATAGAGGTCAAGGCACACTGTTTTTCATGCATTTATTGTCTCATATAATTGTCTCAAAATTTAGCATCATGGTATTGCCATTTACCAGATGAATAAGTCACTGAAGGGATGAGAGGGGTGAACATAGGCTAGATATGTTTAGGAAGCAGGATGAATTGGACTGGCTGATGGTCTGGATATGAGGTGCTAGGAAGAGAGAATAATCAAAGAAGTCTTCCAGGTTTTGGAACTGAGCAACTTGGTATGTCATGTTGCCATTTGTTGAAAGGAGGAATGTTGGATGACACTGGTTGGGAGGTTTGGAGTAGGGGTCAAGAGTTCTGTTTGGGCCATTCTAGCGCTACATATTAATTAAATATCCAATTATGGCTGTGTTTGAGGAAGGGGACCAGTTTTATCCCTGCCACACCTTCACATTCTAATGCAGAGCCGAGGAAGAGAATTCTGCAGAGAAGACTTGAGAAAGAGAGGCCAGAGGGTAGGAAGGAAACCTAGGGGATAGGAGGGTCAGGAAGCACAGAGATTGAAGGGTTTCAAGATGATGAAGATGATGATAGAAAGAGGCAGAGGAGGAAAAGGAGATGAGGAGGAGGAGGGGGTAAAAAGAGACACTGTTACTCTCCCCATTTTATAGATGAGACAACTGAGGCACAGAGAGGTTACTTCAAGTGTAATATCTGATCTTTCTTCCCTTGTGTTCATTGAATAGGCAATGCCCAGTCCTTTCTCTTCAGGCCCTACAAATCAGCTTCTTTCTGAACCTCAGACAGGCCCTGACTGAGTTCTCCAGGGTCCTGTCCTTTCTCAGCCCTGAACCTAGCTGATAAATCTCTTTGTCTGTTTCAATGCTCAGAGCAGGGGAAACCTGCTGGCTTAGCTGACAGGCCAGCAGGCTGCAGCTGTGGAGAGCAATCGAGTTTCCTATTCTACTCTGTTCTCCAACAGGAACCCTTTCTCCAGCCTCATCCTCTCACCACCTGCTAAGCACATCAGATAGGATTCAGGCTGTCCCCTGCCACCCAAAACTGCTCCAGTTCTGAGACCTCATCCAACTCTTACCTCCTCTGAGGGTGCTTCCCTTGGACAGCTACCCATAGTCCTCTCTACATCCCTCAGAAATTCTTTCATATATAATTAATTTCTGTTCCCAATTAGGTTCAGTTTTGCACTTCACAGTGGCAAAGTAGTTGGGTTCCCATGACACATTGCATAGTCAAAAACGTTATTACCAGAGGTGAAAATAACGATGAAGAGAAATGCATCACTGGGTGTCAGAAGAGGTGCTAGGAGAGAACAAATGCTTTTAAATGCCAATTAACCTTGGGGCAGAGGCGTGCCAAGCAGGGGACATCAAGGAGAGCCTACAAGAAGGGGCGAGGGTCAGCATGGGCTAGGGCAGGACACTCCAGGTCCTGGGAAAGACCTGGCTCTCTGCCACAGGCAATGCTTGGACCATGATCTTATGCAGCTAGAGCTGGCCCTGGCTGGTCCTCCAAAGGGGAGGAGCAGGGGCCATCTGGGAAGTGAGCCCAACTGCGGCATCGTTTCTGACCTGGCTCTTGTCACACCCACCTGAAATGGACCAAACACTTCTGCACAGGGAACCTAGCAATGGTCAGTATAAAGTAAGATGTTCCATGTTCCCTTCATCCATTTTCTCGTCTGCTTAGAGCATGACATTTGTACACCTGAAGAATAAAGCTCCTAATTTTGCAACTGTAAACAAGTGGGACCATTTCTAAGAGCACAGTTGAGGGACACAGTGGAGAAAGATCTGTCACAATGAGGAGTAAGCAGGTGTAAGTGGGTGTAAGCCATGTGCAGATGATCTGATGAGATCTTGCCCTGAATGGGGCCATCAATGGGGGAGGGAAGAGAAAGGTCTCATAAAAAAGGGCAGTGGGAGACATCAGAAGAAGCGGCATGCATTTCACAAGCCCCACCTCCAACGTATCCAGAAAAATAGAGACAAGTAAGGTAAAGAAGATTTCTTTCTTGCTGCTATGCATAGGTGAGGTCCTGCAGCAACAGCATCCCATGCAGAGAGACCCACATCACGGAATTCTGCTTCACGGAATTCTAAGGAATGTTCCTTTGTTCATTAAAAAAATATTTATTGAGCATCTATTATGGGCAGCAGCATTCTAGGTACTTGCAATAAATACATCACTGAACAAAACAGACACAGAGCCCTGCACTTGTGGAGCTAATATTCAAGTGATAGGACTCAGACAACAAGCTACAAACATGATAAACAGTAAAGCATGTGGGATGTTAGAGGTCACGAGAACAAAGTCTTTAAAAGACACTATCCTTCCCAAACTATGCACTTTCCTAAATACCACATTATATTGTATAATCTCAGCTCATTCTCTATCGTCTCATCGGGAATTTCTGGGGCCAGACTCGCCACATTTGCCCCTTCTCTCCTATCCCCTCACATACCCTCCTTTGCCCATAACTTGTACTACAAGCATATTGGACACAGCAAAGTGCTCAATCACACGTGCGACAATGGGTTAGTCACCCTAGTTTGGGAGCACAAATTCTGTCCCCTGACAGTAATCCTCTTCTGATATGATCTGTTTTTACCCTCAAGTCCTTTTTCCACAGATCCTCCCCCACAACACATGTGGGAGGTGTGCGTAGCCAAGAAGAGTTGATCTAACTCAGGGAGAAAGGAGAAGAATCCCATTGCTATAACTGATTTCTCTTCCTCTCCCCCTCGGTCTCCCAGGAGCCCCATCTCTGCCCATCACCCACAACACTTTCATCTCCTAACATTCCTGACACAGAGGTGAGATGGAGGATGAGGCAAACACTGTGCCTGCCTGTATCCCACAGGTGACTGTTCTGAAACTTGCTATATATGAGGTCTGAGAATGCTTTCATTTCATCTCATTTCCAGACATATATGTACATATATGAAATGGAGAAGCCAGCCTCCTTCCATGTGTCCAGCATGGGTTAGGGAGGGCGAGGGGAGAGGGGCAGAGACATTCTTGGACAATAAGATCATGGCCCATGCTGAAGTGTATTTGGACTGACCTCTTGTCCTTTAATTCTTCTCATACATATTACATCAAGTTCCATAAGGACATAAGTACACTATACTTAAAATTCAGTATATTTGGAAAATAGAAGAACAAGGCTTAAAACTTCAGAGTTCTTTGAGGTTCTGCCCTAGGCTCCTTTCTCTTCTCACCTGTGCCTTAGTCTTGTCCAATCTCATCCATGTCCTCTCTTTGGGTACCACCTCTCTGGCGACGAGTCACAGACTAACATCTGTAGTCACACTTCTCTGAGTCTTGCAGCTGAGTGCTCCACAACATCCCAAAAGATATATCGTATTTCACTACCAAGTTCCTCAGCACCACACAACCAGAACAAGCTCTAATCCTTCTATCACCCTCTCCAAACCTGGACCTCTTCCAGCATTCTTTATCTCAGCAATTGCTGCACCATCCAGGGGTACAAGCCAGACATCCAGGCATCATCATTGACTCTCCCTTTTTCTCACCCTCATATTCAAGCTGTTTACAGTCCTAGTAATTTTGCCTCCTAAATGTCTCTTGAATCTATCAATCACCCTTTGTCTCTTCTGTCACCACCTTAATCCCAACACCCATCCCCTCTCACTTGACTACTTTAAGATGTCCACTCAACCTTGACTTGGCTCCTTGTCTAATCAGATCACCTCATTGCAACTGGAGGAATTTCTAAATGCCAATCTGATAGTGCTTCCCCGAATGCTTAAATTTACTTCAATAGTTCCCTGGGGATCTAAAAATATAAACCAAAATTCTTACGTTATTGGCTGAATCATGTCCCCCCAAAAATTCATATGTTGAAACCATAACCCACACAGTAGCTCAGAATGTGACTGTATTGGAGACAGGACCTTTCAAGAGGCAATTCATTTAAAATGAGGCCAGAAGAAATCAACACTGCCAACACCTTGATCTCAGAATTCCATTCTCCAAAACTGTAAAATAAAAAAAATTAAATCTATTATTTAAGCCACTCAGTTGGGGTGCTTTGTGATGCCAGCCCTAAGAAGGCATCTTCATCAGCCTACAACATCTTCCATGTTTTGTGGGCTGGTTTTAAAATATGTCCACAATTTGTTTTGCCAATCCTTTCAAAAGGTAGAGCCAAGGTCCCCTCCCCTTGAGTGTGGGCAGGACTGAGTGGCTCACCTCTAACAAACAGAATGTGGTGGAGGTGACCGTGTGTGACTTCCCAGACTAGGACTTCAAAGGCATGGTGACTTCCTTCTTGCTCTCTTTCTCTTGATCACTGCTCTGGGAGAAGTGAGCTGCATGTCATGAGGACTCTCAAGAAGCTCTATGGGGAGGTCCTATGGTGAGGACTGAGGCCTCCTGCCAATAGCCATGCATGTGAGCTCTCCTGTTAGCAGATCCCAAGTTCCAACCAGGCCTCCAGGGGACTGCAGCTCTTGCCAATGTCTTGACTGACTTCATGAGAGACCCTGAAGCAGAACCACTCAGCTAGGCTGCTCCTGAATTACTGACCCACAGGAGCTGTGAGATAATAAATGTTGTTTCAAGCCATAAGTTTTGAGGCAATGTGTTAAGCAATAGTAAATAACGAGTACAGCTCAACTTGCACTCCTCTTCTAGGCTTGCCTCTTACCACTCTCAATTACTCTCAGAGTTCTGGCCACCAACTTTCTTGCCAGGCCTGAAACTCCCCATGCTCCCATCTTTCTAGAATGCATCCCTACTTTCTTCCTTATCTGAGTCCTACTCATATTTTCGATCACATGACAAGCATCAACTTCTCAGGGAAATTTTTTCTGACTCCTGGTCTAGCAAGATGCTCTCATTAAACCTTATTCCTTTCCCTCAGAGCACGTTCCCCAGCTTATTATTATTGTTCATTATGGTGAATACTGAATTGATGCCTGTCTTTCCCACTAGACTATAAGCTCCATGAGGCCAGAGAAGGTGCTGCTTTTGCTCACCTCTATGTTCCCCATACCTATACAATTTAGTCAGTTAAAAAATAATTGTTGGATGGATGGATGGATGGATGGAAGAAAAGAAGTTGGCCAATACCTACAGAGGAACAAACCTTACATTTCAGGATAGTCCTTCTGTTAAGTCTCCCAGTTACAGGGCCACCTGTGAACCCATAAACACTGTTCACCAATCTATAGCTAAACATGAGTTAACCAGGGCTCAGAAATCTATCCATTATTCACTCACACTAAGACATTAAAAATGATCTTGTCTTCCTTTAGAGGTATAATTTATTTTTGAAATTCCATTATGTGTGCCAATGTTCATAAGTGAGGGAAGGAAAGGGACTCTTTCAAATCTAGAACAGATAAAAAAGTAAAGCCCCCACAGGTACAGGGGTGGGGCAGCTAGGGTGATGGCCATATCTCCTCCTGTAGCTATGGAACATGATTAAAGAGGTTTGACATTTGGGGGGATGAGGGGTACGCAGGGCCAGCTCTTCTGGAGTAAAATAGAGCAACTGTGCAGATGGTGCCCTGCCCACAGTTTTGCCTGAACTGATGAGCCTTGAGAAAAGAAGGCCAAAGAGGAACATTGGTTATGAATCGGATAATCCTTCCCATACGGACAACAGCATGGCTAGCTCAGCGACCTTAGAGGAGAAAGCACCAACCCATTCTTTAATTATTATAATTTTAAATAAAAATAGCTGCTTTTAGATCCAAGATTTTTATTAAATCAAACTTTTTAGCCTCACTTGGGCTGGCTTGCCCCAGCTTGAATTTGTGTTGTTTGTAAGCATAGTTTATGAATGACATTTTTTTTTTGTAAGAAAATAAAACAAAACCAGAAGCCTGTTTATCTGGAGCCTCTTTATCTCAGGCTATTTTGCATGTATATGTATGTACATATATCTGTAATTTCTCCCTCGCACCAGGAAGGCTAGACTTGGGAAGAGCTTTTATTCATTATTTAATCAAGAAAAGAGCTTTAACTCAAACAAGAGCAGGAGGGAGGAGGCATTCGGGCAGGAGTGAAAGAAGCTGGGCAAGAGAGAACATTTTATAAACAGACTCTTGAGGTAAAAATCTGAACAAAAAGCAACAAACAGTTCCTTTCTACATTTTTCCCCCTTTCTTTCTTTCTTAAAGCTCTGACAGACTCAATTCCCTTTCTGCATAATCTCTCTTTCTGATGCTGTTCTGCATACTGAAGCATATCACCACTTGTTTGCCATCCAGATTGCTCCTCCCTCTGGCTACAGAGAGAAAAGCCGGGCCCAGCCTCCAAGGGGCTGCCAATGCCTGCAGTCTTATCCCCTGCCCCTCCTTCCACTTCTACTCCAGTGATTTCACATCCTACAGCCCTCTCTACCCTAGGGACTCTTCCCCTCACCTGAGATGGTTTTCTGTGATTTAATTAATTTTGCAAGCGGCAGATGGTGGCCGTTACTCAGCCTCCATCCCACTGGGGTGAGACAAGGGGACCCGGCCCAACAGATCTCTGTGGACACCCACCACATGCCAGACCTCTTGCCAGCAACTGAAGTCTCACACTAACTCAGGGAGGGAGGGAGGAACTGAGGCTCCAAGAGACAGCTCCAGGCTGGCAGGATTCCCGAGTTTGGAACCAGCCCTGCCTTTCCACCATGATGAGCTCTGACTCTACCCAGTGTTTTTCACTTTTCCCCCATCAGAAAATATTCTTTTGTGGTCTAAATCTCTACCCCCTTGTATTTCTCCCATTGTCTCTTTCCACTTAAACTAATTTATTAATTCAACAACTACTTATTGAGCCCCTGCTGTGTGCAGCTGGGTGGAGGGGTGGAACATTCTAGTTGAGGAAGACAGGCAACAAACAAGCAGACATGTCCCATGTCAGATAGTGATGGTGCCAAGTAAGGAAGAAGACCAAGTAGGGAAGAGAGGGTGAGGAGTGCTGGGTGAGGAAGAGGGGCTCACCTCACCCTTCCATACTGGGTGGTCAGGGAGGCCTCATCGGAAGGTGACAGATAAGAGCAGATCTGAAGGAACTGAAAAATTCAGCTCTGGGGGGAAGAGGGTCTAGACAGAAGGAACAGGAAGTGCAAGGGTGCTGAGGTCCTTAGTGGTTTGAGGAACAGTGAGGGGGCCAGTGTGGCTGGAGTTGAACCATCAAGGAGGTGTGACAGGTGAGGCCAGACTGAAAAGGGCAAGATGCTGGTGTCAGGATGGCCGAGTGGTCTAAGGCGCCAGACTCAAGCTCCGCTTCCCTGCTGGGGATTCTGAAAAGGGCAAGAGATGAGGTCAGCAACGCAGGATGGAGAGGATGAGGTCTGCTGTTGTAACAACTTCTGTTTTTACCACAAGTGAGCTAAAAAGTTATTAGAAGCTTGTAAACAGAAGAGCGGCCTGGTGAAACTTGACCACTCTGGTTGCTGTGTTAAAGCAGATGGGGTGGGTTAGAGACAAGGGATGAGGTTAGAGGTGGAATAATAATCAAGTGTGGAGCAATCCTCAGGTGTAGTCAAGGTTCCCAACAGTGGCAGCGCTGGAGCCCAGGTGGAGTGACATGCAGTGCAAACTTCTTTCAGTGCCCAGTTAAGAAGAGATTCCAGCTTTGGGGGAGAGCCCAGACTCTGGGGTCCTAGAGGGCCAGCAGCTGGGGCTCATCAGGGAACCTGTACAAATGAGAATCTAGGCCCCACTCATACCTCTGAGTCACATGGGCACTGTCCCAGGTCTCTGTGTGGTTCCTATATATATATTACCATACCAAACTCATACAACTCAACAAAAGGAAGATAAACAATCCAATCAAAAAATGGGCAAAGGACCTAAATAGACACCTTTTAAAAGAGGACATTCAGAAAGCCGAGAGACATATGAAAACATGCTCAAAGTCACTAATCATCCCAGAGATGCAAATCAAAACAACAATGAGGTACCACCTCACACCTGTCAGCAATTCAACAAACAACAACAATTCAACAAACGACAAGTGCTGGAGAGGATGTGGAGAAAAAGGAACACTTGTGCACTGCTGGTGGGAATGCAGACTGGTGCAGCCACTATGGAAGACAGTATGGAGTTTCCTCAAAAAACTAAAAATGGAACTCCCATTTGACCCTGTGATCCCACTTCTAGGAATATATCCCAAGAAACCAGAAAAACCAGTCAGAAAGGATATATGCACCCCTATGTTCATAGCAGTACAATTCACCATAGCTAAGATCTGGAAACAGCCTAAGTGCCCATCTGTAGATGAATGGATTAGAAAACTGTGGTACATCTACATGATGGAATACTATGCTGCTGTAAAAAAGAAGGAACTCTTACCATTTGCAACAGCATGGATGGAACTGGAGAGCATTATGCTAAGTGAAATAAGCCAGTCAATGAAGGAAAAATACCACATGATCTCACTCATTTCTGGATAATAAAGACCATTATAAACTTATGAACAAAAATAGATACAGAGGCAGAGCTGCCTCGAACAGACTGTCAAACTACAGCAGGAAGGCCGGGGAGGGTGGGAGGGCAGGAGGGGGGTGGGTAAGAGATCAACTGAAGGACTTATATGCATGCATATAAGCATAACCAATGGACATAAGACACTGGGGGGTAGGGGAGGCCAGGGGATTGTCAAGGGCGGGGGGAAAAAAAGGAGACATATGTAATACTCTTTGTAATACTTTAAGCAATAATATATATATATATATATATATATATATATATATATATATATATATATATTACCATACCAGAAGCACCATTCAGAGACCCTCAGCCCTGCCTCCCAACTCCAATATGTGACGTCACCAGCCAGACCAGAGGCTCTGGAACACAGATATCTGAGGGTCCAATTATAGTGGGTACAGAGAGCTATCTGTCACAAAAGAGATGCTAAATCCATTTTATTTACTGACAGGCTGATTAAACAGTCCATTTCCTTCATAATTTTTGTCTTCTGTAAATGGCAAGTCAAGTTACTTGTTTTCCAAGGAAGATACTCTGAAGGAGACGCCAAGGCACCTGTTGTGGCTATTATATCTTCCATGCATGCTAAATGGCCACACACAGGGACACCACTGCAGGTCACACACTTGGTGAGAAGAAGCAAGTAAATGTAGGGCCATCACAGACTCTCGGCTCCCCCCACCCACCCATCCACCCACCTGCACGGAGCCCTGAGCTGCTCTTAGACTGACAGACTGCCTCTGAGTTGTCACCAGCCAGCATGCTTTGTAATGTAATGAATGAGAGTCCCTGGAAACATTGATTTTTGGATCCATGAGCATTTTCCTTTCTCCAGACTCACAGACAGGAGGAAAGGCATCCTTAGCAAGAAACCGGGGGCGGGGAGGAGGGGTGTGAGGAGACTGGGATTCGTGGTAGAGGAGGGGCAGGAAAACGAGGATGGAGGGACAGCGGCTGGTTATCGCCTGCTGAAATGAGGGAAAGGGTCACAGATGCACTCCCAACAATGCTACTCCCCCGCTCCCAACCCATTGACACAGCAGGTATGAGCATGCAGTGCAGGGAAAGAGCTTTGGGAAGAAAACGTTTCATCTGAATGGCAGTGTCTGCCCACAGTTCCTCGAGACCCTCAAGACCCTCTGTTTCATTGGGGTGCACCTGCCCAACACACAGAGAGAAACATCTGAAGCCATGGAATGTTCTGCATTTGGGGCTGTTCTGGATCAATACCAAATGAGGAGGTTGATTTCTTCACTCTGCTCAGAATAAAAATGCTTGCCACACACAAAAACCCCTTGGGACCTGCCTGCATTTAAAACTACTCGCATTTAAAACTATTCCGTTGTCTGGATCTATGAGTTTGTTTTGGTTATGTTTTGTTAGTTCAATTGTTACTTTTTTGTTTTATATTCCTCCTATAACTGAAATCATACAGCTTTTGTCCTTTTCTGTCTGACTTCACTTACATAAACCACAGGATGGTGACTGCCAAAGGAGGGTTCGGGTCAGGGGAGGGGGTTAAATATAGGGTAACAGGTGAAAACTAGACTTTCAGTGGTGAGCACACAATAGAGTATACAGATATTGAATTATGTTGTAGACCCAAAACTTACATAATGTCATTAACATGTTACTAGCCAGATTTATCAATAAAAATAAAAAAATTTTAAGTACAATTATTTCTAAAGTTTTCAGTTTGCTACTACAGGCAGTTTTCTGTTCAAATATAGCAGTCCAAAATATCCATCCATAATTCTTAGCATCTGATCTACACAAAGCACCATATTTTGACATTCCAGGAAAAAATTAAACAAAGAGAAAAGGAAGGAAAAGAGGGAAGATTAAAATAAAGATTCTCTGAGAGGTAGTTTCCTCTCTAGAAGGTCAATAATATATTAACTTTATAAGAATATTTGCATTGGCAGATTCATATGTCAATTAATTGATAGTCTACATATTTTTAGTCGAGGGCTGTTGGCAAAAGCACATGAAAACAATTAGCAGTGCATTCATTATAGATCAAGTTACTGTAGAAATTAATAGCTCTTTGTTTTGAATAAGGTCTCCACTAACCCTTCTGTGGCCTATGAAGTTCCTTTGCACAGTGTTTGGTTCAGAGGGTCACTCAATTAAAAGTTATTCAATCAATGAATGAATGACTGGTCATGTTGGTATAGAAATTTCTTAAATGTCTATAAAAATATTTGAATTGCATATACCCTGACTTGCACAGCTAGGGTACCATCTAGACTCAGGTAACAGGTGGCTGCACTAATCATTTTAATTAAGGTATAAATAATGATTCTTCACCAAAGAAGACAGAACCACTTCTTTAACTATAAATGAATATACCACCCAATAGGAAAAAAAGAGCAAAAGATATGAACAGGCAATACATAAAAAAGGAATATACAGATGGGCAACAAACATAGGAAAAGATGCTCCCCTAACTGTCAATCAAGGAAATACAAATTAAAGCACAATGTTAACCCATCAGATGGGCAGCAATCGGGTAAAATCACATATTGGGTAAAGGCACAGGCTTAGAAGTCAGGCTATCAGGGTCTAAATCCTGGCTTTACCACTTGCCACTATACACTCTGAATAAGACTCTCAACTTCTCTGGGCTCATAAAGGGGGGATAATATTAATACCTACACTTCTTTGGTTTGTTGTGAGCATTAAATGAGTTCATACACATAAAGCATTCAAAACTGATCCTGGCAGAAAGTCACCACTTGATAAATTTATCTATTATTGGCACCGAGTGTTGAGGAATGTGGGGAGCAAAAGCTTTCATATATTGTTGGTTGATGCATGAACTAGTTCAGCCACTTTGCAAAATAACGCATTTGCTTCTATTAAAATCGAAACTATGCATATCCTATGGCCCTGCTGTTGTTTCCAAGTATTTACTCTTGAGAAACACATACATTTGTTTCATTCTCATGCTCACTGCAGCATGATATGTGACAAAAATATATGGAAACGATTACACAAGGGAATAGCTAATTATGGTAGAACTATGAACCTACATTGCACTTAAAAATAATGAGGACAGGTTTCTAGGTACTGACAGGGAATGACCTCCAAATCATATGGTTGACTAAAAATAGCAAGTATCAGTACAATGATAGGATATATTGCAAATATTTACAATATGATATTTTATGTACATTTATTTACATATGTATCATTTGTGCAAAGGTATTGGTAGTGACCATCAAAGAGGATTTTATTTGTATTATTTTTTTTACAATTCATTCTTCTATTAGTTGTATAATTAAAACTTAAGGAAGAGGGGACAGGGAGTTGTGTTTAATGGGTAGTTTCAGTTTGGGATGATGAAAACGTTCTGGAGATGGAGGGTGGTGAAGGCTGCACAACATTGTGAATGCACTTAATACCACAGCAGAGCATGGTGGGAAATGGTTAAAACAGCACATTTTATGTTTGTCTCTTTTACCACAATAAAAGTTTTAATTTAAAAGTCCTTTATCCTATGAGATGAACCAGCAGGATGCCTCTAGACCAGGGCTAGTCTGTGCCATGCAGTACAGAAGTTGGGCCTTTAAAGGACCCAGGATTTGGGTGGGCAGAGTTGGCTTGAAAAGGAGAGGCCATGAGGAAATTGTCTGCCTAGAGAAGGAAGGTCTTAACAAAAAGATGGGAAATAAGATTAGATAGAGGTTTAGTAGAAAGTCAAGCAGTACCCAATGGATAAAACCTAGCCTTGATCTGCAGGAAAGAGGGAATGTCATTCTTCTGATGCCTGTCCCCTCTCTCTCCAGGCAAAAGCCCTCCAGAGATAAGTTCACAGACAAGAGGAGGGGAGGTAGCAAAGAGGAAAGAAAAGAAACAGGTCCTAAACAGTAGCATCTCATAATGGCTGTATTTTTGCTGCACCAGCTCCTTTTACAAAGAGCTTCCACACACCTGGAGGGAACTGGATTTCCTTTGGAGAATATGCCTTTCAAGTCGATTAAAAACTATTTTCATGAGTTGCGGCTATTTACATGCAAACCTGTCATTCAGATGATGTGTGCCTTCACACTCGCCCACAGAGACTTATCAATGTGCTCTTCTTTTTCTGAATAACTTCCTTTAGGTTCCTGCACAGTGTCTGGGCAAGGGAAGAAGGTGAGGGGACCAAAAGGCATTTTATCTCCTCAACAAGGTGAAAACAGAAATGGGAAGGACATAATAAGGATGGGGCTGGGCTCAGTCTCCCCAGCTGGAATGAGTATGATCTCAATACAGCCCGACATGCAGGCCACACTCCAGCACAGAAGAAACTTGGGGAGGCCCAACAAAGCTTTGAACTCAGCTAGTGTAGATTCCCAAATTCAGGAACAAAGTTGAAAACATATTCTGAATTTAACTTTAGATTGGTGGGCCTTTTTATTTGTTTGTTTGGGTTTTTGCCAGAAATGTTTTTAAAACTATTACTGACCTACTTTTATCTACAAGTTACCTTGTTTTCTAGAAAGTATAACATTGAATGAAAAAATATTCTGTCCACTGAAGACTGAAGTAAATTCTAGAAAGATAAAGAGATGGCTTGCAAACCTTTGGAAAGAAAAAGTTGATCCATTCAAGACAACATAAGACAAAACTATATAACAAACCAATCGGGGGTGAGTGTGTGTGTGTGAGTGTGTGTGTAAGTGTGTGTGCGGAATTAGCAATATTTTTAATAATGTTTCAAAGACAAAATGGAAAATCATGGTCAGGATATTAACAAACATAGGTCGATTTGTAACTGACAAAACAACATTGCCTGAAGATTAATTTTGCTAAATGTAGGTTTCTTCCTCTATACAAGAAAAAAAGTTGAATTGAGCATCCATTGAAGTATTTCCACCTGTTCAGCCTGTGATTGTTTTACCTGGGGGAAGGTCCCAAGAGCTATTCCTCAGGATTTGCCAAAGCTTGTCCCTCGCCAGAGAACACACATAAGGTGGAGTATTTATTGCCTTAGGGAATGGAATAAACATTCAAAATTACCCACTCCCAACCAAAAAAATACTATTAGAAACAATACACAAATAAAGATGCAGGATACAAAATCAATGTATAAAAATCCACTGCTTTCCTATATACTAACAATGAAACTTCAGAAAAATAAGTGGAAAAAAATATTTCCTTTGCAATTGCAACCAAAAGAATACCTAGAAATAAACTTAACAAAGGACGTGATGGACCTATATACTTAAAAGGACAAAGCATTATTAAAATAGATTGAAAAAGACACAATGAAATGGTAAGATATTCTATGTTCATGGATTGGAAGATTCAACATAGCTAAAATGGCCATATTACCCAATGCAATATATAGATTTAATGCAATCCCCATATAAATCCCAAAATTATTTTATAAAGAAATAGAACAAAAAAATTCATCAGATTTGTATGGACCCCATACAAATGACCCCAAATAGCTAAAGCAATTCTGAGAAAAATTAACGAAGCTGGAGATATCACACTGCCTAACTTAAAATTATACTACAAAGCTATGATACTCAAAACAGTATGGTATTGGTAGAAAAGCAGACATACAGACCAATGGAACAGAATCAAGAGCCCAGAACTACAATGAGATACCTCCCCAAACCTGTTAGAATGGCTATTATCAACAAAACAAGTAATAACAAATGTTGGCGAGATTGTGGAGAAAAGGGAACCCTCATTCACTACAGGTGGAATTGTAGACTGGTACAGCCAGTATGGGAAACAATTTGGTGGTTCCTCAAAAAATTATGAATAGAGTTACCATATGACTCAGCAATCTCTCTTCTTACTTGCAAAGATATATGCGCTCCTATGTTGATAGCAGCATTATTCATGGTGGCCAAGACATGGAAAAAATTACCCATTTCCCCCTCACAAGCCAATGCATCATAGTTTGAAACTAATGAGATAAAATGTAACAGTATAAAGTTCTAACTTTTGTAAAATCCATTCTATAAGATCAATATATTAAAGACCTATCTTGGTACCAGTTCAAATAAAGAAATCACAGGGATTTGGTTGACTTTAAATTCAGTATCAAACATAAGAATGGCATAGTTCAAAGCAGGAGTTGATATGGGCTAGAAACTATACCAATAAACTATGGGGTCCAAAGCAAGCATATCATTGCCCTACTCGACACTCCACACAATTTGGAATACCATGTTCAGTCCTGGGCACCATCCATTAAGAAGAACATTAACAAGCCAAGAATATCCAAGGAAGAGGGATAAGATGGCGGTAAGACATCTTAAAAGGTGTGGTAAGAACCAGAGGCTCCTCTAGCCCCCACCCCCAGCCACCTCTCCACCACCTCCCCATACCCACCTGGCTTACCTCTCCCTGGCATCACTGCACTGCATGAATGTCCTTGCTTGAACACCTTAGGATGAGAACCCACCATTCCTGGGCTGTTAGGCACTTCTTTCTTACCCTCAATCTCATTCTCTGACTCTTCCACTGGTTGCTCCAGGTTCTAGCACCTTGGGGCCACACAGATTAAGTGTGATGCCCCTTCTACATAAATAGCCCTTCAAATAAGTCAAGAGAATGGATGGTCACCCCCAGAAAACTTCAGGTAAAACTGAAAGACCCTTTCTTTTCTTTAAGGGGAGGGGGGCCGATGGGCCCCTCAACGTTCAAAGGTTGTCTATTCTAAAGATAAAGGCCCTATTACCCTTCTTCCCTCTTGGCACCATTCAGAAGCCAACATGAGTACAGTCACACATCTCTTACCACTGGGGATACATTCTGAGAAATGCGTCATCGGGCGATTTTATCACTGAGTGAACATCACAGCCGACACACACACCTGGATGAAAGAGCCTACTCCACCCCTAGGCTACGCAGTATAGCCTATTGCTCCTCAGCTGCAGACCTGTACAGCCTGTTACTGTATTTAATACTATAGGCAACTGTAACACAATGGTAACTATTGGTGTATCTAACATGTAAACGTAGAAAAGGTACAGTAAAAATACAATATAAAAGGTAAAAAATGGCACGCCTGTATAAGGCACTTACCGTGATTGGAGCTTGCAGGGCTGGAAGCTGTTCCCGGCGAGTCGGTGAGTGGTGGGTGAATATAAGGCCCAGGACACGGCTGTCCACGCCTGCCGACTTCATAAACGCGGTACATTTAGGCTACACTAAATTTATAAAAATATGGTTTGTTTTTTTTTTAAATATATTTTATTGATTTTTTACAGAGAGGAAGGGAGAGGGATAGAGAGTTAGAAACATCGATGAGAGAGAAACATCGATCAGCTGCCTCCTGCACATCTCCCACTGGGGATGTGCCCGCAACCCAGGTACATGCCCTTAACCGGAATCGAACCTGGGACCCTTCAGTCCGCAGGCCGACGCTCTATCCACTGAGCCAAACCGGTTTTGGCAAAAATATGGTTTTTTTTCAATAATAAATTAACCTTAGCTAACTGTAACTGTTTTACTTTGTAAACTTTTAAATATTTTCTAACTTTCTGGTCGTTTGTAATAACACTTAGCTTAAAGCACAGACGCATTGTACAGCTGTAAAAAATATTTTTCTTTGTATCCTTAGTCTATATTAATAGCGGTGAGTAACGCGGCACGCTTCAGACTTGCACCGCCTGCGGACGCTACAACGGCTTGGACCTGACTTCGGTTATGTGGGCTGCGTGGTAACTATGGCTACAACGTTATGCGGGCTGGACTTTACGACAGCTATGACCTACGGCAGCTACATTACCATGGCTACAACGTCACCAGGTGATAGGAATGTTTCACTTCCATTATAATCTCGTGGGAACACCTGCTCTATACGCTCAGTCACACAGCAACACGTGCTATGACTGTAGGACATATGATTGTAGCGAGGCGCTCCTGTTGGCTTGAACCCACTAGTGTTACTCCCAGCCTGCCATCTGAGGCCTAGCGATGCTTAAAAATTAGAGTAATAATCCCTAAATGTGACTTTTCTAATACTTCAGCAAATTTCTGGTTTACACAAATTTCTTAAAACCTTCTTGGACTCACATTCATTTAAAAAATAAATATATACTCGGGAGCATTGTGGCAACACTATCAAAAGTCTGGGTTGCCATCCCAAACAAGTTAAAAATCATTGGCTCACTTAGCCATTTTACTTCCATTTCCAAAATACATTAATTATTTTGCCTTTAAAAAAAAGTTCTCTGAATGATATTAGTCTATATTTGACAGACGTGTGTGTTTTTTAAAATGCTGCTACTGGTGCTGCTAAATTCATTTATATAATATTTATTTAAGTATCTACTATGTGTGTGACATCTCATAGTATGTAGCAAACAAGAGCAAAATAATAAAACGGGTGAGCTTGTCTGTACCATGGTTCTGAACAATATTGGTAACATAAAGAAAAACTGAGGTATGGGGAGTTTGGAACCCCTCCCACCCTTTTGTTCACAGCCTTGAAAAAGACCAAGCATTGCTGCTGGGGTCTCTTCACTGACCTTTTATAACCTCTTTTTAAAACCCAACTTGTTCTAAGTGAATAAAATGTTGCTTGAGTAAGCAATTAATCAAGAATTACTTGGGAGGTTTTTTATGAGGTCAATAGCAAGCAGTCTCCTGAGGCACTCAACAAACTCTCTCTTTCAGTAAATAATTACTTAAGTTAAAATTATTTACTAAATTAAGTCATTCTTTTTGTGATATCTCTAAGACTTCAAGTAATTGGTTGGGTTCACTTTAGTTTGGTGTTTTATAAAGGAAAAAATAATGCTACATAATCAATTAACTGTGCAATTAACTATACATTTAGTACTTCAGAAACACATTTTTAATGACTTAGAACAGGTACAAAGAGCCCTGCCTGTTGTTGTTTTCCTAAGTCAGGTATAGTTTTCCATTTTGTTTAATGCAGCAATGCTGAAAAGATATCAGCAAAGCATAACTTGTTATTTTTCATTTGCTGAGAGTCAGCAATACGGCAAGTCCATCTCAGGCAGAGCTGTGAGCCGTGGCCACAGGCCCCTGCCCTGGGCTCCAGGAAAGAACTGCTTGGCCTGGAGGCAGCTCCACCCCCGTCCTCTCTCCCTTCAGCTCCTGCTGGAAGGACAGGCTCTCCTGGCAGCACCTTCCCTGTGCCTCCCAGGTTAGGAGGAAAGAGTAATGACCTCACCCTAGAGCAGCGGTTCTCAACCGGAGGATGAGGCCCAGAAATCAGGATTTTAAAAAGATTCCCAGGTGATTCTAATGTGCAGCCAAGGTTGAGAACCACTGCCCTACAGCTTCTTTCCTTTCTCCAAACCACCGCACTTCCGTGTTATCATTAAGAGAGAAAGATTGAGAAGTAAAATCCGAGTTAACTACCACCTTTAATTAACCACTTTTTGGTGTGTTCTTCATTTTTAGAAGTACAATGCAAGTCAACAGTTTTTAAGAGCAAGGAAGAAAACTGAATTCCTCTCAGTGAACATCTGTACCTTGTAAGAGTATAGTCTATCACTTGATGTTTTTCTCACATTTGGGGGTTCCTAGCCATGGATCACGAAGTGAGTGTCTACCGGGAGCCAGGCACCAGGTTTCGGGTCTTTCAAGCAGGTTATCTCATGCAATCCTCATGACAAGTCTGTGATGTGGGTGCAGACAGCATACAGCCTCCAAAGTCCTCTGAGCCAACTCCTAGTATAAATGCCTCTTATAGACAGAATTTTCCCCTATGGGGTCTGTTTCCCTGGAGAACCCTGACTAACGTATGTCCCAGGTGTCAGATATTCTGCTTGGTATTCAGGCATAATCCCCACTCTCAGTGGCTCAATGGTTTTCAGGTGACACCAACATTTCCGCATCTCGCTCTCATACAACGTGAGAAAGAGACAGGTGTGGGTTGAGATTACAGTGATATGCCTTTGAAGCCACATTAAAGATTTAGCCAGTTATCCTAAAGACAATGGGAAGCTAGTGGTGCATTTTAGTAGGAAAACTGTACGGCTAGGTTTGCACTGTTCAAAGATCTATATTAAAAAAGTAAATAAAACTTCATTAGAGTGACTGGGTTGGAGTGTGTCAAGAGCAGCCACTGGAAGCTCATGTAAAAGGTCTAGGAAAGAGTGGTTTCCAGGCCTAGAGCAGGGTCAGGGGAAAGAAGTGGAAAGATTCTATAGAACTTGGTGAATGAGCAGAGATGAGGAGGGAGCTGGGAGCCAGGATGACTTCTGAGCCAGGGGGGAGGAAGGGGTGCAGATGGTGACCCTCTGATATCTCTCCATTCCCTGCCAAATAAAGTGTAATCACTTCACCCTGGGACTGAAGGCCTCTGTAAGATGGCCTCAGACTACACAGACATAGCTTCGCTGCTGCCCTCTGCTTACTCGGCTCTCCATCAAAGGTGATCTATCTGACCTTGCATAAGTAGTTTAACCTTCTCCTCCCCTTCTCCATTGCTTACATCCTATGGGGGATGACGAAGGGATTCACTGCATTGAACAAAAGGACATGTCTTAGGGCTCAGAGACAGATGTTTACCTTCTACACTGGTCTCCCCCAGGCTTTAAGATCTGCTGCTGTGGCACCAACGGACACATGAACAGTAGATTTGATGGGGGATGAGCAGGGGGCACACTTTCACCCTTGAGAGGGAAGCATTTCAGCTGCCAGCCAACCAGTCCCAACAAATGGAACCTTAGCCATTTTGAAGGAACTCTGTGAAAGAAAATTATATTTGTATCTTCAATTGTACAAGTTACTTATAGCTAATGTGTCCATCATATTTTTATAAGCATTGTATCTAGTACTATAGCCAGCCCTGGCAGGGAAATGAATCTTGTGGAGAAATGGATATAAACCAAGGCCCCAATGTGAACAAAGGAGAGCTTCTTGGGGTAGATTACTGGGGCAGGAGAGTGGTGCAAATGGCAAAAGACGCAGTCAACAAGATTTAGCTGAGCATCTACTCAGCTATTCACTATTCTATATTTTTAAAAAGTAACAAATGAGAAAAATCAATGTTCTCATGAAACTTACACTCTAGGAAGGAGACAGATTTTTAAAAACATAATAAATAAGTAGATTTATTATAGTAAATTGTATATACATGCTAAGTTTTGTGTGGAAAAGAGAACCAAGTAGGGTGGATTGGGAGTGATGGGGAGGGGAGTGTGTACAATTTACCAGGGCAGGCGCCATGGACAAAGTGTCATTTGAGCCTTATTTGAAGATGAGAGAGTGAGGCACGTGAATCTCTGGGGAAAGTCGTTCAGGCGGAGGGAGACAGGGCCAATGCCTAAGCTGCAGGCAGGAGCCTCCTGCCACATCTGAGAGACAGGAGGGAGGCCAGTCTGGCTGGAGCCAAGTGAGCAGAGGGCCAGAGCAGTAGGAGATAAAGTTAGCATCACAGAACGTGGGAGATCAGACTGAGAAGTGCCTTGAAATGGCCCCACTGGAAGATCTGGGGGCAGAGGAGTGATTCAGGTTCTGTTGTAAAAGCAGCCCTCTGGCTGCGGTGATGAGAATACGTGATGGAGGGCAGGGGCAGGAGAAGCCAGGCTGGGAGGCGACCATTGTAGGGAGAGAGAGTGGCTGGACCAGGCTAAGCGGCAGAGTTGGCAAGAGGGGCTGGTTCTGGTAGACTGGGAAGATACAGACAGTGGGATTTACAGAGGGACTGGGTCTGGAGGATGAGAGAGCAATCAAGGGTTTTGTCCTGAGCTACTGGAAGGAATTGTCATTTACTGTGTTGGGAAGAATGGAGGGCAGGACAAGAACATGTTTAGGAAGTAAATATAAGGAGTTCTGTTTTGAGATTGTTAAATTTGTGATGTTCATTAGACATCCAAGTGAAAACACACACACACACACACACACACCCCTAAATATAGAGTTCGAGAGGAAAGTCAAAGCTATAGATATAAATTTGGGTCCTTTCCTCTGTAATAACAACAATTAAAACCACCTCCTCTTTCTCTTACCATCAACCCTTCACCCCACCCCACTATGCAAATTGTCTATGCCTGGCCTTGTGCTCACTTTACCTCACTTCTCACAATGATCCCACAAAACAACCATTATGATCCCCCATTTTGCAGATGAGAAATCTTAGGCTTAGAAAACTTGCCTGTCTTACCTAAGCTCACCCAGCTGGAAAGAAATTTATTCTGCAAGCAGTGAGGAGCCATTAAAAAATTGAGAATAACTTTGTCAGATGTGGGAAGATTACTGCAATAACCCAAGAGTCCAAGGAAGAGGTGATGTGGGCCTGAACGCAGGCTGGGGTTTCAAAGATAGGAAAGATGGAACAGGGTCCTGGAGTGACCAGGTGACATGACAAGGCCTGGTGGCCCACTAAATTGAGGGAATGAGGGGGAAATCCCCATGTCTATGTACTTCTGGCTGGGGGGAGCTGGGTAAAGGGTGGTGCCTCTAGCTGAGGTGGGGACCACGGGAAGATGGTCAGGACCAGGTGGGCTGGTGCACATGAGGAACCAGGGGATGATGCTGGGATAGACTGGGATCAATCCAACCTAAGTCTTTCCCATGAGGTTTAGGAGCTCAATTTTGTTCTGCAGACAGAGAGCCATTAAGATTTGAGCCAGATAAACATAATCACAGGCAAGAATCATGCCCTCTAGTTCTCTAAGCATTGTGAGGGCAGGGCCTGGGTTTTCTATGTGCAACTATCTACACACAACAGCTACTTAGCACAATTACAACACGCCTGCCCCCACCCTGCTTTGGGACATTTATTGGGCACGCTTCCAGATTTTTTTTTCCCCCAGATGCAAGCACACTGTGCAATGGGGTTGAATAAGCTAAATAAATCCATTCAGTATTTCTATAGAATTTTTTAAAAATCCAACTTAGAACAAGTAACAGCCCACTTCCTTCTCCACAACTCAGTTCCCCCCAGCGCCCCTATTGTCTGCTCAGACTGGGATAATGGGTAATTGTGTTCCAACATGCATTATGCTAAAACACTTCTCTTTGCTCAGCTTCAATCATTATCAAAACCCAGCTTTTAATCTAACTTCATGATCACTAAGCAGCCCAACCAGCTGCAGCAGTGAATGCGGTGAAAGGAAACGGCTTAGGAGAGAGCGACTTTTCTCTGAGAAACAAAAGAATCATCTCCATCAAGTGACCCAGCGCGAGAGCAGGAAGAGAGAGCTCCCGGAGCTGGCGAAAATAAAATTGCCCGTTAGGCCCTCTTCTCATTAGTTTTTCTTTCACACTTCACATTAGCTCCCTGAAAGGAAGATGAATTAAGAGTTAAATGCACCAAAATAACTTAGGCAATCTTTAAATAAGACTCAAGTGTGTTTACGTTTCCACTCAAAATTTGCCTGCCTTCCTCCCTTCTCTCTCGGCCCCTTTTCTTCCATGTCCCCTCTGGACCTGCTTGTACAGCTGCTTCTCCTTAATGACTTTGCCCACTCCTTGAAACTCTTCCCACCCTTTAGCCCTAATCAGCCCAAAGGACCCTCTTTGTGTCCTTTCTCTTTCCAGCTCCTTCTACCTGCCCTCAGCCCTTCTCCTCTACCACCTTCTCCCCATCACGGTGCCTCCCATACCCACACTTTCTGACTTTCCCCCATCATTCCCCCTCCCATACCCACACTTTCCGGTATCTGGTCTCAGAAGCCATCAGAAGTCAAATTTCTAGTGACAGAAAGCCATTGTTGTTTGATGATGGCAGATGACATAAATAAGGCAATTGGCTTCAATTCACAATTAAAATAAGCCAAATGAAGCAAGCAAACAAGACAGACCCAGGCTTGCAGATCTAAGGATAAACTTTGCAGAAGACAGTCGCCTTCCCCTTACTGTGCTGGCACTGTGCCCCAGAAGTATATTGTCTGGCCAATCTATTCTCAAATTCTAGATGGATAGGGCAGTGACAAATGACCACCCCACCGCCCCTCCTCAGTGACAACCAGGCCCGGCTAATGCACACAAAAATCCCGTCTGGAAATACCTTGCCCAGATTGTTTATCTCTCTCCTTTCCCACTTTTGTTTCCAGCTACAGGGAACTTCTAAGTAGAAAATCAATAGGCGCTTTAATTACTGGCCCCCAATTCATCAGGGCCTCAACTGTAATTACTCTGCCTAAGCCAGGAGCCTCAGGAGCCAATAAACTGAGACAGTCGGGCAGTGGGTAGCACCCAAGGTGAGAGGCCAGAGTCTACGGCTCAGCCTGAAGGAGCATCAGAGAGCGCTTGCCCCAGATCCCCTGACCACCGTCCTGCCACCCCTCCCCAGGTCCCTTCCCCTGCTCGGCAGTGGGGAAGGCAGTCCCAAAAGGGACCCCAGGGCAGAACCAGTGCCCAAAACTGAACTGCTCCTGATTATTGCCCCTGCACCTCTGCGGCCAGGATTCATTCACCCTGGGAACCCCAAGGGGTGGCTCTCGGGAAAACCCTCAGGGGTCCTCTCAGGGACTAAGTTGGTCCCACAGGACGATGCTGGGTTGTCACAAGAAAGGCTCTCCTGGGATCCCCTTAAACCAGCAAGGGCTGATGGGATTGTCTCCCCTTAGAAAACAGGAGTTCGTTTGGGGGATGGCTCAGAATAAAGGACTCCTTTGTGACAGGTGAACCCATAACCCCTGCATGTGTGAAGCTGATTCCTCCTTCATGCCACTGGGGCTTAGAGGCCAAGGATAGTAGCAAAATGAGCTCGGTTGCCCCGCCAGGCGCCTGCACGTGCTGTGTTTCTGGTGAGAGAGAGCTGGGCTGCAACTGCCCTACTTCTGCACACATGCCAGCCAGGGCTTCGAGTCTGAGCACGGAGCTATCGACTCAGCTGATCAATTTCCAAGTTGCAGGGAGCCAGGCCCATGAAAAATGACTGTTTTTCCCATCACCCCATCCCACCCAGACAGTGGCTCATGCTAATGGAACAGTTCTCCATTTAGAACGGCTGTAAGCTTCTCTCTGTCCTTCTGCCTCCCACACGTCGACGTTCCCACCTGAGCCCTCCACTCTGCTCTTCTCTCTCTCTCTCTGAGCTCATGCTCACCCTCAGCCTTAACTACCATTTCATCGGAGGCAATTCTCCATCCCGGTTCTTCATACTCGAGGACTTCAGCTCGGCATTCCTGCCGAATGGCCCAATAATTATTACCCTTAACTTCAAGGTGCCTTAAAACAAAACCACTCTCCTCCCCACAGTCCCCCCATGCCCAAACATGTTTTCCATCCTGTAGCTTTCACTCTTGGAAGGGTGCCCAGGCTCCAGTCTTAGTCATCACATGAACTCGCTCATGGTCAGTCCCAGGAGCTCTGACTTCCAAAGCACTCTGCTCACTCATCTCTGCCTCCCTTCCCATTGTCACCACCTTTATTCAGGCCCTGTTTATGCTGAGCCTGGTGCCTTTGAGAGCTCCCATTTGGAACCCCCACCCCCACAGTCCTTCCACAGTGCCCTCGGTCTCGATCCGAGCTCGGCAACAATCACCCAGGGAGCATTTCTTTTATATATACATACTAGAGGACTGATGCACAAAAATTGATGCAAGAGTAGGCTTCCCTCCAGCACCCAGGACCTGGGATTCCCTCCTCCAGCTACCAGTAGGTACCTGGAACCCAGGCTGACTTCCCTCTGGTCCCGGCTTCGTCAGGAAGGAAATCCGGAATGACATCTGGAAGATGTCTGGTCTAATTAGCATATTACCCTTTTATTATATGTGTGTGTGTGTGTGTGTGTGTGTGTATGTATATATATACACACACACATATATACATATCTATATATATAAAGCCTAATATGAAAATTGTCCCCATGGGAGTTCAACTGAGAGACTGGTCACTCGCTATGACAGGTGCTGACCACCAGGGGGAAGCGCAGAACGAAGGAAGGCCCCAGCCGGTAGCCGGCAGCTGGCAGTCAGGGAAGGAAGGCCCTGGCCGGCAACCAGAAAGCCCTGATCAGCCCTGATCACTGGCCAGACTAGGGACCCTACCTGTGCACAAATTTCATGCACCAGATCTCTAGTACACATATATATACATATATAGATAGATACATAGATAGATACATAGATAGATACATAGATAGATAGATAGATAGATAGATAGATAGATAGATAGATAGATAGACAGATAGATAGATACACACACACATATTGATTTCAGAGAGAAAGGGAGAGGGAGAGAAAGAAAGAATAATCAATGATGAGAGAGAATCATTGATCGGCTGCCTCCTGCATGATTCCTACTGGGGATGAAGCCTGCAACCCAGACATGTGCTCTTGACCAGAATCGAACCCGGGACCGTCCAGTAGGCACGCCAATACTCTATCCACTGAGCCAGATCAGCCAGGGCAGGGAGTTTTCTTAAACATCAATGATGACACCCATGACTAAGACCAATTAAACCAGAATAGCTGGAAATGGGGGCATTGCGCTGGTCAAAAGCTACTCAGGTGATTTTGATAGATAGCCAGGAGGGAGGAACGCCAGACTATTTGCTGTGTGCACCCACACTCTGCTTGCCCCTCTCTGCCTCTACTTTTCCCTCCAATGGTAGAAATGGTCCCCATTGCCTCCAAGCCCAAGGTCACCTCCTCTATGGATCTTTCCAGATCCCTCCCCAGAACTACAGCAGTTACATACCACTCATGCTCTTCCTTGTGCTGTGGTCTGTGGTCTTGTCATCACCCCTTTACCTAATTGTCACCTCCCAGGAGCATCTGACTTGGGGCCAGAAGAGCTAAGTTTGCATTCTGACACCTCAAGAATAAAACTTTGGTGGTGAAACTTTGGATAGCTTATTTAAAATCTCAGTTTCTTATTCTGCACAATGGGACCCATGATTCCTATCTATTTCATGGGAGTGCTGCTAACAGTGATGATTGGTCTAACAATCTTTGTCTTTCATGTTGCTTAACAGTGGCTTAGACCAAATATGTAATAAATAGATGTTGAGTAAAGGAATAAATATATATGGATTTTTATTGTAGACTTTTTTACGCCTCCTAAAAATACTTCCAAATTAGAAAATCAATTCACTAACATGTGGCACCCAGGGTCAGAACCCAGCATCTCCACAGTGCAGTCAAGCAAGGAGACACCTGCTTCCCTAACTACCCTTGTCGCAGGCCCTTGCTGTGACATTTAAACCATGTCCTTTCTGTCAGGTGTCAAAGCCGAGAGCATGGATGTCACAATTTCACCGTCTTCATGCAGGCTGCCTCACGGATGAGCACACGGGCCACACACACACACACACACACACACACACACACACACACACACGGCTACCTGCATAATGCCAGCTTCCCCAGCAGCCATTCTCAGAGCAGTATACCAGGGATAAGGCCTTGACCGGGAGGTCCTGGTCCACCCCCTCTGTACCGCAAGGCAGAGGGCTCTGTTCCTTCAATCCCAAGGTTTCTACTGTCAGCGACCACCTAATGAGTTAATAAAATGTATTTTGCAAGAGGAGGGCATGAATTTGGGGGAAATCTGAAGCAGAAGAAAAGGAGGAGCTTGAGGAGCCTGAGGTCAAGCAAAATATCCTGCAGACCAGGGAGCAACTTCCAGGCAACCCCAGTGCTCTGCCCAGCCGAGCCACCCTCTGCCGAGGCCAAGGCCGTCTCTGGCCTGCAATCCCCAGCCTCTGAGCTCCTTTAAATGCTCATTTACGTTTCTGGATGAATAATCTCTGAAAGCAACTGGGTTAGAAGAATCCTTTAGCCTGACTCACAGAACTTGCGCTCCAAGGAGCACTAAGTAATTAGGAAATATTACCCCATTCACCCCCTTAAACCCAGGAAAGGAAGGCAGGCAGTGAGAACGCACGCTCCCTGCCTCCGCCTCCCCCCGCCCCCAACCTTGAAGCAGAGGAACTGGAAACTTGGACCTTGGACGGGGAACGCAATAGCCAAGGTCACAGGCAAAAGCGAGGGGCTGAGCAGGCAGAACCCTGTGTGGCTGTATTTGCAGACACCGCCTTTCCAGAAGTAATTGGGGTTAAATGAGGTTGTGAGCCTGGAGTCTGATCTGACAGGATCAGTGTCATAAGAGAGAGACCAGAGCTCCCTCTCTCTCCACCAAGTGCAGACACAGCAAGAATGTGGCCACCATAAGCCAGGAAGGGCATCCTCACCAGGAATGGACTCAGCCAGCACCTTGATCTTGGACTTTCAGCTTCCAGGCTGTGAGACAAATTCCTGTTGTTTCAGCCCCCAGTCTGTGGCCTTTGGTTACAGTAGCTGATGAATGCACCTCCCCATCCTCAACATATTCAATCCTTCAGCCTCCAGAGGGTCACCTGCTCCAAGCCTGGCCCTGTGCTCGGGGCTCGGAGATGAATAAGGAGTTTACAAATAGATGTAAAAATAGGTTGGTCACTTTGTTAACTACAGTAAAAGGCAGAATGAGATAAGTGGCCAAATAGAAGTATTTTTCCATGGGAACAAGAAGTAATGGATTTTCATTTCAACAAAGCATTGGAGGCAGCGAAGCTTGAGCCCCGACTGCCTTTTAGGAAGAAGGTTCCCCATCTGATGGAGGAAGGAGGGCCCAGCCTCAGTCAGGGAAAGCCCATACTCCTGTTTTGCTCCTGTTGGTGCTGGTTTCAAGGACCTCACTGGTACTCTGAGGATCTTTCTTTGAGACCCAACATCAGGCCCCACCTTTTCTGTGAACACGTGCTGAGGCTGCAGGCCACACTGGGCAGGACTTAGCAACCAGCTAGTCCAGCCCTCTCATCTTACAGACTGTGGAAACTGAGGCTTGGTGAGGTCATGTGACCTGAACTTTGAGTTAATTTCTTGGTTGCATTGCCTTCATTGCTCAGCCACATTCTGAGCTCCTTGCTTCCCCCAGAGGCTATCTCCCACTCCCCTCTTGGGGCTCAACTGAAATGTCACCTGGTCTGGGAGGCCTTTCCCAACCGCACTCGCTAAAGCAGTCCCCTCTGCCTCCCGACACGCCCAGTTCATCTCAGACACATTATCCTGCTTCACAGCTTCCCTAGCACTTGTTAGTATCTCATTTGATTGTTGTTTACATGCTCATTATCTGTCTCCTTGAGTTAGAGTGCAAGCTCTTTAAGGGCAAACCCATTTCTGTGGGCCCAGCCTGGCACATAATAAGTGCTCAGTAAATACTGTGGACACACTGGGCTGTGCTCTTGGCGGGTAACCAAACACCCACTGGCTGTGTCTGCCCACCCAGGTCTCTAAACCAGACGGATCCACCTGCACGAGCCTGGCTGCCTCTCACTTGAAGCGATGTAGCTGTGATCCCACTTCTAAATATACCTTGGCTTCACCTTCCTCTCAGGTCTCTTACTCACAGGGGCCCTCTCACTTCAACACACCCTAAGCCTCTCTTCTGTTTTCAGGAACAAGCCTCATCTCTTCTCCTTAGCTCCACATCCCCTTCACACACTCACACACAACCAGGAGGTAGAGCAATGCTTCTCAGAGGGTGACACACCCTCCACCCTCCACCCTCCCCACTCCCCTGCTCCACCACCAGGCCACCACCCCAGTCAGATGTGCCTTCCTCCTTTGTGATCACAGGGCAGCAGTGAACCTGCACCAGGATTGACTTTGATAGTCAATCATGAGTGCAAGGCTGCTGCTTGCTGGCTATCAGAGGGAGGGACAACCCAGGACTAAAGAGCTGCCTCAATCCACCAGGTGTTCTTGCTCACCTGTCTGAGGGGCAAGGGGCTTCTCCTCCCGTCATGCCTGGTTTTTATCCCCGTTAGGCTGCTCCCACTGCCACCCCGGTGGAGAGAGCTTCATTTTCTTGATGGGTGTTTCCTGGTCATTCCCTCCTCCTTTTTCCTTACCCGGCTTGAATTGTGAATAATTCATGTGTTTCCATGATCCTGCCACGGTTTTTCTCCCTCGTGAATCAAACCCCTGAGACACAGTTTATTTTCTCACCATCTTCTGGTCTGAGTTGCTGACAGGGCCGGGGTTTACTGCTGCAGGTCGTGAATGGAGGCCAATACTTATGTCTGCGTATAAGACCATTATCGTTTTTCCCACCTGGTCTGCTATGATGCTCCATCTTTCTAGTATATTTCAATAGGTGCACGATATGACATGGTTGGAAAGATAGACAGATAAATGAGTAGTCACACAAACAGATGCGCTGACAGAATCATTTCCCCCATAGAGCTTACACAGTCACCTTTCTTATTTCAAGTTTCTAGAAAGAAGTTCCTCATATGCAGTGGATGCCCTACACCCCAATTTGTAGCCCCCCTTCTGAAAGGCAGTCCTCACAATGATCCTCATGATAGCTCAGCTCCTATGTATGGTCTGCTTGGTGTCATCTCATTCACCCTGCCTCCAAATATCTACTGAAGACATACTGTGCACCAGGGACTGAGAAGACCCCAGGAAGACAAAGTGAGCAAATGGACCTCTCCCTGATCCTTTTGACCTACCAACTACCAAGAGACTGGATATTAATTAACTAACTAAATATATATATATACACACACACGCGCGCGCACACACACACACATACATGCATGCTGAAAAGTAAAGAAATTATGACCGTGAAGTCAGGAAAACAGTTCTCTCCGGTGGAAGGGGGGGGGGGCAGTTGTGATCAGAGAGAGCTGTACAGGGTGGCCTTGGAGTCCTGGTGATGTTCTATTGCTTGACCTCAATGTTGGTTACAGGGCACTCAAATCATTATTATTGATTACATTTTGATGTTTATATTTCATGTGTGCTTCTATAGATAACGTTACATTTCACAACTAAAAAAATTAAATACTAAATAGAAATTTACAAAGTTCCCTGAGAGCATGTAACAGGCACCTAGCCTGGTCTGGGGATCCCAGGATGGCTTCCTGGAGGAAGAAGCATATGAATTGAGTTTGTAGATGAAGATGAGTCAAGCAGAGGAAGGAAGGTGTGGAGAGATGGAATGGAGAGAGGGGAAGGATGCAGAGAAGGACGAGCATAGCACAGAGCAGAGCCTAGGAAACCTGGGGGACTCGAACTGAGTTCAGTGTGGCTGGAGCCCTGAAGGTGAAGACAAGCAAATCTGAGGAAGAGACAGGAGCTGGACCGTGCAGAGCCTTGTTAAGGATTTTTGTTTATATCCTAAGATCAATGGAAAGTGCTTGAAGGTCTCAAGTAGGGGAGTGACATGATCAGATACACATATTGATGAGCTCTCTAACGTGTAAAAACAGATTAGAAGAGGAAACACTGTTTAGGCTTTTGCCTAAATTAGTGTGTCCCCAATTGGTATTCTTGTTGATTTCAAATAAATGCTTCTTGGCTTCTTAAAAAAAGAAGAAGAAAAAAAGATTAGAAGAAGGCAAGAGAAGATATGGAGGCTAGTGCGGGTCTCATTTTAATTGTAAAACAGGAAGATAATGAAAATTTAAATAAAGTGCTAGCAGGTTAAAGATGGAGATAAACGGACACCTGTAAGAAATAATGAGAAGGTCAACAGAAGTTAGCAGTGGATTTGTTGCATGTCTCCCCTGAAATGTGTGTTTCATGAGCTCTGAGGTCTTCGGCAATGCTGGATATTCAACACCTAGGACAGATCCTGGAACAAGAGCGTCTCTTACCTGAGGACTCTTCAATATGTTTGTTTCTGCATCCCAGCATGTGTCATGGAAATGGAGGTGAAGTGATGGGAGACAGTGTCTGTGGTGCCAAATACATTTTAAAAATGCAATGAAGACAAAAAGCTTAGAGTGTTCAGGAGCTACCCTGGGGATTCCAGTTCTTTCATAGAATAGAAAAGTAAATGAAGCAGAAAATAGATTATTTAAATGATAGTAAATATGATGAAAGGAGAACATGTAAAGTTACTAGTGCTACTGAGTATGCTAAATCACCAATCTTCAACAACATCTCAAAGATTACCCAGAGAAGGAATAAATGGCCAAACATCAGCCAATGAATCTTTCCTCCAACAGATGATATGGTATCCACTCTACATTGAAGAGCAGCAATATAACTGGTGGAATCTTTGGAGTTGTAGGATGAAGTCCATGTTGTTGGTATTTTGTATTTTTCTACTACTAAGTTTAAAATTTTGATTTGAGGGGTTCTCTAGAGTTTGGGTTTGAACCTCAACATGATAGTAAAATTACACCCCAAATATCCCTCCCCCATTTCCTAAAGTCATGTGGCCAAATAAGAGTTAGAGGTGGTTGTTCATATAGTTTGTCTGTGGTCATATACAAAGCAGAATATGCTCTGTGACTAAGCAAACAGCTTTTTGTTGCTGGCAGGGCAATGAATGCCTAGGCAAGATCTGCATTTGAAGGGTAGCCTTTTAGAGCCAAAATCAGGTCAGTGATATAGAACATAAGAAAAAAAGAAAGAAAAGATGTGATCACAAATTTTAACAAAGACTGGGTATTTTCTAAATATTCCTATTTTTCCAAAGTAATTTATATGATAGCATGGCCTGCTTTCCTGACCTGGATATCCCCTGTCCTTACAGATGACTGGACAGGTGGTTTCTTTATAAGCATGATTTAAGGGACCCTGCAAAAGCTCCATTGTCCTAAATACCTCTACAGAGGCCTGTGACCAATTTCTGACATTCTGCTGTTAAAGCTTCCTTCATTTCTTGCCTTTGCTTCCTGTGAGTGCCACTACCCAATCTATTAATCCATTAGCAATCATTTACACATAGGTGTGATTTAGTGGCTCAGAATCTTTCAAGGAAGGCAGCAGCTGGCTGCAATCAGATTTTAATAGGCTACAGGGCATGGTTTTTAAGGAAGAATTCGAATAGGGGAGTTACAGAGGGGAACTAAACCCTTGCTGAGCACCTACTATGTGCTAGGCACTGCTCCAAGAGCATTGCATATAGGACATCATTGTGTCCTCTGACTTATGCAACAGGAGGGCTCAGAGAGAAGTATCTGCCATTTGCCCAAGCAATGGTGTGACAAAGTCAGGGTCTAAGTTTGGAGCTGCAGAGCCTGGGAAGGGTGTCTGGGTGGGAGGGAGGAGCATTTAAGAGGAGAAATTCCAGGGTCTGAGGCACCTCTTGGCAAACCTCACCATCCTAGTCTTCCAGCACTTCCTGAGGCCCTGAATTGTTTGTGGTTGTCTTCTTGCTTTCTTTCTGAGGTTGCTCCTTGAGGAGTATTTGCCTCCCTTTCGATTTTTTTAAACGAAAATTTAAATTTTTATTAGGTGCTCAGCCGCAGGATAAATACCCCATTTGAATTGCTGACACACAGATCAATAGGAAAGCTCTTTCCCTGACTGGGGACCTGGCATGGGAGCCTCCCAGCCACATCCTCTTTCCAGAAGAGAGGGAGTCGAAGAAACAGGGCAGACAATTTTCTTAAGCCACAGTTAAAGCCAACAGAATGAGCATTCAAGGATTCTGGTTTCGGGTATCTCTTGCTTTGCTTCTCTATTTCTCATTCTCACTAGACAATCACACCTTTAACCCCTGTATGGCCAATCAGAGCGGTGTCACTGGCACAGGTGGTTGAGAATGGGCCTCATATTTTTAAAATGAGAGCAGAACAGTGTCCCCAACCTTCTGCAGAGATGAGAGATGTAGAGGTTCACAGGTCCCACCCACCTCCAAGTCCTCACTATCATTCTCGGCTTGGAGATCTTGCAGTAAAAGACATGGAACAGTCTGACAGCTGTCAGAGGGGAGGTGAGAGGGGTGACTGGGTGAAAGAAGGTGAAAGGATTAGCTAAAGAACATACATGCATAGCCCATGGACACAGACAAGTGTGGAGACGGCCAGAGGGAAGGGAGGGTGGGTCTGGGAGGAGGGAGGAAATGGGGGTATCTGTAGTAGTGTCAACAATAAAAATAAAGAAAAAAAAGCAAAAATAAAGTAAAATTTAAAAATATATAAGAATACATGTATTGAATAAAATTCTTATATTCAATAGTGGATAAAATTCTGTTATGTTGTGCCTTTAATTTTCTGATAAAAGAGGCAACAGGCTTGCATCCTACAACATAGCTTAAGATCTCATACCTAAAGCACCCAAGCTGTTGGTAATTCTCCCATGGGTACCCTGACAGGAAGGCCCCAATTCCAATCTCCTTCTTCAGTCTCATCTCCCACCATTCTCACCACGATCCTGTGATTCTGTGTCCAGCTACATCAGTTCTCAGTTGCCTTCCAACATAATCTTTCTAACTCTGAGCCTTTGCACATGCTGTTCTTCTCTAGTTAAACAGTATGTCGCCCCACCTCATCAGATGTCATATTACAAAGTGGTATGCCTGAAATTTATATAATGTTATGAACCGTTACCCCAATAAATTTAATTTTAAAAATTATAATACAATAAATAACACAAATCTATTATCTAAAAAATTAACTTAAAAGGCAAGGGGCAAAATGTCTCAAGGAACAGGAGCCAGGTCTCCTACCAGGTATTCCATGTGGCAAAGTGGGGGTTGTCAGGTGGGATCCCTAGCCACTCTGTTCAATGTGGTCACCAAAGGCCCCAGAACACCCTCCTCCCACCCCCACAAAGCACAGAAGGAATGGAAACGTGCACGTGCAGAGAGAGCCCCAAATTGTTCACAGTCTCTTGGGCTCCAACCAGAGAGAAGAGTGGCTCTGGGGCCCTGGAAGGGGATCCTCGAGGGGTGGGAGGGAGGCCACTGCCAGAAGAGCCGCCACAGACCCTCTCTAGTGCTTTATTCCCCATCCCTCCCAGCCTCCCAGCATGGCTGCCTGAGCCTTTCAGTCTCACTAAATTAAGCTGATAAAATTAAAAAGGGGGTGGAGTGGAGAGGAGGGTATGGCACGCTCCTACTTTGCATTTTAATAACTCTTGTCCTGTGCCTCGAACCATGTGTAATAAGAGATGGACTGCGAGTGGCCTCCTTCCCCTCCCACTCAGTACATATCAGGGCCCAGATCAGCTGCACCCTTTCCTTGCTCTCCTTCAGGATATTCCACTTGGCCCTTCCTTGGATGGAGGATGGTTGGAGGATACCAAGCCCTTGGCATGATCTGCTGACCTCTTGAGGGTCAGGTCTGGAAGAGCATCCTTAGTGACCCAAAGACACACTCCCTAGGGACCTGTGCCCACGCGGGCCGCATTGCTGCCCTGGCCTTTCCAGGGGGCCAGTTACAGGGATACAGACAGGGGCCACTCCAGGAAGATAAGAGCCATTTCATTTGGTCAATCAACCTCCCCGAGTGGCTGCCCCCAGCACTGTGGCCCTGAGGCCTTTCAAGACTGAGGATACCTGGTGTGGAGATGAAAAGAGGGCAGGGTTCAAATGCAGCCAGTCTCAGGTCACATGGTGTCTTGCCATTCCATGGAGAGAATATATGTCAAGTAGCCAGGTGATCCCTGACCTCCACTCTCAAAATGCTCCTTTTCTGCCACAGACATTTCCATTAAGAAATAAGTCTACTGATGGAAAACCTCTGTGTGTTAAAGGATGTAGAAAATAACATCTCATTTCACACACACAGCAAGTCTGAGAGGTAGGAACTACTTATCCTATTTTAGGGGTAAGGAAACAGAGGCTCAGAGAAGTCAAGTGACTTATCCAAGGCCACACAGCCAGTATATGAGAGAGCCAGGATTCAAATCCTTGTTTGGCACCATTTCAGCCTGCACTCCTACTGACCCAGCGTGGACAATAGAGGATGCAAGGCAGGCGGTGGAGACAGCCCGGCTGGGGCGGGTCAGGGCTTTGCAGTCTCAGGTCTACATCCCATCTGGAGTGATGAAAAGCAGAAACCTGTTCCTTACCTGGAAGCTATATAATTTTATTAACCAATGTCACCCAGACAAATTTTTAAAAGTTCCAGAGTTCTTACTGATTTAATTCAAAAGGTTAAGTGAATACCACCAGGCCTAAAATAGTTGATTTTTTTTTTTTGCATAAATGCCATGTTTTTTGGATTACTTTGGTATTACTACTGAGTATCTATAATTTTGAATAGTTGAAAGGTGCTACTTTGCCAGTGTTATGGATTAAAAATAATGTGGTATGTACAACATGAAACTCTAATTGATTAGGTTCACTATTGAAAAAAAGTGGACACCCCAAAACTTGTGCATCTTCAAAAAATGACTCCTAGTGGTGATGGTTGCCCAACAACGTTGAATGTACTTAATGCCATTGAACTGTAAACTTAAAAATGGTTAAAATGATGAATTTTGTTATGTATATTTTACCACAATACAACAAATGGCCTTTCCACTTGAATGTACACAGCAAATGGACCCTGAAAAAAGGAAAAAAGAAAAGCCAACCTCCCTCAAATTGTTTTATTGAAAGCCAGACTCCCGACTGAAGCCACTGGATTTTGGCAGCGCTTTCTCCCTTTTCTCTTTTGCTTCCGCTGCTTTTCCAAAGCCCACAGAGATAAGGGGAGAGTGCATCATTGCGGGTGCCTCCCCATCCCACCTCGCTCAGGATGTGTGGGCGCATGCACATGAGCTTGTGCGCCAGTGGCTCTCAGTCCGAGAAAGGCAGGAAACCCTGAACTGATCTGCACCTGAAGTATAGATACAGATGAAGTCTGTCGCTTTTATAGTGAGTTTCATTGGCATTAAACTTCATTTATGTCTCTATAAATATATACGGTGCTGAACGGGGGGCTTTATGGCTGGGTTTATAAGTTCCATCGCCCTGTGGCAGACTGGGTCACCCACCAAGAGGAAAAAGCCACCTTGTAGATTTTGTAGCCTCTGCCCTTTCCCGCATCACTGTTTGCAGGGCTGTCATCTGGCATTCAGGGCCTCCCCTTTCCGAGGGCAGGGCTCCCTGCTCTGATGCTGCCCTCTGCCCTCTGCAGGCCCCTCCACCCCTGGCTCACAGCTGGCTTGCTGTCAGCTGACTTCCTCTCCACACCTGTCCCTTGGCCAGGCCCCATTGCTGACCTTGGTATTGACAAGCCCATAGAAGATGGCAGGACAGGGTTGCAAAACCTGGTTTATTAATGAATCTGTTTTACGGAAATCCATTTAGATAAACAGACCATACACAGCTGCCGGCGCTCGGTGGCTACAGGGCTTACAATACTTCACCAGGCAGGCGCAGCTCCTCTCCTGATGCGCTTGTGGAGATAAATTCAAGGTAATCTATATAAACTCAAGCCTTTGAAATTGCACACAGTCGAAAAATTCAAACAATTACTCTAGCCCAGCCAGGAGGTGGCCGTTGATGTTCTTCTTATGGAAAACATAATTATAAAGGAAGGGAAAAGATTTCATAAATAACACGCAGAATGGCAGAGACTCTGGAGGGAGGGGAAGGCGAGAGAACAGGATTCCTAAGGTTCCTGGTCTCCAGCTGCGAGTGGAACGGGCTCAGAAACCTGCTTTCTTCTTTAAGGCTGAAATTAATTTTCAGTCTAGTACAATTTCCAGGTAATTAATTGGCAAGAGGCATCTTTCAGATATTTAAAATATCAGCTGCCAGGCTCTTGGTAATAAAGGAGGAGAAAAAATAGCCAACACATGCCCCTAAAATCAAGGTGATGTCAAACAAGGGCCAGCCCAGCCCATTAGCACTTGAAGAGAATATAAAATCCAGGTCAGTCCAGATCATTGTCAGCTTGTTTTAAGGTGCCCCCCCACTCCTCACACGGAGTCCCCAGGCCACAAGAAATAGCAAGTGCTCCCTGCCAGGGGCTGTGTTAGGCACCTTGTACTTGTGCCACATTTAAGTCCTTAAAGAAGGTGTGAGGATCTCTTTAGACTTTGGGGGCGGGGGGAGGAGGCTTCTGGTGAGGACCCTCAAATTAAGATCACAAGTTAGGACCTGGTAGGGCAGGAATTTGAAGCCAAGTATTTTGATAATAAGCCCCCAGGCCTTGCTTCTTACTGCACGTGTGGCCCAGGATGGGAAAGGGTGTGACTAAGACAGAAGCAGCGCAGAGGAGGGAAAGAGCTTGGGCTCTGTTTCAAACAGACTGGGTTCAAAACCAAACCCACTATCTATTAGCTGTGTGTCCTCAGGCAAGCTACTTAGCCTCTCTGAATTTGGGGACTTTGTTTCCCTCATCTATGCATTCTGTCCCCTGTGGTCTTCAAAGCAAAAAGCTGTGACCAGGGTCTCCCTTTCTCATTTGGCTGCAAAAGGTTTTCCTTGGCAACCCTCCTGCTAAATGTTGTGGGAATTGAATAACAGATTGGACAACAATGAGCGTAGCACTTTCCACACAGCAACCTCCAATAGATGAGAATTACCAGTTCCTGATATTGTGAGAATCCAGAGCAATACTCTATTGCACCACCTGGTACAGCGCCTGGCACCTGGTGAACACACATCAGTAACAGCTATTACTAACATAATTATTATTAAGCAATGGAAACAAGTGTGGGAACCCCTGTACTTAAGTTGAGCAGAAACAACAGCATATTAGAAAGTTTTGATTGGGCCCTACTGTGTGCCAGGCCCTGTGCTGGGCTCTCCTGGACCTTATAGAACAGATAGGTGATCTAGGTGAAGAGTCACCTAGATTTGCACATATAAGGTAAGCAGTAATGCAAGATCTAAAATTCCTCTAAATGTGCTTAGGAGGAATCACAATGGAGCCATCATTAATTGCCAGATAAAGATAAAAGAATAGAAGAAAGCGGTTAAAACGAAGGCTGCAAACCTGGGTTTGAATTTCTCCTCTATCATTTGTTAGCTGTGGAAAGTTGAGCAAGTCAGTTATATCACTATGCCTCAGTTTCCTCATCTGTAAAATGGGTGTATGTCATAATGTTTTAGCCACCCAATGATATAAATTACTTTAAGTGATTATTAATAGAAATGACAACAAACATTTATTAAGGGCATTCGCTATGCCAAGCACTAGACTAAAGCTCATAGCAGGCACTCAGTCAGTGTTGGCTAGCATTATCATTACCCAATAGAAAGATCCAAGCTACCAGGACCCAGGAGTATGAATTCTTAGGTGGACTAGGATCAAAGACCAAATTCCAGCCCAGAGAGTTGCTAAACTGTTGTCAAATGATAGCCATTCAGGTTTAATACTGTCCTGGGATCAATGTTCTAGGCTTTTTCCTCTCTGTTTCCTTCATACCATGTAGTATGATGAGAATTCATCTAGATTTAAAGAACCATAAATTCCTCCTGGGTCCTGATAACAATCTTTTTGCTTGTTTGTTTGCCTTTTTGTATGTTTTGTTAATCCTCACCTGAGGATATTTTTCCATTGATTTTTAGAGATAGTGGAGGGAGAGGGAGAAACAGAAAGAAACATCGATGTGAGAGAGACACATCGATTGGTTGCCTCCTGCATGCACCCCAGCCAGGGCCGGGGAACCTGCAACCAAGGTATGTGCCCTTGACCAGAATTGAACCCATGATCCTTCAGTCTGAGGGCCAACACTCTATTCACTGAGCCCATCAGGCTAGGCAACAATCTTTTATTGAGTCATCTGCAACCAGAGCCTAAGATGTCATTACAGGATCCAAATAACGGTGAGCGTGGCGGTGCCTGTTCTAAGGACAGAAAACGCTACAGCGGTTCTCAACCTGTGGGTCGCGACCCCTTTGGGGGTCAAACAACCCTTTCACAGGGGTCGCCTAAGACCATTGGAAAACACATATATAATTACATATTGCTTTTGTGATTAATCACTATGCTTTAATTATGTTCAATTTGTAACAATGAAATTGGGGGTCACCACAACTGTATTAAAGGGTTGCGGCATTAGGAAGGTTGAGAACCACTGCGCTAGGAGCTCAGGGCTAGAATACTTCAGAAACTGTGATGCATCTTTTGCTCATTTGTCACTGACTCCAGACTCCTTCTCTCATTGTGGAGTCTCACCTTGTAATGCATACACTGAGAAGGACCCAGAGATGTACCTACCAAGGGGCCTCTCTGTCTTCTGGCACCTCTCTGTGGTAAGGCTGGGGCACATCAGCTGGGGAATAGAGGAAAGTTTAGGATTCCAGTCTACTTGAACTTGTCTATTGCCCCCTCAACAATGAGAGCCAGGAGCCAGAGTACAGGAGCCAGACCCAACTCATTGATTTGCCTCAAAGAAGCCACCTTCTTAGTCTTTATGGGGAAAGGGAAAAATTTCACCTCAATGGGAACCATGACCAGAGAGTATCCCTTTTCTGCTTGGTTGGAGGGCAAAGCAGAGGCAATTGTCCACAATTAAAGGAGGAAAAGAGGAAGCAACATGAATGACCATCAATGGATGAATGAATTAACAAAATGTGGTAAATAAATAAATGGAATATTAATCAACCTTAAAAGGAAATGACATTTTGCTGCATATGCTGCAACACGGATGAACCCTGAAGACATTATACTAAGTGACATAAGTCAAACACAAAAAGACAAATATGGTATAATTCCACTTAGATGAGGTACCTAGAGGAGTCAAATTCATAAAAATGAAAGTAGAATGGTGGTTGCAGGGCAATGGAGAACTGTTGTTTAATGGGTACAGAGGTTGAGTTTCAGAAGATGGAAACCTTCCAGAGATGGATGGAGGTGATGGTTGCACAACAGTGTCAATGTACTTAATGCGACTGAACTGTAAACTTAAAAAGGGTTAAAAAGGTAAATTTTATGTTATGTATACTTCATCACAAAAAATAAATAAATAACAGAAAGAGAAGAGGGCAAGGCTGCTGAGGTTCCCTTGCCAGCTGACACATGGGTCACTTGCTGTGTTCTAGTTATCAATACAATTCTAGCCCAAAGTCATGTTCCAGGGTAGAGATGGAGAGATTCTTACATACAGTTGGCAACAGCTTTTAAACATCTAAATTCCAGCTTCCCTTTCCCACTGAGTTTGCTCTGCAGATGAAACTCCAGTTAAGCAGGACTCTCATCGGATCTTTGTTAACAGCCTGTGGTCAAGACTAGGCAAAGAGGCCTCTGCACTTCTCCCAAGTGATCTACTGGAACTGGCTTGGTAATGATCACTCAAATTTTGTGTGTCTGCACAGAATTCTGCCTAGACATTCGGGAACCACACTGTGGCTGTCTTCTAACTTGCCATGACCTGGTGGCTTAGCAACCCACACTCCACTCGGGGGTCTTCACTGGTAGAGCTGAGTCAGGAAGGAGCCTCCCATAAATGTGCTCGCTTACTCTGAATGAATAGGGCATTCCCTGAGGCAGGCAATCCCAGAAAGGGCAGTGCCAGGAAGAAGATGCTTAGTAAAGGCTCTGAGTGAGGAGAGGCAGAGGACACATTCATCTACCAAGCATCCAAAGAGCTCTCTGACCCACTTGGTCAAATTTTGAGGTCTACTAAAGATTCTGATTTGCTGGTTTATCTACCAGAAACTGAGTTTTTAGTTGAGAAACTCATGCTTGAATTGTGCACAAAAGGCCCCATCTCTATGTAACATTCTCTAAACATAGAGCATTTACAGATACAGGGTGGGTGAGGTGTTAGGACTCACGATGTAGGGGCGTGTGTGTGTGTGTGTGTGTGTGTGTGTGTGTGTGTGTATTTTTTCCACCAAAATCATCAAAACTTTCTGATAACTCCACTGCTTCTTCATGATAAAATAGGAGACTCCCTATCCTAACCTACAACCAGGGATGGAAGAAGGAAGAATGGAGACATCCCTAATGGAACTATGATAGTATATGATGGGACATGAGTCTCTGCAAAGTGTCTTCCAGTTCTAAAGCCATTTTTCAATAAGGAGAAACAACAATCTTAGCCATGGCCTTTGTGGATGGAGCCAAATTTCATGGCATAAACACTATCACAGTGAATGCTCCTCTCTCTTCCCCTAGTATCCTTACGCAAGTACACTTTCCTCCTGGAGCCCAGCCACCTGAATGCTGAATTCCAAGTTTTGAATAAAAACTTTAACATCCTTTCCACATACATCACCATCAAATAACTTAGGTCATCTCAGAGGTAGGGGCTCGCAGGGGTCTCTGTGGTTCCTATTTGGACTTGATTGTGGTGCATGCACACACACACACACACACACACACACACACACACACACAATGACCACTTGACTTTCCAACACCATGACCATAACCTTGGACAAAGAATGCACCCCTCCCCTACCCTCTCTGCCGCCCACCCAATGACAGTAACCTCAGAACTCTGAAATGTTCTCTTAAAAGTCTAGGATCTACATAACATGCTCATTAAGTATCACCTTAAGCAATATATTTCTACTGCAACATGTAGCAGTGGAAGCTATGTTAACAGGAGTCAGAGAGTGATGGAGTTGGGGGAGGGGAAAATTGATTGGAAGGAAGCACAAGGGAACTTTTGTATACCTTGTTCGGGGTAGTGGTTAACACAAACGTCAAAACTCACTAATATGAATACTTAAGATCAGTACATTTTATTGTATGAAAACTATACCTGGATTTTTTTAGTAACAGCAGTGCTCTCCAGGTCAAAGATGTTAACCCATGGCTGGGGCAAATAAGGCAGGGTGCCCACCTTCTCCTTCCTCCACCTTTCCCCACATCTCTCCCATCCTCGGATCTCAGAGGCAGCCAGCAGAGTCTTCCCTGCTCTGTGAACGAGGGCTGGATATGAGAACACAGTGGCCATCTCTCCTACATGCTGCCCAGAGGGGAGGGCCAGGGGAGCAGAGGTTGGTATGTGAGGTGGGTTTGTGTCCATCTCCCATTACTCCACTACAGTTTCTTTAGGTGCTCAGAGCCCAGCCGTCTCCTCCTCCTTAGTCATCCTCCCCATATTCTGAGCCACCAAAGATGCAATGGAGGCACTTGCAGAGAAGGCTCAGAGGAGAGGAAAGTCATTAAACACCTAGAACCAAGACACTCATGGCAATGTGCCCCAGAAGGGTGCCTTCAACTGGGATTTCTGAAACAAGGTGAGTATGGCAATCAGGTGTGTGACATCAGTTCAGCCTAGAGGCCACGAGCCTGGGCTTTTCGCTTCATAGTAAGCCCAGAGAGCTCTTCAACTTGCTCCTAGCCATCTTCTTGGCTGAGAACCTTAGGCCAGCAACACCTGAGACTCCTAGCTGATTCTCAGTCTTCACCAGGGTAAAGTCACTGCTCCACATTGAGCTCACTAAAAGGCTTCGGTTGCAACTCTGTCCACTGGGGAGCAATCCATCTCTGCTCCTTCACACATGAGCATTTCTGCACCTCAGAGGTGATGAGATATTAGGAGACCAGAAGTGTTACTTCCACTTTTGCTATGCTCAGGCCTAGCAGTTCCAACTCCTATGTCTCCCATTTATTAAGTGGGCCCAGTAATGACACTGAGCACTTCTTTTGGAGAGAATTTAAGGGCATTAATGAGATAATGACCACTAAGCACAGTGACTTCAGTAATAAATGGTGCTTTGGGACAGGTTTCACTGCAAGGGCATGGACTTTTTTAAACCTTCAGGGCCATGTCATGCAGAAAACCATCCACTCTCTTGCTCAAACTGAGAGGTTTCAAGGGTGGGAGGAGTTGGGAGAGTTGAAATACGAATGCGTCAGTGTTGGTTTCTGATGCTCTGCTTCTCTATTTCAATCTTCCTTCCCCGCCATTACAACCTCTGACTGCACTCTTTTCCTCACTGCATTCACTGATGCTGAGGTTACTGCATCTTCAATGGCAAGCATAGTCAAAACCAAACCAAACAGTGCTGCCATTCACTCAGGACTATGTCTATCACCAGAACAAGAGCAGAAAGTATTTTGTTCAGCTTGGAAGAGGGGCCCAGGGTGCTGAATTAAAAGCAAGAGAAACTGCAACCTAGAGTTCATTGGGGTTATGAAGGAGTGAACCTGCCCCTCTCCTCCTCTTAGAGAAGGTGAACAGAGCCTTAATATCTCCCGGGATGCCAGCTCCCTGGAGACTGGATGATGAAAGGAAGTCCCCAACACCACTTGTTGAACGGTCCCACCCGAGCAGATGTGGGTAAAACTGAAGGGGGGGGAAGCAGATAGTCAGTGTCTCCAAGGCAAACCCAAGGCAGATGCGGGGAGTTAATAAACATATTTCTGAGAGGCAAGAAGCAGAGGAGACAGAGCAGAGCCTTGCAGAAAAAAGTAGCAATGAAATTTAAAATAACAATGAACCTGTTTGTGGCGCCCCTCAGTGCTTAAAGGCATAACACTACTCAGAGCCTGCCTGAGTCTGCTTCCCCAGACATGAGGGGGCAAACCCTTCTTCTGAGCTGTCTTCCACAGACAGAAAACAGGGCAGAACAGATGTTGTCCTCAGCCATACACAGTCAAGGATGACAGCAAAGTGGAGGGCACTTCCTGCCTCCTTGCAAATGAAGTATAATTCACATCAGCCAACCTCGGCAAAGCTCAAGACACGTTCCTGCCACTGTGAGGTCAGGGAGACCTCAGCCCCCCAAACCACCCCATCCTGATGCTCACCTGTCGCACCTGTCCACTTGCCATGGATCCACACCAGGAGAGAAAGTAAAAGGTCAGATTGATCTCCTCCCACAGCAAGAGCCCAGAGAATCCTGGGGAAACTGACATTTTAACAACCACCTCTTCCATCCTCTCTCAGAAGAGCATAACTTTTAAGTCTACCTCCACTCCCAAACCCCAGACTTCCTTTGCAACACTTTCCCACCATGAATGGCTTGTGGGGAAAGAGTTAACGAAGACGCATGACTAATTCCCCAAACCCTCTCTCTTATCTACACGGAAGAACAACCCTACACAGAGACACAGAAACCAACTGTCAATTTAGCTCAGACCTCACCTGTCTTATGCAACAGCATAAGACACTCACGCACACGCACACCCCTAAGGCCGGAGTCCACATCCCCCTTTAATTCGGTAGACATAGTTTTGTGCCCTTTTTCGCTACGCAGAACCCAGCTCCACGGCAGCAGAGAGATAGATGTAACCTTAGTGCCAGAGCCTTGCCGGAACACACAGACACACAGGAAGGGAAAGGCATCTCGTAGCTCTCCGTGGTGCTGAAATCACGCCAGCGAGAAAACCGAGGGAGCCAGTGCGCCGGACTTACCAGGCTGGGGGTGGGCGGCGGGGGAGCGAGAGGAGCTTTCTGAGAAAAGGTTCCTTGCCTGTGCGGGCTGGAGCCGGCGGATGCGCTCACCAAGAGAACCCACCTCTCTCCCTTCTCTTCCCTTCCTCCTTTTCTGGGAGGAAGAGGAGGCTCCAAGCTGGCAGGGCTGGAGTGGAAGGAGGAAGAGGAGGCAAACAAAATAAGATCAAAAAGTCAGGCGGCTTTACTCCACTCGTGGTAATTCCTGGTAAGGAAGGACCCCTCTGCTCCCACTCTCTCTGTCTGAGCCTTCCGCCGTCTCTGCGTGTTGAGCCAACAGCCTTCGCACAGTCGGTTCCTGCCTCTGACGTGAAGGAGATGAGGAAGCCTGGTATGCTTTGCGCGCTCGCTCTCTCTCTCTCTCTCTCTCTCTCTCTCTCTCTCTCTCTCTCTCTCTCTCTCTAGCGCTCTCTCTTTTCCCTTCTTGCTGAAATTTCAGCAGCATATTTTTTTAGCCTCCGTTTTTTCCATCCCCCTACAAGCGGCCCCTAGTGGACAGAAAGGGAATGCATCCTCTTGAATAGTCCAAATTCAGAAACAGGAATGCTCCTGATACCCACAAACTCTTGGGGCTGCTTCCACACAGACAGGGTCCTGTACAGCCAGTCTTCTTGTGGGGGTTCCAAGTGAGTTAAAGTCCTGGCTCACCAGAAAGACACACTGCAACGCACCAGGGTCTGCAGCCAGGTGAGGTATATATCTATACCCAAGGCACCCCAGCAGGGAGGACTTCAGGAGCCAGGGAACATGGGGGACCAAAGAGAGGGTATCTAGCCAGCACCTCATCTACACCCTAATATGGCTTTTTAAAAAGTTGGTAAGAGAAATATCTGGGAAGCCACAGCCTGAAATCATTTCAGAGATGGAGAGGGAAGTGACTTTGCTGAGCATCCATGGAGAACCGTGGCAGAGAAGGCCATAGGGGGTCACTGCTCACAGGCTCCTCTGGGATGCCTCACACTCATTTTAACTGTACAGCTTCACAGCCTCCTGGAAAGAGTCCTTGTATTTACATCGACAGAGTTGCGTTCCAGTTTCAGACTGCCGCTCGCTGCCTGGACATCTTGCTTCAATTGCGCTGTTTGTAAAATGTGGATAATGCTGCCCCCTCCCTACTGAATAGGAACGCTGAGGGCTGGGGATGGCATAGAGACAAACATTTTTCTTATGTTGGCGTCACCCCTAGCAAATCCTAATAGCTAGGTTTTTCATAGAGTATTTATCAGGTGCCAAGCACTGTCTAAGGCCTTACATGGATTAGCTCATTCAGTTCATTCAGTCCATAACCCTGTAATGCAAATGCCAACATTGCTGTTTTATAGACCAGGAAACTGAGGCACAGAGGGGATGGCATGATTTTCCCACAATCTCACAGCTAGTGAATAGTGGGGTGGGTGGGGTTGGAACACAGGCCCTCTGACCCTGGAGCTGACATTGTTAATCACTATATATAATAAATGTACACATCAGAAGCGGGTGCATCAGAAATAAACAGAAGATAGCTCTGCAGCTATTATTTTTGTGCATGATGAAGTGTCTAGATGGTTATAATAAATTTAAATATGGCTGAGTTTTTAAAATAAATTATTTACAACTATAGGTGCTAAGCTGTGGAAATTGCTATTATTGATGAGAAAATGAATTCCCTTGGTGATCTGGCTAGTTTCACACATACAAAACTGGCTGTAAATCTCATGAAGCTGGAAACGATTGGACTTTAACATCAGTTCAAAAAACACATCACTCAATTTCTATACCCAAAGCAGATTGTTGCCTCGTGCCTACTACAGTCTAGGATGGAGCCAGCAACCGGACAAGCTGAATTGCTGCAAAATGCACTCTGTGAGCTGTTGACATTTTCTTCAGAATTCTGAATTCCTTACCGAATGTGGCTTACTTTTGGGGGCTTTCTTTGGACCAAAGGTGAATCGAGCAGGGCAAAGATGGGATGGGAGGGTTAACAAAGCATGATCCCTGTCCTCATGGTCTCTTCCTCAAAGGGTGTGGAGGGGCAAGAAAGACATTCAGTTCAGGGGTAAGTGCCCAGACATGAGCGAATGCAGTGTAATGAACACATAGACAAGTCAACCAACCTGATCACTGAGGACCGGGGACATCCTGGGGAGTGTGGCACCAAAGTCGAGGCAGCAATGTGTGGGGAAGCATTCCCCATTACTGTTAGATAAGAAAGGTACAAGAAGGCACCAGTCAGCACCCACAAGGGAGAAATTCGGAATGGCAGAACTGTTTCTGTTGGGTGTGACATTACTAAATGTATTGGGAAGTAGGAATATTTCAGAGGTACAAAGACATTAGAGACTCGTGTTTGAAAGGGGGAAGAGAGCAAAAAGGGGCTGAAAGAGAGGTTTAGAGTAAGTGCTATGGAAGCCCAGAGGAAGGAGAGGCTCTTTGCTTGGGAGGGATTAGGGGAGACTTCACTTGGGAAGTCTTCACATGGCTTTTCATCTGGACCTTAAAGTATGGGGGTTCAGCCCACCCAGTGTGCCTTAGTGACTGAGCATTGAACTATGAACCAGGAGGTCACAGTTCGAGTCCTGGGCAGGGCATGTGCGGGCTCAATCCCCGTAGGGGACATGCAGGAGGCAGCCAATCAATGATTCTCTCTCATCATTGATGTTTCTATCTCTCTCTCCCTCTCCCTTCCTCTCTGAAATCAATATGGGCATCCAGAAGACAGAGCCTAGCCCAACCATGATGTGCTCCATGGCACTCAGACATTTTGTACATAGGAAACAAGAAATCTGAGTTATCTTGAAGAATAGTGGGAGTAGGGAGAAGGGCCTAAAAGATCATTGTAGGCAGAAAGATGTCAAACTTTGGAAATGGGTAGGTTTGGGAGAGGGTGGAAGGGAAGTTAGGTTGATGGATGAATTTGGTTTTGGACATGTCGAGTGTGGGGAGGGTGTAAGTATATATCATGATAGATATGTCTAGGCAGTGGTTGGATTACGTCTTTGGAGCTCAGATTAGAGACCACGGGTTGGTTACATCAATCTGGAGCCATCTGCATGGACATGATGGTTGCTGGATGGAGACCATCAATGGAAGAGAAATCTAGGAAGACTGAGGACAGAATCCCAAGTCTATTTCCTTGGTCCCTGGATCAAGTTTTATACTTCTTTTCTATTTTATTTTATTAATATTATTTTTTAATCCTCACTGGAGGATATTTTTCTGTTGATTTTTAGAGAGAATGGAAAAGAGAGGGAAAGACAGAGAGAAATATCAATGTGAGAGAAACACATAGATTGGTTGCCTCCTACATGCACCCTGACCAGGGCCTGGACTGGGAAGGAGCCTGCAACCCAACAGAGATACGTGCCTTTGACCAGAATCGAACCTGGGACCCTTTGGTCCACAGGCCGATGCTCTATCTACTGAGCAAAACCGGCTAGGGCTATACTTCTTTTTTCATCCTTGTGGCTAAAGTACTTGGTATCCAATAGCTATTCGCAGGCTTATAACAACAACTCGAATAATGTGTTAGCTGAAGGTGATATTGGCACTGAGATCAGTTATTGGTTTCTCAGCGTCTGATCTACTCTTAGAGACGAAGCCCGTCTGTCACAGTCTACTCCTTGGAAGCTGGCCATCTCTGGCCCCTGGTTTTTCTAAGATGTCTGGGAAAATTCAAATTCCTTCTAGTATGCCTTCAGCTTGCTGAGGGGCACTTAGAACAGGGAAGTGCTTGGGGCGGGAGCAGCACCAGGAGTGGGGGGTGAGTAAAGATGCCACCCCCATGCAGAGAAGAAAGATAAACAAGATGAAAAGATAAAATTTCCCTATCAGTCCCCTAGTGTGCAGCTGAAGCTCCCCTCCTGGGGAGTGCAGAGAAAACACCCAGTTAAGTGAAAGGCAGCATTGCCTGATGACAGAATGCAGGAGGCTTGGGGCGGGTCTGTCCCAAAGCAAGCATTTGTTCTGAGGCCTGCGTGGTTACCTGTGCAGAGGGATGTTCTGTCCGGGACCTGTAACCACTGGTACCACAGGGCTCTGCTGCCCTGCTTGTGCCCACCTGGGGAAGAACAGCAATCTCCAGGACCATGTCCATTCCTGACAAATCTGTTCTTGCCACCCCTGCCTGGACCATGTCCTCCAAACCCCTCTCCTCCCTTGGCTTCCGTCTGGGCAAAGCAGGCTCAGAGGGCTATGAGAGAGGCCGGCCGGTCTGGAGGCTACAGCCGGAGTCTGCGAGGCAGGAACCCTGCCCTCCTCCCACTGCCTCCACGTGGGCATACGGGGTGACAGGGCAGCTGCATCCTTCCCGGGGTGCCGCTGCAGGATGATGGAATGCCAGGCAGGGAGGGATGTGGCTGGGCCCCTGGCTCCCCAGCCTGCCTGCCAGCTGGCAGGCATCGTTATCTACACCAGAGCGCGGGCCAGGCTTCCCACACTAAATTAGCAAGAGCAAAGCAGATGTCTCCCCTCAGTGCAGCAAAGGAGGAGATGGGATGGAGGCAGCCTCTCTCCTTCCCCATAGACAAGGGCAGGGTTGGGGACCCGGTGTAGGTGCCTCTCGTGCTCCAAGACCACACCATGGTTGGGCAGCCTGGGGTCAAAACTACCCCAGCCCTCACTCTTGCCACTTCCCTGACCTGCTCGCCATCCCCTAGCTGCTCTGGGCATGGACTTCCTTCCTCACAAATCTCTTACTATCCTTTTGTTCTTGGAGCCCTCTACGCATTCCTTTAGTCTCCAGATAGGAACATGGAAGCCTGTTTCTAGGTTTCATCTTCTTTGGAGTTGGTCATATTAAAAATTTCCAATCTTTGCCCCACTTCCTCCCAAGCCCCCTCCGCTGTGGGAAAGACCAGGCTGCTTCCTCTCCAACTGTTGTCCCTGCTGCTCCGCACCCATCAGCTGCACAGCCGGGTGAGGGGCCAGGGGCATCCTGCTTTGTCCGGGTCTGCAGTTCTCCACCCTGTTTCTCAGCCTGACTTGGCTGCAGCTGCCACCACCCCTCCTCTGGTGGCCTAGTCCTCCCCACCCTGTCTTTGACCCCCACCTTCACGGCAGTGGGCACAGTAAGAGTGCCCAATCATTCCCACGCCGGCCGACCTGGGTCAGAGTTTGCCCTGGTGTGTGTGCTCCATCCGATTGGAAAAGGTACCCTTCTCTTGGGCTTTCTCATGTGGGAGTTGGGGAGATAACTGTGCCGTCGTCATGGGGAGGCTGTGCAGGTGAGTTTGTTCATAGAAAGCACTGGAGCAGCACCTGCGGCAGGGGGTGCTCCGTCCACGCACTGTTATCCGCAAACATTCTGGAATACACACATTAAAACATATATATCTCTTGCCCTTGACTTTGCTGGTTCTGGCTTTACAAATAAATATTGTTTCTGGGTTCAGCACCAGCCCTTGGCTCCTGTGGGGCTGAATGTTGATGGGCCTCTGTGACGCTGACTCCAGAGACCTCTGTGATTTCAGGAGATAAGAGCCTAGACCTGCGACCACCGACCGAACAGACTGGGTTTAAACTTCTCCTAAGCCACTTAAGATGTGTGGCCTCTGGCTAGGCACTTATCTCTTCACATCTCAATCCCCTCATTTTAAAAAAGGGGGGCGGTGCATAATGACACCCTCTCCATGGTGCTACATCAATCAAATGAAATAATGGATGAAAGTTTCAAGAGCATTGTTGGAAACAGGGCAGAAACTCAGCAGCTGCTGGTGAGCTGGGGTCTCTTCTGTCTGCACACATGAGTCCTTCCCTCCCTGCTCCCAGGCCTCCCCTCAGAGGGCTACTCCTTCACATCAGCTGGCATGCCCATCCTTCTGTTGGCTTAGTGTCCCATCACCCACTACGCCTACTTCATCCCAGGAAGGTAGGGGCCCTGCCCGAGTCCTATGGCCCACACCTAGAACCTGGTTCTTGCAAACCTGTTCAATAAATGTTGCCATTTCTGAGCATATTTTACCTCCTCATCATTTCCAGCTCCTTCGTAGCATGTTTTATTGCTGGCAGTAAGGTTCTGAATCAAGCAGAACAGAATCTAAACCTTCCCTTTCTACCTTAAGAACTGTACACTGAGCACCTGATTTTTCATCTGTAAAATAGAGAAAATAATATTTATACTGTAGGGTTACAGTGAAGATTAACGGAGATGATGGCGCCTGAAACAGTGATTGACATGTGGGGGAAGCTCATTCAATCCTCTATGAATGAGAAGTGAAGGAAGAAAAGGCTGTGAGAGTGGGCCCTTCCTTTACCTGTTCTCCTGCCCCTCACCCTTTCTCTCTCCTGGCTTCCTCCTTCCTGAGGCTGGCACGCGGGGACCCCTGCTAATCCTTCAGCCACAGGGCGTCTGTCTTCTGAGCCCCGCTGGCAAGAGCAATCTGAACCAGCCTTGGAAGTTATTACCCTTTCAAGCCTGGGTCGGCCACTAGTTTAGCTTGAGTGCCACAAATCACAAATATGGAACAGATTTAGCCAGAGGCACCAGAGTGGCCAAAAGAACATTTTTCCAATTTTCAGAAGGGTGTTGCCAGCTCCCATTGGCACTTTTGGCTTCATGTCTGGTTTTCCTATAAGGTCTTTAATATTCCCTCCCAGCATCTCTTTTCACCTTTTCTATTGCTCTTAAGTAAAGAGTCCTTCTCCTTCTCTTCTCTTCTTTTTTGGCTTTCGTCCTTTTCTTTCCTTAAGAAGCAAGGCCCTCTCAGGCTATTGTCAGTGCTATTCAGTTTAAACTTCTCCCACCCTCCCCTCTACAGAGACTGGTGGGATACGATGCCAAGGCTTAGAGATGGAGGAGGTAAAAGGCTCAACATTAGGAGACCTGGTAATGGGACACAAGTGAAGCTTTTGGCTGCCCACTCCTCCCTGTTTCAGCTTGTCAGAGTGGAAGCATTTTCTATTAATAAGTAGAAAAGTTTGTGGAGTTATAACGGGTACAAAGATGATGATGCACTGCCTGTGGGGCCCCTGAAGGGAGCCGTCAAGGTTGTTGGGTCCAGGCTGGTTAAAGCCATAGTCTTCCTGCCCCGTCCAGGAGTCAGTCTGCAAGACCTCTGTAAGCCACACAGAGGCAGCTCACAGTGCACAGCTTCTAATCCCGGTCTAGCCCAGGACCTGCCTCTCTCCCCAAGGTCAGTCGCCTTCCCCGGCACCATCTGTTCGTAGCCCCTTGAGCTTACATTTCCCCTTCTGGAAGATGAGAACAATAATTTCGCCGAAACTGGTTTGGCTCGATGGATGGAGCGTCGGCCTGCGGACTGAAGGGTCCCAGGTTCAATTCTGGTCAAGGGCATGTACCTTCGTTGTGGGCACATCCCCAGTAGGAGATGTGCAGGAGGCAGCTGATCGATGTTTCTCTCTCATCGATGTTTCTAACTATCTCTCTCCCTTCCTCTCTGTAAAAAATCAATGAAATATATTTTTTAAAAAAATAATTTCTACTCTGGGCTCTGCACCCCTTAAGTGTGTGCTGAGTATCAGAGGTGAGGCCATGAGAATGGGAATGGGCATCTGTGGAGGAAGGAGCCTCAGAAATGGTCTGCAAAACCGTGCTGCTCTCCTCACTATTAACGCGGGTAAGTGGGGCTTCAGATCACATTCTCAGTGCAAATCTGAGGGTAGCTCAGATTCAGAGAAGCAACTCCAGCCCTGTCTGAGATGGGTTATAGTATTTCCTCACTTGGAAAAGCACTTCTGGAAAGTGTTAACTCAACTGATCCAAGATTTTGAGTTTTGGGGCCTCATAGACATCTCCCCTTCCTGTATCAGCATCCCAACTTCTCCCATCCCATCCGACTGAGCCAAGGCTGCCTCTCCAGAAACTATGCTCTTTGGGGCCTCGTCAGTCTGCAGTCAGGGCCTAGCCTTGTCAGTATCTGACATGGTGCTGAGCCCCACAAAGGGACTGGGCCCACTGTGCTGGGAACTTGAATGAATGAGCTACTTTCAAAAGAAATCTTTCTATTGAAAAGAGCAAGCTAAGTGGCCCTGAGTTTCAAAAAATAAAAAGTATTTTAAATGACACAGATATTTAGGCTAGAGGGAAAAGTTAAAGTAAGACATGTATTAGGAGAATATATACTATTATATAGAATATGGATTACACATTATATGTATGAATACATTATTATGAGCTAGGCATTGTGCTAAGCACTTTACATACTAGATTTCATTTATTTAAATGCTGAAGAAGAAAAATGGAGGGAAAGGGTTTCCTAAGTAGCTGAGAGCATACATTCATCCTGCATCAGAGAATGAAGATGAATGAAAAGGCCTGGGAAGAAAGTAGCTAAAAGGATCCTACACAGAGACCAGCTTGAGTCTGGGCTGCTAGCCAGAGGGATCCAGAAGAAAGGAAATAATGAACTTGTAGGATGTCAGAGCTAAAGGAGCCTCAGAACCAATCTTTTCAACCACTCTGTCCCATTTTACAGATGAGGGTGCCCAGGTCCAGAGCAGGGAAGCGACATGCCCACCCTCACACAGCTGGTTGCACCCAGTGTCCCCTCTCTCAGGGAAACCTAACAGTGTGTCCCCAGGGCCACACCAGTCACACGTCTCATGGTGGAAGGGTCACTTCTCCTCCAGTAGTACACATATCCCTGTTAGTCACCTGTGGACCTGTGTGTGGTTAATTGCCGATCATCATCATTGTGGATCAGCACATGGCAAGGACTCCCTGACCACCAGGCATACCGATCCAGCCCTTGGAATGATGTGCTCTCCCCGGTGTCCAAGTGCATCCACCCAAGCAGCCAGCCAGCTTCCTTCTGGATTACAGCCTCAGTGTCATGATTGAGTCCCAGGTCTTGAGAGAATGGGGCTTGGCCTCTGTCATCTGGACCTGCCTGTGGTCCTGGGAACATTAGGGTCACAGAATGTTCGAGCTGGCAGAGCCCACCTGTCATCTGGCTCAACACTAGTAGTTGCAACCAATAGTTGCGAACTGTTGATGTCAGTGTCTCTCCTCACTTCCTATAGGAAAGTACTGGTTACTGGGACTAGTAGATCCCTAGCACTGATGGGTACCAGAGGGTGCCAGTGCCAGGGTCACCGGGTGAGGACAAAGGGTGCAGGGTGAACAGGAGCCTGGTGGTGAAAGGAGCAGCATCCAGGTGGGCAGCATGCACCTGCCCAGAGGCCTGCCCATGCATGTGCCAGATCACTGAGCATAGCACCACCTACGCCCATCACATCCAACCCCACAGAAGATGCAGGGCAGCAATTTTCTACCCCATTTTCCAAAGAGAGTATGTAGGCGTGAAGGTCACACCTAACTGATCACAGATAATATGATAAAAGTAGAAGCTTAATATAAATAATAAATTAAAATAATAGAGTATTACATAAGTCTATATTTACGTATCAAGTAAGTTATGGAGCCCAGGGGCTATGTCTCTAGGGCTATGCTTCTTACACAAGCATAATAATGGGGTAATAAATCACACTTATTTAGCATTTACCAGGTACCAGGTACTGTTGTTCATGTATATATGGAGAGAAGCCAAAGAAAGTGATATATGTGTATATATATAGTATGTATTCTCATTCATTGTTCTTAATAGCCTTATTAAGTTATCCCCATTTCTAGATGAGAATATTGAGGGACACAGAGGTCTAAACAAGACTCCAAATAAATCCACATTCAAATAGCCATAATGTGTTCAGGACTTTCCGTTCATGGAATCTGGCCCCCACTCACTGCTCCCAAACCATCCCACCACCTACCCACCTCCACCCCCTCCCCACACATGCACTTTCTTAATTCTAAGGAGCTCAGAAGAGGTTCCATGAGCCTTTTGTTATTTTTCTGAGTCACCCAGGACCTCTATCTTAAGCTTAATAACAACAGGAGAGGGGAAATTCTGCTTAGCAAAGTTGGGTGTGGGGGCAATCCTGGGCGTGAGGCCGAGCTGGTTGGGATGCAGATGAGCGGTGTCTGCACCTGGCCAGCGCTCTGGGTGAACCACCTGTGTTTGGAATGAGGCTGCAGCCCAGCAGCGCCAAGGGCACCTCTGGAGGGTGAGCAGGGAAGTGGCAGGGCCCATGGCTCCTGCAGGCAGGCAGCATGCTCAGTGCACTTAAAAGGTGGTGGTCGTGGTGGTGGTAGAGGGAGGGTTTGCCTGCAATCTAGAAAGCAATACACTGACATCTTTAAATCCATCTAATGCCCTACAATCAAAAACCAAATTATCTGGTATCAAGAGTAACTGCGTAGATAGTAAGTACAGGCACAGAAAGGGGTGGGCGGTGGAGTGAAAAGCCCAGGGCGGGAAGAACATTCCAGTCAACAGGTGGGACAGAGAATGAGCAGGATAAATAGTGGATTTGCCAGAAGGCCCAGGAGAGAAAATGTGGTATTTGAACAGAGCTGAGCTGCGGAGTGGGGGTGGGAAAGGGTTGACTTCCTTAGCTCAGTGTGGTTGGGTAACAGGGGGCCCCGCCAGCCAGCCGCTGGGGATCTGCCCAGCCTTTAGGAATGTCGGCTCCACCCTTGGCTCCTCCAGTTCTAGGTTCTGTGCCATAGTGTGAGAACAGCTACAGGGCCATAGTGACTGTCACTAGTGATATGAGCATGGCGCCATCCCCAAGGAGGAGATGAAAAGAAAAATTACGGTTTTAAAATGTGAAAAACAAATGCTTTTCATTTCTCTCCATTCCCAGGCTACTAAGTGCAATAACAGAATCACTCACTTCTCAATCCTGCTAGACCCCTGGCACCTGCACAGTTCATAGGTCTGCAGAGTGGAAGAAATATGCAACCTGGATAGGCAACAACCCTGGCAGGCTTTTAAAGTGTCTTCCACTCCAGAGAGCTCACATTCCAAATCTGTCATTATTTTTTGTTTTATGAATTGCTCACGTGGTGAGAGGCGCAGGGCTCCAGACAAGCTAAGAGATAGCACTGCATATGGGAGTCCATCAGAATCCCATGCCAAGAGTTTGCCACCCTTAGCTGAGAGAACACAGGGTCTCTGAGCATTACTGATCGCGCGCGCGCGCGCGCGTGTGTGTGTGTGTGTGTGTGTGTGTGTGTGTGTGTCCCTTAGACAACTGAGAAATATGAAGTGGTCTGCATTGAACACTGGGGGCCCAGCCCAAAGCCACTATCCATCCAATCCACCATCCCCCTGTGACTGTCTTGCTGAGGGCTCCCACTGGGGTGTCACTCTCCCATGAATAAATTAAGCCTAAAGAAATGAACTGCTGGGGTTGGTGAAGAATTTGGTAGAAAGACCGATCCTCGTGGGTCACATTTGAATGTGTGTGAAGCCACCCAAAGAACAATAAGCAAGGAGGGACATCTACAAAGACACAGTCCTGAGGACGAGAGAGGGAGAGTGGGGCGGAGGTGTACCAGTGAGGGGGTCCGATGAAGGGTCAAGCTCCTTCGGTAATTTTCTTCCCTCGAGCAGGTGGAAAATGGTACTTAGCTACAGTTTTAAGTTTTTCCCATTCTCTGAGGTGATTCCATCTGGATTAGTTTCCTAGGGCAGCCATAACAACCTGGGTGACTTAGAACAACAGAAATGTATTGTCTCACAGTTCTGGAAGCTGAAAGTTCAAAACTGGGGTGAGGGCAGGGCCTCGCTCCCCTGGAAGCTGTCAGGAGGCCCCTTCCTCACCTGTCCCTGGCTTGTGGTGGGTGTTGGCACTCTGGGCCGTTCCTCAGCTTGTAGCTGTCTCGAGTCAACCTGTGTCTGTTGTCACACAGAGTTCTCTCTGTTTCTGTGTCCAAATTTCCATCTTCTCATAAGGATGTTAGTCATTGGGCTAGAGACCACCCTACTCCAGTGTGACCTCATTCTGATTACTTCATTGCATTTGGACCCTATTTCCAAATAAGGCCACACTCACAAGTAGCAGGGATTAGGCCTCGACTATCCCCTTCTGGTTCAGCCCACACCTTCACTGAATTCCCTTAGCCTTTTGGTAAAGTTCACACAGCCTCAGGTTGTCCTGTGAGGAGAGGGACAGAACAGAGTGTGTGTCGCCTGCCTCCTTCCTTTCCCTCTGCTGTGGGGAGAGAGGTGTCCTATATAAGCCTCCTCCAGGATGCTTAACTTCCTCATTTACCCCTTCTCTTCCCCCAATACATTTTAGAGAGAGATGACCTTGAAAGGTGTATGTGTGTGTGTGTGTGTGTGTGTGTGTATGTTGTGTGTGTGCATGTGTGGCTAACATATGTGCGCCTGTCTTTTCCCACCTCCATCCCCCTAGAAATTATAAATTTGTTGGGCTTACAATGAGCCAGAACAGTGGCCAGTTCATATGAGTATTCCACATGCCCAGGCTCAGGGCTGCCTTACTCAGTAAATATTTGTTGAACTAAGTAAAACTAAATTGAGTTGTAGGGGAAAAAATCATGGCTGTACTCCTTTGGCCTTGAAAAAAGAAAAGAAAGGAATTTGTTATGAGAACAGCAAGGGCTTGAGAGAGAATAATTCCGGATAAGGTAGACCCGAGGCATCAGAAACTCTTTAGGCTCATCATTATCTTTCCAAGGGTCCCATGGCTCCTTGTCTGGCACCAAGGAGAGATGTCCAGCACCTTCTCTGCCTTTTCGGAAATGTCTGCCTTTTTAAAAAGTTACATCCCTGAGATTCCCGGCAATCTGGTGTGATGGAACATGTCTCTGTCCACTGGAGCTGGGTGTTGGATGCTCCAGCTTCAGTGTGACCCACAACCCCCACCCCAGCCTTCCTGTGTCTGTCATCACACAGAGTTCCACAGGCATGACCACAGGCATAAATCAGGACTCTTCCCACTCCACACCCTTCCTTTCTAAGGGAATTCTGGTTCCCTTCTTGCTCCATCCATGCATCACCAGATGGTGTCTCCTGGATTCCAGGAAAACAGTTGTGTGTGTACCTGTGCCATTTCCCTCAACTTCAGAGTTGGCTCACTGTGGTGATGTCAATATTAAAATGACAGCGATGCCACATCTGTCACCACATGAGTGTTGGTGATGCTCCATCAATGTTGGCACCAGAAACTTAAGGGCTGCCACCAACACTGGGCCCGCACCTCTGCTATGTCACTAACCCTGGCGGCACAACTACCATGTCCAATTCACCAACCCAAGGCCACCACCACTGTCACCAGCACTGCTTCCTACAGAGCCAATGCCCCTGCCCGACCCCAGCCCCCAGGCGACCGCCAGGTGGGGCTCACAGTGCCCCTCAGATTCGCAGGCTCAGAGGATCTGGAAGGAGCTCCGGGTGTTTACGTGGCCAGCTTGACACCCTCCCTACCCTGAGGTTCAGGCAGGAGACCCTGAGGGCTGAACGAAGACAACCTGAATGGGAGACCCTGGCTGGTTATCAGATGTCGCCTCCATTCTGGGTGTGGCTCATTGTCACTGAATCAGTGAGGATCCTGTATTCCCTCTCCGCTCAGGCCCTCAGAGCTTTGCTTCACTGGATGTCCCAACAGACCTGGAGGCTGGAGCAAACTCGACAAAACTGAGGCAGGGAATCCTAATATGTCAACTAAAACTTAATTTTTGCCCAAAATGTATTTTCCAGATATGAGGAGGAGATGAAAAGAAAAATTACGGTTTTAAAATGTGAAAAACATTTTAAATGGACCCGAGGCATCAGAAACTCTTTAGGCTCATCATTATCTTTCCAAGGGTCCCATGGCAAAACGAGATGGAGTCAGCCAGCAGATGTAGCCCCAGTTCACACTCCACCTCTGTGGGGCAGATGCTCTGGTCAAAGACCACCCACCTGGGGAGGGAAAGCTGCCTGCTTCTTGGCCATCCACTTATCGCAGAGTGAAGGCAGAGAGGACATTGGGTCATGGCTGAGGAGGCCCGACTCAAGAAAGTCGGAAATTAGATATGGGGCAGTTTTTGAACTTTGTAAGCTGAGAAACATTATCCTCAAAAGAAATTTCATGTGGGAATCCCAAAACATAACAGATAAAGGTGGGGTGCTCTGATGAGAGTGGTCATGGCTTCCTGGCCCCGCCCCACTCCTGGGAGGGCCCAGAGGCACTCATCCTGAACTCCAGTCTGGAAGCCACTGATCTTGCCCAATCCTGTTGTACATTTCACAGGTGACGGGTCTGGGGCTTGGCAAGTCTCCCCACATTGGTGACTGAAACCCACACCTCCTCATCCCCACTCCCATTCTCTGACCACAGATTGCTATTTTCTGACTTAGTTTCTCTGTCTTTAAAATAAAGATAGGACCCAAACATCTGCCCCACCTACCAGGTGGATCCCTGAGGGTTAAGGGCATGTAAATGCACCACAAGGACCTGCAGCTCATCACTGCATTCTAGAATGAGAGTATGCATTCTAAAATGAAAAGAGTATACAGTCTAGAATGAGGAGAGTATACAGTCTAGAATGTGGAGAGTATGCATTCTTGAATGAGAGTATACATTCTAGAATGAGGAGAGTATGCATTCTAGAATGAGGAGAGTATACAGTCTAGAATGAGGAGAGTATACAGCCTAGAATGAGGAGAGTATACAGTCTAGAATGAGGAGAGTATACAGTCTAGAATGAGGAGAGTATACAGTCTAGAATGAGGAGAGTATACAGTCTAGAATGAGGAGAGTATACAGTCTAGAATGAGGAGAGTATACAGTCTAGAATGAGGAGAGTATACAGCCTAGAATGAGGAGAGTATACAGCCTAGAATGAGGAGAGTATACAGCCTAGAATGAGGAGAGTATACAGTCTAGAATGAGGAGAGTATACAGTCTAGAATGAGGAGAGTATACAGTCTAGAATGAGGAGAGTATACAGTCTAGAATGAGGAGAGTATACAGTCTAGAATGAGGAGAGTATACAGTCTAGAATGAGGAGAGTATACAGTCTAGAATGAGGAGAGTATACAGTCTAGAATGAGGAGAGTATACAGTCTAGAATGAGGAGAGTATACAGTCTAGAATGAGGTGAGCATACTGATGGCACTTCCTCAGCATCCCTGTCCCTTCTCCAAATCCTTCTCATCTCCACATATGCATAGGGATGCTGATAATCTGGGCTTCCAGACCTGATGAAGCTCCCCTTAAAGAGGGTCTCTGACTCCAGGTGCAGAGGCCAGGTGGGTGCCTCAGAAGTGAGGCTCCACGCCCTGAAAGGAAACACGGCCTTGGAGAAGCCCCTCCCTGCTGTCTGGAAGTCTCCTTGCTATTTAAAAGGAGCTTTACATTTCTCGGGAAATCCTCTGAAGCCCCATTTCCTTATGGCTCAGCTGTGAGGAGCTGCATTAAGTACCTCGGGGCTGACTGCTAACAGCTCAGTTCCCTCCATAAAGCTTTACCTTCATATCTCGCTGCCTCCCGCCTGGGGACCATGAGCAGCCCTGCATCCAGGGCCTCGGTAAGCACATGGTAGGACCAACTCTTTGTGCCTGCAGCCCTCACCGCTTCAGGTGGAGGTGAGGGGAGCTGATTGCTGTGGCCCACCCTGTTCTCAGGGCTGGGAGCGGGCAGAGAGGCAAACACTGGCTCCTCCTCCTTCCCCTGCTCTGGAGAGGGCCTTCTAGGAGGACCCAGGTGCTTTGCCTGGACACCCACCTGCAGCTCCAGAGCCTCCCAGGATGAGAGGGACAGGGAGGGGCCCTTCACCTCAGCACCCACGCCACAGGGCTAACCCTGCCTAGTCTCTTCCTTCCCAGGCACATCCAGACACACCAGAGTCCAGTGGTCCAGTACCCTCCTCCAAGTTCACTTGGCACCCTGGGCACATCTTTGGTGTTGCCCGGACCATCCATGTTATCATGGTCTGTATCTATCTCCTGTTTAGCAATGTTCCTTGAGGCCAGCAAACCACATCCAACTTATCTTTTTTTTTTCCACAGAGAATGGCATGGGAGGGAGTAGTAAATATTGGCTGAACTGATTAGAACTGAACTCAGTTTGGGGCAGCTTGGGAATGTGGAATGAACTACCCAGGCTCCAGGGGTCTCTGCTCCTCAGATTCAGTATGATCATAGAGCACACGTGTGAGGCTCCACTCTAGCATCTTTAGACCCAATAGGGAAACTTCAAACATCCTCAAGGAATTCCAGAAGCAGCAAGGAAACTCCCACACTTCGTTAAGAATTATAATAATGAGCTATGGCCAGATGGCTCATTTGGTTGAGCATCGTCCCATGCACCAAAAAGTTGAGTTCAGTTCCCACTCAGGTCATATACCTAGGTAGCAGGTCCAATTCCAGTTAGGACACGTATAGGACATGTCTGTCTGTCTGTCTGTCTCTCTCTCTCTCACCAGTAAACATGTCCTGGGGTGAGGATAAAAAAAAATTATAATAATGATGTGATTGAAAGCTCACTGATCAGAGCATTGAAAGAAGAAATAAGCATGTTCATCCATGTTCCAATTTGCTGGTGGCCCGTTGTCCCGGCTGGTCCTGGGGGTAGGAACCTGCTTTGGAAGATCAGCAGGAGCACACGGGCCTCAGCTCTGTGTAATGCCCCATCCCATGCAGCCAGGGGCTCTGCTGGGTTTCACTGGGGCTCTGGGCGGTGGAGGCTAAGGAGGGCTTTGATGTACAGCAGTAAATTAGGCACCTGGTTCTTTGTTTTCTGATCAAGATGAGAACAGTCCTTGCTTCGTGTCTGCTGTAGCATGGCAAATTTGACCAAGAGAGAGGACAGAGGGCAGGGACTCCAGTGGGGCCAGCGTCTGCTTTCACTTCCTCTCTGCACACTGGATGTGCATGCTCACTGGCCGCCTTGTCCCAGTCACAATCCAGCCATGTGGGAGTGTTCTAACTACGCCCTCCCCAGGGTAGCAGCCCCCCGAAAAAGCCACCAACGTCATGTTTGAGAGAGACCCTCTGCCTCAGCCACATGGGGGACTTGCGCTCCTCAAAAGTGTGGGTATAATTTTAGGGTAAAATACCATGTTTTGGTTTGCTTCTGTAAAAAGCCAGAGGAATAAATTTAGCAGCCTGTCTGAAACACATTCCCCAGAGAGTCTCTACCCTTTAGAGCAGCCGCCGTGGGCAAACTACGGCCCGCGGGCCAGATCCAGCCCGTTTGAAATGAGTAAAACTAAAAAAAAAAAAAAAAGACCGTACCCTTTTATGTAATGATGTTTACTTTGAATTTATATTAGTTCACACAAACACTCCATCCATGCTTTTGTTCTGGCCCTCTGGTCAAGTTTAAGAACCCATTGTGGCCCTCGAGTCAAAAAGTTTGCCCACCCCTGCTTTAGAAAGAACTCAAGAGAACTGTCTCTGGAGCAGGAGCAATCCACCCCGAGGGGCGGGGCATCAGACTTGGTTCCTCCCTTTCTCAGAGAAGAGCGAACTGCCAGCATGGCTTCAACAGAGAAAGCAGCATCTCCATCCCCTCCACTCCCACTCAGGGTCCTGCAATGGCTTCTATTGCCTTTGGTGTAAAACTCAAATGACTTAGAAAGACTCTCAGAGGCTCCATAATCTGACTTGCACAGATGCATTTATTCAACAAGCAGTGACTGAGTGCATGCCTTATGGCAGCATAAGGCCAGGCCTGCGAATGCAGAGGTTGAATCATGGCCCCAGCATGCAGGGAGCTCACAGGTTAGTGGGTATGATGGCCAGTTGTGTATATTATACTTGGCTAGTCTCCTGTCATTCACTCAACCACTAACCTAGGTGCTACTGCAAAGATATTTTGCAAATTTGACAGAAGTCCATAATCAGTTGACTTTAAGGGAGGTCATCCTCAACAACCTGGTAGGGCTGACTCAATTAGTTGAAAGGCCTTATGAGTGGAGCTGGAGCTTCCACACATCTGGAAGGTAAAGGCCTGAGGTGGACAAGGTTTTGACACTGGAAGGGTGGACTCCGTCAGTCCTGCAGCGGGTGATGGATCCCTGACCATCCCATTGCTAACAGAAACTCACAGCAGGAGGAGGGAAGTGACCTCAAGTGGTCCCAATGTAGATCACACTCCAACATCCCAAGTGGTCCCGATGTGAATCACACTCCCACATCCCAAGAGGAATGAAAAGCCCTTCTGCCTTTCTAGAGCCCGGGTGGGGTGGGGGGTCTCATGGTCGGTTACAGTCCCACAGTCGGTGCTTCTGTACAATCCTCCCTCGCATGTAACCTGCCTCCATATGAGGAAGGAGGAAAGCTGCCCACCGCTTTCTCCTCTAGGGGAGGTCTGTTAGCCTGTTTCAGGAGCCACGGAGGCCGCCGTGTGCCTCAATGCCAGCAAATAACTCCTGCCCATTCCTTCCTGCTGCTCCTTCTCTAGTGACAACTGGGTCACCTGCTGGTGAGAGTGAGAGACTCAGAGAAAACTAACCTGTGAGGTGAGGGAGAAAGAGCAAAGGACTCCAGGAGACAGGACTGGTCAGGCACAGACCCAAACAGATGGGGCCTTTCCTTCTGCATCTCAACGATGTGCTTTCTCGACAGCGACTGAGTTCAGGTGGCAGAGCCTCTGAGCCACTGGCCCCACGCTTGGTTGCATAGACTTTTCTGATTATTGGGAGCCAGACACAGGACCCTGCATCTCATCACTGTGTTACTATGGGCTGGCAGGGCCCACTGAACACCGAGACAGGAGAAGGGGTGAGAAGAGGAAGGGAAGACTGAGGAGGGAAGATTTATCCAGAACCACTTCTGGTCCAGCCATCCCCTGGAACCATGGACACTCTGCCAGGGATGATAGTGATGGAGATGGGGACACAGGAGAGCTCATTTGAGCAGACATCACAACTTTACTAGTAAGTGGCAGGGAGGACATTCAGCTGTGTGTGGAAGCACTGTTTTCAAGCACCTTCATCATCTCAAAAGGTCCATTCACATAGTACCTATGCATTCTGAGGCTGACTACAAACTTGTGTCATCTCTTCACTTAATGGGGTCCCTTCAGAACCAGTCAGCCTTTAGTCATTGCTCTGAGTCACAGGATCTCCTTAAGAGAAGAATGCATCCTTTCTCTCCAGAACTGGCACTTTTCACTAATCGGTACTGGCTCTCCCTCCTCTTGGTGCATAACAACTGGGTATCACTGACTTGCTCATTTTCTGTCTTCTCCTTCTCCTTTCGATACTAGTATGGTAGGCCCAGATTCAGAGGCATTTCATTCCTGCCCTCTTAGGTCCTCTGGCTTCAGCCGACAGTCTTGTCAGTCCCATCCTGGTTTTTGTGGGGAACCCATTCCTGGAGGAAGAGCAGCCTTAGGCCTTGAACCTTCTATCTCCAGAATTCACACACTCCCCCTCTTGGCTGGCTCTTACCACAATCTCTTTCTCTGACTTCCTTTCCATTTACCGCTTCCTCAATTCCTCAAATGCCTACCTTCCTTTCTGTGCTAAACTCTTCTGTCCAGTTTGGGTTTCCTCCTCCCTCCGGGATTTTCAGCCCCTTCAAGACTCACCTTTGCCTCTTGATCCATGGTCTTCAAGCTGTTGTCCATGGACCAATAGCATGGGCACCTCCTCAGAGCTTGTTAGAGATATGGAATCTCAGGCCCCACCCAGACCCACTGAATTAGAGTCCTGACTACAAGACCTCCAGGTAATCTGTATGCATGCTGAAGCCTGAGCAGCTCCTCTCCAAATGACAGCACACATTCCTGACAGCCAAGACCGTGACTGTTTTTGCCCCACTGTGTTCTCAGCACTGACCGCTATGCCTGGAAAATAATAGATGCTCAATAAATATTAACTGAACGGTGGATTTCTGGGCTTCTCTCTCTGACCTCATGTACTATGTCCTCTTCTAAGTAGCACTTTGACTTATTTGCCCCCGCCCCACCCCGCACCACCCCTCACCCTGCCCTCCCCACCTCTTTTTCCTCCTCTGCTGTGGGTAACAGGGTCAGACTGGCGTGTGGGAGAGGAGTGGATCAGAGACCCCAGCACATGTCATCCAGCCCCAGGGTTTGCTCACAGGAGTCACAGGGAGGAGCCTGCTTAGAATAGAGAAGTATCACGCTTCCTCACTCATCCACCAGCAAGCCCCAGACATAACAAGGACCTGGTGAATTCCTTGAAGGTAGTCCTTTAGAGATGACAGATGCTGGTTCTGAGTGACATGAAATCTGAGCTCTAGTTTGCTTCTGCATTCACCCTTTTGTTAATTAAAATAACGTGTATAAAATACTAGTAGCAGAGGAGGAGAGGAAGAAGGCATAGAAAATAATAAGAAATAAACTGTGCCCTCAAGGAGCCTATAAAAGCCCAGGCAGAGCCCTAAGGTGCCTCAGTTGTTCCCGAAGCTTCTTTTATCTCACCGCACCCTATCATGTGAACAAAGTCAAATTGAGCTCCTGCCCAGATTATACATGATTTGGAGGACTGTCAACGTGTGATGAAGAGGGAGGTAGGGAGAGGAGACAGAGACGGAAGCTGAGTGCCCTGGCCAAGAGGGGAATGAGATGTAGAGATATGGGAGAGGGGAGAGGGAAGAGGTGGAACTCAGAAGAACGGATGGCTTTTGCACCCATAAAATGTTTGCACTATAAACCTTCAGTATGTGTATTTTATAAAACCCTCCACCTTGCAGTTCTTAGTAGACAGGTGAGAAACTTCAGCTGGGAGCTGGCTGACTCTTTCTCCAAACACCTCATAAATGTCAAGGTTAGTGGCTCTCAGTCTCCTCTCAGGGGCTCACTGGGCACCACGTCTCCTCAAGTACCCTGTCTAGCAACTGGGCACATTCTACAAGGACACGCTCGTGGGTCCTGCCTGCAGACCCCTCCTGTGGGCTCCCTTCCCGTTGGGTGTGAGCAGGAGGCAGCTCCCTCTCCCCAGTCCAATGGCACGGCAGATCTCCACAGTCTACAAAGCTGTCCTGTGGACAGACTTCAGGTGACAGTCTCCCTGGCCAGCCCAGGTGGGGCACGATGCTGGACCTGGCTTCAGCACAAGCACCCCAAGCAGGGCAGCGGGGCTTCTGGGTGATTCAAACACACATTGGATAACATTCTGACTAGAAGGCAAGGAGCCAAAAATCAGGTGACTTTTGCCAACTGAGACCGTGAATAATCACTGAGAACAAGCTGATTGCTTAATTGCAAGGTGGAATGCAAACACAGCAACAGGAAGGCAGCAAACAGGGTCTGAAGGGTACTGCTGGAGGCGAGGGTCATTGGAGCCCCACTCCAAGGCTGCCACGCCATCTGCTTTTCCAACATGTGGCTGCCACCCCACAAACCCCCTGCTGTTTCTCCATCACACAGGCAACCACTGGGCTAATCAGCTCATCTTCCAGGAGGCCTGGGGGCAGGAAGAGACAGTGGTGGTTGACCTGAGTCACAGCATAGAGAGGAGAAACTCCAGGGGACAGGTACCTTGGTCAGAGCTATAGAGGGTCTAGAGCAGTGGTTCTCAACCTTCCTAATGCTGCGACCCTTTAATGCAGTTCCTCATGTTGTGGTGACCCCCAACCATAAAATTATTTTCATTGCTACTTCATAACTGTAATTTTGCTACTGTTATGAATCGTAATGTAAATATCTGATATGCAGGATGTATTTTCATTGTTACAAATTAATCATAATTAAAGCACAGTGATTAATCACAAAAACAATATGTAATTATAAATTCAATATGTGTTTTCCGATGGTCTTAGGCGACCCCTGTGAAAGGGTCGTTCGACCCCCAAAGGGGTCGCAACCCACAGGTTGAGAACCACTGGTCTAGAGTCAGGAACCTTTACTAGCAAGTTACTCAACCACATTAACCACCGTCTGTGAAATGGAGTAACAGTGCAGATGCCATGGCATTGTTGGGCCATCTAATACTTGGGGCACAGTAAACATTGAGGAATAACTAGGACTATTTTTATATTTGGGGATTATTTTGGAGCTTAAACATTCACCATCTCAAATGAAAAACCCATGTGTAATTCTCATGTGAAAATTCATTAGAATTGAGTGACAGTTCCTTCCTAGCCATGTGAGCAGCAGTTCTCAAAGTTCAGTGAGAAGAAAGATCACCCAGAGTGATGTTAAAAATCCAAGCTTCCTCCTCGACCCACCCCACCTGTGACCACCTGACTCAGTGCATCCAAGAAGAGGCCTCGGCCACGTTGCATGGAAACAACCTATCTGTAGGTCTGTCTGTAAAGGCATTGAGGGAAGCAAATGGACCTGCTCATCTCTGACCCCACTCTTCGCCAAGCTCCTGGAACATAAGAGGCATTAAGGGATGTTGCCTGGATGTGTGTCCACTTGCCTTTGAGAATAGCAGCTGGGGGAATTCTTGGCACAGAACTATAGTCCAGACCTTATGCAGAGAATGGGTGCTGAGCACAATAACATGGCTAAATCCACCAAACATATTTATTGCCTTCAATGGCAGCACCTAAGATAAAGAGAATGGCTGGCTCACACATCACCAGGTGCAGAGTTTACAGAGAAGATGTGTAAGTCCTCAGAAGGGAACCTAAGGCAAGGAAATCACATAAAGGGGGAAGAAAGGCCATGGAGAAAAACAGGGAAATGCAGAAGCAATGAGAATTCCTCCTACTTCTAACTCCAGTCCAGCTCTGCCTCTACCTAACTTTGGGACCAGAGGAAACTCCTCAGTTGTCCCCTCTGAGAATAACAATGTCCTCTGTACCATGAGTCATAAAAGGCTGATCTCGGCCCATCTCTCTGGCCCCGCTCCTCTGCCTCCCTCTCCACGCTCTTGACCTCAGTCATGCTAAGTTCTGGTACTTCAAAGCTTCAGATTTGCAATCACATTGCCATCACTTCTTTCTTTGGCTATCAAACCATTGCTCATGCTTTAAAACTCAGCCTAAGCATCAGCCGTGCCCAGAAGGCATCCTCAACACCTGGTCTCATTCAGATTCTTCTGCACCCATCACTGGACTTGTCATTCTTGCCTATAGCTGCTGCCTGTCTGTCCCCCATGAGGTTCTGAGTAAGGACTGTCTTGCTCATCTAAGTGTTCCCATCTTGTAGCAAAATGCTTAGCAAGTGCTCCAACAAGTAATTCATTATAAATAAACCTAATGGGGAATAAGCTCCCAGGTTGGGGGGAGGGGGAAGGGAGAGGTGGCAAGAGTGAAGATGCACCATCACCCAGGGTTGGTGACACTCATGTTTTAGCTGCTGGGAAGACAGGAAGTGCACCAGGAGGATTTTAACGATGTGAGCAGGACAGCCCTGTTCTGTGGCCCTAATGAGAGAGCGAATGGGGGTGCATCTTCCCTGATGCATCTGCACAGAAACAAACTGTCTTTATGCAGCTACAGGCAAAAGTCAATACCAAAACAACAGGGGAGGAAGCGAAAAGCTCCACTCAGAAACCTCCTGAAAGGGAGGATTTGGGTCACAGGATGCTGATGGGGGGTTAACCCAGGATTTCTTCAACTGTAACTGTAAGTGCACCCTTCACCTCCCTTCCCAGGGAAATGCAAGCAGGGCTGGCCTCACAGAGTTAGAAAGACCTTGGATATGACATGGGGAAAATTGCCTTAGATGCTGAACAATATTCTTGTTCCTCTTTAATAGCTTCCTGGATATAAATTGCCCTATGAAAACTGTAGGCTATTGAGAAAAGAGCCTGTGTCTTTAAATTAATCTGTATCCTCCCAGACACACAGTCTCAAATGAGGCCAGTCAGCAACCTAGACTGGCAAACACTCAGTCAAAAGGGATCTGAATAAATAACCACCCCTCCCTGAGTATAGGTTTGTCGGCAAAGGTTACAGGGTGCTCGCTCTGCCCTGCTCTGCACTGAGGGCTTTGCATGCTATTCCATGTAATCCACATAATCAGTTTCTGAGGCTGGAATATTACTATCTCTATTTCACTGATTAGGAAACTGAGGCACAAAGAATTTAAGAAACATGCCCATGTCTACCCAGAGAGTAAGTGGTAGAGCTGGGATGCAGTCCCAGGCCGCCTGGCCACAAAGTCCCACACTCAGCCACTACTGTATGCTGACTGCTCACCTGTCCCTGACACCACCAGGTGCATGGACTGAATGTTGTACCCCTAGAACTTACATGTTGAAGCCCTAAACCCTAATGTGTCTTTGGAGACAGGGCCTCTGAGGGGGTAATTAAGGTTCAAGGAGGGCCTAAGGGTGGGCCTGTGAGCCATTAGGCCTGGCGTCCTCGTAAGGGAGCAGGTTCTCACTGTGCCCAGAGTTAAGTCCACAGGAGGATGCAGTGAGAAGGCAGCTGTCTGCAAGCCAGGAAGAGAGGTCTCACCAGAAACCAACCTGCCTGCACCTTGATCTTGTACTTCTGGCCCCCAGACTGTGAAGACACAATGCCTGTTGTTTAAGCCCCCAGCCAGTGGTATTTTGCAGGCTGACTCAGCAGGCCACCATCCAGCTGGCACTGAGCCGGACAAACTTATTCTGTGACCTCAGAGCCCACCTGAGCACAGCCTCCTCCTTCTCCTTTCCCCTTCCTCATCCTACTTCCCCTGCTTCCCCTTCACTCCCAGAGTGCCCCCAGCCCCAGGCCCCAGGAGGAGCACTCCTGCAGCTCATCCTCTATACACCATCCATGATTACCTGTCCTGTGTCCCACCCTAGAGGTGCAGACACTGGCTGTGTTTACCCTGGGCTTGCAGGTGGCGTGCTGGTGATTTCAGCGTTAACATCTTTCACCCCCATCCCCCACCCCGCCTCCCTCCTCACCACCCAGTGAAGCCCCTGCTGTGGTACCTACCTGATTGCCTATTGTGGGGATTCAAGACAATGATCTGTGTATAGGGCTCATAACAACAGTCATCCCTCGATAAAATAATTAACCCTCCCATGACCCAGCTGGTAATTAGTAAAACTGGGATTTGAACCTTGATCCTTCTGCCTCCAAAGACCTAGGTATCTGCTTTCCAAGGTGACAACCAGCTCACATGATAAGCTAATGTGACATCCCACCAAGGATGACTCCCTCCATCATTCATTGAGGCATAGGATTTTCTTCCCAGTTCTATTCACCTCAGTTGAAAAAAAAGTACATAATGTATGTGTGTGTTGTGTGCATGTGTGTTTGTGCATACATATATTTTCTCAGCTAAAAGTCATGCCCAGGTTCCCGCTCAGCCCCACTCTGTGAGGTCTCAAGCTGTGACAATAAGGGCAGAGGCATCGGGCCTGGCAGTCAGGTCTTGTAACAGCCTGTTTCTTCATTCCTGGCCCTGACCCTAATTCTTAAGACCAAGAATGGGGTGCACATTTTTTGTGCCAGCCCATGGCACATATGGGTTCTTGGAATATATCTGCCCCATTGAATTGATCATGAGGTACAGGGAGGCAGGACAGGCTACAGGGGCACCCAGAGGTCCACGTCCTGTGAACAAAGCCAGCAAGCAGATTGCTCATTGAGTATGGCACGGCTCAGACCTACTGATTAAGCACTCAGCAGAAATAGCTATATAAGTGCTGGATGGGATCAGAGTTTTAAGGAGCCATTAAAAACAAGCACAGCCTATGACATCACTGTCTGCTGTGCAGTAAAGTCAGGGGAGCTGTAGGTGGCCCACTGGCCAACTGGAGGGTCAGGAGACAACAGGAGTGAATGTGGCCAGGGCACGCACAGCACAGGAGCAGCACCAGCCTGGAGAAGCTTAGGCCCCCACAACAAGTGTCCCAGCCCTTCCCATGTCCCCAACTCTGCCCCAGGCCTCTCAGTCATCTCTCCATTAAACGGAAGCTGGGATTTTTCTTGGTCTCACCATTGGTCTTTCTTTGCTTTATTTCAAAGTCTTCCCAGGAAGAGAAGTCAGCGCACCAAGCCTGTCTGGGCCAACACATCACAAAACATGGAGCCACAGGTGAAGGGCTGGGAGAAGTGGGGCCTCCATCCTCTCCATAGTGTGAAAACATGGGGACACGACAGGGTGTCCATGACCAAGCACACAACCTGTTCTCTGTCAGGCCTCCCTCCAGCAGTCACGAGCCCAGGAAGAGGAAGGAGGGGCTCCCAGTGACGTGCACAGGCCAGACCTGCCTGCAGCTTGTCGATTAGACTCAGCTTGGGCCCCACTGTGCAATATCCGAGCTCCCACATGGCAAAGCTGCCACCAGTTCCTACATTGAAGCAGCCAGAAATGTTCATTTGCAGTCCATGGACCTGGAGTCCTTTAGGCAGGGACAGTACCTCAGACCCAGTGGCTCGCGCTCTGCCACAATTATGCACTCTCAGTGAATGGCACAGGCTGCTTGCCTTCCAGGAGGCGGGGGCCAGGGTTTAGATGAGCTCACCCAGTAAGTGACTGTTTTAAATCCAAGACAAACACGTAGGCTCGTGTTGCAAGAGCCCTCGGAAGGAAGCCAGTCCACTAAGATCCAGGACCCAACAGAGCCTAAGCCACTGTCTCGCAGGGAAATCACTGCCCAGGACACAGAGATGAGAACTCACACTCCAAGCCCATGGCCAAGGGCACGAGCACGTTAGGTGCCAGAGGCGGGGAGCCAAGCTTTGATCGACCTGCAGTAAATTAATCTGGGTGAACCACGCCTGCCAAGGGAGGGCACGATCCCTTCTAGCAGCTAGCATGCTACAGAGAGATGCAGGGCCCAAGAGTAAGGGCAGATTCAAGAGGCCCAATTCCCAGGTGTACCTAGAAGTTTTGAACTTCTAGAACATTCTCATAATTAGAAGCTGCAAGCAATCCAGGTAGTCAACAATTCTGAACCACAGTGGCAGCCAAGCTGGGATGATCAGGAGGGGGGTTGGCAGGGAAGAGTCTGGAAGGAGCAGAGAGTATAGCCCAAGAACCGCTGCATGGTCAGGAGGAGGCATGGGGGCATGACCCCCACAGATTTCTGAGGAGGGTGTGTCTGGTTGGATGCACACTCTCAGCTTTTGAGCATCTGATGGATATGAATAAACTAAGGCTGAGACTTTCTATCTGGCTCAGAACGAACAGAGCAAGTAGAGTTCAAGGTCCCGGGACCCCAGCCTGGAGGGAGGGGTGAGGACAGTGCTACCCAGAGGCCAAGAAGCCTTCAAAAAAGCCTGAGGAGCAGATGGCCAACAAGCTTTTCAAAAGAGAACTATCTATTTAATTTGAAGGTGCGGGCTGCCACAATGCAAATAATCACCTTCACATCCCCCTTCCAAACTCACATCAAAGTCTGCTTTGCACTCAAAGATTATGAATCAAAAAAGACAGACACGTTTCCCAGTTTGGGGGACATGGGGTAGAGAGACGCAGCTGATGACATGGGACGATGTGACAATCCATGCAATGAGCTCATTCCACAGAGCGGGGCACACAGGGCCGAGCTGGCGACCAGAACTTACACGTCTGTAGGAGGGTGATCTATGCAGGCATTGCTATTCCTCAGATATGCAGGCCAAGGAAACTGGATCTAGAATGGAAAGGAACCTTGTCTCTGTCTGCCTCCCCTTCCTTCCAACATGATCTCCTGTGATCATCCGAGTCTTGTCACCTCACTCCTGGACTGTGCAACTGGGATCCTAACAGGTAACCTTTCCCTCCTGTGATTTCATCTTAGTCTCCATGACCAGGTGGCTAAAAATAGCTTTTGGTAGTGTCATTCCTGTTCCCCAAATTTTCAGGGTGCTCTGTTACCAGCCACATGAGGACCAATCTCCTGAACCAGACCCCACCTGATTTCTCCTGGCTGATCTCTGGGACTCGGAGCGCATCCCTGCTCCTCACCATGCCCTGAACACACACAGTTCAGCTGTGGTCTCTGGGATGCTCTCCTGTGTCCCCTTGCTCAGCAATGGCTCCTTCCTCCCTCCTGCCTTTCCAATGCCAGCCCTGTCTTCCAAGCCCAGCTGAGCCCCAGTCTCTGCACACTTTCTCTGTCCCTGAAGAAGGGAGGGAGACCTACATTTCCTGCATACCTGTTTGGGTTGCATTTACACTTCCTTCCTCTGAATGCCACTTGAGTTTATTGCTCACCCACTCCCCAGTCTCATTCACACCCTCTAATCTAGTGGCTTCTGAATACATTGTGGGGAATAAAATGTCACACATTGGTTCTTCGAAGCTTACAAGATCCTGCCATATATATTATCTTGTTTCATCCTTAAAACTCTGTGCGTTAGGAATTATTTCCCACATTTTAACAATGAGCCCTCTTAGAAAAGCTATGTCTGGAGTAGAGGTTCAAAAATGTCTTTGTAACAGATAAGGAATAGAATGGCACTTTGCCCAGGCCCCTGGCCTCCTTTCTGGGCCATTTATTCTGGAATCAAGGAGTGCCAAAGGGGTGTCAGGGCCAGTGCTGGCTGAGGACTCTCCCCACAAAGGCTGTAGTGTGACATGTGCTCACTTCCTTCCCACTCAGAATAGCCCCGAAGAGCAGGACCATATGGCACCCCACCTCACAATCAGCCCAGCAGGGCACCTGCCTATGACTCCTGAAACCAGGGGCTAGCTAGAATGTCACTTTAAGGAAAGATGGGGCAGATGAATTTCCTCAGTGACGGACCACTCAGGAAATGAAAGCTCTCCCTTTCTAGGGAGTCGTCATCAGTCCATGAACAGAAGTGACTAACCATCCCCTGCTTCCCTCACCCCTACACCCATCTTCCCCTGTTCCCAAGTTCTGAACATTCTAGAAAGGAACCTGGAACCCTGATGTCACAGAGGTGAGGACAAGGTCTTAGTTCCGTCACCCATCACTACCCCCTATTCCCGACTTCTAGTAAGTTCTCAGCTTATCCTAAGACCTTCTGCCTCACCCCTGACCTCCCACCCATATTTACCTTATTAAGGAATAAATTCAACCAAGTAAATCTGAAGATCTAACTAGATCTGACTAGGTTGAAACTGCACTTAGGGGAGGACGAGGGCAGGCTAGAAGGGATCAATGGGGAAAACGGGACATACGTAATACTTTCAACAATAAAGATTTTAAAATTAAAATATTTTTTAAAAAGAAACAAAATGAAACCACACTTTGGTCATGTATTAACCCTGGGGTTGGTGTTCGTTCTGGGCTTTAACCACGAAGGATCTCCAACTTTCCAGCCCTCACACCCCAATACACAGTCCCTTCCAACCCCCACCACCAGGCACTGTCCCAGCAGAGGGCCAATCCCAGCACGGCTTCCTATTCCTCTCCCTCAGACGCACCTGGCTTTGCGGGAGGCTGGCTCTCGCAGCGCCCAGGCCTGAATGACACATGACACACCACCCTTCCCTTAGACACCTGGTCTCTGGGTGAGAGGTGTGGTGCTGTGCTGATGAGACCGTTTTCCAGAGTGTGTAGGATGGTAGCTTTAATGATCGTGCAGACATGGCCCTCAGGCATTCCATCTCCTCGGTGACAGCAGCTGAACCTGTCCACATGGGATGCTCCTTGCATGAGCCTCTGCTGGGCCCCTGCCGACCCCATTCCCACTTCTCAGAATCAAGGAGAGATGGGCTGCCTGGAGGGAGGTGTCGTCTGCCCCTCAGAGCCCACCCGATAAACCTGTTGACCAAGCAAGACTGAGTTTATGAAACTTACTGCAGCGAACAGTGTTTCCAGAGTGACGAGTTAAAGAAAAGTATTTAGAGCACTTTGTGGTCTGGGCTCATAGAGTTTAAGGCAGGCCTTTTCCAGGAAGGACCTAGATGGAATTAGACGAAGTGCCTGGTATAAGAGTTTAAGTCTAGTGGACACAGCAAGAGAGGGCCTTGATACAAATCCTGATATGCACAGTCTTGCTTGACAAGCAAGTTATATACTTAGGTAAGCACATTATTTCTCTGATAAGAGAGTCAGTAGTGCATCTAAGAAAACCGTTTGCCTGCGCAGACTGGTTTGCACACAGTAAGACTGTGTGGATTAATCTCATTGATTAGTGCCCCTTTGGGACCATTCTCCAGGCTGAGTTGGAGAAGAAGCCATTACCTTCTGGGGCTGTGATCAACCCAGATCATGTGTAAAGTTTTAATTGTCACTGTTTCTACCTCTACAAGCATCAGGTTTTCCTGTCTGGCAGATGGAATGATGTCCACACCCTACTCCTTGGGCCAACAAACAGGTGAGATTACAGGACCAAGGGAACTTGGCAAATGTGATTAAGGCTGATCTTAAAATAGGGAAATTACCTTGAATTACCTGGTGGGCCCAGACTAATAGCAAGGGCCCTAAAAAGCTGAGAACTCTCTCAGGCTGGAAGCAGAAGGGAGGCAGCAGAGGGGAAGTTGGAACAAGTGAGTGACAGGAGGACTGAATGTGCCTTTTCTGGCTCTGAGATGTGGGGCTGTGCACAAAGATGAAAGGGTAGTCCCTAGGTGACAGCAAGGAAATGGACCCTCTGGCTTATAATAACAATTGACAACAACCTGAATGGACTTGGAAGCGCATTCCTCTCAGAGCCTCCCAATCAGACCCCAATCTGCCAACACTTTGATTTGGGCCTTTTGAAAATCAGTCAAACCAGCCCAGATTTCTGACCTACACAACTGTGGTATAAAGTTGTGTCAGGGGTGATTTGTTACCCATCAGTGACAGGAAACTGACACACTGTCTTTTGTGGGCTGACCATTTTTCGGGTCTTTTGATGGAACAGCAAGCACACACTGCATCTGAACACTGTGGCATGGCAAACACCCAAAAAGGGGTTGTGATCAGTGTGCCCACCTCTAAGCGAGGAGCCAACTATGTCCAAGGGAAAAGATCCCAATTCTAATGAGAAAAGCTCCCAGAAGCTACTTTCCTCAGTTCTCTGATCATTTCCCAGATCTATAGTAATTTAAGACAGCACAAGTTCCACCCTGAAAAGTCAGTAAATCTGGGCTGCTGTGATTTGAGTCACTGTCCACCCAATCTCATAAACTTCTTGAGTCAGGACTTCTGTGGTCTTTGTAACATAGTTCGGCTCCTCTATCGATGGTGAGCCCTAAAATATAGGAATTTCCAGACCTTTACTTCAGACTTGAAATAAAAGGCTTAAAAGAAGAAGATAGTTCAGAATTCTCCTTAATGATTAAGATTTGGGGGTGTCAAATCAAGTCTCATTTTTTTTTTTTTTTAGTCATTTAAAAACCTCTTCTTCCAAGAGGGGAAATGGATGGGCCAAAACAAATTCTGGTTGATATCAGAGACTATTTGAAGGCAGGCATCAGTTTTTTGAGATAACTAATCCACATCCGGCTTGTGAGCTGTAGGTTTTTTGGCCAAGACTCCAAGCCTAGTTTTTGGGAGCCTCCCAGTGATCAGTAATCAGCCAAAATATCCCTATGAAGTTGTTGAATAGCATTATCTGGTTTTGGCATTACCCGACAAGAGTGGCTTGGCACAAGCCAGTGAGATTTATAGAAGACAGATCATTAGGTAGATCTGAAACAAAAGAGCATGAAGTTGAGCTTTAGTAGGGAGCCTTCCTGGTGAGGTCTGCCTGTGGCCCACATGCTTCAGAGTCCCTCTCCAAGATCTGCTTCTGGGAACACGCAGTGACATAGGGCAGTTCCTATACAAGGTTCCCAGGTGGTGCTTCAGTGGAAATAGTAAACTTCCATCCTAGATGTAATGTGATATAGCAAGTCCTAGTTTTTGGCTCTCTGGACTTTCGTAGTGTTTACCATCTAAAACGCCACCAAGTGGTTGAGGAAAACAGCTGAGTCACTACAAAGGACTTGTGCTGAAGAAATATGGGTGACAACCAGAGAAAAGTGAGCATAAAGCCAACAGTTTAGCCAGATCATGAGGAAATTATAGCCTATATCAGACTCTTACCAAGGAGTGACTAGGAATGCAAAAAGCAGTACTAAGAGGGGCCTTTGTGTAGTTAAGGGTTAATAGGTGTCTGTTAGCAGATTTTTAAGTGAGCAGAGAGGAAAGACTAACTTGCTAGGAAAACAAATAATAATACATGCAATTTAAAGTATGACTCTCATTGGCTCTGGAAATGTGGACTTTGTTTTGTGGGTCTTGAGTGGAAATTTGCAGGAACAAATCACTCTATTGTCCACTTGTCCAGGCCTCAGGTAGAGGCTGTCTCTTCCTGTCTGAAGAGTGTCAGAATCCTCAGCTTCAGGTCTCCAGCTGGGACAATCTCCAGTGATCTGAGAATTGCTTGGGTCTCTTGATTTGAGAGACATATATCCAAGGGTCCACCCCTTGGAGGTTTGCTGCTGTGCCAGTTATTTCCTGACAGTACCTAACGAGGTTCTCTTTACTGGAGTGTGAAGTCCGTCTGTCTCTGATGTCTCTTCCTGAAAACCACATTTCCAGGGGTTAAGTCACGCAACCGTTGCTTCCCTATGCAATTCAACGTCTTTCAGGACATCTCCAGTTTATTCCAAGCTGCTTTTTCCATCCAAATTTTTGCATCTGAGGTTCTGTGTCAGAGGTCCCCAAAGTCACTCTCAGGTTCCACAAGTTAGTAGAAAAATTCACAAGACTCATTAAAGCGGTTATATCATGTTTATCGTTTAACACGGCAGAAAGACACAAATTAAAATCAGCAAAGGGAGAGGTAGATGGGTCAAAGCATAGAAGAAACCAGGCATACGCTTCCAGGCGTCCCTCCCAGTGGAGTCTCCCGGGGGCACATTTAATTCTCCCAGCAATAATGCGGACCAACATGTCCCTGGAAACTTCGTGTCCTGTAGTTTTATTAGAAGTCGGTTCTTGAATTTTGAACCAAGATGGCGGCATAGGTTAATGCCGGAGTTTGCTGCTCTGAACAACTACTTCAAAAGTGAAACCAAAAAACGGAAGGGACATCACCCAGAACCACAGGAACGCTGGCTGAGTGGAAGTCCTACAACTAGGAGGAAAGAGAAACGCATACGGACACTCAGAGGAGGCACAGTGCTGAAGTCAAATTCTGAGGTGCGGAGTGCGCGGAGCGGGCTGGTGGTGGAGGGCGCGGTTGGCGTTTTCAATCGGGAGGGAGTCCCAGACTCTGAGCTCCAGATCCGGGCGAGTCTTTAGGGACCCAGACTCAAACGGGAGAAGCGGGACTGTCTGGCTTCGGTCAGAGCAAGTGCAGCTTTCTCTCTGAGCTTTGCAGCGGGTGCTGGGACTCAGAGAGGCAGAGCCCCTGGGGACAGGACTGAGAGCCGCCATAACTGCTCTCTCCAGCCCACCCTGTTGATCCTGTGCGACCCGCCCCGCCCAAGCCCTGCACACAGGCATTTGCTGGATAGCCTCAGGCAAACGCCAGATTAGCACCTCCCTAGAGGACAGAAGTTCTCTCACTGCTGACACAGCTGATTCTCATAGCCACTTGGCCTGGAGGTCAAACCCTCCCTGGAATTAACTACAACAATCAAGATTTAACTATAAGACTGCGAGCAAAGACCACTAGGGGGTGCACCAAGGAAGCATAACAAAATGCGGAGACAAAGAAACAGGACAAAATTGTCAATGGAAGATATAGAGTTCAGAACCACACTTTTAAGGTCTCTCAAGAACTGTTTAGAAGCTGCCAATAAACTTAATGAGATCTACAAGAAAACTAATAAGACCCTCGATCTTATATTGGGGAACCAACTAGAAATTAAGCATACACGGACTGAAATAATGAATATTATACAGACTCCCGACAGCAGACCAGAGGAGCGCAAGAATCAAGTCAATGATTTGAAATGCGAGGAAGCAAAAAACACCCAACCGGAAAAGCAAAATGAAAAAAGAATCCAAAAATGCGAGGATAGTGTAAGGAGCCTCTGGGACAGCTTCAAGCGTACCAACATCAGAATTATAGGGGTGCCAGAAGATGAGAGAGAGCAAGATATTGAAAACCTATTTGAAGAAATAATGACAGAAAACTTCCCCCACCTGGTGAAAGAAATGGACTTACAGGTCCAAGAAGCGCGGAGAACCCCAAACAAAAGGAATCCAAAGAGGACCACACCAAGACACATCATAATTAAAATGCCAAGAGCAAAAGATAAAGAGAGAATCTTAAAAACAGCAAGAGAAAGACACTCAGTTACCTACAAGGGAATACCCATACGACTGTCAGCTGATTTCTCAACAGAAACTTTGCAGGCCAGAAGGGAGTGGCAAGAAATATTCAAAGTGATGAATACCAAGAACCTACAACCAAGATTACTTTATCCAGCAAAGCTATCATTCAGAATTGAAGGTCAGATAAAGAGCTTCACAGATAAGGAAAAGCTAAAGGAGTTCATCACCACCAAACCAGGATTATATGAAATGCTGAAAGGTATCCTTTAAGAAGAGGAAGAGGAAGAAAAAGGTAAAGATACAAATTATGAACAACAAATATGCATCTATCAACAAGTGAATCTAAGAATCAAGTGAATAAATAATCTGATGAACAGAATGAACTGTTGATTACAAATAGAATCAGGGACATAGAAAGGGAATGGACTGACTATTCCTGGGGGGGAAAGGGGTGTGGGAGATGCAGGAAGAGACTGGACAAAAATCGTGCACCTATGGATGAGGACAGTGGGTGGGGAGTGAGGGCGGAGGGTGGGGCGGGAACTGGGAGGAGGGGAGTTATGGGGGGAAAAAAAGAGGAACAAATGTAATAATCTGAACAATAAAGATTTAATTAAAAAAAAAAAAAAAAAAAAAAAAAAAAGAAGTCGGTTCTTTCTATTACGTCCAGGCTTTATACAAATTATTTTAGCTCCATCTGATATCAGATCTTGAAACGAATCATAGAGATTTTTCTCTGTTCGGACGGGATTTAATGTTCAAAGGCAAGTGAGCTTTAGGGTGTCTCCTATCTTAGTCAATGATTATTCCAAACATTAAAGCCAGAACTGGGGAATTATCTTGGACTCTCTATTTTAATCCCCATATCCAATAAGTTACCAATAGCTGCTTCCTTGTCCTGCATCCGTATTAATCTGTTTACAGAGTAGTCAAATGCAGTTATTGGAGGAAGAGAGGCGTGTGTTTCTGTGTGTGAAGATAACATAATAAGCAGATGCCACACAAGAGGAAGGAAGTAGTACATTGCCTAGCATGCATTTAAACAGGCATTTATTGATTGCATAAGATTTTTATAAAAATACATTTTTCTAGAAGTGCCAGTTTCATTTGGTGAAGCAGACTGGTTCACAAAGGAGATCCAAAGAATGCTTGGGTGCCTTTTATGTCTTTCTACTGAGGCTTTGTGAGTCTCTATTCATTGATTGCAGCAAAGAAGAGAAATGTTGGCACATTTTCTCATTATGCAAATAAATGAACCAGCCTTTCAATGACTTTCTCAAGATAAATTCTTAATTTTCATTAAAAAGAAAAGCCAGAACGCCTTTACAGAATAACCTTGGTCCCAAGCTGTTTGTAAAAACAAGTATTTTATGTAGTCAATTTCTAGAACTTACATTTCTTCTGGTAAATAATGAAAAAGGCAGCATTCAAAAGCCCAAGTGCACTGATAGATGGGTAGTTCAGTAGGTAGGTAGGTAGGTAGGTAGGTAGATAGACTGATAGATAAGTAAAGCCATGATAAAAAACCAACAGGCTCTCTTCCTATTATAGGTGCTAACTTCAAGGGGCTATGGCGTTTAAACAGCTGTGAGCTCTAGAACAGCTTCACATAGAACAAACTCAAACTCTTGTGCTACCAAAGCCTGCAGCATTTTCTGCCATCTCCTACCCTCTCCTCTTAGCACTGTGCTTCTGGCTTGCTCCTGTGACTCCTCCCAAATTTCTCATGATGAATCTGAAGGACGGTTTCTGGTACTGTGGGCAAACAGAAGAGGAACAGCAGTTGGGCCAGTACTTACCGAGTTCCAGCAGATTAGCACAACTCTTGCCAAATAAACTGAACCTACCTGTCATTCAATTGAAAAGCTCAGAAAATAACTCCCTATATTTGGCTTTGAGTCACTGTGGATTCTAACAAATAGGCCCCTATATACCAGCAACAATAATAAAACCTTTCAACCTGCATCTTCAACTTTCTGAAAAAAAAGTGGCACCTAATTCAGAAGCCTCCCTCTTCATACACAAGGACAAGCCTAGCTGAAGCTGGAAGACCAGAACCCCATCACTGCCTCCTCTGTCTGACACTCCAGCCTTCATTCCAGGAAAATCCAAAACAATGACTCAGGGCACCAAAATCCCCTCTCACAGCTTTTCCTCAGTGGCTCAGAGATAAAATGGCCATGCTGATCACGCACACTGGGCTACCTGGGAGGCACATAGAGCACCGTTAGAGGTTGTTCCAGGCCACAGACAGGTGGCCTTAGGTGCCCTGTGGCCAAAGGAATCAATGTTTCAGACACATCTGTTTGAAAGCTTCACTCAAGCGGCCTCCTCCTGACTCTCACTTTAGCTGGGTGTTTAAATCCATTGTAGAGACAGAAGAGCTGGGAAATGCCAAGAATCCCACTGGTCTGACTGAAGGAACCCAAACCAAAGAACTTCCTATGGTGTGAACGTTTTCTGCAGTTAAACGCAACATATGTGAGAGGAGCTGCCTTCAGAGTCCGATGCTAGAGATAGGGGCCTCAAGGAGGAAGTGGCCCCCATACACTTTGCTTCTTGGAACCCAGGGTAACCCAGAGTTGCATGACATGCTTTGGATCCCACAAATGTTTTGACTCACATTTATAATTTCTTAAACTGCAGTAAGTCTCAACACAATCTCAAATGTGCTCTATTATAACTTTGATGTTGAAAACAACCAACCAATGGATTAACTTCATGTAGCCTCATTGATGTGTTTTCATGCAGACCTTGGAGGAAAATGTCTACTATCAGATCTGGAGATAGAGTTGAAAGTCTGGCAAACAAGTAATTTATTATGAAGTTTGCAGCTCTGCACTAATGTTTTTAAAATTAAAACATGCACAAGTAAAAATCGAAAAGTAAAAATAAAAATGTAGCCTTAGCTAGTATGGCTCAATGGATAGAGCATCAGACTTCAAACCAAAGGGTCACGTACTTTGGTTGCAGGCTCCTCCCTGGCCCGGGCCCTGATCCAGGCACATGCAGAAGGCAACCAATTGTGTTTCCCTCACATCACTGTTTCTCTCTGTCTTTCCTTCTCTCCTCTAATCTCTCTAAAAATCAATGGAAAAATATCCTCATGTGAGGATTATTTTAAATTTTTTTAATATATATATATATAAAAGCCTAAGTAACTGTTCAACCAACCAACTGATAGCTATGATGTGAACTGACAACCAGGGGCAGACACTCAACACCCAGGCATGGAAACATGGAACAGGCTGATGAATCTCAGAGGGAAGGGGGAAGCAGGGAGGGCAGGAAGAGATTAACCAAAGATCTTACATGCATACTAGAGGCCCAGTGCATGAACTCGTGCACAGGTGGGGTCCCTTGGCCTGGCCTGCACCTTCTCACAACCCAGCACCCCTTGGGGGACGTCAGAGGCCCAGTGCACAATTTCAGCTCGAGCCCCACAGGCCAGGCCAAGGGACCCCACCAGTGCATGAATCTGTATATATGTAATTTAATACTTAATGAGATATTAGGCAAGGTTGGCTTGTTTATTCATTCAACAAATATTTGTTTTATGCCCACTAGGAGTTAGGTTCTTCTCTAGGCACTTTCATGTAGCCTTGAACAGGTTCAGGCATATTTATTCAGCCTATACTGAGCTATATAATTAATATGCAATGACAAGTAAAATCAGAGCACTTTTCATTGTGTTCCTGCCATAAAATTGACAGGTTTAGCATTTATAAGTGTCTATTGATTGACTTTTATATTTATGGTAAAGAAGTAAGCTAGTTATTAGATACTGTTGGTACTTCAACTTTGAAACAAGAAGTTCTACAAATCCTCCTTAACACTTTTGGATCTGTTTGACAGAAGAGAATCTTGAGATTGCAAGGTAAGCTGATTATCTGTTTGAATCAGGATTTTCTTGATTTCTTGGTACTGTTTGTCCAAAACAGATTACAGAAATAAATTGCATATTGAGACTTGTGTAAGACTGCAAATGTCAGCCACAACCACAATTTCTAATTTTTGTGTTCATCAAAGAAGAATCAGTATTTGACTTTGTCATAATTAGGAAAAGGTATTAGTATGAATTTATTAAATAAATGTATACTTACAAAATGCTTCCTTTGTGTGTTTCATGTATTGGGAGACTTAGTAAAATTTTATCTGGAAATAAATTATGCTCCTGACACTTTTTAATTGCTGGTCAAAAGAATCCAGTGGCTGGAGGGAGAGCATTTTGATGAGTTCCATCCTCATAAATGGAAAAAGAGAGCAGGGAACTATCAGGGCTTCCAGTTATTAACATAGGAAAGGAGTCAAAAACAGGATAATTTCTTATGAGGATGCTGGAAGGTTCCAGAACCCAATTCCCACAAGTTATTATTTTTTTTTAATACTTCCATCTCCTTTCTTCCTGCCCTTCCTTAAGTATTGACAATAGGACTCTTCAAGCAAAAAAAGTCTGTAGGTCTATTTTAAAGGATCACAAATAAGAGCACAGCTAGGAAAACTATGTCCCACCCTACTCTAAAAACATGGTCAGTGCCAAGAGCTCTGCTTTTCTCCTGAATCCCAGCTCCCCAGCCTCACCTGTGCTCTCAGTGTGAGTGGCAATCTTTGTCCTGATCCCTAATGAACTTTCTCTTTCTCCTCACTGCAAACATTCCAAACACACAACATGCTCCCAAGTTCCCTCCTCTGCCCCAGCGTCACTCAAAGTGCACATAAATGAGTCATTAGTTAGAGCAGGGGTCCTCAAACTTTTTAAACAGGGGGCCAGTTCACTGTCCCTCAGACCGTTGGAGGGTCGGACTATAGTTTAAAAAAAAACTATGAACAAATTCCTATGCACACTGCACATATCTTATTTTGACGTAAAAAAACAAAACGGGAACAAATACAATATTTGTATTTGCATGTGGCCCGCGGGCCGTAGTTTGAGGACCCCTGAGTTAGAGAAATAACCTGAGTAGCAATTAAGAACATGTATGCTCACTCCACTCCCATGCATCTTCACCCCTTACTACCACCTCCCACACCCCTCCTCGCCCCTTACCACCTTCCCTTTCTCTCCACCACACCCCTCCTCGCCCCTCACCACAAGAAAAAAAGAAAAAAGCTAAAAAAAAAAAAAAGAAGAACATGTATGCTTGAGCCAGACTGCCTGGCTCTGAATCCCAGCTCTGTCACTCAATACCTGTGTGAGCTTGAGTTACTCAACTTCTCTTATATCTTGGTTTCCTCATCTATAAAATAAAGTGAAAATGTGATGGTGAATTTTATGTGACAACTCGACTGGGACATGTGATGCTAAGATATTAGGTGGAACACTATTCTGGGTGTGTCTGTGAGGGTGTTTTGGATTAGATCAGCTTTTGAATTGGTGGAGTGAGTAAAGCAGATGGCCGCCCTGTTGGGATGGGCCTCATCTAATCAGCTGATAGCCCAAGTAGAACAAAAAGGCCTGCCTTCCCCCTGAGTAAGAGAGGATTCCTCCAGCCTCACTGTAATTGAACTTGGGCATTGCTTTTCCTACCTTTGGACTCAAACTACAACAACTGAGGCCTGTAGACTCCGACTAGAACCGTACCATCAGCTCGACTGGGTCTGCAGCTTGCCAACTGTAGACCTTGAAATTTTTCAGTCTCTATAACCACGTGAACCAATTCTTTATAATAAATCTTTTCTCTATTGTTCATGTTTCTCTGGAGAAGTCTCAGAATACAACTATAACTTCTTCCTCACAAGTTAGGTTAACGACCTGATAGATGGAGGGCTCTCAGAAAGGGAGCTGGGACGTGGTAAGTGCTCAATGAGCGTGAACTGACTGAACATGTAATATTGCCTCTCTTCCACAATCACAGAAGAAATATTATAACCAATCCACAGCAGCTCTGGAAAGTCAAGAGAGGAGCCAACCAGCAGTTCACATCAGAAGGATTTTCTGAAAGGTAAGAGAGGGGGAAAATTGACAACAAAGCCCACGAAAATAAAGAAGCCACGAGTCCAACAAGGGAACAATAAAGAAACCACGAGTCCAACAAGGGAAAATAAAGAAGCCAACGAGTCCAAAAGGGAAAATTCCAAAGAAAAGGGAATTTGCCATTGGTCCTTCAGAGAACCCTTAGAGTCATAAGCACCAGGGAATAAAATAAGGGGAATTAATTCATCACAGGGTGATGCAACAGCCATTCTAATGTCCTACTTTCAGGACAACTTATCCCAGTATTTACCTCACTCAAATTTTAAACACTACTTTATAAAATGAGAGTTTTAACATTAAAGTTTTAACTTACAAATCAGTGTTACCTGGAGGGTCAAGGTACTGTCTCCGATAACTGAAGGCCACAGTGACATTGGAGAGACTGATCCCAGGAAATAAGCTACATTTATACCCTAAAGCTGTGGTTCTCCAGCTTGGCCACACATTGCAATCACCTAAGGAAATGAACCTGCAGCAGGTCTGATGTAACTGCCTGAGGTGCAGCCTGAGTACTGTGACTTTTAACACCTCCCCAAGGTGACTCCAGCTTGCAGGCAAGGTCAAGGATGTGCTAACTTTAAGCTATTGTCCGAAATTGCTCCCACTCACAAACTAACAGAAAGGTAGTATCTATACAGTTGAACTATATGAAACTGTCCAACATTCAACCATTTTTTACCTATAAACATGACAACTTCCTATGGTTTGTTGAGGATCGGAAATTGGAGGAAAGGGGATCTTTGTTATGTAGTGACAGGAAGTTTAGCAGGACTGTCACTTGCAGTAATGTGGAAAATAAAATATACCCAACAAACTGCATGATCTAGCTCGAGATATTTACAGGCAGAATGCTTAAAGTATTTACAGGAAGTGCGGAGGGAGAAAGATACACTAAGGACGGCCTGTGAGACTTGAAGGAGCTGGGAATTTATGGCTTCGAAAAGTCTCAGCCTCCCTGGATAGCAAAGGATGCTAAAATTAAGCAATGGCTTCTGAGCCAAGATCAAGTCCAAGGCATTACCAGGAGAGCATCTTCTAAAGATGAGCTAGCGGCATGGCTGTGGTATTCATTATTAAAGCCTCAGCAACAGCCCAGTTTATCAAATCTCCAATATACCTCAGTATACCCTTCCATTAAAAAGAAAAGATGCTTTCAAAATTTCAAGGGTGTGCCTCCATGATCCTCTGAAATAAATAAAGGGCTTCTAAGAAGCTTGTGGGCTTGAAGTGTTACTACTAGAGAAAGTTCCTAGGACTGCTATCTGTTCAGACTGCTATCCCTTGCATGGACAAAAACATTGGTAGCCATTTTCAATTAAATCCTCATTTTCTATTTACACTTTGTGAGCTGACACTGGCTCAGCTTCTCTGGCATCCAAGAAGCTGGCATCACCTCCTCCGTTTACCAGCAGCTTGGAGACCTCTGACAGGTAGAAACGGGTAACTTTTGGAGGCACAGATCTCAACTACATATGCTTGGAGCTGTTGATAGTGAACTGTTTACCAGTGAGAGTGTTGTACACCCTGGAGTTGGTTGAGTCACACACTCAGAAATGGAAACTGAGGGCCAAAGCTCAGGATCTGAACAAACTACCTAAGGCAAAGGGGGCCTGGATGCTTGTCATTCTGGGAGCAAAAAGGAGGGAGGAAACAGAGAGGGAAGCACTGTCCACTGGGGTCCTTCACAGGGGACCCCAGGGAGGGGAAAGCCCCCAAGGGTAGGCGGGAAGCTTAGTGCCTGGTTACCTGGACAACGGGAAGAGAGCTGGACAAGGTGATCTGAGCCCGACAGAGAGACCCAGAACCAGGCTGAGCTTGGCAAGGCCTGTGTGCAGCTTACAGCAAGAACCAACCCAAAGAGAGATGCTAACATGCTTTCTTCCCCATCTGCGTGAAGACTCACATCCATATATTTTCGTAAGTAGAAAGGACAGAGTGCAGCATGTCGGCGGGGAGCTGGAAAGGCCTGTCTATTGGAGACAAGCAGGAGTGACATCAAGTCCTCAGGCTCCTCACACAGAAGGGCAGTCTCTCAAAACAGTGAGTCGTATTTGGGCAAAGATGTTAGGCTCCTAAGACCCACTTATATAACTTGTTTCTGCTCTGTCTAGTACCGGGGGTGTCTAGATAACTCTTCCCAGCAAATAATAAGCCCATCTTAACTCCATAGGGGATTCTGCACCTGTGGGGGATACATTATCCTGGAAATCAAATTAAATACCCATTCAGATTGAGCTCGTCTAGCTTGTCGCCTCAGGCTGGGTTCAGCAGCTAAGGGAGAAGACACTGGCAGGCCAAGGCGGGCCTTGGAATGAAATGGGTTTAAGCATCTAGTTTCGTTTCAACTCTTGGAAATCATCCATCTTGATGAGAAAATGAAATCAGCTCCTCCCTTACTGTTCTCATGTGAAAACAACAAGATGTTTCTCTGCATCGATGATGGGTTTGTGACCCCAAAGGACACCTGCTCTCCTGACTTCATCTGGGCAGTGCTAAGTTCTGAGCAACGATGTGAGCGCAAAAGAAAAGGGCCTTCCTTACTGTGCAGTCAAGGATGGATGGTCTGGGCCAACAGTGAGGCCAGGGATGCAGGGAATCCCGAAGGACAGTTAATTCTAATTTTAATTTTAATTGGCCTTGGCATACCCTGGACGACTTCTTGCACAATAAATTCATCTTCCTAATTATTAGCTTAATTAACCTAGTCATCAGTTGAGCTAATATTTAAGGTAGTTGGTATTCTCTAAGTCACTCCCATTACAAAGGGCCAGAATCCTGCAGAACTGAGATGAGGGGGTGGAGAGGACACTGATGGGTAATGGGGGAGTGGGAGGCAAAGGGTTGACAGGCAGTCCCCACTCAGGCGCCAGCCACCCTATGGACCTGGTATAAAACTCTGGTTAAACAGGGTTCTGGGCTAGCTGGTCTCCCAAGCTCTCCTGTCAATCTTCAGGGATGAATTTACTCAATGTTACTGACTTCACCTGGGTGCTGAGTTGGGGAAAGTGACCCCAAGTCACCATGCGAGTCAGGAGACTCAAAATCCAATTGAGATTTTTTTTTAGGTTAAAGAAATGGACAAGGGTAGGACTAGAGGGAGACTTGAGCACAGGGGTTTCCTGTTCTCTTCTCGGAGTTCCAAGTCTCTGTCTGTCCGGTGTTTCTTCTCGGACTTCAGAGAGCAGGGGCTCCTGGAGGAGGACAGCACCCCCACACTGGGCCCTCAGGAAGGTGAGCAGAGGGAAGGCGGGGCCTCCTCAACTCTATCTGTGATAGTCAAGAAGAAACAAAACACCCCAGAGATAAGGAAAATACTCCACATCATTCCCAGACTGAATATTTAACAGAATTTGGTTTTGATTTTTTGTTAATAAGGCATCAGTGGCTCTTTTGAAGCAACAAAAAGATTGTTTTATGCAAATTTCCCCCTCAGGGTCTTTATTAAAATGTTCACATCTTTCTTGTCACAATATCTACCTTATTACAATGAGTCATAGGGCTTCTCTTATCTGCGCTGAGACAACTTTGTATGATAAACTCTGAGCTGAGAGCAGGGCCTAACTTACTTTTTTTTTTCTTTTTTTTTTCTTTTAATGAAAAGCCCTTCTTGCAAATTCTAAGGAAATGGTTGGGAAACCGAAGATTAAAAAGAAAGAACCTCTAGTGTGGTGAGAGCAGAGGGAGGACCTGGAAACATTCCTGATGGAGACAGTCGGCTTGCTGTGTTCCCATGGTTATGGCTCAATTCCCATCGCACCAAGTTCGTATCTCCAGTGCAGAACATGCTGGAATCATTCTGCTTCTACCAGGGATAATGTCTAAGCCCTTTGAAGACAGCCTTTACCTCTCCATCCAGCACTCAGCTCCATCTCTGGGCCACAGATAAGCATGGGCACAAATACTGTTTTTCCTCTGCAGGGACTCATTCCTTGGCCCTAGAATGGAGAGGGTGGTCCTAGGAAAACAAAACCCACACACAGTGCATGGCCATGGGGCTGGGGTTTTGTATGGTGATACAAAAGGGGGGAGGGCAGGCAGTTACTCCAAGTAGACCTGATTAAGGAGCTGTGGGGGCGTCAGGGAGCCAGGTGCCCTCTGAGGAAAACTCTCCAAGCCTTTAGCTGAGATATTTCCCCTCAACCTTCCCCTTCTTTCCCATCCTACCACTTCCCACCCCTCACTCCTCCTCTCCACCCCACTATGCATCCCTATCCCCACTTACTCCCCATCCTACCTGCCCACCCCCTAGGCAAAGCCAAAGCCAGCCCTTCCAAAGGGGCCTCCCCACAGCTCACCAAAACCAGTCAGCTGGGGGCAGCTCTAACAAATTCAGAGAGCAAGTAGAATGTGGGTCTCAAGAAATAACTGAGGTGGGATTAGGCAGTATATTAGCTTGGACTATAGAGTGAGAATGCTAGCTTCCCAATTTACTAGCTGTGTGGCCTTGGGCAAGTTGCTTAACATGGCATGAATCAGTTTCTGTGGAGCTCAAAACTACTGCACACAATGTTGAGATTAAATGAAATCATCTTCATGGATGGAGCACAGAGTATGGCGAAAATAAAGGGTCAATGAAAGCCAGCATTTTTATCATCAGAGCCATTACCACTCCCAGAGTCTCTTGTAATTTTCCATAAACATACATATAATTTCTAATTGCTGTGCTCAATAGATGTGCTTTTCTCTTAAAACTTCTGTGCATACTTTTTCATGTTACCTGTCTGTGAATAACTTTCAATTTGTGGCCAGTGGTTTTCGAATATTCCTTTGAACTGATAAGGTTCTGGGTACTTGGCCTCTCCCCATTTTATATTTTGGGTTTTACTATTATAAGCAATGCTCCCCTAAGCATCTGTATAAAAATAGGTTTTAATCTATTGACAATAACTTCCTTGACTCTCTCAGAGGGGAAACACTGGCAGGAAGAATGGATGCATGTACGGATTTCTTATTCACAATGTGTCCTCTAAAATATTAACATTGAACCTTGCTGGCATAGCTCAGTGGTTGAGTGTCAACCTATGAACCAGAAGGTCATGGTTCGAATCCCAGGTTGTGGGTTCGATCCCCAGTGTGGGTGTGCAGGAGGCAGCCAATCAATGGTTCTCTCTCATCAATGATATTTCTATCTCTCTCTCCTTCTCCTTTCCTCTCTGAAATTAATAAAAATATATTTAAAAAAAATATTAACCTTGACAATGGTGATGGGAGAGAGTACCTGTCTGCTGAGAACTGCACTGGCATTGGCTTTATCTATTTTAGCTTATTTTTGCTAATAGACCAGATGCTGTAAGGTGTAAGTTACAGGTCTAGGTTTTCTCCACATTACTTCAAGTGAGCCCAACTCTATGGTTCCTGATACTTCACTTGTTACTTATTTTAAAAAGATTTCTTCTTTAGCATATATTTCAAGGATATCTATTATCTCCCAACAACCTACATCATGTTTTTAAGCAAGTACTATAGCATCTTTTTTTTTCTTTGTTGAATTATTGGGGTGGCAATATATAGCACTTTAATTATTGTCACTATAAAACAAAACACACCTAACAACCAGCCCAGTAGGTACCAGGCATACAGCTGAGGCTCATTAAATGTTTATAGAAGGAATAGACAGACAGAACTTGCCAAGTTATTTGTATTTTTATGTATCATGATTTACAATAACCTCAATCCTATGGAGCAATTTCACTGTTAACAGGACCCAATTTATAAGGTGACGTGGAGGATACTGTCATCTACTATACTTGCCTTTTCATTCAGGGGTCAGGTCTCCCTTCTTTCTGCCTGGAGCCTCAGACTGTAGCTATATCACACTGTACTGAAGAATTTTATATGCTGTATCCTAACCCCCTTGCTCTGGTTGTTCAGGTTGCAAGATCCCAGCTACTTTATATTTCTCTTCTTTTTATTTCCTTCATAATATTCTTTCTTTGTCTTTGAAACTCCTCAAAGGCATTTTCTGATGATCATTTTTTTGGTAATTAATACTAAAAGGGACTCTGTACAGATTAAATTTCTTTATTAAAAAAAGATCTGAGAAAATTTCTACTATTCTGTCTTTGCATAGTATTTCCATATTTTTAAGCTTTTCTCCCCTATTTTCCACAGGGTGAATCTTCCTATTTTGTTACTCTGTTATTTTTTTTTTTTTTATGCATTACAAGGATCTGTTTATTCCTTCTATGGTTTTTGTAACTCATTTTATGTCTCACCCATGTGTTGTTCCAGAGTCGATTCTAGTATTTTTTTATTGCTAACAATATTTGGGGTTTTTTTACATGCTATACATTATACAACTAGAGTCTCAACCTATTTATTATTATTGTTATAATTATTATTAGTAGTATTACTTAAATTATCTTTCTTTTTTTCCAGGCATATTTTCTCTATCTCCTGAACCCTGGTTGGGTATATATTTGCTTCATTTCTGTCACTAGTCACGTTTTTCTTGGGTCTCTACTGCTGCAAAAGTTGTATTCATAAATTTGGATTCGCTTAGGAAGGAGGGGTCACAGGGTTCTTTGAATAATGCTGAAATGTGCTGATGCCTGGCTAGGGAGAAGGCCAAACAATACAAGCCAATGTGAACCAAGCAAGAGAGGGTTAAGAGGCTTGGAGATGCTTGAAAGAGTGGAAGCTGGAGGATAGTTCCCACTGTGAGTTGGTCGGGGAGGGGAAGCCCGGAACAAGCTCAGGCTGGGCAGGCAGAGGGGAGGGCAGACTCATAAGCTCTGTGTGTGTAGGTCAGGAGGTCAGGCTTCAGATAGACCTGTAAGGCAAACAGGAAGATAATTGCCTTCACAGAAAGAAGCAGAAATTGGAGAAGTTCCTCGAGAATTGATGAGCCAAATTTATGGTGCTATGTAAACATGAAAGCTTAATGGGAAGATTTAATAAGAGGTCAGGATCGCACATGACTTTGTAGCCAATTAAAAGCTAGAAACGGGCCTAGCTGCTGTTCATATCTGAGCTGATAAATCAGATAATGAGGTCTGTCGCATAGTTTTAGTGTGCAGGACAATGTTGCAGATCCCAGAGCTCACACGGCTCACTCCTCATCGCATGTAGGAGGCAGTGAGCGAGTTGTTCATAGGAGCAAACAAGTCCTGGTGGATCCTTACGTACCTCACAGAAATCAGGAAATGGGAGAGGCTGAGTGTGGAATCTAGAAATCCAGGGCTTGGAAAGTGAAATATTATCGATGAGTTTCCTGCATTGACCAGATGAAAAGTGTCCTCAGTGATGGGGATAGCTCAGTTAGCTGACACGGGTGAGAAGGTGACTCACCCACTCTCCCCAATCTCCCATAGTTGATACTTGACAAACATCTGCGCTCGTACCTGCCCTCTCCCAAGCAGTTTCTGTTCCTGGGATGAGTTGACTGCATACAGAGCTTTCCAATCTGCTGTGTGCTGGGTTTTGTTTGGTTCTTGTGACCTCCCAGAGAAGAACTAGCAGCAGAGCAGAACCTCCTGGAGACTGGCTTGGGTGTAGTTTGGGGAAATCCTGCCAGGATAGAGTGGGCAGTCCCAGGAGGTGGTGAGCTCCCTGTGTCCAGGTGCTGGGCACAGCTTTGGTGTGAAGACTAAGCAATAACCATGTAAATCGTTGGACAAGTCCACCTTGAAGACCACCTTCCAGTCCCAAGTTTCCGCTACAGAAGACACCTCCCAAGTCTTCACATGGGTGAGAGGCAGCAGTGATGAACAGAATCCCCAGGACAGTCAGACACTGAAGTCACATCTTGGTTCTGCCAACTCTTACAGGCGACACGACCTGAGATAGATCCTTTAACTCCCTCTGGGCCATAAGATAATGGGTTTACAAAATGTTTCCATTTTAACCCCAATCCTTTAGTCCTACTGACTGTACCTCCAAACCATCTTTTCCCTCCTTACCTACCCCTCAGCCTCTGAGGGGCCCTGGTCATTCTCAGCCAGACAATTACAGGAGTTTTCTAACGAGATCTTGGTGTCCTTGATACCACACCCCTAATTCCTCTTTCTAAAATGAGATTGGATGATATCACACCCCTGCTTAAAATTGTTCAGCGGATCCCCAGCGCCTTCATGAAAAAGGTCAACCTCCTTAGTAAAGCCCACCAGACTCACACCTAGAGGTGCCAGCTACAGACACCTTGAAAGCAGGACCACGGGCCACTCATTCCAGCACCCCCAAGGCCAAGCACCCTGCCTGGCACATAAACGCACTCTTCAGACATTAGTTGAGTGAATGAATAAACAAATTTTCCACCAGCCCCAATATCACCCTGATGTCAGCCCCAGTAAATAGCTTCTCTAAAGCACGGTGCCCGGCACACCTCAGTATTCTGGAGTGTTTGTTCTCCAAAAACTCCGCAGCCCCACCTGCGCCATTTCCCTGCATACCCCCAACACTCCACCCTGCCTTTTCCAGGGGTTTCTGAACAGAAGCTGTGTCCTTTTCAGAACAGAGCATGGCTTGTGAAAGTGCACCCGACTTTGATGGCATCAGCAAAAAAGCCTCAGGATGCCCAAGGAGACAAAGTCACTGCCCTGATATGAAGCAATGAATGGCCTCCCCCTCCTCAAGACTCCTGGGGCCCAGGTCTCTGAGCATCAGTGAGAGCCAGAGCTTTTCCTAGGAAGGGGGACTAGAGTCTACCCAAATCGCACTCTCCTCCTCCACACCCATCAAAGAAGAATAAATGAGATGAAAAGTGCTGTAATGGGGATGAAGGGAGGTCCATTCTAGGACGAGGTCAGCTCCAAGGCACTGGCTCTGCTCATGACAGGAGAAGAAAGCTCAGCAGGCAGGCAGGCAGCAAGTGGAAGGCAGCAAGCAGTCGGTAACTTATAGGGAGGCAGGAAAACTGCTAAACTTGACAATAGGAAAGGGAAGATGTCAGTTCGACATCTGTTCCCAACACCCCGGCAACTAATTATTTCTGTGTGCACTGCAGTCAGCGGGTGGAAGAGGGCCCAGGGGCAGGCTGAGGCCTGTCAATAAGGCTGAGTCTGACTGGCAAAATAAATCAGTAAATAAACACGACCGCAGCCACCAAAAACAGTAACACCCAAGCAGCCCTCCTCACCTGTAGGATCCACAGACCTTAGTGCCAGGCCAGGCGTGGGAAAGACTGAGCCCAGTGTCTGCTGTTCTTGGGGTCTCACTCCCTTGGTGGTCCACAGAGTGCTGGTCCCCAGTTCTGGGCCTGTTATTCCACAGCTGCTGACAATTTCATACTCCCTCAGCTCACATCTTGTTATCACAGTCTGTGAGAACTGGAAAGATCAAGAACATTTTTTTTAAAGATTTTTTTATTGAGAGAGGAAGGGAGAGGGGGAGAGAGAGAAACATCAATCAGTCATGGGCATGGGCTCTGACCAGGAATTGAACCGGCAACCTTTTGGTGCACAGTAGGACACACTACCAACTGAGCCACCTGGCCAGGGCCAAGAACATTTTTTATCCCAGGCTTTCTCTACTCTGACTCTATTGGACTGAATTGAGGCAAAGTGGCAAGTTTCTTTGGGAAGCTCATTCTGCATCCTTTTCCCTCTTGTGAGGCCCCATCCCTGCCTCTCTCCATATCCCTTACCACCCTGGGGAAACATCTGGCCAACTTCACACACCGTTATCAATTGAATCTGTGACAGCTGGCCTTCATACCTTTTTCCCAAGACTGGCCAAGGATCATTTCTGTAAACCTGGTGCTTTGATAGAGTCTAGTAAAAGTTAGAGGGACAGAGGGAGGGAGCAAAGGAGGGATGACGGGTGACGTTGGCAGAAATAAATGAATATTAGTAACAATGTCACCCCTTCAGGACTCCATGAAAAAGACAATGCTGAATTCAAAAAATGGGAATTAAGGTAGGGAAATGAAGATCACACCTGCATCCTTGGAACTGTCCAAGCCCAGAGAGAGAAGTCAAAGCCCTGGAAAGATGGAAAAAGGGACGCAGAGACCCCCAGTCTGAGAAAGAACATGTCGAAATGACCTCAACTGTATTGGTCACTACTGAGTGTTCTGGCTAAGGGTGGGGGAGAAGGGCCAATTGTAGCAAAGGGGGCCAGGTACAAAGGGCCATGTCTCCAGACTCCAGAGCCAGGCATGGCCGTGTGCCTGGCCACGTGCCATCAACTCTCTGAGACTTAGTTCTCTTGTCTGTAGAATGGCATAGGAGACACTCCCTCAGAGGTGAATGTCAATCAGAAAATGGAGCTTCCTCACTGTGTATTCCAAGACACACATCAGACTAGACCACCCCTCCTGAAACCTGCTCACAGCTCTCCACAGCCCTCAGCACAGAGCCCAGGTCCTCCGCACAGCTCACAGAGCCCCACAAGGTCTGGACTGTCCATCTTCCCATCTTCACCTCGCCCTCATCTTTGCCTAGCCACACACGTCTGACAGAGGCTTCCAACCAGCCCCATGCTTCCACAGAGCCTGCTCATTTATGGGCTGGAATATTCTGCCCTTCCATCTTTACCTCATTACCCTACTCCGCCTTCAGATCTCAGTGCACATGTTACCTCCTCAGAAAAGTCTGCCCTGAGCTCCCTGCCAGGCCAAATCCTCATGATAGAGGGCATTCCATCGCCCACACCATCTCACCTCCTCCACCACCAACAACCTGGTCCAGGCCCCTCTGGGCTCCTGCTATAGCCTCCTGCTGACCTCGTTCTCACCACTGTTGGACACCTACAGTCTGTTTCCACACACAGCCATGGTCCTCCCAGACTCAGGACCTTTGCATATGCTGTTCTCTTACCTGGAATGTCTTTCCCCAGATCCTCTCTCAGATCTTCCAGTTCCCTGCTCAAGAATCATCTCTTCCACAGGGCCCACCCATAAACTGGATGTCCTGTCACATTCTAACCACTTACCTGCTTTATTTTTATCATAGCACTTGTTAATATCTGAAGTTGCATTATCGGTTTATTTTGAAAGTATCTGTGTTTCGTCTCCTCTACTAGGTCCTAAGCATTGCAAGGGCAGGATTCTGCCCAGTTCACTGCTATATTCTCAGCTCCTGACAGCACCTGACACATAGACTAGACAGTCAGAATCCCAGGAACTCATTGATAGTAATTCCACAGTGGTTTCTGACTGATTAATATCTGCCTCTCCCCTGAACTATGAGCTCCATCAGGGTGGGGACCGTATTAGTGTTTATTCATCATTGTATCCCTGGCCTCAGTCACCTGCCTAATACCTCGTAGGCACCCCATGAACACTTACAGAATAAATGCATGGATAAGAAAGTGAATGCATGGAAATGGAAGTAATAAAGGAAACACAAACACAGGTTCTATCATGAAGGGAGATTACAGTCAGTCCTATCTCCCCATTATACTTGCTAACACTGGGAAGTAGTCATGTGGATAATTTAAAGTCTGCACTCTCTTGGCTCAATTCTCTCTCTTGCTTTTCTCAAGGCATTTTTGAAGGAGGGGCAGGCCAGAGGAACACATTCTTCTGCCTCCAATTTCTCCTACACTTTCAGCTCAGGCCCACAAACTCGGTTGTTAGCTAGGTTTCCCTACTTGTTTGCAGCACAATGAACCATTTCCCTCCATTCATGCTCACAGTAATGTCACATAAATATTGTTGTTTTCTACATTGGCAGCAGAGAGAAATTTCCATCTTGCTTCAGGCAGCTTGCAAGCTACACTTGTAGCAAATATGCCCTGTCTTGTGTCCCCAGATTATGTGGAAGAAGCTGAGAAGGTTCCAGAAGAGAGCTGGCATTGCATCCAGGTTGATGGTGTGCAGTGCCATAAACTTCATTGCCACACATTTCAGGAGACAGAGCTAAGTTACTGGCATCTCTGCCACTCTGAGGAAACCATCATTCCCAACTCGGGGACATAAAATTTTACAGCACCCAGCTATCTCTGAGCATAATACCTCACTTTCCAAGGGAATTCATCAAACCTCAACCATAGTTTATTTCATAACAGCATTTCGTGTGGTGATTCAAATTACTGTAAGCCCTCCAGAAAAAGTCAAAGAAGCCAGGGTGTAGACATAAAAGCAAACTAACAAAAACATCAATAGCCATGGTTCTGAATTCCTTCTCTTTTCTGCTAAGAACCTTCGTCAATACCTTTTGATTCACCCAAGGTCTGTCTCTAGCAAAGTACAGGAAAAACTAATGGAAAATGTTGCAGGGGAGTCCTTTTAGAATAAAATTTCTGTGGCACTTTTCTAACTTTGCATTTTAAGGTCTTAAAATGGGAACACTATTATTTGACCTCCCTTCCCAACATTTCCCAGCACTAACCAGCATGGATTTGTGAAAAGAGTGTGGGGTCAGAACTGTTTATTACTTGGGTGACATATGGCAAGACATTTAATTATTCTGAGTCTCAATTTCCTCCTCTATAAAATGATGATAAATCCTGCCTCATAAAACTGTACCGAGAATTAACAGAGATCATCAAGGGGCTCACAATGGAACTCCCCCTCAATTCACTGCTTTCCTCATATCCACATCCGTCTGATTGGCTGGAACTGACTCTTGCTTCTGGTTTGAAAATTTCCTTCCATTTTTTTTTCTTATGTTTGTTCCAACTTCAGAATCTACACTAATAAAAGAGAAAGATGCAAATTGACTGTATTTTTGTGACACCCACCAGACAATCAGGGGTGAGTATGCAAATTAACCCAACAAAGATGGAGGGTTAATTTGCATATGCAGGCGCCAAGCGGCCAGGGGTGAGGTGGGGCACTTGCGTCGCCCCAGCCGCTCCGGGCCTCTGGGCCACCTGGGAAGGCGGAAGGGCAGCTCTGGCCAGAGCAAAGGTGGTGCCAACAGCCAGGGAAAGGAAGGCCCATTCTTGCATGAATCTTCATGCATCGGGCCTCTAGTAGATTATAAGCTCTTTGGGGTCAGGAACTGCCCCTTCTCTTTCTTTTGTAAATCACAACTTCACAACATCTATCTTGACCTGCGTATAAGACAGAACACTGCTCTAATAACTGGGTGGACTTACGGATGATGGGCTTGGTGACATAAGAGAAGACACTGTCCTGAGAGAGGACAGCAGAGAACCTAGAAAGGACAGCACCTTTAGTATGTTCTTAGAGAAAAATGAAGCCATAACTTTCATATTGAAAGAAATGAGAAATTATTTAACTAGGCAGCAATAAGAATAAAAAAGAGAACCCATTAGAAATCCTAGAAATTAAAGGAAAATGTCATTGATTTTTACAAATGTAGTAGTTTATAAAAACTCAGGACACTGTTAAAAAAATTTGTATAATCTGGAAGATGAAACCAAGAAGTTCACCCAGAACCACCCTCCCTTTCCCTGTACACACACATGACATATGTAATGCAGTTCAGAGACAGAAAGGAAAAATTGAGAGGGAGAGTTTAACATTCATGTAATTCCAGAGAAAAAGAGAATGGAAGGAATGGCAGAAAATCAATATTTGAAGAGGTAATTGCTGAAATCTTTCCAAAATTGGATAAAGACATGAGTCATTAAATGGAAAATACATGCTAGGTATCTAGCAAAATAAATAAAAATAAGTCCACTCACAGACACATTAAGGAATAAGAAGGATCACAGGAAAACTTTAAAATTACCAGCTAAGAAGACAGAGCAATTAGACTAATAGCAGACTCCTTGGCAACCATGACAGATGCCAAGAACAATAGAACATCACCCTCAGAGGGAGAAAGAAAAATAAATGTCAACCTGGAATTGAATTTTGCTATTAGCATCCAAGACCTAAGAACAAAGATGTAAACAAATTAAAGGCTTCCTCCTCTCACATCAGAGGTGAGAATGCAGCAGCCCAGGAAGGGGACGGGGCCTTACAAGGCCTGAGGGCCCATTCCCCTTGCTTCTGCTCAACTTCCTTAGCTGTGGCTTCTCTCCTTATTGTCTCAGGAAGGCTCCTATGTCCCATGAAAGAGGGACAAGGGTGAGAGTGTGCCCCTCTTCACTAAATCAGCCCCTTTTAGGAGTCCTCCTCCCACTCGGTGCTTTCTGCTTACATCTATTTGGCCACTCATGGCTCCGAGAGTCTAGAAAATGTAGTCTTTCTGCTGAGCACACAGCTGCCCTAAATAAACCCGTGCTCCAGTTCTGTGTCTAAGGGAGGAGGAGGCCTGGGATGTGGGCAGGCAGCTTGCAGTCACTGCTGCAGCTATTATTTAAGGTGCAAGCAACATAAAGACATTTTTAGCCATAAAAATACTAGAGGAATTTAACATACACAGGCTCTCACTAAAAGCACTATCATAAAGTACTGCATTTACAAATAAAGTAAATCCTGAGGGAAGATATGGACCACAATGAGTGATGGTCAGCATGGAACTATATAGCACATGTCAGTAACACAATTGCAATTTACTGTAAAAATAAACATTATTTTCTGTTTTTTAAAAGAAAACTAAAACTCCAAATAAAAATTATAAGATGGTGGGAATATTTAAACGTGGCAAAATGTTAAGGTTTTATAAAGCTAGTAGTGAGTAGATTATATATTATTCTTTATATTTTTTATAAGTTTGGAACATTTTGTCATTTGAAAATTCGAGAGAGGCAATGCTTACATAGAAATTTAAAACATCTATACATGAAAAGACATCACAAAGTTAAAGAAAGAAGCAAGTAAGGAAGAAAGACCAGAGGGAAATGCTTGCAATATGATCAACAGGGAAAATAAATCAATATCTAGAACATAGAGAGTTACTACACATCAATAGAGAAAATCCAAGACCCAATGGAAGAAAAGGGAGGGGATATGAATGAGATTTTATAGAAGAAAAATATATTTCAAAGATGCTCAACCTTGTAATCATGGAAATTCAATTTAAAACAATGAGGTGTTATTTTTCACCCACTAGAAAAATAAAAATTTAGAAAATTGGGAATACCTGACGCTGGCAAGAGTGTACAAAAGACTATTCTTTGGACCCTGTTAGTGAACATGTCATTTGGCAAAATTTGTTTGGTAGTACTTAAAAAAATTTAATACCCATGTTATTAGATTCATAGTTATACACGTCTAGAAATCTATTCTACAGAAATCATCAAACATGTGCACTGAACTATATGAATGAGTAACCAAGGCAGCATTTACTATAACCTGGTGGGTAGGAAGCAGGTGAGAACAGATACTGGGCAGGTAGTCCCTGCTGTAAAACCTCAGAAAGTTGTTCAAGACAGGAAATAACGCATGCAAATAAGCACTCTGTAAACTCAACAGGGCTTTGCAGCTGTTCTCATTCACCCTCAAACAGCCCTGTGAAGTGCAGAGAGGCATTCAAGGTCAACCACACTTAAATGGCCGGGCTGGGATACCAGCAGATGCCTGACGTTCCTGTGCCTCCCCATCCTAGAGGAGCGATACCGAATGCAAGGCTGCTCTCAGGTCGGCTGTGAGCCTGCTGAGGGGAGGTTGCCAGCCAAGTGCCTATGACAGACTTCCCACCTCCTGAGTCTATATATTGGGGGTGGGACTCTCTTGGGAACTGAGAGCCTGGGCTGATGCCCATTGAGTGGGGAGCCCAGTAGCCCCAGGTACCTCCAGCCTCGGTGATCTCTGATCATGCCATCCTCTTTGAGATTATAGATGCTTTCAATTTTGCCTTTTACCAAGGGCCTTGGGACGGGAGGCCTTCAGGCATGAGTGCCTATAGATTGCATCCTATTACATTATTAATTACCGTGTTATCTGGAGTCAAATAACGTAACGCTTTGGCAAGCAATGCTGTGAAGTAGAAATCTTTCCTACTCCCTTCCTCTGTCCCTCCCCAGCTCACAGGCATGCAAACGTGTTCTAACTCTTTGAAAGAACTACCTGTTACTGAGAGCCCTGTCCTGTGGGTGTGGGAGCAACGTGCAGAATGATGGAGGAGTGAGCCCACAGGAAACATAATGATGGAAACAGACATCCTGGGATTCTGCAATCTAAGAGGATGTGGGTGTGGGACAAGAGGAGCCCACCAGCCTGAGGTGTGAAGGCAGCTAACAGGAGAGAGGAAGTGTGAGGATGGTGTTAGCTTGTGGGGAGAAAGGTGCTGAGGAGTTATTACTGGAACCTGAGAAGGCTGGGGACTTTCGGAAATACAGGATTGTCCGAAGGGCAGGCAGAAAGGACCTGGGTTCCTTGAGAACCAGGGAGGGAGCTATCTGGGCTGGAGAATAGACCCTGAAGGTCTAAGGAGGGAGTGGGTGGGCCCACTGGGAATCGCCAACAGTGCATAACGCCTGCATTGCGAGTCTATGGCCTGTTCCCAATCACGTCCTGCTTTCCAAATAGTGCCCGGAAGTCAACACTTGGGGTACCATTATCCAGAAGACAAGTGTGAGAGCAAGCAGCAGCCCAGGGACCTGCTCTGCAGAAGAAAACCCCTCTTTGCTTCTTGGAGTCTCCTCCCCCCATTACCTCTCCCACTCCCCCCAGCCCCGCTGCCCTTCCCTCCTCCCCCTTCTGTTCTGCCACCCCCTCCATCCCATACATGGAACCTCTAACAGGTACAGGGATCCTCTGATGTGAGGGCACTCTGGCCAGTTTCTTGCCAGCTTTTACAATAGTCCAGGACAAAGAGGAAGGCTGCCTGTGGGTAGCAGATCTATAAGGAGCCCTGACCTTCCTAAGCTGCAGGTGACAGGTGGTGAAAGCTTGCCCTTCCTGTCTCCCACCACCTTACCACTGGTCAGATATGATGGGTGAATGACAGTCATGGGCTCTGTAGTGGGAAGCAGACACTGGCATCTCCCTGAAGCATCTATGCAGCAGGTAAAATCCCACCTGCAAAACTGCTGTGAGGTTTCATCCCATCTGGAAAACTTTCCCACGGTACCTAATGCAGATCAGCTGCTTCCCAAACATTTGCTCAAGATGACTGCTTTTGCACGTGCTCAGGCCCACTCACATACAATCATGCAGGGTGTACGATACCCAGCTCCCAGAGCCCTGTCCTCATAGGAACCAGGTGCATGGCCCTCCTGGATGTGAGCCCCTCTAGCCTGTCCTCATAGGCACCTGGTGCATGGCCCTCCTAGATGTGAGCCCCTCTACCCTGTCCTCATAGAAACCAGGTGCATGGCCCTCCTGGATGTGAGCCCCTCTCCCCTGTCCTCATAGAAACCAGGTGCATGGCCCTCCTGGATGTGAGCCCCTCTAGCCTGTCCTCATAGGCACCTGGTGCATGGCCCGCCTAGATGTGAGCCCCTCTACCCTGTCCTCATAGAAACCAGGTGCATGGCCCTCCTGGATGTGAGCCCCTCTCCCCTGTCCTCATAGGCACCTGGTGCATGGCCCTCCGGGATGTGAGCCCCTCTCCCCTGTCCTCATAGAAACCAGGTGCATGGCCCTCCTGGATGTGAGCCCCTCTCCCCTGTCCTCATAGGCACCTGGTGTATGGCCCTCCGGGATGTGAGCCCCTCTCCCCTGTCCTCATAGGCACCAGGTGCATGGCCCTCCGGGATGTGAGCCCCTCTCCCCTGTCCTCATAGGCACCTGGTGCATGGCCCTCCGGGATGTGAGCCCCTCTCCCCTGTCCTCATAGGCACCTGGTGCATGGCCCTCCGGGATGTGAGCCCCTCTCCCCTGTCCTCACAGAAACCAGGTGCATGGCCCTCCAGGATGTGAGCCCCTCTCCCCTGTCCTCATAGGCACCAGGTGCATGGCCCTCCGGGATGTGAGCCCCTCTCCCCTGTCCTCACAGGAGCCAGGTGCATGGCCCTCCGGGATGTGAGCCCCTCTCCCCTGTCCTCACAGGAGCCAGGTGCATGGCCCTCCGGGATGTGAGCCGTGCTGCCCCTCCCATACCACCACACACCACATGGGGGAGGCTGCTGAGGGCCAGCCCCTTCACTCAGGACAGATGCAAACCACTCCAGCACTATGACCCCCAGCTGACCCTTCTGTTCTTTCCCTGCTCTTCTCCAGCCTTAGACCTCCCCGTTGTTGCAGAGCCTGTGAGATACAACCAGCCAGGAAGGCAGTGTGGCCAAACTAAGGGCAGTCTGCTTCCTCTCCGTCCTCTCTGAAGGTTGACCTAAATCTTTAGTCTCTTCCCATTTTAGGGCCAGTGGCTGACTTCAGAGACAAAGTATGCTGCCTGCCCTGGGCTTGGGCTCTGGCCTGGGTACTTGGGCGCCTGGTTAGGCTACAGTGGCCACCAGGTAGAGAAAGGACCTTGTGGGATCATGAGTAATTTATTCTCAGCAAAGCTGGAGCAAGAAATCCTGGAGACAGTGGCTGCTGCTATTTCAATGTAAGTGTTGTTGAGTCATAATCCCCCAGTCACTTATCAGGTCAGCCTGCAGAGCAGGGACAGAGCCTGGCTCTCAAGGCCAGCCCAGGTCCCCAACACTAATGACACTTGACAGACACCAAATCCTTGCAATTTCCAAACAAAACACAGAGCTCCTGGGAAACATTCCATTGCTTCCCTGGGCTTTGCTCAGCTGTCCTCACTGATTGCCAACAATCCCCAGCCGGGCACAGTCCATGCCCTCCAGCCCTCCCTCTCTCTCCCTCTCATCCTCCCTGCCCACTGTCCAGCTTCAGCTGGGGAGACGGAGTTTAGCTGCAAGAGCCCTCTGAGACGCTGGTCAGACAGAGCACAGACCCTGATTTATGCTGCTTAAAATAACATCACCTGTTTAAGACCTTCCTCCAGTGGCTGGAACAATGCCGTGGTCGACAGGGATGGACTGTGCAGAGCCACCATTGTCATGTCACTGAGTTCCAGGCGTTCTTCAAACTCTATGCCAAGTAGCCAAAGACGGCAGCTTTTCACTCAAAAAGGCTGGACGCAGACACAAGATGCAACACACTCACCACTGATCCTTGTTACTCTGCTCTAGTTCTCCTCAAAACAGAGGGTTTGGGTCATTTTTGTTACTTTAACTATGGAATACCAGTAATTCAGACTTGGCAAACAAATACCAAAGATCATAGCAGCCATGTATCTACCACCTAACTTAGGAAAGGAAGTATCGAATGTGCTGAAAACTACCAGCGTAAGTCAACACCATTCTCTTCTTGTTTCCCACCCCAGTTGTTACCACCATGCTAAACTGGGTCTTTCCTATCTCTCTAGGTTTTTGTTTTTGGGGGTTTTTTTGGGGTTTTTTTTTTTTAAGTTTTTATCTTGAGATACCTGCAGGTTTACACACAGTGCTTAAGAAATAATAGAGTCTGAATACCCTTCACCCAGTTTCTTCCATGTTGCAAAACCGTAATGCAATGATCAAAACCAGAAAAGTGATGCTGAGACAACCCACTGGCCTTATGCAGATTTCACCAGGTTTACAAGCACTCCTGTGTGTGAGCATGTGTGAGTGGTTAGTTCTGTGCAAGTATACCTCGTGAATATTCAGGGGACCACACCAATGTCAGACACAGAGCAGATAGTTCCATCACAAGGACCCCTTTCCCAGTCACAGCCACAGCCTCTGGTAACCACTAATCTGTTCTCCATTTCTATTATTTTGCCATTTCAAGTTATGTGGGTGGAATCATGGCATATAAGCATTAAAGGGCGGCTTTAACCCTCAACCCCACTAAATAGAACACCCTTGAAATGCATTCAGCTTGTTGCATCTATTGATTGTTCCTTGTTATTGCTGACTAGTGTTCAATGATCTGGATGCATCAGGGTATATTTAACTGGAGGACACCTGGGTTGTTTCCAGTTTGCGGCTATGACAAATAAAGCTGCTCTGAACATTTGTGTAGCACTTTTGTGTAAACATAAGTTTTTGTTCTGCTGCTGGGAGTAGCTAAGACTGCAATTGCTGAGTTGTGTGGTGAGCACACACTATTACTTTTAAAACATGATTCTGATCCTTTTAAACATATACTGGTATCATATATGTATATTCCTCTGCAACTCACTTCTCTCTCAACATATGTTCCCTCAATCCCACGTTGCGATATATATATATAGCTCTAGCTCAGCGATTTTCAACTAGTGTGCCGCAAGGATTTTAAAACCCGCAGTACCTGACTAGTCAGGAGCACTGACCTCTTTTCCCTTAGATTGTAAAAAAAATGACAACAGCCAACACAACAATAGCCATCCCATATGAATGCACTGTCTTGAACCATAAATACAGGTCATATAATAGAGTTGCATCTTATTGGTCACATCTCATAATAAGGTGTGTCTGATTGGTTAATTCTTGGTACCAGAAATCCTTATATACAAGTATAGGCACATGGTTTTTAAAATGTCACTTTGAAATAAAAAGAGTAGGTAATTACTATTATTACTTTTGTATGTCAACCAAAATTATACCTATTTTTTTTGTCAGATCGTCAAGGTGTGCACAGACTGTTAGCAATTAGTTTATGTGTGCCATGAGATGAAAAGGTTGAATATCACAGCTCTAACTTATTGATTTGTACTGATATGTAGTGTCCATTGCATGAATATAGTACAGTGTATTTGTCCATCTGATTCTAATTCTGGAAGGCATAAAATCTTTACAAGGGAATGGATTTGGTAGGTAAGGACACAAGTTATCTTCCTGGTTTTAGAATAGCGTACTATGGAGCAAGCCTTAACTAGGCTAGAAGATAAGACTGGGTGATTTGAGTCTTGGTTCTGCCCACTAGATCACCTTGGTAAATTCACTTAACCTTTCTGAACTCAGCTTTCTCATCTATAAAATGGGAAACTCCACAATAATAACTCTTACCTTAATACTTATGGGAAGTCAATGAAAATATAGTATGTAAACTAAACTAAAACATGCCAAATAGGTGGCATTTACATTTACTAGTTAATAATTATAATTAAATACCTATTTTCACCAATGAACAACCCAACTAAGCATTCTGGATTTTTCATGGATTATTTTTAAATAATGTCCCCATTGTCAACCCAAGTTGCCTTGTCAGGCCTGTCCTACTTTAGGGGTCAGAAGATGCCATCAGTAACAGATCAGGTAACCATGGAGGTTCCAGTCCTGCTCTCCCTTTAAGGTGGTGACTGGTATACCACTTTCTAGATGAGAAAACTGAGGCTCAGGTGTTGAATAACTGGCCCAGGATCGCCCTGGATCCAGTGGCTGCACTGCTCCAACGTCCTCACTAACGTGAGGGGGCCTCACTGACTGGGGTGCCCACGGCCACTGTCCAGGCTGAAAGGTGGAGGGCATAGACTCCAGTCCTGCTCAGAGTGGGCAAGAAGCTCTTCCCCGTGTTCAGCTCCCTGTAAACCACCCCTCCCACCCTCACACATCTCCAGATGCCCAGGCTCCTGGGTGGGAGAACTGAGCCCAGCTGGGCAGCCCCAGGATCACAGGGTGGGAGGAGGGGAGAGGGAGCAGGTAAGTCTCTAAATATGCATGCTGGATTGCTGGCTAGCAACAACCAGAGTGACAACAGTCTCCAAATATTTAAAATGTGTGAGTCCTCAGGATGGGGGACTTTTTTTAGCCTGGAGTGAGGAAGAAGGCAAGGTAGGGGGGCTGGTGAGGAGCCAGAGTGCAGGACTCAGGAGGGAAAAGGAACCTGGAAGTCAGGCCCAGAACCACTTTCCCTCACTCTGCCTCAGTTTCTCCCCTTATAAAGTGAGGAGGGTGGACTGAATATTAGTTTCAGGTTTGCCCAATTCCACTATTCTTTGGCGGGGGGGGGGTGGGGGGGAGAGCCTTTACTTCAGACAGCAAGGCACTGTCTGTCCGTCTCCTGTGAGCAGATCAAGCACTGGGGTATCACAACCATGCCATGTGGCTTCCCATCATTCCTGGTTTCCCTGCCTCTGCACTGTCGCTGGTTTCCCGGGACTGCAGGGTGAGAAGACTCAGCCTAGACAGTGAGGGGTGGAATGGATGGAGAGGGGTGTCCCGGGAAGGATGCAATCCTGGTTCTGGAAAGGGTGCTGCCTGAAGCCGTTTTTCAAGGTGGGATCCACTGAGCCCAGGCCCAACCCCCAGACAGCTGTGCAGAGTCCCTAACAGAAGACCTGGGGCTATGCCGTCCTGCCCTACTGACAGGATTTCCTTGCAGCCCCACACAGGGGGCAGCCCCTCACATCCAGAGGCCAAGGAGAGGCTGCAGCAGCCCTGGGCGGCCAGACACAAACCCACTACCCTGAGCCATCGGTCTTTCCACATGCAGGACCCCAGCAGCTCCCCCTGGCACCTCTTCTGTTGCAGCCTCAGCCCGTTTTCCCAGGGAAGACCACACAGTCGGGCTTTCCTTCTAAATTAAATTTCCAAAAGGAAAATGTCTCATTCAAAACTCATCACCATTCCTAGTAAAGAGCTCCTGCACCCACTCTCCAGTCATTCTACTGAGCCTCCCTCATGCCCAACATGCCACCCAAGCTCCTATTCCTTGGTCTACCCAGACCGCCATTCCAACTTCTGCCTGTCTGTCCCTGCCCTCCTGTGTCTGATGCCACCCCTTCATACACAGCGCCTTATCCTGAACCCCAGAATTCAGAAGGTTTTCAGATATTAGGGAGGCAACAGGACACCGCTTATCCCCCTGGTGTGCAACAGCCGTGCCAGGTCCAGGCCAGCTCTCTGCACCAGGCACATGAATCCACCTTCAGGGAGGTCCATGAATATTCTCGCATAATGGAATAAATAAAAGATTATAAATAGCCTCAGCTCAGGGCAGGTTTTGCCTCCAAATGAGCTACACAGTCACGCTGGATAAAAGAGGGCCTCGCTGCCAGTCCTGGCCTCACCTCCCTACGTGGCCACAGAGTCCCTGCTGCTCATCTGCTCAGAGACCCCTACTGCCCCTGGAAGGCCACATCCTGCTCCCTCCTTCCCTCAGCGGCTCTTCCCCAGCAAGTGCCAGGCTCCTGGGCCTCCCTGGCATCTCATTCATGGACTCCACTGAGCAGGAAGCTGGGGGTCGTCTTCCTGTGGCACACGGGTTTACATTTGTGGATGATAAAGGGGCTCTACAGGAAGTAACCTCAGTGATCTGATCATAAATTCCTCACTGGGAGGTCAGTGTGGGCAGCCATGCCGCAGGCCGACAACTTCTTTACTGAAAGGTTACCTGGGGGCGAGACTTCGGAAGAGCCTCCCTCTTGCAACTCGGCCGCCAACATGCCATCCAGACTGAGGAAGACCCGCAAACTTCGGGGCCACGTGAGCCACGGCCACGGCCGCATCGGCAAGCACAGGAAGCACCCAGGGGGCCGCGGGAATGCTGGCGGCCTGCATCATTACAGGATCAACTTCAACAAATATCACCCAGGTTACTTTGGGAAAGTTGATATGAGGCATTACCACATGAAGAGGAACCAGAGCTTCTGCCCAACTGTCAACCTTGATAAACTGTGGACCCTGGTCAGTGAGCAGACACGGGTGAATGCTGCCAAAAGCAAGACTGGAGTTGCTCCGATCGGGCTACTACAAACTTCTGGGGAAGGGAAAGCTCCCAAAGCAGCCTGTCATTGTGAAGGCCAAGTTCTTCAGCAGAAGAGCCGAGGAGAAGATTAAGGGTGTTGGTGGGGCCTGTATCCTGGTAGCCTGAAGCTACATGGAGGGGAGTTCATTAAAATGTCCAAGTACTTTTGAAAAAAGAAAAAAAAGAAAAGAAAAGAAAGGTTACCTTGGCCAAAAGCAAGCTCTGCCCATTGTTTCTGCGCATCTAGGTGAATGCCTCTTTGCAATGCCCCCTTTCGGACCCCTTCTCTAGAGCGTGACCACCCCCCAGAGAGTACCCTGTAACCCAAACCCCCCTCGCTTCCTCAGCCATCCTTATGAAATCTTCCTTGTGTTCTCTCCTGAATCTCAAATGCATAAAAGAAACAGCAAAATTGTTATTCTCAGAAGCAGTTTTCTCAGTCTGTTAAGATCTTGCTTCCAGGTATAGCCTCTGTTTGACTCAAATTTTTACAAAAGTTTTCTACAGCTTTGGACATTTAGTCAACACATTAAAGGTGGGGTCAGGTGAAGATGGTGTTGGTTGGGACAGAATAATCATTGGAGGAGACTGAGGAAGATGCCCGGCACACCAAGCGGTCAGTGTTCACCCAGGTGCTGCCTGCATGGTGGACGAGGGTGTGCGCCCTGTCCTAGGAGCACAGGTATGGCTCCTTTGGGGAATAGCACACAATATGCAAACTAGAACGGTATGAGGACTGGGCCAAGTATTCTATGGTGCTTTTGTGGAAATTATAACCCCCCCCCCCCCCACACACACACACACACACACACACACTCCAGGCAAGCACAACAGAAGGCCCATGATCCAGATGATCCACTGGTTAGTACCCTGTGATGTCTCAGTACCTGTGTTCAGTCCCAGGGTCTCCTGCAGATACAGTGCCATGTGCAGATTCTGTGTCATGTACAGGCTCAGGGCTGTGTGCAAGCTTCAAGATGCACAATTATACACTGGCCCAGAGGAGGATCCTTCAGGACTTCCATGGGGGACTCGGGGGGCTTTGAGGAAGGTGGGCTGAGTGCATGGCCCACTGGGGTTTGCAGCTCCAGAGGAACCAGTCTCAGGATGGACAGTAGGGAAGGTCACCCTTAAATGGTTTTGGGGAAATGGTGGTAAGCTTGCGCAGACTCCCTAGAAGGACTGGCTGGTGTTTTGCAGTGAGTTGTCATTTGATGGTATGCAGATGAGAGGCACCACCCACCCAGGCCAGTAAACTGAAATGTCACCCCCTTAATGCCCACCGGCAGATGATGGCAGACCTGGGGTTTACATCTCAGAGACGGAGGCAGTCAAAGCCTAGTTCCCTGAACTGCCACCCTTGCTGCTGCAGCTAAGAGGGAGGCCACCTCGCCTGCCTCCTCCCTGCAATGCCCTGCTCAGGCCCGAACCCAGGCACAGGAAGGAAGTGCTTTGGGCAGAGGGGAGAAGGAGTCAAGAGGAAGATCATTAAGATAAATACATATATAAATAAGTAAATAAATAAATAGATGGATGGATGACAAATGAAGAGGTACAAATTATGAGAAGACTCCCTTCGGCTCACCTACCTCCCCCTCGCCCCCACTTTCCCTAGATCAAATTATGACTTGAAATCACTGGATACATATTTTATTATGCAGATAATTTAAAGGATTAGAGTGAGACAAAGAATTCATAAGCTAAAGTCACATTACAAGACAAATTGTTTCCATTAATCGCTGAGGAAGGGAGGAAAGGAGAGAATGGGAAAATGTGGGAGAACAGAGAGGGGTCCTGGGGGGTTGGAGACAAGACACTCCTTCCCTCCCCGGCTCTAGAAGAGCCCCCACCCCCAAACCATCCAGGGCTCAGCTCCAAATCAGGCTGATTTGCATTGCAGATCTATCGCAGCTGCTTTTTACTTCTAGTTGCCAACCAGAGATGGTTTAAATAACAAGTATTGTTCTGCGTGATTCCGTATGCAAATGTTTCTGGCTTGTTTGTTATTCCTGAATAATTTCCAGCGCCTGCTGTCTGGGCAAAGAAAGCAGCTCACTCTGCCAGCTGTGCTAGCAGTCACCTGCTGGAGAAAGGGGCACGGGACAGGGTTTCAGTGGCTTTCTGGGTGTCCCAGGGAGGAGGGGGCAAACCCCACCCTGGCTGCACCCTCCACTCCAGAATGTCATCCCTGGAAGGCTTTCAGAGAACTGAGTCTAACAATGGAATTTTACATGGACAGAAGTTCCCCTCAGAGCCAGGACCCACCTTGTTTCTCTGCGAGGGGGAGGGAGGAGGTGGAGGAGGAGGGGGTGGAGGAGGGGGAGGGAGGAGGAGGAGGAGGAGGAGGAGGAGGAGGAGGAGGAGGAGGAGGAGGAGGAGGGCAGCGGTGGGTAGAAGGGGAGGAGCAGGATGTGCTGGCAGCTAGAGCCTCCCCAAAGGCAGACTGTGAAACCAAGGCCTGGCCTCCCATGACAATGAACAAACTCAGATTTCATGAGTGACTTGTGTGGGCATCCATTTAACAGCCACTTTTTCCCAGGAATCGGGTGAAAAAGTGAGACCACAACACAGGCTCTGCTCTCAGAAAGCTCAAACACCAGAGCCCAGGATGGAGCAGGTACCTGAAGCAATGCCACCTTCAAGGTCTACCTCCCTCTCACAAATTCAGGCCTTTTCTTAATATGCTCAAGCCAGAGCAGGCCACTCTCCATTCCTAACTTGACCCTGCAATCACCTCCCACCCATGTGACCGCCCTTCAGGGAGACTGCAGCCCTAGAGGATGGCTTCTGTGCCTGTTGCTCACTCACTCACGGGTTCATTCATGTGTCCCATTATTCCTTCACCAAACACGTGTTGCCATGGACTATAACTGCTGAATAGGGCTGTGTTTGGGTCTCTAGCCCTGAAATCTGACAGGCTGCGATTTGAATTCTGACCCTGTACTTTCTTGAAACTCTATGCCTCAGTGTCCTCATTTGTAAAATGGGAATAAAAGTTGTTGCAAGGGTTAAGGGGGGGCGTTTATTTAAAGCTAGAAGTGGGCAGGGAGTGACATCTGAGGACAGAAATGACAACAGAAACCCCACATGCAGGACCATGGAGCTGCCGGTTGAATCTGCGCAGCGGGTCACTACCCCAGGTCACCCCAGCCACTCTCCTGCACGATTAGACTCAAGTGAACAAGCCAAGCGCACGGGCAGGCACAGGGGTAGCCAGCCCCAGGTCAGGGCGAGGCTGAGAGACTGCTGAGTGACAGTGGGGCCCCAGTAAAATCTGCTGCTAAAATTATCATGACTTTTTTTTTCAGAGAGGAAGCTAGAGGGAGAGATAGAAACATTAATGATGAGAGAGAATCATTGATTGGCCACCTCCTGCATTGTCCCTTACTGGGGATGGAGCCTGCAACCCAGGCATGTACCCTGACCAGGAATTGAACTGTGACCTCCTGGTTCATAGGTGGATGCTCAACCTCTGAGCCATGCCAGGCGGGCTATCATGACTCTTAATGAGAGGAAAGATGCCACTACACCCAGTACCTTTCTTTAAAGTGCCTCCCTGACCAGTATGTGGGGGCCGCCGTCACCCTTTCTTTGCTAAATTGAAAGGACACCTTGATCACCAGTCCAGGCAGGGTGAAGGGACAGGGACGTGTTCTCCCAGCTCCAGAGGCACCAGGCACTGAGCCTCTGGGAGAGGGGGCAGGTCTCTAGCCTCAGAGCAGCAGGTGAGTGAGGCACTGAATCCTTGCTCCTCCCTCTGCATCCCAGGGGGTCACACACTGGGAACCAGGACAGGACAGCTCAGCTCAGCTCAGCTCAGCACCCTTGCCAAGGGCCTCTGGTTCTCCAGCCTGGCCCTAGGGTGGGGTGAAGGTGAGAGGGGCAAGAGGCGTGGTCTGGGCCTGGGGACCACCCAGTGACCTGGGCACCTGAGATTTCCACACATTGGATAAAACTGGAATGAGCAAGCAAGGGCCACAGTGGAAGGAGTGTGGTTTGGACCTGCTGTATCCTGTGCCTTAATCTTGCTGAGCCTCTGTCCCCCATTCATTACACAGGATGGTAACTCCTCTGCCTGTGGCTAAGGGTTCACTGTAGGCTGCACACAGAAGCAGCAGCAAGCCTCCACAACCCCTTCTGCCCATTCCCACTCCCTCCTGTCCAGTTTCTCTCATACCAGCATCTCCCTGGAAAGCCAAGATGCATGTCTCCTACCAGTCCTGACATGCATCAGTCCTGTCTGACCTGCACAGGGTCTTTGTTTAGATGGTAGCCTGAGTGGGAGGGAGAGGTGGATGGCACGCCCCATCCTCTAACATCAAGCTTCCAGCCCTACACATGTAATGTTAGCAAGAAAAGGGTTTTTAAATCTACAGTTGGATAATTTGTATATTTCTAAGGTTGATTTTGTTTTTAATGAGACTTGGTCATCATTTTCAATGCTAATGGGAGATGATCTGAATATTCTATGAGTTGCTACTAAAACGATGCCATTTAAACTTCAAACTGATATACCCCAATGTAACTGCAAATAGCCTTCTGAAGGCACAGCCTCTAGTAAACACATTTCCTAGGTTTTGCTGAGGTTCCCCTGGTTTTGTTGGGGCCCTGAGAGGTCTCTTCAAAGATCTGGAGGTTGCCATGGGCCAAGTCCAGAGGGTGGGTCTCAGACAGGCAGTCACCAGAGGCACAGTTCTGGTCAGAAAGAGGAGGAATGTTTGAATGCCTAGTGCTGACTCATCGAGGAATGGGCCTGAGAGGTAAGCAGCCAAGCAGAAGACGACACTGTAGGGGTGACCAGAAGGATTTCCTCAGTTGGCCAGGAGTTGGACTGTGTTCTCTGAAGCTCATCGAATGGAGTTCCAGAGTGTGTAGAGCACACAACACGTGCTCTGGAAGGGAGAGGGAAAGAGAAATGAGTTTCCCAGAAGGGAAGGCCTCAGACAGGCCCTTAAGGATGAGAGGAGTTTAAGTTGTCAGAGAGTGGAACCTTCTCAGACAACGCTGTTCCTCTCCTCGTGGCTGGTCCTGCCACCCTGGCCTCCTGCTCTGACTTCCCAGGAGAAGGGCCATGTCAGTGGTCCCGGCCTCCAGAGGTCAGAGAGGGGCAGGCCACCCACCTTGCACCCTGGCCACGCAGCTCCATGTTCAAACACTAGGCTGGGACCTAGCCGGTTTGGCTCAGTGGACAGAGTGTCGGCCTGCGGACTAAAGGGTCCCGGGTTCGATTCCAGTCAAGGGCACATGCTCAATCCCCAGTGGGAGGCGTGCAGGAGGCAGCTGATCAATGATTCTCTCTCATCACTGATGTTTCTATCTCTCTCTCCCTTCCTCTCTGAAATCAATATTAAAAACAAACAAACAAAAAAACCACTAGGCTAGAAGGAGGCTTCATGTGCTGGGGGCGGGACGAATGGGCTGGGCCAAGCCGGGGCCACCTTACCCTTCAAATCCTATTACCACCACACTGGCCAGGCCGTCAGATGTGGAGCAGTCGATTGAGAAGCAGTGAAATCACACCAGACTGAGCACGCAGCGCTGATCTCACCACCACGCCCACAGGCTGCCAGGGCAGGAAGTCAATAGCACTGACCCGGGCGGACACTCCAGAGGTGGGGGTCTCAGCCGGGCCTCTCACTATCTGTGGGACACTGAGCGAGTCCCTCAGCCTCAACAAGCCCCAACGTCCTCATCTCACACAGGAGAGAACACATATCACAGGGCTGAAGGAGCAACGTGCCTTCTCATGAGACAGACAGGGTGTCAGCACACACCACCGTTCCTTTACGGCCTCATTTCATGCAGGGTGACGGACAGGCAGGGGTGAGGCATTTCCTAACTACCTGAGAGGACTCCCACACTTGGGATAGAGGAAGCTGTGTGCCCAGATGGGAGAAAGGAGCCGTCACCAAGCACAGCCTGAAAGCCCACTAGCTTTGGGGGTAATGAGTTAACTGCACATCTGAAATCTGGAGACAGGGGCCACCGTCCTCCACCTTCCTAGCATCTTAACTCCATCACTTATGAGTAATGTTAGGCAAGTTCCTGAGCCTTCATTTCTTTTTTTTAAATATATTTTTTATTGATATTTTAGAGGGATATCGTTTCTTTTTTTTTTTCTTTTTTTTAAATATATTTTTTATTGATATTTTAGAGGGATCGAGAGCTAGAAACATCGATGAGAGAGAAACATCTATCAGCTGCCTCCTGCACACCCCCTACTGGGGATGTGCCCGCAACCAAGGTACATGCCCTTGACCAGAATCGAACCTGGGACCCTTCAGTCCGCAAGCTGACGCTCTATCCACTGAGCCAAACCGGTTAAGGCGAGCCTTTGTTTCTTCACCTGTAAAATGGGCGCTCTGACCCCTACTTCGTGGAGGTGCGACGCCACAGTTCAGACGTCACCGTGTTCATGAACGCCAAGTGCGAGCCGCCTTCCCCTTTCCTCCGCCGCCGCTGATCCTAGCCCTTGACTGGCTCAGTCACAGAGATGCTGCGTCACCTGCAAGGGGCTCACCTGCCTGCTCCCGGGTTTCCCTGCCGGTGGACCACTACCCACCACTGAGACCAGCAGCAGGACCCAGTAGGTGGTGAGAGGAAGTAGGGCTGAGACTGGTCAGCATTTGTTAGAAAATTCTCAGTGGATTTAAAGGGAATTAGCGTACCTTGCCTCGGACCAGATGCCACACGGCTCTGTGTTTAGAAACTTCGCACCGAGGGAAGGTTCCAGGGCTCTGAGCGTGCTGCTCTCTGGGCCTGGTTCTATAAATACGTCCCCGCGGCCTCAGCAGCTCTCCTCCACCCGAACATCCCTGCTCTCGGCAGCTCTGGAAGCACATGGGCTCGAGCCCCGTGCAGCGCTGGACAACGCAGGGCCAGTCTGTCCACTTCCGCTGCGTCCCGCAAGGCCCGGCGCCAGCGGCACCTCTCCCGTGTCCTGTGAGCAGGGAGGAAGGGGACCAAGCAGAGACAGAAAATAAAACCATGGTCCTGAGCAGGTGGAGGGAGGAGGGGACACGGGGCAGGGAGGGCAGAGGGCACCGCCTCCGTGGGAGGCCTGGGGGGCATCCCTACCGTGACTGTTTTCTGAGCGACGAGTGACACGGGCCTGCCCGCGGGAGGGGAGTCTGCTCAGCTGCGGAGACAAGGGCAATGCAGGGGTCTTCTCTCCTCACTGAGGAGCCGGATCCTGAACACCTTCGTGGTTTGGGGAAATGAGCCTGAGGAAGCGAGCAGGGAGGTCGCAGGTAAAGCAAAGAAGCCGACACAGCGCCTCAGTGCCTGTCCCTTCCACAGCCTCTCTGGGCAGGGCGTGTCTGTGCGTGGGCGTGTCTGTGCGTGGGCGTGTCTGTGCGTGGGCCTCTCTGTGCGTGGGCGTGTCTGTGCGTCCGAGTCTCTGTGCGTCCGAGTCTCTGTGCGTGGGCGTCTCTGTGCGTGGTCCTCTCTGTGCGGCGTCTCTGGGCGTCGGCGTCTCTGGGCGTGGGCGTGTCTGTGCGTCGGAGTCTCTGTGCGTTGGCGTCTCTGGGCGTGGGCGTGTCTGTGCGTGGGCCTCTCTGAGCGTCGGCGTCTCTGGGCGTCGGCGTCCCTGTGCGTCGCCGTGTCTGTGCGTCGGCGTCAAGTGGGTGTCTATCATTTGAACACTTTGAAGGCGCCAGGGGAGCTTGGGTTTAAGGTAACCTAGGTGAGGTGACTGTGATGAAGCTACTTGTGCCCCCTACACACACACACACTCACACCCCTACACTCACACACACACACTCGCGAACACACACATGCACACTTACACTCGCGCACAAACACGCGCACTCAGACACTTGCACACTCACTCGCACACTCACACTCTAACTGCTTGAGCAACCTAGAAGGTTCTCTGTAAGCCTCCAGAAGCGGCTTGCCGGGGCGGGGCCTCTTTGAAGAAGGGAGCCCTCGTTCCTGCACCTTGGAGTGTTTCCTTCCCCTGTGAGCCGGCAAAGGAGGGCGTGTCTTCCCTCCAGCGGCGTCAGCTGTGCCTGGGTGACCCCTCTCCCACCTCCTTCTCTCACCTGGAGTTGGCCCAAGGCTGGGGCAGCAGCTGAGGGATGGAGGGCCGGGGAGGGGAGGGGGGCGGGAGGGAGAGGGAGGCTTGCGACAAGGAAGGGAAAGCTGGGATTCGTGAGACAGGAGAAGAGGGAGGTCGTGGTCCCCACTTCTTTCCCTCCGCGGCCCATCTCCTCAGTCCTCTCCTCTCTCTGCTCCTGAGCAGAGCCCGACCTCTGCCGCTCACACCCCCTCCCCCTTCCCCACCACCCGGAATCCCATCTCCGCACCACAGACCAAGAACCAGCACAGGGGCCGGCCTCCCGGGGCCTTGCTCGCCAGGTCCAACTCCTGGGACTCCTGCAGCCCTCGGCCTCCCTGGGCCTCGGTGTGCATCGTGAGGCCAGCCCACAGCTGTGACATCCAGGGGAGATGTTTCTAAAATGGCAGTGCGATGAGCAGGTGCACAGAGCTACCTTGAAGACATCGTGGGTTCAGTATGCGTCTGGGAACCGGCCGGGGACCAGCTCCGTCACTAACGTGGTTTCCCTGGGAAAGGCTTTCCAAGTGCCCAGCACCAGGCGGATTCATTCACAGGCAGGGGCGCTGCACCCGCCCACAGCCATGGGACCCTCCCTCAGGTAACTTTGGGGTTCACTTAGTGACATGGCACCGCTCACCTGAGCCACTATTTGGAGAGTTGGATGGTTTGCGTTAAAACCCCCGTGTCACACTGAAGAAATTACAGGCTGGTTCCCGAGAGACTTGCAAGTAGAATTAAATAGTCAGCAAGATGGCAGGGTTAAAAGTCAAGAAAGCAACTTTTTATAAAACCGACCTCATCTCATTCTGTAGTGTTTCCTATTTACATTGAAGAAATGTCAATTCTTGACTTTAGGCCTCACAAGAGGCCAGGATTTAAAGGCATTTATGAGACAGATATAAGTCATTGATAAGACAATAACTGCAGAGACATGCCTAGCAGTGTTGAGTGGGTTAGATCCGGGCACAACTCTTCCATTTCCCGACTGGACTGCCCACTCGTGCCCCCGTATCCAGTGCAGTCTGTGGCTGTGTGGGTGGCGGGTGCTTCGTAGCTGCACCTGTGGTTCATGGTAGGCAAGAGCAATGAGAACCATGCAAACTATGGTGACAGGTGGAGACGAGACACTGATAGTGAGCACGCAGATAGCAAATTACAATGTTGTACACCTGAGACTTACATAATGTTATTAACTGATGTCACCTCAATTTAAAATTGTTTAAAGAAAAAGATCTAACAATAAAAAAGAAATGTGCTAACTCTTCTTTGATTTGAACTTTGGACCCCAAAGCTGAAGTGTCCACATGTATCTTGGAGCCCTCCCTGTGTAACCATGGCTGTTCCTGGGGGCGCCAGCCTGTCTATTGCTCCCAGGCCAGGAGGGCCAGGTGCACATCAGATCAAGTCACATGGCAGGTGGAGAATCCAGGTGCAGAGTCTGGGGCAGGAACTGACATCAGGAAGGACTACAAAGCCTTGACTGGGCTCCATCAGGTTCTGGGACCATATGCCAGATCTTGGGTTTGGGTAAGAGAGGGGTCTAGCCGGAACCCACTCTGCAGTAGAGCACACTCCTTGTGCAATCTGGACAAGATGAGGAGATGAGGCCAGGATTCCAGTGGTGACAGGTCAGGGCAAAGAACGACCTGGAAGGGCAGAGGGTGGAGGCAGGAGGACCTGTGGGTCCAAGTCCCAAGTGTTGTCTGTGGCTGGCTTCCCGGGCACAGATGGTCAGAATTGTGCGGTTCGACCCCCTCACAGCTCATTAATCACCACTTATGGCTGGGACTGAGGCACAGCCTAAAGGGAGCAAGTGACCAGGTAATGGATTTGTCAGGTGAGAGACCAGAAAGCACTTCATTCATGTTCTTGCCTGGAAGAGTGATAGGCCTCCTTTGGTTTTCAGGTGTGAAACAGAGAGGACCCCAATGTGACGTGCTCCCTCACAGCCCGTGGTACCTGTGGCGCCATATTCTGGGTGGGGCTGGCTGCGGTTCTACGAGATCTCCAGGGCCTTCCTCTCCATAAATCTTGGGCCCCTGAGAGTCCTCCGGAGCCTGTGCTCCCGAGAGCTGCTGCCACCCATGGCACTGCCAGGGACATGACCTTTGCCCTTCCCCACAGAGGACTTTGGGGCACAGCTGCTTCTGCTTCAGCTGCAGACTCCTTTCCATCTTCCATCGCCTTCAGTGTGGGGCTAAGCCAGGATGTCTTCAGCCTTCCCCTCCTGTCAGGTGGCTCGAAAGCCCCTTGGTCCTTTGCCAGCTTCGCCCTCACTGCAGACCACCTCCTGAGGGTCTTCAGGTGGGCTCAGGGACTCAGAAAGGGGCTAGAGCCCGGAGAAAGACAGCCATGTATCACTCATTCCAGTCATCCGAGACACTCGACATGCCCTCAGATGACCATCCCCAGCAGGACCTCCTGCAGAGCAGCTGGTCGCTTGGGGTGCTATTGGAGCCCTGCCCAGGAGAGAAATAGAGCAGGGAGACCTTCTGGGGGTCAATGCAAATCCAGCTCCCCTCCTCGCCTACCCCTGCCCGCCCCTGCACACACAGTGGGCCATGCAGAAGGCTGAGGTCAGGGTCGTGACATGCTGGTGTTCTTCATGGAACAGGCACTGGGTGGGTGAGCTCCAGAGAGCCCACCACATGGCTTGGCCGAGGAGACCCGTCTGTGGTGCTGTGGGTGCCAAAAACCAAGGACTAACAGTCTAGCTGGCTGGTTCTGCATCTAATAAACTTTTCCATCATTGGGGGGAAATGAAAAACCCAGCTTGAGTTCTGACTGGGGTCCTGACGCAACATCTCATTATTCCACCAACATCATGAGTCAACTCACCTTCTCCATCACCGAGTTAATGCTGAACCGACCACCTTCCCTCTCTTTCTGGGCCCCACTGCTCCTCTCTCTGTACCTGTGGCCCAGCCAAGCTGCTCGGCTCAGCCTCTGGGCCTTCCACATTCCTCCAGACTCAGCTTGGACCCACACAGTGGGACTAACTTCCAGGCTCCCTGCCTCTCCCTGACTCTTATCCCCCTGGAAGCACCTGGACTTGTCCTTCTGGCTGTCCTGGCTCCTGCAGCTGCCGCTTACTAACCCACAGCCCAGCAGGAACGCTTAGGGTCCCAGGCTGACAGAAGCCTCGAGAGCTCATCCTGTCCACGCCCGTCTCCTGCCTGGCCTGTACACACACCTTTCTGGTACAATGGTGCTCTCACCTGCTTAAGGTGACCCCAAAGGGAGACTGCAGTTCACCTCATTGATCCCACCCAGAAGTGAATATTTCCCCAAGGAAGCTTTGACTTCCCAATTCACTGTCAAAACCAAGATTTTCCTGGCCCATCCACACACTGGCAGCCCCTCACCCCATTACCCCCCAGGCCTCCCCCTCTCCAGGCTAATTCCAGTTCCTCCATTCCCCTGAACCATTTCCGAGCCCCCTAATCACCCTGTTTCCTCTGTAGATTCCAGAAGGCCGCCATTCAATCTGCCTTAGGATCCCTTCAAGGAGGTGATTCCTCTTCAGCATCAGAGCCACTGGCCATTTCCTCATCCGGAAGCACTGCCCATGGGTCACACAGGCCACCCAGCAGAGGCCCTGCCTGACTGGCAGGCGTGAGGCCTGGGCACACACAGTGGGGCCTGGGGACACTCAGTATGAAGGCTGCACGGGCACACAGGAGTGGTGCTTGCAGGGCCAGTTGTCTCTTCCTGTGCCCTGAGGATTGGGAATGGGCGGGCAGGAGTGGGGAGGAGTATCGTGGGTTGATGGGCCATTGGGAGAGGCCCTGTGGGCTTTATTGGCTGAGCACTGTGCCAGGGAAACAGGGCATGGAGCCGCTGCTCACTGGGCACTAGAGGCTGAGGGCGGGGCGGGGGGGGGGGGGCAGGCAAAATAGAGGCCCAGACCCTGGTACTCAGTTTGCATGGACCCCTTTGAAAAATCACATAAATGCTATGGACCACACACAAGATTTCCCCCACAAATTTATGGGTGTGGCTGACCTTCCAGGGCCCGATGGACCTAGGTCCATCCTCCTGTCTGGCCTCCCAGGTCCCTCTGCGCTGTCACTCCAGGCCCCGGCCGTGCAGTGCAGCCTGAGTGGACAGTGGTCACCCTCTTCCTTCTGCCCCAAGGACCCTGGGCTCAGCCAGACAAGAGAGCTCTTTCAGACGGACTCTGGCTCCCAAGGGATGAGAACGGGTGGGGGTAGCACTTCTGTGGTGGTTGTTTTCCATCTGACACAAAGTTTGCTGTTTTGCAAACACAAGAACTGTGACTTGTATATCCAGGATTTGTGGCTGGTCTGTCACGTTTGATGTTTGTCACATTCCTTACGGGTTCTTCCCCTTGGGGTTTGGGGCACAGGGCACAGCCCTCCTGCAGTCCAGCTGATGGCTTGGGGTGCTGTTGGAGCCCTTCCCAGGAGAAATAGAGCAGGGATACCCTCTGGGAAGGCTTGAAGGGCCTCCAATAATCAATAGCACAGCCCTTATCCATCGGGGATCCTGTGGGTCTGTGGCCTATTAAGCACTCCCTGTCTGTCGATAACCCACTATTACTGATCTCTTGCTGGCGCTCAGAGGCCAGCTTCCATTTGCCTGGAGAAAAATAATGATTGTTTGTTAGTTGGAAGGAAATGTTCCACCAGAAACAAGCTTTTGGGTCAGAGCTAAGACCCATGCAGCCCTGCCCTGACCCACTTCCTGCCTGCTTGAACGCCTGTGCTGGTGCCTGGGGGCCGGGGTCCATCAGCAGCAGGTGACTAGGGCTACAGGGGCCGTCACACAGCCAGGTACACACTGGCACCCTGACTTTTTCATAGCTGGTGCAAGTGGTGTGGGGGCACCCCAGCTCGTCATTTAACCTCTCAGCTCCTCAATTTCCTGTCAAAAGGACTGACCCAGGTCCAAGTTCGTGAAGAAAAGGGTCCTCATGTCAAAGCCTTTCTCAGGGACCTGATTCTCATCATCTGCTTACCTCCATCATAGCCCTGAGATGTGATTGCTATCATTCCCATTACACAGACAAGAAGACTGAGGCCTGAGGTGCTCAGGGATGAGCTCACCAGCCCTGTAGGAAGCGGACTCCCGATTGTGGCTCTTCAGCTCCACACTTCTGTGTTCTCCTACGACACCCGAGGTCGGGCCTGTCCCCACAATCGTCTTCCCTCCTTATACTCCTGACCCCATGTAATGAGAAGAATGCCCTCCAAGCTTCCAGAAGAGCCATGGTGTCTTGGGGGAGTGAGAGAAATGCAGCTGGTGTGGGTAGACATAAGGAAGAGAAAACAGGGAAGGGCCTTCAAGAACAATTGTCACCAGTTCTGTTTAGCTTTGTCTTATAAAAATTCTCTTTTCAACATTCATGGGATGAAGGTCCACACAAGTCTGTTCAGGCAGAGCCAGTTCCCGAGAGGCCTGACAGCTAACATTTCAGGATGTACATGCACATTTCAAACATCTCTCCCAAGGGCAGCTCTGGAACCGTCTGGAATATGTTTTCATGATTAGATGAGGTGTGCGTGTGTGTGCAGGTTGCTGGCTGCTATTTGTTTTCTTCTCTCCTCTTCTCTCTCTCTCTCCTCCCTTCGAAGGGTTGTTTTCATTGTGCTGGGAATCTGGCTCTACTTAGAATGTCTTACAACAGCACAGATGGCCCCAATCTACTGCCATCTTACCTGTCTGGGGGAGATGTCTCCATGTGCTCCTGCCCCATCTCCCCACACCTGTCTCCCTGGGCCGCTCTGGGAGGCCCCATCTGTAGCTGGCTCTGCCTCCTCCCATCACCCTGTCTGCCTTCCCATCAGACCTAGAAGCACAGGTTGCCTCTGCCAGTGGGCAGACACCCTTGCTCCTTGCTCTGACTGAGACAGGGTCCCTTAAGTCTCCAGCCTCAATCAAGGGTGCAGACCCTCCCAACCTGCAGGGAGAGCTGGCCTGGCAGCATTCGCTCAAAGCCATGGCTCTCAGAGAGCAAGAGAGATGCCCTGTTTCACTGATTTTTGAACTGAAAGTGCTGGGAGGGGAGAGATGTGTCTTTACAATACAGGATGAGAGGGAAAGGTCTCTCGGGGTTTCAGCAGCAGCAAGCTCAGTTCTTATGGTAGCCGACCACCCTCCCTCCCCAGGACTGCCATGCCTTTACTCACCCAAGCAGGTCTGAGTGCTGTGGGGGCCTCAGGCACTCACTCCCATTCATTCATTCATTCATTCATTCATTCATTCATTCATCAAGCCAGACATGGTTCTAAAAATCAGGGATATGGCAGAGATGGGGGAGAACATGAGGAAGGAAGGATAAATAAGTTACAGAATAAATGAAAAGTGTTAAGTGAACTGAAAAAACAACAATAATATAACAAGAAAAGGAGTCCTGGGGTGGGGGGTGATGGAGAAAGTTTAAACATCATGTGAAGAAGGTGAAAACTCAAACCGTGCAGGTACCTGGGGGCAGAGCAATCCAGAGAAAGTGAGCTGCTTGCACTGTGCCTACGGCTGAGCTGGGCAGTGCAAACAATAGGAGGTGAGGCTGGAGAGGTGACGAGACCACACCCTGTAGGTTTATGGGCCCCTGTAACTGCCGGCTGTTCTTCCAAGTGCAACAAGGCCGCTAGATTGCTCAAGAAGGTTCCAGTTCTGATGTGTGTTTGAAATATACATGTGCTGAAAGTAATATTAATGCCAGGAGGCTACACCAGAAACCTGGGGAGAGCAGATGGCAGGGGGACCCTGAATGTATTTTGAAGATAGGAGCCAATAGGGTTAGCTGGTGGCTCAGATACGGGGGTGCAAAAAAAAAAAAAAAAAAAAAAAAGAGTTGATGATACGTCTTTGGATGTGGCCTTAGCAACTGGAAGGTAAAGCAGGTCTGTAGGGGAAATGATGTACCCAGGCTTACAGCTGAAACCAAGGCTCCAGTCCGGACTCTCTAATTTCAGAGTTGGCCACATCATGCTAAGAAGGCTCAGTGGAAACAGAATGAAAGGCCTATGCCCACAGGAAATGCAGTGCAGTCCAGGGGACTGTACAAACGCATGGAAAATTCCTGAGGCTGTTTGTATCCAGAGCTGCTTCACTGCCCAGGAATCAGGAGGAAAGGATGCCGAGGAGCGTCGCAGGCTGTCTAACTCTTCAAGGAACTGTTGTCAGCAGGGTTCCTAGCTCAGCTCTCACCACCTCTGCAGTGAGGACCCCTGCTGCCCCTCTCCCTTCCCCCACCCCTGTGGAGGCCTCAAACTTATCCCCCTGGTTTGATTGACTGCCAGGAAATAAACAACAACAACAAAAAATCTAGATTAGCAAGGCGGCATGTGCTGCTCCTGGGAAGTTAAACAATTGCACTTCGAAATAACAGCTCGACACGGAACAGGAGAGATGTCACGAGGCAGGGTATGATTAATTGCCAAATGAATTATTGAAGCTATAATTGCTGAGGAGTTCAGAGGAGCGCGTGATTGCCGTGGTGGGTATGGTCAGGAGAGGCCGGGGAGGAGGGCGGCGTGGACACAGCCTGGGCGAAGGGTTATTCCTGGAGAAGGTGCAGAGGTGGGATGGTTTGAGACTGGTGACAGGAGCTGAATTGCAGCCAGACCTGCCCACCACGGGCACCTCCCTCTGATGACCCCATTCTCATCTTGGCCTTCTACCTGCTCTTTGTAAGGTCTGAGTTTTCATCCTCCACCCTTCTCTGGCCCAGTGACCTCCTGTGCCTGTGCCTCAATTGCTCAGTCTGCAAGAGTGGGCTGAGAAGAAATGTCTTTCACCCGTAAGAGAGAGAAAGCATGTCTCTAAGCCTGGAGTGGAGAAGTATAAAATCATCAAGGTTTGCTGAACTAATTTTTATAAGGGCAAATACACAGAGACCAGATCAGACTCCTGGCGTGTCAGCAGGGCATAAGCCTAGGCTTAGAAGTTTTATTGACCTGAAACTCAATCCCTGCTCTGTCTTATAATGGCTGTGTAATCTTGGATAACTTGCTGAACCTCTCTGACCCTCACTTTTCCCATTGGTAATGTGGAGCTGTGCATGACTGTCTCATAGGTTGCTTTGAGAATGGCCTGAGATAATGTATGCCAGATGTGCAGCCCAGGGTGGGCCATGGTAGCCTAGCTCCATAAATGGTGGTGATTATTGGCCAAGGGTGGTCTAACAGGTAACATCTAAAATAGCTGCTTTCATGGTCCCCATGGACAGTGTCCTAAGGGTGTGACATTCTATCACTGCTCCAAGTGGCAGGGAAGCAGCATGGTGAGGGCACAGGCGCTGGAGGGTAAAGCAAGAAAGTGAACATAAGGGTCTGGTGCAGCCCAACACGACCAGCTAATGGAGAGGAGCAGTGGCTGCCTGGGCGCCCGCAGTGTGTTGGCAGAAGCTGGAAACTGGAACCCAGGCTACAGGATGCCAAGCTGTGTGCTCATTATAATGATAATTAGAAAGACTATGCAGAGATGTAAAAAAATGGTGCTTTATGAAAATGGCAGAATATAAAGCACTGGTTGCAACTGAATGAAAATGTTAAGATAATTAACACAAAAAGAGCCCAAGCCATGTGGAATTAGGCTCCCATTTGGGTGAGGCTAGGCCTACTCTGCACATCCTTTTGTTTTACGGGCTTTTCCACCTCAGCAGCCTCCCCGAGGGCAGTGTCTGCACAGGGAGAGGGCGGCATCTCTGCCTCTTCTCCCGACCAGACCCGTTGCGGGGAAAGGCTCAGGTTTGGCTGTCAACCTGTAAACAGGCACCAGTGGCAGTTCTCTCTGGGAGTCCTCTGCGTTAGGAGGTTGCGGGCACTGGCCCTCAGGTGAAGGGTTAGCAGGGGAAGTGGTGCTGGGGAAGGCAGTGCAGCCTGGCCCTGGACAGGGAACGTGGGTCGGGAATGGCAGTGGGAGGCCAACCTTTGGCTCAGTGTAAGAAAGAACTTTTTAGCAATCAGAATAGCTGACCGCACAAACCTGTGAAGCAAGGAGCTCCCTGTCGCTGAAAATGTTCAAACTAAGGATGGACGAGCTATGGGCAGGGGGCTGGGACAGGGAGGAAGCCTGAACTGGTAGGAGGTGGGCCTGGATCAGTGGCTCCCAAACCTACCTACCCCTCATCAGAATCTTTGGGGGTGCTTTCCAAAATACAGGTTCCTGGAGTTCTGCCCAGGCCCACTGAACCAGAACCTTCAGCATTTGCACCAGATAAGCTCCTCAGGATGCTGAGGAGGCACACAGGCTGGCCCGGGGCCCACAGGCTGGCATTGCCCTCGTGGCCTCGGAGATACTACAGAGCCCTGCTGGGAGGCGCAGCTCTGGGCACTGGGCGCATACTTGTGCCTGCACATAAGCAGCTGTTCCTTCTCCCAACCCCGGGGGAGCTGACGGTGACAGGGCTAAGTCCAGTTCAAACCTCCTCCAGCCTTGCCTTGGGAGGGCAGGCACTATCCTCCTGGCACCTGCCCGACAGGTCAGGCTGAGCAAAGTAGAGTCAAAACACGGAGTGCCCATAAGGAAGGAGTGCTGCACAGGAGTTTGCATTTAAGCTGGCAAACCGAGTATCACATTTCTTTTTCTTTAAATTGACTCAAATTCAAGTTCAAGGCTCCATTACTTCTGGCTTGAATAAATTTACCCTCAGTCACTCTACAAGCCTCGTCTCTCACCCAGGACCTTACACAAACTGAAGCTTCAAAGAAAACCTTCTGGTGGTTTCTGAGTTCAACAGTCCAGCCCTCAGCTTTCTCGTGGAAAAGCAGAAGCAGCCCCTCTGATGACACAATGAGATAATTCCTGTAAGGTGCATGGGACAGTGCCAGGCATGGAGCACTCGATAAACAATGGCGTTGTTGTTGATCTGTCTATGCTATTTACTACTGAGACACCGTGGTCCCTCCAGGCTCACATCACCCTTAGCTCCCAGGAAACTTCAGGAAGAAGCCAGAAAGCTCATTTGACCTGCTGCTATTTTCCCAATTTGCTTTCACCAAATAGTTCCCAGCTCCTCACTCTGGCCCAGTTCATTCTGGGGGAACCCATCTCTCTCCCTTCCCTTGGTCCCAATGGCACACGCTTGTCATGTGTTTAGTCTTGTACCAGGGCATGCAGAACTGCTTTGAGGCGGCCAGGCAAAATGGAAGATGGGGAAAATATAGGGAAAATAAACGTCTACTTCAGTGAGTGGAGCTGGGACTCACATCCAGGAATCTGGAGCCCCCAACACCCCCACCTAAGCACATCCCCACACAGTCGGCCAACATGATGGCTGCTGGCGGCTTACTGTCTGTGGACAGGCCACTTTACTTTGAAAGAGGCTCCGGGGACAGAAGGTTCAGAGGACTGGTTCTCTGGTGGTAAAGTCTAGAGATCTCCAGGGAAACCTAAGCTAGAATATTGAGGATGAAGCCTTCCATGGCCTCAAATCACACCCCACAAGCCACAGGCCCACCTCATTCATTCATTCAGCCAGCCAGCCAGTGCATCAACACAGTTTCCCCTGCATGCCTGCTCTGTGTCAGGTGATGCTGGGCAGGCGCTAGAGAGACACAGGGAACAGTCCTGGCTAAGGCTCGAAGCCACAAGAGGCCAGACTTAGAGACCGGAGCTGGGCCATTAGGTTTTACATCCTGGCTCCTGCCTGTTCCTCCACCAGGGCCAAGCACAGGCTACCAGGTCAGACGGCCAGGCCCTGAGAAACCTGCAGTAGTGTGCAACACACTTTTTTTGTGTAAATATGTCCCAAATATTACATGGGACATATTATACTGAAACATCAGTTGCCATTTATCTGAAATTAAAATTTAACTGCATGTCCTGTATTTTCATTTGCTACATCTGGCACCCTTAACCCCAAGCAGCACCCATCCCTAATCCATGGCCCCTAGGAAGCCACCAACTGGCATTTTCCACATCCTATAGAAGGGTTTGTACATGTACAGAGCTGGGCGCCATACAGAGAGGATAACAAAGGCCCCAGATCGCAGAGATAGTAAAAGCTTGGTGCCTGCCAGGTCTTTATAGGCCAGGCCCTGTCCTAAGTGCTGACCTGTATTACTCATGTTAATTCATTTAATGCTCACAACCACCTCATAAGGTACATGCTATTCTTACCCCCGCTCTACAGGTCACGGGCCTGAGAAACAGAGAATTGAGACCACACAGCTAAGGAGGACAAAGCCAAGCAGATCTGGGACATGAAAGCAACCCCCCAGCCTGTGACATGGACTTCATTTTTTATAAAAACGGGCCCAGGACCGGTACTGAAAAGAAGGTGGCACCGTGTACTTGTTGGTGCTGGAGCTGCCAGATGGTGGTGCCACCAGGCCATTCTCCCTCTCCAGTGTCACATATAACTGTTGAATTGTATATTTATTCATACAAACGCAGATGCATTTACATTCCAAGTACTGGCAGAGCATTAACCAGCTGCCGGCGCTGTCTGTCCCAGGGACTGTTTGGTGCACTGCCACCAGCAGGCAGCCTCACGCAGGCAAGGAAGGGGTTGTCACTCCCATAACAAGTCAAGCTCACACTCTGGGTTCCTCCTCCACACTCCCAGGCCCAGGTAATATCCGCACCTTTTCCGACACTTTACACATTATATTTATAACACGTGTCTACAGCTTGTCTCTTGCAAGAGAAGGCACGCCCCCAAAGCAGACAGCATGCCTTCCATCACTTCACTTAAATGTTTCTGAATGCTTACTGTGGGTCAGGAGCAGAGCTAGGGACTAAGATTAAGTGTCCCTAGAGAGGTACTGACAAGCCCGTGGTGGCAGAGCCGGGTGGCAGAAACCAGCTTCCTACACTAGGATGTGTCCTAAGAGGAGTGCTGGGTGCAGAGGGAGGCAGTGGGGCCAGGCAGGAAGAGCTCTGCAGAAGCTGTGAGCGTGCAAGGGACCTGCGGGATGCAGTCATGCTGTCCTCTGCTGTCCTCCGCCAGGCTTGCTTTCCAGCAAGGAAGGGAAAGGGGAGGAGAGAGGAAGCAGAAACACAGGGTGGACAACATTTTCAAGACAAAGAAGGGAAATAAAACAGAGGCTACCGTGATTTTGTTTTTGCTGCTGTTTTTCTGGGTGAGGAGCACTTGAGGATAATTAAATACAGAGGAAAAGGATCCTGCACAGAGGCAGAGGTTGCCGGTGCAGGAGGGAGGAGGGAGAGTGGTCAGTACTACAGAGCCCAGTCCCTGAGGGGTGGAGGGTGGGCCCTGTCTAGGTGAGGGATGAGGAGAGGACACGGCACCCTCCCTAGGCTTAGGGAGTCTCAGCTCCATCTTCTTTGTGCTGGAAACAACAGTCCCCCAGTGGGTAATGATGGGGTAGGCAGGGGTGGGTGGTGACTCAGACAAAAGCTTGAGGACAGAAGTGAGGGTTTCAATAGCCACTGTGTGGACAGGAGAGAACCAAACAGCTTCATGTTCCTTGTATCCAGTCCAGAACATGACCTGGAGTTGGTGCCCAAAATGTTTGATGAACTTGACTGACCTGACTCCATGCCCCCACCCACGGTGTTCCCCCACCTGATCTCACAGTTTACTATGGTCTCCAAGACTCCAGACCTGAGCCCCCTTTATCTGTAGCATTTTCTTGTTCCCTAGGCCCCACCCATCTGTTGGAGGGGAGGGTGGGATTAAAGGGGCGGTGCTTAGGAAGTGCTGGGATGACAAGCAGAGGGAAGCTCAGATGAGAGGGCAGGGGAGCAGCCTGGAGCCTCCTGAGAGAATCCAGAGGGGGTGGGCTGGGCCCTCCCCGGCTTGGCTTCTCTGCTCCTGACTCAGAAGGCACTGATGGCTAAGGCAATGTGCATGCATTCCTAGATGGAATGCCCTAGTGATGGCTGTAAACTGACTGCTCCCTCACACCTGGGAGGTGCAAACTGAGGCAGACCTGACAGCCAGTCATCTGAACCAGGAGGTCTTTGTGTTTTTTGCTTTTAGAGGCTCTTCCTTTGTTTCAAAGTCCTAAGACAGGTCCTCCCTTGGCAGATCATGGGCAAGTGCTGGGGGCCCCTTTCCCTTTAATCTAGGGGTAGAGTGGAGGGAGGAGGGTGGGGATAGGGTAGAAGAAAGTGTGTGGGCCCAGGACCCAGAGGGACAGGGCAGATTGGAGTTGGAATGCCCCCTCTGCCACTTTACAGGAAGGAAGGAAGGAAAATAAAACCAGTCCCTGTGGAGAGCGGCTGGCCAGTGATCACCCCTGGCCAACTATCTCTGTCCTCACCCTCACCTCCAGCTACAGGTGACTCAACTGGGGCTGAGCAGCTGGAGCCCGGGTCCCCAAACCACAGTGTGACTGGTGGCCCTAACATGGACAGAGAGGTTAGTTTTTAACCAAGTCAGTTGGACTATCCCTCTTCAAACTTGAACTCAGAAGTGCCCCCCTCAGTGGGCAGGAGACAGAAGCCACAGCAGGAAGAAGTCCATGGGAGAGTGGAGCCAGGCTGGGTCCTGAGCATGCTGCCCCTCCTCCCCTCTCTACAACCACTGGAATCCAGGGCCCTTGAACTGGATGGAGGCTGAGGGGAGAGAGAAGGCTCTGAGTCACCCTTCCAGCCTCCAACCAGAATTCTCCTCTGGGGGTGAGAATGCTTCAAAGCTCTGCTTCAGGAAGCCCAGAGGGCCAAGGAGGGTCTCAGGGTGTGGAGGAAGGAGACCCTCCAGGGAGGCAGGCCTTTTTGTTCCTGCTCTGCCAGTAAATAGCTGTTATCTGGGGCTAATGCACATTAACCTGGCCAGTTTTCATCTGAAATCATCTTGGGCCTCCACTTGCGGCTCTATGGGTGTGACTGTTCCCCTGATAACCATTCTTTTCTTTTACCAAGAGTCACAATTCCTTCTCCCCTCTCTACTCTTGTTGCCTGGGAGAGAAATAAAACTAAAAGGACTCCTGTAGAGATGATGCAGATTTTCAGCCCGTAGTCACCTCCTACTAAAAATCTCCAGGGAGAGAATGCACTGGGCATGTGGTAGGAAAAGGGACATTTCAGAAATGTCACTTTGTGCATTTCCCCAAGCCAGCTTTTCGTGGCCATTGTGATGGTGGCTACTGGCAGGTCAGCTCATAAGCAGATGCCATGTGCAGAGAATATGCGCAGTAATACCATTTTATGGGCGCAGTGAAACTTCCAGAATAGCTAACCTAACCTTTCAGCTTCCCATCTTTTGTTGTTGCCAATATTTATTTTATACTTCTTATTCATAATAAAGAGTGACTAAAATTTTGTTATGCATATGCTAATATTGCCCTGTGTTCATGGAGTGCTTTTTAATTTCCAAGAATGCTGAGGCCTTTCCCAAGATATATTACTGAAACTGTACTGCAAAGCTTTGCAATTCAACAGCACAGGAAGCCCACACCTCAGTGAGAAGACTCTCCTGGAACTGCTTTGTCTGAGAAGTGGGAGTACAAACATGGTCTTTAAACATGAAAAAAAAAAAAAATTGAAAAAATAATGAGCTAGCTTTTAATAGTGGCTAATATGGGGGAAAAAAGTAATTTTGTTGCATCTTTCAAAATTTAACCCCTCCAAATGAGCCAGAGTTCAAACATTAGCCATAACATATGTATGATTACCAGTAAGAGACAGTCATTCCAAGAAAACATCTTTGGTGAGTGCTGTGAGCTGAGAAGCTTCTTTTATGTTCAGAAAGTAAATTTTAATAACTCAGGATGAAAGAACCAAAGTGGGCGGTTGGCGGGGAGCCAATCTTGCAAAATACCCTCTGCTTTCCCAACTCAACAGGCTACCTTAAGCACAAACCTTCCAGAGTATCGTAGAGATATTTATATTCCCTTCAATAAATTGTCCAAAGTGTCGCATTGTTTACTGAGCTTTAACAGAAAGGTGTCCCCTGGTTCTCCAAAAATGCACACACAAATATACATCAACACTGCATGTGCGCACTCCTGTGGAAATTGCTATGCAATGCAACAAGAAAAGCTTTTAGTTATGTGGTGTGCCCTCCAAAATGGCCTTCCAGGTTCCTGTGCTAGACACACACCATTATGGAAAAAGAACACCATTGTTTGGTGTTGGGAAAATTGGATACATGCAAAAAAATGAAACTAGACCACCAACTTACACCACACACAAAAATAAACTCAAAATGGATAAAGGACTTAAATATAAGACGGGACACCATAAAAATACTAGAGAAATCCACAGGCAGCAAAATCTCAGACATATGCTGAAGCAATTTCTTCACCGATAAAGCTCCTAGAGCAAAGGAAACTAAAGAGAAAATAAACAAATGGGACTACATCAAAATAAAAAGCTTTTGCACAGCAAAAGAAACCATCAACAAAACAACAAGAAAGCCCACTGCATGGGAGAACATATTTGCCAATGTTATCACCGATAAGGGTTTAATCTCCAACATTTACAGGGAACGCATACAACTTAACAAAAGGAAGATAAACAACCCAATCAAAAAATGGACAATGGACCTAGATACTTTTCGAAAGAAGACACAAGGAAGGCCAAGAGACATATGAAAACATGCTCAAAGTCACTAATTATCCAAGAGATGCAAATCAAGACGACAATGAGGTACCATCTCACACCTGTCAGAATGGCTATCAGCAAATCAACAAACGACAAGTGCTGGCAAGGATGCGGAGAAAAAGGAACCCTTGTGCACTGCTGGTGGGAATGCAGATTGGTGCAGCCACTGTGGAGAACAGTATGGAGTTTCCTCAAAAAACTAGAAATGGATCTCCCATTTGACCCAGTGATCCCACTTCTAGGAATATATCCCAAGAAACTAGAAACACCAATCAGAAAGGATATATGCACCCCTATGTTCATAGCAGCACAATTTACCAGAGCTAAGATTTGGAAACAGCCTAAGTGCCCATCAGCAAATGAGTGGATTAAAAAAACTGTGGCACATCTACACAATGGAATACTACACTGCAGTAAAAAAGGAATTCTTACCATTTGCAACAGCATGGATGGAACTGGAGAGCATTATGCTAAGTGAAATAAGCCAGTCAGAGAAAGATAAATATCACATGATCTCACTCATTTATGGAAAATAATGAACAACATAAACTGATGAACAAAAACAGATCCAGAGACAGATAAGCATCGAACCTCAGAGGGAAGGTAGGGGAGGGTGGGGGGAGGGGAAAAGATCAACCAAAGGACTTGTGTGCATGCATATAAACCTAATCAATGGACACAGACACCAGGGGGGTGAGGGCATGAGTAGCGGGGTGGGGGTGGGGGGCAATGGGGTGATAAGGACACATATGTAATATCTTAATCAATAAAGAAAAAAATAGAGAGAGAGAGAGAGAGAGAGAGAGAGAGAGAGAGAGAGAGAGAACACCATTGCTGCAAAAATACTTGAGTTACCAGGCCTTTCAGGTTCCTGTGCTAGACACACACCATTATGGAAAAAGATATGCAATAAAATGATATGCAAATGAACTGGAGAGATGGGATTTTTTCATGGCTTTTCTTTTCCTCCTGCCACTGCCACATGGTGAGCACCTTAAACAGAGGTTTGCAAATCATGGCCTACAAGCCCAATCCAACCAAACTTTTCCTTTGGCTCATCACCAATGAAGGTTTTTTACATTTTTTAATGATTGAACAATAATTTTAAAAAATACTGTGACACAATTAAATGAGATTTCAGTGTCCATTCAAAAAGTCGCATTGGAACCCAGCCACACTCATTTATTTACATTTGGCTAGGGCTGTTTTCACATGGTATAAGGCAGAGTTGAGTAGTGACAGAGACTGTATGGCTCACAAAGCCTAAAGTATTTATTACATGGCTCTTTATAAGTCACCTGACCCCTAGCCTAGACTAGACCACCTTGTAACAGGCACTCCAATTTTGTTGCATGAATAGGACTTGAATCCATTCCTTTTGAGAATAGCCCATATCCATTAGGGGTCACGAGCTGAGGATTCCAACCACGGGACTGAACTGAGTTATTACTAGGCTGCTACTCCACTGAAGCTCACTCACAAAAACATTTCTGAGATAAGGCATTCTTTCAGGTGTATAAAATTAAAGATGAATCTTTAAATTTTGAGTCTAGAAGTATGTCATTATTTATGTTTGCCTTGTTTTTTTTTCCTCTGAAAAATCCTTAAGACTCTTTCTTAATGTGGTTCTTCCAAAAGGCTCCTAAACCACTAATCACAGACTAGCAGTAACAAAGTGAAAACACAGGGCATATAGGAAAACCCATAAAATCATCCTGAGACACTGCAAATACTCTACACAGTAGTTGGTGAACCTAGGCTGTTATCATCTTTGGAAACTTCAACTTAGAATTCATGAGTCCTTACCCACTTCCAAGCGAAGATCTCCTTCAGAACTTGGGCACGAGGGAGTTTGCTTCTGAAACTGATGAAGGGCTAATGATTCACAAAGAACAAATTAAAATGATATGCAAATGAAATTTCTTGATTCTCATATTGAGCTGTAATGATCTCAAATAAAAAGAAACAAATAATTGCAGGCACTCACATATCTGAGTGACTAACACAAGATAATTAAGGACTCTATATAGTATAACCTTATTTATTAAGATGAGAGTATCATTCTCAGTCATTAGAACTTAGGGATAAATACAGAGTACAGGGGTTTACTATCTTGCAAAATTATACAATTTGTTAGTGACAAAGTGGAGACTGTAAACCTCCCCTAAACTCCATGTTTGCCTTTCTTTGTAGGGATAGCTGAAACAGATCGCTGATTTATTCCATGTACTTCTCCAGCTTGAACTCGCACTACTGGCTTGCACCTTGTTTGGTATATGTTGAAGCTATCCTCAAACCTTTATTTTTGACAAAAAATTTTTTTTTAGATTTCTAGAAAAATTGCAAAGAAATCAAGAGTTCCCATACATACTACACCCCATTTCCCCTATTATTAACATCTGATATTGGTATGGTACATTTGTTACAATTAATGAATCAATACTAATACATTGTATCAACTTGAGTCCAGTACTTTATTCAGATTTCCTTAGTTTTCATGCAACGTCCTTTTCTGTTTCAGGACCCATCCAGGACATTACATTACATTCAGTCATGTCACCTTAGGCTCCTGGTGGCTGTAACAGTTTCTCACTTCCCTTGTTTTGATGACCTTGACAGTGTTGAGGACGACCAGTCAGCTAGTTAATAGGAAGCCCCTCAGTAGGGATTCATCTGATTTCTTTTAAAATTTAGATTGGGTTATTAATTTTGGGAAGATCCCAAAGTTGAACTGCCATTTTCAGTACCTCATATCAAGAGTATCTACTAGCATCACCATGACTTACAACTTTTCATGATGACACCGATCAACTGCCGCTGGCAATATTTGTCAGGTTACAAATTTTTTTCTTTTCTTCCTTACTGGACTTTGTGGAAGGAAATCACTATGCACAGCCATATTTAGAAGTGGCAATTATGTTCCATGAAAAATTTCTCTCTTCTTTCCATTTATTTATTCATTCAATTATTTATATCATTTATTTGTTGCTCAAATTATTCCACCTTTGGTCAGTAGGAGCTACTCAAGCCTTCTTCTTTGCTTCCTTTGGTCTTGAACGTATCCTTGCTTTTCACGATTCAGCTGAGACGTTACCTCCTCCAAGGAAAAAAAATTCATGGAACCACCCCTACTCCCACTGAACTTTATCTCCTACCATTTTAGTTTATAATTTTTCCCATTACCGTACATCTAAAATTTACATTGATTATGTGTTTATACACTGTATACTTATCCATCTTTCCCTCTGGACAATAAGCTTTTTGATCATATCTTATTTATTTTGTATGTAGTACATAGTGCCTCACTTGCACAAAGCAGGAGCTCAACAAATATTTCTAGAATGATCATTATGGTTTTCTCTTTAGTCTAGGAATGCCTAACATATTAACCAGAAGCCACACAGAAGCTGGTAAATAACTGCCTTGGGAGGAACTACAAGGTGCTACTATTGTGTTAATCAGTCATGTAACACAACAGGCTCAGGATCTAAGTTAACACTTCCTCATGTCTCACTTCTAAGTAAGTCTATTTCCTGACCATTAATCCCAGTTATATTTGCATAACTACATTAAAAGCAATGAAATTATCTGATTGTTTAGAACCAAAGGCTAGGTAGTTTCTAGCACTGCTTACCTTAGAGAAGTGGTGTCCCTAAAATAGCACACAGACATTTTGATCATGAGTTTCCCAAGTGACTTAGTGCTAGTTCGGAATTGCATAACCACTGAAGAAATAAATTTGCTGAGTTGTATTCTTCATTGTCAGGACTTATGAGAAAATGACTTTAAAAATTAATCAAGACTCTCTCAGATATAGGAACTAATGCTGTGGCAAACTATTAAGCTGAAACAGTTTTTAGGTTAGAGCATGCTATCATCTTTGTTGAAGTCACCACTAACTCTTGACTGATCACCTTCCTACTTGAACTCTTGCTCCATCCATCCACTCACAATAAATGAGATCATGTTGTTCCATTTAACCCTTCCTTGGCATTGCTTTTATAACAAAATTTAAATTCTCAACAATGCCCTAAAAGGCTCCACATATCTAGTGGGCTCCTCTACTTGTTCAAACTCACCCCATACGTGTCTCTTCCTTGTTTATTAATGCCAGCCATGCTCATCTTTCAGAAGCTGTGGCTCAGTCCCATAAATTTTCTGATGTCTAGTAACTCCATCTTGTTATAAGAACTTTACAAAGTTCTTCAATCTTTAATGTTTCAAATGCACATGTTGTGTCTAAGAAACCCTCTACAAATCTGCTGAAATAGAGATTAGACTGAAAGATAAAACCCAAATTCTTCTTGAGTTAAAGTGGGTTTTTTTGGGGGGTATTAGAATGTACATTATCTTTAAGCTTTATTTAACTGATGTTATTTTTCCAAGAAATAGTAATAGTTTGATGTTGACATCCTACAAAAAATACCACAAATTTAAAAACTGTTTCTTACTATTTACAAGAAGTTAAAACACAAATTTAAATAAAGCATTGCCTTAAAATAATTGATTAAAAAAATTCAGTCCCTTTGATAACTAAAGTACCTTATTACATCATTCCAAACACATGAAAATTAACATGACCACCCCCCAAAATAAAATATTTTTAAAAATCAGATCACATAAAATACCACAACAATTTGCTTCTATTTTAGCACATTCAGAGACATGAAGTCTCTGCTTCCTGTTTTGATGACTTTTCTGGACCCATCTGCCTATGTGAAGTTCTTCAAGAGAAGAACCTACACTTGAATATTCCTTCTATACCTCTGCAAAATGTCGTTCGTTAGTCTTAGAAACAAAGGTCAACTAACACTGTTCTGACTGATGACAGGCATAACTTTTGAATGACAGTGACCTTTTCTCTCAGAATTGAGTCCAAAAGTTTATCAACTCTCAGAAGTTAGTAAGATATAACTGTGAAGCTGAATATAAAAAATTTCACCTAAGTTTGCGGTAAACTCATTGGATGGTAAAAACTATTCTAGCCCTGGCTGGGTGGCTCCGTTCATTGGGGCATTCTGCCATACACCAAAAGGTTGTGGGTTCAATTCCCAGTCAGAGCACATACCTAGATTGTGGGTTCGATCTGTGATTGGGGCGTGTGTGGGAGACAATAATCAATGTTGTTTTCTCTCCCTCTCTCTCTCTCTCTCTCTCCCTCTCTCAAAAATAAAAAAATAAAAACATATCCTTGGGTTAAGGATTAAAAAAAAAACTGATCTGAATTGATGCAAGACTAATTTTAGCCTTTATTAATCCCATGTTAGGTGAAAGTTGTTGTTTTTTGGGTTTTTTTGTCGCAGAATATTAATGTGTTTGAGAATAGCACATTTATTTTTCCAGACTCTATTGGAGGGTGTTACAAAACGTATTATCATTCATATAGTTATTCACACCAAGTTTCTCCAAGTGTCTATTTTCAAAAATATATGGAGTTAATTTTGTTTATATCTTTTTCTAAAAAGCATACAGATTTTTAAAGTAGCTCAAACAAAGGCTTTACATTACTTTTGCTTGACCTGCTATTCTAACTTCTTTCCTTCTACAAACTGAAAACTATTTAGAAAAGTAACTAGACAGTTTAAGAGATTACATGGCTTAGAAATTTTGGTAACAGAGCTTTCAATTCTTTACCTATATGCCAGGGACTTGGGCCAAATCCAACCCTCGACCCATTTCACTGTTATGCCCACTTGTTTACACACTGTCTGTGGCTGCTTTCCTGCTACAAGACAGAGTTGCATAGTGACACAAGCCTTATGACCTGCAAAGCTGAAAATATTTACTGTTTGGCTCTTTAAAGAAAGTGCAAGGGTTGAACTAAGTATACATTCTGCCGAGGATGGTACTAATAGCTATGATTGTGTGAAATAAATTGGTTTGCCTGCATTTAGAGCTTATGACATACACTAGTATGTGTGACACTTCAAAGGCAGAGATATGTCACAGACTGACATTCACTTTCTGTGTGAATGTGATCTTAACGCATCAAAATTTTAGATCTTTGGTCAGAAGTAGAGGGACTGAGGAGTATAGTACTTGCTGACGAGAGAAATCTGGTCAGAGAATGAAGAAAGGAATTTGTATGGTAAAGTTATTAATATTTCCACCTACTGTAAACATTAAATTCACTGAAAGGAACCCACGTACTTTTATATTTACGTTGACATGCATAATTTCAAAGAGGTGGGGAAATATGGGCCTTAAAAGCTACTCACTGGTACATTATTCTATAGCTCATGTGTGCTGTCTTGAGATTACTGTCTCTTGCCACAACTGATACAAACTTTCCCAGCTCAACCATGGCTCAATAAACTTTTATTACTTTTTGTTATTTACTTTTATTTAAAAGAATTTGTTTCCCTATCACAAAAATTAGATAACTACACCATCAACAGCAGCAAAGTCCACAGAGTTACATTGATGGTGCAGAGTTCACTGGGCATTCCCAATGTCCCAAAGGGCATAAAGGAGGGGAAAAAGTAAAAGGAAAAAATACTCAAAACAAATTCAAAACCCATAATGATGTCGGGGAGAGACTTGTCGTGATAGTCTCTATCTTCATTCACTGTTGGCTGCAGATATACTTCAGCAGGACCATGTACAAATTAATTTGAGTAAACCTTTCATACCAACTCCAGCACCTAATTAGGGGGAGAAAAGGATCAGTTTAATAAAAAGTTTAAGAACATACAAAGAGTTTAATGCATCTTTACTATATTGTAAATGGTGAACTAATTCAGGAAAACTTTCGCTCACGGCTAAAATGCCAAAGAATTTGAAGGAATTAGTCATTAATCCTTTCTTGCTTTCAATTCAACAACTGGATCAATGCTCTGAGATTAGTTATCTCCAGAGTTAACTAGAAAGAAACTGGCTGATGCATAGCATGGATATAACATTTTTGGAATGTATACAGGGTGTGGCAAGAGTAGGTTCATAGTTGTATCCACTTTTGAAAATACTAAATTATTAAATAATAATACAAGAATATACTCTATGCTTATTCTTGTATTTTTATTTATTAATTATTGTAATCAAAAGTGGACACAACTGTAAACTACTTTTGGTGTCTTTCCATATTCTTAAGAAAAGTTTAAGTATTGCTGTTTAGGATTTTAAGCTATTTATCTCTCCCACTGATAAAGAGTTTGCAGTATCAAGGTATACAGGACCTAATATTTTGCCTTTGCCTATTATTTCACATATTTTCTAGTGTCAAAATATTTTGCTAGTTATTACAGTAGAGTCTTGTCATACAAGAAAAGTGAGATATTGCTAAAATTAAAAATGACAAGAAGCAATGATCAGTTATAAAAAGAATAGAAGAAATGGCTAAGAAAGAACATAGAACATGAGAAAAATTACAAGCCACTGTCAAAAAGAATGTAAAATGGAGAGTGCAATTCTAGGTGGCAAAGAATTAAAGGAGCAACGATTCCCCCTCCTGTTAGTGCTAAGGCTTGACTTATACCTGTGCTTCCATAATGGTTTTTGTCTTTTGGTTAGCAAGCAGGCTTCTTAACATAAGAGGTCAATGCTGTTGAACAAAATCTTAGATTTGTCACTAAGATTCTATAAGTGCATATGTAACTTTGAGCTTCTGTAGCTACTTTAGCAATTCTAATTGCCTCAAAAGCCAAACTCACAGAAGGATAAGGTGCAGCTTTTTCAATAAATGGCTTGTCATGAGAATAAGAGAAAGGGAGACTGAGAGACTACAGAGAACCACTTAAAACAGAGATTCCATTTATTTGTCGAATGTACTGTGCCCCAAGTGCTAAATATCCAATGGTGTAATTAGATACAATTTTTATTTCCGTAAGCTCCTAACTACAAAGAAAAGCAGGTGGAAAACCATGTATGAATTTGACACTGAAACTTGTGTGCCCAGAGACATTTAAGTTTTGGATCAAACTAATGGCAAGATCACATGATCGATCAATTTTCAACAGAACACTAAAATACCTTTTCTTTCCTTGGCAACTGAAGTAAAACCCACTTGTCAGGGAAGAGGACATGAAGAAGAGTAAGATATTTTTAAATCTGGTGAATGTCTAAGCATCTCCAGCTCTATCTTAGAATGCCCTGAGGGTCTTTGGACTGGCATAGAAAAGCTGAACAGCGTTTGGCCCACAGCAAATGCTTAACAGCCATTGCCTATTTTTCATTCTGACCACTCATCAATCCACTGAGCATTCATATAACCTATAACAAGTACTATCATCTTCTCCATAGTTGCAAGCTACTTATTCTTTTCCCCTTCAATCAAAACCATTTCCAAGTAGACATAGACCCATGATTTGGAAATACCTCTAAGGCTAGTATAACTCTGTATTTCCATGTTACAGTTATATTCCATTACAGTCTAAAAATGAAACTGAATTTAAAATGGAGATGTATAAAATAAATAGCTTACCTTAATTGTACCCTGACTGTTAGCAGCAATCAGCACATTGGACTCCTAGAAAAGAATAAGAATTTTTAAAGTATAGAGGGTTTTCTGGAGGGCAGTCCAAGAGAATAGATTCCTCTTCGTTCTTCTTTCTTCCCTTCACCCCAAGAAACTAATAGAATCTAAAGTGGGGAACCAACTTTAACATGATTTTAACTAAAAATTTTAAACACAAAATTCCTTATTTTGAGAATTAAGTTTTAATAAAAATAATAAAGTTGGAAGCAGAGTAGGAAACTTTCAAATGTAAAGAAAAATAAAAGAACAGATTACTAGTAGAAGGAAAGCTAAAAGAAATAATGACTGGAAGAAAACACCAATAAAACTTGAGAAAAACAAAGAGCATAATCCTTTCCATAGAAAACTCCCCCTTCATTCATTTTCTCCCATAAAATACCAGTAATTGATGTAAATGCTACAGTAGAGTCTTGTCATACAAGAACATGGACAGCTATTCAGTATTAGGAATATGGACAGCTATTCAGTACTAGGAAAACAAACAAGTGTGAATATTCATCTGGGAAAAGGAAGGCTGTCTTTCTTTTTAATTATTCTATCACTCAGTATATGCACTTTTTATAACTTTGGTGATTACTTGAAATAGAATGTATGTGGGAATGTATTTTTTATATTCTAAACTTTAGGAAAAAATCATTTCTCTGGCAAGTAGGAAGAATAGGAACGAAATGGACAAGACTGTCCATTTACTTAAGGAAACGCATTAAGTAAGAAGAGTTGGGACATGTCTCCTGTTGGAAATGAAGAGTCTGGAGCCTGGAAGTGTATAAAGTCTTTTTGCTTTTCAGAGTGGGCAGCTAAAAGGAGGCAGACAGACTCAAAATGCCACAGAGGCCACATGGCTGATGGAACGACCAAGTCCAAACAACAGCTATGAGAAACAGGTAATGTAGTCAAAACCTCAATGAAGAATAGGGTCTGCTTGTATATTCTACAGGCTTCATGACAAAGAGATGAAGACAAGAAAGAAAACTCTTGATCTATATCTGCAAAAGTCAGGCATCTGTGCTCTATAAACTTGTTCGTTTCTATTTTTTTACTTCCCTTTGATTCCTAGTAAAGTTACTTTTGGAAAATGCTCATGTTTTTGCTACTGGTGTGATAGGAAATAATTTTTTCCACAACCCCTCAAAATTATAGTATCAGAACATTCTTTGGTTGTAGTTGGTGGCGATAAAATCCATGGTCCTAATTATATCAAGAAGGAATAAAAGACATGTTTTTGCTTGGGTGGACATGGGAACTCCTGATAGGGGGGTTGGGGACCAAAAAAAAACCCCTCAAAATATGGCACCTTGGCATATTATATACTTTAAGTTAAAGGAATCTGAGAAAACAACAGAAGCAGGAAGATCACTCTGACACCCTTCCCGCCCCCCCCCGCCCCCCCCAACCCATAAAGTCCTCAGGTGAGAAGTGCCCATCCTATACACAGAAGAAAGCAACACCTTTATCTCCAAAGACAAAGGGATGCCAAAAAGAATCCAAACAAACAGAACTTGCTGTTTCCTCCATGCTCTGTAACCTACCACATTTCTACAGGATTGCCCCTCTTCCTCAAACTTAGCACCAATTACTCAGGCTTGTTTCTTTGGGTCTTCATTTCCTTATGAAGGTTCCTGTGTCACAAAAAGCTTAAATAAAGCTCTTCTCCTGTTAATAAGTCACTGACATTTAATTTTCAGACCTGGTCAGGGATGCTAAGAAGGTTAAAGAAAACTTTTTCCTCCCCTCACCCAGTATTTCCCTAGGTGAGGTTTTCCCTTAAATCAGCACATGTAATCTTGAAAATAGTAACATGAGTAATACAGTTTTCACTATTAGAATTACTTTCAATATCCACTTTGGACCCAGACATGATCCTTCTGTGAACACCTTCCAGATATGAAGCCACAAATAGCACTGACTGATCTAGTTTCTGTTTGAGCAAAAACTCCAGTCTCCAAGAAAGCCCTGGCCACCATCAGACACTGCAGTCACCCAAAGCTGCTCGCTCTGCTGTGGGAACATACAATGATGGGAAGGTGAAAATTTTATGACCAAAGCTCTATCTCTTTCTGCCATTTTAATTCTAGTCCCCTTAAAAAAAAAAAAAAATGATTTCAGTGAGGGGCAGATAGAAACATCAATGATATGAGAGAGAGAGAGAAAATCATTGATCAGCTGTCTCCTGCATGACCCCTAATGGGGATCGAGCCCAAAACTCTGGCTTGTGCCCTGACTGGCAATTGAAACGTGACCTCCTGGTTCATAGGTTGATGCTCAACCACTGAGCCACACCAACCAGGCTCTAGTCACCATTTAATACAAAGAAGGAAGGCAGTGCAACCTGGTAGAGATGAAGGTGCACCCTCTCTGCCAGTTTTAGAGATTATAAATTACATAATTCAAACTTCTAATTCTCAGTAGAAGAAAATCTTGGAAAAGTGTAGTATATTATCATACAGTATGAAAGGTTAGGCTCAATTAAATAATACATCACCACATAAGAGGAGTCTGAAGTCTGTATAATTACTACACTAAACCTAAGTAGGAAGACATCTGATAACTATTCAACAGGAACAAACAATGTCTTTTGTAACCTCAGAACTATTGTGGCATTAACAAGTGATGCCATATCAGATGCTACCAGAGGGTTAACACTAAACATATTTTCCTGCGGAGACAGATAAATATCTTATTTACAAATAAGATAACATAGGAAGAAAGGGCCCAGTTGGAACTGTCTTTTGGGACTAACATATAGGTGACAGAGTGTTGTCCTAAGAATTCTTAGAAACACTCAAAACTGTTCATATTAACAAACAATGAAAAAAAAAGTTTACATCTCAGTATACCCCCTTCCTGAAAAAACCATGAACTTATAAAAAAGAGATTTAGGATAAAACTGTCTTTCAGATAACCAGGTACTGGCTGACGATAAATTAATTTTTGCATGCAACAGAAAAATAAATTTTTGCATGCAACAGAAAAATAAAACCAGGTTATTATAAATGGTGAAGGAAGGAGACTTGAATTGGGTGGTGAAAACACAATACAATATACAGATGATGCATTATAAAATCATATCCCTGAATCCTATGTAATTTTATTAACCAATGTCAACCCAATATATTCCACAAAAAAACAAAAGGTTGCTAAAAGTTGGCCATAAAACCAATACAATACAATACAATACAATACAATACAATACAATACAATACAATAAAACCTGGTATTTTACTTAAGCATAGAGGTATGAAAGTGATAAGTATAAGGTTATTACTGTAGGTTTCAAGTGATTTTTGTTTGCATTTTGAATGACTGGTCGCTCTTAGCTGCAGCTGTAGTCTGCTAGAGCCCAAATGTAAATAAGTTCTTGTTTAATGAGTTGTTTTCACTTGCTAAGTGAAATAAACACCCTAGCCAATAATTCTCATTTTCTCCCTCTTGCTTGGAAACTGACATTTTTATTATGAACTCTCCTCAAGGTTATGCTAATATTGCACCTAATATTTTCTTCTTAATATAAAGAGATTAAGGTAAGATAATGGAAAAATTAACAGCAAATGTTTTATAAAAATAGAAGACACATGCACAAAAAACACCTTGCTTATAAAGTGAGTAATACTATACTCACACTGATACAATGCTAGCTTGCCTATAAAAGTGCCATCATAGCTAATATATTAAAATCTTAAGCAAGTTGAGAAATAACAATTATTCACTACTTTGCAATTAGAGAACTTATTCCTAGATATAGATATAATTGATTTTAAATGTGAACTAATTTTGTTACAGATTTAAATATGTTAAAAGAAATCCCAAATAACTCCCATTTCTGGCCATGGCAGAATAACTAGAATAAATGTGCTCTCTTATCAGCTAAAAAAAAATTAACATATGTAAGACAATATTGGACAACAAGCAGTGCAAGACTGTGATTCTTATGAGAAGGGAAACAAATGAGGTGAGTCCTATAACTGCCCTGGCTTTCTGCTTGGAGGCAATTTCTGAACCACATAGCAAAAAAAGGAGAATCCAAATAGAGCACAGAGGAAGCCAAGCACATCATAGGACAGAGAGATGTAAGTTCAGGGTATCTGTAGGGCAGCTTGAATTTGTACAGCAAAGTAGCATAGATTGTCCTATTTCCTCCCTGCACCCAACTTAAAATTTTTCTGTTAAGACATAATCGTTTTATTAGGTATCCAAAGGAACTTGTTTTCACAATTAGGGAATACATACTATAAGCTTCTTTTAGGGATGGATATTAAAAATATTTCAGACACAGTCACCAGTCATAAAAACTAGTACAGTTATGCCATTACATATCTGATTGTCCCTGATTTTAGCATATCCTTGACCACAGAAGTAGTTACAGTTCCATCCAATTTTTAAATATACTAGTAACAGTAAAGAGATAGTAAACATCCATCTTCTAATGGGATTTAAAATTTATACAATGAGGATCAAAGTCTGAGCTTCAAACAGCAAAGAAAGATGTGTAACTTAAGGTGTTGGTACAGTATACAAAAATACTCACTTGCCTTTATATTCAAAGAAGCCCACCTTTAATTAAGATAATCAGCTTTGATTTGATATCAAGGGGTCACTTGATTCCTATCTTCATATATCTGGTTTGAGTAGAAGCCTACTGTCATCTACTAGATGTACTGAATTTTGTGCAGAAGAAAATTGTAAGGAATATGACATTGCAAGAAAGGATGAAGACACATGTAGTTACATGGAAGAACATGGCAACAAGTAGACTCAAAAAGACAGAGGCATTGAAAAGGATTTAAAAACACAGGGACAATGTTTACTACATGTAACAATAAAAATTATTAATTAACTTAAAAAAAGAGTTGACAAAAAATAAAAAGAACCAGGGACATTTCTTGGACTTGGTTGAGACATTCTAGAACAGTGGTTCTTAACCTTGGCTGCACATTAGAATCACCTGGGAATCTTTTTAAAATCCTGATTTCTGGGCCTCATTCTCCAGAAATTCTGTTTCTTTGTTATGGGGTGAGGCCACAACATTAGTAACAAAGTAACAGAATTTCCGGATGATGGGGCCCAGAAATCAGGATTTTAAAAAGATTCCCAGGTGATTCTAATATGCAGCCAAAGTTGAGAACTACTGTTCTAGAAAGTGGTAACGAGCAGTGACAAAACCTCTCCAGTATATTGGACACATATGTTGAGATAGGTTCAGTCATAAAGCAGTCTGTTCCCCTGTGTTCATAATTTTTAGCTGGAGGTCATTTTAGTGAAGGGTCTTGAATCTAGATTTGAATTTATCATACAAAGAAACAGAGCAAAAATAATACAAGTATGTAGAAAATTTTTAAATGGTTCATTAAAATGAAGATTAAAATAGACTAAGGGCTTCTAAAGAGCCTAGAGAAATAAGACTAGTTATTCAACAACTGTCTGATGCAATAACTGCTCAGAGTAAAAGATATAGGGTTTTCAAAACCACAAACAGGATTCTCACACAATCAGTTATAAATAAATTCCCAGCTGTGGCTTGCTTATTAGCACACCTTGGTGCTGTATATAACATGCCAGTGCATTAGAAATGCCATTGCCACTCCCTCTCCGTCCTACACCTACAGCAGAACATACTCCATGAAAAACTAAATTTTAAATTTAGTACTAAGAAGTTAATCATTAATAGCCAACTTTTCCTCCTGGAAGTGGTCATTTTGGAAATTTGGGTACAAGTATAAGAATACATAAATTATATTTTGGAAAAAGGACTTTCTTAATGAGAAATGACAAATCAATTCTTAATGAGAAAAACTTAATGAAAGCCAACTCTGATGAGTTCCTTCACATTTAAACTACTGTTTGACCTTTACTGATAACTCTGGACTAAACCAATGTGGTCCCTCAGAAAAATAATATTTCTATTTTCATTCCACTTTTTGTCTTTAGTTTACTGAAACAAACAATCTCTATTTTCAAAAACCATAAGATTACTCATAAACCAGTTAAGATGGATACAGAGGTAACCTTACTTGGTGGTCTATTAACATGTTACGCGCCAAGCCTGTTTTGTTTCCTTTCTGTTTGGCCCACAATATCTGATTTCACCGATATGCTGGCGGCTGGAGACCGATGAGGTCCAAACGAAAAGTATAGTGTCAGTCACCGGTGACTGACATGGCACTTAATGAGTTAATAATCCAGTATACTGTCGGGGAAGGAAGAAGAGGATAAAGGGGGGGATAAATGGTAACAGGAAGGAGACTTGACTTTGGGTGGTAAACTCATATGACACAGATGACAGCCTATATAATAAAAGCCTAATATGCTAAGTACCTGGTTGTCCGTTCAACCAATCAAAGTGTAATATGCTAATGATATGCTAAGGCTGTTCAACTGCTTGCTATGACATGCACTGACCACCAGGGAGCAGACAGTTGACTGATCGACCAGCCGCTATGATGTGCACTGACCACCAGGGGGCAGATGCTCCAACCAGTAGGTTAGCTTGCTGCTGGGGTCCAGCTGATTGGAACTGAGCAAGACAGGCCAGACATACCCTGGAGCCCTCCCACGTTCCCTCCCTGGCTGGCCCTGATTGTGCACCAGTGGGGTCCCTAGGCCTGGCCTGCGCCCTCTCACAATCCGGGCCCTCAGGGGGGCACATTGAGTGTCAGGTAGTTCCATGGATATAATAAAAGCCTAAGTGACTGTTACGGTGGAACAACTGGTCACTATGATACGCACTGAGGAGACAATCAATGCAGGAGCTGCCCCCTGGTGGTCAGTGCACTCCTACAGGGGGAACACCGCTCAACTAGAAGCTGGGCTCATGGCTGGCGAGTGCAGTGGCGGTGGTGGGAGCCTCTCCCGCCTCGACGGCAGTGCAAAGAGCAGCGAGCCGAGCGGTAAGGAGTGAGGGGTCCCAAACTGTGTGAGGGCGCAGGCCGGGCTGGGGGGGGGGGGGGGTGTCCCTCAGCCCCTCCCCAGTGCACAAATTTCATGCACCGAGCTTCTAGTATTATAGAATTGTACACCTGAGAGATATATATATTACCAATGTCATCCCAATAAGTTCAATAAAAAATTTAAAAAATTTTAAAAACCCAGTACATGTAATCAGCAGATATTAACAAATGGCAAAGAGAGCAGTACCTAGAGTGCAGGTTTCTCAGCTTGTATGGAGGGGAACGATCAAACTTAGCCAGCTGTGCTAAGCCAGACAGAGACCTCCATGTTTATGTAGGATCACTGCAATTTGCAGACAAAGGCATTTTTCATTTGTCCACACGGTTGGTACCTGCAGGTCCCATTTTGGTGTGCTTCATTACTAAGAAGCCTTTTGCTATCCAGTCTTTTCTATATCAACTTCCTGACTGCATCAGATTCTCATTTAAATACACTTTAATGCATTCAAACAAGTTATGGAAAATAAACAGGATTTGAGAACCATTAAAAAGACACACAACATACAAACTCAAAGTGATCTTTACTCAGGGAGAAAAGGTTGTAAAAAACATGTACAAGGGAAGGAGGACTGAGATACACAAAAACATTCCATACATTCACCACCCTTCCTTCATTCCCAATGCTTTCCAAAGTCTTCTCCCTTCTCATCAAGAGCCTAATCAACTTAATTTCCCTTACCACACAGCACTCAAATATTACCTCCAGACACCTAGTTTCCTTCACAGGACAATAACTCTAGGCTTTCGGATAATCTCCTGAATAAAGCTGGAGAACCATGCGCTTGCAAGGCACATCTGATGGGAAAAAGAGTCTGTCTTGAAGAGGGCCTCTGAGCATGGAACTGTGAATACCTAGTTACTAGTGCTATTTGCACAATTCCTCCAGAATACTCTGAGCAAAGCTGTTTCAAGACTTCTGTACTATTTTAGTTATACCATGTAACAGTAGAAACTGCAATGAATGTAAGACAGGGAGACCTGGACCTGCATTTGGGGTCTGTCATAGTATTTCTTAACCTTCTTAGAGACTCAATTTCTTCAACTATAAAATAAATAATCTTAGGTTCTTCATAGAATTTTTATAAAAACTCAAAGAAAACACAGTAAAGTATCTAACCAAAAAGGAACAGGCATATTATAGACACTCAAAAAATATGTGGCAGTTATTCTTATTAAAATACCCATTTCTTTATAATTAAAATACCAATTTCTTTACAGTTGTTGCAACTATGACTACCACTATATCATTCTAGTCACTACAGTTATGATCTTATAAAATTGATTAAAAGCATAAAGTAGATTCTCCAGTTAAGTAGCCTTAAATTTTAACATAATTCTAACTCCTAAAAAACTAAGTAGCTGCTGGTGTTGATATTTTTTGCTCTTAAAGTAGAAGCGAGGAATATAACTGGGATCACACTAATGAAGTACAATTAGAGAAGAATATACCTGAATGGCAGCTGGCGGAGTGCACTCTATAGGTGTATCAGCAGCTGTGAGAAGCCAGAAATGAAGGAGATGAAATGGTTAAGAAAGGGATAGAAAAGTAGGGGTTGGGTTAAAAAAAGGATGAGAAAATTTAGATAAGTGGGAGGGAGAGAACAAGGCAATACATGGGGAACAACATGAACACAAGTTCAGAGGTAACATTAGGAATAGAATGAAGGCAATAAAGAAACTTTCTTAATAGATGTTTTGAGCTAGAAAATAAAAATAAGGTTGGACAAGTAGCATTACTTCAAATTCTTAAAAATCTTGAACACTGCTAGCAGTTTAGATTTAATGCCTAAGATCAAACACATGAGGAAAGAGAAATAATTAAAGAAGAGTAACATTTAAACTCACATCTATGATTACTCTATACTTAATTTTAAAGGCTGACTTCTAATTAATTACTTAAATTTGAAATCTGAGCTACCTTTAAATCAGTTCTTCTGGGTATTTTTTCCTATAATTGAAACTGGATTTTCTCAAGAATCTTATTTAATTGTGAGGGTAAAAATACAATTTTTAAATGAGATAAAGGCACCTGAAGTGAAATAGGTAAAATAATCAAGTTGAAGAAATATATTTATGAAGTTATATCCTAATTTTTAATGATGGTCAAATATACTACTAGGAGTTACTTGCAAATACTGAGTTTGAAAGAAAGTTTTCTGAATGACCTAGGATCAATTAAAGGTAATGAGCAATGTTTGACTCTGTGAATTCCTATATGTAATGATTAAGGATATTTGGTAGCAGTATACAAAAGCTAATCTAAAGGGGGTATAAAGCCATTGGAAGTAATCTGTGAAGGCAGGGGAGGAACAGGAATGAGGAGATGAAAAACAAATAAATGAAAAAAAGATAAATATAGGATATTGAAAACAAAGTATTATTGCTGTTGGATGAATATTTGAAGATAAAAGAGATGCAACAATGATGATTTAGGAATTTTGGGCTTAAATGACTTAGAAGAATGATAAAGCCAAAAGGAAGCAAGGACATTAACCTGACAGAGGCTGAAAGGAAAAATCAAAGGAATAGCATTTCAGAATAAAATCCCAAAGAGCTCACTGCTGGATTTAAATTGCCCTCACTTCTTTTTGTGGCCAGTTAGGGTCTTTGAACATTTAAGTAAAATTTCACTTAAAAATTTAACAAATTTCTTACAAAGCAATGTAAAAAAAAAAAAGCTCAAAACCTGATTATGTTATAGCACTTGATTATATATGAATCCCACGGGCAATGTTTTAAAAATAGAAATTCTGGAGCTTCTGAGTTGGTGAACACACTGAAGTGATGGAAATAGAAAGATGGCTTGCCCAGAGAAGGCATGGGAGCCCCATGCCACACCACCCCCATCAATACCTGCCTCTATGCATCTTTTCCATTTGGCTGCTCCTGGGTTATAGCCTTTATAATAAATTGGTAAGCATTTGATCAAATTTGGCTTATTACACATCAAGACATGCTACTTCCTGGGAGACAGATCTTGGGCTCCAGCTTTAAGATCCTGATTTAGTACAAGTACTACAAGAATATTCTAGCCTTTCTTTTTGCCAATGAGATCAAAAAGAACCCCAGCCTCTTACTACCCAACGTTACCCCTTAGAATTGGTTTTTACAACCTCTTCCAAAGTGACCAACTTCCAAATGGACCTTGGAAAGCCTTCTTATGTGGCTCTTGAAAGGGTTTGAGATAGTGCCTATTGCTGCTGTGAAATGAAGAAGAGGTCTGTAGTAGCCATTGTTGGGAACACTTTTTTTCTCATTCTCACATGCAAACACTATTGGATCTCAAATTTCCACAGGTGGGACCAAGAATGGATGTGTCAGGGATGAGACCTTTACTTCCTTCTCCCATGTAATTCTAGGCAATTTAAAAAAATAAGAGATTTATGTGTCCTATTAAAGACACACAAAAATTAAGGTTCCTGGGTCTTACCTTCAGAAACTGACTTATAAGTCTGGGGTTTAGCAATTTGCTTTTAAATATATATTCCAGGAAATTAATAATACTGAAGTAAATATTAGTAGACCATACTTTGAAAAAGACTGGTATAGATATTGAAAACTGTCTATAAATGTTGAATCCACAGGAAAAAAAAATCTGTACTTTCCTGCTTTGGGTCAGGGGTGACAAGGAGGAAATTGAAAAGATTTACTTATTTCTTTTTTTAAATAACTTGAATTTATACATCTCACACAAGAACAACAGAATTCCAAGATTAATAGGACAAGAGTTTTTAACCTAGGGAGGCTTTTAAGTTTAGTGAGAATGATTATACACGTAAAAATTTATTTGTAACACCTTTATAAATTTATATAAATTTATTTGGTTAAAAAAGATACACAGTACTTGAATATTTGAATCACAGAAATACAGTAGAAAAGTTAAACTTCACAAGTGGAGATCTATGAGAATTTAAAATAAATAAACTAGAAAGGGAAGCTGAAAACTGGGGGTTGTTTACCTACACTAGTGCAGTTTACATATACTACAAAATGTCCCATTCTTTTCTTTCATATTCTCATTCCCATGTTTTAAAACTAGTTATGACAAAGTAAAACACATGAAGTCTGCACAACTTCATAAAATCCAGTTTAGAACTTTTTGCCCACATTATCAAGTGACATTGTACATTCAAAGGATTTAAGTAAAACTGGGGTAAAGAATGGGTTAACACAATGAAAATTCAGAAAATGCTGACTTTTACTGCATGTGGAAGCATAAGTTCTTGAATGTTTCACATTTTTAAACAATGTTTACTGTTTATGAGGTAATGGGAAGAGGAAAAGAGAGAGGGAGGGAGGATGAAGAGAGAAAGAGAGGGAGAAAGGGAGGGAGAGAGGGAGGGAAGAAGAGAGGGAAAGAGGGAGAAAGGGAAGGAGAGAAGGAGGGAAGGAGAGAGGGAGGAAAGGAGGGAAGGAGGGGGAAAGAGGAACATCTTACATTGGCTCCCAACTCACTCCCAGTAAAAGCCAAAACAGTCGTGACAATGCTAAACAATGCTGTACTAAAGTGGCTCTTCTTCACTCTGAAACATCTGCTGCTCTCCACCTAGCTCACTGTAGTGCACATAACACTGCCTTCTTTCTGTTCCTTGAACACTAATCACATTCTTAAAGGCTTCCGAACTGTTTGCTTCACCAGGAAAACTCCTCTATATTTCAACATGGATTATGCTTTCATCTCCTCTAGTCTTTGCTCTAAGTCACCACCAATTGAAAACTACTCCAGCACTCCCTACTCCAGCACTCTCCCACTTTTGGGCTTTGTGTTTTTTCTCCAAAGCACTCGCTCCTTCTACTATAACAACTTATTTACTTTGTTTTCTGTCTTCTCCAGCACATAAAATTGTAAGTCTCCTATGAAGGCCAGAGCTTTTTTTACAGTTTTGTTCACAGTTTATCTCTAGAATCTAAACTGTGGCTGCACATAATATTGGTTGAATAAATGAACAAAAGTCTTTCACACCTTCTGCTTCATCTAAAATAAGAAAGTTATTTTTGTGGCTAATAAAAGGAAGTTCTTATAAAAATCACTAGAGGCCCAGTGTACAAATTTGTGCACGGGGGGGAGGGAGGGGTGTCCAGCTGGCCCACCCCAATCGGGGCCAGAGCTGGCCAGGGGGAGGAGCCATGGGCAGTTGGCTGGCTGGCACCGCCCCTTGTCAAACTCCCAGTCGAGGAGACAATTTGCATATTAGCCTTTTATTATAGAGGATTATTATATAGGATACTTAAAACATATCTGGAGTAGTAATGAAATGAGTTACAGAACTTTAAATCTTTTTATTGTGAAATAAAGCAAGTTCCTGGGTGATGCCTTTTTAAAAAATCCCCATTTGTATTTTATTTTCAGTTTTACTATGTATCAAGGTATGATTGTCCCACTACTAGGAGGGGGATCACAGTATCATATACAACTAGCTTTAATCCAGTACTAAGTTAGCTTTATAGAGGGATACATGGTAGGAAATACATCATGCACAGCACCTTCAAACTCATCAGGGGGCCAAGCAACTATTTTCAGGCATAGTTTCTTAGATCTCTCCCCAACTCACACAAAGAGTACTCAAGAGTTGCCAAGGACAGTTAAGGTGCAAGTGGTTCATCCCCATACAGAGATGTGCCTTGTTTTCCTGCCAGTCTTATACTGTTCACTTTGAATAGATGTAAGGACTATAAGCCAACTCACAGTTCTCTCATTCCAGATGAAATACCACAGATGAAGTTTCATAGTAAATTTAAGATAACTAGCTCCTAGCACATATTTGTCTAAACTCAGTTTATTTCCTTAAATTGTGCTATGAGAAGGCAGACCAAAGTTAAATTTTTAAGCAGGCCTAGGTCTGCAAGAGGTCTAGGTTAAAAATTAAATCTATATTCACACTGTAGATTGCAAATCATTTATTCTCTGGGATACAAAGGCTTCCTGAATCTCTACCTTGATGTGTTTCATCAATTTTGTCAAGTTCTTAACAACAATCCTTTCTAATATTTGCTTCAGCGGCATTATTTCTCATCTCTCCTTTTAGGTCTCCTATTTATTAAACTTTCTTACTTCATCTTCTATTTCCTTTCTGTATTTTTTTCATCACTTTGTCTCTCCATGTTTACTTCTGTATGTTTTCTTCTAATTTAACTACAAGTTCATTAATTCTCTTTTCAACTGTGTCTGATCTTCCATTCAACCCATCCTGTGTTCTTGATTTTTTTAGCTCTATATTTTCAGTTCTAGAATTTTCATTTTAAAGTGTTTAGTTCCCAGTTTAAATTTTCAATATTTTCTTTAATCTCATCAGCGTGGGTATTTTCAAGCGATGTCTGATAACTCTAATATCCAGAGATGCTGTGATTTGTTTCTACTCTCCATTGCTTCTGCTGGGTTTATTCATGCTGCCTTGCTTTTTCCTAGGTCTGTTTATTTTTTATTGTGCCCTAATTATTGCAATTGCAATTTAAAAAACATAAATGAAGTTTTCAGATGATCTTCTTTAGAGGATCTTTCAGAAAGGATTTAATATTGCATCCTGTGGATTCTAGCAATCCAGAATCACCTCCCTTTAATTTCAGGATTGATATGATTTGAAGTTGAGTTGCAATCACTGTGAGGCTTATCTTCCACAGTGGTAAGCACTTCCTGAATCTCTACCTTGATGTCTTTCATCAATACCTGTACCCCTTTAAAAATTCCATTGAGTGCTCTCAGCCACTCCACCAAAATTGGCAAATGCTCCCAGGCAAAAGTATACTCAAAAGTCAGGATCACATTTCTAGGCTGGTAATTCTTTTCTATCTTGTGTACTTTACAATGCCTTCAAACAGGTTTTGTTTTTAAAATACATATACCTGCTCCCAATTTTCTAGTACTACTTCGAGCAGCGGTTCTCAACCTGTGGGTCAAGACCCCCTTGGGGGTCGAACGACCCTTTCACAGGGGTCGCCTAAGACCATTGGAAAACACATATACTTACATTTTGTTTTTGTGATTAATCACTATGCTTTAATTATGTTCAATTTGTAACAATGAAAATACATCCTGCATATCAGATATTTACATTACGATTCATAACAGTAGCAAAATTACAGTTATGAAGTAGCAACGAAAATAATTTTATGGTTGGGGGTCACCACAACATGAGGAACTGTATTAAAGGGTCGCGGCATTAGGAAGGTTGAGAACCACTGACTTAGAGGAAAGATTGGTCCAACACTTAGTCTGCCATTACCAATACTGAAAATTGAGTAAGAGAACTTTAAACAATATAGCAATGAAATATATCTAATTAAAGTTAAACCATACCTGGAACTCAAATATCTTTTTTTTTTTAATATATTTTTTGATTTTTTACAGAGAGGAAGGGAGAGGGAGGGTTGGAAACATCCATGAGAGAGAAACATCCATCAGCTGCCTCCTGCACACCTCCCACTGAGGATGTGCCCACAACCAAGGTACATGCCCTTGACCGGAATCGAACCCGGGACCCTTCAGTCTGCAGGCCGACGCTCTAGCCCAGCCGTGGGCAAACTACGGCCGGATCCGGCCCATTTGAAATGAATAAAACTAAAAAAATAAATAAATAAAAAAAAAAGACCGTACCCTTTTATGTAATGATGTTTACTTTGAATTTATATTAGTTCACACAAACACTCCATCCATGCTTTTGTTCCGGCCCTCCGGTCCAGTTTAAGAACCCATTGTGGCCCTCGAGTCAAAAAGTTTGCCCACCCCTGCTCTAGCCACTGAGCCAAACCTGTCAGGGCTGGAACTCAAATATCTTAACATACTCATCAATTAAGAATTTTTGTGTCAACAATAAAACCAACCAAGGAAGCAACTAAAAAGCTATTTTTTGAAAAAATGACACTAAAGAATGACTACTCTTTAAAAAAATCAAGATAAATTATTTCTTCATATACTTTATTAGAAAGCTTGTACTTTAAATAAGTGACAAGTTGGAGAAAACATTTTTTTTTGCAACCTAGAAGTGCAGCTTTCTTAAGAAATTAAATGTATTTAAATATTCTTTAAAAATATATTTTGTAGAAAGTAATTCTACCCTGAAATAGAATTTAATTAGTTGTAGGCCACTCCCCTTTATCTACATCAAACCTTTTTCTTCCTAATACAATACCTGGTTTAGCTAAATGTCTTTTGAGCATATACTGCAAGTGATCACTAAGAACATTAAGATATAACCTGGCAGGCATGGCTCAGTGGTTGAGCATCAAGCTATGAACCAGGTGGTCATGGTTTGATTCCCGGTTAGAGCACATGCCCAGGTTGTGGGCTTGATCCCCAGTGTGGGGCATGCAGGAGGCAGCTGATCAATTATTCTCTCTCATCATTAATGTTTCTATCTCTCTCTCTCCCTCCCTTTCCATCTGAAATCAATAAAAATATATATTTAAAAAAAAAGAAAAATAAGATACAGTGTATACTCTGGAGAAATTTCCAGTTTTATGGAATAGATATAGAGACAAAGTTTTAATAGCTGTTACACAGGCATACACAAAATGCTATGGGTACATAGGAGAAACATTATGTCAGTATGGCACTGTCCTATCAGTGACATTTCCATTACTACCTAAAATGCTTGTTTCCTTTAGTGATCGATGCAAGGCTAAGCAAAAAAATTAAATGCATATCACATATCAATTTATATTTTAAACATTAAAAAAACTCACCTGTGTGTACATAAACATAAAGAATTGTATAGAACACCAAGGTGGGGAAAAAAACTGCTATGAAAACTTACCCCATCTGGCAGTGCTCTCCAGCACACAGCACTAACAAATTCATTTGTATCATCTTCTTTTCGGTCTTTGTCAAGAACACTTTTAACTGTATCAAACTTAAACGTTAGCAAAGTCTTAGAAAGTCCTTTATAGTATAGGTAAAGAGAGTTGTTCTCGCTTCCTAAAAAAAATAAAAAATAATTTTTTAGAATGGGATAAGTCAGAGCTAGGACAGCACATTCATAAGATAATTTATACCTCAGAGTTTAAACTCCAAGACTAAATATCTTTTATGGTTAATTTTGAAAGAACAGAGCATGGGACTTCTTGGGAATCATGTCAGAAAAGAATTCATAGGAAAAACTACACTTTACTAAAGACATAATCACTGTTAAATGATTTAACATTGGGAATTCTAAGGCTGAAATTACCACATGAAAATCATTTCTAGGAAAGGTCTCCAGAAGAATAAAAACACTGTTAATATCGTATGAATCTTTAATTACATTTACAACAATTTCATCTAGAGAGAAAAAAGAAAGTTATTGCACCTGTGAAGGCAAATTTTAATAACCTAAAAAACTTATTTCCCAATCCCTAATGAAGGCATTACTCTATTAGGTAAGCAGTCTAGAAACCTACATTTTTGAGCAGTCTATGAGAAGTTGGATAATTATGCAGAGACTTGCTTTGGCAGGGTTTAGGTTCACATACATGTGGAGAGAGTCAATTTTACTCAATAAAGGCCAAGTCATTTGAAGGTATTGATGAAAGTTCATTTCTTCAGGCATTAGCTATATTATAAAGTTGAATAATACTAAATTTGATTTTTCTACTTCTGATTTAAAAATGTATAAATTATCATTAAAAAAAAGCCCCAGAAGATCAGATAAAGACTACCCAAAAAGACTGCTTAATGAAGAGAACACTTTATAGGGGAAAATAAATAACAAGCTCAAGAACACAAATAATGTCTCCAAAATTAGGATATTAGCAAATATTAATATTTTCTCTTTTACATAATATCTATAGAAATTATGTTATAATGGAGAACAACCAAAAACATATTTAAAAATATTATGCTATTTCATGTGGTTAGGATTTGCTAGTGTTCCGTAGATAAGGGAAGGACTAATGCAGTCCAATCTGAGGATTAATTAATTAATATATTCCACTATAGTGGAATACATATAGTTCCAGTGAATGCATTTGGTGACAGATACCTGTTAAAAAAGTTTAGGAAAAGATGGTTTCACATACCACAAGCTATGTAATCACCATTGGAAGCGAGGCCTACAAAGTTTTTTTCATTGATATGACCCTTGAAGGAACGTAGACAGTATGGTTTCCCTACATTCCACAGTTTTAACTGGCTGTCCGTTGAGCTAAAGTAAACACAAAAAGTTAGAGCATATTTAAGATGTCATGGCATGAAACTCATCACCGCTAATTAGAGGCACTCTAGTTTGGTGGTTAAAAATGCAGAATCTTATGCCGATAATTTATTTTTGACCTTGGGAAAGTTATACAACTTCTCTGGCCTGCTTTTTTTTCATCATTTAAATGTGAAATATAAGATTCTTACACTATAAAATTTATAAGATGTTATGAATCTTATATTTTAAAAATTAAATTACTTCATTTAAAATGTTTTCAATAGTCCATGGGCATTAATAAACATTAGTCATTGGTAACATTATACCACCACCATCAAAACACAATTGTTCCACTTGTTTTGATTTACCTTTCAACTCTTGAATTGTATTAGTATACTGAATATAAACTATATTCAAAGCTTAATTGTACCTGCAGAGGTGGAATACTGTAAATAGTTGAATGATCTATATAAAGTAGTTTATCTTACTGAAATAATATGCAGATACAGTTATTTACCAAAAAGTAATTATATAAATCACTGGTAATTATTATATAGAGACAGTCTGGGACTTAAAACTACATGTTTTTTCTCTTTTTGTTAAAAAATTGGATCATAACACGTACATTATTTTGTAAATTGATTCTCCACCATTCATAAATTTGTGTTACATTGTTTTCTGTAAAATAACTCATTTCTGTACCTTTATTAATGACTACATAATAAATCTTTTTATTTACTCTAACATTCATAGACTAGACCACCATGGTAAGTATTTTACATACATTATTTTATTTAAAGATTAATACTCTATTATTTAGAGATGAACAAACTGAGATTCAGGAGGTTGAGGACATTTTCAAGGTACCACGGTTAGTAAACAGTAGAGTCAAGACTGAATCTTTATTTCAGAGGCCAAATGCCATCAAACTCTTGAAATACTTCTCTATTGCTTTTCATCATTTTCCAACATAACATCTATTCTTCGCTACTGATGTTGTCTTAAATTTGTTTTTTGTTCAATAGTGTTGCAGTGAATATCCCTTTATGTGTGTGTGTGTGTGTGTGTGTGTGTGTGTGTGTGTGTATATATATATATGTATGTATACACACACATTTTTAAACTGGCCAACAATTCAGAGGTTGCAACAATGTGTGTATTTTAATTCTACTTTTCAATACTTCTAAATATACTTGTGAATAAATTTATTCTAAATACTTCTAAACTCCAAAATGTGCAAGAGAAAGGTCATCTTGATTTACAATATCAACCCATCCTGTGTTTTTAATTTTGTTAACTCTATATTTAGATTGGTCAAAGATCTGGACCAATCTTTTCTTTAGGTAGTACTAGAAAAGTGGGAGTAGGATACTTTTTGACTAGTAACTACTTAATTCATATTTGTGAACCAATGACCTATACTACTTGCCCTTCTAAAGCTCAGTTCCTACTTTCTTTTGTTCCCTTCTTTGTAACTCAATTCAAATTGCCAAATTCTTATCGAGGGCAACCGGCATGAAGGTAGATGTGGTGAGAAATACCAAGCAGAAATCCGTGGCATTAATAATCTCCTGAGAGATTAGAAGCTAAGTGAAGAAAAGAAAACAATATATCATTTACCTTGATAATAATAGATATGAAAAAGAGAGAACTAAAGAATGGGTATTTACTAGGTTAATATAAAATGAAGAGAACTATAAAATGGATCACAGAAAGAAGGGACTGCTTCTGTTAGCAGAAAAACTTTATCAACAATATTTTGGCAGATGAGATTTATGTATCTGGTTGACCTCTTAAAAGACAACTAAAAGCTATACTATGACTCTCTAGGTCAGAAGCTTCTAAAAGGATATTTGTTGGGTATAAGTATTCATAGTTGGAAAGTTCTCTTCAAAGCACATGTAAAACTCACCATGAAATCATAAGGATATCAAATAACATATAATCAAAAGTCAATCAAATATAACTTGAAATAAATACACTACAGTACTGCAATGTAGATATATATAGAATAACATTAGTTGAATTAAACAAAACACTTCTCATTTTATTCCCTCAACTATGTTGTCTCTTCTTATGGAGAAGCAGTGGCTGAAACTCAATCTGAAGTTCAAGTATTTAAGGGGGAGACATTAAAAATTAGTATAATCAGGATTTTATTCACAACTAACATATTAAAGTGAGTAATACAGATCAGAATATGCATGCATTTTAATCAGATGTTATAAAAAATTAATTTAAAAGTACACATACCACCACAGTGTTATTATTTATATATATATGCAGGGGTAACATTACAAAATGGCAAAGGATGACAGAGCTGTGTTCAGTTCAACCTCTGAAAAGAGTAATACTCACGCAGAGACAATTTCCTCACCACTCACAAACTTTGCATAAGAAACAGCTTTTCGGTGTCCTTTGAATACCATAATTGGCTGTTTAGTGTTACGAAGATCATAGTAGTGGACACAGTGATCTAAAACAAAACAAAACAGAGAAAAAATACAGTAAATGAAGAAATAGAAAGCAAAGTTAATTTTAATTGGTTTTGGTGTTTTTCATCAAATGTTTCACAGATGCTGGTAATGTCAACCTGTTAATAGCCAGAATATGAAGGGCTATGACTCATTTTCAAAGATAAGACAGATATAATAGGTTTTCTTTTAAGAATCTAAGAAAATAAGGTTGCATTAAAAAATTAAACATATGGGAATGTCAGTGTGAAAGGGAGTTCCACTGACAATTCCTGTGATCCTGGCTCTAGAAATAGAGAATTAAAGGTTCAAAATAACTGGAAATTTAAAAATAAATCTCTAAATTTTGATGGCTTTATTAAAAAGGTTATATAAATATTTTGACATTCTGGCTAAACATAATGCTATATAATTTTATATATCCTACATTTGCTTTTGTAAAAACACTTTCTTGAGAGACACTACATAAAAATTGTAAATACAATATTCAGTGATTTTCACTAAATTTACCCAGTGGTGCAACCATCACCATAAATGTTTTAGAACGTTTTCCTCATCCAGTAAGATCTCTCAAGCCCATCTATCACCCATTGCCCTAGGTAATCACTATACCTACCGATCTAAAAATTTGTCTTTTCTGGACAATTTATATAAATGGAATCATTATAATACTTGGTTCCCCTGCATGGTTTCTTACACTTCACATAATGTATTTTAAGTTCATCCATGTTTTAACATGTGTCAGCGGCTTATTCATTTTTATTGTGGAAGAGTATCCACTGCATGGATATACCAATTTTGTCTATCCACTTACCAGTAGATAGATATTTGCTTCCCCCCTTTTTTTTGGTTATCATGTATAATGCTATCAACAATCACATTCAAGTCTTTCTGTGGCCATATATTCAGGTATTGAGGAGCTACCTATAAAATGTAATTACTGGGAAATGTAATAATTTTGTGTTTAACTTTTAAAGAAACTGACAAACTATTGACTGTACCATTTTACAATACATGATCGTTTTGGGTTTGTTTCTGGGCGCTCACGTTCCACTGGGCAGACTACACTTTGAGTAACAAGGTTGTAGAGCATATTTATTATTTTCTTATTCACTTGAAAGAGTTCTTCATGTATTCTGAATATGTGTCCTAAATATCTCACCCCAATTAATGACTTTTTAAAAATTATTTATTCCAGGTGTTATTTGATGAACAAAAGTATTATATTTTATAATAGCCAAATTTACCCACCTTTCATTTAAAGTTTACTGTTCTGGTATCTTAAAGCATTCCCTGAATCAAGATTGTGAAGATATTCTTTCTTATGTTGTCTTATAAACAGTTTATAGTTTTGCTGCTCATATTTAGGTCATTTGATCATCTGGAATTAGTTTTGTGTATTTCATGAGTTAGAATTACACTGTCGTTTTCCCATACCAATTGTCTAAAAATTCCATATTTTCCAAACTCCTATGCAATATAATCTTTGTCAGGTATCTTCTACTGCACCCAATAAAACTTTTTATTTACTTTTCCTTATCCTTGTTTTAAATGTGTCTCTTATAAAGATATAGAACTGCATTCTGAACATTTTTAACTAGCCTGTTAATCCCTGCCTTTTATTTGGACCCATTAAATCCATTTCCATTTACTATAATTAGATATATTTGAATTTCTATCTATGAGCTTTTTTTTTTTTAATTACCCCAAGTTTTCTATGCTTCCCCACCTCCCCTTTCTTCCTTGCTTGCTTTTGGATTAGCCAAATATTGTACTCCTTCCCCCTTACCCTAATAACAGTTTGAATTTTGTTCTTTGTTCTAGTATTTTAATGATTTCCCTTGACATCGTATCATGCATTTCATACTTTCCAAATGTTTGTAGTGATCACTCAATTTTAGTAACAGTTGAGTAAAAGATGCCTGACTTTAAAATATCTCTGCACTTAATACAAATATAAAATTTCTTGTGAAGCTCATTTTTTAAAAGATCTAGCTAGAGTGCTAATTACAGGCTGGAAGGCAAGACAGGCATAAATAGATAAGAGATTTATTGGGTGCTTCAAAGTTGATTTTAGGTTCTAGCACTCTAAAAAATAGATTTTATTTATTACAAAGTAATAGAATAATTTGTTTTGTGAATACTGGCTTTATGCTTGCCACTTCCATTTGAGTTTGCTCAAATTACTTGGAAACTTGAAAATAAAATGTCCTTCACAGTCATACACCCTCATTATCTATGTAGTATAGATAACAGAAACACATGTTCATGAATGTTGCGATATTAATCAAGATTTATTAAATATTCAGACATTCAATTCATTTAAACATGAAGGAAAAGACATCATCTCCACTGGCAACTGCTGTCTAAAAGACAAGGCAGATTTATAAACTTAACAAATCGAAAATGCTTCCCATTACTTAGATAAGACAGGAAAATATAGTAAAAGTCCCCTGAGCAATTACATATCTACCTTACTCAAGTTTCTCCATGTTAACTCTATATTGTGAATTAAATTAGGTGTCATAGATCCTTAAACACCAAGGTTTTCAACCTGAAAGGAACTAATTATATTTTGGTGACAGGGATGTTGGGAAAACAAGAGAAAAGTAGAAGGTAGTTCATAAACTGACTGTAGAGGTCTGAAATTTTCTAAATTTGAGTTTTGTATAGTACAGATGTTCATCTTTTATAATCCACCCTCGTTTAAAATCATACATATTTCCAAATAAAGAAAAATACTTATTGGCCTCCTCCTCAAGAAATGCTATGTATTTATGGAAAGATACCTTTAAAACTATTAACAGTAGTACCTTTGAGGAGGTAGTTTAATAATGTTTGATCAAGGGGAATTTAAACTTTGTAACAAATGAAAGTTGAGAATGAGGTCATAATCTTATACTATTTGTTTAATTAAATATAAACAATTTTAAATGTAGATATTTTTAAGCCGCAAATGTACGATAGCCCAGATAGCTTTACTGAGAATCAAGAAGAACCTTTATAAAAATTATTTTTACTGAATATGTTAAAAAAACACACAACATGAGTCACATATAAGAAATATTGAAGCTGATCATGAAAGGCCTACCAGTAGAACAGAAAGCAATATTATCTGTATTTATTCTTTAGGCAATGAGAAGCTTCCAAAAGTATTCAAGTAAGGGAAATAAATTAATAAATCCTCCCAAACCCTTAAAAGGTAACTTTTTTCTTTTGAAGACTAAGAATCATCAAATGCCAAATCACAATTAGAAAGTATGGAAAATGGGAAAACAAATGGTGCTCATGTATGTGAACTGATTAGTGAGAATAACAGAGTTCACAGTAACCAAAACTAAAAATGTTTATTGATAACACAGTTAAATAGAATATTTCAGAATTCCTGTTTATTTGTTCTAGGGACATTATTTCTTCCCAGTGAATATGTTGTTAACAGAAATGCCCCTTCTGAAACAGAATAAAACTAATTTTATCTTTGACTTATATCACTAATTTTGGGACGGGGAGAACTATTATTATTTCAAAGAAAATAACCTTAAAAATACCCATATTTCCTATCTGTTATACTAATTACAACTTTAAAAATTACAAGATGCTTCAAGTTAGCATGCAAGCAACTCTAATATATTAAAGCCACAGATTGCTAGTTCTATTTACTTTAGTCTTACAATGCTCTCCCAAATTGGCTTTAGAGAAGATAAACTGGAAGAAAAATGGTTTTCTATCTTTTTCTACACAATAAGAATATGTCCTTGCCAGGTTGATGTGGCTCAGTGGTTGAGTGTCAACCTATGAACCAGGAGTCACAGGGTTCAATTCCAGATCAGGGCAGATGGTTGGATTGCAGGCTCAATCTCCAGTAGGGAGCGTGCAGGAGGCAGCCAATCAATGATTCTCTCTCATCATTGATGTTTCTGTCTCTCTCTTCCTCTCCCTTACTCTCTGAAATCACTAAAAATATTTTTAAAAAATGTCCTTGTTGCCGAAACCGGTTTGGCTCAGTGGATAGAGCGTCGGCCTGCAGACTTTAAGGTCCCGGGTTCGATTCCGGTCAGGGGCATGTACCTGGGTTGCGGGCACATCCCCAGTGGGAGATGTGCAGGAGGCAGCTGATCGATGTTTCTCTCTCATCGATGTTTCTAACTTTCTATCTCTCTCCCTTCCTCTCTGTAAAAAATCAATAAAATATATTAAAAAAAAAAATGTCCTTGTTAAACAAATAACAGACACTTAATAAAGACCTTTACCCTTATGTTGAAAATATTATCCTCGCCCTAACTGGTTTGGCTCAGTGGATAGAGCATCAGCCTATAGACCAGCCGCGGGCCAGACCCGGCCAGTTTGAAATGAATAAAACTAAAAAAAAAAAAAAAAAAGACCGTACCCTTTTATGTAATGATGTTTACTTTGAATTTATATTAGTTCACACAAACACTCCATCCATGCTTTTGTTCTGGCCCTCCGGTCCAGTTTAAGAACCCATTGTGGCTCTCGAGTCAAAAAGTTTGCCCAACCCTGCTATAGACTGAAGGGTCCCAGATTTGATTCCAGTCAAGGGCATGTACCTTGGTTGCGGGCACATCCCCAGTGGGGGTTGTGCAGGAGGCAGCTGATCGATGTTTCTCTCTCATCGATGTTTCTGACTATCCCTCTCCCTTCCTTTCTGTAAAAAGTCAATAAAATGTAATTTTTTTAAAAAAGCCCTTCTCTTAAAAAAAAAAAAAAGGAAAGAAGAAAGAAAATATTATCTTCTCTTTTTGAAAAGCACATTTTGAATAATCTCAGGGCTTAGGAATAGATTTTACATGGTTTATAAAGTCTTTCTCTCAATATTAATCACAAAAAGGTTCTTTAACCTATTATTTTCAAGTGCACTACGACTTAGGATTTGATTTTCACAGAAATGCTTGTGAATTTCTAGTCCATCTTGAGAAACTTTTCATGTAAAAAAAAAAAAATCAACAACAAAAAGATCAACTAGATGTATAACCCATTCCTAATGTCAAATTCTTCATTACAAATGGTATTTAATAAGGAACCTTGTGAATATAACTTGTACTGTTCTCAGTGGTAAAATAAATGGTACAGCTAGAGAGAATGATGTTTTACAGTTTAAAAAGAAACATTTAGATAATAGTCTGCATTTTAAGAAATATTTCAATTCTAAATGAAGATGATTCAACAAGAGTCATTGTTTTCTAGTAGTAAAGATTTTTCTTATGATTAAAGGGGTTTCAGGAAGTGGAAGGTACAAATAAAGGCAGTGAGTAAAGTTAAGACCTTCTGTTTCATTAATGCCTGTTCTGGTATTAACCTATTCCATTGCCAAAAAATAAGTCTTTAATTCATATCAAATCTCATTGTGCTGGCTAGGGTCAATGAAACGCAGCATACATTTCCCACCACCTTATGCTATTTTTAGCTTATGGAAGATAGAAAGTTAAAAATTATATTGCTCAGATCCCCTTGCAGTTATGCTCCTGGATGTGACTTAGGTTCCACCAATGGGATGTAAGATTTGAAAAGTAGAGATTTTGTGGTCATTTTGCTTTGGATATTTCTGTTGCAAGCATCATTGTAAAGATGTGGAGGTTCTCTGTTGAAGTGTTCCAGTGTCTAGTCTCTATCTCTGTGGCAGATATAGTGAAAGATTTCTGAGCCCTTGATTACAGCAAGGGCATTTTGATTTCAATAGTTCTAATGGCTGAGAAAGAAATAACAGTTCTTTTAGCCTATCAATACTCATGGTGAGCTAATAGTCATTACAAAAGGTTCAGCCTACACATCTCCAACCCTTCCAACAAGTAAATTTGGGTAAGAACATATGTGGTGTTCTGGCCTGAAGCACCTTCCCTACCTACACATACAAATACACCTAAGAAACTGACAGATGCCCTAACCGGTTTGGCTCAGTGGATAGAGCGTCGGCCTGCGGACTCAAGGGTCCCAGGTTCGATTCCGGTCAAGGGCATGTACCTTGGTTGCGGGCACATCCCCAGTAGGGAGTGTGCAGGAGGCAGCTGATCGATGTTTCTCTCCCATCAATATTTCTAACTCTCGCCGAAGCCGGTTTGGCTCAGTGGATGGAGCGTCGGCCTGCGGACTGAAGGGTCCCAGGTTCGATTCCGGTCGGGGGCATGTACCTGGGTTGCGGGCACGTCCCCAGTGGGGGATGTGCAGGAGGCGGCTGATCGATGTTTCTCTCTCATCGATGTTTCCAGCTCTCTATCTCTCTCCCTTCCTCTCTGTAGAAAATCAATAAAATATATTTAAAAAAAAAAAATATTTCTAACTCTCTATCTCTCTCCCTTCCTCTCTGTAAAAAATCAATAAAATATATTAAAAAAAACAAAGAAAGAAACTGACAGATATTTAACTGGACTGACCAAGAAAAAAGAGAGAAGACACAAATGATCAGTCAGGAATAAAGGAAGGGACATTAACTGACACTATGGAAATTTAAAAAATTACAAAAGAATGTTATAAACAACTTAATGCCAACAATTAAAAAAATTAAATGTATAAATGCCTAGAAAGACAATAACTATCAAAACCAACTTCAAGAAGAAATAGAAAACCTAAATAGACTTACAGGAAGTACAGAAACTGAATTCAAAATGTAAAATCTTCCCACAAAGGAAAGTCCAAGTCTAGATGGTTTCACTGATGAAGTTTATAAAGGTGAAATAATACCTATCCTTCACAAACTCATTCAGTAAATAAAGGAAGAAACACTTCGAAACTCATTCTATGAGGCCATTCGTAATTTGCTATCAAAGCCAGAAAACAGCATAAGAAAAGAAGGCTACAGCAAACCAAATCCAGTAACTTATAAATAGGATCTTAGATTATGGCTGAGAGATTTTTCTCCTGAATGGAAGGGTGGTCTATGGTATAAAAAAAAAAAAAAAAAAAAAAAAAAAAAGGAAAGAAAGAAAGATGCTATATTATTACAATAAAGGACATAAATCACAAGATCATCTTACTAGAGGCAGGAAAAAACATTTCACAAAATCCAACACTCATTCATAATAAATACTCTTAGCTAACTAGTAATATGTGGAAACTTACTTAGTTGATAAAGGGTGTCTACAAAAAACCTACAGCTAATATCCCACTTAACTGTGAAGAAGTAAATGCTTTCTCCCTAAGAAAAGGAAGTCCCTTCTGCTACTACATTCAACATCTCATGTAAGTTTTTAGCTCACACAATAAAGCAAAAAGGCATTAACACAGTAAATGAAAAAATAAAAGTGTTTTAATTCACAGATGACACTATCTTAAATGTAGAAAATCTGAAGTAATGCACCATAAAACTATGAGAAAATACAAAAGTACAAGATTGCAGTATGCAAAATCAATATACAAAAACTGATTGCATACATTAGCAACAAAAACTCTAAAATTTAAATTAAGAAAACAATTCTATTCACAAAGGACTAAAAGTACTAAAATATTTAAAAATAAATTTAACAAGAGAAATTTAAGACTTGTATACTGAAAATAGTAAAATACTGATATTAAAAATGGTTAAGAGAATTACAGATCAATTATTGATATAGATGTAAAAATATCAGCAATGAAATGTAAAAATTTATCAAAAGAATTCCAGCCCTGACCAGTTTGGCTCAGTGGATAGAGCATCAGCCTGTGGACTGAAGGGTCCCGGGTTTGATTCCAGTCAAGGGCATGTACCTTGGTTGTGGGCACATCCCCAGTAGGGAGCGTGCAGGAGGCAGCTGATGGATGTTTCTCTCTCGTCGATGTTTCTAACTCTCTATCCCTCTCCCTTCCTCTCTGTAAAAAATCAATAAATTATATTAAAAAAGAAAAAGAAAAAAGAATTCCACATTAAGCTCAAGCAGGGCTTAATCTAGAGACAAACAAAATTGAATAACAGAAAATGTATAAGCATAATTCATTATGTCAACAAATTAAACCAATTGATGCTGAAAAGGTACTTGATAAAGTACTAAAGTTGCTCCTAAGAAATAGTAAAATAATTAATTTGAATTTAGTAAGACTGTTTTCCAAAATTAGATATCCAAAGTAGCAAAATACTAATGTGCACTCAATTAAATAGAAGTGGGAAGTAACTATCACTAGTATGATATGATACTGCCTTATAAGAATAGAGTGTAATAAATCATTGGAAAAGAAGAAACACAAACATCATTTCTGGCCACTATCAACTATAAATAGATAACCAAAAAGATTCTACTAAAAAACTCCCAGATTTAGTAAGATAAATATACAAAGTGCCTTGATATGATACAGATATCCAAATACCAACAGTTTTTATCTACTCTTAGCAAACAGTACCTAAAATAAGAATGAAAAATATTTTATTTAAAATAACAAAATTATAGCATACTTAGGAAAAAAATAACCAGAAAGGCCTAGGGCCTAAATGAAGTAAAGTATAAAATTTTACTTTAGAAAAATATCTCATATAAATATGTGGGAAGACACACTACCTTAATAATGTCAATGTTCCCAAAATTAACAAATAAATATAATGTGCTGGGGTCCAACCCCAGCGGGTCCAGGGGTCCCCAAAGGTGTAGACGGAGTCGGCGAAGAAGGAAGGACACGGAGACAGTGTTCAGTTGATCAGCAGCCTAGCCAGGATCTCCAGCCAAGTTCCGGTCTGGATCTCCAGAGAGGTTCTGGTTAGGATCTCCAGCCAGGTTCTGTGTCCATGTTCTCTTGCTAGGTTCTCCAGGTTCTCCAGCCAGGTTCTCCAGCCAGGTTCAGTCACCAGGTTCTAGTCAGGTTCTCTTGCCAATTTCTGTAGTCAGGTTCAGTCCAGGATCTTTTGCCATGTTCTCTCGCTAGGTTCTGTCTCTAGGTTCTGTTGCCAGTTTCTGTCCAGGATCTTTTGCCATGTTCTCTCCAGCGAAGTTCTTCTGTCTCTAGGTTCTGTGTAGGTTCTGTCTTCTAAGTTCTGTCTTGTTACATCTGTATTTATACCAGTTGATTCCAATCCTATCAATCTCTATTCCAAAGGTTAGGGCGTTTCTTATCTCCATTCCAGGGAGTAAAGATTATGTAGCTTAAGCATGATTGTTCGTAGTTAAAGTGATTGATTACCCGCCTGGCACTTAGTTAAGGGGTTTTATTCCCTCCCAACTTCAGGGGAAAATCCCTACCTGGGGAAACAACCTTTCTCAGAGACCTTGGTTAAAACACATAGTGCCAAGAAGGTGAGCAAACATATTAAGAACAGTATGCCATATATGCCAGGTCCCTTGAAACAGCAAGCATGGACCGGCTCCCGGCAATAATGTAATTAAGATGAGAATAAAAAGCTTACATGAAAAAGTAAGTGCAAAAATTAACTATGAAATATATGAAAATTTAAAGCAGTGGGGACAAAACTGCCTGCCAGATAGCTGAAGCATTTTAAAAGTAGGCTTTCCTTTTCCAGAAAGGAGAACTTTTGAAGATACTCATATCTGGCATTTGTGTTAAAGACTGACAATTATGTCTCTTCTTAAATGATGGCCAATGGTTAGTATGTTTATAAAATAGAACTTTAAAATTCAATAAACTATTTTAACTTAATAAAATGTTAATAACTAAACAATAATTGAATTCTATACTATTAGAGCTTTACCCATAGCATTTTTCTTTCATAATCCTCATAAGAGCCCCAAAGGGCTATCTCTATTTTAAGAATAAGGAGCTTGGGGAGAAAAGTAAATCAACTTGTTTAAGGCTACATATCAAGCAGTAACAAAACAGAAATTTAAATAAGGGAGAAATTCAAATGGAAAAGAATAACACTTAATAAAGAAAAAAAGTCTATATAATAAAAGTAGGGAATTTTACCCACACATATATGTTAGTCCATATCCTTCCTGAGTTTAACTATGAAATTATGTCAGTATCCAAGTGAAATAAGTTGAAATAAGGAAAAGGTGTAATGACAAATTAAGATTTAAACTGTGCTTTTCTCTTTTAAAAGTGATAATTGTACTCATTGTGATATGGTGTTAGCTAATATAAAAAAACACACACACTGATATTATCATTAAAAAAAGAACCAAGGAAATTTCACAATGCAGAAATTAAACTATCACAGATGTTTACTCTTTTAATAAATATTCAAGGGAAGAAAACAGATATAGAAGACAAAGTAATTAATAGTGACCCCTATAAGTAACCTGCCTACCCCATAACACTTCTGACAATGAAAGAAGAACTTACTAGTAATAATTATATTGGTACAAGTATAAACTTGCACTGACCCAGGCAAACAGACATTCCATCACCCTAGTTTAAAAAAAAATACTTTAGCAAAAAATTCTTTGCTATTATTAAAATAGCAAACATTTTTATGAGTACTTACTATATTAGTAAGCACTCCAAGATACAAAACTTTGTTTTATTCACTGTCCCTAAATAGGTAATTTGTACATAGTAGACACTCAATAAGTAATTGCTGAATTAATTGGTTTCCTATAGGAAAAAAAATTCCTGTGTCTATACAACATAACTGAATAGTTTAAACATCATTATTGACCTAAGTTTCTGAATAAGTAAGCATTAGTTCATGCATAGAAAGACTTAGAGGAACAACGACAAAAATTATCAACAAACCCCTCTCTATGTATTGAATATTACTGACACTCTCTATGTATTGTATATTAGTGACAAAATACTGAAATGAAGGTACAGCAACAGATGAGTAATGATGGCATACTGCATACTTCTAATTTAGAGTTTAACAATGAAAACACAATTTAAACCTACAAAGAAAGTTACTCATTTTTAAAACTTTTATCTTAGACATGATTCTCAACCAACATCAAACGACCAATCTGCTTGTATTTCTTACCTGCACAGCCGAAAGCTAAATGGTATCTAGAAGAGGGGCTAAATTTAACACAGCACACATTAGCCTTTGCCTCAATGCTTGCCACTGAATTGTCTAGGTTGGTAGACCACAGCTTCACTAAGAATAAAGGAAAATAAAAACAAACAAAAAAAATAAATAATCATTAGCAAATGCTTCTGTAACCTAGAAACAGCTGTTTTGTTTTTTTTGGGGGGGTTTTTTAGTTAATCTAAAGCATTCTGATTTACTGGGACCAAAAATTTTAAACAACGTAATAATAGAACAGTATATTGAAACCAGGAGAGCTTAGTTTCAAAGTTAGAAAACAAACAGATATTCAATGTAAAATGAGTGATAACATGATCCCATAACTAATTTCATTCTAGTGATTTATACTGAGATTTGTAATGATGGGGAGAAGAAAGAAAGCTGACTGATCAGAGCAGGTCAGATCTGAAAGCACAAGCAAAAAGGTGAGCTGTTGTCCTGTGAAGTACTACAACAACCATCATGTTATTTTTAAACAAAAATGTCTTAGTAGACACCAGAATACATATACAAAATATATTTTCAGGATCTAGGTCACAATCCTGGTTGCATAATAGAATTAAAACAAACAATAACAATAACAAAAACAAAACCTTCCCATCCATCTTTTGATTGGTCTCAGTGTACCACCCAGGACAATACCAAGATGAGGTAGGTATTAGTGTTTTTTAAAAAGCTCTCTGGGTGATTCCGATGTGCATTTGGGGTTGAAAACCAGTACTAAGAATGAAGGCATAGTAAAATTTTAGAATCTTTTTAGGAATACTAATACAGTAATTTATAAACAGAAATAAAAAAAAGTAAAAATGGTCCCAACAACTACCACTTCTATAAGTTACATGTAGGAAAAAACACACAAAGAAATTAAGGCTTCTAACTCTAAGATAATATAACTGTTAATATGATCTTATAAATCTAATGGTGAGAAAAACCAGGCCAAACAGGACAGTATGGACAACAGAAAAGAATAATAAAGATAAATATACAAGAAAAAATAGAAGAGGTCGATTAAATTGGCAGAAAGAGATGTAGAATTTTTGCCTTAAAACAGGATTAACTGTACTCAAATATTTTAGCATACACTGGAAATTTAATATAATTCAGAAGGCAAAAATGTCTAAATGCTTCAGAAAAAAAAGTTCATTCAGTAGTGTATATATAAAGGAATTGGTTACAAAAATTTTACCATGTGGCATGTACCCAGAAAATATAATAATGAAGATGTAGTATATCCATTTTTCTTTCATTCCAAAAGATATATAGATTTTTGGAGTTCAGTTATTTTTGGAACAATCAGTAATCACAAAAGATTGCTATAAATTTCAATAAATATCTGTATTTCTGTTAGTAAAAGGAATAAAGGGGGTGGGAGGGAAAGAGAGGTGATTCAAATAGTACCTTTTGCATCATCAGAACCTGAAGCCAAGAGTTTAGGATCCATCAAATTAAAGTCAACACTCCAACACCTCTTCTCATGCTCCTGGATGTAGGAGGAAGACAAAGTAGTCTCAGATAGAATATAGATCTTAAAATAAATAAAGCAAAAACAACAAAAAAACTTGATACTAATTTACTGCTATTGTGAGAGGGAGAGAGAACAGGCTATAAAAACAAAAGAGATGTAAAGTAGTTCCCAAACTTTTAATATATAATATACATTTACTAAAATGAGATACACTCTAAAAATGCGAAAGTCTAAGAAAATGCTTTTAAAAGCATGATTTAGTATTACATAGATATAAAAAAATACTAAATAGTGCCTTTAAAATTTTAATTATGAAGTATATGAAGCTTTATAATTAAGAAAGTAAAAATTTAATTCTCAAAACAAATTAGTATCCTTAATTACCTGATAGACCTTTGACCTCTGTCCTGTAAATCCATCCCACAGGATGACGGTGCCTTCATAATCACTGCTTGCTAACAGGTTCTTATGGTAACTACTCCAACTGATACAGCTGAAAAAAAGCAATATATTAAAGCTGTACTTTATGTAAAAGTAATTAACAATAGAGAGAAAGGATTTTTATTTGTCCAGAAACATTAGAACCTTTTGAAATGTTCTACATAAGTTCACCATCATTTTCCTGCTCATAACACATCTGGGAAGGAAAGATATCAAGTAATTCCCCTATTTTTCTATTGAAACTACCAAGTAATGTCCCATACCACTTTGCACTCTTATTACTAGCTGAAAGATGAATATGAACCTAAAGCTGCCACTGGCCATCTTGAATACATGAAAAAAGTATGCCTATGGGAGAAGAGAATAGAGGCCAAGGGGGCACAGAGCATGGCAGGGCAGAATAGCAGAGATCTAATCAGATTGTTTAGGTCCCTGAACCCAGTTGTGCCAATCATAAAAGCAAATAAACTAGTTTAAATTAAGTTTCAGTTTATATCTCAACAGAATCTTGTGGCTGAAAGTCCAATCAAAAGCATTTAACAATGAGAATTAAACTTGTAACATTTATGTTTTCAGCTATTCTCAACCACTCCAAAATTAAAAATGCAACATCTAAAAATGTATATTTTTGGTGAGACACAGATGTGAATCATGCATAGAGTAAAGCAAATAGTCTATTAAGGAAGAAGCCACTTTGAGAGCAATTAGCCTAAATGAGTTCCAAGCATATGAACATAATAAAATCTTTTGCTCTCTACTAGCTGCATTCATGCTAAATCTCAGAGACTGGAAGAATTAATTTATATGTTTAAATATACTTACTTGAATTTCTGTGTGAAATTACATGGAACAGTTAAGAGCTAAATTTGATTCAGATAGACCTGAGCTCAAATTCCAGATCAGCCCTGACTAGCTGTGGCTTTGGGTAATTTACTTCACTTTCACTATTGCCGTACTCCAAACTGATTCTTTCAGTCCCAAGTCCATGGCGTCCTATCTTGAAAAGCATCCTCCATTTACTCCAAGGTACCGAAAGTATTGCCATGTTTTTACGTGTTAAGAAAGGGTAAACTCTCTAATCCACATTTTCAATACAGTCACATTTAATATGAATTCTTGAGATGGGCCAAATATTGTACTGAGTGCATTATGTGTATTTATTTAAAGTGCAATCTAATAAAATAGGTATTACTCTTTGTTCTCCATGTTATAAATGAAGAACATGAAATGGTTAAGAGCACAGACTCTAGAACCAAACTGCCTGTTTGAATGCTGGTACCCACAAATCCTAACTGTGTAATCTGAAGCAAGTTCTTTTCTGTGCTTCGGCCTCCTTGTATATAAAATAGGGCAATAAAGGTAACTATCTCATTGGTCTGCTAAGACAAAGCACTTAAGACAATGTCTGCCATGTAAGAAGAATTCACTAAAATTATTTCTTACTCATGTTGGACTTAGGACAAAAACTATAATGGATTCTCAATAAGCACCACTGATAAATGAGTAGGCTCACAAATTACGAGTCTACCATTTTTATGAATGAATTAGGAAACAAAAAAATAAAGCTATAATTATATAGACTGTAATCCTTGCTATATAATTAACATTATTAAACATACACATACTATATATACCATTAATTTAAATAAAAAAGGTACAAAGATGACTGGGAAAGGTTCAAAGTTCTAAATAATTTATTATTAGATGATTTCCGTATATCATCACCTTTTAAGCCCAGTGCCCATGTGACCAGCTTAGGAAGCTTATTTTTAAAATGCAGATTCCAGGACTCCTCTAAAATTTTTGGGTTGCAAATCAGAAATTGTGCCTAGTTCCTCAATTTTGAACAGTATCCCAGGTTTGAATACTGTTAAAAATGCAGTATTTTACCATACTCATTATGAACTCTAAACCCTAGTACAGGAAACTTAAATATTATGCCCTCAATGAAAAGAAGCAGAATGTTCTTATGAAAAGAATTCTTGCCCTGACCGGTTTGGCTCAGTGGATAGAGTGTCAGCCTGTGGACTCACGGGTCCCAGGTTCGGTTCCGGTCAAGGACATGTACCTTGATTGCAAGCACATCCCCAGTGGGGAGGGTGCAGGAGGCGGCTGATCGATGTTTCTCTCTTATCAATGTTTCTAATTCTCTATCCCTCTTTCTTCCTCTCTGTAAAAATCAATAAAATATATATTTTTTAAAAAAAAAAGAATTCTTAAAACTATAAAAATTATAATATTTAGAGATGTGCATGCTAGGGGAAAAATTCCTGACTTTCAGACATATTCATAGTCTACAGTAATCCTTTATTCAACACCTAATGAAAGGCCATCTCAACAAAGACCTTTAATTGATTAAGTGAAAGAAAAATAGCTTTCATTTGACAAACTGAAAAGCAATAACTATAGAGGGAAAGCAACCAATATCTATTAAGAAAGATATTCTGATGTATCCTCTGTAGGCAATTATAGTGTTCCCCATGAATAAGTAAGGAGTTTCATAGAAAAGCAAAATAATAAACTCATTCTAATTATAGATACCAATCATTACATATACACTGCATTATGCCAAGAAAATAATGTAGATACCTGATTTTGGAATTGCAGGTCATTTCATTTTCAGGGTAATGAATATCTACCGCATCCTGAATGACTGTGCCATATTCATAGACTTTAATCTTCTTTGTAACCCCAGCAATTGCAAAATAGTCACAATCCCGGTCAAATTCAATACTGAAGGGAAAAAAAACCCCACATATATATGTGGTCAGTAAGACTATTTATCTATACTTGTGACATTTATAATGACAACTATTCAGAATTTGGTTTATTCTATTTCTGAAGTGATTCTGCCTACAATGATAAGAGATCTACTTGAAAGGCCCTCAGATTGTACCAGGCCCTATGTCCAGATTAAATCATGATCAAGACATCAAATTATAAGTGGTGGTGAAATGTGCATAGCTGCATAATTCTGTTTATAGACGGTTCTTTTGTTAGTAAAAACTTAGAATATTTTTCATTTGTTTTAATAACCATAATACAACCTACCCAACGGTAAAGGCTAACAAGTTATGCTGTAAAAGTAGTGAGGAAAGTTTAAATGGTTTGCAATATTAAAAATAAGTAAAAAGAGAATTATCAACTAATCTTTTCATAAGTTCTAGCTACTCTTCTTCCTACCATTGTGTGGGCAAGATAGAATTTCACACTATGTAATGTCAGTTTAATAAATAAATTAGAATACAAGAGGAATTACTGAAGCAGATAAAAGGATAAAACACACATAAAAGTTGAATCATTAAATTATCATTACAGGCCAGCCATCTTGGCCAGTGGTTGATCAGCAATCTGTGAACCAGGCCGTCACGGTTCGATTCCCAGTTAAAGCACATGCCTGGGTTTCGGGCTCAATCCCCAAGTGCAGGGTATGCAGGAGGCAGCCGACCAATGATTCTCTCTCATCTTTGATGTTTCTGTCTTTCTCCCCCATTCCCTTCCTCTCTGAAATCAATAAAAATATCTTTTAAAAAATAAACAAAAAACCCCACAAAACAAATAAACAAAAATCCTCCCAACAAAGTCCAGGATCAGATGGCTTCACTGGTAGATTCTACCAAACATCTAAAGAAGAATACCAATCCTTCTCAAAAATTAGAATAGAAGGGAACGCTTCCAAATTCTTCCAAACTCATTTTATGAGGCCAGCATTACTCAATACGAAAAACAGACAAGGATGCCACAAGATGATGAGATGAAACTGATGGGAGCAGATTGATGGTGGATGGTGAACCCCAACAAAAATGACTGCATAACAGATGGCCGAGAGGACATCTAAAACAATGGTTTTCCCACCAGAACTAAGGCATAATCCCAGTATCAGAGGCACTAGGCCCTGGGAAAAGAGCTGGCACTGGGCCAGCTTCTTCCCCTACCATCTGAGCTGATGAACTGACTGCCTGCCTGCAAGATAAAGCTCAGGTTCAAGGCTCTCTGGAGATCTATACCATTTATTAGTTGTGTGACACCAGACAGGGCTCTAAATTGCTTTTTTATTTGTATTCTCATCCTGCAAAATGTGGGTGGTGGCCCAACAAAGATAATGTGACAGTACTTCGTAAACTTAAATCCTTCTGCAAATACGGTACAGTACTGAGTTTTCAGTCATTGCAGGACTGGTCAAGGACACTCTTTGTCCTTCCCTTTTAAGGAACACCTCGAGGCAAACTTCCTCCTGGTTGGATAATCAGATGAGCAGCGGTGGCCAACCTTTGAGACCTCATGGATCACCAGTGGTCTGTGGACCACCGGTTGGCGATGGCTGCTCCAAAGGTTTCCTTAAACCAGTGATCGCCAACCTTTCGGACCTCACAGACCACCAGTGGTCCACGGACCACCAGTTGGCGACCGCTGAGATGGAGGACTTGAGACTTGTATTGGTCTTCACAGGCTTTGACACATACAGGGAGGCAAAAGGGTAAGTGGAAGAGCAGGCTTCCCTGATGTCAAGGAAGCCTCTCTGGGAGGAGGTAAATGGGCTCTGAATGGTTAAAAAAATGCAGTCTGGGAGTAACAGTCTTATTTAAAACCAGAGGAATATCACTTGAATTTACCAAATATATCAACAGGTGTGTGAATAGTGGGAATGAGGAAGGATTCGTCATTTTATGGATTACCTGTGATATTCTTTCACAAAACAGTTAATGGATAGTTAATAATTTAGTAAGAAGCTTTGCTGAGCTAATGATGAGATGAATAAGGAAAATAAGTACACATTAAAAATATTTCCCATAAAAACTTGTTCAGAGTCTCACTTTTCATTATAGTTTTAAATTCTTAATTTTATAAAAATTTTAAAGGAATTTCATTAAATGCTATTGACTACATCACAATTCAGCAAATGTTCCCTCCAATAAAACAGAACTATGTAGCAATGCAATATGTTTATTTGTGAACAACTTCAACTGGACTGCTATCTCAGCTACTATCCTATGGATTCTAATGCAACATAACTATATCGATGACAACTATTCAACTACCCCGACTCATTCTATACCCACAACCTCATGCCACTGAAGAAAAAATGTTACTGTGTCTGGCAAAAGACAGAGTTATTGAAGTTGAAATCCTATTCTTAACTTAGGAAGCTTTGGTATAGCTCAGACTCCATGGGAGAATCCATTATATATTATCTCTAAATACTTTTCCTCCACCTACAAACATACATGGCTAATAAATCAATAGCATTCTAAAGTTGTACCAGTAAGTTAATGTACCCTTTTCAAACTATAGTTTTAAAAAAAAAAGTTTAAACACTGACTTATCAAAACAACTGTCCAAAGACACTGCTGGGAGAAAACTGACATATAAATAAAAATGCTACCTGTCAAAAGAATTGATTTGATGATGTAAGTCTATCATTTCTTCTGTCGCTACCCTATTACACAAGACAGCTATCTTTTCCTACAAAGACTGATTATCTACATTTGCTCATTCTTTACTAAAAAAATAACTTTTTGGTTTGACTCCACTGCTATTATTTCTTACATTCTAGTTATGTTTTGTTCTTAATATAATGGGATATAAAGGACCTGTACTACTGTACAGAATATCCTTTTTATATTCTGGACTATCGAGGTTCTTTATAGTTTAAATCAATAAGATTTTAATAGGATTATTGACCAAAATATATAAAGAATACTATTATTTCTAGTAAATTTTGATTAAAAGAGAAAGACAAACATCTGCCTTTTTAAAATATGCAAGTACTTCCACATAACTGAAACTAGATATTTAAGTACAGTTCTTTTAAACACTGAGTCATTTGTTCCCAATCTTAGACAGATTTAAGCATATCTGTTCCCAAACATAAACATAATTAGGATGTAAAATAGATTATGAAATAATTCAAGTGAACAATGAAGTTTTTAGAGAGCTTTTCAGAGCTTATCCAAAATAGACAATCTCTTATTTCACAATATAATATTTCAACTGCTTTAATTATGAAATGTAAACAAAAATAAACAATGATCGGTTTGACTAAAACAAAAACAAAGTAAAAGGTAAACAAATTAACTGAAACAAACCTGCTTGTGCAATTAAATTCAAGAGAATTGTAAGAAATCTTGCTTGTTATATAAAATTCATTTCTGCTATCCACTATCATCAGTAATTCTTAAAACAAGTGGTTTATGAAAGTTTATTGCAATGACAAATTCAATTTCATAAAATGTTTTAAATTTTAAAATACACATTTTCCTTGAAAAATAGTATTAATGGAGACTTACTTTAAACATGGAAATTGTAATTTTCTTTCACACTTCAAATGTGTCAACTGTTTTTTAAAAAGTGATGTATTTAAAACAGTTATAAAATGTAATTCAGCCCTAACCGGCTTGGCTCAGTGGATAGAGTGTCGGCCTGGGGACTGAAGGGTCCCAGGTTCGATTCCGGTCAAGGGCATGTACCTTGGTTGCGGGCACATCTCCAGTGGGGGGTGTGCAGGAGGCAGCTGGTCGATGTTTCTCTCTCATCGATGTTTCTAACTCTCTATCCCTCTCCCTTCCTCTCTGTGAAAATCAAAAAAATATATTTTTAAAAAAATGTAATTCAGATGTAGGAAACTGGTTATATTCTTTGTCAAAAGGGCTATCAGTCAAGTGATTAAGCAACAAGGCCACAGATCACACAGGATAGCTGATTAATGCACACTTCCAGTACAGTGTGGCACAAAGCAATGCAAAGACGTCAATATAACAAGAAGGTAATTTTGTTCCCACAGCTTGTCATATTTTTTGCAATTATAAAACAGGTATGGACAAACAAGGCAGATTCATAACCCTGAATACTAGAATCCAATTTATCAAAAATTACATAAAGTGAACACAGTTGTTAAAGGTCTAATTCATTACCATGATAATATGCCTCAAGAGACTGTGGTAACTATAACTTCGAGGAAAAAAAGAAAGGTCGAGAAATTGGCCATTTTAGTGAAAAGAAGGGGGCAGATCTTTAAAGAATATAAACACAGGCAAAGGGGCAAAGGAAATTAATGTTATCCAACTTTCTCCCAAATCAATCTTTATCCTAAAACTAGTTCAAATCTTAGTTCTGTCATTTATTAGCATTGCACTGACCTTAGACAAGTTAGAAAATTTCTCTTCACCTCAATTCCTAACCTGTAGAGTGGAATTAACAGCAATGCCTTACTCCACTGGGTTTATAAAAAATTAAATGAGTCAATGAAGCACTTACAAAGTCATGTAAAATATTTACAATGGTGTCTAAAAAAAGTAATCAAATACCACATCACCAGTGTAGTGACTGATCTAGCAGCAAAGAATGCCATAATATGTAACCATATTCTTCTTATGAATTTACTAATATCTGATGACATTCTATTTACAAAATTTGAGAAAACATAAAGCAAAAATATTAAATCTCTAAACTATAAGTGCAACGTATAGTAATTTTAAACATAACAATCTAGGTATGTAAAAATCAAACCAGAATCAAGAACCTAGAGCCACTGCTATTATGTAGTCAAAGTTTAAACTATGCTTTAAAACCATTCCTCTCTGGTGGCTACTCAATACCTAATTTAAGGAAAAGTGCAAAAGTGACATTACTGCTATGTGTAAGATGAGCTCTCTATGACCTTCACTGTAAGCACTAATTTCCATACCTGTCTACTATTTAATTAGCTGAGATACTGTCAAAATGAACAAATGCTGCCACCTTGTGGATTTATGAGTGTGGTATTAACTCAAAATTACCCATAAGGGAAGAAAAATGTAAAAGCAAAGTTTCTGGTTCAGCTTTTTCTCTCAGTGAGATTCTCACTGCAATAAGTGACCAAGGGTAGATATATTTCTTACAATTTTACAGTAAGAATAATTTCTTCTACAACATAATGAAATATACCAAATTCAATGTCATCTCTAACATGTCTTACCACACTTCCCCCAAAAAAATTTTAGAAAAAATCCTCACCTGAAGATATGTGTTTATTAATTTTTAAAGAGAGAGAGAGAGAGAGAAACAACAATGTGAGATAAATATCAATTGGTTGCCTCCTGTATGCGTCCTGAGTGGGGATCAAACCTGCAACCTAGGTATGTGCCCTGACCGGAAATTGAACCCGCGACCTTTTGGTGTACAGGACAATGCTCCAACCAACTGAGCCACCCAGCCAGGCCCAAAAGAAATTCATTAAAGGTCCTATTTTGAGAGGAATTAAAACCCTTTAAAACACACTTATTACCAATAATGCATTTGAATGTGAGAAAGTAGGAAAAGCAAAAAAATCATTTGTTCTATGAAAGTTTCCAAGTCCCTTCAATTACTACTTAGCTACTATTTTCCTTTGTTGCTACTAACTAGTCTTCATCTGTCCTGCATAATAAAGCTTGAATATTGGAAATTTTTCTTTCAGAAATGTTATTAAAAATATTGCCTAATTATACTTATATGGGATACTTAGTCAAAATCAGAGAGACAGAAAGTAGAATGGTGGTTGTCAGGACTGGTGAATGGGGAAAACGAGGAGTTATTTTTTCAATGGGCCCCAACTTTCAGTTTTACATGTCAAGTATTAAGGAGATGGATGGTGGTGACAGTAGCACAGTATTAGTTAGGAATGTATTTAATATCACTGAATAGTAACTTGTTAAGATGGCAAATTTTGTGGTATGTGTATTTACCATAATAAAAATATTTTGGAGAAAAGAGATATCACATCAAAATCTGTGGCATGCAGCCAATGCAGTGCTAATAGGAAAATTTGTAACACAAATTGCTGGAGACCAATTCCAGCAAGACAGCAGGACTGCATCTGGGAATGGCTGAAGGCATTTTCCCAAACCTGAATAGGATACATTAAATTGATTCTTGGCAGACAGACAGTTAAAGGGCATCTTAATCTACATGTTATTGCCTCCTACTAGCCAAATACCTGAACAGCCTTAGGCTAATTCCCCCATTCTGACAATGGACTCTGTACTGAAACCCTGACCCTTTGAAGTGTATATCTCTGCCTTGCCTCAGGACATATTGTGTTAATAAAAAGCATGGGGTCCTGGGATGAGGAGACCTGAGAATTTAGATCTTGGATGTTAGCCCCTTTAGCTAAGCACCTCGGACCCCCAAATGCCTTTCAAAATTATACTTCATCTCTGGACTCTTATTTAAAATCTACGCACAGCCTTCTCCAAATTCCTGAACCCTTCTTGATGCTAGGACAAGAACCCCGGCACAAATTATCTACAATAAAGAAACAAAAAGATAAGGGCAAATTAAACCTAAAGAAAGCAAAAAAGGCAATAAAGAGTAGAAATCGATGAAACAGAGAGCAGAAAAATAGAGAGTATCAATAAACCAAGAGCTGGCTCCTGAAGAAGATAAATAAAATTAATAAACTTCTAAACCAGACTACTAAGTGAGGGGCGGGGTGGATGAGACAAATTTCCAATACCAGGACTGAGAAAGTGAGCATCATTACAGAATTTAAAGATATTAAAAGGATAATAAAGGAATATTATAAACACTTGTTCACAAACAAATTCAACAACCTAAGTGAAATGGACAAATTCCTTAAAAGACAAACTAAAAATATGCTCAATTAAGAAGAAATGGATATTTGGTTAGCCTTACATATATTAAAAATTAAATATGTACTTAAAAGTTTTCCCCCAGAGAAAACTCAAGGCCAAGATTGCTTCACTGGAGAATTCTCAAATATAAGGAAGAAATAATACCAATTCTTTACAAACATGTCCAGAAAACTGAAGAAGAGGAAGCACTTATGAGGACAGCATTCCTTCTCACCAAACCAGTCAAGGACATTATAAGAACACAACTGCAACCCTATGCAGTGAATACTATTAATCATCCCTTTCTTGAGATGAAGAAACGAATGGCTAAAGAGACTGAAAACTGGCCTAAGACCAAAGAACTAAACATTGGCAGGCAACTGACTTCAGAACATAAGAGTCTTAACCATACACTATAACCGCTTCTCAAATTCAATTAAATTCTAGATACTCTTGCAAAAGGAAATAGTGGAGTGCTGCCCAGTACTTACCTAGAGACTATGCTGGAACCATTATAGAGATCACTAGCATATGACAGAGTAGCCAAAGGTCGTACTGAATTATATCGAGTAAACTTGGACAAACATTCCTGAAATTCATCCAACTGGCTTGCTGTTCGACTGTCATCTATATAAATAAAATAAAATAAAATAACTGCAACATCCAAGAGCAATAGTCACAAATTAAGAATAATATTTTAAATACAACAATTCTTCCCATTCTTGAGATGAAGAGACTGAGGGCTAAAGAGATTGAAAACTTAGCCGATCTTTCAATTTTAGTAACCCTTTAAAGATTTAAAACTTAGCCAATTCATTAACAATCTACATTAAAAGGGTCCAATTTGTAGTGTTTCTATTCTAAAAACAGCAAAAGGAACTAGCATGAAATATCATAATGTTATTGAGATAAGGCTCCTGCTACACAAAAATTATTCTCAGGAAATTTAACAAATTATAAGTAAAACATAGGTTATTGTAAAAAAAAAAATCAACTGTACTACAAAGTGGTTTGAAGGTACAGTTAATTGGTTCTCAAAAAAAAATCAATTATCATAAAGCGGTTTAGATGTAACAGTTAATTCGTTTTTTTCATATATAATCCTATTATTGTGAATGATGTAATAAATACTGGGAAGGCAGTTACTTTGTTCATTTAAAATTTATTTTAATGCTAATCTATTCTTTCTCATTTTACATCAACCCCTAAGTACAAAAAATTCACAAGTATTTAAGAATGTGTATTCTGCCCAGCAGACATGGCTCAGTGGTTGATCACTGATTTATGAACCAGGAGGTCACAGTTCAATTTTGGGTCAGGGCACATGCCTGGGGTGCAGGCTTGATCACCAGTGTGGGTTGTGCAGGAGGCAGCCAATCAATGATTCTCTCTTATCTTTGATGTTTCTATCCCTCTCTCCCTCTTCCTTCCTCTCCGAAATTAATAAAAATATTTTTAAAAAAATAGAATGTGTGTTCTGTTGAAGACCATAATCCTTTTCTAGGGTTGCATCATGCCATCATTAATTACATTAACACGTACTTTCAACAGAAGTAATAAAGAAAATACTAAAAATAGTCATTTCTGTATATTAAAGTATAGGAATTAAATTTTACTTATGTGGTTATAAAAAGGTAGAATTTTATTTCCTTGATTGGCTTATGAACATCCATACATATCTGCTAGCATATCACCTCTCCTGTCTTAATTACAGGTTATTTTATAAAAGTGTATCTATTCAGTGTCTCTTTTACCTCTTCTAATGCTTTATAATTTACCTCCTCTTTCAATTACAATTGAGAACCAAGGCATTAATTTCTTAATCTTGATCTTTCATTTTCATAGGTGAAAAAAAAAAAGTGGGGAAAGGGGATGTAGGACGGATTCCTTTGAAAATATACAAAAGAACAACCAAACTTTTAAGTACCCTATAAGGAACTTCATATTCAGCAATATGATTAGTGTAGTCAATGTGCACATCTGAGAAGATAAGCTTGAGATTCCTAAAAACTAAGGACAATATGTATTAGGTATAATATACCGTGTTCACAAAAATAAAAATCTAACCTTCCTCTTGGTCTTCACTTATCATTCTACTTAAATCCCCAAAATAAATTAAATTGGTTTGTGATTACCTTTACCATCCTACAGCATGCCTATGCTGCTAATTAGTTAAAAATTATTAATAGCAATAGCCTAGCCCCGTGGTTGGCAAACTGCGGCTAGCGAGCCACATGTGGCTCTTTGGCCCCTTGAGTGTGGCTCTTCCACAAAATACCACGTGCGGGTGCGCACGTAAAGTGCGACTGAAACTTCGTGGCCCAGGCCTAGAAGTTGGTATTTTGTGGAAGAGCTGGTATTTTGTGGAAGAGCCACACTCAAGGGGCCAAAGAGCCACCTGTGGCTCACTAGCTGTGGTTTGCCAAGCCGCGGTTTGCCGACCACTGGCCTAGGCCAATCTTTCTGATCTTTTTTTTAATGTCTGCCACTTGCCATCTGAAAGGGCTAACATGAACCTTCCTTCTGTCAATCAGAATGTAAGTCTCAAAACACTTTCAAATTAACAGCTACCTGTTGCAATTTATAGACTACTAGAGGCCCGCTGCACGAAATTCGTGCACTCAGGTAGGTCCCTCAGCCCGGCCTGCACCCTCTCACAATCTGGGAGCCCTAAGGAGATGTCCAACTGACAGCTTAGGGCAATGCCATGGTGATAATGACAGCTGGGCCTAAGCCATCAGTCGGACATCCTTAGCAGTGCCGCAGAGGTGGGAGAGGTTCCTGCCACTGTTGTGCGCTTGCCAGCCGTGAGCCCGGCTCATTTTTTTTTTTCCCCCCCCCCCGGCTCATTTTATTTCCTGTGGGAGCACACTGACCACCAGGGGGCAGTTCCTGTGTTGAGCGTCTGCCCTCTGGTGGTCAGGTGTGCATCATAGTAACCAGTCGTTTTGCCATTCAGTTGATTTACATATTAGCCTTTTATTATATAGGATTATATAGGATTACAGAGGCTCAATAAAGGACTCGATTTTGAGGCAAGAAAATAAAAGTTTTCCATCTGCATATTAATTGATTGTTAATTTCAAACACACTTATCAACAGAGCTTGGCTTCCTCCTACTTTTCATAGGAAAAGTCCTATATAAATCTAGTATTTTTTTCCTCTACCATCAATCCTGAGGCATATTTGTCCAAAGGAACATATGCTTGAAGTAATGTGCAAATTATAATACAAACATGCCCATTCAAGAGAAAACCAAGGCCAAATTTTTAACAACTAATAAAATAGCAGACATTTGTATCCTTAGTGGCTCTCAACTTGAGCAGGTGTACTACAAATGACATGAATTAACTGAGCATCCAACTTATCACCAATCATTGTAAATTATATACCTCACTTAAAAACTGAAAAACAAAACAAAAACCTGTAGGACTGGTATTAATGGCCCAACTTAATTGGTGAGCAAAGATGCCAAGAAAAGCTAAAGATCAGAGAGCTAACAATAAGCAATAAAATATCTTATACTATCACATCCATGTCTTTGCATAAGTTATTTCCTCTACTTTGAACATGATTTTGCTTACCTTTTTTAGTTAATTAATACTAGTCTGGACTAAATACAACTCTTCAGAAATCCCTACAGCAATTATTCCCTCTTACATTTTCCCAATACCAAAGCTGGGAGAGATATTCTTCTCTCTTCTCATAATACCCTTTGCATATTTATATAACATACATTATCCCATACAATTTACCTGTTGCATTCTCCCACTACATTTAAACTACTCCTTGACAGTAAAACCCAGTTCTTACAGCTTTTCATTCTTAGCACAGGAGACAGTGCTTAGAATTTAATAAATGTTGAATAATAAAGGCAACTGAATGGAACTTATTTTTGCTATCTACATATACATGGCTGTGTTTTTTTAACTTTATATAGTTCACTATATAAAGATTAAAAATTCCAAACACAGAAAGAGAACAAAACTAGCTATGGGAAAGCAACGGTCTCCAAGATCTCTAAGAACCTTTACAACGCTCTGATAGCCTATGTCAAAAATACACACTTTTGCTTTATAAATAGGACTTTCCTTAAATCCAGTACAGGAAGGTAAAGATGGATCTGAAATTTAAATTTGAGATATTTTATTGGGATGATTACGTATTTAATTTGGAATGTCTGGTCACTGGGGTGTATAAAAATAAAAAATATAATTAAAAGTTTAAAAATTAATGAAGTCCTGAATGTGTACCTGAGATACGAGACATCCTTGTAGAAAAGTAACATTGCTCTAAGTCTTCAAAATGAGCAGTGAGTCGTTTTCGTCTTGAAGCTAAAGTGCTGTTATACCAAGGCTGTTTCTTTGTCTAAGGTGTTAACAAGAAAAGACACTTATAACTCAGAAAAAAACACATTTTCTGCACAGAATAACTAACTTAAAAAGTTCATCACATTAAAATAATTACAAATGGTAAAAACCCATAGTTCTTACACATTTTCTAATTTTTTACTTAAAGTGAAAATACAGGTTCTTAAGGCCAATTTTATAAAAAATACTAGAGGCCCGATGCACAAAATTCATGCAAGAGTGGGTCTTCCTTCTCCTGGCTGCCAGCATCGGCTTCCCTCTGGCATCTGGGACCCAAGCTTCCCTTGCAGCCCCAGCTTCGTCCGGAAGGTCATCAAGAAGGACAGACGGTCTAATTAGCATATTACGGTTTTATTATTATAGAAGACATATTCTTTCAGTTCTCCAAATTAAATAAAGATAAAATCCATTATAACTGCCATTCTAAAATTTAGAATTTTATGAATTTTAGTATGTAGAAATTGTTAGAAGACAATCATCAAAAGAAAACTACTTTTCTATCATCCCTATGTTGTAGCCTTTAACCCTTTGAATAACAGGAACAGTGCTTGACTGTACAGAATATGTATTTAAGTTAAAATTGAATATGAGTAAGGGGCAGTAATATGCATGCACTAAATAGTTTGACATATATTTTAGAAAATCAGAATAACTAAAACACATATATATAGACAAAGACAACAAACCTGAAATATATTGGCATATAATTCCTATAAAAAATACAGCTGACCCTTGAACAACACAGGCTTGAACTGCACAGATTCACTTAAATGCAAATTTCCCCGCCAATAAATATTATAAATGTATTTTCTCTTTCTTATGATTTTTGTAGAATATTTTCTTTTTTCTTTCTTACTTTATTGTAAGAATATAGTATATAATATCTTATATAATAAAAGCCTATATGTTAAGTGTCCCGTCGTCCGTTCAATCAATTAAAATGTAATATGCTAATGATATGCTAAGGCTGCTCAACCGCTCGCTATGACATGCACTGACCACCAGGGGGCAGATGCTCCGACTGGTAGGTTAGCTTGCGGCTGGGGTCTGGCCAATCAGGACTGAGTGAGATGAGCCGGACACGCCCTGGAGCCCTCCCACAATCCCTCCCTGGCTGACCAACCTCCCGCATCCTTCCCTGGCCCTGACTGTGCACCACTGGAGTCCCTCGACCTGGACTGTGCCCTCTCACAATCCAGGAACTCTTGGGGATTGTCGGAGAGCCAGTTTCGGCCCAATCCCACAGGCCAGCCCAAAGGACCCCACTGGTGCATGAATTTGTGCACCAGGCCTCTAGTATATAATAACATAAAATGTGTGGTCCTCCACATTGTTCAAGGGTCAACTGTATATAATATTACCTAAACCATGTTAACTGAAAGAATAAGACAATTCTTCCACAGTGGTTATTATCAATTATGCTTGAGGCAAAGAAACAAATACAGACATAAGATACATGAGACCTTGAGAGATGACACAAGTTCACCGATAACTATGCCACAACTGCAAATGTATTAAGAAATATTAAGGCATTATTATGAATAAAACACTAACATGAACCCTTGCTCAAATTAGATGGTAGGTAACAATCATATTTTAAAGCAGTGCTTGAATCAGTCGTTCATTTTATATACATTTGATATATTTCTATGGTTTTTGTTTTTCCTTTTAAGGGCATCTTTGTATGTCTCTTGATGCATAGGTGCGAGAGTTTCTCTAAATTTTATACCTAGGAGAGGAAGTGAGGGTCATTTGGCATACACATCAATATTTGATCTATGTATCTGCTTTTATGCTAATATCACACTCTTCTGATTACTTGTAGCTTTGTAATATCAAAGTTTCAAATCAGGAAGTGTGGCAACTCCAGCTTTGTTGTTCTTTGGCTATTTTATTTTATTTTTTTTTAATATATTTTATTGATTTTTTACAGAGAGGAAGGGAGAGAGATAGTTAGAAACATCGATGAGAGAGAAACATCGATCAGCTGCCTCCTGCACATCTCCTACTGGGGATGTGCCCGCAACCCAGGTACATGCCCTTGACTGGAATCGAACCTGGGACCTTTCAGTCAGCAGGCCGACGCTCTATCCACTGAGCCAAACCGGTTTCGGCATGGCTATTTTATTTTACCCTATTTGGAACTTTCATCAAAAATATGAGCACGGTGTGCATGGCTCAGTGGCTGAGCATCAACCTATGAACCAGGAAGTCAGTTTGATTCCCAGTCAGGCACATTCCCAGGGTTTGGCCTCGATTCCCAGTGTGGGGCGTGTAGGGTGAGCTGATCAGTCATCTTCCATTTCACCACTAATCTGCACTGACCAACCTTCACCACAGGCTAAACTCTTAATTACCTTTCAGTTGGCATTTAAATTTCTTTTGTGCTCATTTGGCTATAGCAGTCTCAGAATACATTTAATAACTTATTGGATGAATGCCATCATAATTATTATTCCTCTGAATCATTCATTCTATCAATTAATTAAAGTCAGTTGGTCACTCTGCACACCCTTAAAAATATTCTTGAGATTTTTTTTTATCCAATTGCACTAATACTTATGATAACTGGTATATTCAAGTCTATTTTTATAGAAGAGTAATATGCAAATCGACTGAATGGTGGAAGGAGCAGAATGACTGCTCGACCAGTTGCTATGAGGCGCACTAACCACCTCTTGGTCCCTCCCCGCCCACCAGCAGGCTCCGATCTCTGGATGTGAATGGGGAACCAGGGGTGGGTGGCGTGGGATGCGGGTGGTGCCAGGCCAAGGCCCCCACCCCGCCGGTCACCCCACACACAGAGAGCGACGCGCGAAGGGTGGGGCTGGCGAGCGGGTGGGAATGGCCTACCTCTCGGTCCCTCCACCCGGCTGGCAGGTTCCGATTGCCCAATGGTGAATGGGGAACTGGGGGTGAGTGGCGGCGGGGGATGGGGCTGGCTGCTGGGGAAGATGGCCCTGATCCCAGGCCAGGCGTAGGGACTGTACCCACACATGAATTTCATGCGTTGGGTCTCTAGTAGTTCTATAATATTTTTAAATCTATTTATTTTCTTTTATTTAATATTATACATTTAAGGTTGGAATTTTATTAGCTTCAGCATTAAATTATTTTAATCTGCTCAATAGTGTAATAGCCAACTTCAATTATGTATTAGAACATTTTACTTTAAAAAAAAAAAGAAGCCCTGACCGGTTTGGCTCAGTGGATGGAGCGTCAGCCTGCGGACTGAAGGGTCCCAGGTTCGATTCCGATCAAGGGCATGTACCTTGGTTACAGGCACATACCCAGTGGGGAATGTGCAGGAGGCAGCTGATCAATGTTTCTCTCTCATCAATGTTTCTAACTTTCTATCCCTCTCCCTTCATCTCTAAAAAATCAATAAAAATATATTTTAAAAAATAAAAAACATTTTACTGAAGCCCGGCTGATGTGGCTCAGTGGTTGAGCATCAACCCATGAACCAGGAGGTCATAGTTCCATTCCTGGTCAAGGCACATGACTGCATTGTAGGCTCGATCCAGTATGGAGCATGCAAGAGGCAGCCGAACAATGATTCTCTCTCATCATTGATGGTTCTCTCTCCCCTTCTCCCATCCTCTCTCTGAAATCAATAAAAACATATTTTAAAACCCTCACAAAACATTTTACTGTATTTGAGCTCTTTTTGTATTTCTCTCTGTTTTTACCATCTGAAGCCTTTCCCAGCTTCCTGAGTTGAAAGCCTAGTTCATTTACTTTCATTCATTAAAAAAAAAGAAGAAAACAAAAAGAATCCATTTAAGGATGTAAATTTTTGAGGACAATTCTGATCACATTTCATAAATTTTGATATTCAGTATTTTCACTAGCACTATTTTTCTAACTGTTTGTAGCAGCATCTAAAACTACTCTACTCTTTGACACAAAGGCATTTAGGAAAGTATTTCGTTTACTCACTTCCAAGTTGTCTGTCACTGTCTAAATAGTATTTATTTAGGGTTTGAATACAGAAAATGCAGTCAATCCATTTTTCTAAATGCTACAGAAATATTATCAATTTACTAGAGGCCCAGTGCATGAAATTTGTGCACTCGGGGGTGGGGGGGTCCTCCTCAACCCAACCTGCGCCCTCTCGCAGTCCATGAGTCCTCAGGGGAGTGGGCCTAAGCCAGCAGTCGGACATCCTTAGTGCTGCCGTGGAGGCGGGAGGGGCTCCCACCACCGCTACTGCGCTCATCAGCCGTGAGCTAGGCTTCTGGCTGAGCGTTGCTCCCCCTGTAGTAACGCACTGACCACCAAGGGGCAGCTCTTGCATTGAGCGTCTGCCCCCTGGTGGTCAGTGAGTATCATAGTGACTGGTCGTTCCACCGTTCAGTCAGTTTGCATATTAGCCTTTTATTATATAGGACTAGAGGCCCATTCCCCTGGCTTTCATTCCCCTGGCTTTCCTTCCCCTGGCTGCCGGCCCTGGTTTCCTCCGGCACCTGGGACCCAGGTCTTTGCTCCAGCCGCAGCGGAGAAGCCAGACCTCGAGGCTTCTCCGCTCCAACCGGAGCAGAGAAGCCAAGCCTCTTCAGTCTTCAGTCATCTTGTCTTCAGTCTTCGCTCTGCGCCTGCATATGCAAATTAACCGCCATCTTTGTTGGGTTAATTTGCTTGCTCATCCTGATTGGCTGGTGGGCGTAGCAGAGTGACACCAATTTGCATGTTTCTCTTTTAGTGTAGATAATCCTTTCATGCAAAGTAAAAAGTGAGACAAGTGCCCATTTAACTGATCTAACTCAATGAAAAATCAAGTCTTTATAATGCATAAGAAGTCATGCACCAAGTGAAACTTTGTTATATTTTTAACTCATTTCTACTTTTCTCCCCCTTGTTCACTTCTGGACGATGTCAGGCATTCTCCTACCTCAGGGCTTATTTACTCATTATCTCTCTGCCTCGAACTTCTCAGAGTTAAGCATGTAGCTTGCTCCCTCACCTCCTCTTTGTTCAAGGATAACTTATTAGTATCTCTCCAACTAGATTGGAAACTTGGTTACTCAAGATTTTTATGTTTCGTTTTTGTTCAACAATGCATCCCCAGAACCCAAAATAGTGCCTGATAAATAGCAGGTACTCAAAAAAATAAAAATAAAAAATCTGTTGGTTGGATAAATGCATATTTGAAAGCATAGTCTCTGAAGCCATAATGCTTGAGTTAAAAATCTCAGTTTCCTCCTATTAGTTATATAACCTTGGGCAATCTCATTAACTTCTTTGTGCCCCAGTTTCCTCCTCAATAAAATAGGAAATAATAGGAATAGTACTTATAGGAAGTTCTAAGGATTAGTTAATACATGTAAAGTACTTTGAGCAGTGTCCATGAATAGCAAGTACAAAAATAAACATTACCTAGCTACTATTATTACTACTTTAATTACTTCTTGAGCTAAATTTTTAATCAATTTTTTAAAGTTTCTTACAGTTTTGCTTTACATAAATTCCAATGGTTACATCCAAATCTGGTGTTTTCATGGTTGTTCAAGAATAAATACAAACCAATGTATAAACTTACTAGAAAAAAAGAATAGGCCAAATACATGCATACATATGAAGATAATACAAGAAGTGCAGAGTAGTTACACAAAGGTAGTTATCTAAGTAATGGAAAAAGATGATCCAAAAGATTTTCTTTTCACTATGATAAAAATAACTACATTATTACATAAAGTGAATATACAAATGAACATGAATTTAAAAATACCTCATTTTTTCCTCTTACTAAAAGGATAATATTAAGACAATTTCTAAAATCTGAATAAGATATAGAAGTTAGATAATAACTCTATATCAATGCCAACTTCCTGAATTTTAAAATTATATTATAATCATGAGACAATATACTTGATTTGAGGAAATACACACTGAAGTATTTAGAGGCAAAGGAACATTATGTCTGTACCTTGTTCAAACAATCCACACAAAAATTATATGTGTATGTAGTAAGACAGAATGAGAATAAAACAAATGTAATCAAATATTAACATTTGGATAACCTGGATAAAGAATATAAAGGAATGCTTTTTTATCTCTCTTGTAACTTTTCTCTAAGTCTAAAATTATTTCAATACAGAAACTTTTTTAAAAAAAGATCTGGCCTCAAAATTAGATTTGACAAATATCAGCATTCCTAAGTCACAGATGAAGAGACTAAAGTGTCTAAATGATCATAACAATTCTATCAATTGAGTGAATATGCTAATTGACCCTCATACCGTCACAAAGATGGAGGCGTCCACAGCCAATAAGGAGGGAATATGCTAATTTACTGCCATGACCTCAAAGATGGCGGTGCCTACAGCCACAAGATGGTGGCACCAGGTCCCCTCAGCCCGACCAGGGCAGCAGGCATGTGGCAAGGCCAAGCCGCCCCCAGGAGGGCCCACACTCCGCCTGCCTGCCTCCAGAGTCCCCCAGTTCCCTCAGCCCCCCAGCCGCCCAGGGCCGGCCCGAGGCACAGGCAAGCTTCAAATGTTGGCTGCCCAGCCGCCCAGGACCGCGCGAGGCTCAGGTAACCAGGGCTGGCCAAGGCTCCTGCTGCCAGCAGTGGCAGCAGCAGAGATGTGATGCGGCGTCACCTTCCCCTGATCACCGGGTCGTCTCCTGACCCTGAGGGCTCCCAGACTGTGAGAGGGGGCAAGCAGGGCTGAGGGGAACCCCCCTCCAGTGCATGAATTTTCATGCACCGGGCCTCTAGTTAACTAGAAAAGAGGTGAAGCTAGAGTGTATTTTACTTAAACCTGTAGTTTACTTTCCACAGAAAAGTATAAGGTTTCAACTTAATGATGAGCAATTCATCAACAGATTACTTTCTTATCTCTGAGAGAAACAATATCCTAATTATTCATAATTTCCTCTTACAGTATTTAATTCTTCTCAAGGTCTGATGTTACCATTACCAGCATGTTAAAAAAATATAATTTTAACTCATCACTGATGAGCAAATAAATAGCTGATTATGCATCAGACCTATTCAAGTCTCAATCAATGTCACAGCATTCAAAACAGAAATCTTTATGACAGGACATTACAGTAAACCAATCTGATTTTACAATTCAAATTATTATTTGAAACATATTTGTAAGTGTATAATTTACCTGAGAACTGCCACTGAAACCTGGAGGTTGGCTGTATTCTGTGGAATCAATAATACTACTGCAAAAAAAAGAGAAAAAATGTGATTTCAGTGTTTATATTATTTTATCAAGAAAAAAAGCAAAACTAAAATATGTGAATCCAACATTTATAATTTCTAAGCAAATAAAATATTTATTGCTAATAATTTAATTAGACTAAGCAAACAAAAAATTGAGCAAATATTTAAACAAGTTATCCCTTTACCCCACCACCTTAAACATGCACACCATGAAGGAATATCAATAAAAAATAATCAGAGGACAGGTGCATACACAGATGTAATTGCTTCAATTTGGTTTTCAGATGTTAATAAGTTGTTTGAAGCCCCATGTACAGAAGAGTATTGGGAAAAGAGCACAAGCATGCGCTCAAAAGCGATGGTAAACAGATACTGCTATGCACTAAAGAGGTATGTGTCCTTTGACAGGTACTTTAAAACCATTCAGTTTTGCCTAATGGCGTGGCTCATGGTAGAGCATCCACCTGTGTGGATCAGGAGGTCACTGTTCGATATCTGGTCAGGGCACATGCCTGGGTTGCAGGCTCAATCCCCAGTGTGGGGCATGCAAGAGGCAGCTAATTGAAGATTAGCTCACTTTATCTGTTTCTATCTCTCTCTCCCTCTTGCTTCCTCTCTGAAATCAATAAAAATATATTTAAAAAATAAAAAGAAACCACTCAGTTTCCTATCTACAAAGTGAGATAAGTGGGAACTAACTTATCTTAATAATATATATAGTTCCTTTCCAGGTCCAAAATGTTATAATCATCTCACATGAAAGAAAGCTATCAAAAGAATAAAATAAATGGTAGAATACCAATAATCTTTCGTTCATACCCAAAACCTACGCACCAGTTTTCTCTGCTCTGGTCAAACATAATTTGCTTTCTGCGTTGGTTCTTTACATTTGGTTATATGGTCTGTGCATTCTCCTACTTAACACAAGAAAAACCTCTAGAAGTCCAGACTATTTTGCCATTTCTATCTTATCACTTCATTACTTTCACTCCCTTCCTATCTGTAAACAAAATAAAAGAGCTTATGAAAACTATTAGCACCTGAAAATGGCACAACATATATACCAGCCATCATAAACCAATAGTTATTTACATTTTAAAAACTCTTCTTCCTTATTTCTACTATAAAAATATTTACATTCTTGTCTACTCTAATAAATTTAAGCAATTGAGGGTATTAAAATGTTTCTCTCTGCACAAATACACATAATCATTATTTTAGGTTAGTACTCAAATAACCTCAAAGGTTATAACATAAGAGGCACTCTTTTTTTTTTTTAATATATTTTATTGATTTTTTACAGAGAGGAAGGGAGAGAGATAGAAAGTTAGAAACATCGATCCAGCTGCCTCCTGCACATCTCCCACTGGGGATGTGCCCGCAACCCAGGCACATGCCCTTGACCAGAATCGAACCCGGGACCCTTCAGTCCGCAGGCCGACGCTCTATCCACCGAGCCAAACCGGTTTCGGCAAGAGGCACTCTTAAGAGCACAAAGTGGGTTTGAATTTCATCCCATACCAGCTAAATGACTCTGGGTAAGTTACTAATGTCAATTTGGTCTCTAGTTTCTCTATCTATTAAATGAGTTAGACACTTCAGAGAGATATGAGATTTAAATAAATATGTTAAGTTCTCAGTGCAATGCCAAAAAATGGTAAAAATTTAATTAATTTTACCCTCTACTAATAAAATTAGTCAATAACATTGAACCTCACATTTAAAAAAATATAATAAATCAGATGGAACTGTCTTCACAGTAGTCTTTTTCAAAAGCAACACATATTACTAGATCTTAATTCATTGTGTTCTTAACTGTTTCTATAGTAAGACTTAATTATACAAGAAAGAGCCTTCTAAGCACTTACACTAAAAATTAAAGAATTAACACATAATGGGTTCTCTCAAAATGGGTTTCTTTTGATGAAATATAATTAATGTTCACATTCCTTGCACAGAGTATGACAAGATCACATGCTATTTTCAGTATACTCCATCCAGGGCTAATAGGGCTAAAAATAAGGATATGCCAGGCATTCAAAAATGTTACTTTTACTAATAAAATCCATTCCCCTAGCATTTGTATAAACATTAATAAAATCATGTAGCTGTGTATGTAGAGGTCAAAAGAACAGAGAAATTTCTAGATGTGATTTTTTATGGTGTTATAATTCAGATTTCTTTGACCACAAATCTGAACAATGATACTGATATATTAGTGTGTATAAAAAATATTTATCTGACACAGACAACAGTATGGTGATTACTAGAGGAACAAAGGAGGTGAGGGCAGGTAGAAGAGAGTAAGCAGGGGATAAATGGTGATAGAGATTTGACTTGGAGTGGTAAACACAATATACAGATGATGTATTAGAGAATTGTACACTTGAAACCTGTATAATTTTATTAACCAATGTCACCCCAATAAATTCAGTTAAAAAATATTCATCAATTTGTTGAGGTATTGATATTACAAGTTTTAAATGGTACTTTAGTAGTAATATCTGCAGTTTGAAATTTATTTTTATATCAAGTTTTACTTTTATTCACTAAGAAAATTTTATTATTGCATACAGACTGTGACAGAAGAAATCTGAAAAATAAACTTAATTCTGCCCTTTTTTTTTAATCCTCCCCGAGGACATGTTTATTGAAATATGGCCTATTCATACCTCAGAATTCAGAATTGGAAGGAATTGTCAATAGCTTCATTGAGCAGTGTCAATTCCAGCTTATAACAAGAACCTAAAGAAGTTCTTTGTTTATTTGTGTTTTTTAATATATTTATTGATTGTTTACAGAGAGGAAGGGAGAGGGATAGAGTTAGAAACATCAATGAGAGAGAAACATCGATCAGCTGCCTCCTGCATACCCCCTACTGGAGATATGCCCGCAACCAAGGTACATGCCCTTGACCGGAATCAAACCTGGGACCCTTGAGTCCGCAGGCCGACGCTCTATCCACCGAGCCAAACCAGTTAGGGCAAGAACCTAAAGAAGTTTTTTAAAAATCCTGAAATGCCTATTAATCAAATACGATTACTAAAGTTTTTAGCTAAAGTCATTTTGATTATTTTAACTCTTGAAACTGAAAGTCTATTTTTACCATATTTTAAGCAGAATAATTGATTTGCCAGCATAACTTATTTTCCATCCTACAGCTGTGGAACTATGATAGCAGGGTTCTAGGTCTGTCATATTCACAACTGTATTCCCAGTGCCTAAAACAGTGTTTTATACATGTCTGATACAATCCCAAAACTGGCTGAGTGACTAAGAATAAATTCTTCAAATATTCTAAATAAAGAAAATGTACTGTTTCAAAATGGTTTTCATAACTTGCTATATATGCCTATTACCTATCAATTTAATGAGAAATTACAGATATAGGAAGAGTAACCTCTCTATTATTGTCAAGGAAGTTTGATTTCTGTGTTTTGTGTTTTTGTTTTAGCTCAAGTTAAAATTTATGTAAGATTCTTGAATGATCCTCCATCGCCTATGACACCAAATTCAACACCTTTGCATAGTATAGGGTTAGAGTTAAGGTGAATATCCCATGTACTCTCAACAATAAAACAATCAACTGGTTTTACTACTTTCCCACACAATAAACTTCATTAAAATACAGCAAAACATGCCGTAGCTGGTTTGGCTCAATGGACAGAGCGTTGGCCTGCGGACTGAAGGGTCCCGAGTTCAATCCCGGTCAAGGGCACGTGTTCGGGTTGTGGGCTCGATCCTCAGTAGGGGGCGTGCAGGAGGCAGCCAATCAATGATTCTCTCTCATCATTGATGTTTCTATCTCTCTCTCCCTCCCTGAAAACAATAAAAATATATTTTTTTAAATACAGCAAAACATCATTTGTGTTCAAAAGTTCTCCGTGCAGGTGTAGTAGATATTTCTTAAGATATGTTTATAATCATCTAACCTTGGGGAAAAGTTACCTAAGAGATGATTCCATGAAGCTTCTAGGCAAAAGGAACAGTATATGTAAAGGTAACCTAATATCCTGTTTTGAGAATTAAATTCTAATCCATAAAAATAGTAGGCAGAGTACAGGTGAGTGTAAAAGACCATGCTACAGAGCTGGATCTAAACCAATTTACATACAATGGAAAGCCACCGAAGAATTTTAAGCAGAAAAGAAACATAATCAAATTTCTGACAATATGCTTTGGGGGATGGTTAAAAATCATTGCTGGACTCCATGAGATATTGAGTTTAAACAAGGCAGCAGGAAGAGAATTGACTGGATATCTTAATTATAGCTGATCACAGTATATAGAATACAAAATCCTGGGGATAGGAAGTCCACTACTTGTCTTTCTCTTTTTTTTCATTTAAATATATAATCTAATTACAAACTCAGAATCTATCATATAGAGAATTCAATGACCTTACATATAAAGAAGGTCCTTAGTATAGAAATAAAAGAATCTATAAACAGGCCTTTAAAATAATAAACCTACTTAAAAGAAATCAAAACATTAGAGTGAGAAATAAAAATTAAAACTGGCAAATAATAAAGCTAATAATTACGAGGGAAAGTTATAATTGCAATTACAGATTATTTCTTAAAAATAAGGAAAAATCAACTATTGATAGTATAACAAGACATTCTTCTCAGCATGTTCAATTTCACATCCCAAATTTAAGGGTCATTTTCCAAGAGTATTTTAGAGCAACATCATTTTTTCCAAATGCCTTTCTCACACTCTGAAGAATATTAAAACTACTTGTTTTAATAAAATGTCAAAACACTCTTTTGAAGAAAATATTATGTTTGACTATTTTCCCTTCTTCAACTGGTCACCAGTTTAAGTCTGCCAGAATCACTTTTGATGATAGCTTTAAACACTACTTTACAAATTTTTCAACAATGTTTTCATAAATTTAATGAAAGCCCTATATCTTTTATAAGATATGCTACTTTATTTTACAATACAACGACTTTTCATCTCTTCTACCATTAAAATCCTAATCCAGGCCATCATCTCCTCTCTTCTGGACTGTTGCAATGCTTCCTAACTTTCCTCCCGGCTTCCAATGGCAGGGGACTGAAAGCGACACAACTTTTCTCTAACCTCCACATGGAAACCTCAGTACACATTTTAACATCTAAACCACATCGTGTTCAAAACTCTCCCATGACTTTCAATCATATTTACACTTCATCATTTGTCACCTTAAATGCCAGCTCTTCGGAGAAGCTCGACTTTGCAAACTAAAACAGAATCTCTGCAAATCCCTAGTATGCCTAATTTTACCTCCTGAGGCTCTACTTACATGTTATCTACTACTTCTACATTATAAATTTGCTTATTTACTATCTTCCCCAACCTCCACACATATACTCCCCCAAAAGGTAAATATCATAAGGGGAGGATTTTGCCAACTAGATTCAACATCTAACAGTGTCAAGCACATCAGAAGCACTGAATAGAGCCAGTTACATGAATATATTATTATCTTGTTAGATGTTAATAAAAGCCATCAGTGAGAGACTGAGTAACAAAGACTGAGTAACATAGGTTTAACATTAAATCTATGAAAACACAATAGATATAAAGACATGCTACTATTAGAGGGAGAGGGGTATGATAATGGGAACTATTAGTTTATTAGTGAATATTTTGTGATATGACAACTTTTGCCTTCCTGCATGTACTAACATAGTAAACATTCCATGGACAAAGATCCCATGTATATTAGAAAGTGAAAGCTAAGCTTAAAAAAAACAGAAACGGAGTCATTCCCAAGAGTTTTAAATAAGCTTGGAGAAAAATAATCTGAATTACATAGCTAAAGAGACCCCTAAATAACTAGAATTCACAAGGATCTCCAGAAAATTGTTAATGGGGAAAATAGCAAATATCCCAGGAATGCCCTTTAACTAGAACATCCCCTGAACTCCTTTCCCCACATATTGTACCAAACTAGGCCTACAATAGCTTTCCTAAATTGACAGGTTCTGAAGGCTCATATAATCTTTTATATTGGCATTAGACTGCATGATAACCCACGTTATCCTAAAACTCTTTGTCTAAAAAGTTTCCATTGGCCTTGGCCTATGTGCCTCAGTGGGTTGGGCATGCACTGAAAGGTTGCAGGTTCAATTCCCAGTCAGGGCACATGCCCAGGTGGCAGGCTCATTGTCTCCCCCTCTCTCTCTAAGGAAAAAAAAAAAAATCAATAAAAAAGTCTTTAAAATAAAATAAAAAGCTTCTATTGGACCTTTACCTAAATGAATTAGCAAGTTGAAAACAGATAAAATTGCTCTTTAAGTATTTCAAGCAAAAAATTTAGGTCGTACTTATTTCATCAACTAGAATTTTAGAAGGAACCACAGATATTTTCTGTACCTCACAAATAGTGAACGAAGCCAGCCACTCAAAAACCTAGGGAAATAGTTGCAAGCTAGACAAATATAAGCCCTGCTCTAAAAGAGTATACAGAAAAGTATACTTAATTTAACTTAGTAACAGAGTTATGAGAAGATGCCACAGAGATCTAAACTCACCAATCTATCTAATACACTCATTTTAAATCTGGGGAAGTGATCTACCCAAGAAAATTCAGTAAGTTATGGAAAAGCTTAAGGTTTTACTTTATTCCAAAATATTTAAAACTATCATTATTTTAAGAAATCCACCAAACCTTTAATCCAACAGTGAATTCGTAATATAACAATAGTCTACTCAGTGACTGTACCTGGCATGAAAATTCAAAGCACTAAAGAAACAGGTGGGTAATCTGAATCTCATTTCTAGATCATGACCAAAAGTAATTTCTCTGGGATTTTGTACATTACATGGAAAAGGCTCCCAAGGACTAGTACCATATGTGCATTTTGTAACATAAATCTTATACAATTACAAGTTTGAAGTTTTATACCTGTGTGATGGTGAAGGAGCTTCAAATTGAGGCACTGTGCTATCCTCACTGACAGGAGAGTATAAGCCACTCATTTCCTGAAAGCATAATTATTTGAATTATAGTAGGTACTCCAAACATAAGATGTAAAAATTAAAATCAGATATATTATATTATTTTCCAACCCCAGGTTTTTATCAGTCACTTTTTGTATCAACATCCAACTTTCTCAAGGCTTCCTCTCCACAGAGTGCTAAAGCAAAAGTATCCTAAAAAGTTAAAAGATAAGCCTTTTCTATGATACACATTCTTTAAAAACTAGATACTCTTTAATAAATATTACTTATCACTAATAAAGCCACCAATGCAAAAAAAAAAAAAAAAGACAAATGTAAATATAGTTGGCCCTTGAACAACATGGGGGTTAGGGGCACCAACCCTCAAGCAACCTATATAACTGCTATAACTTTTGACTCCTTAAAAATGTCACTAATAATAGCCTACTAGTGACCAAAAGCCTGACTGATAACATAAACAGTCATTTAACACATATTTTGTGTATCATATACTGTAGTCTTACAATAAAGTAACCTAGAGAAAAGAAACTGTTAAGAAAATCACAAGGAAGAGAAAACACGTTTATAGTATTTATTGAAAAGAAAACCCTGCATGTGAGTGGATCTGCGCTGTTCAAATCTATATTCAAGGGTCAACAGTATTTTAAATGAGATGTACAGTACATTATATGAACAGTGAACTGGCTAACTACTGATCCAGGTAAGTACCTATAGATAATTTTAAGATAAATATGCCAGTATGGTAACTGGATCATTAGGTTCAATTCTCTGAAGTACAAAAGAACAGAATGTGTCAGTCTCTTCTTTAAAAATATCCTCCGCAAACATTAAAAAAAGTAACACTTGACTCAATTTAGCTTTGTTTAATAAAGACTTAAACTCTAAGTTTTGATCATTAACCCAGAAGAAAAGGACCCCTCTAATCAAATATTATTGCATAAATTATGCCTCTGAATCATACCAACCTGGCTTCCTTTTTATGTCCTGTATTTTGGTTCATAGAAATATAGCAAATTTTAAAATGCCACTAAAGATCCAGTCAAGCAGAATTTTTTCTGACTGATCCAAACTCAGTTCAATCATATAGCCAAGCAAGGGACATCAATATAGGTTAATGCCGCATGGAAACTGAAATTCCACTGATAGTACAACTCAAGGTCAATTAACATGTATCAGCAAAAGAAAAGTATAACATCTGTGAATAATTAAAAACATACAGTACATTTAAATACAGCTAAAGATAATGAGCCTCTCAAAGATCCTCCCATGGATTCCTATTAGTAAACCAGCATACTATAAATTCTTAAGATTATTGGTAACATATTCTCATATATTTTCTTTAAATTAATGCTAGTCCTAGAAAGGCATAGTAGATATATCTAAAAAATATTTACTTAGTAAAAGAATGGAATTGTGACATCTTTTAACATTAATAATTGAGGGTTTTGTGGGAGTTAAGTTAATATGAAGGCACACAATAAAGTTGAATAATTTTTTTCAACCTGCCCCAAAATAATTATCGTAATAAAAAGCAGTGAAAACAAATTTAGAATACATTTATCATCAAAAAAGTGATGCTTTTTCTATAAAAAACGAACTTTCAATTAAAATTAAAGCAGTGGTTCTCAACCTTCCTAATGCCGTGACCCTTTACTACAGTTCCTCATGTTGTGGTGACCCCCAACCATAAAATTATTTTCGTTGCTACTTCATAACTGTAATTTTGCTACTGTTATGACGTGTAATGTAAATATCTGATATGCAGGATGTATTTTCATTGTTATATATTGAACATAATTAAAGCATAGTGATTAATCACAAAAACAATATGTAATTATATATGTGTTTTCCGATGGTCGTAGGCGACCCCTGTGAAAGGGTCGTTTGACCCCCAAAGGGGTCGCGACCCGCAGGTTGAGAACCGCTGAATTAAAGTAACATCTGTTACTTTTTATATAATGAAGCTCAATCCCATAAATTTAATGCAGCAATTTAAAGGAAAAGTGATAATTTCATGAAATTGAAAAATTGCCAGAGAAATTCTTGATATCTTACTTCCACTCTTTTAATATCCTCTTCCAAAACACTCAGCTCCTTCTGGATCTGTTCCAGTTGCTGCAGATAAAAGAGAAAAAAAGAAGCCTAAACCAAACCATACTTGACAGCACCAAGATTATATAATAACTTCCACATTTGAGAAATGATTTCTAGAAAAGTAAGCACTATTGGTAAATTGTAGACAAAAGGATCTATAAGTATTATGTTAAAATGTAAATGAAGGGACTTAATACATAAGAAAACAAAATGTACTTTTTAAATATAAGAATTGACTTTGTAATGAAAAGATAAACGACAACGCGACTTACTAAAAATACAAGACACCCAAAGAACCTCATTTCAATGTCAGCAAGTAATGTCAGCATGTCACTTGTTAACCCATTTCAAAAATAAATATTAGCCTCACAAAGCAATCCAAAATCAATCACAAGATAGCATCTTAACATTTCCTTCTTAAAAGCTTTAAGACATAGTTAAGATGTCTTACCTTTGCTATTGTAACCTATTGCTTCATAAGCTTTTCCCATGCCATTTAAATGCAAATATTTTAATTGTTGAATCACATTCAATACATTTAACCATTCCCCTCTCACCAAGTTTTTATTGCAAACTATCATAAGTATCTGAAACTTGATTCTGAATTTCAAGTTTTATTAAGAAATTATTAAAAATGAAATTAGAAAATAAAGAGTAGGCAATTCTTCACTATATAAAACAAAACAGCCTTCCAGAAGTACAATACGTTTCAAATTCTATCACCAATATATAAAGTTGCTGTCTTATTCTTAATTCAGCAAGTGGCAGAACTGGAGCTCAAATCAAGACAGCCTTCTTGCTCCAGAATTCATGCTGTACCAGGGGTGGGCAAACTTTTTGACTCAAGGGCCACAATGGGTTCTTAAACTGGACTGGAGGGCCGGAACAAAAGCATGGATGGAGTGTTTGTGTGAACTAATATAAATTCAAAGTAAACATCATTACATAAAAGGGTACGGTCTTTTTCTTTTTTAGTTTTATTCATTTCACACGGGCCGGATCCGGCCATAGCTTGCCCACGGCTGTGTTAACCACTATACTATACTACTTCTTGAAAGCAGTACCTTATTATTTAACTTTCACTTCCTTAATGTTTGGTAAGGTTAAACAGTCTTTTACAGTTTATTAATATTAGGACCAGTCTCTTCTGTGACAATACATACATGGTTGCTAATATAATTGATAACTTATTATTCAAATATTTACCAATCCTAAGCATTTTGCTAAGCCCTGGGAAGAACAGTATTTAGAAACTATAGCCCTTGCCCTCATAGAACTCAGTCTAGGGGAGATAGCAAACAAGTAACCAATTAGTTATGGCACAGTAAGCATGAGGAGGATGGTATGCACACAATTAAAGGAACATAGGTTGCTCCTAAACTAGATGGAAAACTCAGGGGCAGAGGACAGGTAACTGGATAAGTGAAAGTACATCTGAAATTAAATGAAAGGCTGAGCCTTGAAGGACTAATAGAATTTTCCCAGGTAGAAAACAGTTGGGAAATAGAGAATAAGCAGCGTAAATAATAATACATACAAAAGCTATGAGAACAAAAGCTCTGAGGAATAATAAATTTGAAGTTATGACAATGAACAAAATCCCCTAATGTCAACCAGCATAACCAGAAGAGATGAGAACAAGAACTGGATAGTAGGGAACACCAATGTTTAAGAGATGGGCAAAGGAAAGGGAGACCCTGCATAACTATCAAGGGCAAAGTAGTAGCCATGAAACTAGTATAGATGCATACTAGAAACTTGAAGTGGAGTGTAAAAAAAAAGCAATTAGCACTGTCGTATGTTTTCAACTCTTCCATCTAATAAACTTTCCTCCACCCTAAGTTTTTTTTATAATACTCCAAGACTACTTCAATCAGATGGCGTTCAAAACTGAACAAAAGAATACTGGTGCATTTTCAGAAAATAGCTGGTTTAAAAAAAGAGCAGCAAAACTTAATATATAAAAATAAGAATGAGATAACCATTGCACACCTATTAGATATCCAAAATCCAGAACACTGACAACACCAAACGATGATGAAGATGTGGAGCAACAGAAACTTTCATTTTTTGTGGTAGAAATGCAAAATGGTATAGCCACTTTGAAAAACAGTGTAGCAGTTTCTTAAAAAAAAAAAAAAAAATCAAACATACTCTTATCATATGATCTAGTGATTACGCTCCTTGGTATTTACTCAAAGGAACTGAAAACTTATGACTACAGAAAAACATGTTTATAGCAGTTTTATTCATAATTGCCAATCAACACATCTTTCAGAAAGTAAATGGATAAACAGTGTTACATCCAGACAATGGACTATTATTCAATGCTAAGAAAAAATGAGCTGTCAAGCCTGAAAAGACATGGAGGAAAATTAAATTAATGCATATTACTACATTTTAAAAAGCAAATCCAAAAGGTTCTAAACTAAGAAAAAATAAACAAAATAAAATAAAAATCAATAAACTGCATGATTCCAACTCTCTGATATTTTGGAAGAAGCAAAACTATGGAGACAGTAAACACCAGTGGTTACCAGGATTTGGGAGTATGGAAAGGGATGAATAGGTAGAGTACAGAGAAATTTTAGGACAGTGAAAATACTCTGTATGACAGTATAATGATACATACATGCAATTATACATTTTAAATCCACATAATGTATAAAACAAAGACTAAACCCTGAAGTAAACTATGGACTTTGGGTAATTATGATGAGTCAGTGTAGGTTCTACAACAAATGTTCCCTCTGGTAAGGAATGTTGAGGAGGAGGAGGCTATGCATATGTGAGAGCAGAAGGTACATGGGAAATCTCTGTACCTTCCTCTCAATTTGCAGTGAAAAAAAAACAACCAAGTTTAAAACTGCTCTGATCACCTGAGAGATGCAAATCAAAACAACCAGGTACCATCTCACACCTGTCAGAATGGCTGTCATCAACAAATCAACAAATGACAAGTGCTGGAGAGGATGCAGAGAAAAAGGAACCCTCCTGCACTGCTGGTGGGAATGCAGACTGGTGCAGCCACTGTGTAAGACAGTACGGACTTTCCTCAAAAAGTTAAAAATGGAACTCCCATTTGACCCAGTGATCCCACTTCTAGGACTATATCCCAAGAAACCAAAAACACCAATCAGAAAGGATATATGCACCCCTATGTTCATAGCAGCACAATTTACAATAGCTAAGATTTGGAAACAGCCTAAGTGCCCATCAGCAGATGAGTAGATTAAAAAATTGTGGTACATCTACACAAGGGAATATTACGCCACTATAAAAAAGGAACTTTTAGCATTTGCAACAGCGTGGATGGACCTGGAGAGCATTATGCTAAGCGAAATAAGCCAGAGAAAAATAAATATCACATAATCTCACTCATATATTGGATATAATCCTATCTAATAAAAGAGTAATATGTAAATTGACCATCACTCCAACACACAAAATGGCCACCCCATGTGGACACAAGATGGCCAGCAGGGGAAGGCAGTTGGGAGGGACCAGGCCTGAAAGGGAGGGCAGTTGGGGGTGATCAGGCCTGCAGGAGAGGGCAGTTGGGAGAGACCCAGGCCTGCAGGAGAGGGCAGTTGGGGGTGACCAGGCCTGCAAGGGAGGGCAGTTAGGGGTGACCAGGCTGGCAAGGGAGGGAAGTTAGGGGTGATCGGGCTAGCAGGGGAGGGCAGTTAGGGGCAACCAGGCTGGCAAGGGAGGGAAGTTAGGGGTGATCGGGCCAGCAGGGGAGGGCAGTAGGGGGCAACCAGGCCTGCAGGGGAGGACAGTTAGGGGCGACCGGGCTGCCAGGGGAGTGGTTAGAGGGTGATCAGGCTGACAGGCAGAAGCGGTTAGGGGCAATCAGGCAGGCAGGCAAGTGAGTGGTTGGGAGCCAGCAGTCCTGGATTGTGAGAGGGATGTCCCAGATTGGAGAGGGTGCAGGCTGGGCTGAGGGACACACACACACACACACACACACACACACACATCGTGCACAAATTTCGTGCACCGGGCCTCTAGTGATCAACATAATTTGATGAACAAGAATAGACCCAGAGACAAATGGTAGGGGGAGGTTAGAGAGCAACCAAGGACTTATATGCATGAATATTAGCATAACCAATGGACAAAGACACTGGGGCAGTGGGGGCTTACCCGGGGTGGGAATGGCTGGGGGATTGGGGGGGGAGGGGGAGTCAAGCAGGGAAAAAGGAGACAAATGTAAAACTTTAGACAATAAAAAAAAAAAGAAGGGAGACTTAAAGAGTGTTAAAGTCCTGATCCATAAAAATGTGAAACTAAAAGTGCACTACTGCTCATTTTGTCTGTGGGACGATGCTGGAATACAATACTCTACAAATAAGGAATTTCATTTATTCCCCTCCCCCCCAAAAATTTAAAAAATAAAAATAAAAACATCCAAGTAGCTCAAACCAGTGTGGGTCAGTGGATAAGCATTAACCCATGAATCAAGAGGTCACAATTCAATTCCCAGTCAGGGCACATGCCCAAGTTGTGAGCTTGATCCCCAGTAGGGGGCCTGCAGGAGGCATCCAATGGATGATTCTCTTTCATCGATGTTTCTCTTCTCTCTCTCTGAAATCAGTAAAAACCTACTTTATTTTTTTTAAATATATTTTATTGGTTTTTACAGAGAGGAAGGGAGAGGAATAGAGAGTTAGAAACATTGATGAGAGAGAAACATCGATCAGCTGCCTCCTGCACATCCCCCACTGGGGATGTGCCCGCAACCCAGGTACATGCCCCTGACCGGAATCGAACCTGGGACCCTTGAGTCCGCAGGCTGACGCTCTATCCACTGAGCCAAACCAGTTAGGGCAAAACCTATTTTTTAAAACAATAACTAAAAACATCCAAGTAACCCATAAGGAGAAAAACAAAAAAAAAATTAAACAAGTAACAACAACAACAAAAAAAAGAAAAAAGAACTCTGGCAGAAAGGACACAAACCTCTTCTGTATAAGAAACTCCCCTAGAATATGATTCAGTAATTGATGTAACAAGGAAACAAAGAATCAATAAGAATGCAGAAAACTTTATATATATATATATATATATATATATATATATATATATATATATATATATAAATATATATAACCCTAATATGCAAATAGACCTAACAACCAGTCGCTATGACGTGTGCTGACCACCAGGAGGCACACACGGAACATGGCGAGCATCGGCAGCAAGCAGAAGAGCGCAAAACATGGCGGGCGTTGGCCGTGACGGGATGGCGGAGCAGGTGAGTAGGGGCACCAGACCAAGACGGGGCACCAGTCAATGTCACTGGGACGAGCATCTGGTAGTTACTGAAAATTCTTTGCTCCCATGCGCCACGGTCCCACACGGCGCTCAAACTTGCTGCTGGCACTGGCTCCGCTTGCACCTACTGCTGGTGCCTGAGTCGCTGCTCATACCCACTGCCAGTGCCTGGCATCGGCCCTGATTGTCAGGGCCATCAGCAAGTGTGAGCGGAGGCTGCCAGCCCCAATCGCCTCTCAGGGCTTCTCCACTTCCACCTGCTCTTGAGAGACGATCAGGGCAGCAGCAGCCGATTGCACCCACTGGTAGCGCCAGCCTAAATTGCTCTGAACCGTCAGCGGGTATGAGTGGGGCCAGCGCCATCAACACATGGGAGCAGCGGCGGCAGGAGTGGGGCTGCCGGCAGACAGGGGATTAGGGGCTGCAGCAGGAGGCTAGGAGGGAGCATGGAGGATGGGCTGAGACCCATCCCTGTGCCCACTGCAGCCTCGCCGCCCACAGCTCTTTCAAGGTGCACGAATTCATGCAGTGGGCCTCTAGGTACCTTATATTCAACAAACTTTACATTGCACCATGCAATTGCAGAAAAACACATTGTTTTGGAGCACAAACATTCAAATTAATTAAATAAAACACATTTTCTGATAATAAAATTATAACAGAAATCTATAACAAAAAAACAAAAAAAATCTCCATGTCCAAGTAATAAGTAATCTAACCTAATAAAAGAGAAACATGGTAATTAGCGTACGACTGCTACCCTTCCCATTGGCTAATCAGGGCAATATGCAAATTAACTGTCAGCCAAGATGGCGGCCAGCAGCCAGGCAGCTTGAAACTAACATGAGGCTTGCTTGCTTCAGTGATGGAGGATTCCAACGTTCCCCGTCTGCCTTGCTGGCCTCTGAGCCTGCAGTTTGAAACATTTTAACAAATATAGAAGCTAAAAAAAAACCCAGAAACCAGCTTTCAGTGAGCTGGGATCTCAGAACTGGAGTCAGAGCTGGAGTTATACATTGTTTCGATTACCTACTTTCAGCAGCGGAGGCCTAAGAGCTGGAGCCTCAGAGCTAAAGCTGGCCCAGAATTAAAAAAGAAAAAGAAAAAAAGGAGCGGTTGGGAGCTTCCGTCACCCGCCAGCCTAAAAACAGCCCTCAGCCCCTCACCCAGACTGGCCAGGCACCCCAGTGGGGACCCCCACCCTGAAGGGTGTGTGACCAGCTGCACACAGCCCTCAGCCCCTCACCCAGGCTGGCCAGGCACCCCAGGGGGGACCCCAACCCTGAAGGGTGTGTGACCAGCTGCAAACAGCCATCAGCCCCTCACCCAGGTTGGCCAAGCATCCCAGTGGGGACCCCCACCCTGAATGGTGTGTGACCAGCTGCAAACAGCCATCATCCCCTCACCCAGGCTGGCCAGGCACCCCAGTGAGGACCCCCACCCTGATCCAGAACACCCTTCAGGGCAAACCAGCCAGCCCCACCCATGCACCAGGCCTCTATCCTATATAGTAAAAGGGCAATATGCCTCCCAGCACTGGGATCAGTGGAGCCGAGAGGCCTCCCGGCACCGGGATCAGCGTGACAGGGGGCAGCGCCCAAACCCCCTGATCGCCCTGAGGCTCTGTTTGTGACAGGGGGTGGGGCCACAACCTCCCTATCTGCCCTGCTCTGTTCGTGACAGGGGAAGGTGCCCCAACCCCCTGATCAGCCCTGCTCTGTGCCTGATAGGGGGGAGCTCCCCAACCTCTGATCGCCCTGCGGCTCTGTGTGTGACAGGGTGCGGCGCCCCAACCTCCCCCCCCCCCCCCACGGGCCCTGCTGTGTGTGTGACAGGGTAGAGCCATAACCTCCCCATCGGCCCTGCCCTGAGTGTGAGAGTGGCGGCGCCCCAACCCCCTGATCGGCCCTGCTCTGTGGGTGATAGAGGGCGGCGCCACAACCCCCACCCCTCCCACGGGCCCTGCTCTGTGTGTGATGGGGTAGAGCCATAACCTCCCCATCGGCCCTGCCCTGAGTGTGAGAGTGGTGGCATCCCAACCCCCTGATCAGCCCTGCTCTGTGGGTGATAGAGGGCGGCGCCCCAACCCCCTGATCCGCCCTGCTCTGTGTGTGACAGGGGGCAGTGCCCCAACTCCCCTATCGGCCCTACTCTCTGAGTGACAGGGGGAAGCTCCTCAACCGCCTGATGGGCCCTGCTCTGTGTGTGACAGGGGGTGGCACCGCAACTTCCCCATCGACCCTGCCTTGAGTGTGACAGGGGGCGGTGCCCCAACCCCCCAATCGGCCCTACCCTGAGCGTGACTGGGGGTGGCATCGCAACCTCCCGATCCGCCCTGCTCTGTGCATGACAGGGGGCGGCGCCCCAGTTCCCCAATCGGCCCTGCTCTAGCCCGACCAGGGGCTGCACCTTGGGATTGGGCCTGCCCTCTGCCACCCAGGAGCAGGCCTAAGCCAGCAGGTCGTTATCTCCCGAGGGGTCCCAGACTGCGAGAGGGCACAGGCCAGGCTGAGGGCCCCCCCTTTCCCCCCGTGTGCACAAATTTTTGTGCACCGGGCCTCTAGTTTATTTATAAAATAACTCACTGGCCTAAGAAAAACTATAATAAAAATTAGAAACTATTTTGAACTAAGGAATAACAAACAAAATGACATACAAAAATCATTAAGTTTAGCTTTAAAAAAAAATTTGGCCTGCCCTAACCGGTTTGGCTCAGTGGATAGAGCGTCGGCCTGCAGACTCAAGGCTCCCAGGTTTGATTCCGGCCAAGGGCATGTACCTTGGTTGTGGGCACATACCTAGTAGGGAGTGTACAGGAGGCAGCTGGTCGATGTTTCTCTCTCATTGATGTTTCTAACTCTCTATCCGTCTCCCTTCCTCTCTGTAAGAAATCAATAAAATATATTTTTTTAAAAAAAATTTGGCCTCAAATGCTATATTAGAAAAAAGTCTGCATATGTACAACCAAGTTAACAAATTAGAAAAAGAACCAAAAAAAGGTAGAAGGATGGAAATTATAAAGAGCATAAATAAAATAGAAAGCAAAACTTAGAGAATATAAATCCAAAACTTGGTTTTTAGATAAGACTCAAAACTGATACATCCCTGGCAAGAACCAATCAAGAAAAAAAGAGGGAAAGACACAGCACTAATCAGCAGAGTCAGGAATGAAGGACATCACTAAAACCTCTGGAGACTTTATAACATATCAAAAGAGACATCTAAAACAAAAACCTGAATAGGCATATAACTATTGAAGCAACTGAATCAACAGTTTAAACCTGCAAACAAACAGGTCCAGATAGCTTCTCCATTAAGATCTTTAAACATTCAATCAAGATAGCCTTCCTAGAGACTACAGAAAAGAGTAGAGGGTTTATTCCCTAATAACTCATTTGATAAAACAAAAAATATTTATAGCAAAACTAGGCAAGACCAGTATAAAAATAATTATAAGACAATCCACCAATGTATATAAGATGCAAAAATCCAAAACAAAATATTACCATACCAAACAACCTATAAAAGGACATACATCATGACCAAGTTTGGTTTACATAAGGGATGCAAATAAGGTGAACAACCGTCCTGGTGGGGTTCCCTAGAATGCAGAACATTCTGTGATAAAACTATTCCTGAGCAAATCAGGACAGTTGTACAAAGTTTATTTACTTTTTAATGTTAAATCAAACTAATGATTAGACTGTACAATGAACACCCACTACGATTAAAGGGAAAAAAAAAAAAGATCCTCTTAGGAAACTGTGAATAAAAATTTACTTCCTTGAATGATAAAATGTACCTAGGAAAAACCTATAGAAAACATCATACCTAATGGTGACACGCCGAAAGCTTTCACTTTGAGATCAGCACCAAGACTAGGATGCCCCGCTATCACCACTTCTATTCATCATTGTACCGGATGTCCTAGCCAGCAGAGTAAGACAAGAAAAATAAATAAAAGATATAAGAATCATAAAGAAAGAAACTAAACTGTTATTTTCAGATGATGATGTGTACACAGAAAACAGAAAAGAATCTACAAATTATTAGAATTAATGACAGTTTAACAAGGTTGCTGGATGCAAAAACATGTCTGTGTAAAAATCTACTATATTTCTATATACCAGCAACAGTAAGAAAACTGATTAAAGACATGGACTTCATTTACAATAGCATAAAAAATGATTGAAGAACTAAGAACAAATCTAAAATTAAAATGTATAAGAATATTACCCTGAAACATATCAAAATTTTGTAGGATATTCTTAAGGACCCAACGCTATGGAGAGAAATACCATGTTTATGGGTTAGAAGACTCAATATTGTAACAATATAGTCTCCTAGACTGATCTACAGAGTAATTCTAATAAAAATCACAGGTATATCACAGAAATATACCAGGCGGTTCTAAAATTTATATACTATCTAATAATAGACAAACATGGTAATTAACCGTACCTCTGACACACTTCCCATTGGCTAATCAGGGTGATATGCAAATTAACTGGCAACCAAGATGGCGGCCGGCAGCCAGGCAGCTGAAGCGAGCAGGAGGCTGGCTTGCTCCAGTGTTGGAGGAAGCCAAGGTTCCCCGCCTGCCGCTGCTGGCCTCTGAGCTGCATTCTAAGAAACAATGTTGCAATTATAGAAGCTAAACAAACCCCAGAAACCTGCTTTCAGCGAGCCGGGCCTCAGAGCTGGAGCTGCAACAGTGTTTCAATTATAGAAGCCAAACAAACCCAGATACCTGCTTTCAGCAGCCGAGGTCTCAGAGCTGGAGCCGAGCCTCAGAGCTAAAACCGGCTCTCAGCTCCAGTGACAGCTATAGAAGGTAAATAAATCCCAGAATAAAAAAAAGAAAAAAAGAAAAAAAGGAGAGGTTGGGAGCTTCAGTCACCTGCCAGCCTGAAAACGGCCCTCAGCCCCTCACCCAGACTGGCCAGGCACCCCAGTGGGGACCCCCACCCTGAAGGGGGTGTGACCAGCTGCAAACAGCCATCATCCCCTCATCCAGGCTGGCCAGGCACCCAAGCGGGACCCCCACCCTGATCCGGGACACCCTTCAGGGCAAACCAGCCTGCCCCCACCCGTGCACCAGGCCTCTATCCTATATAGTAAAAGGGTAATATGCAAACTGACCCTAACAGCAGGACTGGGAATAACTGGTCACTATGACACACACTGACCACCAGGGGGCAGACGCTCAATGCAGGAGCTGCTCTCTGGTGGTCAGGGCGCTCTCACATGGGAGGAGCTCTGCTCAGCCACAAGCCAGGCTGCTGGCTGCCATTACAGCGGTGGTGGTGGGAGCCTCTTCCGCCTCCTCAGCAGTGCTAAGGATGTCCGACTGCAGTTTAGGCCTGCTCCCCACTGGCAAGTGGACATCCCCCGAGGGCTGCCGGGCTGTCAGAGGGATGTCGGATTGCCATCTTAGGCCCAATCCCCTGGGGAGCGGGCCTATGCCAGCAGGTGGTCATCCCCTGAGGCGTCCCAGACTGCGAGAGGGCACAGGTCGGGCTGAGGGACTCCCCACCCCTCCCCACGAGAGCACAAATTTTTGTGCACCGGGCCTCTAGTAGAAATATAAAGGCCCATGAATACTTGAGACATTCCTGAAGAAGAACAGAAGTTTACGTTAAAGTTCTAGTATTTAATACAACGTTGTTTTGCAAAAAAAAAAAAAAGACAAATAGATGTATATGAAAGAGACTAGAAACAGACCCACACATATATGGACACATTATGTATGACAAAGATGGTACATCAGAGCAAAGGGGAAATGATTAACTCCTTAGTTAAGGATGCTTAGACAGCTGGTTATCCATATGAAAAGTTCCCTATCCCTCACATTATACACAATCAATTTCCAAGAATATTATACATCTAAACGTGAAAAATAAAGAATTAAAGTTTCAAATAGACAATACAGCAAAAATGTCTTCATGACCTCCAATGGAAAATTATTCTTTACCTGACACAAAAGATACTAATTGTAACAGGAAAGACAAATAAATTTGACTCTAGTAAAGAGAGAAACTTCTGCTCATCAAATGACATCAATTAAGACAATTAGAGGGGAAATATTTGCTATAGGTAGAGAGAGAGATAGGCAGGCAGATAAGAAAGACAAAGAACTTTTATCTTATATACAAACAACAAAACATTAAAAAAATCAACTAACTAAACAGAAAATATTCAAAAAGCCTTAAGCAAGTATTTCACACATACACAAAAAATTTAAATGATCAATAAACATAGCACAGGTGCTCAACCAAATTAGTCATCAGGATAATACAAATTAAAACCATAAAGAGTTAGAGCAATATGTACCCCAGAGATCAACTAAGCTGAAAACTCTATTGATACCAAGTATTGCCGTAAGTTCAATGTGATAGGAATACTCATACAATGCCCCTAGGAAGTGTAACTTAGTAACACAAGTGCTTAGTAAAACAGTTTGTACATATCTTGACTCATCAATTCCACTTGTACATGCATCCCATAGATATATATGCTAATATACATCTGGTTACATATGTAAAATAGTAACCTTTTGTGAATAGTCACAAACCAAAAACTCAATAGTCCATCAACAACAAAAATGGGGTATATTCATTTAATAGAATACAACAAAAATCAAATTAATCAGGATGGTGGTACATGGATGGTCACTCTACTATGATTCTTAAACAGTAAATTGGCTTAATAAACTTTCCTGTGTTTTACTTTATATAAAAACACTGAAAAATTCAATTCATTAACGTTCGAAACAAACCAAAAAAAAACCAGGACTCATCAAAACTGTTCTGTTACAGTAAATTAAACAGGTATCACAAATGTCCAAAAGTACATTTAAAAATGAAATCAAACAAAATATAAAGCATCTGTTCAAATGCTAGTACAAATTTGCACAGATGAGACTGGCTTTTATATGGAAACAAAAGCCTGATTGTTTAATCTGAATATGAAGAATAACATGTTCAGTTATAAATTGATTAAATGTTGTGGTAGACAGGCTCTAAGATAGCTTCCAAATATCCCCACCTCTTAGTATTCATACCCTTCTAAATTCCCTCTCTTCTTGTGGGCTGGAACTACTTATTTGCTTTTAATGAACAGAAAACAGTACCCATGTTGGGATGTCACTTCCCAGATTCATTTACAAAAAGTATGTGCTGTTTTCAAAACCTCTCTTGTTTTCTCACGTGCTTCCTAAGGGAAGCCAACTGTCATGTAGGAAGCTATCCTATGGAGAAGTCCTTGTGGCAAGAAATTGGCATTTCTTTCCAAGAGCCAGTGAGTGAGCTTGGAATGGTTCCTATCCCAGTGGGACCTTGAGATAACTGCCATCCTGGCCAACAGTTTGACTGTAGCTTAGTAAGAAACCCTGAGCCAAGACACTCAGTTACACTGCACCCAGGATAGTAAATGTTTGATGTTTGACGCCATTAAATTTGAGGGTAGCTTGTTACACAGCAATAGATAACTAATTCAGAGGTCTACTAAGTGCACAATCCCGTCTCTTAATATTTGAAAGTCAGTAGGGTAAAATAAGTAAAAAATGAAAATTAAACATAGGATCCTAATACCCTAAGATACTAGGAAGATGTGACATTGAAATTAATATGTTAAATCTGAAAGGCAGATTTTACTTCTTTTTGGTATACATCGATGTCTAAACCAAGACTCATCATAACCCCAATTAAAAGTTAAGTATAGCACTGGCCAGGTGGCTCAGTTGGGTGGAGCATTGTCCTATACACCGAAAGGTTTTGGGCTCCATTCTGGTCCAGAAGAGTATGGGAGGCAACCAATCAATGTTTCTCTGTTTTTCTCTCTCCCCCGACCTCTCCCTCTCTCTTCCACTTTCTAAACATATTCTAAACATACCCTTGGGAGGAGGGAGGGAGGTAAGAAAAGGGGGAGGGAAAAAGGAAGGAATGAATGAATAAATAAGAAATCAAAGTTAATTTTCAAAATCTGAATGCTGCCCTGACCGGTTTGGCTCAGTGGATAGAGCATCAGCCTGTGGACTGAAGGGTCCCAGGTTCGATTCTAATCAAGGGCATGTACCTTGTTTGCAGGCACATCCCCGGTGGGGGGTGTGCAGGAGGCAGCTGATTGATGTTTCTCTCTCATAGATGTTTCTAACTCTCTATCCCTCTCCCTCTCTGTAAAAAATCAATAAAATATATTTTTTTAAAAATCTGAATGCTGCCGAAACCGGTTTGGCTCAGTGGATAGAGCGTCGGCCTGCGGACTGAAAGGTCCCAGGTTCGATTCCGGTCAAGGGCATGTACCTGGGTTGCGGGCACATCCCCAGTAGGGGGTGTGCAAGAGGCAGCTGATCGATGTTTCTCTCTCATCGATGTTTCTAACTCTCTATCTCTCTCCCTTCCTCTCTGTAAAAAATCAATAAAATATATTTAAAAAAAAAAAAATCTGAATGCTAATCTTAGGAAAATAAATTCAAAAGCAGTACTTTGCCTCCTGATCATTCTGTATTTTACTTGAGTTAACTCCAAGTACAAATTATACTACTAGAGATAAGACTTTTTACAATTATATTCATTTTGAGGATTAGATATGAAAATGTACTTTATAATACATGCAAAAAATATAACCACTCACTTTATTCCATCTACACTAAATCTTGAAGTATTATTCGACTATATTTTCTAGACTAAAGTTTATTATGATTACAAATCACTACTGTACCCGACTCCAATCATGAAGAAATTTATGAAATGTAATAAAACAGGTAAAGTATGTTAACCTAGCTTCCAAATTTTCAAACGTTTATAATTTGTTAACCTAGCTCAGTAATGGCGAACCTTTTGAGCTCGGCGTGTCAGCATTTTGGAAAACCCTAACTTAACTCTGGTGCCGTGTCACATATAGAAATTTTTTGATATTTGCAACCATAGTAAAACAAAGACTTATATTTTTGATATTTATTTTATATATTTCAGTGCCATTTAACAAAGAAAAATCAACCAAAAAAATGAGTTCGCGTGTCACCTCTGACACGCGTGCCACAGGTTCGCCATCACTGACCTAGTCCTCAAAGTCCCATGTGTAATTAAACTTGAAATACTCAAAAATCACTGAATGATGGATACACTGAACACAAGAAACCAAAATGTATTATTCACAATATAATCAGTGCACAGAAGAGGCAACCAATATTCAGAAGTACCTGGAACTACAGTAGTATGTATCTTGGTTAAACTGCTTACCATGATAAAATATGGACCAAAGAAAACCAAAATGAGTCATTCACAAGATCACATTACTTCAAATTAAGTTAAGCTGAAAAATTCTACAGCACTATTACCCCAGACATTTAATAACAAAAATAGAGAAACACCAAATTAGAGAGAGGACAAATTAGGATCACAAGAAAGAGTTATTGTTAAGAACCAATTCTCCATTGATCTCTCACACTTCTGCTCATCTTGTGATAGATATTGTTCTAAATTATCTTTTCAATTATGTATAAAGAATGTCCTGGCAAGACAGAAACAGTGCTTCTTCCAGGAAACAGGGCAGATTTATTTTCGGATCAATATAATAAGAAGTGTGTCCCTGCATCAAGGTTGGACAGGTTTGCTAGTAGACCCCTTTAAAAGACTAGGGTTTCCTAAGTTCAGGGTTCCTTAGTTGTAATATAAATCCATGTATGTGTAGTGTCAACCTGGATCCATCTCTACATTGCCCCTGTAAAACTTGGGGGTCATGAGGAACTGATGCAAATAAGAGGCTGATGCTGCCAGATTGATATAATTAAGTCCTTTATCTCCAACCCAGGAGTCACACGTCTGCTGCCAGCACCTATAAACTGTAACAGGCTAACTTGTTAACTTGCTGGTAAGATTAAAAACCTCAGAACCATTACAGCTTTTTTAACAGTATTATGCTATGTTCTCATTACCTGAAACAATTTCAAATCTAACAATTTATTGTAAGCATTAATAGACCCCTAGAGAAGCACTAAAAAACCTCAGGGGCTAAAGAAAACCTTAAGTAACTCAGGATACAGACAATGACCAGCCATTTCGTTTAACCCCCAGATATTTAACTGATTTCATTTAGTCATTCATTATCAGGCAATTTCCTATGTACTGAATCTTAGTCTCAATAACTTCAAAGTTTAAGGCAAGAAGAAACATGTACAACTACTGCAAAACAATTGCACATTCTGTTTTAAAAGTAGGGTATTGTATGGAATATGGAAAATTATCACTCTTCCAAAGAATTTTCTATAGAAAAAATGTTGAGTGTACATATTTAATTAATAATTTTATTTCCATATATTATAAAATTTTCAACTTTGTTATTCAAAGTGTGGTCCAAGGACCAAGAGCATTATCAACTGAAGCTTGCTAGAAATGTAGATTACCAAAATCTGACACACACACACCCTTAATCAGAACTTGAATTCTAACAAGGTCCTCATGCATATTAAAGTTTAAGAAGTACCCACAAAAAAAGGAATAAATAAATCTTAAATTTATAATGAAGATAGTGTTTCTGATAACAGACATTAAAATAAAAATTGTTAACAAAAGTTAAGGATAAGAAAAATATAGTCATAAGCCATGTAAAAAATACTAGCTATAAGCACTAGCATAATACAAAGCTTTTATCTAAAAAGTTAAAAATACAGATCATGAATAATCAAAAAAGGGGAGTTATCAAATTAAGATAATATAAGGTTCTGGCAATGCACAAAGTATTTCATCAAAATAGGGACATTTCTCATCTTTTACATTTTCAAAAATAATAAAAGATAGCCAAGGACCTAGCACATAATAGGTGATCATATTTCTTAATGAGTAAAAAGTATCCTAATTAGACAACTCAAAATAAAAATACATAAGATTTGAGATAGGAATTTAAATATAAAACAACTTTCAAAGTTATTTTAGCATGCTACCAAGGGCATAGGAGTTTGCCTTTGATTTTTCTATACTTAGTACAAGTGCAATATGACTAAGGAATTTTATAAGTGTTAAATTAGAACATTCCAGTTATAAAATTGTTAATGAAAATTATCTTCTAGCTATCCTGCATGACTTACATCTTTTAAGTTCTAAATAGGTAGCTATGTTTTTACTTGTTTTCACCCCATCATGCATTTTTATCATTACAAAAATTGTAACCCTTTCTACCTAAGGTTCTATTACCTAAATTTTCTTTCAGGGTGAAGAGTGGGCTGTCATTCAAGAATTCTGTTTTATATTCTTTACAGCTTTGAGGTAACTCACTGCATGCAATCCTATGCACATCTCCAAAAAAGGGATTTTTAAAGAATCAAGTTGTAAAGGTAAAAGAAGTTAAAATAACAAAGCTTAAGAAAACTCAAATGGTTTTTAAATATTAAAAATTTTTTTAACCTGATATGCCTTTACAAAAATAGGGAAGAAATGGGAATAGTCAACAACAGTAAATAAAACATGATGTAAAATACACAAAATAATATACCTCTCTCTTATTTCTTCTTGCAACCTTGAGGAATTCCATAAGGATCTGTAGTTGGGCTGCATGTGATTCCTATAATAGAAAATTATAATTGTTCTTATAAAAATATAACTATGAGTTCAACGTTTTCTTTAATACCACAATATAATCAGTAGGAAACAACTTAATGCATCCATTTAAGTCAGTCTATTACTTCTATTCAGTTTTCCCATTTGCTAATTGGAATTTTAAAAAGCAAACCATTTTCCCCAAAACTAAAACTAATTTTAAGAAAAAGGTGCCTTAAATTACATTCCTCATCTACCTTGCTAAAAAACTACTCATGGTAAGTGGCAATTCTGCTACCTGTCTTGCCTTTCTATTTCCAATCATACCAATACAACATGAAGAAAAAAAATCATGGTAGAACTAACAGAGTAGAGATTCTATACACTAACATAATTTTCCTCATAAAAATTTTATTTGCAGGGGAGTAAGAAGCACGATAAATGAAAAGAAATCCATATATCAGAAGTCAAATTTACTATTTCTGATTATTACCTACTCACAGATGTGACAATACAGTCTTATAAAAGATTTCAGTCAAAATCAAACACTTAAAAACAAAATTTTAATATCATCAACTGAAAGAAGGGGTAAATAACCCAACTTGGTAACAAACAAAAATTTAACAGATAAATGATTATTATAAGCTTAACATTTCTTGGGTATCAAAAAATACAATCACAAAAAATATATATTTTAATGTTAAAATTCACATAAAGAATTAAGGAATTGCAAGTGAATCAATAAATATATGTACAAAGAAAATCAAAAGGTAAAAATGGAATTTCAATGAGATAGTTTATGAATAAATATAATTATGATTTTTCATATATATTTGAAAAATAGAATAAAAATGCCCAGTGGAACACTTCCAAAACAAACAAAAATAAATAAATAGGAGAGATTAACCAGTTAACTGCCATGTGTCCAAAACGTAAACCATCCCTCTTGCCTCTATAGATGCTTATGGCATACAAAGGGTTAATAAAACTTGCATTTACCTGGCTATGCAACAGAATCATAGGAGCCAGTTGTTAAAATAAACACTGGGACAGGTTTTACCTCATTCTATTACTTTAGAAAAGATTCTAGGAATACATATATTTAACAATTCCCCAGATAATAAGAATAAGCCCATCAAAATTTGAAGAATCACTAAGATATTACATGTACTACAAAAGAGCATGGCCACTTCACCTCCATTCCCAGGGTATATCCCCTTTGGGGATATTCTTTAAAAGGCATTTTAAAGAGTAAGAGCAAAATAGATCAATGAAATGTTTAAGCCAAGACAAAAAAGGACAAAGGAGGCACATCTGAACTGACAATCACATTAGGATATTCCAATTAACAAACACAACTGAATTAATGTATCACAACTAAGTAAGTGTGCTCTCCCTCCTGGGAGCAAGGCCATACCTTTCCCTTTCTCTTCTTTACCCCCCACAGGCATGTATCTCCTAAGCTCTAATGGACCAGAGAAGACTTGTGACCAGGGGAGCAATGGGCAGAGGCAGCTCCTCCTGGGCTAACACTAAATCTGTCCCCAAGGTCCCCTTTTCTCTGACCCTCCAGTGAACTGACAGCAGCCCCATCTTGGTTCACTTCTTTCCCATAATGTTTCTAGAGAGCAAAAGCAGCCCTTCCTAGTCTCTCCTGTTGGTTTTCTATCCTAAGTCCTTTCTTCTTTCACTGTCCCCAACTTTAATAAACATACTCTCAAAATAAAAATAAATACATACATTTGTAAAGCATGGTGTGATGAGATTTTAAAGTGAAGTTTTTTCTTGCATAACAAACTGGCATTTATTGAACCTGAGACACATTCCTGAGAAGTTAAACTATCCTAAAGAACAAACAGGTGCTCTGTGTCCCAACAATATGACATTGTATCCCAGGATACATTGGGACTCTTTCTTGGGACTCTTCACACTGATTATTTACAACTGTCTACAGATTATTAATGGCTAGAGAGTCAAGATCACATCTTTATACAAAAAGAAAAATGCACAACCAAGACTGCTAATAAAGAATACAGTTCATTTGCAAAAAAAGTGTACAAACTATCTTCAAAATAGTAAGTTTGAAACTTCATTTCTGTCTATCAACTAGGACATGTAAACAGGTTAAGAATGCTACTGATTTGTAAAAAAGGGGGAGAGCACCCCAAACTTTATGATAAAAACAACAATAACACTTTTCCTTTGATCTTGGAATATCATTTGACTTTGTAAATTAGGAGTACTATTTATTACTTGGATTTTAAGAAAAGGGAAGAGAAAAGAAAAGCAAGAGGGGGAGGAGGTGGGGTAGACAGAAGAGAAGACAAAACAAGACTTAAATTTCAGGTATTAGAGAAAGGATTCTAACCTAAAAATCTTGTAAAACTTTTGAGTGCTTCCCCTACTTGGCCTAAGTCCCTACCTATAAAATAAGCAGGTAACATTTCACAAATCAAGAGTCACTTTGCCATGTCTTGTGTAATTGTTACTATGATTTAGGTGGTTAATTTTCTCTATATCAATACATTCTTTTCCTTAAATCTACTATCAATAAAATGGTGAAGGATATGCACTTCTGGTAGTATGATTAACTATAACCACCTTCAGAACAAGGAATATTTCAAGTGATAATCAAATACAATTCATAATGATAAATGAAATAATTCATCCAGAAGACATAACAATCCTAGACATGTATACATTTTTGGGGGGACACATACACTTAATGAGGAGCTTCAAAATACACAAAGCAAAAATCACAGAAAACAGTGAAAAATGGACAATCTAAATTATATTTTTAACATATCCTTATCAGTAACTGACAGAGCTAGGAGGAAAAAAAGATTGAATAATATTAACAAACTACGTAATCAATTTTATAAAAGCATTACAACAAAGAGCAATACTGTTTTCAAAAGCAAGTTATCATTTAACAAAATAGACCATGTACCATATAATGAAAACCACAATAAATTTCAACAGATCAGCCCTAGCTGGTTTGGCTCAGTGGATGGAGCATCGGCCTGCGGACTGAGGGGTCCTAGGTTTGATTCCGGTCAAGGGCACATGCCTGGGTTGTAGGCTCAATCCCCAGTGTAGAGCATGCGGAAGGGAGCTGAGCAATGATTTTCTATCATCATTGATGTTCCTATCTCTCTCTCCCTCTCCCGTCCTCTCTGAAACCAATAAAACATATTTGAAAAAAATTTTTTTCAACAGACCAAAAGCATACAAATTGAACTTCTACATCTGGCTAAAACGTAGTGAGAAATACAGAATGAATATAGATAGATAGATAGATAGATAGATAGATAGATAGATAGATAGATAGATAGATATAGATAGATAGATAGATATAGATATAGATATAGATATAGATATAGATATAGATATAGATATAGATACAGATATACACTAAGATTAAGGCCCCCTTAAAAATAAAAACAGGACAAATCTGCAACAACCCTGTCCCCCCAAAAAGACACAGAATGGGAAACTCATTTTGGTCATCTTAACTTCACCTACTCCTTTCTCCCACTAAAATGTTCCCATTCTGTGATCCAGATCAAGCTATGTTAATCAGAATCTATCCACAGAAAATTTTAAACTGAAGTTGGAAGTACAAGTGAACCTATCATCTACCATGTGATAAAAATCTTAGAAAAGACAATCATACCTGTTTTTCTCTCTCTCTCACGCACGAGCAAGCACACACACACACAAAGAGGAAGCCCAAAGACAGATTCATGGTTCCAATCTTTCTAATGTTTGGTTGATAAGCTCTTCCCTCTTAATGTATATGAGCTACTCACTCCCTTATCCTATCAATAAATATCTGCTTCTTTTTTTTTTTTTTTTTTTAATATTTTATTGATTTTTTACAGAGAGGAAGGGAGAGAGATAGAGAGTTAGAAACACTGATGAGAGAGAAACATCGATCAGCTGCCTCCTGCACATCTCCTATTGGGGATGTGCCCGCAACCCAGGTACATGCCCTTGACCGGAATCGAACCTGGGACCTTTCAGTCTGCAGGCCAACGCTCTGTCCACTGAGCCAAACCGGTTTCGGCAATATCTGCTTCTTAAGCTAGTTCGGAGTGGGTATTTGCTTAAGGGGTGCATTGCTTATCATGAATCATATTCAATTCCTAATACGTGCAAATTCACATTTTACATTTTTACATGAAATAAATGCAATTTTCTACTTATCTACATTTTATTACATCAAACTGGATATATTCAGTTTCAGTTCCCATTTTTCTAAATGCACTTAGTTAAGCAATATACTACTACTCTACCAATGGAGACCTTTTAGGAGGACTTTATGTAGATAAAAATAATCTCTATTTTCTCCTTCAAATCTTGTATGTAAAGAGGGGACAATATGGCAAAGAAGATATTCATTAGAAGAAAGACAACCAATACAATTGTTCCTTATTAAAATAAAATTGTACTTTCTCATGATCTTTCTTAACACTCAACTTTTGTTAATACAAACTGGCCACTCTAAGTTATATTACAAACATTTTGTTCTTTCTCTTATTTGAAAAAGGGGAATCTGTTATAAGTGACACCTTGAAGATGTTTCTAGCTGAATAAAATTGGATGGATTAAGTGACACTACCCTATTATTTATAAACATTTCTAGATCTTTTACAATGGAATAAACAGCACCATTTAAATCAATGTTTTTTTTTAAGTTCAGCTACCACTTACTGCTTCCAGTTGTTTCTTCTTCTGCACTAGTAATTCCAACATGAGGTTGACGTTGGCCAAATCAAGGTTATCTTGGTCAGTTCCCAGTAAATCTTGAAAGATTTGCCACCTGTGGCCATTCTAAAAATAAGGAAAAGAAACACAATAACTTTCTAAGAAGATTGTTTTAGTGTCTAAAACAAATGTTTAACTGCTACTTCCTAATATGATTATTACACAGATAACAAAAACCCTATATAATAAAAGCCTAATATGCAAATCGACCGAACGGCAGAACAACTGGTCACTATGAGGCGCACTGACCACCAGGGAGCAGACATTCAATGCAGGAGCTCCCCCAGCCCTCAGGCCCCAGGCCAGCCAAGGCAGGTGCCAGCAGGGGGCCCCCCCGATTGCCCCGCCTGTCACCCCGCAGATTGGCCCTGATTGCCAGCCAGGCCTAGGGACCCTACCCGTGCCTGAATTTTGTGCACTGGGCCTCTAGTACACTATATTGTTCCAACCTATTTTTCCCCAGCTAGTGGCTTCCCACTGCCTTCTCATGATCATTTAAATACTCTTTTCCCCTTAAATTTATTTAGATAACAGACATGAAAGGCATATTCAAGACAAATGTTGAGTCAGCATCTCTAAAGGTGTAATTCCTTTCAGAATAAGTGCCTGAGTTTTAATTCTTTTTCTAGCCATATTTTCAACTTGGTATTTAGTTGTAAGGTCTTAATTTAAGCTCACCTGCCTCAATAATTTGGGGTTAATCCTCTTAAATTGAGACTCTTTCAACAGTTTTTCCCAAATTACCACACATAGTTTTACTCTGCCATATAATCTTTCAACTGTCATGTATTACAAGCAAACTATCTAAATGTGATCCCACCAGACCTTCCAAAAGATGATCACTAGAGTAAATTTTAAACAATGCAGTTAAGAAAGTTCTTTATTAAACAAAACAATGGTAAACAAATTTCCTTTAAGAAAAATCAACAATATACTAAAATTTGAATATCTAATATTAAAGCAATAAAAACAATGAATTAAAATGTATTAAAAATAGTAATAAGAGTTGAAACATACGGTGCTACTCACTGAGTGGTCCAATTTGAACCTCTTTTCCTCAAACCTTTGCTTCTGTTTGAGAATGAGCTCATTCACTGAAAATAAAAACAAAACAAGAAACACGCATTATTGCGTTAAATGTATCATCTAATTGTTCTGTTTAGATGAATTGTATTTTAAGTTTACAAAGCTTCAAATTAAAATGATGCTAAGCAGAAATTTCAAATTAAAAACAGTTTTGTCACAGGCTACTACTGGTAAAACTATTACTATTACTACTCAGAATTCTTCTCAGAATATGTACTTACTCTTACACGTTTCAATAATGTCACTGCTTGGCACTTGGAGAGAGACAATTCTTCACTGTGTGAGATTGTACCATGCTCTCCATGGTAACTGGTTGAGTCTATGAGGTAGGTACTAAAGATTTATATTTTTTCTTTTTGTTTGTTTGACTCCTCTATAAATATCCTGGCAGACAATGTCAGTTACCTATCCACAAACCATCCATCTTTTATTTAAATAACAGCAGATTTTTTCCAAGTGTCAGATTACCACATACTTTCACAGGCGCTAGACCCTTCCTCAGGTCCATGGTATTTAGTCATTTATACTCTTGCCAGTGACTGACATGGTGTTAAGTTTGTGACCTAGTTTTGACCAATGAGGGGAATGCTGTCTTTCAGAAAGAAGTAGAGGAGAAAAACGAGTTCGTTCCCTGCCATCATGAATGGATGATATCTGGAACTGCTTAGAGCCATCCTGCAGTCTTGAGGGGATCTAGCCTAAGACCAATACATATGCTGGGGATGGAGGAACAAAAAGATGGAAAGAACTTGATAATGTTACAGAACCACAGAATTAACTAGTTTTAGAAATTCTTTTTATGGGAATCAATACATTTTCCTTAATGGTTAAGCCACTTTTAATTGGATTATTCTGTCTTTAACAGCTAGCTGATTTAAAAAAATGATAAAGGGAAACTAGCACTAGGCTAGGTAAGTGCTTTAATTTACAGACATTATCCCATTGGTTGTTCCTCCTATTTAGAGATGAGGGAATATTAGAGAGCATGACACACAGTACATAAGAGGGTTGGGATACAAACCCAATTATCTAAAATTTCCACTACACCACAATCCAACTACAAATATTTTCTAACAAACAAGAGAGGTATCAAGCCCACACTAGATATCCAAACTTCAAAAGTGAGTGAGACTAAATCTAAGTAACACTCAATCCAAGACTCAAGCAGCTCAGAGTAGGAAGACAAATATATATGATGCAGTAGTTGTAACATAATGTAAAAAATCAGTGTTATCATTGAAACAGATTTACAGAGAACACAGAAGAGGAGTAATCAAAATTTAAGAAATAGGCTTCCAGTAGAAGGTGACATTAGAATTGAGCCAAAACAGGAGCACAGAGATTAACTAAGTGGAAAAAAATTCAGATAGAGGAAGGGGAGGCAAGGGACAAAGTCATAAGACAGCAGAAGATAAAGTGATTTAAAATGAATATGGCTGAAACACAGGGTCACAGTGATTTTGTTAATGATTAACAGGGGCTAAGAACTAAGATTGGAAATGTAGCTAGATTGGAGCCAGATTCTGAAGAAGCTGGTATGTATGTCACAAGTAAAGTTATCATTATAACCAAAGGAAGATAACGAAGAGAGCTTAAAATAATGTAGTACTGGGAAATAAAGAGGAGTATGTAAATAAGAGTTTAATGTTTCAGTTATAGAATTACCCATTTGAATAAAATGTAACCGGTTTGGCTCAGTGGATAGAGCATCGGCCTGCGGACTGAAGGGTCCCAGGTTCGATTCCAGTCAAGGACATGTACCTTGGTTGCGGGCACATCCCCAGTAGGGGGTGTGCAGGAGGTAGCTGATCGATGTTTCTCTCTCATCGATGTTTCTAACTCTCTATCCCTCTCCCTTCCTCTCTGTAAAAAATCAATAAAATATATTTTAAAAAAAAATGTGAGTTAAATAACAATAATACTTTACATATATATTACATTGCATTTGACCAAGAAATCTCATATACCACTGAAACTGAAGGATAATCTATATTCATAATTATAATTTTATAGATTCTTATAACACCCATAGTACTAAGAACAAACAATGCATTTCTACTGCTAAATTTTCCTTTTTAGCAACTGTCTTTTTAGATGCAGGATAGTGTAGTAAAAGCACAGACTCTTGAGCCAGACTGCTTAGGACCAAATCCCTACTCTGCCACTTACTGGCTGAATAACTTTTATGCAGTTAAATTCTGCCTTACTTTCCTCACCTGAGGAATGAAGATGACAAATGATAATTAAATGAGTTAACATACATAAAGCACTTAGGACAGTAGTAAGGATGTTACATGCATTAGCTACTTAAAAAAAAAAAAAAACAGGGATTTTAAACTTTGCATTCATGTTGTCCTTTATTTTAAAAGGAGGGCCATTCGCCCTGACTGGTTTGGCTCAGTTGGCCCACGGACTGAGGGGTCCGGGGTTTGATCCCAGTCAAGGGCATGTACCCTGGTTGTGGGCATATCCCCAGTAGGGGGTGTGCAGGAGGCAGCTGATTGATGTTTCTCTCTCGTCAATGTTTCTAATTCTCTATCCCTCTCCTTTCCTCTCTGTAAAAAAGATCAATAAAATATATTTAAAAAATAAATAAATAAAAAGAGGGCCATTCATTAGGAAGATTTAAAAATTAATTTATAATTTTTATCTATAGACAGAGGAAACTAAGAGAGAGAAAGGGAGGGAAAGAGGAAGGGACAGAAGGAGGGAGAAAGAGAAAGAGAGACCGCGAAAGGATGGAGCAGCCAAAGAGAGATCTTACACAGGAAGGAACAGGGAGACTAGAGAGCAAGCCTTGCAGGACTGGAGAACAAATGCAGAATTGCAGAAGTGGAATAGGTGGATGAGACACTGCCACCCAACCCCCTCACCCCACATGAGCCTTCCAGGATCAAGAGAGAGAGCTCTGAGAGCTGAAATAATCCTATCTAATAAAAGAGAAACATGGTAATTGGCGTACAACCGCTACCCTTCCCATTGGCTAATCAGGGCAATATGCAAATTAACTGCCAGCCAAGATGGCGGCCGGCAGCCAGGCAGCTTGAAACTAACATGAGGCTTGCTTGCTTCAGTGACAGAGGACTCCAACTTTCCCCGCCTGCCGCTGCAGGCCTCTGAGCTGCAACTCTAAGCAACTATGTAACAAATATAGAAGCTAAACAAAACCCCAGAAACCTGCTTTAGTCCGCCGGGCTTCAGCCATCAGGATCGCAACATTGTAAGCAAAGGCCAGAAACCTACTTTCAGTAGCGGAGGCCTAAGAGCTGGAGCCAAGCCTCAAAGCTAAAGCTGGCCCAGAATAAAAAAGGAAAAAAAAAAGAAAAAAAGGAGCGGTTGGGAGCTTCAGTCACCCCCAGCTTGAAAACAGCCCTCAGCCCGAAAACAGCCCTCAGCCCCTCACCCAGACTGGCCAGGCACCCCAGTGGGGACCCCCACCCTGAAGGATGTGTGACCAGCTGCAAACAGCCATCATCCCCTCATCCAGGCTGGCCAGGCACCCCAGTGGGGACCCCCACCCTGAAGGATGTGTGACCAGCTGCAAACAGCCATCATCCCCTCACCCAGGCTGGCTAGGCACCCCAGTGGGGACCCCCACCCTGATCCAGGACATCCTTCAGGGCAAACCAGCCAGCACCCACCCGTGCACCAGGCCTCTACCCTATATAGTAAAAGGCTAATATGCCTCCCAGCACCGGGATCAGCGGAGCTGCGAGGCCTCCCGGCACTGGGATCAGCGTGACAGGGGGCAGCGCCCAAACCCCCTGATCGCCCTGAGGCTCTGTGTGTGACAGGGGGCGGGGCCACAACCTCCCTATCCACCCTGCTCTGTTCGTGACAGGGGAAGGTGCCCCAACCCCCTGATCAGCCCTGCTCTGTGCCTGATAGGGGGGAGCTCCCCAACCTCTGATCGCCCTGCGGCTCTGTGTGTGACAGGGTGCGGCGCCCCAACACCCTGATGGGCCCTGCTCTGTGAGTGACAGGGGGCAGCGCCCCAACACCCTGATTGGCCCTGGTCTGTGCATGACAGGGTACCGAGCCCCAACCCCCCTGATGGGCCCTGCTCTGTGAGTGACAGGGGGCAGTGCCCCAACCCCCTGATTGGCCCTGCTCCGTGTGTGACAGGGGGTGGCGCCGCAACCTCCCCATCCACCCTGCCTTGAGTGTGACAGGGGACGGTGCCCCAACCCCCCAATCGGCCCTACCCTGAGCATGACTGAGGGTGGCATCAAAACCTCCCGATCACCCTGCTCTGTGCATGGCAGGGGGGGGCGCCCCAACTCCCCAATCGGCCCTGCTCTGAGCCCAAGCAGGGGCTGCACCTAGGGATTGGGCCTGCCCTCTGCCACCCGGGAGCAGGCCTAAGCCAGCAGGTCGTTATCTCCCGAGGGGTCCCAGACTATGAGAGGGCACAGGCCGGGCTGAGGGACTCCCCTCCCACCCAAGTGCACAAATTTTTGTGCACCAGGCCTCTAGTGTAAGTAAATAACTTAGAAGAGTTTTTCAGTATAGAAAAAAACAAGTGGTATTCCACTTTAGAAAGAGATCTCAGTGGTATCCTGAGTGCATAAGAAATATAATCCCTATTTACTTACTGTGAGGAAACCTAAGAGTCTGACCATCACTATACAAAGGCAAAGGCTGAAGATGGGCAGAAAAACAGAAAGAGATATATCAGGATAAAATGTTATTTCCATGGCTGGCATAAAAAATCTCACTGAAAGCTGCACTGTAATTAAGACTTCAAAAGTACTTACATTCCAATTACCCAAAATCAAAAACTTCTATCCATAAAAAGAGTTTAAAAACTATATTATCACCAGGATAATTTCTAGCTTAGAAAATCAGTAATTGTGACTTCAATATTCACTAGTGAACACACACACACACACTAACATATAGAACACTGTATTTATAGTATGAAATTACTTTCCAACATTTTTACATTCCTTCCATACTGGTGTATAGCATTCTCATTCTCTCTCTCTCTCTCACCATTTAGAAAGTCACATAACAGAATTTCTAACTTATGGACTTACTAAGGAATATTGTTTAAAAAATTTAGTAAATCTCCAAATTTTCAGAACATTTGATTCCCTTCCGTATTTAATCATTTCAAAAGAAGTAGCTTTCCAAAGTTATGCAACTGATAGAAAAGTGATTCTAGAGCCCACACGGCAGCATTAATCCAAGTTCAGGAACCTAAAGGCTTCTGCTTTGAAGGATTTGTTTTCCCTTTTATTTAACCTAGCCCATGAAGTCCAGTCCTGCAGAATATCAAACCACTTATATTTCCTCATTTCCTAAGTTCCTTCTCCAAGTTTATCATAAAACTCTATGTAGAAGAATTTGATATTCCAACAGAAAACCTTCGCAATATTTCTTCCAAGGTTCCTTTCTGCTGTGCAACCATCTAATGATTTTCCTTAATGAAAAAATACTAAATGGTAGAGAAAAAAAGGATTGTAGCCAATGCAATTTTAGAGCAGAGATAAAAATGAAAGCCATAGCTGAAAAGGTTCAAATTCATGGTTTATTATAAACCAACATTGAGCTGAGAAAGCCAAACTGCAACTGGAGCACTGGCAGGTCAGAATTTAATATGCAAGTAAACATCACACTATAACTCTGAGTATGTTACTCTTTAGAATGAAGCATTAAACCTTTGACTAATATACACAGTAGTACTCTATTCATGCCTACCCAGATCTAAAAATTAATCTTTGGAAAATTAATCTTCATTCCTAAAAACTCAATCTAAAGATTTCCAACAAACCTTAGGCTATTCAACAAGTAGAATTCTTATATATTCACAAATATCTTGATAATAATATCTTGTCTCTGACTAGATACTATTATCAACCATTTACTATTCGCCCTAAGCATTTCCTATTTTGTCTCTCTTCTCCAGCTACCATTCCTCTCTCAAAAATTCTACTTCCATATCTTCCTTCCCTACTTCTTACTTTTCTATTGCCTCCCAGGTCACAGACTCTCTGCCCCCACGCAGGAATGTTCGTGGCTTTTTTTTGTCCTCCCCCCTCTACCTTAATCCTTTTTCCCATGTTTTTTACGTCTGCCCCTGAAGCAGAAACAGCAGGAATGCACAACACCATATAAAGAGACAAGTATTCTGGACATCTGGCATTCTCCTTTAGCCTCACATTCTGTCCAGCCATCTATGCAAGAATCTAAGAGTCGTGTCAATCAAATTTTTTTTAAAAATTAAAAATAATATGATAAGGTATGGAATCTGTCACAACCCAGGTAAGACGGGAAAGCATCTGGTGAGTAGAAAAGAGAGACTTGCTTAGTCGAAGCTATGTTTTCTGAATAAATTAAATGCTAGCATACACTTTGGGGGGGGAAATATTTTAAAAATAAAAAGTCATTCCAAAGACTCACCTAAGAAATTAGGATACAGATGGTCAATATTATCCACAACATAGTTACACTTGGGACATCTATTATTGTCCTCCAAACTCTGATGAATACACTTGTAGCTATTAGCAGAGAAAAACAATAAAATAGGTTTGATTAAGTCAGTGATAGATTAATAAACTGGTCACAAAATAATGTCTATTAGTTTTCTATTCCTCATTTTCAACTTAAGCAATCAAACAGTTTATCCAATTTATTCCAGCTTATATGTGTATATCATAAAGAAGATACATAGGGCATTTATTAGACAATAGTATACAAAGTTATTGAAAAATAAATTCAAATAACAAATCTACTGAATATAAAATTTAAAAAGATGATTACTCAAAGTAGAATATACTACTCCCAAACAAAAAAATAAACAACAAGAATTAAACATACACAGATTATATACCCACATACCCATTAACATGGCTACTATTTAAAAAAAAAAAGGCAAAAATCAACAAGCGTTGGCAAGGATGCGGAAAAATTGGAACCTTTATGCACTGTTGATGGGAATGTAAAATGGTACTGCAACTATATATAGAAAGCAGTATGGCTATTCCTCAAAAAAAATAATCATAGTATTACCTATAATCCAGCAATTCCACTTATGGATATATAACCAAAAGAACTAAAAGCAGTGTCTCAAGGAGATATTTATATACCAATGTTCAAAGTAGCATTATTAACAACAGTTAAGAGATGAAAGTAGCCGAGGCCGGTTTGGCTCAGTGGATAGAGCGTCGGCCTGCGGACTGAAAGGTCCCGGGTTCGATTCCGGTCAAGGGCATGTACCTGGGTTGCGGGCACATCCCCAGTAGGAGATGTGCAGGAGGCAGCTGATCGATGTTTCTCTCTCATCGATGTTTCTGACTCTCTATCTCTCTCCCTTCCTCTCTGTAAAAAATCAATAAAATATATTTAAAAAAAAAAAAAAAAAAGAGAGAGATGAAAGTAATCCAAGAGTCCACTGACAGATGAATAGACAAAATATAATAGATACATGCAATGGGATATTATTCAGCCTTAAAAAGAAAGGAAGTTTTGACACATGCTACAATATTAATGAAACTTGAGAACATTATGCTAAGTAAAATAAGCTAGTCACAAAAAAGACAAGTACTACTTGACTCCACCTATATGAGGTCTAGAACAGTCAAATTTACAGATAGAAAGTTAAATGGCAATTGACAGAGGCTGGGGAAAGGGAAAAGGAGGAGTTGTTTAATAGGTATAGAGTTCCTGTACGTCTGCTTGTAGTTAAATTTTTATCTCAAGTGTAGAGTGAGTTAATTGTGTTTTACTTTATCCACTGGCCTATCCAAGGCTCCTCTCTCACTTTGTTTTACTTTGTTATATTTCTTTTCTTCTGAATTGAACGTTTTTTTCTTCCTTTAAACCAGTGGTTCTCAACCTTCCTAATGCCGCAACACTTTAATATAGTTCCTCATGTTGTGGTGACACCCAATCATAAAATTATTTTCGTTGCTACTTCATAACTGTAATTTTGCTACTGTTATGAATCGTAATGTAAATATCTCATATGCAGGATGTATTTTCATTGTTACAAATTGAACATAATTAAAGCATAGTGATTAATCACAAAAACAATATGTAATTATATATGTGTTTTCCAATGGTCTTAGGCGACCCCTGTGAAAGGGTCGTTCGACCCCCAAAGGGGTCACGACCCACAGGTTGAGAACCGCTGCTTTACACTTTGGCATCTCGGAAAATTGGGTTATGTGTTATAAATGATGGGATTAAAAAATGTTTCTATTGGCTAAAACTAGCCATTGGGTGTAGTAGCTGTTTTGCAAGAAAAAGTTCTGGATATTGAATGAACACAACAATGTGCACATATACTTAACATTACTGAACTTAAAAGTGTTTAGGATGGTAAATTTTATTATGTGTATTTTACCACAACTAAATTTTACAAAATATACACATATTAATGACACTGATAGAAGTGTTAAAAAGAACACAGAAGTTTTTAATCCTCTATATTCTTTTCCAGTGTCCGTTTAGCCTGCTTTACTGGGCCTCATACCTATTCCCGCAAGTGAGTTAAAGGTGCTTTGTACTGATTACCCAGAACCACCACCCCAATTTTCTAAAAGAGCAGTTAAAAGCTCTTTAACAATTAATAAACCCAAAAGTTTTAAAATCTACCTGTAAAGCCTATGGTAAACCTAACTACTTCACAGATATTATACACCAACCATATGCTTACTGCCTTGAGCCAAAGAACCTATAAAGATATATCAAAAAAATAATATGATTACAAGATAACCAAAATTACTTAAAAAAAAAACAAAACCTCTCACTAGCTACATTTACACACAGATTTAAGAATACCAAAAGGCAATTTTGCTAAGTAAAATCATCTTACCAAAAGCTGTGGCCACATTTCGTCATGTATGCTTCCTCGATCATATCAAAGCAGATAGGGCTAAAAAGAAAACAGAAAATAATTGATACTTTTAAAGTAGAGGGATTTCAAATTAGAAAAGGTCAGCAACAATACAACAAAATCCTATTTCCATACACTGCAGTCTCCAAACATCTTATCAATGAGAGATGAAATTTCTCTTGAGCTGAATAAACTTCAGGGGATTGCAGGTCAAATGACAATTTGTTCAAGATGGCACTAATGGCCATCAAGCTCTAAAATGAATTAAATAAGTATATTAAAATGGCCCCAATACTTTAACTCACCCATAATTTTTAATAGTGCAATGCAATCACAAGAGTCCTTAAGAAAGTTCTATCATCTTCTTTGATCATCCGTACTCAAAAACATCTACCTAGATCTACTAATCCAAATGTGCTTTTATTTCCTATCTCAAAAAAAAACTAATTTCCTGAAAGATAAATTTACAATTCCAATTTCAATAACTCTTCTAGGTAATGAAGATGGTAATGATAGTTAATACTCAAAACAGCACAAACTATATCCATTAAAACAATGACATATATTAACCCACTTAATACTTTCAACAGCACTGTGTTGGTAGGTACCTATTACTAGACGTACATTCGTACTACATATACTTAGAAAATTGAGGCGGGGGTAAATGAAACAACTGCTTTCAGGCATTGGACACTACTCAGCACAGTACTGATATCTTTGATGGAAGATGAATAAATAAGTCAGCACTATCACAGACCCAGTTTTCTGTTTTCACAGAAAGATTCACAGGCCCAATGAAAGAGAACACGAGCATAATACAACAATCTTGCTGAGTCTAGGAAAGACAAAAGGGAAAGAATTTACAGGACAGGACGGACACCAGAGGAAGGAGCTACAAGAAGAAAGAATTCTACAACTCTATACAGGGTTCTCATCAAGTCCATTGCTGAATACTACTCATACATGTCCAGAGTAAAACTCCACAAGATAAGTTAAAAAATAACCACACAGCCCTGGCCAGTGTGGCTCAGTTGGTTGAGCATCATCCCATGCACTGAGAGATCACAGGTTTGATTCCCGATCCCCAGTAGGGAGCATGCAGGAGGTAGACAATCGATGTTTCTTTCTCTCTACCTCTCCCTTCATCTCTCTCTCTCTAAAATGAATACATTAAAAAACACATTTATATACATAAATACATATACACCTATGTATATACATTTATCACAGTTTAATATGAATCTCAAAAATATTATTATGCCAAATTGAAGAAGTCAGAAACAAAAGGCAATGTATTCAATGACTAGATTACTTGGGCCTAGGATCACGTGTTCCAATTCTGAATTTGGGGACAAAGAGTTCCCACCCCAAAGTACACAGACTAGGAAGAGAGAAGGATGAATTCCCAAAGATAAAATCAGAAATACGATAAACAGAAATCAGACCATCTATTACAATCCACCTTTCTCTCTACATAGAAATAGAGACAAAAATCAGTTCATTAAATTTAATTTTGAAAAATGAAAGGACAATTAACTTATATATGAGAATATGAACAGAAAACATGTTACTCAATGAAAATATTGAGATAGTAGGGACCTATATAAATAGAACTTGATACATACATATATGAAGAAAGGCAGAGGGCAAAGAACAAACAAGGTGAAAGGCAAACATGTGGAAACATATGTTAAAAACAAGTCAAGAATCATTTTAATTTTGTTGAATACAAATTTTGTATAATACAAATTTTAACAGGAAAAAGAAGAAAGCCTTCCTCCCAAGCTAGAGAAGCTTTGAGGATAAAGCAGCGGTTCTCAACCTGTGGGTCGCGACCCCTTTGGGGGTCGAAGGGCCCTTTCACAGGGGTCGCCTAAGACCATCGGAAAACACATATATAATTACATATTGTTTTTGTGATTAATCACTATGCTTTAATTATGTTCAATTTGTAACAATGAAAATATACCCTGCATATCAGATATTTACATTACGATTCATAACAGTAGCAAAATTACAGTTATGAAGTAGCAACGAAAATAATTTTATGGTTGGGGGTCACCGCAACATGAGGAACTGTATGAAAGGGTCGCGGCATTAGGAAGGTTGAGAACCACTGGGATAAAGGGTTGCAGCTTAAACTTATTTAAAATAGGAAGAAATAGCTTGGCTGGAGTGGCTCAGGGGTTGAGTATCGACCCATGAACCAAGAGGTTACCAGTTCTATAACCATCAAGAACAAACATACATATGCAAGGAGAAAAAATGAGCAACAAGGTTTAAGGTTATAGTTATCTTAACAATTCTTAGAAGGAATATGGTCACCTAAGGAATATTGACTGGTCTGTTATTAAGAAAGGTTTGTAAAGGGAAAAGGTAGTCTCCTATCAGCACACTCTTTGGTAATAAACTACTACTGTACAAGTACCTCCCTCTCAATTTATAGACCAGAATTCAATAGTAGTCTTTTATATCCTGCTTCATAATCACCTCATTTTCTCTGCCATTTGATGCACCTAAATCTTATGTTGACATTGATGCTGATAAAAGAACCATAATGAACTGCTATGACTTGATATCGTCTTCTGCAGAGTATCTTTCATCATCATTGTCATCCAACCAGCATATGTATTATAAAACAAATCAAGGTGTTGTTGTTTTTAATAACAAAAAAAACTGATGAGTAAATAGGTCCAGAGACATGGAAGCATGGAATAGACTGACAGATCTCAGAGGGAAGGGGGAACAAAAGAGGAGATGTGGGAAGAGATTAACCAAAGAAGTTATATGCATATATGCACAGCCTATGGACACAGACAATAGTGCAGTGATGGCCTAGGTTGGGGCAGGATCTGGGCGGAGGGAGCAAAGGGGGTGGGATGTGGGGGACATTTGTAACACCCTCAACAATAAAAATAAAAATTTTTTGCTTTGTTTTTAATAACTGTTTGTACTGATCTTAGAGAGAGGAGGGAGTGAGAGGGGAAGAAAGGGAGAGGGGGAAAGAGAGAAATATTGATGTGAGAGAGAAACCTTGATAGGCTGCCTCCTGCACAAGCCCATACATGGGAACAAACCCACAACCTGGGCATGTGCCCTGACCGAAATCAAACCTGAAACCTTTTGGTGTATGGGACCACACTCCAACCAAATGAGCCACACTGGCCAGGGCCAAGTTTTGTTTTGCAGATTCAAGGAAGTTCTTGACTGATATTGCTATAACAACAATGTAATGAATTCTAGCTTATTTCAGTAGTTGAATATGCTTTAACATCTCTTAAAAACACTTTTTAATTGTTTGGAAAACTGTAGCAATGTGGTCACAGGTTTCATCTTCAGTGCTAAGTATGATTTATAGATAATGGCTGCCTAGGGTGCAATGCAGTGAGATAACATCTGAATTCAGAAACATTTAACATCTAAGTGAAGTAATAATGCCAGGATATGACACAATTATGTGATTAAAAAGTCTTTTTTTAGGATAGTCTATTATTAATAGTTTGACTTGAGAGGCAATGGCATATTTAATAAGTGTCAGATCTGTTAAATGTAGATCCTACCTACTTCTTATCAGACAGATGACTAGAGTTAATCTTCCCACAAGGGGCTAGCTACTTGAAAACATTTATTTCTGCTGCAACTTAGAGAATAACTGGGTCTTGCAGAAGTAGAAAAGAGCATTTCAGGTAGTTGAAAAGCTAATGCAGAGGCAGTAGTAATGTGAAAGAATAAAAGAAGTCATCTTTCAAATACAGGCTAGACTCAAGTAGCTTTAATTAAATGGATCATGTAAGAAAAATTGGAAAAATGAAAGTAACAAAGACTTCCTTTGAATGTCAACGATTTTTCCACCTTCAAGCTAAATACTACTCTCCTGTACTACAAAATTCTGTCTATAAATCAGTTAAAATGACCTGCAATTTGATAATATATTCTTTTGATCCTTTGTGTGGAAACTATAAATCCCTAAATGTTCAATTTTGCAATTAAAAATAAACTTCTTAAAATATATAAGTCAAGAGAGGCCAATATGTACTACTGAAAATTAGGCATTTGACTTTAAATCAATTATTCTCAAGAAGATGACAACATGTCATTATCACCAGAGTAGCTTTTTCGAACTAGACTGCCCACTCCAGCCTCCAATTCTGGAGGTAAGCAGGCAGACAGGCATGGAGAGGAAGAGGTTAGGGATTAAAAACATTTATCTCATGTGATTATAGAACAGTTGTTTCCCTCCAATCTACCACATTTAAAACCCACTAGGATAAATACATGTACTCAAACCTAAGGATCTGTAGTCTAATTCCATTCAAAGAAAGCACTAGGTCGAGAATTAGGAGAGCTGAGTTCTGATTTTGTCCCTTAGCTGTCCAATTTGAAACAAAGTTACTCAACATTTTTGTACCTCAATAGAAATATAATTATATTAGTATTATATTAAAATTGGAAGTCTAGATAACTTCACAGAATTGCTCTAAGGATCAAATACAATGTGAAGTATAAACATCTTTAAAATGTAATGAATAAGGAATTGTCAAACTTCACTCTCATTTAGATGTAAAAGCATAGAGTAATTGGGATTGACTCAGTTTGACTGTGATGCATACAAGACAAGACCAACCACACCCAAAGTCAATTAAAAATGAAAAGGATTCTTTGAGCCTTGCCTAATCCATATCTTCCTACTCCAAAAGATTGGCCAAATCAAATCTAACTTGAGAATCGGGAAACTAGATTCCCATTAATGAATTCTTCTGAATAGTCAACTTCACCAGAAATAACCTTACTCCTAAAAAATAAAAAAAGTGCCAGTTATTTATACTCCCCATCCCTCTCCAATCCTATATAATAAAAGGCTAATATGCAAATTGTCCCCTCAGGAGTTCAACCGACCAGGAGTTCGACCACTCGCTATGATGTGCGCTGACCACCAGGAAGGCAGGCCCCAGCTAGCAGCCCAAAGGCCCCGATCGGCCCTGATCGCTGGCCAGGCCTAGGGACCCTACCCGTGCACGAATTTCATGCACCAGGCCTCTAGTTTCCTATAAAATAGCTGTTAGTGAGTACAATGAAACTCATACAGTGCCTAGCAGACAGTGAGTGCCAAATAAATATCTGCTGAATGAATGCTTGATTCCCTTATTTCTCACACAGTGTACTTATATGGATGCTGGCATGTGTTCCTTTAGCCTACTGAAAAGTGAAATGCAAATGGTGGCTAAAAAAAACAATTGGTTTGATCCCCAGTCAAGGCACATAAGGGAATCAACCAGTGAGTGCATGGATAAGTAGAGCAACCAATTGATATCTGTCTGTCTTTCTTGTCTCTAAAATCATTCAATCAGCCCAGTAGGTGTTATTCAGTGGGCTGAGCTTCGTCCTATGCACCAAGAGGTTACTGGTTCAATTTCAGTCAGGGCACATGCCCAGGTTTTAGGATCAGTCCCCAGTAGAGGGTGTGCAAGAGGCAGCCAATCGATGTTTCTCTAGCATCAATGTTTCTATCTCTCTCTTCCCTCTTCCTTCCTCACTCTGTAAAATCAATAAAAATAAATAAAATAAAACCATTCAATCAATCAATAAGACAATTGAATCCTGCAAACCCTCACTTTGTTTCATTAGCTTCTACTTTACCATATGATGCTCTCTACTGAGTATGGGCACAAACACCTCTTAGACCCAATAATAAGTTACTTAAATTATTTATAAGTAACAATCACATTTATAGCCCAATTTCAATTAAAAAGGAATTAATTCTGAATCCAGACGTATTTAAGACAAAAGCAAAAATATGAACAGACATTATTAACTGCAAGAACTGGACATTGTAAGTCTAATCAATAACTTCCTATTATATTTATTATTACTGACCCTTAAATAACTCAGGGGCTAGAGGCACTGACCCCACACAGTTGAAAACCCACTTATAACTTCTGACTCTACAGTTGGCCCTTCGAATGGTGGATTCAACCAATCGGGAATGGAAAACATTATTTTCTATCTGAGGTTAAGTATATGAAAATACTGTTTTTGTTCAGCATTGGTTGAATTCATAGATGCAAAACCACGGAACAATGGGCGACTGTATTTATTGAAAACAATCCACGTATAAATGGACTAGGCACTTCAAACCCCTGTGATCCAATGGCCAACTGTAATGACACCAACCCAGATCTTCGACCCTGAAGTGAATCAACTTCCCCTATGAGAGTGCAAGCCAACTTCCTATATCACACCCTCTAAGTCTACATACAATTTTCTCCAGATAACAAGCACAAAATCCTACCAGTTCTCACTCAGCTAAATGCAATTCCTTCCTCACAAGTCTACCATTTAGACTGCATTTCGGTTACAAAGCCAATGAAAATCCCAAAACACTCGCAACAATACAATGAACTAAATCTTTCACTTATGGACATCTAACTATACCCTCTATGCCAAATATCATAACTAAACACGACGGTGTTTCATTCATGATGCCAACTATGATGACAAAACGTCTAATACCTACTGTCTCTCAAAGCAGAAGTGCCAGGACACTCTAAGCAGCGGTTCTCAACCTGTGGGTCGGGACCCCTTTGGGGGAGGGGTCGCCTAAGACCATCGGAAAACACACATATAATTACATATTTGTTTGTGATTAATCACTATGCTTTAATTATGTTCAATTTGTAACAATGAAATTGGGGGTCACCACAACATGAGGAACTGTATTAAAGGGTCGCGGCATTAGGAAGGTTGAGAACCACTGCACGCATTACACCAGTTACATCTGATACATGGATGAGATTTAGTAAATGTGGTTCCCTCTTTCAAGACATTGAGAGGTGAAATTTCTTTTTTGAAACAGACTTTCTTGCCTCAACAGTAGACTGAAAAGGGGCCCGCCCTTGGAAATAGGACGGATACTTACATGAAATACTTCTTCTTAAAGCAGCCATACCTATGCTTTAGAGCACCATCTACCACAGTCTCCATAAGCAAACTCTAGCCAACAATTCCAACCCTCGAGCAACCCAGGAAGCTTAACCCTCTTCCTTTACAAGTTTAATCCACTTTGACAAGCAATCGGACTGATAGGATGCCTAATGCACCAGGCAGCCAGAAAACTCAAGGCCCACCTTTCTTCTTTGGTGCACACCCATTTATGTGACTGCCCATCTCGTCCCCCCTTATTTCTTATTCCCTAAACATCCTTCATTTACGTCCCCACCAGCACTTACCTCGTTAGTACGACACCCTGCTCGGGACCCCCAACATCCCCGCTTCTTAGCCCCAACCACCAGCTCGAATCCCCCAGCAGCACCGAAAAGCCACCTCCCCCGGACCCACCAGCCCGAACAGCAGCTCAGACCCGAGCGACAAGGGGCTGCTCTTCACACCCACCAGACAAAGTCGTTGCTTTTGTCCTCGTAAGAGTTGATGAGCCCGTTGCAGAGGGGGGCGAGCAGAGGTCGCTTTCTGCTGCCGCTGCCGAGGCTGGAGCTGCCGCCTCCTCCGCCGGCGCTGGGCCGGGCCGGGCAGCTGAGTCGGGACAGGCCCGCGGACACCACCCCGCCGCCGCCGCCGCCGCTGCCGGACACGGCGGCCGCCACCAACACAGGCCGCCCCGGGCCCCCGAGGCCGCCGGAGCCCGCGGCCTGGGCTGCACCTCCGGACCCCAGCGCCGCTGCCGAAGCCGCCACGGAAGGGGGCGACGGGGAAGAGGATAAGGACGAGGAGGCGGAAGTCACCGAGGAGGCCGCCGAGGAGCCAGGGCTGGTCCCAGCGGAGCCCGACCCGGCCTGGCGGCTCCCGGACATCGTGACTCCCTCCCCTCCGGCCGGGCTCTCGGAGGAGAGGGACCGCGACCCGCCGCCGCCCCTACCCTCCGCCTCAGTGCATCCTGAGGATGCGCTTCGCGGCGGGAGGTGGGGCCGATGAACAATAAAGTTGATTTTTTTAAGGCGACCACACAACAGCGTCCAACGGGAGGGGGCGGAGGAAACTAATCGCGCAGAGTGAAAACCACTACCGCCCTCCAGGCCGCCGCCGCCGCAGCCAACCCCGGCGCGCCGAGGAGCGGCCGTGCGCGTGCGCGTGCGCGTGCGCGAGCGGCGGAAGGGGCGGGAGCGGCAGGGGAATACGACTTCAGACGTCGACCGGGTGGTGCTCAGACACGCACGGCGCGCCTCCGGTGACGGCGGCGGCCTAGTAACGACAGCGGCTGTTTACGAGAGCTGTTTTCGTTCGTGACGTACCGGAGGGCAGGCCTTCATAATGGGCGACAAGGCGGAGGAGAGCGGAATGAATGGTCCGGGTGGCGGACTAACGAGAGGAGGGGGAAGCGCTCAAACAGCGACTGCGCACGCGCGCCCTGGGTTACCCAGGGTCCCCGCTCCAGGCCCCGGAGCCGTGCCGGCGCGCGGTCGCGGAACCACGCATGCGCGTGGGAGAGCCGCATTCCCGAATGGGGCGAGGGAGCGGTGGCTGTGGCTGTCGCCTGAGAGGCAGGCGGCGCAACGCAGAGGCGAAGGCGCGGCAGGTGCTTCCGAATAGGGAATGGAAGGCCTTGGAGACTGGGGCTCACAGAAAGGACCCAGAAGCTCCGAGCGGTCGGAAGCACTGGCCGGGAGGAGGGACTCCACGTTCTACTGTTTGAAGCCATTCCACAGTATCCTGAGGAATGAATCAAGATGAAGTCAGTCAACCATGCTTTGTTAGTGGAAAACGTGGTAGCAGGCGTTACCAATTGTATGCGTTCGACCTTCAGTTCACTTTTGCATTTTGAAAAGTTATTTACCAAATGAAGCATATCAACAGTGGAAAACAAATTAGACCTAATCAGAACACAGCTCAGTCAGAACCCCGGTTTAATGTGGATCTGATATAATCCTAGCACAAACCAAGTAAATCTGGCATTTTAACCTACCAGGAAATTTGCACTTCCTGCTAGGCTTTTTAGAATAGTAAGAATTGATTACCAAAAAAAAAAATTGATTGCAGATTTTCGTTTGCCTTTTTGAAAATCCCTAAGACTCTCCGGGATATAAATTAGAAACAACCGAACTGGTTGGGTTTTGGTACTCTTTCTAACTCTATCATTGTATGATTCTTAGAGGGAAAGATCCCTGGCTTAATTTTCACAAGTTTTGAAGACTAGGGGCAGCAAGGGCCTTTCCCTAGACACATCTGTCCATGCTGAGGGAGCAGGACCAGGGAGGGGGCTAGATGAAGGCCCAGCAACAAGACCTCGCCATTCTCCTGGGCGGTGAGCCATCATAAGGCCGCCATCCTCCTCAACTCTGCCTTAGCTGCTCACCCTCTATGCCCAGCTCAGGTTCCTACTCGGCAAAATAATATAGGCATGGCCTTATCAGATTTCCAAGAACCACTCTCCGTGTATGAACACTGCATTATCCAATGCATGTTTATAATCACTTTCAAGACCCACCTGAAAATATAAAACAAAACACCAAAAAAACCCACACCAGAAACCAAACAAAAAAATAAATAAATGAAAGAACAGCAAAAAACACAGACGCACCTGAAATGTGAGCCTCACTGACTCTGGCAGAGAGAGTTTCACCTTCATATGTGCTCCTAGGATTTTTTGTTTGCACTTAAAACATTGCATTTTCGTGATTTATATATGATTCTCTACCACCACCAGCCTATCAGCTTTAACTTTGTATTCTCAACATGTAACACAATACCTGGCCTATGATTGGTTGCTTATCAAATATTTCTTGGCTAACAAATGAATAAAGCAGTTGATCTCTTAATTATTTGCTGAAGGTGTGCCTTTACAACTGAATTATCAACTCTTTGAAAAACAGGACCATATTGGTTCACATTGGCCAACCAATTTTTTGATGGAGTGCATAAATAAATGAAGTATATAAAACATTGCTCCTACATTCAGGAAGTTTATGAAATAATTGAAGCATTAGAAAAATATATAAAAAAGTTAAGTAATAGTACCAAGGAGCATATGCAAAGTGTTTAATGAAGAAAGTAGAGAATTACCATAGGGGCTGAAGCAAGAACAAGTGCTGAGGGTCAGCCATGCTGGTGGGGGGAAAAGTTTGGCCTTAAGAGGCAAAAGTTATGGTCAGGTCGATCAGAAAATGTAATTAAAGTCATGAGTTCAGAAAATAAATAAGTAAAAGTAACCTACATCAAGTTCAGCTGTCTAATTGATAGGGATAGAATTTGTTCAGGAAAAATTCATTTGTGGGGCAGATTGTAAACAGCCTTGAAATCACTTTGGAAAATAGCCTGTAAGCAATTGGGAACAATGAAGGCCTTAAGTGGGGGTAAGCTATATTCAAAGAGTTGTTTTGAAGATTAAGTTTTCAGCAGATTAATCTTTCAGAAGAGATGGAAGATTAGGGGCAAAGAGACTAATTAGGAAAAAATAGCAGTCCAAGCATAAGTGGTAAGATTTTAGATTAGGGTGTTGACAAGGAAAGTAAGGGAATAGCCTAAGAAAAACAAAAGAATCTGTAGGAATACGTTACTCTCTGAAAGAATCTTTACCGTCTTTGAGGACATGACCCATGTCTGTGTTCATTACTGTCTTTTCCAGTGCTTGGCACGAAGGCCAACAAACTGATTAAGTAAAAATGATGGAATGCAAAGAGGAGTGATTCCAAAAATGACTTCAGGGATACTAGCATGAGGACAGAATTGGAAACAGCCAAGGGTGGTTTAGTTTTGGATGTGTTGTGTAAAGTGTGGGATGAAAATACATTCAAGTGAGCATATCCAGGCAATGATTGAAAATTCAGGCCAAGGCACAGGAAAAGTTCAGCACACGAGAGAAATAAAACTGCAGATTCCTGAGCTCTGCCTCCAAATTCTGACTCTACAGGTCTGGTGTCAGGCCTATGAATATGCATTCTTACCAGCACCCAGGTGAATCTGATGCAGGTGACTAACCCTTGGAGAAACACTGATTGATACTGTAGGTAATGTAAGAGAAATACATAAAATAGTCTCTTCCTTTTAGGTTGCTTTATTCAGAGGACAGAAAGTAATATGACTCCAGCTTAGAAGTCTCCGAGGAAAAATAATCGATTCTTAGTATTGCCACTTTTGTAATACTTTGGTAAATACCAGATAAACGTATAAAGACTAATCTGAAAGTACACAGTCCTTACTAGTTTTTACTGGCAAATTCTGGGGAAGCAGAAGAGAAAAGAGGAAGCTTGGCAAAACACAAAAAGGAAGTCAGACAACTCCGGAGAAGTAGCAAATAGAAGGGAAGAAAGCATTAGTGAAAAATGAAAGTAAATATAAAATAAAAACTAAGCTCTAATAATTAAAAGAATTCCATTATGTTGTTAAATACAGGGATCCTTTGAGTGACAAAAATGACAAGACAAAGTCCAAAGTCCTCCACAAAAACACTGCTACTGAAATAAAATCTAATTGAGTTAAGATGAAATGGAACTACCTAGAGAATTGAACTTCCCGGACATATTTCTAAGGTGTCTTAGAAATATCCAAATATTTTAGGGAAATGGGGCTACTAGTTTTCATCTCCAGCTAACCCTGCCCTTTGGTAGCCAATCTCCCAAAAAGATCCTCCCTAAAAAACTGTATTTACCTGACTCACCTGAAGGGTTTGCTACCTGTTAGCCCTGTTGCTATTTGACCAAATCATCAAATTTCTCAGTAAATAATAGGTTCCTGTTCATTTTTTTTAATGTAATGTGTTTGCCTTATTTAAAAAAAAAGGGGGGGGGGTATAGGGGGCCTAAATTGAGAAGAGAAAGGAGAAAAAATTTTTCAGTCAGTGTGAAAGAAATAGAAAAGCTTCTGTAACCTGATAGCATAATGAGGTATCCAGCAGAAAATTATCCATAATCTACAGGTAAAATGAAAAGCTCGAACTTGCACATTAAAATTTGGAAGTAGACACTTACCTATAGAGAACTATAATTTCTTAGAGTTATTATTTGAGGACAATCTCTTTCCCCAAAATGGCTCTGACACTGTTTTCATTGTTAGAATTGCATCATTAGCTTTTATTCCTCTCCCAGTCTTCCTGTGTAAAATTACAAGCACATTTTAGAGACGATAAATTAATAGCACTAATAACTTGGTAAGTCAGTCATCATATTAAAAGAAGTTAATTTCCTTTATTAGAGCACTTCTTTTGCAAGTTACTGCTAAGCAGTTTTAGCCAACGTAGTTGTAAAATATGGCCAGGCTGGCTGGTCAAAGTATTGTAACAATGAAGGATTTATATAGAAGGTGTATGTATGCGAATGCGCGCGCGTGCATACACACACACACACACACACACACACACACACACACACACAACAAGTAGTATTTGAGATCTTGCTCCCCAATATATGTCCTCAGTTTGGCTCAAATAAACTAATAGAAACTTACTACAAAAAAAACACACACAAAAACAAAAATCAACATTGGGAAAAAGCAACATTGACTAGAAAAACATTTACTTGTATTATTTTGTGACTGTGGGTAGGTTTAGATCCATTTGAAGATTGTAAGCAGAAACAAAATAAGGTCTAATTTATTCTGCAAAAAAACAGAGCAATTCGTGTCATCATGAGATGGAGACCAGGTAATATTAAAGAGCAGGGGGGATTTGACTACCCATGCATTTAATTAAGTGGTATAATTAAGTGATCTGGGAAAGTAAGCTAGAATCAAGAAATGTTTAAAACAGTACATTGTCCATTGTAGTTTGCATCAAGTCTCCTCCCTAGATTGTGAATGATACTTCTTTCTGCCTACTACCCTGGGTATTCAGATGTAATTACCGGCAAATCATCTATGACATCACCTCCAATATCCACTCCTTTCAGTGAATTAGCTAATTAGTTGATTTGAATTCATTACACGCATTGAATTCTATAAGAAACTGGGAATGCTAAAGTAGCACTAAATTGTGAACTTGTCTAAACAACTTAGAATAAAGATTGAATAGTATTTGGATGTAATAATTATGATTAGATTTATACCCAGTTGGAAGAGAATTTAGTTTGGGAGCCTATTCTTAACCTTTGAAGGTGATGTAAAGTAAAGTAAGTATTCTTTCTGACAATGTTTCCTCTTATTCTCTGAGTCTGTATGGTAATTCTTATATTCTAAATTTGCTTTACGCAGATATGACAGGTATTTCTTTTCTCACCCCATTGAGTCTTCCCACACAGAGCTTTGGGCGTCTCCTATTAAACCAGTTCATCAACTGCATTTGCACCTGTCAATTTATTGTAGAAACTTGTATTATCTCATCTTCAGTTTGGAAAAATTAGGTCAAAGCAGTAAACTGCTGGCCAAATCAATTGAAGTTTACTGAATCTGTTTGACAATAATTCAACTGATACAAGAGCATATACTAGTATTAGTTTTGAGTCAATTAAATCAAAGTTACAAATAAAAATTGAATGTCATACACTAGTCTTCATTCTTCCTTCCTTTGCTGTATGAAGAAGTTATAAGCTGAATTCCATATTGGAGATCTGAATTAGTATTGGTATTATTCACTATAGTGCCAATGGTTGGTTTCTGTAATTAGGCTAGCTCAAATTGCCCTGTCTGCCCCTACCTATGTTCCACCTGCCTTTGTTTTCCTGGACCCCTGCCCTGTCTGCCTGCCTGTCAAGCTAACTTCTCTCAATAGCAGCATTAACCCAAAATATTTAGTTATACAGGCAATAAATTCCTTACTCCTGTTATTACACTTAGCATTGTAATTGTCAGTTCTTTCATCTAGACTGCCAGATTCTTGATTGCAATGACTATTTCTTTTCTGGTCTATTCCCAGCATCTGGCAAAGTACCTGGTATATAGAGGGCAAGGCTCATATATTTTACTAAATCAATGTTGAATGAAGATGCTCTCATGTTTTAAAGATGCCTAAGAGACCAATTCAATTTCCCTATGTGATTTTGACTTTTCACAACATCATAAAGATATTTTCTAGTCTAGAGTGAATGCATGACTCACAGAGAACTCACAAATATTTTTTTTTAGCATCATGACTCCATATTTTAGGTGGGTGATACATTTGTTACACCCCCATAGCAACTGAAGTTTCAAAAATATACTCAAGATTCATATTTTCATCCTTGTCAGCTCATATACTATATGTCATCTCAGAGCAGAAGCCCAAGTAGCAATTTGCTTTGGAACTCCTTGTTTGCCTTCTTCCCTCTTGGGAAGGAACACAACCCCAGGTTGATGTTACCCATTTGTTTACTCATTTGTTTGTTCATTTCTTCATTTGTGGACACAAAAAAAGGCCACATCTAAACCTGGCAAGATCAGGGGAGGCCAGCATGGCAGGCCCTACAAACTCAAAAGACCGAAAGTAACCGCATAAAATGATCTAAACATAAAATTCCTAACTAAAAGTGAATCATGGCAGGTAACAACATCCTAGATCTGTAGCTTCCTTAACAAAGGTCAATCTTCACTTTAAATGAGCCTATCTATTGTCTCTTTGCATCTAAGATAACATACCTTTGGAATGTCAGAATTATCTCTTTTTCCAGACCCCTCAGGGCACACTCACCACATCAGAGCTTAAAACCACAGAACCCCTCATTGTTATATCCCCCCCCCATACCATCTCTATATGCTGCAAATGTTCATTGTTAACTCTCCTGTGCCCGCCAAAGTAAAAAAGTATGTGTCTCTCCGTTTTACTCTTTATCCAATCTCAGAGATTTCCCCACTTTGGTTTCTGCCACCTCAGTAGTTTACCAGCAACAAATTTTATGGAACCCTTTTTATATCTCCTCCTTTGATTCTTATGTATAAAATAAGCTATAAAACTACCATTCTTCAGAGCATTTTTCTTAATCCATTGAAATTTTGCTTCCTGGCAAATTTCATCAGTTTGACTCAAATGAGTAAAAATTGTCTACAGCTTTCTTACACTGACACATTCATGTGTTTAGCCAATGTATTAATCCATTTGCTGCATTACAAACACCCATAAACTTAGAGCATTAAAACACCACCATTTATTGAGGTCATCACTGTACAGCAAGCATGTCAAACTCAAAGGCTAACATGGGCCAAATAAACAAGGTTTAAGTTTATGTTGGCCGCAAAAAAACAAAAGCTTCAATTTTCATAGAAACATAGGTTTACTTTGATAGAGACATGCTGAATACAAAGGACTGAAATGAGTAATCGTAAAAATAATAGGACATTTTAATAAAAATTAATATTTTTTCTTGAACATTAACTTATCAGACACTGAATAACTAACTGCACAACTTAAATATAACGCAAATAAACCTATTTTTCTTGTTTTCTGAAAGCAAAATATTTTCTGTTGCGCACACCAAACAAGTCAATGCAAGACTAATGATGTGGCAATAGGCTGCCAAAATATTCACTGCTAGTATTAGTGGAGAGAAATGGTGTGCCTGTGCATAAGGTGCGAAAGGGAAACGAATGCAACATGATAATAGTAACCAGTCATTAGTGAACATTTGTAGTTTCTTATTAATAATTATGTATAACAGGATATTGTAAAAATTAAGTTACAAAATTTCTATCAAAATGTTTCTTATATTGGCTAGGCCGTAAAAATATTCATTGTGGGCCACTGGCCGCGAGTTTGATGTGCTTGCTGTACAGGCTGGCAATTTCTCCTAAACTCCACTGGGAAGTCCTTCAGGTCTTACTTGGGCTCTCAATGGGACTTTGGGATTGCCTGGAGGCTATGATAACTTCAGCTGGGACAGCAACAATCTGCTCCTGGTGCTATCTCATTATTTTATCCTGAGCATTAACTCAGGGTTAACCATAAAACATAAAACCCTATTGTTTGGATATCACAGGGTAGGCAATAGCAAGAAAAATTATAAGACTGGAATAAAAGTCAAATCTGGATTTAGAGAATGAGAGACTATATTCAAATGTAATATTGCAAGAGAGGGAAGGGCTATTGCAAATGGGGAAATGGGGGCGGGAGATCATTGCAATAAGGAGAATACTTTGACTACAAGGACTCAAGAGTTAGGCAAAAAGAGAAGAGTAAACAAAGCTAGAAAGAACTAAGTGGGATGAGTGGGTGGCACATTCAGGTAGTAGCTCAGAGAATATTTTATTTTACCCTGAAGCCAGTTTATTCTCAAGAGAAGATGTATGCTGGCTCAGGTTGAGGGTGGGACAAAATTTAGGGGCTTGGAGTAAGGAGACAGATTAACAGGAGAAAAAACACACACCCTATTTTAGTTATGTACCGTTAAAAAAGAAACAACAGGCCCAAAATGAAGTCACTTGTGCTAAGCCCCACCAAGCCTTACTACCTAACTTAATTGCAGTTTTAGTCTGTCTTAGGAGTGAATTTTAAGCCAGTCTGAAAGTCCCTGATCAACATTAGTGAAGTATGCTGATAAGACCCCTGCTACCCTTTCTCATTCTGCCCAGTTTCTGCCTATAAAAATTTCTGTACACTTTTCAGAGCATCTCTCTATTTACTAGATGGGATTCTATCCGATTCATGAATCATTCAGTAAAGTCAATTAGATCTTTAAATTTACTTAGTTGATTTTTTTGTTCTTATGGGAGTTCCTCAAAGATACTAGGTTCAAAAGGCAGCCAGAGGATTGAGGCTCGTATACCATATTGTGAGCTAAGGAAGGGGTTAGGATCAGGGGTTTCAATGAGGAGAAGGCGATTCAGAGGAAGTTGAGAAAAGGAAATGTTTGGTAAACAAAGGTTGCCCTGCCAGGCAAATAATGTCAGATGAAAAAGTTATCTTTAGACTGGAAGTTTTTATGCAGACCCCTTTTCTAATGTAAATTTCCTTTACAAATGTAGATTTATCTTACAAAAGGACAATTTCTACTGTTTTTCAGAGTTTCTCTTGTGTCTACAGTTTCTTACAATAATTAGTTCAAAATAATCCTGAAGCCAAAGAGGCATATTTTGAGGTGGCATATTCTGCTACCCTTCAAAATGTTAAATTATTCTTATGGCAATAAGTCTCAGAAAGTCCTATCTTTTAGGCATGAATTGGTATAATAAAGCATGGGAGGAAGGTGATTCCTCAATGTGGTAAGAAAAGGCCTTGGGCCCTAACCGGTTTGGCTCAGTGGATAGAGCCTCGGCCTGCAGACTCAAGGGTCCGAGGTTTAATTCTGGTCAAGGACATGTACCTTGGTTGCGGGCACATACCCAGTAGGGAGTGTGCAGGAGGTAGCTGATTGATGTTTCTCTCTCATCAATGTTTCTAACTCTCTATCCCTCTCCCTTCTTCTCTGTAAAAAAATCAATAGAATATATATATTTTTAAAAAGCCTTGGGTGTCAGTGAAGGAAAGAGGCAGGAAGGCCAACTCTCTTACCTTATGGTAAGTTAACGGGATAATTTTTGGTTGTTAGGAGAGAATAATTTATAGCTGTGCACATCGTGATGGTCGTGGGCAGAGAGAGAGAGAATGTTCTATTAATATCAAAGGAATGCATGTGGGTGTCTATGGTACTGCTGTGTCGACGACGTATGGATGACTTAAATGACTGCTAACTTGGGAAGTAGGGACTACTCTGTGCGTGAAGAGCAGTTCAGGGCCTTGGCCACAGCATGCTGAGAAGACTGGGGCCATAGTCCTTGCCACAGCGTGAGAGCAATGTTTCCTTGCCAGGAGATGCAAGCTGAGAGGAACTCAGGCTGCTGACTCTCCTTCACTGAGCACTCAGCTCCTATAGTAGGCATTGAAAGGGCGAGGGCTACGCCCTCCATCTTGCCCCAGGGTAAGGGCTACGCCCTCCATCTTACCTTGGTCATGTGCTCGGCAAAGGCTTCTTCCCGGAAGCCCAAGCCTCTGCTACTCTGCTAGCCACACCCAGGACTTCTTTAAACCAGCCAGTGACAGTCAAGGGAGGTGCGCACCATGGATATGACCACATCCTGTGTGGCGGGACCCGACTTGCGCCTGGCCAATCGGCAGGGCCCACGGTCACCTCTCCTCCCCTTACTCCACCCCCCTATAAAACTTCCCACCGGGCTAGCCTCTCTCTGCCACTTGGCTTACCATTGGGTCGGTGAGTGTGGTCCGGGAGCCGAACTAGTTCGAATAAAGACTCTGCTTTTGCATCAGACTCGGCTGGCTCCCTGGTGTGGTCTTTTGGGGATCCTGAAGTCTGGGCATAACAGGCATGTCACTCAGAGAGAAGCTTGTCATTATTCCCAACCCCAGAGCTCTGGCTTAGAAAGCTGTTCCTCCTTAAGGAGCAATGTGAGAGGTTTAACATTGTTATGTGTGTGTAGAGGATAGGGGAGAAGGGGAGACTAGACTTCACTAAAATAATCCAGCCAATCTCTAAACCAATTGAACAAGAGGCGCTTGCTAGACTAATGTTGCTGTAGCAACTTGATGTCCCTTCCAAAGGTGGAAAAATTTGGGTAAAAATAAATGACAAATCGAGAGGAGAAATAATAGCTGAGTGGAAAGAAATGTATGAGGGTTACTAAATGAGAAAAATCCAACATTTTATTAATACCTCAATAGCTCAGAGCAAGAGAGTAACATTGTCTCTGAGCATAAGTATACCCCATGTCCAGATGGGTGAAGCTATGCTTACCGAGACCACCCCTACTTTTGGAACCTGACAAGGTTGGGAGGCAGTCTGCAAACCTGAGTCTAGGAGGCATTCTGGTCAGATGATATGTTGTTGAACTGGATGAACTACTTTTTTTTTTTTTTTTTATATATATTTTATTGGTTTTTCACAGAGAGGAAGGGAGAGAGATAGAGAGAGTTAGAAACATCGATGAGAGAGAAACATCGATCAGCTGCCCCCTGCACATCCCCCACCGGGGATGTGCCCGCAACCCAGGTACATGCCCCTGACCGGAATCGAACCCGGGACCTCCCAGTCCGCAGGCTGACGCTCTATCCACTGAGCCAAACCGGTTTCGGCATGGATGAACTATTAATGACTATATTGAACTCTAGCAAGGTGCCGGTACTCTTGACTACTATTTTCAAGTTTCATCCACTGCAAAGGGCATCATTTGGGAAAGAATTTCCAAGAATTGCTTCCTACTGGGACTTTAAACCATGTGGTATATGGATCCTAGCACACTGATTGCTGAGTAACTGTAAACCCTGACAATCAGATGCTGAGCAAGGTCTCTGGTTACAATAGTCAAAATATAATGTCAGCATGCCCAATATGCCACAGTGTATTATGCGCACACACAATCACCCTAGTTTTTGTGGATGGAAAGCTATTAAGCAGGAAGCAGGGAAGCAATGGGTTCCTGATGAGATTAAAACATGGGCATTGTGTGGTAGATCTGAGATCTTTTGGGGAACAGCCCCATCCTAAGATGAGGAAGGCTGTGGGAAGCCTTATGACATACTCAAACCAAATTGAATCTGGCTTTGACTATCACTCATTTAATCCTAGTTGGGGTACCAAACATTTTTTGGGTACAAAATATTTATCTTAAGTAGACCCAGGACATCTATATATATAAAAGCCAGTGTCTGTGATGACCAGGACGACCAAACGACTGGTCACCATGAGGTGCATTGAGCACCTCTGGGTCCTTCCCCCATGGCACATAGGCTCTGATCGCAGCAAGGTGGGTGTGGATGGGTGGGGCAGTGAGCAGCAGCGGGAAGGTAGGTTGGGCTGTGAGTGCAGCAGGGCAGTGGGCAGGTGGGCAGGGATGTGAGCAGTGGCGGGCTACCAAGTGTGATTTCGCGCGCTGGGCCTCTAGTCAGTACATAATGACAACAACATGCATGGTGGATTAAACAACAATGACCTGCAAGTCAGAAAAGGGCCTTAAGGGAGATAGATGCCAGCCTAGGTATCCTGGGACAAGCAGAGTTTACTTTTACTGAAGAACAGCATTCAAAGGAAAAAGAGTTATTCACTAGAAAAGGCAAATTAGAGGGAGTTCTCTTCCCAGAGGAAGACAAATGCCGGGAGTTAGCCTGGAGAGATAGTGAAACATTAGCACAGTGGGCCAGGTAGATTCAACCAATAATGTTGGATAGTGTTAGAACCCAGCTTTGGGAAAAGACCTATACTCTGGCCCAAAAGGTTCTCTTAAGTGTTTTAATACAGATGGAGGCTGAAGTGGCCTTGGGGCAGTGGCCCTCTATCCTATCCCTTGAGGCTCAGGGGGCATGGCTGTGAGAATCTTAAGGCCTCAAAGTTTATGGAAGTTCTCTGATATTGATATGACATGACTGCTTTTGCTCCCAGAATAGGTTGAAATAAAGCACATCCTACACTATAGTTAGTAGGATAGGCACTATTCTAAATAGAACTTGTATCTTCCCCATTGAAGAGAGTACCTTGAAGATAGATTGATAAACTTCCTATAAGTACTCTTTAGCTCCATCTAAAAAACACCTTGATGTATTTTTATTACTTAGTTTCAAATATTTATTAATTTTTAAAAAGAATTTCTTCTCTGACTTGTTATTTAGAAATCTTTATAACTTCCAAATATTTGAGGCTTTTCTAAATATCTAATTGTTATTGAATTCTTATTTAATTTCCTTGTGTTTAGAGAACATATTCTGTAAAATTTCAAACTTATAATGTACTGAGACTTGCTTTATAATGTCCTGGCATAAGGCCTTTCTTGGTTAATGCTCTGTGTGCACACAGATAAAAATGTGAATTTTTCAGTTATTGGATAAATTCTTCTATAAAGGTCAGTTATGTTAGAGCAGTTAATAATTATTTTTAGATATCCTACACCCTTCTCGATTTTTATGTAGCTATTAAAGAGGAAATTAATATTTCTACTTCTGATTGTAGATTTCTCTATTTGTCTCTTTTGTTCAGTCAGCTTTTGCTTCATCTATTTTTAAGCTCAGTTATTAGCCACCTACATTTTAGATTTGCTATGTCTTCTCCATGGATAGACCCATTTATCATTATAAATGTTTCTGTCTCTGATAATTCTTCTTGTCTTCAGGCCCATTAAATCTAATATTAATAAAACTCTTTCAACTTTATTGTGCATACCATTTACATGGTATATCTTTTTCTTCTAAACCAATCTTTTAAAAAATATTTAAGAAATTATTGATACAGTTGGATTGAGGTCAGTTCTTTATGATGCTTGCTTTTGATTTGCCAAATCTATTATTTTATTTTTCTCTTTCTCCTTTCCTGACTTCTTTGGGGTTAATAGAATATTATTTTAGTATTCTAGCATGATCACTCTGTTACCTTTTCAGCTATACTTCTTCACATTATGCCACAGGGTTGCTATCAGGATTACAACATGCGTACTAATCACAGCCTACTTAAGAGTTAATTTTGTGTAAAACTTGATAAAAATGTATGACCCTGTAATGGTTCCATTTGCCTCTCTATTGTTCTCTCTATATTCAAATACATGCATACATCTATTATAATATGTGGATTGTATATGATATGTTGTTGGGAGCCTGCATTGTGATTTTTCCACTATAAAGGATATTAAATTTTGTTCTTGCAGTCAGTTAAACTACCGGTAGATCCTTTAGGTCTTGTCAGGCTTCAGTTTTGAGCCTCATCCTGGGATGTGCTTTCACTCTGGAGCGTGGTTCTTTCCAAGGATGTTTCCGAGATTGTTAGTGAGACCTCTCAGCTCTGGCTGGGCCGGGACTTCAATGTATGATCATAATGTAGCTCTCATCTCTGTTGCAGATGATCCCTGCTAGGCCTTGAGCAGTCTTTTTCTGTGCTTATGTGGCCCAGCCCATGGTCCTGACTTCGTGGTGAGTTCCACACAGACAACTGGCCGTCTGGTTACAGGCAGCAACCTGTTTTCAGATACCTTGCTCCACAAATTCCTGCTGCTTCAGAATTCTCTAACTCTTCAGCCCAATAAATACACTGTGTCACCAGCCCTCTACTTCCTTCTGTTGCACAAAAGTCTCTCCTGACAAACATCTGAGGTGCCTGTGGGGCTCCCGTTAAGTATGTCTATTTTTTCAATGCTCATGCACTTGCTGACTGTTGTCTAATTATATTCATTTGTCCATAGTTGTATTTGAGAGTCTGATTTTCATTCCTCTGTCATGGCTAGAAGCAGAAGCTCCTGTGTGATGTTTTAAATGCAATGTGCTATTCTGGGTTGGATCCTGGGACAGAAAAGGGGCATTCATTTAAAAACTGGCAAAATCCAAATAAAGTTTAGAGTTAATAAATATACCAATGTCGATCTTTTAGTTTGGGTAAATGTATCATGGTTTTATATAATGTTAACTTTAGGGGGCACTGGGTGAAGAATACATGGGAACTCTATTACTTTTTTTTTAATAACTTTAAAAAATATATTTTATTGATTTTTTACAGAGAGAAAGGGAGAGGGATAGAGTTAGAAACATTGATGAAAGAGAAACATTGGTCAGCTGCCTCCTGCACCCCCCCTACTGGGGATGTGACTGCAACCAAGGTACATGCCCTTTAACGGAATGGAACCTGGGACCCTTCAGTCTGCAGGCCGACGTTCTATCCACTGAGCCAAACCAGTTAGGGCTCTATTACTTTTTCATGTCTAAAATTATTTGAAACAACTAAGTTGCCTACTAAAAATGTAAAGTTGGAAACTATGGTCATTAATAATAGTAGTCAACACTTACATAACACTGACTATATGATAAATATTGTTTTAAGTTCTTCACGTATATTAACTAACACTGTCCTCACCACCTCAGCCTGTATGGTTGGTATTGTAAACATCTAAGTTTCACAGAAGAGAAAAGTTCAGCACTGAAATTAAGTTAGTAAATGGGAGAAATGGAGTTTTAATCTAGGCAATGTGGCTCCAACACTCAGGGTTTTATTTTATTTTTTTAAATTTTTTGGCAGCCTGTAATTTATTTTATTTTATTTAGTCTGCTTTACATTATTATCTTTTATTTATTTAAATTTTTTTATATATTTTATTGATTTTTTACAGAGAGGAAGGGAGAGGGATAGAGAGTTAGAAACATCGATCAGCTGCCTCCTGCACACTCCCCACTGGGTATGTGCCCGCAACCAAGATACATGCTCTTGACTGGAATCGAACCTGGGACCCTTGAGTCCGCAGGCCGATGCTCTATCCACTGAGCCAAACTGGTCAGGGCTATTATTATCTTTTAAAAATAATTCTCTATTGTTGAAAGTATTACATATGTCCTCGTTTCCCCACCCCCTCCACTGACCTCCTTCAGCCCTCCCCTCCCCCCAGACTTTCACTCCCCCATTGTCTGTGCCCATGGGTTATGCATATATGCATACAAGGTCTTTGGTTGTTTACCTCCCACCCACCTACCCTCCCCAGCCTTCCCTCTGAGATTCCGCACTCTTCCACAGCACTCAGGGTTTTAAATCACCATGTAATACTTCCCCTGTTCCCAAATACCTAAGGCCAGGCTAGAACAGTTATGCTTCAATAGATGCCAGTGTACATTGAAGGATGTGATGTAAAAAGAGAATTACACAGAAACAAGAAGCCAGCGTACCAAAGGAAGGTACCTGGACCATACATTTCTGTCCAATACAGACAGAAATAACTCATACAGAAATTTCATCCTCTATTATCAAGGGGTAAGGGCTGAAAGGAAGAAACACTAAATATCTATTCTCAAACTGAGTTAGTTGAGAAGCAATTTTTTTTTCTAGAGTGAGTTACCCTTAAACATGTGTCTTTATTTTTGCTACTAAGAAGAAGTGAGGACTTTTAAGCTAGTTGTGTTAAAGAAAATGAGGTTATATTTTTGCACATGTCATCATGTATACATTTCAGACCTGCCGCAAATGCAAATCATGTCTGTCACTTCATTGCTGAAAGCTAGTGCCTCCCTCAGGTGAAGTCCAAAATCTTTCTAGAGCCGGAGGGCCTTCTTCCTAGCTCTCTAGCCTCATCTACTGTTTCTCCTTTGCTCTCCCTGCTCCAGTCATTTATTTTTAAAAATTTAATGTAATGTTTTTATTGAATTTATAGCAATTTCTTAAACATCCCCTTCTAGTAGGGTGCTAAGGTGGGGTTGGAGTGGCACTGTGTGAATCAGCTTCTAGAGAGGGAGAAGTGTGCGTGCTTTTGATAAATTTTATTTTTTAGAATAGTTTTAGATTTACAGAAAATTTATGAATAGAGAGCTCCCATGTACTCCACACCCAGCTTCCTCTATTATTAACATCTTACATTAGAGGGGTACTTTTGTTATAATTAGTGAACCAATATTGATATGTTATTATTAATTGAAGTCCACACACTCAAATTTCCCTAGATTTACTGCATGTACTTCTGTTCCAGGATCCTATCCAGGGTTCATTACATTTAGTTATCATGCCTCCTTAGGCTTGATGTGATGGTTTCTCAGACATTCCTTGTTGGTTTTTTTGTTTGTTTGTTTGTTTGTTTGTTTTTATACCTTAACGTGATTGTTTTGAGGAATACTGGTCAGGTATTGCACAGAATGTTCTTCAATTGGGATTTGTCTGATTTTTTTCCCCTCATGATTAGACTGAGCTTATGGGTTTTTGGCAGCAAGATCACAGAGGTAAATTACCCTTTTCATGACATTATGTAAAAAAATACTTTCTAGCAACATGGCTTATCACCACATGTTCACCTAGTATTTATCAGGTTTCCCTACTGTAAGGTTTGTTCCCCCCATCACCCTTCTTTCCATCCTGCAGTGTTTGGAAAGAAGTCACTGTGTACAGTTCATTGTCAAGGATAGGATAGGGAATTACAATCCACCTCCATGAGCGCAAAGTGTCTACATAAATTATTTATAATTCTTCTACATGGAGGTTCGTCTCTTCTCCAGTGTGTACTTATTTAACAATCAATCATTTTTATACCATATGGACCCATGACTATAATAAATTAGAAGAATCAATGAACATGGGTATTTGGGATTCTGGTTTTGGTTGATATAGTTGAAGACCAGTCATTTGTTTTGCTGGTTACTATATTCCTTGTATCAGAGAGTTGGCAACACATAGCAAGGGAGAAGCAAAGCCTTTTTCTCCCTTTTTTTTGGGGGGGGGGACGGGGGGAGAAGGGTTTCTTTGATTTTTTATCTAGATTGTGGAAAACGTGATTTACAGTCCAAGAATGCTTCTTAATCCAAGTTGAATGACAATGTAGCTAATGGAAGTTCGACTCAGACATGGCATATGGTCTCCTCATTTTTAGCTTATAGTATTGTAGCCAGTTTTTGTCATTTTGTGTACTGTCATGGGTTTTAATGTTAAATTGAGTGTGCAGTGAGCTTTATCAGGCAATACTGGTAGGTTGCTATACCAAGAAACAGCCTGAGATTTGTGCAGTAACTTTTATAAAGGCATATGGCCTGCAAATGTGAAAGTTTATATTTAAATTTAGTTTTGTTTACTCTAGTGTCAGAGGTTCAGAGATCATAGTAAAGTTTAATAAAGAGTTTAATATAAGTGAGGGAATGAAACTGTTATATAGAGGAAACTCAGATTTTATAAATTTTGAGGTGAAGCAGTGTTATATAATAAAATCCAAAGTGTGGCCATGCCATCTTGTAATGAAGCATTAGTAGATGTTATGGGAATTGAAAAATTCTGTAGTCAGGGAGCCAGGTGTTAAGCCAATAGGAATGGGAATGGATTGGGTAAGGCATCAGATGAATAGAAAGACTAGTTCATTGATTAAGTAATCAGGAATGGTGGCATGACTTGTAAGTAATGGCAGTGAGTGATAAAAGCTGTTAGGAATTGTTGATGGAGCAGTTTGAATCAAAGACCGTTCAGAACTGTATCTCCTCTTGCCCTATTAATGACAGATTAAAGTCCTTTCCATTCCACAGTATGATAAAACTTACTCAGATCCCATAAATTCCGCTATTTTTGTTCCGCTTGTCCTGGTTTTCCCCAGCTAGCTTACTTTTTCTGAATCCCTTGAACATCTCTCATTTTTTCTTGGGAGCAATATCCCCTAGCTTTTCATTCTTTTTGGATTAATGTAGCTTAAAATAAATCCATCTGCAAAGCTATTTACAGATGGATATTGCAGACTGGGAATATTTACAACATTAAAAGTGAAGAAAGTGTGTTTTTTTCCAATTGCAAAATGGAAACACATCATTCCAATTTACAAAAATTTGGTGGCGAGTCCCCACACCCCCAATATATTCAGTTAAGGTTTAACCATCCTTCTTGCTGTCCTCTCTCCAGGAAAGAAAAGGGGAGAATAAACTCCATTTGTTTTGCCTTCTAATACATTGAGTATTCATATAGTTATGCACTCTGAAAATATTTTCCCAGCTTTATTTATGAGTGTGTCCTTTAAGACCAGGATTAAAGTCTTTCTTCTTCCCTTTCCATCAATAATATCTGGCAGTCTGTCGTGCAATGATATTACATAGTTCTGACTGATTTATCCTTCCCAAAGTCCAGCTTCCTAGTCACTGGCACCCTGCGATCTTTTAGTGTTTTATAAATGAAATGATTGATGAGTTTGGTCTTTTCAAGTATCAAAGTTAAGGTCACCAGGCTATACTTCTTAGGGTTATTACTTTATTTTCTTCTTCAGAGGTAGGTGCTACCCATGTTCTTTCTCTGTTTTTAGGCTTCATAGCTGTCTACCATGTGTTCTGAAAGATTGTTTCTATGATAAGTTTAGAGTATGTCTTAAATATTCCAGGATCTATGCTACCAGGGCATGCTGATCTGAAAACATCTATATTTCATCTGACTCATTTATTCCTATTCTGGTTGAACTTTGTATCCTACTGAAAAGGTGGTAGAAACTTTGTTTATTTTACCACAGTTGAACCTTTTTACAGGGTTTATACTCAAATTCAGCTTTAGTAAAAAAGAAAAACAATTACTCACTAGGGAGCTCTGTAGTTCATAGGTCACAATCTCCCTATCCTGAATTAGATGATATAAATTATTAGAAGTATTTGAAACAATTGATAAAGGTGCCCAATAGTGGGCTATATATTATTTTTCTATAAATCTCTAATCTTATATTGACATAGGGTATATAGAAATTGATCCTAGAGTATATAGAAATTGATCCTAGAGGCTTTGTTTAGCTTCACTTTTAAATATCAAAAGAGTGCACAGTTACCAGTATATCACCCTGTTTTCCCAGTAAATCTAACTCAGAAATTTTCCTAACTGATTTCCTCCTGCTCATGAAAACGCAACTTATTTAATTGTTTATTGAATGAGCTGCACTCACTAGAGTAAAGCAGAAAGCACCTTTATTCTCCTTCACTTGCTCTTTGGATTAGTTATTTCCAGCCCCTGGGATAGAATCTGTCAGGTGCCAAGGTTTTCTGTCTCACTAAATAATTAAAAGTACAGCACAGATGGATATCAAAAAGTCCAAATCTTATTCACTGTAAAATCTGTTTTTCCCCAGGCTAGGTCTGCCTCAGGCTTAGGGGAATGAAAAGATGGGGTAGGGAAAGGTTTTGATCTGACATCTTTCTTTTCTTGCTTCACTGCATTCTTCACTTAAAAACTGTTGTTTCGGGGCCCTTTCATAATGGAATAGAAGAGGGAGAAGTAAGGGGCAGAAAACGTCCTTCTAAACTGGTAAAGTTACAAAGCATTGATCATACCAACTGAGCATGGAAAGCAAGCCGTATCCTTTTCCTTTCGGTGCTTCTTTCTCCAGAAACCTGCACCTGTGCTTCCTGCCATGAGTCATGCTGCTTCCATGGAGCCCACTTCATCCCCATACCCCACTTCTGCACCCATGGGACACCTTCATTCTCTTGCTATTAAAGCTGCCTCCCTCTTGCCAGGAGATTTTGGTAGAACTCATGGCTAGCTAATAGATTTAACTCTCAGTCATCCCACAGAGTCTGTATCTGATACATGGAAAACAGACCCCTCTGCCCAGTTTTCAATGGATGTGTAGCTCACTATTGACACAAACTTTTCTTCTGTATGTAACTCTAGCTGCATACATTGATTTTTTTGTTCAGTATTGGATCAAGTAACTTGCCTCTATGTCCCTAAAGTTCCAGAGAATACTAGTATATATTAGCTTTTCAAATGATTCTTTTGAATCCTCTTTACCATCCCAGAGAATTCAGAGCCATCTCTTAGACTACCCAGAGGTGGTTGAAGAACTCGTTTCCCAGGGTCTTTGATGTCCACTGGAATGTAAGCAGTAATAAAACAGACACTTTTGTCTATTTATTGTTGTATCATTAGGTTTTAGAACAATACCTGACACATAATAGGCCCTCAATAGATGTATGTTGAACAAATGAGTAAAGAAGTAGTCAAGCACCTTGTTTTATGATGTATATATGGCATCCGTTTATAAAGACAGAGAATCCAAAAAGTCAAGGAATATCAAATTTAATATTCTATTAAACTTAACTTATTTTAAAATTATCTTTATGAAGAAAATAACTGCAAAGTTTTTTACTATCATTCAATGGTAATGTCTAAAAATAGATTACTTTTTCAGAGAGCAAAAGATATAAATTCAAAGCTAATAGTTTAATTAATCTTAAGCAGTCCAGAATAAATAGGAAAGTTATTTTATTTTATTTTTAAAAATATTTTCCTTACTTTTTAAAAAGATTTTTTGCTTTTTAAAAAAATATATATTTTATTGATTTTTTACAGAGAGGAAGGGACTGGGATAGAGAGTTAGAAACATTGATGAGAGAGAAACATGGATCAGCTGCCTCCTGCACACCCCCTACTGGGGATGTGCCTGCAACCAAGGTACATGCCGTTGGCCGGATTCAAACGCAGGACTCTTCAGTCCTCAGGCTTATGCTCTATCTACTGAGCCAAACCGGTTAGGGCAGAAATTTAATTTATTTTAGTAATTTGTTCCATCCATTTGCAGATTATAAATTCTAGCTAAAACTCTGAGAGTCTGTGCAGAGTGGTGAAAGTAGAACTTACTAGACGCTGGCTCGCAGATAGAGAGACACTCAGGGTTAGCATCTGGTAAAGCTCCTTTCTCAGATTTCTCTAATACATGTCTGTGTCTTTAAGTCAGAAGTTTTAAAACTTGCTCTGACTGTGGATCATGTTGGAAGTCAAGACTATGAATCAAATTGGACTTTCGGGAGTCCAAACATCAGCAAAGATGATCCACCAGTGATGTCATTGGAAAAAATCTCCCTATGATTAACTGGACAAATGGCACTGTTTAAAGTTACAAAGGAGGGATTTCACAAGTAAATGATTTATTTATGTAACAATCACAAATATAGACAGAATGAAAAATGATTATCCTGTCATGTGCCCTCTTTCATCAATCAGTAGTGGTACCCAGAAAGCAAGGATGAGAAGGGTTTTGAGCCTAATCTAGTCCCAGTGCTATATAGCTGATCAGAGGCAGCACATGGCATCTACACTCGGCCCTGCCAGGGAGCCAGGAGACTGCACACGCACATTCCTATTGTGTTCAACTATGGTTAGAACATTGTGGTTACAAAATGGTAGAGTTAAGGCAATTCTCCCTCTTTCTCATCCTTGAAATAAAGAAAAGCAACACAAGATAGAGTAGAGCCCTGGCCTTTTGGGGCTCAGTGGTTAGAATGTTGATCTGTGGACGTAAAGGTTTCAGGTTTGATTCCAGGTCAAGGGCATGTACCTAGGTTGCAGGTTCAATCCTTGGCCCCAGTCAGGGCGAGGACCTTTGTGGGAGGCAACCAATTGATGTGTGTGTGTCTTTCTCCCCCTTCTGCTCTCCCTTCCTCTCTCTCTCCCTCTCTCTCTCTCTCTCTCTCTCTCTCTCAAAAAAAATAATATCAATGGAGAAGAATATTGCTATGATAGCGTGAAGCAATGAAAGTAAGTGATAGTCATTTCTGTGTCTGCTGATCATTAAGCTGAATTAGTAAATTATATTATTATATAAATTATTGGTATATTAGAGGCCTGGTGGATGAAATTCGTGCATGGGGGTGGTGTCCCTCAGCCCAGCCTGCACTCTCTCCAATCTGGGACCCCTCAGATTGGAGGGGTCGGACCTAAACCGGCAGTTGGACATCCCTCTCACAATCCAGGACTGCTGACTCCCAACCGCTTCCCTACCTGTCTGATTGCCCCTAACCACTTCTGCCTGCCAGCCTGATTGTCCCCTAACCACTCCCATGCCAGCCTGATCAACGCCTAACTGCTCCCCTGCTGGCCCAATTGCCCCCAACTGCCCTCCCCTGCTGGCCTGGTCTCCACCAACTGCCCTCCCCTGCCAGCCTGGTCCCCCCCAACTGCCCTCCCCTGCATGCCCAGTCACCCCTAACTGCCCTCCCATGCTGGCCTGGTCCCCCCCAACTGCTTTCCCTCCCCTGCAGGCCCGGTCCCCCCCAACTGCCTTCCCCTGCCAGTCCGGTCGCCTCAACTGCTCTCTCCTGCTGTCCCAGTCACCCCCAACTGCCCTCCTCCCTGGCCTGGTCACCTCTAACTGCCCACCCCTGCCAGCCATCTTGTGGCCACATGGGGGTGGCCATCTTGTGTGAGGGGTGTGACAGTCAATTTGCATATCCCCTCTTTATTATCCTATATAATAAAACCCTAATATGCAAATGGACCAAATGGCAGAATGACCGTCAGAACGACCAGTCTCTATGACAAGCACTGCCTCCCTGAGAGGGAGACAATTGGCAGAGGCTATCTGGGGTGGGGCTGACCAGCAGGTGGCTCCAGGCCACCAGTCAAGGTGGGTGCCAGCAGGGGCCTCCCAATTGCCCTGCCCGCCGGTTGCCCCACAGAAGGCCCTGATCGCTGGTCAGGCCTAGGGACCCTACCCTATATATTGGGAGCAGTCTCTTAGATTTAAAAATTAAAACCTGACAAGGCTACTCTAATACTGAAAAAATAGGATGATGCAGGAATGACATGCATGGACTCTGGCATGCACATTTTGTGGTCAGCCCTTATTCTGATAGTTATAACTGTGTGACAAAGCCAATTACTCAACTTCTCTCTGCTTCAGTTTTTCCACCCATAAGATGGGGAAAATGGTACTACTGCCTTAGAAGGATCATGTTATATACTGTTTTTTATAATCAGAGCAAAAAAAATGTAGCTGCCATAAAACAGCAAGATGCCTTTCACCTGTATGAAAAGTATGGTCACTGGTGCATGCAGCGTCCCAGTTTACTAGAGGGATGTCCAAGTGCCAGTTTAGGCCCAACATCCCCTGAGGGGTCCTGGATTGCGAGAGGGCGCAGGCCGGGCTGAGGGATCCCCTCTTCCCCTCTACTGTGCATGAATTTCATGCACCAGACCTTTAGTATAGGATAATTAACATACCATAAAATTCATCCATTTAAAATGTACAATTCAGTGTGTTTTTAATTATTCACAGGGTTGTGCAATCATCACCACAATCTAATTTTAGACCCCTTTTGTTCCTTTCCCCCCCAAAAAAACTTTATCTATCCATAGTCATTCCCTATCTCTTCCCTCTCCTGAGCCCTAGGCAACCAGTAATCTTTTTGTTTCTAAGGATTTGCATATTCTGTACATGTCATATGAATGGAATCATGCAATATGTGGCCTTTTGTGTCTGTCTTCTCACTTAACATAATATTTTGAAGGTTCGTACATGTTGTAGCATGTATTAGTAACTCATCTGTTTTAAGCCTGAATAATATTCTATTGTATGGACTTACCACATTTTATTTCTCCATTCATCATTTGATGGATATCTGAGTTGTTTCTACTTTTTGGCTATTTTGAAAAATGCTGCTATGAACATTTTGATACAAGCTTTTTTGGGTAGATACTTGCTTTCATTTCTCTTGTGTATATACCTAGAAGTGGAGTTGCTAAGTCAATTGTAATATTTTGAGGAACTGCCAAACTGTTTTCCAAAGCAGCTGTACCATTTAACATTCCCACCAGCAATATATGAAGGTTCCAATTTCTCCACATCCTCACCAACATTTGCTATTGTCCACTGTTTTGAAGATAGACATTCTATTGGATATGAACTGGTATCTCATTGTGGTTTTGATTTGCCCCTTTCTAATAACTAATGATCTTGAATATATTTTCATTGGCCATTTGGGAAAATGTCTATTTAGATCCTTTCTCTATTTTTAATTGGGTTGTCTTTTTATTATTATTAAAAGAGTAGTAACTTTGCCGAAACCGGTTTGGCTCAGTGGATAGAGCGTCGGCCTGCGGACTGAGAGGTCCCAGGTTCGATTCCGGTCAAGGGCATGTACCTGGGTTGTGGGCACATCCCCAGTAGGAGATGTGCAGGAGGCGGCTGATCGATGTTTCTAACTCTCTATCTCTCTCCCTTTCTCTGTAAAAAATCAATAAAATATATTTAAAAAAAAAAAAAAAGAGTAGTAACTTTCTAAAATACAATATATTTTATACAAAGTAGGATATTTATGTGGTTGTTATTTTGATGCTTTCAGGTCAGTTAAAAGAGGCATATGTATTAAATTTTTATTAATATGAAGGTACAATAATTAACTAGTATTAACATTTAATTATAAATATGTTTAGCCCTAAATCTCTTATTAAATCTTAACTGTGAACATTTTCAATTTAACAGACTTTGAACCAAGGAGAATCAGATGGTCTAGATGTTTTCTGGCCTTGAATAGGGCCATTTGGCTATCATAGTTATTGCCCCCGAATGTTAATCGCCTTTATTTTCTGCTTTAGCATTAAGTAATGAAACAAACTCATCAAGGCCTAAAATCTCTGACTCCCTAGAAAGGCCTTTAAAGGAATGACCTTCACCTTTCTGCGAGTCAGAAATCACTAGAGTAAAACATTAATTTATGTCAAATACTTGAAGTTGCTCATCAGCTATTTTCCATAGCAGTGCTACAGGTTTCAGCCTTTGTTTTCTAGAGGTAATCCAGAAGAGAGATGACTATTTTCCTTGAACTGACAGTGAAGATGAAGGACATGGACATATCTGAGACATAGAGGAGGTAGTTATAACAAGATTTGGTGACTGATCAGAGAAGGGAAGGGTGAAGGAGAGAGTCAAGTAAAGGATTGATACAAGTTTATGAAATGGGTGACTAAATGGATCGTGCTGCCTTCATTAGCACAGGGAATAAGAAAATATAGGCTAGATATGAAGGAAGTGCCAAGTTTCTGTTTGGACACAATCCATTTGAATTGTCTGGGAAATTTATATGGTGATATTGAGTAGATAGTTGTATATCTGGTACTGAACCTTAAGAGGTAGCTCTAAGCTACACTGAAAGTGTGAGCATGGGAGAGAATGATAGCACCAAGAAAGAACATAGAGTGAGGAGAAAAGAGTGCATAGTTCAGAATTCTGAGGACCATCAATATTTGAAAGGCAAAGAAAGGAAGAGTCTGCAAAGGTGGATAAATGACAAGTGATAGTCAAATATATAAAAAGAAAACCTAATTTCTGGGGGAAAAAAGAGATGTCATCTACATCAAATGATTTGGAGTGGTCCAATAACAAGAACTAGAATGTGTGTATTAGATGAAACCAAAAGAAGGTTTTAGGTACCTTTAATGAGAGTAGTTTCAGTGGTATGCTTACATAGCTAGTTAGCTGAAGACCTAGTTTATCTAAGTCTTTGAAGCCAAGTTTATCTAACTTCAAAAGCCACATTTATAGTGCCTGAGAGGTAGTATCTCTCAAATCCAGGCACTTGACTTTCAAATTTACTCAGCAAATGTCCTCAGATCTCCAACAGAGTTTTAATAAAAGTAGAATTATTTAATATTAAGACAAAAATAGTTTCTAAGCCAGTAGATGTCGTTATGTCTGGAAATAGAATCTTTATTGATATATAAGGATGAGTAATGCTGCAATTGGCTTTAGGATCCATATTATGGGAACATCTTAATGTTGAGTCCATTACACATGCATTTCTTTGTGTTATTTCAAGCACAAAGGTTCAAAGCAGATTCATATAACAGTCTATTGCAGCAGGGAAAAGAATGGAGAATGTGTACTGCCAGAGGTGATATTTGAGCAAAGACTTGAATTCAGTGAGGAACAAAGCCATGGACATGTTCAGGGTAAGGCATTCCTGGCAGAAAGAACACAAGCACAAAGGCCCTAAAGTGGAAAAGGATTTATCAAGTGGAAGGCAAAGGAAGGACGCTTAGAGCCTTCCGGCGTAATTCTACAGTGGAACTATTCAAAAGTCTCAAAGGATGCAATTCTAGCCTATCTTTTTATTCTTTTTCAATATAAAAAAAAACTATTTTGAAAAAGAAACCTGAACAGAAAAGGTTCAAGTAAAGCACAGTAATTTTTTCCTTTGAAACATTAGGGAGTAAGTTGTTGATGTGGTCCATTGTCCTCCATTTTTAATGTGAATTTTCTACAAATAAAAATTGGTCCCTGGGACAACATTTTGAGAAAATCATATGGGATTTTCTCAAAAATTTCATCATTGAATTTATTAAATATATCTAAAATAATGTTTAATTGTACTTGCAACAGACATGAGTAAAAATACAATAAATTAATATATTGATACAAAAATTGATAGGTAGTACAAAATACGTTATACCATTTTATAGGTACTCAATAATTATTTGTTCATCAAATGAATGAATGAACCAATGAAAAACATCTACATATTTTATTTCATAACATTTTAGTTCAGGCATTTTAATCTAGATGCAATGTCCCTGATGTCCTAATAATAATAGCACAGGATTCATTATTATTTTTTAAGAAAATATTTTTTATTGATTTCAGAGAGGAAGGGGGAGGGAGAGAGAGATAGAAATGATGAGAGGGAATCATTGATAGGCTGCCTCCTGCATGGCCCACACTGAGGATCGAGCCTGCAACCTGGGCATATGCCCTTGACTGGGATCGAACCCAGGACTCTTTAGTCCACAGGCTGATGATCTATCCACTGAGACAAAACAGCTCAGGCTATTTTTTTAGTTATTTTTATAACAAAATGTGAGAATGATGGTGTGTTGTCTTACTTTAATAATAATAATAAAACATTTGTTGTTTCTACAATTTTATTAGTTTACATAATCATTGGCATGAACAAGAGAGTAAATGCTAAATACTATGTTGCTGAAGCTTGAAGTCCATGAATTTATTAAAAATCATACAGGCTTAAATTTAACTCACTAGCAACTCATTTGCCATTGACAAAGGTGTTATTTGAAGATATAGTTAAATGTTCTGCATATCCAAAGTATCTTAATTTTGCTTGTAGATGATTAAATATGTTTATGTCATTTATTTTCCATTTGCAGGTATAATTCAATTTTTTATTTTCTATTTTCTTTCCTAAAACAATTCAATAGTAATGAAATATTTGCAGTTCCTAATATGCAAATTAGAATTTTTAGTTAAGGCTATATAATTGTTTAAGTGATCTAAGTAATTGAATAGACTAGAAGTGCTGTATCTCATATGATCATCTCATTGATTATAATAGCAAACCTGTATTTCATAAAGCAAACAGTTACTTTCATTCGTTAACTTGGTTGGTAATGTGGGCATTTGGGTATTATTATTCTCAGTGAGAACTGTAATGACAGTTGTGACATTTCCTGTTGCTGAAATAGTAGAATTTAATTACTTAATAATATCTGCAATTTTGAGTTTCTATTAGGCTCAAAGCAGGATTTTAAGTCATGCTCCCATAGAGCTGGCTTCTTGAAGAAATCTCTATAATTTTGGTTGCTTCTATCAAGTTGATAACAATGTATGGTAGGATTCACCAATCTAGGCATGTCTAGGTGCCTCTTCTGGACATGCCTGGTTTAGGTGGAGTTCCTTTCTTGTAAAACTGTGTATCAACATTGATACCATGAAGAGAAAGAAGAATGAACAAATATGATGTAAAACAACAAAAAATGATTAACTAGTAGTGGAGCTCTAATCTGTTCTTCACTGAGTATAGCTCCTCATATTGTCTAAAGGAGTTTTTGTGCTGATCATGGGTATAGTCCATTAAAAGATAAATTATTTCAAAGAAGTAATGATGTTTCTTTAAAACACCTCCAGTGCCTTCATGATCATTGTGACAGTTCAATGATGCCTCAAGGCAATACTCCATATTTGCTCATTTCCTTTCTTGCATGCCTGTTTGCAGCTGTTATGCCAAGAAGGGTATATCTAATGTCCCCTTAAAAATAACTGAGGAAAATCCATCATTATAGTATTTACCATGTTTCATAGTAATTTGCTTTGTCTACAGCAAATGCATGAATTTTTTCTGGATGGTCTTAAATGGTATTTTATTTTGCAATTGTGGAATGTCTTTTTCTAAGGATGATGCAGGCAGTATGTGTACTCATCTTGGTAACTCCAGTCGGTACTGATCTAGAATAGTCTGCTACCTTTCTGGGGTTGTTGGCAGCAATGCATTCCCCTGGAATGGCATCACTTTTCTTGTTCTTGAGCAATGCTTCTTGAATATTCTGCAACTTCAAGATATCTTTCACTAGAGTTTTATAGACATGCCGTGTACCCCTTAGGCATAGCAGTTAATAGTATGGGTTCTGGAGCCATAAATCCCCAGCTTTGAAACCTAGCTCTGCCACTCAGTGCCTATACAATTTAGGGCAAGTTGCCTATTCTCTGTCAAAAACAGCAACAGTATCCTACCTCCTACTACCTGTTGTGAAGTTTGAATGACGAATATGTTAAAAGACTTTGAACAATTCCTGGCACATAGTAACTACTAAATACTAGGTAATAAGTTCTAAATACTATTAAATAAATATCAAATGTTATTTGTATTAAGTACCCTGGTACCAAGCAAAATACTTTCCCTCTCTAAGCACAGTGCAGTTAGGATTGAGACTGCACAATGAACCCTTCCTTATCTCCTCTTGTTCCTAATTCACATTCCAACTTGTATAGGATGTTTTAAATCAAGTTTAAAGGTCATCTTGTGAGTAAACCATGTCTGACTCTCACCAGCATCAGTGAAATGGATTAGGGTCAATTAATATGCATCTCTCTATCTTGACCACAGGATAACTCTTGCATGTCTTCTAATCTTAGCAAGCCATCCTGAGGCCTGGAAGTAATACTTGGTGCAAATAACTCCTAATAGTTGTCTGTGTAACCCTCCCACCCATGTCAGGCTTCTAATTCCAAGGGCTTATAGAGGGGTGAGTAGTTTAAAATACAAAGACTTTAAATAGAGGAAACAAGAATTCATTTATTATCACTACAAAATATCTAAACTTTGTGGTAAGTAACTGAATAATACTCATGAAATGGACTGTCTCTGGGAACAACAGTTCCTAATCTGTTTGGAGATGCAACAACTTTTGTTATGTTTTGTATCAAGGAATTCTATTATCCCATGTTTATTTCAAAAATTTTAAGGTGAATCCAAATTAATTTAGTTTTAAGAATTTTATAATACCTTTTGGGGTATCACAACCTGGGTATCACATAATGGACTTTGGGACTCACTGGCCAGTTTGTAACTCCCTATTCACACTTGTCAAAAAAACGAACAAAAAAAGGAACCAACTGTGCTAGCATCCACAGATTTCATTCACTTCTAGACCCCGCGAGAGATATTACATAGCAACTCTAAATAAAAAGGACACACTTCTGAGGATGGAAGTAGAGAAAAAGAATGAGACTAAATATTGATACTTTTTTATAGTCAGAGAACTCATTGTCATTACAAGTCATGAGAATTCTTGTTTAGAGTTGTTACTGAACAGGCTGTTGGAGACTGAATGCCTGGAGGGAGAGGGAAGAAAATAAGGAATTGGTGGTTGAAAAATGAGTGGGGCTAGCATGACCGACCGGGTACTAAGACCCCTCAGTTCAGGGATGAACAAAAGCAGTTCTCTCTCTGCCTTCATAAATCTCAGCTGACCTGTTCAAGCCAAATTCTCCAACTGGAGCAGAGCAGAGGTCAGCTTGACATAAACTGACAGACTGGAGGCCCCTGCAGATTTATGTAGGTTTGGGAAGATTCTGTTTTTGGTTCTTTCCTCCTTTTTTTTCCCAAACTCCCATCAGAATGCCATAGGGAGTACTGGATATGTCCCAGGAGCCAGGCAGGAAACAACTGGCCTTAATATGACAAAATTAAATTCAGGTTTATTAACTAGTGATCTGAATTTACATCCGAATGTTGCTACTCTGGTTGTGTCTGTGTGGGTTGAACACATGTAACTGATATATTTCTTCTGCTATTTCACAGCACTAACCAAATAATGGGTTCACTGTTCTTATTGAATTTTTAGCTAAGGTGAATGGTACATTAGTTCAATTTGTTAATGTAATAAATACTTACTGTGATAGTGTGTGTGTGTGTGTGTGTGTGTGTGTGTGTGTGTGTGTGTGTGTGTGAAAAGAAACCATCAAAGGCTGATCCTTTAAATATCTTCCACTCTGTGAAGGGAGGTGAAGCTTGTACATTGGCAACTCTGACATAAGCCTGAATGCTATAAAATTTCAACTGGACCATGAAGATGTAGAGAGGAAGGAGAGTACATGCAATGTAGATGGAGGAAGCTGTATATGACAAGGCACACAGGCAATTAAGTCCATACGTTTATGGGAACTATGTCATTCATTCATTCATCCCATAAATATTTGTAAAGTGCCTACTGTATGACAAACACTGTTTTAGACCCTAGAGATCCAGTGCTAAGCAAAGAAAAATCTTTGTTCGCATGAGGTTTACATTCTGAGAGGTAAGGGACAGACATTAAACAAATCAATTAGATAATTTCAGATAGTGTAGCTTTTATGAAGAAAACAACACAGAGTAATATAGGGCATGAGTGGGCAGGGAGGAGTTTACTTTGGCTGCAGAATAAGGTCTATGATAGGATTGTGGAATTGAAAACTAGAAAGGTCTGTATTGGGGAGTCCATGAAAAATCTTGAATGTTAGTCCTGGAATGTTCATCCCTGAACTGAGGGGTCATTTCTAGAAAATACTAATTACTTTCATTCTTTTTTTTTTGTGAGCCCCCCCCCCCCCCCCGTTACCCCCCACCCCTCCACCCCCACCCCTAGTGCTCACACGGTACCTGTGAGCCCCCCGTTTTCCCCCAACTCCCCAACCCCCTCCCCCTAGTGCTCACACGGTACCTGTGAGCCCCCCCCAGCACCGCCCCCCCCCGCCCCCCCCCCCCCCCCCCCGACACACAGCCAGACACACATCGCCGCCCTCACACGTGCTGTGTGACTCAGCCAGGACCCTCCCCACTTGGGAAAGCCTGGCTGCTGGGCCCCCGCAGCTCCCCGGCCGGACCCCATTCCGCCACCCGCTCAGACCCGGGACCTTACTTTAATTCTTGACTTAGCGAGATCTGGTGCTCACTTTTCTGACCAATGATGTTTTCCACACCATGTATAGAGGCACACTTGCATTCATGCTTGGCAGCTAAGTGGACCTGGTCATTCTATTTTTGGGCACTATTACATCTTGAGTCATTTAACTTTATTCAGCTTTTAAGGACCCAGGAGGCTAATCTTGACAAGCTCATCCAGGAGATTTTAAAGATTTTTTTTAGTTGCTCATAGAATATTTTCAAATCACATTTAAGTTAGTTTATTATTTTTCCTGGGTTTCACTAACATTACTTCTCATCGAAGTCTATCCACACAGGAATCTACAAAGTTTAACCATTTTCTGGAGGATTTTTTTTTTTTTGTAAAAATGACAAAATAGAATTGTAAATAAATACGTATGTAATCTCTTTATATCTATAACTAAAAAAGAAAAGTAAAAAATGGACCTATCTCTAGTGGTATCATTTTACATGCAATACAAATAAAGAATATTTTAGTTCCCATGGAGAATTTTTAAAGAAAGTTTTAAGTATGTATGCTGCAGTAGAAACACTTATTTGAATCAATAATATTTTTCTTGATAACCCCAAAAACTATTAATTAAATACTATTAGCCTGCTGTAGCTCTAAAGATCTACTAGTATACTTCTCTTACACTATCTTATCATTCATACAGCTTGTAGGATAACTATCTGGAATATATCTTATAAGAACATAGTTTTCACAAATTGCTGGGGGGTGGGAGTAGCTGGGGGGAGATCAACGGGGGAAAAGGAGACATAATGTAATACTTTAAACAATAAAGAATTTAAATTAAAAGAAAAGAAATTGGAGAGTTTAAAAAAAAAAAAAGAAAAATAAAGTGAATGACAGCAGAGAAATAGGCAATATTGAGATCATTCCCTGATAAGGTATTAGGAGGGAAAGGTCTGAGAATGGAGGAGTGTGACTGGATTATGGATCATATTAAGGAAGAAAGAGAAAAACATGAAAAAATAAGAAAATGGGATGGGAGAACATTGTTCTGGTGGCCAATAGCGACACATCACCCCATGAAATCAAGCCACAGTAACATACTTGTTAATTTTGCCAGTTTTACAGAAACTTCACTTATAAAATTGAACACTAAAGCATAATAGGGAAAAAAAGCTATCATGGTTTTTAATAAAATTATAGAGTGCACTTTTAAAAAGGAATAAACAAGGTTAATTTTAAGGTTGCAAGGGTAGATTGAATGCAACCTCCAAATTACTGTGCTGAGTTATTACCCTTCTTAATTTCTTTCAGAATATTTTTTTAAAGACTTCATGGATGGTGAGAGATGTAGCACATCAGAGTTTACAGTGACCAAAGCCTAGGGACTGTTTGCCAGGGAAGCAGTAAAGAGACAGATAAAAAGAGAAGACAGGAGTCGTATATGTAATAGTCAGCTTGCTGCCACAACAAAATATTGTGGACTGGGTGATTTAAACAACAGAAATTTATTTTCTCATAGTTCTGGAGGCCAGAAGTCCAAGATCAAGGTTCAAGACGATTTGGTTTCTGGTGAGAGTTCTCTTCCTGGCTGCCTTCTTATTATGTCCTCACATGGCCTCTCCTTGGTGCATGTGCAGGGAAGGAGGGAGAGGAGAAGGGGGAGAGAAACAGAGTGTGCCAGCTCTCTGGTGTCTCTTCTTGTAAGAACACTAATCCTATTGGATCAGGGAATCCGCCTTATGACTTCCTTTAACCTTAATTACTTCATTAGAGACCCCCTTCTCCAAATACAGCCATACTGGGAATTACGGTTTCAATATATGAACTGTAGGGGCCACAAACATTTAGTTCATAAAATATTTAAAAAAAGGAAAAAAATTCTAACTGAAGCAGAAATTAGTAAAGTTTTACTACAACTGAACAGTAAATTCTTGAGCTTCCTGGCACAGAAGGCAAAAAGAGAAATGTAATAGGTAGTGTGAATGTAAGTCTGTGGTAATCTCTTGGACATCTTAAGCCTTATTTTCTCTTATTGTGTGTTTCTGTTTGTTAAGGTAGTTTCAGACATTGACCAGTAAGGATGGGGATCAGGGAGGGATGGATTTTGGGGGCTAGAAAGTCTGTTGTACTTCATCTCACATTCCGTAGATTTTTTTTTTTTCTACATAGATGGTTGACTTCAAATATTGCTTTGATTTCTTGATGCCTGGGTGGAAGATGACAGGAAGTACATGTTCTGGACTGGATCTGGGTTTATAGCCACTAGAATGAAAGATTGGGCTCTTTGAACTGTCAATGCATATACAGGTTTTTTTATTTGTTTGCTTGTTTGTTTGTTTTTTAAAGTGGAAAAGTCACAGATCCTGCAAGCAGATTGTTTCAAATCTCGGGGGGAATTATAAACCCTATTGCTGGTTCAAGTTAATAATATACTTTTTAACAAAAGTGCTAAGGATCACTTATGTGAATGCTTTTGTATTTTGTATAAATTTAAGATGATTTTATCCTGAAAATAACCAATATCTATGGGATAATTTGAGGTGGCTTATTGGTCACAAACTATGTTTGGCATTTTACGTTAGTTGCTCTAGGTTGGTCAATATAATGTATATAGTGGAAATGATCAGAACATGATTTGAATGATGACTGCATAAATAATTAATATTTAGTTCTTAAATTACTTGTGCCATTTTCAATTCTTTTAATCCTCACCTGAGGATATGTTTATTGATTTTTAGAAAGAGAGGAAGGGAGAGAGAGAGAGAGAAGAGAGATCAATTGTTTGCCTCCTGTATGCACCCAAACTCGGGGTTAACTTGCAAAATCTAGGTTTGTGCCCTGATTGGGAATCAAACCTGTTACCTTTTGGTTCAGGGGATGATGCTCCAACAAACTGAGCCACCCAGCAGCCAGGGCTTGTTTCTTTAAAAATTTAAATTATGTCATATTGTCTTTAATTAAGTACAAAGACCCTAACAATCATGTCACCTAGAGATCATTTCACCCGCTGCTCTGTTTGGCTGTCAGTCTCTTGTCTCTCCTTCAGCAGTGGTGAGCTGGATCCCTTTTCCTCTGGGAAGAGAAATGAATGGTTCGTTGCCTTTGCCAATAACAAAGATGTTGTCTTTTGTATGAACTCATTGAAAGAACCAGGATGTCTCTCTTTGTTAGTGATCACACCAATTCTTTCCAGGTTAGTACCTCAGGTAACCACATACAGGTTCCCTGTGAAATCAGTATCCTTTACATTTTCCAAGTCAATCTGAATGGCGTCATTCACCTTGCTGAGGGGATCAGGGTAGCAGTTGGTGTGAGCATCACAGGTTGCCAGATGAGGGATTCCCCTTGTGTCTTTAAAGATCCTTCTCACTTTGCACAACTTGTACTTGCCCTCATCAGGTGTAATACGATGGAAAGCAAAGCAATCTTTGGTGTCATAGAAGAGACTGAAATTCTCTTCGGTCTTGTCAATGCTGTTATCTGTTAAACCAACCGGGTAGGCTATATCATTTGCACCCTGCCATCAACCTTCATGAACTGCTGCAGACAGATCTTTACCTCATCTCCTGTCAGAGCATATATAACTCTGTTTAGAAAACAATGAAAGGGAGACATTCTCTTAGATTGTGGGGACTGGTAGGTGGACGAGAAGCAAACACACTGGTCAGTTTAATCAGCATCCAATACTTTGGAGCTGCTACACACTTCAAATGTTTGTTGGGACTGGGAGCCACAGCTGTACTAGCCACAAAAAGAAAATTTTTGCCCTAGCCAGTTTGGCTCAGTAGATAGAGCATCGGCCTGTGGACTGAAGGGTCCCTGGTTCAATTCTGGTCAAGGGCACATGCCTGGGTTGCAGGCTCGATCCCCAGTGGGGGTGTGTGTAGGAGGCAGCCAACCAATGATTTTCTCTCATCATTGATGTTTCTCTTTCTCTCCTCTCTTCCTCTCTGAAATCAGTAAAATATATTTTTTTAAAAAGACAATTTTCAATTCTTTTCAGCTTGTTTAAACTTTGTGTTCTTAAATCTACTTTGCTTCCTCAAAATAGTAGAAAGGGAAAAAAACAATTCCCAAGGTCCTTTCCAAATGGCAAATTCAAGATCAGTGTATAAAAGTAAAACTGGTAAAACTAGTACAATGTAAACATACATGTTTTATTCCTTCATTCATCCTTTTGCTCGTTTATAATTTGACCAATTTTTTAAAATATATATTTTTTTATTGATTTCAGAGAGGAAGGGAGAGGGAGAGGGAGGGAGGGAGAGAGAGAGAGAGAGAAAGAGAGAGAGAGAGAGAGAGAGAGAGAGAGAGAGAGAGAGAGAGAAACATCAATGATCAGAGAGAATCATTGATTGGCTGCCTACTGCATGCCCCCCACCGGGGATCGAGCCCGCAACCCAGGCATGTGTCCTTGACTGGAATCGAACCTGGGACCTTTCAATCCGCAGGCCCACACTCTATCCACTGAGCCAAACCAGCTAGGGCTGACCAATTTTTATTGAGTACCTTGTCCATACCAGAGTATTGTTAGGCTCCAGATAAAATCTGGTCTCTTGGAGCTTCCATGCCATTAAAATGCAGGGCTGTGTGATTTGGCTGCCACCGTGCAGATATGCACAAGGTTACTGGGAAACTCGTGGGGGGCCATCTTTTCTAGATGAGAAACTTTGGATTGGTTTCTGGAGAAAGTGGCCCTGGAGTTGAACTATGAATAGGAGCAGGTCATGGAAAGGGCAGGGAATTCCAGAGGTGGCATTATCTGTAGGGGAACAGCTGGTTCTAAGGCAAAGCAGCGAAAATAAGTGATGACTTAGAGCACGACACGTGGCACAGTGGAGCACAGGGTGACAGTGTGAGGCAAGGGGGAAGGCTCTGATAGAACTTTGCATGTTATACTAATTTGGCACCTTCTCCTAAAAGCTCTCCTGAAATCTTTGAGGGATTTTAACCATTGGGGGAATCAGATCTGTTTTTTGAATGACAGTACCATTAGGAAGGAGTATGGCAAATGACTTGAGGGTGGGGTGCAAAAATCCCAGTCTGGGATCCAGTTAGAAACTGTTGCAGTAATCCAGGCAAGAAGTGATGAAGTCCCGAACTAGACAGTTAACTATTTCCCAAAGACATAAAAACAAATCTCTTACACAATATTGGGCCAGATGCTTTAAACAGTTATTTAGAGGAAAGCAGATAATATCTGCTGGCAGTCAGAGCTAATTAATTTCTTTCTTTCTCATTAACCGCCCCCCCCCCCAAACCTGTCAATGCAATTTCGAAGCTATATGATATTTAGAACTCTCTAAGAAAGAACAACAAATAAGCAGATATAAGTCATCCATGCTTACAAATAGTCTACTTTTCAGGCAATCCTCTGCAGATTAATCAGAACCAAACTCATACATTTTAATCATAACATGTTCTGTTATCTGCCAACGTATTTTCAAGTCTATGCAGGTATGACCATATGCCACGATGGACAAATGAACTGGGAAGATCAAAGCTATTTGATCTGGTTCTGTGATTTATAATTTCCAAATCAACATGAAGAGAAAATAGCAGGCATCAAACATTCATCTATGCTTGTACCAGGTCATACACTGTAATTCTATCCAAGTGCAAGTTTCCATGGTAAACAGGGCAAGTCTTGCCAACACTTCACAGGTTTCCAAAAAGCGGCTATGTCCCTCTTGGGAGGACTTTGTAACTGGAAAAGAAAATCTTCACAGATGAAATGTCCAGCAAAATAAAGTCACAGACTGTATTTCTACAGCAGGCCTCTTGCCAGATGTCTCATCAACAAGTATGGCGCTGGCAGTGACCCGTCCTATGGTAGAGGTGGTAGAATGCTCCCGCCAAATCTTGTTTTCATTTGCTCACAGCTTCCTAGAAAAAAAAAAAATCTTATTTGAGTTGAAATTTTCCACGTTTCATCCTAGTCCAAAGGTGACTTAAATTTTTTTTTTTTAAATTGAATTGAAGTAAATTGAAATTTGTAAAGTTTATAGTCATTTGGGGAGCTTTGAGTACACAAAAATCTCACTGGGTAACACCAAAAAAATTACATTTTCCTTTTCCTTGTGACTTTTGGAAGACTAACTCCTTTTGGCTGTTTCTTTCAAAAGGATTTAACCCTAAGTTACAGGGACAGAAAACCAACTTTTTTTTTTTCTTCAATTTACTTAAACAGATTTTTGTCCATGAAGAACTAATAAAATAAGACTTTACCTATTAAATCCACTAATATTTTTTTAATTTAAAATATTCTTGCATATATCTATGACAGAAAAATATTTTAAATTAATTAGTTTAATTCAATTAAATCCAACAAATCTAACTACCAGGTAGTAAGGTGCTAAGTGAATGCTCAGTGTTTGAGGTGTATAAAGCTGTATAAAGCAGCTCCTATCTTCAAGGAATATATTATTTGGTAGTGAAGATGAGAATAATAAAATGGCTATAATGTAAGTCAGAATACAATAAGTGTTACAGCAGAGGTATAAGCAAAGTCATGTGGGACCACAGAATTGGGAGAAATTAATGTTGATTGGAGGCTAAGAATAGTTTATCCTGGGTTTTGAAAGTCAGAGAGTGTCAAAGATCAGTGAGTTGGGAAGGACATTTCAGACAAGGGTCTAGTGTGAGCACAGACTCTGATGTTAGAAATGGGACTAATCAGGGCTGTGGCCAGGTAGCTCAGTTGGTTAGAGCATTGAGCATATGCAGCAAGGTTGTGGGTTTCATCCCCAGGCAGGACACATAAGAAGCAATCAATGAATACATAAATAAATGGAACCACAAATCAATTTCTCTCTCCCCCCTCCCATTCCTTTCTCTCTCTAAAATCAACAAATACATATTTAAAAAAAGAAATAAGACTAGTCAGAGTGGTTGAAGTGTTGTATATGACAGAAGAAGGAGAACGTAAAGTTAAGAAAAGTTGAAAAGTTAGTCTTAGAGTTTCTCAATGGGTATCCTATCGGTATGTTGGGGTGGATGGTTCTTCGGTGTCTTAGGGACCAGTGTATCCCTGGTCCTAGTCTTCTAAAAGCCACTATTGCTCTGTGTTGTTTTGATCCTTGAGAAGAACTCCCCCAAATTTTCCAAACACCCCGTAGGTGTCACCTTTGTAGAAAATGCCTGAGGGAGCCTTGGATACTGAGTTTGGGGGCAGTCCTTTATTTTGTAGGTGATGAGGTCTGGCTTCTGAGCAGACCAAGGGCATGATCTGAGTTGGGGTGCAGGACAATAATTTCTGGAGATTGAATCAAAGGAGAGAAAAATTGAGAAGTAGGGTAAGCAATTCAGTCTATTGCAATAGCAGGCAAGAGTCAATGTGGACTTGAACTGAACAATTTCATCACTGTCATGTCTGAAAACATTTTAATAGATTTTTTTTTTAGTTATTCCTTGTGTCTCTGAAACTCCATAGTACTGCATTGCAGAACTTTTTGTGCTGTAGCTGCTTTCCTGTTTTTTTTCCTTTCCTCAAATTAATATCATATGGTAAATTCAGTATTACAAAAACAGGATTTTTAGAGGGTGATCATAATACCCTTTCTAATTATAGAATAAACACATGGGGGATGGAAAGCTCTATTTAAAAAACAAAACAAAACGAATGATGTTTCTCTGTTTCATTTAGATAGTGTTTGGGTTCCATCACTTCTTGAATTTTTTTTTCTTTTTTCTTTTTATAAAAGAAAGCTCTGTTGACAGTAGATTGAATAGTTTTGAATCCCAGATGTCAGTGTGGTGGAAACTCAAAGTGAATAGGCAGATGGAGTTTGTCAGAAGCACCAGTCATTGCCAAAACAGAAGATGGTGCCCAGGGCAAGATAGGCACGGAGGTAGCATGGCCCCTGTGATGGCTCCAGACGGTGGTGAAGGGCAGAGAGTGGCCCTCAGCACCATTCTGTAGGTATCAAGGGTGTCCTGATTCCCAATAGCAGCTGTGATCGCACCTCGTCATGTGTCCCTCTTTCCCAGCTGCTGCAATATTGTTGCCTTCTGGTTTCCCAGAGGAACTTTGGAAGGGACTATACTGACAGATCAACCACAGATATGTTATGCTTAAATTTTCCCTAAAAAAACCCTCTTCAGGAAACTTTCAGGTGGTTTTTCATTTGAAACAAAATGGGATTTCAAGAACATTATTTAGCAGCTGAAAACTTGTACCACATCTATGCAGAGGCCCAAGAACTTGAGATCACAAATTTGAATCAGATCCTATTCATTAGTGAGACTCTCATTCTCCAAACCCCATCCTTTTAGCTCTATTTCTATGAGAGGTTTCTAAAACTGGCTTGGGCCTCCACTCAGATTTTCTGAGGTTATATTCCTTCAAGTTTTCTGGTGCAAAATTGTTAATTTTGCTCTTCATTGAGGGATTTACTGAAAAAATAATAACAACAATGTTTTCCATTTTCCTGGTACTGTATACCTGTTATAAAGCATTTTCATATATATATACTCATTAAATCCTCTGAAGCTCAGAAAATTAGGGGACTTATACAAGGTCACAGAATGGAAAACCCAGAACTCAAGTCCAGGTCTTTTGATTCCAAGCACATGCTATTCCCTCTAAAGTTTGCTGTTCAGTGATCAACACTTTGGTCCTCTGAACTGACAGTGAAGAGGGCCAGAAGCGCATCTGAGCAATAAGATTTCCCAGTTCTGACCTAGGGTCTGCTGCTTTGAATAACGAGGATCCATTCCATGGGCAATTTCTAGCACTGTCATTTAGAAATTGCTATTGATGGCACCAGCTTTTGTGGGTCATGGTCCTCAGTGGCAGGGGAAGCCAGTGGCCACAGCTCCTGTTGACCAGTCCTCTCTATATAGCTACATGCTGTGACTCTCAGCAGCATTTGCTGCTGACCATGGTAACTCCCAGTTGCTCCAGTCAACAGTTCTCAAAAGGCCCTCTGGGTCATTCCAGAGTCTCCTGCTTCCTGGAAGAGTTCCATGGCAAGCAGACAGCACAACCTCAGCCCCACCTCTAAGTACAGAGCACAGTTCTGTACTCCTCAGCTCATCAGAGGACTTCTTCAAAATTGAACCCCTAAGTGACATAGGGGAAGCAAGACTCTAAGGGCTTGTAACTTCACAATGCTAGGTTCATGAGAACTATCTTTCTCTTGCTGCTTTAAAGATTCTCTCTTTGTGTTTAACTTTTGATATTTTAATTATGATGTGTCTTGGTGTGGCCCTCTTTGGATTCTTCTTGTTTGGGACTCTCTGTTCTTCCTGTACTTATATGTCTTCTTCCTTTACCAGGTTAGGGAAGTTTTCAGTCTTTATTTCTTCAAATAGGTTTTCAGTCCCTTGCTTGCTCTTTTCTCCTTCTGGTACCCTATGATGTGAATCTTGTTATGCTTGATATTGTCCCAGAGGCCGCTTAAAATGTCCTCATTTTTTAAATTATTTTTTCTTTTTGCTGCTCTGATTGGGTGTTTGCTACCACCTTGCCTTCCAAATAGCTGATTTGATTGTCTAATTTGCTGTTGATTCCTTTTAGTGTATTCCTCATTTCAGTTACTGAATTCTTCATTTCTGACTGGTTCATTTATCGTTCCTATGTCTTTTTTTTTTATTTTTCCTATCTCTTTGTTGACGTTCTCACTAAGTTCCTTGAGCATCCTTATAACCAGTGTTTTGAACTCTGTAGATTGCTTGCCTCCATTTCAGAATGGAAATCCAGAACTCAAGATGCTTGCCTCCATTTCATTTAGTTATTGATTTCAGAGAGGAAGGGAGAAGGAGAGAGAGATAGAAACATCAGTGATGAGAGAGAATCATTGATCAGCTGCCTCCTGCATGTCCCACATTGGGATTCGAGCCCGCAACCCCGGGCATGTGCCCTTGACTGGAATCAAACCTGGGATCCTTCAGTTCCCAGGCCGACGCTCTATCCATTGAGCCAAACTGGCTAGGGCTCATTTAGTTCTTTATCTGGAGATTTCTCCTGTTTTTTCATTTGGGACATGTTTCTTTGTCTCATCATTTTGGCTGCCTCTCTGTGTTTGTTTCTCTGTGTTAGATAGACCTGTTACATCTCCCAGCCTTTGCAGAATGGCCTTATGTAGTAGGTGTCCTGTGTGGCCCAGTGGCATAGTCTCCTTGATCCCCTGAACTGAGTGTTTCAGGAGTATCTTTTGTGTGGGTGTTTATGTCCTCCTGTTGTAGTTGAGCCTTGATTGCTGTTGGCATATCGGTGGGTGGGACTGACCCTCCGGCTGGCTGGCTGTGAGGATTGGCCACAACCCCATGGAATCAGATTCACACCACCCAGCAGAGTCTGGTGCTTGCCAGGATCTCCCTTTGGGTGTGTTACTTATGAGGCTAATTGGGTGGTGATTGGTTGTGGTATGAAATCAGCCTCCAGATGTATTGGTTCTGGAGCCTCTTGAGAGGGAGTTGGTGCAGGTCAAAGTCAGCTGCTGCCTGTGATAGGCCTGGATCTACCTGTTAAGTGACCTGGTGTTGGTGGCTGCCTATGCTGGGTCTGGATGTGTGTGGGAGGAGCCATGCTGAGAGCCAAGGCTAACTGCCATCAGTATTAGGCCTGGGGCTGGTCAATAAAGGCCCAAGGCATCCCGGAGACCTGCTACCGCCTGCAGGTAAGTGTCAGTACTGACAGCCTTGGGAGGTATGCAAGTTGCGGGAGGCATGGTCTCAGGGAGTCAACAGGGTGGAGCTGTGGATTTTACCAGGCTAATGCAAATTCAGATTTGGTCATTTGTGGGGAGGGCTTAACATAGGGACCATGGTGGTCATCCCTTCAGCCTTCCCCCTAGAGCCATACAACTTCATTTCTCCCTGTGTGCCTCTGGCATCCTCTGAGCTTGATGGAATTTCTCAAGATTTTTAAAAAGAAAAACTGCAGTGCAGACTCAGGATGGTTATTCCTGAAAGAGCCTCAAACTCTGCTTGAGTTGCCTAGGGGAGGGTCTCAAGAAGTCATCAGTGTGAAGATAGTGGAGTTCACCAGGCTACTGCAGATTCAAATTTGGTTGAGTGTGGGGAGAGCTCAACACAGGGAAAGAATGCACCTGTTGGCAGCATGGGAGGAAGGCTCAACACGGACAACGGTGGCAGTCCCTCTAGCTCTTGCTCTAAAGCACACAATTCAGTTTCTCCCTGTATGTCGCTGGGCCCCTCCTCCCCCACCCCCACCCCCAGCTACTATCCCTCTGCCAGAGCACAAGGTGAGTGCCTGTGAATGAGTTTGTATGCTAGCCCTTTAAGAGAATGCCTGAGTTTCCAGCAGCCTTTCATCTCACCAGAATGGTCAGGAATCCCTGCTGATTTTTACAGCCAGATGTTATGTGAGAGCCCAGCATGGGGCTGATCAGGAAGGACCTCTGCCCCTGAGATTCTCAATTGCCACACATGGGTGCAGGGCCAGCCTGTTTGTCTCTACTCCTCCTACCACTCTTGATGTGGATTCTTCTTTATAATCTTAGTTATTGGACTTCTGCTTAGCTAGTCTTCAGATGATTCTCCAGGTTTATTTTTCTATAATTTATGTGGTTGTGGGAAGAGATGTGTGCAGCTTACATCCACTCTGGTTTCTTCTTCTTCTTTTTTTTCTTTCTGCCAATCCTCACCAGAGGATATCTTTTTCCATTGCTCTTCAGAGAGAGTGGGGAGGGAGGGAGAGGGAGCAAGCAAGAGAGAAACGATATGAGAGAGACATATCTACTGGTTGCCTCTTGCACGCGCCCTGACTAGGGCCAGGGAGTGAACCCAGGCACGTGCCCTTGACTGGGAATCCAACCCAAGACCCTTCAGTGCACAGTACAAAGCTCTAACCACTGAGCATGTGTAGTATACAGGCTGGTTGTACCTGGGGTGGTGCTGTGGCTCGAAGGGTGTCTGTTGAGTGAGCGGGGTCCCTCTGGCAGGTGGGGTCCCTCAGCCTGGCCTGTGGAGATCAGGTCAAAACTGGCTCCCAACATCCCCTGAAGGATCCTAGATTGTGAGAGGGCGGTTCTCGGGTGACGCACCTGGAAATCTCTGGTTCTGAATGTGTCACCCAAGAACTGCCACTGCCAAGTCACAGCAGCTCAGCAGCTCCTGCATTGAGCATCTGCCCCCTGGTGGTCAGTGCACAACATAGCTACTGGTCAGAGCGTCTGTCCCCTGGTGGTCATTATGCATCATAGCTACTGGATGGTTGCTTAGCCTTTTATATATACTAGAGGCCCGGTGCACGAATTCATGCACCAGTGGGGTTGCTAGGCCTGGCCTGTGGGATCGGCTGAAACCAGCTCTCCAACATCCCCTGAGGGGTCTTGGCTTGTGAGAGGGTGCAGGCCAGGCTGAGGGACCCCACCAGTGCATGATTGGCGAGCTGGGGAGGACTGTGGGAGGGCTCTAGGGCATGTCCGGCCCATCTCACTCGGTCCCAATCAGCCAGACTCCATCAGCAAGCTAACCTACCGGTCAGAGCATCTGTCCCCTGGTGGTCAGTGCTCATCATGTGACTGGTCAACCGGTTGACTGTCTGCCCCCTGGTGGTCAGTGCATGTCATAGTGAGCAGTTGAGCAGCCTTAGCATACATTAGCATATTATGCTTTGATTGGTTGAACAGCTGACCAGTTGATTGGACACTTAGCATATTAGGCTTTTATTATATAGGATGGATAGCAAAAGTGTGAAGTTGGCAACATTAAGCTCTGTGTTCTCTCACATGGTCCTTCAGAGATCTCTCCCATCCCCCCCCCCCCCCCCCCCCCCAGTTATTCCTTCTTGTCTCTCTCTCCCAATTCTTGCTTTTGCTCTCAGCCTGACACCAATTCATCTTTAATAAGGTTTTAGCAAATAAATTCCCCTAAGGACATTTAGGACTTTGTGGCTTTGGGAAAACCACTAATTTCTCTGAGTCTGTTTTCTTGTTTGTAAAATGAGGATAATGTGACACCCCATTATATAAATAATAATAGTACGTAACATTTATTGCTTACTGTGTGCTTGGTACAACTTTAAGCTCTTTATAAATATGAGCACATTTAGTTCTCTTAACAACTTTATGATGTATGTGCTACAATTTTATCTCCGTTATATGAATGAAGACTCTGACAGGGTTACATATCTAGAAAAAGGGGCATGATTTAAACCTTGATATGACCACTCAAGCTCTCCTCCTTTACCATTATGCTGCAGCTCCTATTGTAAATGTAAGAAATATTCAATATTATGTGATGAGAAAACTTTGGATAAAAAATAGCTTATCTAAAAAATAAAAAAATAGCTTATCTAGTGATTGAGTCTGTGTGAACCACCTATTTATAATATTGTGTTTTAACATAATGAAAAGTGTATTAATGAGCCATCTCAGAACACCAAAAGAAAGAGAGAGAGAGGACTAGAGAGAGAGAGAGAAGATGAGAGAGAGAGAGAGTGAGAGAGAGAGAGAGAGAATCAGCTGGAACATCTGACTTCTGGTTGGTTTCCTGCTCAGGAGTTTCCTAAAAGTAAACTTAATTATAGTGTTGATATTAGTAGATTGGAACATGGGAATAGCTTGGAGTATATTGCCAAATGGACCAACCCGTTTCAGGTTGATCCCTCAGTTGCCAGAGGCAGTGGAAAGATCTACTTCATTTCTTGGTAATCAGCCTGTTTGATGGAAGGCAGGGCTAAGTCCAGGAAATGTAGAAGACCAGGAATCAAAGGAGTTGGACTCCACTGCTGGCTCTGTTACCACCTGGCTAAGTGACACTGGGCAAGTCACAGAATCCTTCCAGGTGCCAGCTTTCTTTGTGGTGAGGCTCAATTGAAGTAATGGAGGTGGAAGTTGCTTGAAGGCTGTAAAAGCCTTTGAACATAATTGCTATGCTTTATATTTATATTAGTGCCTAACCCCTGATATTGACATTGTGGAATATGTGGACAAAGTAGCATGGTTTAGAGAAAATTACAGTGTCTCCAAGACAAGTGATCTGGGTTCCGGTCATCCTCCAGCTCCAGCCTGCTGCATCAGTTTTCTTACATGAAACATGAGGGATGTGTGTGGAGGGAGAGTTCTAAATGATCTCTGGGGCCCTGTGCCATTGGCTCATCAAAATGGTATTGAGAAGAATTTTCAAGTCCCAGGATGTGACCAAGGTTAGCAATGTCAGCCCCGCTGAAAAAAAATCAGGGCTACAGAGGTCAGTGTGGAGAATGAGGAGGCTGAGGTTCAGAAAGGACATATAAATTGCCTAAGGCTGCACAGAAAATCAGCAGTGAGCAGGGCTAGAACATGGCTTACCTAATTCCCAGGCCAGGGCTCTTTCTTTTGATCCTCACAGCCTTATTTACAAAGATGACATTATTAAAACTGTCCTGAAGAATTGCTCACTATGCTGTATACCTGAAACCAATATAAAATAATACTGAAAATAAACTGTAACTGAAAAGTAAAAAATAAAAAAAATGAATTGCTCAAAGAAATCATCGTGAAACACCTAAAGAACACAGACCCTCTGGAATACTCAGATGATTTCTACATATTTCACTCATTTCATATAAGACATGTGGATATTTTACTAATACCTCTTTTTCACCAACATTCAGTAGCATTTCCTGCATCATTTCTGAGTGGTATATAATTGCAAAGACAATATTGCCACATCAAGCTGATAAAACTTTATATTTGAAAGATTTCTCTTTTTGATGTTCTGCTTCATAGTCATCTGAGGCAACTCTCTGGAAGAAATCTTTTATTTTGCGTTGCGCATAATATAAAATTTTACCCCAGATCAACCAGAAGGAACTACAGAGTTGTGAAAAAACAATTGTAAGGGGAATGGCATGCTTAGACATAGCAAGACCTGAGGGTCATGGTGGACGATTAGCCAGATATGAGACTTACAGTAGTTTATTGTGAAAGCAAGTATTATACTTGGACATTTCAAATGGAGAAAGCTATATTATAGCCAGAATTATACTAATTTTCCTATTATCCTCAGTGTGTGTCAGTCCTTTAATTTAGCATTGAGTCTGCTTTTGTACTTCTCCTCAAGTGACTTGGATACATGGCAAAGGGCCTGTAGAAAAGGAGAAGCTCAGTGATTCAAACATAAAGAAGAAAACCTTTCAATCATGTGATAGATTATTATAAAAGATGTTATTAGCTGCTAGAAAAGGAGAGAAGGTCAGATGAGGTATCAGAAAGAGTGTAAAATTATAAGATTTATTGAGAATTAGATGCCAAATTAATAGCTAACATTTATTGGATGGATATTTATTATGTTTCAGGCACTGTGCTAAGTGGTAGTCATGAACAATTCCGTTGAAAATTCATAAAAACCTAGGTAAGATAATATTATTATTTACATTTAATAGATAAGGAAACTGAGGCTGAGAGATGTTCATTGACTTCTCCAAGATAAAACAGCTATAAAGAAGATGAGAAGATACTACTGGACACCCAGCAAACAGCTATTTCCTCCTTTATTTTGCAAAGAGAACCCCAATATGTTCACTATTGCAGGGGCAGGGTCCCTCTTGAACACAAGGGGTGATGTTTAGTTGGTCTAATTTAATCATGGTAATGTCCTTCCACTTGCCAAGTAATTGGTTCAGGCATGAGAATGAAACACAATTTTGGTCATAAAAGGAAATTCACCCTGAGGCTTATCCTTCTTCTTAAAAAGATACTTTGCACTTTCCCTGCCTTTGCGTGCTCTGGTGTGAGGCTGTGATATGTGGGGCACTTGAAGTCATTAAGCAAATGTAACCAAAGAACAAAGGTGACATAATGAAGGTGTCAGAATGGAGAAACAGAAAGACATTGCTGAATTCACCAATCCTAACATCACCCTGTCTCAGGACTTATTATGAGAGAGAGTAAATATTAATAAATATTAGATAGTAAATATTCTTATTTCTTAAACCACTTTTGGTTGGTTTTCAGCTAGTTTTGCTGAATGCCTATTCAATGATGAAGTGAAAACACTAGAGTTCAAAGCCTGTTTACCAGATACTAGATTCTGTGTTCTTAACTACTACAGAAAATTGAGGGAGATAAATTAGAATGTGTCTATAAAAGCAAAGAGAAACCGATGGGCAACTAACAGATTATTTTAAGAATAATAAAGCCAGTGGATAGGTTAAAAATGTTAGATATGGCTAAAAGAAAATTTGTATACTAGAATAGGAGATCTGAGGAAATTATCTAGAAAGTACTAGAAAGAAAATGTTGGAATATATAAAACATCAAGAAGCAGTGAGGATATAAGAAGGTGAAGCATTTATCTACTAGGAGTTTCAGTAAGAAAGAATAAAGAGAATAGTGGAAAGATAGAGTAGCTAAGAATTTTTTCAGCATTAATAAAAACAATGACGATCATGAATCCTAAGAGTCAAGAAGCACAGCAAAGTTCTTGGCAGAGTAAGTAAAATAAATCTAAACACATCTTAATGAAATTACAGAACATTAAAGATAAAAGAATATAATAAAAGCAACTTCAGAAGAAAAGACAAATTAACAAAGGAATGATTGTTCAATTGGCTGGAGATTTCTCAACAGGCAATTATAGAGTTCAGAAGATAGTAGAAACATAAGCTTAAAGTGTTAAGAGAAAATAAATACTAACCTAAATTCTGTAGCCAGCTAAACTTTCTTTTAAGAATAAAACTTTTCCTCCCCCTAAAATAACATTTTCAAACAAAATAAAAATAAAAGAATTCAGCACAAAAGAACCTTGCTGAAGGAACTACTGAAGGATGGACTTCAGGAAGAAGAAAATCGAACTAAGAAGGAAGGTGTAAGGAATAGTGAGCAAATGAGCTGTTGTGTGTTTCCTCTTACTTATGTGGGTGTCCAGTGCCTTTCACAGAATTAGGGGTAGGGCCCGAGTGTGGAGACGAGGGAAGGAGACATGTTGCCATTGCTGCACATGTATTTCTGTGTGTATGACACATGTTCCCATAGGGGCAGTATTGCAAATAGTGATTGGCTTCCCATGCTGACTCTTCAAGCCTATTCATGTGCTACTAACACAGAAACTATCTGATGAAAGAAATAGTTGAGTCAAGAAAGAATTGAGCAAAGAGATCAAGAGATTCTTAAATTACTAAGTCTAAAGTCCTGGAGTGGTGGCAGTGGCAGTCATGGGGATGGAGCAGTAATTCATGAGCATCAAGTTTCTAAAGGAAATTCTAGATTCTTCCTCTGAAGAAACATGCATCCTCCCCTGGACTCTAATTAGACTTTGCTTTTTCTTTAACGGTCACTGACAATAGAAATGGAAGAACACGAGCCATGGAAAAAAATATGACCAAAGAGGATATGATTGCTAACATGCCTTTGGATTTCACAGTAAGGTCTCTCCCCCCGCAAAAAGCTTTGTTGTTTCCATTTGGTTCACAGCATGGGTGAAGGCTCCAGGATATTAAAAGCTGCCCAAGTGGCTCCGTTGAGTGCCGACCTAAGAACCAGGAGCTCACGGTTACATTCCTGGTCAGGGCACATGCCCGGATTATGGGCTAGATCCCAGTAAGGGGCATGCAGGAGGCAGCTGATCAATGATTCTCTCTCATCATTGACGTTTCTCTCTCTCTCTCTCTCTCCCTCTCCTTTCTTCTCTTTATATTATATATAAAGCTGCCCAGTGGTTGCAAAAGCCCTGACAGAAGCGTTGCAGAGGGCCCCTCACAGTCCCCCGAACGCCGGAGCCCCTAGTCGTGCTGGAGCCCAGCCTGGGGCGGGCCAGCCTGCGGACCTCAGTCAGGTGGTCTCCGTCCTCCTGATGAGTTTCACCTGCTCATCTGTGAAGTGGCTGCCGGGAAGCCAGGAGTCTGCGCGGCAGCACCTACCCGCGCAGGCGCAGGCGGGCCGTTTCAGGGTCGCATCCCGGGCTTCACCTCACTCACGTAGGCCGGCTTCTCCTCGTCCTGGAATTCAGAAATGCTTTGCCTCCTGGCGCTTCTCTTCCGCAAACTCCGGGCGGGGAGGGGGGGGGGTGGGGGGGAACGACAGGAACCACATTGTCGTGATGGAAATAGGAGCCCAAAGAGAGGTAGGCAGTTGACGGTGGCCTCCACCTCCGTGGAATTCTTGTGACGAACCTGGGAGCTCATGGTTGGTCGGCAGTCAGGAGGTAAGCTAAAAAACAAAACATCAACCCCCCCCCCCCCCCTAAAAGAAAAACAGTGTTGGCTGGTTCTGGAGGCAGAGGGTGGCGGGAAAATGGTTCCGAGGCTTTTACTGGAAAGGAGGTTAGAGTGGGTGGCCGAGGCTGGAAGAAGGGGGCCCCTGGGCCTGTTCCACTGTTGAAGCCCCAGTCCGATCCCGGGGACCCACCCAGCGCAGGGGAAAGGGGCTTTGTAGGCAAATGCTTCTTGCCTAAGGGCCCGCTGAGTCTGAAACACACTTTAGTGTTAAATCTTTTTTTGCCAGAAATGAACTCATTGGGGAACTGATTGACCTGATGCTTATACAGATAGGCAGGCCCCAGAAACCATGGAAGGAATGCCCCACCGGGCTGGGGGCGGGGGATAGGGGCGTGGGGGGGGGGGGGGTTGAAGGTCAGGAGCAGGACAGGAAACATCAGGTGTTCTTAGTTGGCGCCAGTGGTCGCTGCAGACAGTCCCGGCCTGGCCCGTGCTGGGGTGGGGGAGCCCAGAGTCAGGTCTGGTGCAGGTACCCAGGAGAGGGAAACCCCAGGGCACGGAACATGGAGTGGTGCTTGGAGAGACAGACAGCCAGGCAGGGAACGTTAAAATTACCCTGCGCCCATCTTCACACCCAAATAAATACGAAACACGTGGTTTCAGGAGTACTACGGGGCAAAATCAGAGTTTGAGAGCAGCAAGTCATTTCGTGGGAAAGAAACAAGTGACCTAAAGGAACACAGAACCCAGCGCTATGATGTTAGTGTCGTTCTAAAAGAAGCTTCTTAAAAATCCCAAGTGCAGTTGCTTGACTGCTGTAAAATTAATCTTAAACTTTTAATCAGAATATATTGGTTAGTATGGTGTAGTCACATTGAAAGGAAAGATCAAGAAGACCTTAGTACTGCTTTTCCATTAAGGATTTCAATTTAATAAAGCTTAGCTTTTTAAAGCAGAAAATAGTTAATATTCTAGAAAGGTGCGGACAAGCTTAATTAGACTTTAATTGGGGGAATCTGGCTGAAGGAGAGCTGAGGAGCTGGCTGGAAGGGTTATGTGAAATTGGAAAGTCATTTATGCTACACCAGAGCATTACCTACTGAGCTTTTTTTTTTTTCGGTTTCTTCCTTGGCTCAGAAAATACAGGCAGTGGATTTCTATCACTTTTCCTTTTTCTTCCTTCCTATCAGTGTCATCACCACTACATCACGAAGGTAGTTTTTTGTTTTTGTTTTTAAATATATTTTATTGATTTTTTTACAGAGAGAAAGGGAGAGGGATAGAGAGTTAGAAACATCGATGAGAGAGAAACATCGACCAGCCGCCTCCTGCACACCCCCTACTGGGGATGTGCCCACAACCCAGGTATATGCCCTTGACCGGAATCGAACCTGGGACCTTTCAGTCCGCAGGCCGCCGCTCTATTCACTGAGCCAAACCGGTTTGGCACGAAGGTAGTTTTATGAGTTCCCACCTATGAACCCTTTATTCCAGCAGGAGTGTTTGTGTGAAAATCCAGGGGGCTACATCAATCCAGTTTAACAAATATTTATTGAAAGTCTGCTATGTCCAGTGAGGTATATCAGGGATGGCAGCCATAAAGATAGGATGATAACAGAGATGAGCGAGAGAGGGAGGGAGGCAGGCAGGTGAAATGGACAGTTCCATCTTATGAGCTGGATGATTAAGGTGGCTGAAGTAAGGGCTGCAGCCGGGGTTTTATTATTAACAGGGGCCCGCTGCTTAGGACATGGGTTCTCAGTACTGCCTGCATGTTAGAATCACCCGAGGAGCTTTAAAAATCATGTGGTCCTCATTTCTTACCACTTGTATTCTGGATTAATTATCTGGGTGGGGCTTAGGCCCAGTCCTTTTCTTTTTTTTTGTATATTTTTTATTGACTTCAGAGAGGAAGAGAGAGGGAGAGAGAGAGGAAGCATCAATGATGAGAGAGAATCATTGATTGGCTGCCTCCTGCACGCCCCTTACTGGGGATTGAGCCCGCAACCTGGGCATGTGCCCTCACCGGAATCGAACCCGGGACCTCTTGGTCCGTGGGACGATGTTCAATCCACTGAGCCACCACAGCTGGGCAGGCCCAGTCCTTTTCAAAGTGGTTTCTAACAGGCAGTATTATTCCCAAGGGTAGTTTTAGGTTTAAACACTCAAGGCCTCAATTTTCTTATCACCAAATAGGAATGTTATTATTCACCTGTAGTGGACATTTGATTGATAGCTGACTTTGCACTAGGAACTACCTTTCCCATCTCATGTGGTGTCAGGGGTCTGCCAATTTCATTACCTGCTTGTCTCTGGTGGAAAGTGCCATGGGACTCAAGCTTGGTCCATGGAGTGTTTGGTCTGAGTTTTGTGCGCAAGACTTGACCATCCAAAGCCTTCCAAAGATTGTTTTCTCCCGCCTTTGTCTTTTTTGTGATGCAGATCTGCCATATTCACTATCCAGTGAGGTCACCCTTCTTGTGTGTGATGAAGTGATGATCCCTCTTCTTTAGGTTAAATTATTAAAAATTTTAAAATTAAAGTATAGTTGGCATACAATATCAGTTTTAGGTGTACAACATAGTGATTCAACATTTATATATCTTACGATGTGAACACCCCTGTAAGTCTAGTAACCATTTGTCCATGTGCAGTTACTACACTATTATTGACTGTAATCCCCTTCACCTTTTCATCCATTTCTCCAACCCCCCCACTTTGGCTCTTTGTTTCTATGAGTCTTTGTTTTGTTTTTTCATTTTTTGTTGTTGTTGTTTTTAATTCCACACATAAGTAAAATCATACAGTATTTGTCTTTCTCTGACTTATTTCACTTAGCCATTTGTGACAAAATGGAAGGACCTAGAGGGTATTTTGCTTTAAATTAATTTAAATGATGATTATTTAAGGGTTTTTCTCCCCAAATATAATAGTAAGCACTGTGTTATAGCCAAGATGGAAGTGAACAATTGCCTGTTTAGTTTGCTCCTCCAGTCTTGAATTCTAGGTATTTGATTTAGTGTTCTTTTGGCAGCTTTCCTGCCAAGATTCTGGACCATGCAAATAAAGGTGTTGCACCTTAGATTCAAGAGCATACTTTGGCAAAACTCCACCAGAAGACATAATGCATTTAAAAGCCCTTTGAAAACACTGTAAAAGTGAGGGCAACAGTTATAATTAGAAGGTTCATGATTCCGGTAGCTGCATAAGAGGTGTGTTTTACTTTAGTTCAAATGCTTATTTCCTTCAGGAATTTGGAAATAGCATCCTAGCATGCCAACAGGAAAATGGTTTTATTGCACATTCAGGTCTGGCTTCTTTCCTGATTCCATTAAAAAAAAAAAAAAGGCAAGAGAAAGCCCAGCACACACACACATACTCTCTCTCTGCCTCTCACACTCACATACCTATACCTATATGTATAATTTAAGGAAAAATACTGAATATCCAAAGAAAAATTGCTAAAAAGAAACTTTCCCAGAAAACTGTAACTACATATTACTATATCATATAAAAAAATAAAATAAGCTATTATTATTCAATAATCTTAGCAACTTACATGACTTACAAAGGAAGGGCTATTTACTTTAAGGGCCATTAAAAGCAAGCACAAATGAATGTGTTTTCAGTGATATACATTGAGTCAGACCTTAGGCACTAGGAGTCAGAATATTTTACCACGCAGCATTAACAGATTGTAAAATGCATAGTGTATGAGGATTAGACCTTCACCTCACCCCAACCCCTAGTATTGCCAGATCAGTGTTACCAACTAGACAAGAAAGCCTTCTTTGTCCATCATTTCATTCAGGGGTAGCTGTTATGAAATGAGAAAAGGAGCTGTATTCCTTCTGTGTGCTGTATAAAACCAAACAGAAAACAAGATTAAACATCACTCCTGTTATACACTAACAATTTTAAGGTACCCAGTTTGTACAAAAGAAGGACCAAGAACAAAACAATGTTTATAAACAACTAGAGGCCCAGTGCACGAAATCCATTTACTGGTAGGGTCCCTAGTGGCTGCTGGCCAGGTACTCCCTCTCTTCCCCCAGCTGCCTGCTGCAGCTGGGGCCTCCATCTCTTTCCCCCGGCCGGCTGTCTGGTCGAACTCCTGGAAGAACTCCCAGTCAAGGGGATAATTTGCATATTATGATTTTATTATATAGGATGGTGGGCTGGAGGTGACTAGAGTTGCCTTGCACGAGCTCATGAGAGCCAGTTGTACCCATCTCCTCCTAAAGTGACATTGAGATTATATCTTGAAGTCGGTGGGATTATTTTCACCTCAGAAATTGGCAAATGCTAAAATCAATGCTCCTGACTTGCCACACTCCCCCACCAAAGAGCTGGTTGGTAAACATTTTCCAGTACACCTCTGAGATCCAAATATAAGTGAGTATCCACTGATCACAGCTTGCTGATGGTACCCTATAAGTGCTGGTACTATACAAAGTTGCAGACAAAGTATCAGTTGTCATTTTCCTCTTTCACTTCTGATTTTATTTTGGGTCCCCTCTCTTCCTCTCTTTTAATGAGTTTAGTTAAGGGTTTATCAGTCTTGTTTATCTTTGCGAAGAAACAGCTCTTGGTTTTATTGATCTTCGTATTGATTTTTTTAGACTCTATTTTTTTTTTATTTCCACTCTAATCCTTATAATTTCCTATTATCCACTTACTTTTGGCTTTGTTTGTTGTTCTTTATATACTTCCTTTAGTTGTAAGGTTAGATTGTTCATAGCCTCTGTTGCTATGAATTTCTCTCAAGGACTGCTTTTATTGTGTCCCATTGGGTGGTTATGTTTTTTTGTTTTTTTTGTTTTTAATATATTTTATTGATTTTTTACAGAGAGGAAGGGAGAGAGATAGTTAGAAACATCGATGAGAGAGAAACATCGATCAGCTGCCTCCTGCACATCTCCCACTGGGGATGTGCCTGCAACCCAGGTACGTGCCCTTGACCGGAATCGAACCTGGGACCCTTCAGTCCGCAGGCCGACGCTCTATCCACTGAGCCAAACTGGTTTCGGCAGGTGGTTATGTTTTTATTTTCATTTGTCTCAAGGTATCTTTAGATTTCTTATTTGATGTTATTATTAACCCATTTATTGTTGAATAACATGTTATTTAGCCTCCATGTGTTTATGTTTTTTGTTGTTTTTTTTCAGTCCATTGGCCACATGGGAGGACAACTCAACACAGGGACAATAGCGGATGTCCCTCCAGCCCTTATCCTGAACCCACACAACTCAGTTTCTCCCAGTATGTCTCTGGCATCCCCCAAGCCTCTGTCCTCCTCCTGGAGCCTAAGGTGAGTGCCTGCAAGTGAGAGTTTTTGTGCTGACCCTTTAAGAGGATGATTGGGTTTCTAGAATCTTTTTGTCACACCCAGATGTGTGGAATTCTTGCTGATTTTCCCAGCCTGATGCAGGTGGGCTCCTCTTTCTGTCACTGTAGTTCCCCACTGGCAAGCCCTGCATGGGGCAGAGACCTCTCGCTTGTCAGGGGGCACCTCTGCAACTTTGATGTCCCTCTGGATTCCCAACCACCACGTGAGGGGGCGGGCCGGCTTGTTCTGCCTCTCGATCCCTCGATGTGGCTTCTTCTTTATATCCTTAGCTATAGTGCTTTTGTTCAGCGAGTCTTCAGATGGTTAGCCAGGCTGATTATTATATAATTTAGTTGTAATTTTGACGTTTTCATGTGAAGTGGTGAGCTCAGCATTGTCCTACTCTCCCATCTTGATCCGATCTCCTGTTATAGCATTCTAACCCACATGTAGAATTCCAGTAGAGGGCCCGAGCTGGGAGAAAACCAGGAATTTGATGTCATGAAAGGTAAGGGAAAAAGGTGGAGTAGATCAGCCAGTGCTGTTGAGAGATGAAGTAAGATTAGAACAAAAATGTGGCCTTTGAATTTGGTAACACAGAATCCATCATCTAGTCATTCAACTAAACTGCATGCCTGTTGAATGCCTAGCCAAATGTTATGCTAGGCAAATGGAGAAGACAGAGACGTAAAAGGCAATTAGGATACAGTGTGATGGCTGGTATAATAGTGGCAACTATCATAGGAGAGCTATACCTAACCCAGCCTTTGAGGTGAGGAATGAGTGGAGGTCCCCAGGAGTTTATGCTGGTGTTGGGTGTTGGAGGGTGAATAAGGATTAACAAGAAGGGGGGCAAATTTGCTTTAGGCAGAGGAAACCCACATACAAAGTCAGGGAAACATGATAATGATAAAGCACTGTGCTCAGATAACTAGTGTGTGGCTTTGGATAACCAGTAGATGGTTTGGGTGGACTGTGGTGTATATGTGAAGTAGCAAGGCAGGATGAGGCATTAGAGGTAGCCATGGGCCAAATGATGAAAGCCTTGTGTCCCTTACTAGGTACTGCCTTTCAGCCTGCAGAAAAGAAGTAGAGAACACAAAGCCAATCATGTCAGGGATACCAGAGTAGAAGGATGCGGTCAAACCCCAGGCTGACTCTAGCCATACTGTGCAATGTCTGCTTGTTCATGTACAGACGGGTCTCACAGTCCCGTGCTCAAGGCCACAGGAAGTTTTCCTTCATTCCAAAGCTGGGAAGTAACTCAATGAACATAGCTATTAAGATCAATAAAGCAGCATTTGGCAAGGTGGTTTGGAAGAGAAACTGGAGGCAGGGTCACCAGACTGTGGTAGCAACATGAACTTGAGGTTAATAAAAAGGGACTTGATAGAAACTGAAAGCAGGCATCCGGAAGGAAATTATTGGTGTAAGAGATTTGTAAGGGTGACATACACAAAGCGTAAAGGGGCCATTGGGATAAGAATAAAATATTAAGAACTTTCTATTTGATTCTGAGATTCGCATGTATCTGGTAAATCATAAAGGCATCTCTTATTTTAATGTATGTAGTACTTTACTGATTAGCAGGCATTTCATTTGATCCTATTGTTATTGTTTTGCATCTTTTAACAGAGAAAACGAGAGGGGACTAGGCCAAAGTTACACACTAGGAATTATAGTGCAAGGCCCTGAACCAAGATCTTATGACTTTGATATTGGTGGATTTTTATGTTACCAAGAGAGATTCAGGAATACATTTCCATCTGGAAGCATTTAGGGTTGAACTCAGTTAGGAGACAGCACACCTCCAGAGGTGGAGCTGTAATGCCACAAACCAGACATTCACCACCAGAGGGTGCTCTTACCCAAGAGAAACTTGGCAGTCCTCACAGGTTAAGAACTCTGGGAATGAGTTTCTTTTCTGAAGTTCTGTTTTGGGAAACTGCAGTATGAAGAGCCTGATGGTAGTAGCTCAAGAACTACAAAGTGTGGAACGATGACCTATAGCCTTCCATAGCCTGTGTCAGGGAGGTTAGATTTATAGGGAGATGTTTAATTCTCTTGGAAATAATTCCAGGTAATGCCTGTGTGGAAGAGAGGAGAAGAGAGTTCACAAATGCAGTTACACTGGTGTTGTTTGAAGACAGAAGTACTTTCTGTTCTAAAGCAGGATTTATCTCCATGAGCTGTAGAAACAAATGATTTATTTCTACAATAGATGATTCTTAGCTGGTTTCTAGGTGCTCATTGTACAAACTCTTAAAGGGTCATATTTCTGAATTTTGATTTCACCTTACCAAGACAACTTTTTTTGCAAAGTTATGAAGGCAGTAATGTCAGCATTCCTTTTCTTTTGTGTGCCATTGTTCATTCATGGTCACTGTATATCTCTCCTTCCTCGCTTTCCTTCCTGGATCCCCTCACTTATCACTGTCACTTCTGTAGAGAATAGGAACCTATTTACTTTCAGGTTAAAGTAGCTCATATTGACTTAAAATGTGATATTCCTAGAAGTACATGCATTATAACAGAAATTAAGATCTTAAACCAAGGAATTAATGATTTAAAGAGACATGGAGTAGCATCCAGTGGGCCTGGGTGGGGAAGGTTTTTTGGGGGGAGTGGGGAGCAGGGTGAGGTGGGGAGGGGATAGAAGTTTCTTTCTGGAGTTTAAAAAAGTCATTTTTTTCATGAGCAGTCCTGTATTTGACCTGTACCTTATAGCTATCCCTGGGCATCTTGTTGTAGTGTCATTTATTGCCTATTTAGAAAGAAAGTAAAAATTTTATAGTAATCTGGTGAGGATGATTTCAGAAACATCTCCTTTCCTTTCTATTTCCTTCTCCCCCTTTCAATAGCCACCCTCTGTCAACCCCTAGGAGGGCACTGGGAGTAATCCAAAGTCTGAATGATTGAGATCATGCTCTGTGCCTCCACTTGCTTCTCCTTTTCTAGGCATGGTCTCTGAGTTTGGTTGGAAAAGTGGACTTCATCCAGTTGAAGCTCACTTTCTTGATGCCCTGTCAGGACCCTGCCTGGGTGGGCAGGTAGGAGCGGGGAACACCAGATTCAGTACCTATGCCCCTTTTAATAGTTATTTTCTTTAAATTCTTCTATAGCTTTACCCTTTAGGTGAATTTGGCTTAAAATAAAGACATTCCAGTCATACCCTCCAGAAAAAAAAGACACTGTTGTCCATAAGAAGCTAGAGACCTGTGACAGTGTCCTAAGTGGACAGTGGGTCTAGCTCAGCCGCGGGCAAACTATGGCCTGCGGGCCGGATCCGGCCCGTGTGAAATGAATAAAACTATTGAAAAAAAAGACCATGCCCTTTTATGTAATGATGTTTACTTTGAATTTATATTAGTTCACACAAACACTCCATCCATGCTTTTGTTCCAGCCTTCCGGTCCAGTTTAAGAACCCATTGTGGCCCTCGAGTCAAAAAGTTTGCCCACCCCTGGTCTAGCTCTTATTCCTGTTTGGTAAGAGTGGAGAGGCATAGTTTGGCTTGTTTTCTTCACTGGATCCCCATCTTTCTCTTGTAACAGATGTTTTCCTTTTGAGCTTGGGGCCACAGTGTCAATACCATGGAATCACCCACTTATCCAACCAGTGGGGTTTTGGGCAAATTCTGGTTTATGGTTTAGTTCTGATGATTTGAGTGGGGAGTGGGGTAGTACACATATTGAAGAGACTTGATAAGATTCCATCTTTTGCAGTTAGTCCTGTTCTATAGCTTTCCAAGGGTGGTTTTCAGTAGCAAATGCCATGGAAGATGTGATGTATGGGGCCACTGAGCTGGGCACATATTTCTCTCTATTGCTTATCATTCCACCTTTGTAATCTGGTGAGGATGATTTCAGAAACATCTCCGTTCATTTCTATTTTAATCATTTAAGGGTTTTCAGTCTTCAGGAATGATCTGTTAATATGCAGCTGTTCCAGGGAAAGTTTATAGCTTAGTCCTAAACAGCCACTGGCTTAATTACCAATTAATAATTTAGCAGGTATTAGAGTCATTGAAGGTTTAACGTTTTCCCTTAAAGCAGTGGTTCTCAACCTTGGCTGCACATTAGAATCACCTGGGAATCTTTTTAAAATCCTCATTTCTGGGCCTCATCCTCTGGAAATTCTGTTTCTTTGTTATGGGGTGAGGCCACAACATTAGTAACAAAGAAACAGAATTTCCGGAGGATGAGGCCCAGAAATCAGGATTTTAAAAAGATTTCCCAGGTGATTCTTAAAGGGTCTTCAGATATTGTTACCTTACAAATGAGAAAAGTGAGAACCATACTTACAAAGCTGGAAAGAAAGAACGATTCATTTTTTTCGATTTGTGGCTGGTGCCTGCCGCCACGCCCCCCCCCCCCCTCCCCTTGCCCTGTGAGTAAGACCCTGCTGGGGGTGAAGGTGAGAGGAAGAAAGAGATAACAGGAGGGAGGAAGTGAATACATTAAAAGAAGTGATTGGTTCTACTATTAGAGGTAGTTAGCACTGCTGTTCTAGGCATTGAGGTAGATAGTTCAGACACTATAGACAAATAAGACATATCTCCTGAGCTAGGCAAGCAAACCAATAGTTATAGTGAGTGTGATGGTAGAAATGAGAGCCATTTGGAAGGATAGATTATTGTTAAGATTCTTTTGGTTGCAAGTGACAGAAACCTTCACTCAAATTAGCTTGATTTAAAGAATTCACTGATTAACATGACTAGGAAGTCCAAGAAGTATTTCTGCTTTCAACCACTATGAGGACAGTGTCTTCAGAGTCTTCAAAACTCTATCAGGACAGTTATCTCTCAGCTCTTCTTTCTTTTCTGTTGACATCAATCTCAGGCAGATTCTCTGCAAATGGTGCCAAGGATGGATGAGGCAGCTGTGGTCTTGCATATTATCTGCTTAGCAACCCTAATGGAATGAGGGTCCTTTTCTGTCAAGCTAATCTCATTGTGTCAACTTGGATCACAAGCCCATCAAAAAGCAACCAAAGGAAATGGTATGCTCTTATTGGCCAGGTCTGGGTCAGTGATTACTCTGGAGCTAAAGAAATGGGATTAGCCCACTCAAACTGCCGGGGTGCAACCCCAGCGGGTCCAGGGGTTCCCAAAGGCGTAGACGGAGTCAGCGAAGAAGGAGGGACACGGAGACAGTGTTCAGTTGATCAGCAGCCTAGCCAGGATCTCCAGCCAAGTTCTGGTCTGGATCTCCAGAGAGGTTCTGCTTAGGATCTCCAGCTAAGTTCTGTGTCCATGTTGTCTTGCTAGGTTCTCCAGCCAGGTTCAGTCACTAAGTTCTAGTCAGGTTCTCTTGCCAGTTTCTGTAGTCAGGTTCAGTCCAGGATCTTTTGCCATGTTCTCTCACTAGGTTCTGTCTCTAGGTTCTGAGGCCAGTTTCTGTCCAGGATCTTTTGCCATGTTCTCTCCAGCGAAGTTCTTCTGTCTCTAGAGAACGTTCTGTGTAGGTTCTGTGCCTAGGTTCTGTCTCCTAAGTTCTGTGTTCTAAGCTCTGTATTCTAAGTTCTGAGTTCTAAGTTCTGTGTTCTAAGTTCTGTATTCTAAGTTCTGACTCTTGCTGTCTTATTACATCTGTATTTATACCAGTTGATTCAATCCTATCAATCTCTATTACAAAGGTTAGGGCGTTTCCTATCTCCATTCCAGGGAGTAAAGATTATGTAGCTTAAGCATGATTGTTCGTAGTTAAAGTGATTAATTACCCACCTGGCACTAGTTAAGAGGTTTTATTCCCTCCCTAACTTCAGGGGAAAATCCCTACCTGGGGAAACAACCTTTCTCAGAGACCTTGGTTAAAACACATAGTGCCAAGAAGGTGAGCAAACATATTAAGAACAGTATGCCATATATGCCAGGTCCCTTGAAACAGCAAGGATGGACCGGCTCCCGGCAAATTCCCCCTTTTTTATTTTTTAAAAGCAGGCATTAAAAAGAAAAACCCCAAATGCTCTCTTGTATCCATTTTAAGAGTAGGATTGGCGCTTTCCGCTATTACCTGAGTCCTGATCTATCACCCCAGGGAGAGCTTGCCAATCCTGCACTTTCCCGGGGTGGAAAGGCTGCAGTGGGGTTAAGGATAAGGCTCTTTGGGCCTACCTCCTCCCATGCCTTTACATTTACCTTTCCTTCCTCAGAAAAGCATGGACATACTTCTTGTATAAAACGTTCTGTCTGACTGGGAGTAACCTTAATTCCTCTGCTAGCAAGCATATGTGTTAAAAGATCAATACAGAGTCTTTTTTCTTTAGACTCAGTATGGCACATCTTCTCAATCTAAGAATCAATACAGAGTCTTCTTTCTTTGGACTCAGTATGGCACATCTTCTCAATCTAAGAATCAATACAGAGTCTTCTTTCTTTGGACTCAGTATGGCACATCTTCTCAATCTAAGTTCTGTACTATCCACCTTCTTACCCTACTTATCCTCTGTAGGGGGGTCTGCAGTACCCTGGTGGAGTCCTATCCGTCCCGAGTGTGGGGGTTCTCAATCGGGGGGGGGGCTTACCTAGGGGAATCCTGTTCCAGGGCTTCCCAAAGGTGTGGACGGAGTCGGCGAAGACTATCCACCCTCTTCCTGCGGTGGATTCCTATCCATCCCGAGAGTGGGGCTTACCTAGGGGTCCCTGTTCGGGCGCCAGATGCCGGGGTGCAACCCCAGCGGGTCCAGGGGTTCCCAAAGGCGTAGACGGAGTCAGCAAAGAAGGAGGGACACGGAGCCAGGATCTCCAGCCAAGTTCTGGTCTGGATCTCCAGAGAGGTTCTGCTTAGGATCTCCAGCTAAGTTCTGTGTCCATGTTGTCTTGCTAGGTTCTCCAGCCAGGTTCAGTCACTAAGTTCTAGTCAGGTTCTCTTGCCAGTTTCTGTAGTCAGGTTCAGTCCAGGATCTTTTGCCATGTTCTCTCACTAGGTTCTGTCTCTAGGTTCTGAGGCCAGTTTCTGTCCAGGATCTTTTGCCATGTTCTCTCCAGCGAAGTTCTTCTGTCTCTAGAGAACGTTCTGTGTAGGTTCTGTGCCTAGGTTCTGTCTCCTAAGTTCTGTGTTCTAAGCTCTGTATTCTAAGTTCTGAGTTCTAAGTTCTGTGTTCTAAGTTCTGTATTCTAAGTTCTGACTCTTGCTGTCTTATTACATCTGTATTTATACCAGTTGATTCAATCCTATCAATCTCTATTACAAAGGTTAGGGCGTTTCCTATCTCCATTCCAGGGAGTAAAGATTATGTAGCTTAAGCATGATTGTTCGTAGTTAAAGTGATTAATTACCCACCTGGCACTAGTTAAGAGGTTTTATTCCCTCCCTAACTTCAGGGGAAAATCCCTACCTGGGGAAACAACCTTTCTCAGAGACCTTGGTTAAAACACATAGTGCCAAGAAGGTGAGCAAACATATTAAGAACAGTATGCCATATATGCCAGGTCCCTTGAAACAGCAAGGATGGACCGGCTCCCGGCATCAAACATCATGGATTGATTATGGAGGTTGATTCCTCATAGGTATGCAAAACAACATAGACTCTATCTAGTACTGTAAGGCCGCTGAAAACCCCCCCCCCTTCCCCCTGGACCAGCTTTTCCAGTAAGCTCTGGTTAATGTAAAGATTAAAGAGAACTTCCCCCTCCTGACCTTTCCCGTAAAGCTCTGGCGCCCTGATCTGGTCATAGCATAGTTATCTTATCACTCCTCGGGATCGGCCTGCGCATACCAGACCACCCTGGCCCCTTAGGAAATGAGTCAACTAATAACAAAGACCTGTCCCTGTAAAAGATGAGTTATGAGTTAACTGGTAACCCAGTTCCCTGTTTTCCGGCCACCTGCGTGTGGTTTTTGCCTTTATAAACCCGTGTTCTGCAATTGCTCGGGGCTCCAGTCAGCAGCACTTCCTTTGTGTTGTTGCCTGCCTGCCTGAGAGCCCCTGCGCTGCGCTTGTAATAAAAATCCTCTTGCTCTTGCATCAAGCCTCGGTCTCTGCGTTTGACTTGGGGTCGTCGCCTCCTCTGCTGGACTCTCCGGGGGTCTTAGGGCCCAACATTTGGGGGCTCGTCCGGGATTAGGCGACCCCCTTCAAGCGCTGGGATCGGTCTTGGAGGTAAGCAGACTCCGGAGTCATTCAGTGTTTGTCTTGTCCTTTGTTCGTTCTTAGTTTCGGTTTTTCAGGAAGACAGGGTGTCGGCTCCGTAAGGAGTCGGCTCCTCTGGTCGTAGGGGCTTCGGCCAGAAAAACTGTCACCCTGGGGGACGCCCCAGGATCGGGCGGTGACCAAGAGGTCTTGGTCACTTCAGGTTCTGGCTGTCCGGCAACGGGCACTCGCGTGTCCGGCCGGACTAGCATTAGGGAGGGATATCATCCCTCAGCGGCCGTTCTGTATCTGGGTAAATTCTTGTGGATCCGGTGTCTTGTCGCGTCATTGTTTGTTCTTTGTTTTTGTCTTTTACTCCTCTTCTCCCATCCAGGTAACATGGGCCACGGAAGCAGCACCCCTCTTTCTCTTACAGTAGCACACTGGACGGACGTCCGGAGTCGGGGACTCAATCTTTCCGTCAGTGTCAAGAAGGGTCCTTGGCAGACTTTCTGTTCATCCGACTGGCCAGCCCTAGGCGTGGGATGGCCAGCGGACGGGACTTTTGACCTGTCTATTATTTTTGCAGTAAAGAATAAGGTGTTCCAATCAGGCCCGGCGGGCCATCCAGACCAGCAGCCGTATATTGTCGTCTGGCAGGACCTGGTCCAGAACCCTCCCTCTTGGCTGAAACCCTGGCTGCCATCCGGAACCTCCCGGGTTCTCGTGGCCCAGGCCCCTCCCGCCGCAGATCAGACGAAACGTCCCCTGGCAGATTCTCAAACCGATCTTCTCCTCTTGGACTCTCCACCCCCTTACCCCTCTCCTCTCCAGCCAGAGCCGCCGGGGAGACCGGAGCCTTCAGCACCTCCTCCCGCCCCTCCAACAGAGGGACCGGCCCAGGGAACCCGGAGTCAGAGGAGACATCCCGCGTCTCCAGATTCGACCGTAGCCTGCCCTCTCCGACCATACGGGCCTCCACCCCCCCGCGGAGACGATAATGAAACGGCTCCGCTCCAGCCACTCCAATACTGGCCCTTCTCCTCGGCAGACCTCTATAACTGGAAAACTAACCACCCTCCCTTTTCAGAGGATCCCCAGCGTCTAACGGGGCTGGTTGAGTCCCTTATGTTCTCTCACCAGCCCACTTGGGACGATTGTCAACAGCTTCTTCAGACTCTCTTTACTACAGAGGAAAGGGAGCGGATCCTCTTGGAGGCCCGGAAGAACGCCCCTGGCCCCGACGGCCGGCCGACTCTACTCCCTCATTTGGTGGATGCGGCCTTTCCTCTGGCCAGGCCGGACTGGGACTTCAACACGGCAGAAGGTAGGGAGCACCTGAAGGTCTACCGCCAGACACTAGTGGCCGGCCTCAGAGGGGCAGCTCGGCGCCCCACGAATTTGGCTAAGGTAAGAGAGGTCATACAGGGGCCCACTGAACCGCCTTCTGTTTTTCTCGAGCGATTAATGGAGGCGTTCAGACGGTACACCCCGTTTGACCCCACCTCGGAGGGGCAGAGGGCCTCAGTAGCTATGGCTTTCATAGGGCAGTCAGCATTAGATATTAAGAAAAAGCTGCAGAGACTTGAGGGATTGCAGGACTTTACCCTCCAAGATTTAGTTAAGGAAGCAGAGAAAGTGTACCATAAGAGGGAGACCGAGGAGGAAAAGGAGCAGCGGAAGGAGAGAGAGAGAGAGGAGAAGGAGGAGAAAAAGGAAAAAAGGGAAGAGCAGAGACTAACCCGTATCTTGGCCGCAGCAATAGAAGGGAGTAAGCCACAGGAGAGAGGAAAAGGAAGACAGGCAGGGGCCCTGGGCAACAGGCCACCGTTAAGGAAGAATCAATGTGCTTATTGCAAGGAAGAAGGACATTGGAAGCGGGAGTGCCCAAAGAGACTAGCAAAGAAGGCGCTGGCACTCCAGGAAGATAGTGATTGAAGAAGTCGGGGCTCGGATCCCCTCCCCGAGCCTAGGGTAACTCTTAAGGTGGAGGGGAAGCCTGTTAACTTTCTGGTAGACACAGGGGCCCAATATTCAGTTCTTAAGAAACCACTAGGACCAGTCTCCCAGAAGACCTCCTGGGTGATAGGGGCAACGGGAAATGAGCAATATTCCTGGACCACCACCCGGACAGTTGATCTAGGCACGGGAAGAGTGACTCATTCCTTCTTAGTAATACCCGAGTGTCCAGCCCCCCTTCTGGGAAGAGACTTGCTAACTAAAATGGGGGCTCAGATCACTTTCACCCCACGGGGGCCGACCCTGACCCAACATGGAGAGCCAATTACTCTCTTGACACTCCAGCTCGAAGACGAGCATCGGCTGTTTGAGAGTAATGTCCGAAAGGACGAGAGGATAGCGGGATGGTTACAGCAATACCCCAAAGCTTGGGCTGAAACCGCAGGGATGGGCTTAGCTACCGAACGGCCCCCCGTGATAGTAGAGCTTAAGTCCACTGCAACCCCGATTGCAGTACGACAGTACCCCATGGCAAAAGAAGCCTGGAGGGGGATCAAGGTTCATGTCCAACGCCTCCTACGCCTTGGAGTCCTCGTTAAGTGCCACTCCCCGTGGAACACCCCACTCCTCCCGGTAAAAAAGCCCGGAACTGATGACTACCGACCGGTGCAGGATTTAAGAGAAGTCAACAAGAGGGTACAGGATATTCATCCCACGGTCCCCAATCCTTACAATCTCTTAAGCTCTATCCCTCCTTCCCATGTGTGGTATTCAGTCCTAGACTTAAAAGATGCCTTCTTCTGCTTGAGACTGCATCCTGCCAGCCAGAATATTTTCGCCTTCGAGTGGAGAGACCCAGATTCGGGAATAACGGGGCAGCTGACTTGGACCCGACTTCCGCAAGGATTCAAAAATTCCCCCACTATCTTCGATGAGGCTCTTCATCAAGACCTGGCTGCTTTCCGTGCTGACCACCCGCAAGTCACCCTTCTCCAGTACGTGGATGACCTTCTCCTCGCCGGAGCTACTAAGGAGGACTGTGAAACAGGTACCGGGGCCTTGCTTTTAGAGCTCTCCCGCCTAGGATACCGGGTCTCGGCCAAGAAGGCCCAGATATGTCAGCGGAGAGTGACCTATTTAGGATACGCACTAGAAGGGGGAAAGAGGTGGCTCACTGAAGCCCGAAAAAGCACAGTCACCCAGATTCCCAGACCACAGACCCCCCGGCAGGTACGCGAGTTCCTGGGAACAGCTGGATTCTGCCGCCTCTGGATTCCAGGTTTTGCAACCCTAGCGGAGCCCCTATACCCGCTGACAAAACAAGGGAACCCCTTCGAGTGGGGGGAGACTCATCAGAAAGCCTTTGACGACATTAAAAAGGCTCTTCTCTCGGCGCCAGCGTTGGCCTTACCAGATGTGGCCAAGCCCTTCACTCTGTTCATAGATGAAAGAAAGGGAGTAGCCAGGGGGGTCCTAACTCAAACCTTAGGCCCCTGGAAGAGGCCGGTAGCCTATTTATCCAAGAGACTAGACCCAGTGGCTAGGGGGTGGCCAGGCTGTCTAAGAGCAATTGCAGCTACTGCCCTGCTTGTAAGAGATGCGGACAAACTTACCTTGGGGCAGAAACTAACTGTGGTGGCCCCACACACTCTCGAGAGTGTTATCCGGCAGCCACCGGACCGGTGGCTATCCAACGCCCGGATGACTCACTACCAGAGTCTCCTGCTAAGTGAAGATCGAATCCGCTTCGGGGCTCCGGTAGCTCTCAACCCAGCAACCTTACTACCGGAAGTAAATCCTGAGAGCAAAGAAGTCCTACACTCATGCCGTGACATTCTGGCAGAGGAAACAGGGCCGAGGAGAGACCTCAAAGATTCCCCCTTGCCAGAGCCTCAACTCACCTGGTACACGGATGGAAGCAGCTACCTCTATGAAGGTAAGAGGGTGGCGGGAGCGGCTGTGGTCAGCAAGGACCGGACTATCTGGGCTAGTAGCTTGCCCGAAGGGACTTCGGCCCAGAAGGCTGAATTAATTGCTCTGACACAGGCTCTCAGGCTGGCAGAGAACAGCCGGGCTAATATTTATACTGACAGTCGTTATGCTTTTGCCACTGCTCATGTGCACGGGGCTATATACCGTCAGAGAGGTCTCCTCACCTCAGCAGGAAAGGAAATTAAAAATAAAAAGGAAATCCTCGACCTCCTAGAAGCCATTCATGCCCCCCAGGAGGTAGCTATCATCCATTGTCCCGGCCACCAGAAAGGGACCTCGGAAACAGCTATAGGAAACAGGAAAGCGGATGCCGAGGCAAGGCAGGCCGCTCTAGGGCCCCGGCTACTCGCCCTCGCTGTTGGCCCCGCAGCACCACAGCCAGAGACCCTCCACTACACCCTAGAGGAGGAAAAAGACCTGCTTAAAAGGCCAGAAAAATACCATAAGGACAAACTAGGAGTGTGGAGAACTGCAGGGGAAAAAATGGTAGTACCAAGGGCGGCAGCCACTGCCTACCTCCAACAACTGCATCGCCTTACCCACCTGGGGGCCAAACACCTCAGCTCCACCAGCCGGGCAACGGGACACTATGTCAAAGGACTCGATCGCCTTTCAGAAGAAGTAGTTAAGCAATGCAAGGCGTGTCAGCTGGTAAATGTACATTCATCCCAGGTCGGGACCGGACACAGGCTCAGGGGAGACCGGCCCGGGAGTTACTGGGAGGTGGATTTTACAGAAGTGAAGCCCGCCCGATACGGTTATAAATATCTTTTAGTTTTCATAGATACCTTCTCAGGTTGGGTAGAAGCCTTCCCTACCAAAAGAGAAACTGCAACTGTGGTCGCCAAGAAGATCTTAGAAGACATCTTTCCACGGTTTGGAATTCCTAAGGTAATTGGATCAGACAACGGTCCAGCTTTTGTTGCCCAGGTAAGTCAGGGAATGGCCAAGATACTAGGGGCGGATTGGAAATTGCATTGTGCTTACAGGCCCCAGAGTTCAGGTCAGGTAGAAAGAATGAATAGAACATTAAAAGAGGCTATGACTAAATTGTCCTTAGAGACTGGCGTGGCAGACTGGACGGTCCTCCTTCCCTTTGCCCTTTTCCGCGCGCGAAACACCCCAGGCCCCTTGGGGGTGACACCGTTCGAGGTTTTGTTTGGGGCCCCTCCGCCCCTAGCCGCTGACCCTTGGTCCGTGCCCACAGACACTCACACCCCTCAATCCCTGCTTGCCAGGCTGAAGGCCCTCGAGACTGTCCAGAAGGAGGTGTGGACTCCCCTGGCCGCCCTCTACCAACCAGGAGAACTGCAAGTCCCCCACCAGTTCCAGGTCGGAGACTTTGTGTACATCAGACGCCATCGGGCCGCTAATCTCGAGCCGAGGTGGAAGGGACCCCACCTGGTATTGCTGACAACCCCAACAGCGGTCAAGGTAGACGGTGTAGCTGCTTGGATCCACGCCTCCCACGTCAAGCGGGCACCCCCATCAGACGACACCGATCATGGATGGACTGTGGAGAAGACAGACAACCCTCTCAAGCTACGGATTTGCCGCCGCCCTCTTCCTGCTGAGCCTGCCGCTGATAAGTAGCAACCCCCATGCCCCAAAGAGACTAACTTGGAGGGTAATGTCCCCCCACACCGGACAGACGGCCTGGTCGGTCACCAATATAGCACCTAAAGGGACATGGTGGCCAGACTTAACGCCAGACCTCTGCGCTATGGCAGCAGGATACAGACTATGGGACCTCCCTGAGAGAATAGTAGAAGAGACTAAAGCAGGTATAGAGACCCGAGCTTACATAGGAAAAGGAAGAGATTTGCAATTTGGAGTTCACTGTAGTTATCTGGGGGCCCGTGAGCGTCTTACGATGACCCAATTCTATGTGTGCCCCAAAGACAGGCAGGGACATAGAAAGAATTGTGGATCTGAACGAGAGTATTTCTGTGCAGAATGGGGATGTGAGACAACTGGTACTGGATATTGGATCAGAGGGCCCCCCGAGTGGGACCTCATCCAGGTTCGGAGAAATGAGAGCCAAACCTCCGGACATAGGGGTTGGGTTAACGCCCTGAATATCTCCTTCACCTCAGCTGGGCGGTCATACGACCTAAACAAGTGGCGCTGGGGAGTGACATGGGGGATCCGGCTGTATAAGGACCAACATGATGATGGCCTCCTTTTTAAGATAAGATTAGATGTACAGGATTACAGGCCACCAGTTGCAGTAGGACCCAACACCGTCTTGTCCAGCCGGCAGCTCCCCACGAAAGAAAGGCCTCTTGCCACCACCACCGTGGCAGGAACTAGCCCAGCCTCCAGGGAGGAACAGGCCAACCCCATAGAACTAGAGACAAACTCAGGTCAGAGGCTATTAGGCTTGGTAGAGGGGGCCTTTAGTTCTTTAAACATGTCCAAGTCTAACCTAACTGAGTCTTGCTGGCTCTGCCTAACTACAGGGCCCCCCTACTATGAGGGCATAGCCTTCCAGGGAAACTATACCAACACCACCAGCCATGACCACTGTTCGTGGGGACAGCAGGGGAAGTTGACCCTTACTGAGGTCTCAGGGCAAGGCACATGTATAGGACAAGTGCCAAAGGACCGCCAGCATCTCTGCAAGGAGAACCTGGCATATCCCTCCTCTGCAAGCTATTACTTAGTGCCCCCAACAGGGGGATGGTGGGCCTGTAGTACGGGACTTACTCCATGTTTAGCAGCCCAGGCCTTTAACCGTTCTCAAGATTATTGTATCCTTGTCCAACTAGTCCCCAGGATCATGTATTATCAAGCTAATGCATTTGAAAAAGAATTTGACTCCTATTCTCCTTCCCATCGGGATAAACGGGAACTTGTTTCACTGACCTTGGCTGCTCTCCTAGGTCTAGGGGTCGCGGCAGGAGTAGGAACAGGGACAACAGCCCTCATTAAAGGCCCCACCTATACTGAGGAGCTCAGAGCTGCTATAGATGAAGACCTCAAACATATAGAGCACTCCATAACTAAACTTGAGGAGTCTCTAACCTCTTTGTCTGAAGTAGTCCTACAAAATAGGAGAGGACTAGATCTCCTATTCTTAAAGGAGGGAGGGCTGTGTGCAGCTCTCAGGGAACAATGCTGTTTCTACGCTGATCATTCAGGGGTGATAAAGGATTCCATGTCAAAACTTAGGGAGAGATTAGAAACTCGCAAAAGAGAGCGAGAGGCCAAGCAAGGCTGGTTTGAAAGTTGGTTTAACAGCTCACCGTGGTTCACAACCCTGATATCCTCTCTCGTGGGACCCCTGATCATTTTACTCCTCCTTTTGACATTCGGGCCATGCATAGTAAACCGCTTAATCGCCTTCATCCAGGACCGGATTAGTGCAGTTCAGGTAATGGTCCTCCAACAGCGGTATCAGCCTGTACCCTCAAACATTAGCCTGTAGTTCCATGATTGGAACTTCCCACAAGAAAAGGGGGGAATGTAAGGCCGCTGAAAACCCCCCCCCCTCCCCCTGGACCAGCTTTTCCAGTAAGCTCTGGTTAATGTAAAGATTAAAGAGAACTTCCCCCTCCTGACCTTTCCCGTAAAGCTCTGGCGCCCTGATCTGGTCATAGCATAGTTATCTTATCACTCCTCGGGATCGGCCTGCGCATACCAGACCACCCTGGCCCCTTAGGAAATGAGTCAACTAATAACAAAGACCTGTCCCTGTAAAAGATGAGTTATGAGTTAACTGGTAACCCAGTTCCCTGTTTTCCGGCCACCTGCGTGTGGTTTTTGCCTTTATAAACCCGTGTTCTGCAATTGCTCGGGGCTCCAGTCAGCAGCACTTCCTTTGTGTTGTTGCCTGCCTGCCTGAGAGCCCCTGCGCTGCGCTTGTAATAAAAATCCTCTTGCTCTTGCATCAAGCCTCGGTCTCTGCGTTTGACTTGGGGTCGTCGCCTCCTCTGCTGGACTCTCCGGGGGTCTTAGGGCCCAACAGTACCAGCTAGAGATGAGGTAGAGAGGAGGACTAGGGGGTTGTTCTCTTTCAAAATCCAACTAGGTGTATTATAATACAATTTAGATGCTAACCACTTGGAGTTAGTGTGGGAGCACAAATTAAAGGGTAGATCCTCTACAGTACTATCCTTACTTTAGATGCTAGCTGTACTTTGGGGACCCCAGGTCACCTGATCTTATGACCGACTGGCTATAAATTCGGGGCTTTCAAGCCCTTCAGGTTAGATAATATGCTAGAACAACTCACAGAACTCATGAAAGTGCTATACTTATTCCAGTTTTATTATAAAGGGTACAAGTAGGATGAGTTCTGGGAGGGAGCACAGGGTTTCCACACCTGTCCCAGTGGATTTAGGGTGCATCATCCTCCCAGTACATCAATGTGTTTACCAACCAGGAAGCTCCATGAGCTTGGGTGACCAGCATTTTTATTGGGGTTTTATTATATAGTTAAGATTAATTAAGTCATTGGCTATGTGACTGGACTTAATCTCCAGTCCTACACCTCTCCCTGGAGGTCTGGTGACTGAAAGTCCCAACCCTTTTCTGGTGAACCTGCCCTCATCCGGAAGCTAAGTAGGGGCTCATCATGAGTCACATTATTAGCAAGACAAAGACACTTCTATCACTCAGGAAATTCCAAGGATTTTTGAAGCTCTGGGACAGAATACAGATAAGACATATTCTTCACCTACAGAGGTGAAGGAAGGCTTCTTATGGAGGTGATATTTGAGTTGAGTCTTTACACTGACCAAGAGCACATCTGTATGAAATCACTGAGGCATGAAAAAGTAGGATAGTTTTAAGGGACTATAAGTCCAATGAGTGAGGTCTGCTTTTATCTTGTGCAAAGTCGGGGGTGGTGGGTTGTGATCACTGAAGGATTTGAATTTTAGTGTTATGTCTCTAGCATAAGTGTGGAGGGTGGAAGGAAGGCGAGCAAGATGCAATGAGGTGAATACAGTAATTTAGGCAAGAATTTCAGTTTCTAGCAGTCCTGCTTGACTCTTCTGTCAGGAATAGACCCTTGACCTTTGTATTGAAGTCCTAGGGTTGCCATAACAAACTGCTACAAACTGGGTGGCTTAATACAACAGAAATTTATTCTCTCACAGTTTGGGAGGCCAAAATTCCAAAATCAAGGTTTCAGAGAGGTTCCGTCTGAGGGAGAATCTGTTCCATGCCTTTCTCTTAGCTTCCAGCAGCTGCCAGTAATTCTTGGCATTCCTTGGCTTGCAGATGCATCACTCTAATCTCTGTGTTTGTCATCACATGTTGTTCTTGTGTGTTTCTGTTTCCAAATTTCCTCTTCTTATAAGGACACCAGTCATTAGATGAGGGCCCACCCTAATTCATGATGACCTCATCTTAACTTGATTCATCTAAAAAGACCTTATTTCCAAATAAGGTCACATTCACGGGTACCTGGGGTTTAGACTTCAACATATCTTTTTTGGGGGACACAATTCAAGCCCTAACATGCACCAAGCCTTCCTGGGCACAGAAAGGAAAGTGATGGATCATCTGTGTGGCCTCATAGCCGTCTCCTCAGCCTCATTCACACACTGCTCTGACAGTGTTTTGGGTGGAGTCTCTTTTTCTTCATTGGCTGAGCTGAGTCAAAGTGGGTGGATAGTGTTGTCCTTGCTACTATCCTGGAGGAGAAGACTGTCTGCTCTTTCTGTTGGTGGCAAGAACAAAAATGGCACCAGGTGTTAGATGGTGGAGTCAGACTGGACGTCAGTTCAGCAACCTGTCAGTACTCGAGTTCTGGCTAAGGAATATTTCAGAGCCAAGAATCAAACTATAAAAGAAAGCTTATTTAGATAGTCACAGAAGTAGAAGAAGTAAGATGTAGAAGGAATGGGCTCATGAAACTCGTTACCAAGGCAAAAGAAGGGCCCTTGGACTTAGGAAAAAGAGAGAAGCAAAGAAAATGTGCCTGTGTGAAAGGGGCTGGGGAAGGGTGCTGTTAAACTCGAGGTACTTGGTCCTAAGGGCTTTTAAAGGTGAGAAGGTCCCAGGAAAGTATCTCAATAGGATATTTATCAGCTTTCCAGGTGCATTCTGTCAGGATCATGGCCTCCGCTAACTGGTCAGTGCCAAGGTAGGGGGTCATTAGTCAGTGCTGCTGGTCCTGATGTCAGCTGCGGCATTGCTTGTCTGGTTTTGCTGCTTCTTTGGACCTGGAGTTGAAACACAACTGAGGCCTAGATGTTATCCCTGCAGGTTAATGCTTAAGTGGTTGTGCAAGGGCCTGCATGGGAGTCACATAAAACCACCCTTTGGCCCTTTGTTCCTCCTCTAAGGAGGTCTACCAGTGACTAGTGACATGCCAGGGGCAGAAAGGTCAGGGGAGGGTTCAGACTGAATGACTAGCGGTTTGAAAAGTTAGAGGGTCTAAACTGCATAACCAGCAATATGCTAGAGGCCCTTGTTTTCCAGTTTTGCCTGTTGCTAGGCACGCAGTGTTTTTTGCCCTGATGATCTTCTGTACCTGGCCCATTGTCCTTGCTCTGCTCATGTCTGTCTACCTGGTTATCACACTTTCTGCTCCCAACTATGTTTTAAATTGGGGAAGGGGGAGGCTTTGAGTACCCCCTCCCCTGCACCAACCTGTAATTCTCATAGCACTCCTATTTCTCTAGAAAGAAATGAATAATGGATTATTCTAAGGCCAGTGACTGTGCTCTTCTCACTGGAAGAGGGATGGTGATATGAAATCACTGCAGGATGACTTTATAGTCTGTTCCTCTTGCCCTCTTTCACCCCCTTCTGAGCAAGTACATTAAATGGAACACCTCAGTCTGGTACCTTCTTTGCTGTGTTTAAGTTATAAGCCCTTGCAATCAACATATTTTACTGATCATGTCTCATTCATCCTAAACCTGCAGCTGTATGTTGGGAGTTTTAAGATCGGTTGTTCAATATTGGTTGAACTAGATTTTTCCAGTGTGTACACTACATCTTTAGACAGCTCCAGGGAGTCAGTTTGTTAAATAGTACTCCATTGCCTCGAAGACACCAGGTGCACCACAGGGAGAAGCTATGCTTTTGAGATCATGGACATTGAGGTGTTCCATTGGAGAGACCCAATTCCCTGTCTTTCTAGAGTCAGTGCTCTACAATCAGACATGGCTAAGCATCTCTGTACTCCTTTTTAAAGATTTCATACCTTTTTTTTTGCCATTGAATGAGGATTACTGTGAATTAAAGCAAAGGAGTTAGAATTTTAAATTTATTTTTGGAGTTGAGAGAAACGAAGTCTATGTAGGTAAAGTGAATTTCCCAGATTCACTTCATAGAGTGACTAACTCATCCTAGTTTGCCCTGGACTTTACTGGTCATAAAACTAAAAGTCTCACAACTCAGGAACCCCTTGAGTCACCTACCCTTTGAACAGGACCACATATTCCTCAATGGCAAGGATGGTTTTACATGTCTTCCATACCCACCATCTTGCCCTTTCTCCTCTCCCATCACAATATTCAATATAAATTTAGCAAGTATCTCCAGTCCAAAGGAATGTCTCCTAAGAAGCCAGAGCTGAAAGCAGCAAAGGAAAAGCATCCAGTTTCTAGTATCTAAATTTGTTCCATTCATGTTCTGAATACCGAAGGATCTGAGAAGGCCAGGAGAGGGAGAGTAATGGAAATGAAGGGTGCAAACTCAGAATGCTATTTATGGCCTAGGAAGAGTCTGTGGTTGAGTTGCTGGCTTTTCTCCAAGGGGCAAACAACTCCAAATTTCCAGAGGAAGGCCCTAGAAGTAAACTTTTTCAGGAGAAATTACTATGTAAATTTCCCTGAAAAGATCAAAGCAAGTGTCCATCCAGTGATGCCCTACTCCATCTCCCTTCACCGCTGGGGATTATCCTTCTGATATAATTTATGGACTGTGATCAACCAAATACTTGTCACAATTTCATAGCTAAAGTATATTCACATGCTTGTTGTTATGGCAACCATCAATAATATTAATAAAACCCTGTCTGGTTGAATCAGATGACTGGGACGTGTAAACACAGACAAGAATAGCCATATCAGATGTCAACACAGAACAACATAAGCACAACAGTCTGTATGCTGGTTATCTTCCACCCCACCCCAGCAGCCACATCTGTCTTGCTTATGCCTGAAACAGTCATTGGCTTCTGTGTGGGGCTATGTAAGTAGGTACACATTAAGAAGGGGCCCTCTTTCACCTCTAAAATGAGGGAAAGAGAAATAGTTTACCATGAGTTCAATATCCCATGCCACTAGGGGTTCCCTGTATGATATTTATTCATCAATTATGGATATCATAAAACACATTGTTTACAAAGCTTATTCTTTTTTTTTTTTTTTTTTTGCAAAGCTTATTCTTATAAAGTATTCACTTTGCACCTGTTAGTGCCTTAAATAGTGGCTGATTTTAGCTGGAGGGTCAGTGGACATTTTGGTGATCAGTGCATTTACTAAGGTTCTTGTTTTGTAAAATAGGATTATTAAAGTTACCATATAGGCTGTTGTGATAATCTAATGAGATAACATAAGCAAAGCTCTCAGCACAATGATAGCATATAAATGAAATATCATGGGAGGCTAATAGATTGGCTATGGACTTTGAAGTTAATTCAAATTGAAACTTTTTCATTTTCTAGCTGTGCATCCTTAGGCAAGTTTTGTAAATCTCTGTCAGCTTTAGATGAGTTTCCTTATGTAATGAATGGAGACCTTCATAGTGTTCACATTACATGATTGTTGTGAGAATTAAATGGTGTTATGTACCAAAGGTGCTTACAGCCATGCTTAAGACTTGCCTAGGACTAAGTAAATAGCAGCTGTTAAGTACTGGTGCTACAAAGCCAAGGAATCTTCAGTAGATTTTCAGTTTAACTTGGTGACAGATTAGGAACACTAATCTTTGAACTTCTTTCTCTAATTTTTAAATTTCACTTTCAAAATCCTGAGTATAAATTAGTGCTATAAATAATAAAGTTAAATTCTTTATTGCTTCTTGACTTAAAAGCCCATTTCCAATCTATTTCTAGGTTTTCTTCTATTACCTCTTTGTCCTGTCAGTCCCTACCTTTGCTATTTTTCTTCTAATCTTTTTTACTCCCTGGGTCCAGCATTCTTGGTAATATATGCTCTCTAGCAATCAGAAAACCTTACTATGAGGGAGAGAAACAAGAAGCTCTTTTCCTGATTTAATCCAACCATGATGTTCATATTTTCATGGAGATCTTTAGCCATTAATAATTCTCCTTCCACATTCTTTTCTTTGCTCAGTTATAAAACGATGCCATGTTTAAGAGTATTCATTGGAATTGAAACAGCCCCGGTGAGGTTGAAACGGCCCCTGTGAGGTCGAGACAGACCTGGTGAGGCTGGGACGGCCCCAGTGAGGCTGAGACGGCCCTGTTGAGGCTGAGATGGCCCCGGTGAGGTCGAAGTGGTCCCAGTGTGGTTGAGACGGCCCCGGTAAGGCTGAAACAGCCGCAGTAAGGTCAAAACGGCCCCGGTGAGGCTGAGATGGCCCCGGTGAGGTTGAGACAGCCCCGGTGAGCTTGCGACGGCCCTGGTAAGGTTGAAACGGTCCCTGTGAGGCTTAGGCGGCTGCCGTGAGGCTGAAATGGCCCCCGTGAGGCAGGGATGGCCCCTGTGAGGCTGAGATGGCCCCTGTGAGACTGGACGGCCGCTGGGAAGCTGAGAAAAATACCACATGAATTCACTCATTTATGGATAATAAGAAACATTATAGACTGATGAACAAAAATGGATACAGAGGCAGAGCAGCATTGGGCAGAATGTCAAACTACAGTGGGAACCCTGAGGAGGGTTAGGGGGAGTAGGAGATCAACCGAAGGACTTATATGCATGCATATGAGAATAACTAATGGACACAAGACACTGGGGGGTGGGGGAAGCTGGGGGAATGTCAAGGGGGAGAAAAAAGGAGACGTGTAATACTCTTTGTAATACTTTAAGAAAAAAAAAAAAAAAAAGGGAGAACCAAGATGGCGGCATAGGTTAACGCCGGAGTTTGCTGCTTTGAACAACTACTTCAAAAGTGAAACCAAAAAACGGAAGGGACATCACCCAGAACCACAGGAACGCTGGCTGAGTGGAAGTCCTACAACTAGGAGGAAAGAGAAACGCATACGGACACTCAGAGGAGGCACAGTGCTGAAGTCAAATTCTGAGGTGCGGAGTGCGCGGAGCGGGCTGGCGGCCGAGGGCGCGGTTGGCGTTTTCAATCGGGAGGGAGTCGCAGACTCTGAGCTCCAGATACGGGCGAGTCTCTAGGGACCCAGACTCAAACGGGAGAAGCGGGACTGTCTGGCTTCGGTCAGAGCGAGTGCAGCTTTCTCTCCGAGCTTTGCAGCGGGTGCTGGGACTCAGAGAGGCAGAGCCCCTGGGGACAGGACTGAGAGCCGCCCTAACTGCTCTCTCCGGCCCACCCTGTTGATCCTGTGCGACCCGCCCCCACCAAGCCCTGCACAGAGGCATTTGCCGGATAGCCTCAGGCAAATGCCAGATTAGCACCTCCCTAGAGGACAGAAGTTCTCTCATTGCTGACACAGCTGATTCTCATAGCCACTTGGCCTGGAGGTCAAACCCTTCCTGGAATTAGCTACAACAATCAAGATTTAACTATAAGACTGCGAACAAAGACCACTAGGGGGTGCACCAAGGAAGCATAACAAAATGCGGAGACAAAGAAACAGGACAAAATTGTCAATGGAAGATATAGAGTTCAGAACCACACTTTTAAGGTCTCTCAAGAACTGTTTAGAAGCCGCCGATAAACTTAATGAGATCTACAAGAAAACTAATGAGACCCTCGATCTTATATTGGGGAACCAACTAGAAATTAAGCATACACGGACTGAAATAACGAATATTATACAGACTCCCGACAGCAGACCAGAGGAGCGCAAGAATCAAGTCAATGATTTGAAATGCGAGGAAGCAAAAAACACCCAACCGGAAAAGCAAAATGAAAAAAGAATCCAAAAATGCGAGGATAGTGTAAGGAGCCTCTGGGACAGCTTCAAGCATACCAACATCAGAATTATAGGGGTGCCAGAAGATGAGAGAGAGCAAGATATTGAAAACCTATTTGAAGAAATAATGACGGAAAACTTCCCCCACCTGGTGAAAGAAATGGACTTACAGGTCCAAGAAGCGCGGAGAACCCCAAACAAAAGGAATCCAAAGAGGACCACACCAAGACACATCATCATTAAAATGCCAAGAGCAAAAGATAAAGAGAGAATCTTAAAAACAGCAAGAGAAAGAAACTCAGTTACCTACAAGGGAATACCCATATGACTGTCAGCTGATTTCTCAACAGAAACTTTGCAGGCCAGAAGGGAATGGCAAGAAATATTCAAAGTGATGAATACAAAGAACCTACAACCAAGATTACTTTATCCAGCAAAGCTATCATTATCATTCAGAATTGAAGGTCAGATAAAGAGCTTCACAGATAAGGAAAAGCTAAAGGAGTTCATCACCACCAAACCAGGATTATATGAAATGCTGAAAGGTATCCTTTAAGAAGAGGAAGAGGAAGAAAAAGGTAAAGATACAAATTATGAACAACAAATATGCATCTATCAACAAGTGAATCTAAGAATCAAGTGAATAAATAATCTGATGAACAGAATGAACTGTTGATTATAATAGAATCAGGGACATAGAAAGGGAATGGACTGACTATTCCTGGGGGGGAAAGGGGTGTGGGAGATGCGGGAAGAGACTGGACAAAAATCGTGCACCTATGGATGAGGACAGTGGGTGGGGAGTGAGGGCGGAGGGTGGGGCGGGAACTGGGAGGAGGGGAGTTATGGGGGGAAAAAAAAAGAGGAACAAATGTAATAATCTGAACAATAAAGATTTAAAAAAAAATAAAGAAAAAAGAAAAAACAAAGAGTTTTCATTGGAGTAGTCATGTCCTAGAGAGGTTTTCTTTTCTTTTTTTTAAATATATTTTATTGATTTTTTACAGAGAGGAAGGGAGAAGGATAGAGAGTTAGAAACATTGATGAGAGAGAAACATCAATCAGCTGCCTCCTGCACACTCCCCACTGGGGATGTTCCCGCAACCAAGGTACATGACCTTGACCAGAATCGAACCTGGGACCTTTTAGTCCATGGGCCAACGCTCTATCTACTGAGCCAAACCGGTTAAGGCTAGAGAGGTTTTCTTTGGCTTCCATCAAAGAGGAGCATTTATTTGCTAGTATGACACCTGCTTGCCTTTTTTCCTTGTTGTGTCAACAAATGGAATCAATCAATTGATTGTTTTCTCAGTACTCTGCTCAACAACTTGCTTAATGGGTTAAAAAACACACCCCACAAACAGAATAATTCTAGTAACAGAACTTCCTGGTTGTATTAGAGTCACACTAGGCACAGGCCCTAGATTTTAGGTGATAGAAACATGGGGTCCATAGTTAATCATTTATTTCCCTGGGTAGTCTTTGTAAATTCAAAACTACATGTGTATCTCCTTTTTTTAAAAAATATATTTTTATTGATTTCAGAGAGGAAGGGAGAGGGAGAGAGAGAGAGAAATATCAGTGAAGCTTTGTGCAGTGGCAGTATCGTAGCCAATGAGGTTTATCCGAGGTGCGATTATTGCTAATAGAAATATCAGTGATGAGAGAGGATCATTGATTGGCTGCCTCCTGCATGCCCCCCACTGGGGATTGAGCCCGCAAACCAGGCATATGCACTTGACCGGAATCCAGGACCCTTCAGTCCACAGGCCGATGCTCTATCCACTGAGCAAACCAGCCAGGGCGTGTATCTCCTTTTAAAAAGACTTTTTGTCTGGCCTACTTACTCTACTCTGAGAACTGAACTACTCACAGGAGATCAGTTGTAATTGTACTAAAGAACTTTGTTCCCTTCATGGCCATAGCTCTTTGTACCAGTGATGGATACCCAAGCCAATGTGGGTCAGTTGGAACCTTTCTCCTGGGAGCTTGGAAATCAGACACTGGGACATCTAGCAGTTGGTGGTGCCAGAGTAATAGGTGCAGGGCTGCAGAGCTAGGCTAGTGTATTAGTAATTTATTGCTGCATGACAAATCACCTCCAAGTTAAGTTTTAAGCAAGAAAGGTTGATTACATTATGATTTCTGTGGGTCAGAAATCTAGGAGTGGTTTAGATGTGTTCTACCTCATTATCTCTCATAAGACTACAAAGTGCTTTACACCTTGATTGGCCAGGGCTGTGGTCTTATCTTAAGGCTGGACTGAGGTAGGATCTGCTTCCATGTTCACTCACAGGGTTGTTGGTAGGATTCAGTTCTTCATGGGCTGTTGGACAGAGGGTCTCAGATTCTTGTTGGTTGTTGGTCAGAGGCTTTGATTTATGGGCTCATGGAATCCTCAGGATGGAGCTAGTGGAGTTCAACAGGCTAATGCAGATTTGGATTTGGCTGTGTCAGGGTATGGCTCAGCACAGGAAAGATGCCGTAATTTGGTCATGTGGGGAGAAAGGCTTAACATAGGGATAATGGCGACAGTCCTTCCAGCCCTTCCCTCATAGCCACAAAACTCAGTTTCTCCCTGTATATTTCTGATGTCTCTTGAACCATTGTCCCTCTGCCAGTGCCTACAGTGAGGGCCTGTGAGCAAGAGTTTGTGTGTTGGCCTTTTAAGAGGACACCTGGGTTTCCAGCAGCCTTTTGTCTCATCAGGATGGATGGAATCCTTGTTGATTTTCTCAGCCAGGTGTTATGTGGCTCCTCTTTTCGGCACTGGTGTTCTGGACTGGGGATCCTGGCATGGGGCTGAGATGCCTCGCTCCTTATGGGGGACCTTTGCAGCTGAGATATTCTCAGGATCTATAGCTGCCACACATGGGTGCGTTGCTAGCATGTTTTGCATCTCTGCCACCCCTACCAGTCTCAACATGATTTCTTCTTGATATCCTTAGTTATATGACTTTTGTTCAGCTTGTCATCCAGGTGATTGTTCTATGATTTCATTGTAATTTTGATGTGGTCATGGGAGTAGGTGAGTTCAGTGTCCTCCTATTCCGCCATCTTGACTGGAACCTCACATTCTCATTTTTAAAGATAGCTTGAGTGACTTCCATTGCTTTTCACTGAAAAAGCCTTGACCAAGGCTGGATTGTACTTCATTAGCCCAGGTCTAGGCCCTTATTAAATTCTCAAGTCATACTTGCTATGCTAAGTAAAACATTGATCTTTTGTAGAATGTTCCCCATGAGACTATGGTGTCATCTAAACCATCATCAGCAAGAATACCTCTAATTTCAACCAGAACGTCCAAGGAATAGGATTTCACAGACTGAAAGCTAGAGCAGGGCCTGGTGGCATGAGTTGTTTATTGTATCTGTTTTTATTCCATTTTACAATATTTGTGTGAGGGGTAGACTCAGTGCCATAAGCCTTCACATTCCATGCGTAGACAATAGTGCTGAGGGGAGATGCTGAGACTATAATAACTGGGGAAAGGAATTGGAAGTTGCCCACAGTGCATTCCTTGCTCCAAATAGTCTGAGGCAGAGGCCTTTATCATTAGTCTTACTGTGAGCCAATGTGTTTTAGAGTTTCATTCTTTCAGATTTTCACCACTAACCCCTTGCAAAGGGCTTGGCTCTGTGGTAATGTGGACTGACCGTGAAGTGTTCAAAACTCATGTTTTGGCAAAATGTGGAAATTCCTTTGAGGACGACTGTGTCTCATCATCAGAGATAATCCTTTTAGGAATTCCATGCCTGGCAAATGTGGCCTTCAATTTGTGGACCCTTGTGGTAAATTGGTATTTTTCTAGCTTTGCAATCCTGAGATTTTTATTGTAGTTATCCTCTCTAATGATATAGTCTCTTTTACTTTTCCTTCCAGATAAATATATTGGTGCCAATGTTCTGCTATGGTCTGTTTGGGGAGACATAGGATATCATTGATTTTTTTGTATGTAAACTATACACCTTTCAAGCAAGATTGGATATTTGCTGATGAGTCAGCCTATTGAGTAATGAAACTACTGAACTGAAACAGTAGGCTGCTAGCATTTTCATATGCTTGCTGGGACTATAACAGAGTTTGAAAATGTCAAGAGACCTTGAAGATTATCCAGTTCACAACCTTTAGTTCAGAGTTGGCCATAACAGATACAGGGCTTGAATGCAGGGTACTTGATTCTTCCTTTACTGTGCTGTTTTTAACTTGATTATGTTTCTTACCATTATTCCTAGAAAACTTCCAAAGATAGTAAACTCACGTTTACCTTGAAGGCAAATGTAACATACTCTTCCCAAGTTTTCTAGACTCTCCACTCTTTGAATTTCTTTGACATTGTTATGTGGCTGTAGGAAATCCAAATTTTCCTCTAAGTATTTTGAGAACCTTGGTTTGCAACAGGAATGATAGACTGTCACCTACTCATTTGTCTTATCCCACAATGCACACACAACTGTTTCATAATAATAATAATAATACCAGTCTTTCCACCAACAGTATGATTTGGAGGCTATTTTTGAAGTTCCTCTCTATGTGGTTATATGACCAGCTGGATTCATATTTAGATTCTTTACTTTCTTTTTTTTAAAAAACATTTTTTGGGAATGATTAAAAAATTTTTTTACAGCCATGTGAAATATGTACATGAGTCCAAAGTCAATCTATAAAGCAGCTACTCAGAGAAGTCCTGAATTTCCCTGTCTACTCTACAATATTCTTTACGTATAGGTAATTATTTTATGTCTTTTATATAAATAATATTTTACAGTGTGGTCTATTTAAAAATTACCTCTTTTATATATATGTTTTATTCAGTTTTACAATATTTGTAAATATCTATAGTAAGGTTTGCATTTTATTGTAATAGTCTGTGAATAAATGCTTTTGACCTTTTCCTTTTCAATATAGATATGTTCTATTTCTTTTTCTTGTCTAATTGTAGTGGCCAGAACTCCCAGTACAATGTTAAATAGAAGCTAGAATGTATATCATTGTCTTGTTCCTAATCTTAAGGAGAACCCATGTAGTTTTTACTATTAAGTATTATGTTAGCTTTAGGTTTTTCACAGATGTCCTTTATCTGGTTGAGAAAATTTCCTTTTATTTTAAGTTTACTGAGAATTTTTATCAGGAATGGATTTTGGTTTTCATTAAATACACTTTCTGCTTCAATTGAAATGCTATATGGTTTTAGTATTTTAGAGTATTCATATGATGTTATATTGATTGATTTTAAAATGTTCCTTACATTCTGGATTATGCTGTGATATCCTTTTTATATATTGTAAAATTCAACTTGCTAAACTTTTGTTTAGAATTTGTGCATCTGTTCATAATTAATATTTGTCTATGATTTACTTTTCTTGTAATGTCCTTGTCTATGTTTGGAATCAGGGTAATCTGGGCCTGGTAGAATAAATTGGGAAGTATTCTCTACTCTTCAGTTTTCTGGAAGAGTTTGTATAAAACTGGTATTATTTCTTAGTTAATGTTTGGTACATTTTACCAATGAGCCATGTGGGCCGGAGTTCTTAAGGCAGTTTAATCTGATTGTGATACACCACTCGATAATAATACTTTTAATCTCATCCTATCTATGTTTTTGCTGGATCAGTTTGCTTGACATTTTCCCTTACTATGGGTCATACTTTCCTCTTTCTTTTGGTAATATTGATTGCATGGCAGGCATTGTAAATTTTACCTTGTTGGGTGCTGGATATTTTTGCACTGTTATAAATATTATTTACTCTTGTTCTGTGGTACCATTTAATTTCTTGGAAATAGTCTCATCCTTTATGGTCCTGATTTTAAGGTTAATTTCTGGGGAGTTGGAAACAAAATTTAGTCTAGTGTTAGTTTTTCCCTGACACTGTAACAAAACTCCTTTGCTGGCACTTCCTCCAAGAACTTTTTCCAAGACCTCAAGAACTGTTTCTCTAATCCTTTTTGGTGGCTTTTTCCCTGCTTGGGTAGTATTCTTACATGAATGGGTTGATCAATATTCAGATGTAAACTCAAGGGGGACCCTCAGTAGATCTCCAAATTAACCTCCCCTACTCCTGCCTAGAACCTCTTCCCTGTAAGTTCTGGTTGCCTTAGCCTCCCAAGATTTTCAGCTCTATCTCCATCTATTTACCTAATTCTGGGATCTTCTTGGGGCCTCCAACATTCACTGTGGCCTGGAAACTGTCTTTAAGAAATACATTGAGCATTCCTCCCCTCCCCCCTTTTTACATACTAGATGGTAAATTTGACCTGTTATTCCATCTTGGCTGGCATTGAAATGTCTAACCTGTTTAAAAATTTTATTCTTTTCACCTTTTGTTTACCTTAATATGTTACTGATTTTTCATTCATTTGTTCCTTCTCATTTATTAATAATTCCTAAAATTACCTATTCTTTTATTTATAATTCCTTTTTAGTTACATATTCTCTTTTCTAAGGAATTATGTTCTTTTACTTATAATTATTTTTTAGTTATATATTCTCTTTCTAAGAATTCTAATTATGCCGAAACCGGTTTGGCTCAGTGGATAGAGCGTCAGCTTGCGGACTGAGGGGTCCCAGGTTCGATTCCGGTCAAGGGCATGTGCCTGGGTTGCGGGCGTATCCCCAGTGGGAGATGTGCAGGAGGCAGCTGATCGATGTTTCTCTCTCATCGATGTTTCTAGCTCTCTGTCTCTCTCCCTTCCTCTCTGTAAAAAATCAATAAAATATATTTAAAAAAAAAAAGAATTCTAATTATGATGTGTTGTTCTTTTAACACTTCCATCATTGTCTTAATTGATTTTTAGCTCATTTTGAAATATTAGGTTATAGTTTTCATCTATTTTGTAGACACGACTTTTTGTAGCTTTTGGTCTAAAAGATGTTATTCTGCTATTTCCTTTTTAAAACGTAACTTTTTATGGTATTTGATCATGATCTTTGTGCTTCATTTTACTTATTTTTTTGTTAATCCTCACCAGAGGATATTTTTCCATTGATTTTTTTTTTTTTTTTTTAAGTGAGAGTGGATGAGAGAGGGAAAGGCAGAGAGAAACATCAGTGTGAGAGAAACACATCCATTGGTGGCCTGTTGCATGAGCCCTGACCAGGGTTCCGGCTGGGGAGGAGCCTGCAATCAAGGCACGTGCTCTTGACCGGAATCGTACCCGGGACCCTTTGGTCCACAGGCCAACTTATCCTCTGAGCCAAACTGGCTAAGGCTGTGCCTCATTTTAAATTAAATGAGTTTTTCTATGTTTTTAGGATGGTGGAATGGACCATGATAGCTTTTCCAATTCAGTGAGCTTTCTCTTGTATAATTTTCATACTGGTTGATAAATGCACTCAGATTTTTGTCTTCCTCTACACACTCGCCCCTTTTGCTCCTGTATTGTTCTATTTGTATGGACTCTTAGGGATTTCTCCTTACTGTTGGGCTTTATCACAGATGAGTATCTTAATGTTAATTTCAAGATTTCATGTAGCTTAGACTGATCCAGCCTCTTCATACTTCACTGCACTTCTTGCACTCACCTAGAACATTGAAAATCTCTCAGCTCAGCTACTGATCTCAAATTGGCCCATTGCCTTTTTCAATGAGCCTCTATTGGGGATTTTGGAGTTCTGAAGTTTTCAGGTGCATGGGACACCTGGTATTTTCCTCTGCTTTCTCTGTGTAGATGCTGATGCCATGCTGGCCTTGTACTTGTTGGTTCTCTTTCTCTCTTGTTTTTGATTTTGTGGCTTGTGGCAATTCTTATTATCTAATTTTATGGCAGATTTATTCATGAACATGTTTTTAGTTATGTGCACTAGGCAGAATAATGCCTTCCCTCCCCCCAAGATATTCCCATTCTAATCCCTGGAACCTGTGAATATGTTACCTTACAGTCAGCGGTTTTCAACCTTTCACAGGGGTTGCCTAAGACCATCGGAAAACACGTATATAATTACATATTGTTTTTGTGATTAATCATTATGCTTTAATTATGTTCAATTTGTAACACTGAAATTGGGGGTCACCACAACATGAAGAACTGTTAAAGGGTCGCGGCATTAGGAAGGTTGAGAACCACTGCCTTACATGGTAAAAGGTGCTTTGCAGATGTAATTAAGTTACAGATCCTGAGATAGGGAAGTTAGAGTGAATTATCTGGATGGGCCCAATGTAATCATAAGAGTACCTATAAGGAAAAGAGGGATGTAGAAGGACCAGAGAAGGAGAGGTAATGATGGAAACAGAGTTAGATTGATGTAAGGTGAGAAAGATTTGACTGGGCACTGCTGGCCTTGAAGATGGAGGAAGGGAATAGTACTGGGTAGAAAGGAAAAGGAAACTTGAGTCTTTGAAACTTGCCTAATTCTTGTTATTCTAATAAACTGCTGTAGTGGCTTCATGTGGCTATTACAAAAACATAATCCCAAACTTGGTGGTTTAAGTCAACAGAAATGTATGTTCTTATAGTTAAAAGACGGTTGTCTAAAATCCAGGTGTCTGGAGGGTAGTGCCTTTTCTGAAGGCTCTAGAGAAGAATCCTTTGTTGTTCTTCCAGCTTCTGATGGCTCCAAGGTGTTCCTTGGTTTGTGAGTGCATAACTCCTATCTCTGCCTCTGTCTTCACCTGGCCTTCTCTATGGCTGTGTCTTCTTTTCTGTTCTCCTGTGTGAGGGGAACAAATTTAAATTCTGAAGGGCTTAAAATAAAATATTATCCTAAACTTTCTGCACAGCTACATGCTCCAGAAAAATGAACTTGGGTCACTTTAAAAGTTAAAATATCTAATATTATACGGAAACTCTTTAATTTCTGGCATTTGGGATCAGAATGGGAAACTGTCTCACCTAGACTCTCCTTTAGATCCCTGCAGTCATGGTGTGGCAAGAGGGAGAAGAAAGAAAGAAAAAAACAACCACCAAAATCTCTCTAAGTTGTGGTGTTTTCTTTTGGTTTCATTGCTACCTAATCTTTTGGTTATCTAATTTGAATCCTGTATTATAATAGTTAACTTCTTTGTGACAGTTCATTACTAAATAACTTAAAGGGGGCTGGACTCTCTTCTTAGAAAATGAACTTCTTTTAGAAATTATGCCTATCTTTTGCATAATTATAGTAGGTCACTGATGGAGCTCATTGAAGGTAGATTGAACTCTGTGTAGAACTTCTTTAGCTATGAGAAATAGAGACAGGGATATAACATTAGATTGTGCTATCCTGTGGTTTTCATTTTATATTAAGGTATCTTTTTAAATTAAAATTTTTTATATTAGGTAACTTTATTGAAAAACAAGAATATATAATTTGATTAATTTTTTAGTTTTCATAAATAAAAAAATCTCAGAGCAAAGATACAATAAAACATTAAATTGGTTTTTCAGAAGAAAGCCATTAATTACTTTTTAAATGCCTATTATTCTGTGAGCACTAAATAAATTTCATTTCATGTAGCCACATTTCTTTATTGGTCTGCCCAATAAAGAAGTTCAGAGACTCTGTTATTTAATCTCCTGGGTGCTTCTCTGAGGACTTAGAAATTCTCAAACAGCTACTTGATTCTAATTCACATCAGAGTTCCTCTTTTCTGCCTAACAGCTCCTCTGCTTTTCAACGTGGCTTTTACAAAGGTTCAGTCTTTTTTTTTTATATGTACATTTAAAAGTTACCAAACAAGATTATCATATCCCAAAAGACTAAAAAAAAAAAAAAAAAGGGGGGGGGGGATGGAGGTAAAATGAAGATGGGGGAAAATGGAATTTGGGAGCAAGGAAAATGTTAAAAGATTGTTTCATTATTTAAAGGTAGATGAGGCAATGTTAACAGTTGTTAAAGATAATGTAGACCTACTTAACTGGTATTTTCCTCATTCTTCTCTATCAAAGAAAAAGGAATTAAAACTGAAAGGCAGAATAGAGAACTAAGATGAGTAAGTGAAACAAGAGGTCATCTAACTGCTTTAAATATATTCAGGATTTTAGATTAAGGGGCAGTAAATCATAAACTTGGAAATATATGCAAGGAGCTGACACTAGTGATCTTTGAGGAGAAAATGGCAAAGCAGAGGGTTGCTAAAAATCCGAGGAAGGCGAACATCTTAACTTTTATAATGGAAAGTATAGATTCAGACATTACAGATGGGAAATTTGGATGTCCATTCACACAATTGTTCAGGCTGGATCTGTCCATGACCATGTTCAGAGCTTGGCAGGGAAGTGGTGTCCTAACCCTATGCCTGCTCCCAGAATTCTATACCTCGAGTCTCTTGATTTCCATTTTCCTGTGAAGGGAGATAAGACAGCAACATTTTATAACAGATTATTAGGCAAAGAGTTTTAGGAACTTAGAAAAGTATGCTCTTTTTACTGGGAGCCAGTAGACATTAACTAGAATCAAGTCATGTTAAAGCAATTTCTTTCACTCTCTGAGGATTACTAGTGTTGAAAGTCTTCCTATGTCATCAAGACACCAGGAATTGTGGGGATCTTAGGTGTTACATAGCTCACATTCTTCATTTGTAAGTGAAAAAGAAAGACCAGAAAGATGCAGTCCCTAATGTCACACAGTTAGTTTATGGCGGATAGAGCTTGGAATACGCTCAAGTCTCCTAAGTTCTTTCTAGCCCATCAGGTTCTTCTCATGATATCTTTCTTGACAAGAGGAAACTCGAGTGAAGCACAGGTAGGCTGATTTCTAATTGGTGCAATAGCCACACTTCAAAAAAATTTAAGCCGTTTGTGTCATTTGAAGAAAGATCTGTAATGGTATTCTTCAGGTCTCTGGCTCTGGCCCTCTCACTGTCATTACTGAATTGGAGGTAAAGAACCAGAAAACCTATTATTACATAAAAGCTGACACAAAGCTGGGAGAAACAGTTAATATGTTGGATGATAGAATCAAGACTCAAAAGGCTTTAGACAGAATGGAACCATGAGCTGAAAGTACTATGATGAAATTAATAGTGGTAGCAGAACAGTACTACAATTAATAAAAAAAAATCAACTGCTTCTGTTCAAGATGGGGGTAGTTTTTATAAGTTTTAGTTGAATGTAAGTGCAGTGTAGGCCAACAGTGTCATTTGGCTGCTGAAATAATTTATTGCAATCTCATCCTGTGTTTGAAGCATTCTTGTGTTCCCATCAAGGGAGGTAATTGTTCCTTGCACCGACCACATGTGGAGGATGAATTGGACTTTAGGCACCACATTTTAGCAGGAAAATTGATTGTGGTAGTGCTTTAGAGGAGAGTGACAGGATTCTGAATAGTCTGTTGGGAAGAAAATGGGATCCATTTATTCCGAAAAGGAAAGAACTTAGAGGTAATTTGTTAACAATAACTATCTTTAGATCTCTGCATTTATTTTTTCATGTTTAATTTTTTATTCATTCAATAAACATTTTTTCAAAACCCTCTAGGTCTAGTAAATGCCATGGAAACAGAGGTAAACATGCAGGAGTTGTGGACAACTGGGTATCCATCCAATGGTTCTCAACCTTTTAGCCCTTTAAATACAGTTCCTCATGTTGTGACCCAACCATTAAATTATTTTCGTTGTTACTTCATAACTGTAATGTTGCTACTGTTATGAATCGTAATGTAAATATCTGATATGCAGGATGGTCTTAGGCGACCCCTGTGAAAAGGTTGTTCAACTGCCCAAGGGGTCGCGACCCACAGGTTGAGAACCGCTGCATTAAACAGTGTAGAGTCCTAGCCACCTCCTTAGATCTTCTGAGTCAGCCTGCAGGTTGAGGTCTAGAAAGCTGCATTTTTAGGACCACATATATTATCAGCATAATTGCATAAATATTATTGTGAAGGTTTTGTCCAATGTGTTTAGAAAACATGTGGAAAGGAAAATCAGTCAGTTTGATGTAGTAGTATAGGGACACAGGTATTTCTGGATGTCCTAGATAGAGTAGAACCAGTGGGTGGAACTTGAATAGCACCAGTTTTCAGTTCAGAATAAGTTAATGAATGAACGAATGAATGAATGAATGCAACCCCCATTTTAACAATGAGGGGTTTCAAAAATGGAATATGTTTTCTGGGGAACAGTGCACCTCTCATTCTTCAGATGATCACAGAGAGGCTCAACCAGCAACTGTTGTGTGGTTTGGGGAAGAAGGTTCATATCTCCCATTCTGTGACCCATGTTAGCACAAAGAGAGACATTTCTACCAATACTTTTACCCCCTTTCTCTCAATCTTCTTACTTATTCCTCCTTCTGGGAGAGACTAGTCAACTTTGTTAGAGTCTGAGGCATTTTTGAGGCCATGTTTTCCTAGGGATAGGTCATCATATAAAGCTCTTCCTTTATACAGGCTGATGATTACTGTATGAATCAAATATGCAGGCTCTTCATCCAGATGGGTGTGGTCCCCTGGATCTACTCTGTAGCACCCAGTGACACACCTGACTGTGTGGGCTCCAAGATATGTAGTGAAGACTTCAACCTGCATCAGCTACAAGCTATATTCCCTAGGACTTCTGCTTTGAGGGTCATTGAATGCTTTCCAGGCCATTAAGAAACTGGTATTTGGATCTCTATTTGGTTAGAAGTTCCATTATTAGCTAGAGTTCTGAGGTAGAGAACAGGTGAGTCATAGGGCCACAAATCCATAATACATTTTTTAATTTTATTGAGTGGTGTGAGGAAACTAGCAGTTGGGCTTTTCTGGCATCCAGACAGGTAGTCTCTAGAGCAGCGGTTCTCAACCTGTGGGTTGCAACCCCTTTGGGGGTTGAATGACACTTTCACAGGGGTCGCCTAAGATCATCGGAAAACACATATATAATTACATATTGTTTTTGTGGTTAATCACTATGCTTTAATTATGTTCAATTTGTAACAATGAAAATACATCCTGCATATCAGATATTTACATTACGATTCATAACAGTAGCAAAATTACAGTTATGAAGTAGCAACGAAAATAATTTTATGGTTGGGGTCACCACAACATGAGGAACTGTATTAAAGTGTCGCGGCATTAGGAAGGTTGAGAACCACTGCTCTAGAGGGTGAAGTTTGGACTGAATGAGTTCGTTAACCTTTCACAGTCTTAATGGAATCTGGATGCTTCAAGTGCTCATTTGTTTATAGACTCTGGATGATACTACTTGAAAAATTTGTCCTTAAATATGCTGATCAATTATGCTCATCTTTCAAATGGTTGGACCTCAACATTACCTTCTTTCCTATGGCTTTAGGAATCCTCAAAAAGTTGGTGGGGTTGCACATATAATTTAGACTGGCCCCTTCAATTATGTAACTAATTGTGGTATATGCTGTGGTGTGCTGTCCAGATCCTTCTGTGAGGACCAAAACACTCGTTCTCTAACTTGTTGGGAGTTGGCAACTGATGGCTTATAATAGAGCCCCTCACCAGAGACTGTCCTCTGCTGAATGTCAGACAAGGTGATACTTCCTTCCTGAGGTAATCCACATGGTTGATCCAAGAGTATAAAGGCTCATCCCCTTCCCCAATTTGGGACAATTCTGTAGGGCCTTCCAGTTTCAGAGCTCCCCATGGGATTAGCTGAGGATTTTACTGTTACAGACCAATTTCTCTCTGTGTGCAATGTTGTTTTCATCTGTTCCAATAGGTTTGATCCCGAGAGGACTCCAAACAAAGGTCTTGCATATAACTTGCTGTCTCCTAAGTCTTCTTCCTCCCAGGGAACCCAGCCTGCACCATAAATACTCACTGTCTTAATTTAAGTACCAAGAAAGTAAATAAGTGTATGGAACATGACAGTGAGAAAAGAGCCTACAATGTTGTAGTTGATCTGTTCCAGCTACGGTCCTGCCCTGATCTGTGTTATGACTTAATTTAAATGTGTCGTTGCCTTCCCAGATTGGCCTTACAGCTAATGTTCACAGAGTGCTGCTGTTTCACTCTTCTTAACATGGTGCATCTCACGTGGCTTTGCTCTAGTCACCTCAAGGCCATCGGCACTGCTCTGCCATTCTGGCTATGCTAGACTCTGGATGCCTTGGCAAAGTTGATAACCTATTCTCAACCTCCACTTCCTTGATAAGTGTTTTCTTCCTGCTGCTGTCTCATTGAAGCTTCTCCCCATCTCTGCCCATCTTTGTACTCCGAGTCTTCTGCTGTTGAGGAGACCTGTTCCCTTCTTATGTCTAGCTCCTGTAGGGCATCCTTGACATAGCTGCTTGGCTCCCTAGTGGCAAAAATCTTTCACTTTCATCATCCAGCCCTCTGTGGAGGTCGTTTTCTTGTCAGAAATGCAGACGCCTCTGAGAGATTGATTTTTTTGTATATTTGTTTTTATGCAGTTCTCTTCAGCTTTGGACATATGGACATCCCAGGAGGCTGGTTGGAGCTAGATGGAGTGTGTTTTAAGGACAGCCTCAGATTGTACCCAGAATAACTGCTCCCTGTCCTGCACTCAGGCCATGATACTAAGTTTGTCCCTCCGAAGACTCTCCCCACTTACAACTTTTCCTTCAGTGGCCTGGTTGTCACTCTTTGGAGAATGGATTCCCTTGGGACCTCCCAATCTATCAGAAATGTCTGCATTTGTCTAGACCTCAATTATGGAAACAGTTCAAGTTTGTTCCCATGAGGGTCTTAGGCCCCATAGCAGTAAAAGGATGTAGCTAGATTCTTATCCAAGTATTCACAAACATTCCATGACACTTACCCTTAATAGCCTGGTGCACATAGATGGGCTCGGGACAGGAGGGCGCCTAGTCCACATGCTAGCATATCTGAGTCTCAGCCAGAATGCATTGCTCCGTACAACTCTGGGATTCCACGAAGACAATGCACATTAGGACGAGAACAGGACCTAGAGTTGGGAGAGCTGGAGAGAATCCTATTAATGCCACTGACCCATTGCCTCAGTTTCCTCAATTTTGAGTGATGGAGTTAGACTAGATCATGTCTAATCTCTTGTAATTCTAACACTTCATGGTTCTTTGTAGCCATTTGTGTCATCGTCCCACTTTTTATTGCCATGACTTTAATTGGGTCTGGCATGAAACCCTCTGAGGGACAACATTTCCAAAACAGTTTGCTGCTGGAATGCAGAAGATACTTTTCCCGGGTTGACACATATGCATTTCTTTGCGTGACCCCTGGATCCCAGCACAGAATTTTCCATCACAGTCTGCGTGGGATTAATCAAGTGCTTTAGGAGAGGACCATTGAGGATAGCTCATGTGTAGCAGATTCTTGGGTAGAAATCGTTAAGTTTACCTTGTGCCCACATAATATTGAAGCCTGGAAGGAAATTGGTTGGTTGGAGATTTTTTTTTTAATGCATTTACTGCCCTAATACTAAATCCCTGTATTCAACATACAGAAAAGAGCAAATAATAATAATGAGTGGATTATACACTCGTATAACAAGAAATTCAATGGTTAAAGTGCACATAAACTGGTTCTACAAGATCAAATGCTGTCAGTACATAATGTGCATATTTTAGCATTGGAAGTAAAGCCCAAAGACAGAACAACAAGGCTAGAAAGAACTGTGTGAAGATAATCTGTTTCATTTTCTTAAGGGTAAATGAGCCTACATCAAGCCATCTCAAATGGGATATGATCAATGCTATCTATTTAAAAACCAACAGAGAATCTATAACTTGCAGGAAGAAGCACTATCTCTTCTTTATAACAATTCATGGTCTGGAAAGCCTTGCCATCACCACTGTCTTTATCCAGGGGAGATAGTGGGAAGATCTAATACAAAGACACTAATACGAAGGCATACAAGTCAGCTTTCTTCAGTCTATTATCCATGGGTGTTGTCAATTCTTTCTTTAAAATGATGCTGCTTTAATCTGTTCTCTGTCTTTGTCATACCTCCTTACTTTGGTTAGGTCCTTGTTATTTCTAATCTGGATTGCGTAATTGTCTCTTCATTTAGGAAGCTTCATTTTAATGGTGTCAGTAAAAAAACTGGGACCCAATACAAGATCAGCTATTCCCAGGTCCTCCAGTACACTATAGAATTTCTCATCCTCTTGTAAGCATGGGAAGTAAGGTGGACTAGAAGCGGTCTGGCAGGCATGCTAGAGAATTTAGAAGGGAGGACAAAACCCATACAGTGTTAGGAACAACTGTACCAGACATTTGAAGAAAAATACCTTGGTACCTTTCCTTGTGGTCTATATCTTATATCTCCTCTATTAGTACTAAAACTGGAACACAGAACATGATCCACTTAGTGGGTTGGATAAATGAGGTTAAAGAGCTCTCTACCTAACAAGGGTGATTCACAGGAGACGTTTTTACTGAGTGCTGGTTTAACTAGATATCCTCTAAAGTCCTCCTAGCTCTTAGATACATGATTGTATGATATATTGAGACCTTGAGATAAAATTCTGAGAGTAGCTGTTTCCATGTAATAACACACATTTTTCTGGTTTGGATATTAAATTTGGTGATTTTGATCATTCTCATAGTTCAGTTAAGAGCATAAATTCTATTATCAAAGGGTCCTTTTAATTCAGTCATTTTACTGACAAATGGTTTAGCTCCATTATCTCTGCTCAAACAACTGAATCAGATATACTAGTATTACTCAGTGATTTTTATTCTGCCTCTCTAAGATCCTATCAGTGTACTTGCAATGTCAAAGTGTTTAATACGGAAAACAGGTATTAGGTGTGGGTTGAAAAGACTTAGGCAGAGCTAGTTCCAAGAGTAAACCAGATCTAAGGGCCGAGGGTCAGCAGTCAGGAGCCAGTTGAGCAGTCTGGCATGTCATAGGCATGTATGTGGTATGTCACAACCTGTAAGTGGGATTAACCTGGGCAGAGGGACAGAAATCCACAGCACAGATACCCCAGGGTAGGGCAAGGCAAGACTGATGATGATCTAAAGGCTTGGCAGATAGACAGATAGGAGGAGCTAAGAAAGGGTCAGGGATAGGGGCCAGGCCAAAGCAGAAGGCAGAACACATTCAAAGAAGGGAACCTTGATTTCAGGGTAGACTCTGACCCAGTCAGAAGATTGTCAGTCCTTCTTGTTATAGCAGGTATTAACATCAGCACTAATTCAGTCTAAGACCTGTAGGGTGATATTTGTACTTGGCTGAAGGAAAATTGACTAGTGGAGAGCTGTGATGTTTCTTATGGTACTTTAACTTATTTTATAGTCTCTTATAAGCATATCTAATATCTCCAGTTACACAATGAACCCCTTGAGAGCAGGGACCATGCTTTTCTATCTCCAGACTCTCTTACACTCAGGGTAGTGCTTTGCATATATCTGACATTCTGTAGTATATAGTGAATTAAATTACAACAGTGTTGAAAACTTAGTAAACATTTCTTAGAAAATATGACACACTCCCTAGAAGAGTTACTTAGTAGCAATTATTAACACAATTTTGGTTTCCTTGTAATTTTGTCAGGGATTCTGTTGTCCAGTGACCATTTGTTCAGCACTGAAAACCATCTTCCACAATTCTTCACTGCCTGTTTTAGGTGTTCCACAGAATGCAAGGAACTTTCTAACCTAAACAAAGATTCTTTTCATGTATTTAACCCATATTATTCATGCCATTACGTGTCACCGAGATTCACTAGAGTCCATCAATAAAAATTATAATAATGGTTATTGCTAATGCTTCTATTAATTATTCATGTTAGTGTCATCCACTAAAATCACTCTCAAATTCCCCAGGTAGATTTACGCACTTTCTTTCCCATATCATCATGTCATTATCTTTCACTTCCTCCTTTCTTTCCTTCCATTTGCCTTGCAGTGTTGTTATAATTCTTTGTTATTTTGTCTCCTCCACTAAAATATAAGTTCCTCCAGGGCCCAGGCCTCTTACCCCTGTGAACATCCTGTCACTTAGCACAGTTTCTGGGCACAGGGTTGATATTCCGTGCATGTGAGTTGAATAAAAGAATGATTATTTTAACTGTAGTTCTTTAGATGATACAGTTTTTAAATTATAATTTCTCATTGGATATCCAGCTGCATTGTGCTAGGTACTCAGGCATTATTCCATTGGAGGGCTGGGTGGACATTATACATCTGTTTGTGTTTAAATAAAGACACTCAGTTGAATGTCATTTTACAGACTCTCATATCTGGCATTTTTTTTTTCTTTGTCTTTTTTGAAAGAACCAATTGTCACCATGACCTGAACCATCCACCCTCAACTTTTCTCAATCCCTGCCCCCATGCCTCCTCTTGCAAGCACGTGTTTCCTGCAGCACCATTTTGGGGCAGAATTTTATAAAAAGGAAGGACACTGTATCCAATCAGGTGCCAGAGTGGAGAAAGAAAAGCTCTCATGTTTCTTTGGTCATTGTCATTTTTTCTCTTCTTCTTAAGACCTGTAGAGACAGCCTGTGTCCAAGAATCTGAAGGATGAATCTGACACCATGAGCTCCCCAAGTGGTAGTGGGTTGGGGAGGGATTGGATGTGAAGATTTGAGGAAAGAATTTGGATCCATAACCAGCTTTTGCTCTGTGGCTAAATGATCAAATATCCCTTTGATTCCCTGAACTTGTCCATGAAATTTGTATCTTGGAAAAACTGCATTTGATCTTGGCAGGACACAGGTTTTATGTTTATGAGAGTTGAGTTTTTAGTGTTTTGGGTTCTCGTTCTTTAAGTGTTCCATGTTTTCAGAATAACTCTACCTTCTCCCCAATCCACAGTAGTGAAGAAATGCTGCTTGCAAAGGTAAAAAAAATATTAGCTTCACAACTTGTTTAATTCTTTTTTCAATTGATCAGGGGCAATTCCAGGTTCCCCATCCATCTGGACACAGACAAGCCAGTAGCATCCACATGACTCTAGATTCTGTTGACTTTGTCCTGTTCTAACAACATGTAATATTCTATGTCTTGTTTAATCACACAATAGAAGGGCAATTATCACTGAGTCATTCACTTACCATATTCCAACTTCAGAACATTTGTTCATGTCTATCCTCTTTCCATGATGAGGGGCAAAGAGTCTAGTTCCTTTTCTTCTGGGAACCAGAAAGTGAAATAGGATAGATATTCTGGAAGGTGAGAGTCATAAGAGCTGGAAAGTACATGGATATAGGGAGGTGGCATTTAGGAAATAAACAGTTTGGTCTACCTATAGGCCAGGATGGTAGAATAAAATGAATTAAGTAGAAGAGGTGAAGAAAAATATACTTGTTCAGTGCAGGAATTACATAGGAGAGGAAGTTGGGACAAGAGAGGAAATACACCAAGAAATCGAGTGGTAAAGAGACTAGACAGGGAGGACAAGTAGTATAAATTGTTTATGGAAGACACTGAGGATCCTGGGAAGGGGCAAATTAGATTAGTGCAATATAATACTAGTATAATAAATATAATAGAATGTATTTCTAGTAAAGGGTGGGGAGAAGTAAGTATTAAGTTTAGCATATTCTTATAAAGCTTCAATTTGATGGTGTGATTTTATGAAGAACTTATTCCTTTTCTTCCCTGTCCCATTGAGTAAACCTCTTGAAGAACATGACTCACACACACACTACCATAATGGAGCTTAGGAAAATGGACACTTGGAATTAGATAGTAAATCTTGTGGTAGGTGGGCTTTTTATCAGATTAATGTCAAAGGAAATTATGACAGCCTTGTAAGTTTGTAACTTTGATCAGTCAAAGGGTATTTTCCGAATGCTTTTTATCCATGACCATAGGAAAACGAACCAAAACTCTAAGGGAGGACGTTTGGGAGGGTCTTGATCTAAAGCCCAGGACTTCCTGCAACACCAGAAATCCACCTGTTGACGCACTCTTGTCTAGACTCCTGCAGGAGCTTCATTTGTCAGGTCCTGTGTCTGAATGCCGGCTCCTACCTCCTTCCTGGGAAGGAGGTCCAGGCAGGTGGCACCTTGCTGAAGCCATGAGCAAGCCCCACCCGCATTTCTTCCTCCTGTGTTAGTGAGCCCTTTAGAAGAATCCTGAGGTTTGGGGCCTTCACTCTGAGGTATCCAACTCAAAGAGCTAATGAGTAAAGTACAGTAACAAGAATAAATCACAAATGAGCTTATTAAAAAAAACCTCAACCACAGCTTTGGCAAGGGCAGGAACTATTGTCTGGAACTTGTTTGTTGATTTGCATGCTTTCATATATCCCCCACCCACCCTTTCAGAATAGAGAGATTAGCAACAAAAGATAGATTTTCAAAGCTCCACACAGCTGTGGTTTACACTCCACTTTTGAGGATGGCTTCTCATTGGGGTTGTCAAGGGTTCCAACCAGTCTCTATTCCAATGGACCTCTTGGGACTTTTGCTGTGGAGTGTGTGGAAAGCGGAAGCACTCTGATCCAACCTCCATCTCTTTTGCAAAGGCTTCTTTGTAATTGCTTTGGACTTTATGAAACCCTCCCCTGCCCAAAAGCAAAACAAGTTCAAGTGTTGTAACTCTTCTATCCTGGGAATCTGTAACACCAGCAGCATAGAATTGCCCCTCAATTGCCTTTTTCCCTCATTGGGGGAAGATCATGTTTTCAGAGTATCTATAGGGGTTAAGATACGTCTTGAGAATTTTAGGGATTTCATGCCCTTCAAGGATTTGCATCCACAGGAGGGGTAGGACTGCAGCTGTGTAGTCCTTAACTAGTTAGTTCTGTTCAAGTTCCGTGATAATGAGGCCAGTGATGGTGGGTGAAAATCTCAGGCAAAACATACACAGGAGAAAATCTCAGGTGAAAATGCCACCTTTAAGAAGTGTTTGGTGGCATCTGCCAAAGCTGATTCCGTGCAACACCTGTGACCCAGCAGTTGTACTTCTAGGTGTATACCAAACAGAAATGCACCAGAAGACTTGTATAAGAATGTTTATAGAAGCCTTATTCAAAATAGCCAAGTCCTGAAAGCTACACAAATACCCATTGACAGTAGAAAGGATAAGTCAGTTGTGACATTTTTCACACAGGGGAGTAATATGCAGCAATTAGAATAAATGATCTACAACTAAAAGCAATAACATGATGAATCTCAATAAATAATGTTAAGTAAAAGAAGCCAAGCACAAAAGGATACACACTGTTGAATCTAGTTATATAAAGTACAAAATGAGCTAAACTAATCTATGGTACTAGAAGCCAGGAGAGTTTTACTCATGGCGGGTGTGCAGATCTGAAGAGAACACAAGGAGGGCTCCTGGGTTGAGATTAAGCATGTTCAGTTTGTGTGTTCAACCTGTGAAGTCCATTCTGCTGTAGACCTAGGTACTTGTCTGCATATATATTATAATTTGATGAAAGGAAGATGTAGTCACATGACTGGTTAGTTTCATTCTGCCATGTAACCGTTTAAAAGTCACCTAGGAAAGGTATTACTGTAGGTTCCAAGAAAAAACGGAATTGGGTTGCTAGCTAGCTCACTGCAAACCTATCAGCACAATTCAAACAAATAAAGAAACCAAACTATAAAACTAAAGATTTTAAAATCTCTATGTATTGTTATCACCACCTGATTCCACTTACCTGGTTTCTAGACCTTTTGAGGTTATGTAATCAGAGGGCTCCAGGTGTGTTCTGGTGACCCAATGAATGACCCAACAGGAAAGACCATGTGTGAAAGGCAGGTGTTTACTCAACTTGGCATCTCCGGTGCATTTCAGGTGCAGCAAGAGGCCTTTTGGCTGAATTTGGTGATCTCCATACATTATATCTTTCATCACTCCTGATAAAACCAAATTCTCATCCTCTCTTGCAACCTAGATTACTTTCCCTGGGACTGCCACTGCAGATTCATTTGTGTTTTCTTGAAAAGAGAGAGAAGACTAAAAGCTTTTATGATGTTGGTTTGATCCACACCTATACTGAACAACAAGCAATTCTTCCGATATGGAAAACATCTTATTGGACCACTTCAGAGTGAACCTAAAGTCTATATTCTACCTTTTCAACATCTTGGGATGGGAATTAGATTTGTGTATGCCCAACCTGTAAATATCTGAGGACAGGCCCTTGTATTATAATTACTTCTTCATTTATTCATAAGTATGAGAACCAGGAAGCGTTTCAACCCTACCTAACACTGTTTGGAAACATGTGGAATGAGACAGAGTGACTGGATGAACAGGAAATGGGGAAACTACCCCCCAGCTGGCCTACACAAAGCCTGGGTCTCCCAACACAGTTTGAGGCCTTGCAGGGTGGAGGGGTTGTTGGAAGAGCTGCCTGGAGCAGATCTTCACAAAGTTTTTCTGGGGGAAGCAGAATTTGAGCAAGTTGCTGGTGGAGGCCCCACTGTTCTAACCAGCTGTTAATGAGAAACTGGCTCTTTGATGCCAGAAAAGGCTGCTGAGAGAGGCACAAGTACTTAATAGGTTTCAACTGAGCTTCTGCAGACGCATCTTCCAAGGAGTGGAAAACTCCATTCTGGACCTGATGGGGCCAAAAGGATGCCTGTATACATGAGCAGGAAAATTGTGGCAAAAAAGCCAATAATACAATGATGGAAATTCTCAGCTTGGCGTCCAGGGAAAGCTTGGTTTAGCAATCATTGTGAGAGAGTGGAACCAGCTCAACCAACGTCAGCAATTTGAAGACATCTGGTCTTTATTTTTGGACTTTTGTACACTGAAGAGGATTATGGTTACATGATGTAGAGGCCATTTAGTTTCATCAATCTACAGACTTTCTTATAATAGGAATCCCTCACACTTCGAATAGGAATCTCCAAAGTCTCCTTGAGGTGTTCAAATATTAACTCCTTACCCACTCAGAGTGACTTTCTGAGGGAAAGAGATATTTTCAATAGAAAAATTGAGTCACAGAGTAGATATGTATTTTACCTAATGGGGGTAACCTAATAGTTGGTGAACCCCCAGGAACTTAAGCATCCCGTGACTGCCCAGAGGAATGCTTCTGTTCCTCTTGCTCAGCCCCTTGGCCTTCATTTCTTCTCTCTTTGCTTTGCCTTCTCTTCTGGCTTCTGTTTATCTTTAGTCATCCCCTAGCTGGATGTGTTTTAGAAAATATTATTTGTCTGGTAAAGTCATTGATGATCCAGTATTTACTTTCCACTTACCATCCTGATATCCTTTGGCCAAGGACCTGGTACCTTCCCCAAGACCAGGTATGTCTCTTATCTTCCTTCAGGTCTTCTACTTCCTGCGCCCATCATTTCCTTAGTTCCCCCATTGACACTTGCATTGAGATCTATTGCCCAGGGCTCTGAGAGGTAGTTGACTATTCTAGATTTTTTTTTTTTTTAGCAAAGTTGTTAATGGCCCAAAATGGCTTCCTCCACCACATATACATTGGGGTTCTCAATGCCAAAGAAGTCAATGAGGATTCCAGCACCATGGCAGTATTCACTCTTGATTTTCTCCTGTCTGGCTGCCCACTGAGCCCACCTGCAGAGCTGGCACCTGCTCTCAGGTTGGGATTCCTGCAAGCTGCTTCGGCTTCTCTTTCTCTCATCCCAGTGTTTTCAGTTTATGTGGTGTTTTCAATTTTCTAGGAGGAAAGGGCAGGTTGCAGGAAGAGGGAGGAGGAACATTACAAGTTGAGTAAAGGGCTAGGCCCCCAGGCTGAGGTATTCAATTTGTGGAAAGGCCCATTGGGCACCAGTATGATTGTTGTCCATTAAAAAAAATCTATAGGCTTTTTAAAAATGCATTTTCACCTTAATATAGCAGGAGCAGGCACTCGGCCGTGCAATTCTTGAGGATTTATGGCTGGTCAGGGTTAATGGTTGATGTGTTATTCCTTTCTGTGCCTCATTAATCCCCAGGAAGTGCCTTTGCTGAGGTATTTGGCTCAGGGAGGCCACGGAGTCACCCATGTGCCCACTCCAGCACCAAGGTGGCGACACAGGCCCGTCTGGCTGGCTCTCAGCTCCTGCTCTGGCTCTTTGTCTGCACCAATGTGTCCCTCTGAACCTGGCTTAGTGACTTCACCCCTCTCCAATGGCATTATGAGTTCTAGATGAGTTTTGGGACAGATGGCATACATTTTTATCAGATATTGGCTTTGTTGCTATGACTCAGTCCTGACCTCACCACTCTCTCACATCACATAAAGTTTGAAAAAGATAAAACTCTCCCCTTCTGAGAAAGAGGAGGGTGAGTGTGACCCTCCTCATGTAGTGGGTGACAAAGGAGACTGGTTGACAGAAGAGGCAGACCTGGAAAAGGACAGTCTCTCAGCATACTATGCTTTCTGGTGACCAGAACCTATTACACTTTGTGTGTGTGTGATTGGGAGCAGGGGCAGGGAGGGTTTCATAACTTGTCAGAGGCCACAGTGTTTATAAAGTGTTCTGTGCCTTTCTGTTCCAGTGTTCTCCCTTCCACCAACATTAATTGAGCATTTTACTAAGGTACTAGTGTAGATAGTGGGAACCCAACCATTAACAAGAGTAACAGGGCTTCTGTGTTCAGGTTTTTAGTTTTACTGTGTCTTTGGGACATGTGTATAAGAGGACCAGATGATAAACAAACATTTCATCTTTTAGCAACTCTGTGGCTCAGGCTGCACAGGTGTGCCTGGACCCATTTCACAATGGGAGGCCTGAACCTTCAAAGAGGTCAAGTGACTTGTTTCAGGTGAACTAGTTTGGCATTTATTTGCTCATGTGTCAGATGGATTTATTCAGGGCCTGCAATGTTGCAGACCATCTCTAGGGTTTTGAGATGTGAAGATGACTAGGAAATGGGCCTGGCCTTCCAGGGCTCACTGTGATGGGACAAGAGCTACATTCTAATCTAATAACTGCTCTCATGGAGCCTGTGATTGCAGAGTGGGGCCTTGGGTGAAGAAGCCCAAGCCTCGCCAAGGAAGCCAGAGAAGCAAGAGTCAGGGGTGGACCTAGACACAAGTCTGAAGCTTCCCCTGGTAGGAACATGCAGAGAATGTGCTCTGTAACATTTGTTGGATTGAATTGAGCCAGTTTGTCAAGGTCTGGCTTCATATCTGGTTTCAAAAGGGGTCCCCAGGCCATCAGAGATGCTACATTAAAATTCAGGAATGATTGAATGAATGAATGAATGAATGAATGAATGAATGAATAAATAAATAAATAAATAAAACCTCTTCTCATTCTGAACTGAAATAGAAATTGGTTGTTCCACTTTCAGTCCGGCTTCCTGCTTTTATGCAGTTAATTAAAAACTGAGTAGCTGCTAAGTTGCAACACAAATGGCAAACTATTTATATCTTCTTTATTAATGGACAGTGTTCAGAAAAATCCCCTGAGAGTCTGCTGCATCTCCCCTCATCCTTCCTGTCCACCTCCCCGGCCTGTGTTCGACGGGACCTAATTATAATGTGAACCCAACCTCAATGAGTGCAGCATAGAAGGAGCTATGAGACACTCAGGAAACCTGTGTATCCTGGGCCCACCATTAGCTGAAATTCTGACCTTAGGTAGTTCACTTACTCTCTTGGTATCTCAGTTTTCAAAGCTATAAATGGTTCGTAATACCTGTCCTACCTTATACCATGAGTCCTTTTGAAGATCACAATGGGCTACGGCATGTGGCAGAGATTAAGAAGGAGCAGAACACGCAGTACGTGTTAGGAGACGTTATTGCTGTGACTACAGCACCATGCCTGCTGACGGGAGGATGCTAGACCTTTACTGACTTGGTTTGGTTTCCAGTGTTCGGCTTTTCGTATTCCTTTAGCGTCAGAGGGCTGGGATGTGGCTTTGGCCAGGGAGGGCAAGCAATCCTTGTTTAGCATTCTCCCTTCCTAGGCTCATGTTCCCCCTTAAAGGCTCAATTCCCCTATCTAATAAGTTGTCACAGAGTGTCTCATTTTCCCTTGATAAGGGACGACCCCTGGCTGCCATGTCTCCTCTTAGGCTGCTGCGGCTCGGCTCCCCTGAGCTGGCAGCTGCAGTTCTCCTGGGCTTCAGCCAGGCCTGTGGCCAGGCCTGAGCAGGAGGACTGTGGAGGAGCTTAGGATGAGGGTTATTCACATCCGCTAAAGCAGCGGTTCTCAACCTGTGGGTCGCGATCCCTTTGGCGGTCGAACAACCCTTTCACAGGGGTCGCCTAAGACCATCCTGCATATCAGATATTTACATTACGATTCATAACAGTAGCAACATTACAGTTATGAAGTAGCAACGAAAATAATTTTATGGTTGGGTCACAACATGAGGAACTGTGTTTAAAGGGCCAGAAGGTTGAGAACCACTGCGCTAAAGACTCCTCATGTTCAGTGTCTGCCTGACTGGCATTAAAGGCAGAAGGAGCATTGAGGATGGGTGTGTAGGGGGTGCAGGAAGGAAAGGGTGGGTAGGGAGAGTTCTCTTGCCAAGCTTAAAGGGTTTTAATAAGAAATGTGGGTTGAGTGGGGAAAGCAGAGAGAGAGGATGCAACCAAAGAGGGAGGATGCAATAGCCAGAACCGACTACCTTATTTGAACAGAAGAGATAATATTTATTTATTCTGTGGATAGAGGGATCACGTCATCCAGGTAAAAAATCGTGACCATGGCCCTAGCTGGTTTGGCTCAGTGGATAGAACATTGCCCTGCAGACCAGAGGGTCCTGGGTTTGATTCCAGTCAAGGGCACGTACCTTGGTTGTAGGCTCCTCCCCGGCCCAGCCTTGGTTGGGGCTCGTCCAGGAGGCAACCAATCGATGTGGTTCTCTCATATAGATGTTTCTCTCTTTCTTTCCTTCTCTCTTCTACTCTTGCTAAAAATCAATGGAAAAATATCCTCTGGTGAGTATTAACAAAAAACAAACAAAAAAGTCATGACTATGAACTATGATCAAACATGTATATTTATGACGACAATGGGACAGTGTAGTTCAAATATAGACTGGCAGAGAAAATTGAGGAAGAGTGTGCTCTTCTGTCTATATATGACCTCATACTCTCGTATAATTTCAAACCTTGTTGAGTATACTTTTGCTATGAATTACAATTGGGAAGTTTGTGTTTGGGATCCTACTTTCAATCCTTCCTTTCTTTTCTTTCAACAAATACTGATGGAGCACCCACAGAGTGTGGGACTCCAGGGCCGCCTTCGTGGCTGTGGGATCTGTGCACTTTCTCAGGCCCTACACGTAGGAAGGCTCTGTGCTTAGTGTAATATGCTATTTCTGTTGTTTAGAAACTTTAATATTTTTTTATAAAAGGGGTCCTGAATTTTTATTTTTCATTGCACTAGGCCCTGTAAATTATGTAGCTGGTCCTGTATGGGGTACCATTAGGTGTCGGGGACACAAAAATGAAAAGAGAGGCTTTTCCTAAAGTTTCTCCCTGGCTGTCACCAGCGCCCTGCCTGGGTGACATCAGGTGCTGGACGTAGCTCTCCACACTGTCATCTGCTAAACACTGTCTTGGGTAACTGGGAGTTTGAAAAGGCCCTCCTTAACTAATTCACTGTAAAACACTACAGATCACTTGTCAGAAAAGTGATTGAAATTATTGTAGAAAATTAGGACTCTGCAGAAAAATGTAAGGAAGAAAATGCAAAACAACCCATGATCCTGTCACCTAACTACAGTGATTCTCTCTGGGTGGTGTTTTCAATTTTGATTATTTCCTATTTATATTTTAAAACTAAAGTAGGACCCTACCACAGTTGCAATTTCATAATCCTGTCTTTTTATTTAATTTATGCCATTTCCCATATCATTCAGTAATTTCCCAAAACATGGTGTTTTATCTGAGATAAAATGAGATTAAGTTCCAATGTTATTATCCAGAGAACCACACTTGAGTATTATAGGGAGTTAAAAAGAAGGAATCTCACAAGGGCTGTAGAAATCATGGAAGTCCTCATGGAGGAAGTGAGCCTTGAATGACTCAATCTGTGCAGCTGAGAGGGGTGCAAAGGCTTTCCAGATGCAGAAAACAGCAGTATGACCTGCTGTGAGCCAGAAACCCAGACTAGGGACTGGCCTGTATATTTTTCATGGGTCTAATCAGGGCAAAAGGGGATTGATCATCTTGGGAAGCCAACAGTTCCTTGCAGCATCAAGTGAGGAAGATTGTTTCCAGAGCTCAGGGCAACTCCAGTTGGAGATTCCACAGTGAAAGTCTGTTAGTCTCACCTGTTCTGTTTAGAGATCCTAGGTTATATTTTGTAGCTCTGAGACCCTGTTGGAGGTCCAATCATTCTGGAATAAATCTAAGAGAGCTGGGGGTTTATCTCTTCCTCTTTTCATTTGTTTTCTCCTGAGCTTTTATTTACATTGTTAAAACTCTTGGCAGGTCTGGTTAGTTACAAAGAGAGTAGCATTTGCCTTGCAGGAGGTGAGCTTCAGCTTCTCTGTCTGCTTTGAGAATTGCTTTTCCAGTCGGAAAACTCCCTCTTTGTCACACAGAGGGATTCTGTCCCAAGGGAGGGAACCTTGGCACCTGGGCAGTCTGGTGAATCAGGGCAGTGGCACCTTGTTTACTCAGTGAGTAGAGCAAGGTGCTCATGAGGCTCAGGTTCTGGGTTCAGTTCTTACTTGAGCCAGTTCATTTCACTGTGTTCCACAAATGGTCCTAAATTGCATCCCCTAATCCGATCTATCCGTTTTAAAAACAAAGGCATCAGTTTGGGCAGAGAGGTGTAGGTACTTTGGCACAAGCCACTTTCTCAACTGTGCCTCACAACTGAGATGCTAGACACGATGTTGGTGCATCGTGAGTCCATTTGATGAGTATTTGTAGAGCTACCGCAATGTACCAGGAACTGCTAGGTGCTGAAAATGCACTTATTTAAGGTGCTCTTTGTCCCATGGATTTGATAAATACAAAAAGGACAGCATTATGCACAGAGACACTAGAGAGTCTGGCTGGGATGATACGTGACAGCAAAGGAGCATGAGGTCAAGGCTGACCATTGTAAAGTAGACAAAATGAGACGGGGACAATCCCAAAGGTTGCATTATCCAGGAACTTGATTATCTCAAGGTTTGTGGATTCAGGTAGCTTCCAAATTTGTTTTGCTGGGTTCACTTTGAAATATCTCATTAAGCACCAGAGAGGAAGGTGATGCTTAACACAAGCCTCTGAGCTGTTCCCATCCTGGATGTCTCTGGGCCATCACATTCCTCCCTCCAATACCCTTTATGGAGCTCCAGGCTCTTTTTCTCCATTGCTCAGTTAGGGGCTTTGCTGATGTGGGAAGACAATTTGGGTGTTTAACCAGCACAAGCAATTCTGATGATTAGTCCCTGTGGCATTTAGGTATACCTGCAGCTAGGGAGGGGTGACAGTTTAGAAGGGAGTCACTTCAATCAGCTGAGCAAATTCTCCTTCCAACTTGTTGAGGACACCCTCCCAGGTACATGCTCCTATCTCTTCTTCCATCCTCCTACCCACACACTGGGGAGTGTAGTCATGGAGGTTCACTCACTGGTCCAGCTCCAGCCCTCTTGCCAGTTAAGTGGGCTGGGAAAGAATTAGGATTTCAGAAGCAACTTCTTCTGCACGGGGCCTTTCCTGTGTTTTCCTGTTCCTCGCATCCTTCATCTTTCACATGAAAGGACAAACTGATTTTAAAAGCTGTTAGCCCAGTGATCACAAGGATTGTGTTGGCTGCTCAAGTGCCAGTTTGCTTCACTTCTGCTTGCAAGTATGACTTCTCAAAAGGAAAGGTTTTCCTGGCTGGGGATAGATGAAGGATGTTGATCCCAGATAGTTCTTCTCTTTGTCCCTCATGGGTACTTTGGGATATGCAGCCTTTAAAAGCTTTACCTTAATAACTAATAACAATACTATATTTACAGAATATATATTATCTGTTCAGTACTTTGCTTGGCAATCTAAATACATTATCTTATTAAACATTCACCACAATTCCTTAAGATAGGAACAATTATTACCCAATATCAGGGATGAGTAAAGTGAAGTCTAGAGAAGTTGTTAATTTATAGAAGCTGGTAGATGGAACAGTTCAAGTTTCTAATATGAAACCCTGTTCTAACCACTGTACACCCCCACCTCCAAATCCTTTCAAGGATTATATACACTCAGCAGCTTGATAGGCAGCACAACGTGGAAGGAACAGTGCTCTTCTCTAAGGCAAGTGTTTCAACTTTAATTTCCTTGATAAGCCCAGGTCTTTTTTCCCAGAAAACAACTCTCTTTCCTCAATTCCTTGTGGCTTTTTAAAAGCATAACTGTTGGAAAAGTACTTTTCTATCAGAAAAAAAGTCATTTGTAACTTCTCTCTGGTATCCATTGAATGCACTGGTCCCTCCATCACTTCTCCCTCCCTTTCCTTTTTTATTTCTGTGAGCGGTATCCAAGCACAGGTCCCTATAACACCCCTGTGAACCCATTTGTGCTGATAAATGGAGGATGGCCCAGGACTAATTGCATCGCAGGGAGAGGTGGGTACAGCAGCTTTTTGATTTGGCTTTTACTGTGGGTGGCACCTGGGGAAGAGCTGTCTTCAAGGATTATGTGAGCAGTTGTGTAATTTTCCTTAGCCAGGGATAATGGCTCCCACTAGACAAGGAAAAGAAAAGCTGACTATAGTATTTCTTGGGAACTGGCCTGAGTGTGACTGCTTGTGAGAACATTCACTGGGCCAAAGGTCCTGGATTGTCTTACCGGGGAGACTGTACTCTCACTTCCCAGGCTTTGGAGGGCCTGGAGATACTTCACTATCTCCCAGATGTCCTGGAGGGAGCGCATGTAATCCAGCTGCGTCAGAGGCCTCGCCACAGCCCAGCCCGCAATATACATTCCAGCGCTGCAAACACAGGCTCCAGCTCCCTGCTGCTCTCTGAAGTTAGTGAGTGCTGCTGCGCAGTGATAGTCTATGTACCTCTGCAGGGGAAGCTGCCAACTCCTTGAGGGAGTTTTTATGGACTCTAGAAAGGCGATTTGCTCTCCAAATTCTGTCCTGAAAGCATGATGGAATGCCTCTAACACAGTGGTTCTCAACCTTCCTAATGCCGAGACCTTTTAATACAGTTCCTCATGTTGTGGTGACCCACAATTTCATTGTTACAAATTGAACATACTTAAAGCATAGTGATTAATCACAAAAACAATATGTAATTATATATGTGTTTTCCGATGGTCTTAGGTGACCCCTGTGAAAGGGTTGTTCGACCTCCAAAGGGGTCGTGACCCACAGGTTGAGAACCGCTGCTCTAACAGGAAGAACAACATTCAGTTTTGTTAAATTCCCCATTGCAAATGCTAGCTGAAATCCACTCTGATATGTAAATGAGAACCAGCCCACTCCAGCACCAAGCAGGAAGGTCATGGATTTTGAAGGTGAAGAAAGATGTTTGGGTGGGGTCCCCTTGCACCATCCCAGAATTAAGAGAGAGATCCTGGACACTGAGAATTAACAACTTGCGCTGACTTCTCATTTTGCCCCACGTGGCATCTGTTTCTGTCTATTTCCTCTGCTTACCAGAGGCCTCCTTGAGTAAGGGTAAGGGGTAAGAATTCTCACTCTGGCCCTAACCAGTTTGGCTCAATGGATAGAGCGTCGGCCTGTGGACTGTGAAGAGTCCCAGGTTCGATTCCAGTCAAGGGCATGTACCTTGGTTTCGGGCACATCCCCAGTAGGGGGTGTGCAGGAGGCAGCTGATCGATGTTTCTCTCTCATTGATGTTTCTAACTCTCTATCCCTCTCCCTTCCTCTCTGTAAAAGATCAGTAAAATATATTTAAAAAAAAAGGAATTCTCACTCTGTCCTCTGTCAGTGGACAGCTGTATAGAACAACCTCTTTAGTTTCCTAATGAAAATGTCTCAATATCCACTTACACTTTTCACCTGCCCTTTCTAGACTTGAAAGCCGGAAGGCAAACCAGAGGGCATGTTCTAGGTTCAAGGCATACCAGGAAAGTGAGGTTGGCTCTAGGCTCCATGGAACACTCTGAGAGAAGGAAAATAGAGCTGACTTGATTGAGAAAAGAATACTTTCCTGAAGGAAGACTTCATGCCCCCAAAGGCACCAAAACAGAAAATCCAGAGAAATGTTCAACCCCCAATGAAAATGGACCAGAAGCAACAAAAAATGTGAAATAAAAACACAATCATTTAAAAAATAACACAGCAATTCCAAGAATACTTTGTGATTAACAGTTTTGTGCCAGCCTTTTTTAAGTGGCGTCTCCTCTCATCGTGGCTGGATCTGATTTCTAATCTGGAGACCACTGCTTTGGGTCACTGATTTTTTTTTTTTTTAAAGTTTTGGGAGTTGGCCCCATGGTTTCTCTCCAAGTCCCCAGTGGCTTCTTGGCTCAAATAGCACACTCCCAGAATGTGAGGGAGCTATTGAGTCTAGGATCGGGGTTTGTCTTCTCCAACTTTTACAGATAGCTGCCTCTTTAGGTGAAGTTCACACCTAAGCAAAGAAGAACATGGGAAGGGAAGTGCTTGTTACTCGGGACAGTAAGAACCAGAGTGGGGCAGTGAAAATAGGCAAAGCTTAGGAGAGGAGGATTATGGGGGTTCTGAGCTTCTTGGTTTGAACCTGAGGGATCTGAGGTGCTGCCCCCAAATGGATGAGAAGCTCAAACTGGGTTCCAAGACACTTATTTCCCACTAATCCAATTATATTTTCATTCCCAACTTTCTTTTTTTTTTAAGAAATATATTTTATTGATTTTTTACAGAGAGGAAGGGAGAGAGAGATAGAGAGTTAGAAACATCGATGGGAGAGAAACATCGATCAGCCGCCTCCTGCACACTCCCACTGGGGATGTGCCCGCAACCCAGGTACATGCCCTTGACCGGAATCGAACCGGGACCTTTCAGTCCGCAGGCCGATGCTCTATCCACTGAGCCAAACCGGTCTCAGCCATTCCCAACTTTCATATGCCCTGCCTTTTAAGATTCAGTTCAAGATATTCTGCCTTGGAAAACCTTCTCCACATACCTCAGACATTTTGCAGAACCCAGGGCATTTGACCTGCAGAGTTCCCTGCAGTCAGGTTGATACTGGTTGCATTCTCCTGATGCAGTTCGGTGTTTTCTGCCAAATGGAAGCTGGATTTAGAGATGAAACTCGGGCTCAATCCCTTTGGCAAGATGATGGGTGATACTGATGTATACAGAAATGGAAGTATATAACATTTGATTGTCTCTCTTTGTTACTTTAGCATATATAGATGCTCAATGCCTAGATCCATCACTTATTGTGAGCTGCAGAATATGATAATTCTGTTTTTTTCCATTGATTAGTTATAATAATTCTATAAAAAGACACTTTTCATCATTGATTATTTGTTTAATAAGTGGTACAATTCAGATAGGAAAGGTAAAGTAAATACTTCATTCTTCCCTTTTATTTACCAGTTGCCACAACAATGAATGTTTCCCATCCTCCTCCAAAGATACCTTTTTATTTTAATTACTAGAGGCCTGGTGCATGGGTTTTGTTCACTGGTTGGGGGCGTGGCCTGCAGGGATCGGCCTGCTATGGGAGCACTACTCATCCTGGTCAGCCGAGCAGCTGCAGCGGGAGCAGCTGCTCATCTTGGTGAGGGGCTGTGGACCCGCCCTCTGAGTGACGGCTCCTGGTCTACCGGTCGTTCTGTTCATTCTGTTGTTTGGTCACTGGGCTTTTATTATATAGGATCACGAAATCATGTACCCATGTATTCATATATGTATTCAACATATATGATTGTTTTCAAGCAATTGAATATCTTTTTATTGCAGGTCATCCCATTAATGGCCATTGAGAACCTCTTCCATTGGCTCTCGAATGCTTTGACATGGCCCTACTAGTCTTTCATTACTTCCTTGCTATTTGATATGACAAGATATGCTGGGCTCATCTTGTACATTTCCTGCCCCAGACCCGGAATCTGCCAGTTCTTCAAGGAGCCCTGGTTTCTTTTATCTTTAAAAAAATATTTTTATTGATTTCAGAGAGGAAGGAAGTGTGAGAGAAACAGATACATCATTGATGGGAGAGAATCATTAATCAGCTGCCTCTTGCATGCCCTGAAATGGAGGATCAAGCCTGCAACCCAGGCATGTGCCTTGACTGGGAATCGAACCATGACCTCCTGGGTAATAGGCTGTTGTGAGATTTTTAATTACTAATTCAGTCTCCTTAGTAGTAATTGATCTATTCAAATTTTGTATTTCATCATGATTTAGTTTTGGTAGGTTGTATGTTTCTACAGATTTCTCCATTTCTTCTAGATTGTCAAATTTGTTGGGATATAATTGTTTATAGTAGTTTCTTATGGTCCTTTGTATTTCTGTGGTATCACTTGTAACATCTCCTCTTTCATTTTTTATTTTGAGTCCTACTTATGAATTGTTGAGAAATTGGGGGGATATAGACACAGGAGCAGAATTGCTGTTTTATGGGATATGTGTGAACTTAATATGACCAAGTAGTACCTGGTTTCTCCCTCAACAGCTGCCCTAGCTATACCCTAACTGGCAGTGCCTCTAAATTCCTGCATCAGTGTCAACACTTGGCATTATCCAGCTTCTTCATTTTTGCCAGTCATACCTATGTAGAGTGATAGCTCTTTCTGGTTTCAATTTGTGTTTTTCAGATTACTATTGAGTTTGGGCATCACTTCATTTTCTTGTTAGTCTCTGGGTTTCCTCTTTTAGAATCCACCTGCCCATGGCCCATTATTTTACTGAGGCTCTTTTTTCCACCTTGATGATTTACAAAAGTTCCTCATATCTCTTAGGCCCCTTCTCAAACTGCACAGGGCTTTTTTTTTTTTTTTTTTCTTTCTACTGCTTTTTATTTATTATTATTTTTTCTCTCTTTTTTTAAATTAAATCTATATTGTTCAGATTATTACATTTGTTCCTCTTTTTTCCCCCCATAACTCCCCTCCTCCCAGTTCCCGCCCCACCCTCCGCCCTCACTCCCCACCCACTGTCCTCATCCATAGGTGCACGATTTTTGTCCAGTCTCTTCCCGCATCTCCCACACCCCTTTCCCCCCCAAGAATAGTCAGTCCATTCCCTTTCTGTGTCCCTGATTCTATTATAATCAACAGTTCATTCTGTTCATCAGATTATTTATTCACTTGATTCTTAGATTCACTTGTTGATAGATGCATATTTGTTGTTCATAATTTGTATCTTTACCTTTTTCTTCCTCTTCCTCTTCTTAAAGGATACCTTTCAGCATTTCATATAATCCTGGTTTGGTGGTGATGAACTCCTTTAGCTTTTCCTTATCTGTGAAGCTCTTTATCTGACCTTCAATTCTGAATGATAGCTTTGCTAGATAAAGTACTCTTGGTTGTAAGTTCTTGGTATTCATCACTTTGAATATTTCTTGCCATTCCCTTCTGGCCTGCAAAGTTTCTGTTGAGAAATCAGCTGACAGTCGTATGGGTATTCCCTTGTAGGTAACTGAGTTTCTTTCTCTTGCTGCTTTTAAGATTCTCTCTTTGTCTTTTGCTCTTGGCATTTTAATTATGATGTGTCTTGGCGTGGTCCTCTTTGGATTCCTTTTGTTTGGGGTTCTCCACGCTTCTTGGACCTGTAAGTCCATTTCTTTCACCAGGTGGGGGAAGTTTTCTGTCATTATTTCTTCAAATAGGTTTTCAATATCTTGGTCTCTCTCATCTTCTGGCACCCCTATAATTCTGATGTTGGTATGCTTGAAGCTGTCCCAGAGGCTCCTTACACTATCTTCGTATTTTCGGATTCTTTTTTCATTTTGCTTTTCTGGTTGGGTGTTTTTTGCTTCTTCGCATTTCAAATCTTTGCCTTGATTCTTGCACTCCTCTGGTCTGCTGTTGGGAGTCTGTATAGTATTCGTTATTTCAGTCCGTGTATGCTTAATTTCTAGTTGGTTCTTTATCATAACATCGAGGGTCTCATTAGATTTTTTGAGGATCTCAGTACATTTATCGGCGGCTTCTAGGCAGTTCTTGAGAGACCTTAAAAGTGTGGTTCTGAACTCAATATCCTCCATTGACAGTTTTGTCCTGTTTCTTTGTCTCCGCATTTTTTATGCTTTCTTGGTGCACCCCCTAGTGGTCTTTGTGCGCAGTCTTGTTGTAGTTAAGCCTTGATTGTTGTCGGCAATACCAGGGGTGATTTGACCTCCAGGCTAACTGGCTATGAGAGTCCACTGTGTCTGCAGTGGGAGAGCTTCTGTGCTGGATCTCTAGGGTGGTGCTAATCTAGCGTTTGCCTGAGGCTATCCGGCAAATGGCTCTGCGCAGGGCTTGGGCGGGGCGGGTCCCGGGGATCTACAGGGCGGGTGGAGCGAGCAGTTATGGCTGCTCTCAGTTCAGTCCTCAGGGGCTCTGCCTCACAGAGTCCCAGCAACCGCTGCAAACCTCCGAGAGAAAGCTGCCTTCGAGTTCTGACCGAAGCCAGACAGTCCCGCTTCTCCCGTTTGAGTCTGGGTCCCTAGAGACTCGCCCGGATCTGGAGCTCAGAGTCTAAAACTCCCTCCCGATTGAAAACAACAACCGCGCCCTCCGCCTCCAGCCCACTCCACGTGCACTCCGCACCTTAGTATTTCACTTCAGCACTGCGCCTCCTCTGAGTCTGGGTATGATATTCTCTTTCCTCCTAGTTGTAGAATTTCCACTCAGCCAGACTTCCTGTGGTTCTGGATGATGTCCTTTCTGTCTTTTAGTTGTTTTTTGAAGTGGTTGTTCGAGGCAGCAATCTCCGGCGTTAACCTATGCCGCCATCTTGGTTTCTCTCCACAGGGCTTTTTAATGCTGAAGTTGCTCATCTGGGACAAAGGAAGCGATCTGACCACTGACTCCTCACACCTTCATCCTGGGGGTCGGGGTTTGGTAATGGCCATACATCCAGTCAAAGTAAAAGGAGCTTCTTCCTCCCATACCTTCTGCCAGGCTTGCCTGAGGCTTGCTGTCCAGGAAGAAGGGAAAAAACTGTTTATCTTCCCTGGTGCTGCTAACCTGCTGTGTCAATTTCATGAGTTAATAAATGATTGGAGAAGGTTTAATTGCATCAGAAGAAATTCAGATCAGCCAGAGCTTATGCCCCACTCAATTAACCTCTGCTCCTAAGGGGGCCGGGCATGGAGCAGGGGACGGCCATCATTAATTACATGTGCTGGTGCCAGCTGCAGCTGGCGTTTCCTTCCTGCGTTCACCCAGGCAGTGAGGTAGGTGACCCTGCCTCAGCGCAATGAAGTCAATGAGGGCAGGGACCCTTTAGAGAGAGCACAGACCCCGGCCTGCAGAGAGTGGGAAACCTACTTCCCAGCACATTCTTTCAGGGCTTTTAATGTGCCCCAGCCTCCACTAGAAGAATGGCCTCTAAGGTCCCATCCTGACCTCTTTATTGGCTCCATCCCTCACAGGGTCCCATGTACCTTTGGTTCTCTTCCCTTCTCCTGCTACTTTCTGGCCTGTTCACCCCAAGGACGCAGAATCCAGTGCCAGTCTTGTTATGGGCTGCAGGCTCTGCAAGGTCACCCACCTTCCCTGGGCCTCCAGGCTGAAATCCTCCCAGAGACCTTTATCCCTGCACCGTTCCCCAAAGGACCAGATAGATGATAAGCCTCAGCCCTATTATAAGCACAGATTCTGGGGCCCCTGCCTGGAGATGCTATTTTAGGAGGTCTGGAGTCTCTGTTTTTTTAACACATGGCTCAGGTGATTCTTACCATCAGCTAGTTTGAAAAATCCTACTCTAGGGGACACCTTAGTTCCTGGCGAAATACATGTAGATCTTCCAGAAAGAAAGACAGCATCCTTAATGGCAGGGCCCTGGCTCCACTCCCAGTGTCTGTCCCACTCTGTCTCTATCTTGCTGTGTGTGATTAAGCAAGTCACCTGTGCTCTCTGAGCTTGGTTTCTTCATCTAGAAAATAAAAATACTGATCCAGCTCTCTTAGAGTTTTTCCATTTCTGTGGATCGTTTTTCTATAAGTAACTTACATGTTATGCAAGCATATTGCATGGTTTGTCCTCAAAAAGCAACTTTGATTTTTTTCTTCTTCAAGCATTCCTTTATTAAAAAATATTTTTATTGATTCAGAGATGAAGGGAGATCGAGAGAGAGATAGAAGCATCAATGATGAGAGAGAATCATTGATCAGCTGCATCCTGCATGCCCCACACTGGGGATTGAGCCCGCAACCTGGGCATATGCCCTGACCAGGAATCTAACTGTGACCTCCTGGTTCATAGGTTAATGCTTAACCACTGAGCCACGCAGGCCAGGCTCCCTGGTTTCTTTGAGCAGGAATTGGAATTCAAATAGGTTTTTTTTAAAAAAACCAACAGGCTTGGAACAACAATACTGGTACTACCATCACCATTATGATTACTAAGAGTTATATTTTCATTTGCTCTCAGTATTTGCCTCTATTTTTTGTGTGTAAAAGTTTCAATTTTTAAATTTTATTTTTTAATTTTTATTTTTTAATTAAATCTTTATTGTTCAGATTATTACATTTGTTCCTCTTTTTTCCCCCCATAACTCCCCTCCTCCCAGTTCCTGCCCCACCCTCCGCCCTCACTCCCCACCCACTGTCCTCATCCATAGGTGCACGATTTTTGTCCAGTCTCTTCCCGCATCTCCCACACCCCTTTCCCCCCCAAGAATAGTCAGTCCATTCCCTTTCTATGTCCCTGATTCTATTATAATCAACAGTTCATTCTGTTCATCAGATTATTTATTCACTTGATTCTTAGATTCACTTGTTGATAGATGCATATTTGTTGTTCATAATTTGTATCTTTACCTTTTTCTTCCTCTTCCTCTTCTTAAAGGATACCTTTCAGCATTTCATATAATCCTGGTTTGGTGGTGATGAACTCCTTTAGCTTTTCCTTATCTGTGAAGCTCTTTATCTGACCTTCAATTCTGAATGATAGCTTTGCTGGATAAAGTAATCTTGGTTGTAGGTTCTTGGTATTCATCACTTTGAATATTTCTTGCCATTCCCTTCTGGCCTGCAAAGTTTCTGTTGAGAAATCAGCTGACAGTCGTATGGGTATTCCCTTGTAGGTAACTGAGTTTCTTTCTCTTGCTGTTTTTAAGATTCTCTCTTTGTCTTTTGCTCTTGGCATTTTAATTATGATGTGTCTTGGTGTGGTCCTCTTTGGATTCCTTTTGTTTGGGGTTCTCCGCGCTTCTTGGACCTGTAAGTCCATTTCTTTCACCAGGTGGGGGAAGTTTTCTGTCATTATTTCTTCAAATAGGTTTTCAATATCTTGGTCTCTCTCATCTTCTGGCACCCCTATAATTCTGATGTTGGTATGCTTGAAGCTGTCCCAGAGGCTCCTTACACTGTCCTCGCATTTTTAGATTCTTTTTTCATTTTGCTTTTCTGGTTGGGTGTTTTTTGCTTCCTCGCATTTCAAATCATTGACTTGATTCTTGCGCTCCTCTGGTCTGCTGTCGGGAGTCTGTATAATATTCGTTATTTCAGTCCGTGTATGCTTAATTTCTAGTTGGTTCCCCAATATAAGATCGAGGGTCTCATTAGTTTTCTTGTAGATCTCATTAAGTTTATCGGCGGCTTCTAAACAGTTCTTGAGAGACCTTAAAAGTGTGGTTCTGAACTCTGTATCTTCCATTGACAATTTTGTCCTGTTTCTTTGTCTCCGCATTTTTTATGCTTTCTTGGTGCACCCCCTAGTGGTCTTTGTGCGCAGTCTTGTAGTTAAGCCTTGATTGTTGTAGCTAATACCAGGGAGGGTTTGACCTCCAGGCCAAGTGGCTGTGAGAATCAGCTGTGTCTGCAGTGAGAGAACTTCTGTCCTCTAGGGAGGTGCTAATCTAGCCTTTGCCTGAGGCTATCCAGCAAATGCCTCTGTGCAGGGCTTGGGAGGGGTGGGTCGCACAGGATCAACAGGGTGGGCCGGAGAGAGCAGTTACGGCGGCTCTCAGTCCTGTCCCCAGGGGCTCTGCCTCTTTGAGTCCCAGCAACCGCTGCAAAGCTCGGAGAGAAAGCTGCACTCGCTCTGACCGAAGCCAGACAGTCCCGCTTCTCCCGTTTGAGTCTGGGTCCCTAAAGACTTGCCCGTATCTGGAGCTCAGAGTCTGCGACTCCCTCCCAATTGAAAACGCCAACCGCGCCCTCGGCCGCCAGCCCGCTCCGCGCACTCCGCACCTCAGAATTTGACTTCAGCACTGCGCCTCCTCTGAATGTCCGTATGCATTTCTCTTTCCTCCTAGTTGTAGGACTTCCACTCAGCCAGCGTTCCTGTGGTTCTGGGTGATGTCCGTTCCGTCTTTTAGTTTTACTTTTGAAGTAGTTGTTCAAGGCAGCAAACTCCGGCGTTAACCTATGCCGCCATCTTGGTTCTCAGTTAATAGTGTCTTCTCAATTTTTAAATTTTAATAGACTATTTATAGAGCAGTTTTTATGTTCACAGCAAAATTGATCAGAAGGTATAGAGATTTTCTATTAGCTCTTCTGCCTCCACTATGCGCAGCCTTTTCAGTCATCAACATCCCCTACCACAGTGGTACATTTTACAATTGTTGAAACTGCATTGACACATCATTATCACTCAAAGTATATAGTTTACATTAGGGTTTACTGTTGGTGTTATATGTTGTGTGGGTGTGGAAAAATGCGTAAGGACATGTATCCACCATTATAAAATCATACAGAATTGCTTAATTGCCCTTAAAATCCTCCGTGCCCTGCCTACTCATTCCCCTTCTCTCAACCCCTGATCTTTTTACTCCCTCTATAGTTTTGCCTTTTCCAGAACTTTTATGTTTGGAATCACATAATATTGTAGCTTTTTCTGACAGGCTTCTTTTGCTTAGTAATGTGCATAAAGGCTCATCCATGTCTTTTCATGGCTTGGTAACTCAAGGTTTCATTGTCTCTTCTTCTGCAATGTATATGTTAGTCTACTTTTGTTTTTTCCCTTGTTTTTCAGACTCAATAATTTACATTGTCCTGTCCTCAAGTTTGTGGATTCTTTCTTATGCATGTTTAAATCTGCCTTTTAATCCCTTTAGTGGAGTTTTTATTTTAGTTATGGTACTTTTTAGCTTCAGTATTTTTTTTAGGTTTTCTGTCTCTTAATGATATTTCTATTTTGTTCATATTTTTTTTGTTTCTGTAGGTCTTTGAGCTTCTTAAGACAGTTGTTTTAAAGTCTTTGTCTAGTAGATCTGCCATTAAGTCTTTTTTTAAGGATAGTGTTGATTTATTTTTTTTCCTTTGAATGGGCCATACTTTTCTATTTCTTGTGATTTTGTTGTTGAAAACTGTACATTTGAGTCTAATAATGTGGTAATTCTGGAGATCAGATTCTCTTCCTGCCCTAGAGTTTGCTGTTTTTGTTCTTGTTTTCATTTTTTTAAAAAATTGTTGTACACTGTTTCTGTGCCAAGAATAGTCCTGAGGTGTAAATGTAGGAACTTCTCAGGTCTCTTTTTGACCTTGTACCTTTCCCTGGATGTGCATGTCATTCTCTAATTTTCCCCATATATGCAGTTACTTTTTAATATCCTAGTCTTTTTATTAATGTTTTTATTAATTTTAGAGGGAGAGGGATATAGAGATAGAAACATCGGTGAGAGAGACATCATCAATGTCTGGGGATCGAACCTGCAACCTGGGTTTGTGCCCTAACCTGGAATTGAACTGGGGACCTCTTGGTTCATGGGTCAATGCTGAACCACCAAGCCATCCCAGCCAAGCTAATATCCTAGTCTGTTATGTCGGGCTCCCAAAAGAGGAAAAAGGGAAAAATGAAGAAGGAACAGAAGAGAGCACCAGACTTTTGAATCCCCTGAGAGTCATTTCAGCCTAATAGGAGTGGCTTGCCACAATGGGGGAAAGTGCAACAACAATAGCTGTCTACCTCTTCATCTGCAGCTCAGTGATTAGAAACAGTAATGAGTGATCAGAGCACAAATCCCTGATGTTTGGAGGACAGAGTCCTCATTGCCCACCCTGGCTTCTGCAAGTTGTGTGCAGATTGCTCTAGGGATATATGCATAGCTTCCTGCCTTGGGACTAGGAATGGGTTATGGATAGCTGCTACTTTGCTAAGAGCTGAAATTGACTAAAATTAACCACAATGTATTGTCCAAGCCTTCCCCTGGAAATTGCAAGACTTCAATAGACTCCAGAGTTCCGAAATAGTTACATCAGACAGATTCTGCCAATGCATTTATTGTGTAGGTCAGGAGACATTTCTGGTTCTTCCTACTCCACCATCTTCTCAGAATCCTCTTCTAAGTCCCAGAATTTTACACTTGGAAACATAATATGTTGTATGACTAAAGTGGGGAAAACAAGCAAGAGAGAAAATTGTATGTGCAGTATGAACACAACTACATCAAACAACTATAATACAAACTGATTATTAAAAATGAGGAAAATATATGGTAGTTATCTTTGGTTGGTGATCTTAAGAGAAATTTCTTTTTGTTTTTCTTCTCTAAAATATGAAACTGAAAAACAGAATGAATTTACACAGTAAAAGTCCATGAACGCTATGCCATGAAACTTCCTGGAGCACATGTGCAGCAGGTTTCCCATGGTGAGAAAGCCACGCTTGTCATTAACTCCGGGCTGGCACAGAGTAGATGCTCAATAAATATTTGTTGAATGAATGAATGATTGCATATGTGTGTCTGTGGGTATGACTTGGCCCACAAATAACCAGAAGCCTAGTATAGGTGAGTTTTTAATGGAGTGTTACTGAAAATGAAAAGCCCAGATTCTCTGCTCTTGGCCCAACATCAGTTGTTACTGGCCTCCGCATCCTTTCAGGAGGAAGGTCTACACTGGAGAGAGATGGTTACCTCTTTTGGTAAGCAGCAAGACCCTGTGTGCTGTCACTTCATTCTCCTGATACCCAGGAATAGCCCTCGCTAGAGAAGTTCTTGTTGTTAGGGACCCTCCAGGGTGGGAACCGGGGGAAAAATTGCCAGACATATTTACTTTCTAAAAATCTCACCAGGCAAGTTAAATGATTGAAAAGGTCATCGGCAATATCTTGGCTGGGCCAAGAAAATAACCCAACATCCTATATTCCTAATAATAAAGATTAGTAATTTCAGTGTGTTTTTCACATTGTTTTTTGGAGGATGGGAGAGGGAAGTGTTTTAAGGAGGAGGAAAGAGTTATGACCATTTGTTCATTTTATTTTAAAAGTGTGAAAATTGGGGTGTTAAAATGTTAAAAGAGAAGCAACTGGATTGTCTCCATTGAGATACCTAACTTGTAACCTTTAATGGAAATGGGAAACAGAAACCAAGAGTGATAACTGGGCTTACAGAAACTACAACTTTTCATTATTAGCAGGATATTATATTTTCTGATTTACTATAGTTATTTGGTGCTGTGACTTTAATAGGCTTTTGTAAGTTTTGGAACAAAGACTATTTTTATAAAGATTTGATCATTTCTCATTTCCCCCTAATATATTTTCTAATGACCAGGCCTGTATTATTTTAAAAGAGTTAGAAAAGGGAAAATATTAAAAACACATTCTCAAAACGACCTTCATCTCAGTCTTGCCAACATCAGGTTGCCCTGGTGATATAAAATGTGATTTAAAAAATAACAGCAAGCACTTTTTTCATGTCTAGATTTTATGTTCCTAGAGAGCAAGGACTTTGCCTATCTTGTTCCCTGTGTTCCAGCTCCTAGAACAGTGGCCAGTACACTGTATTTCATTTGTTCTCTGTCATACCTGTGGTTCTGAGAATATAAGAGCTAAAGTTCAAGTCCCCACTGTAATAAGAAAAACATGGCGAGTGTCATTTTCTCCTAAGTCCAGTGACCTGCCCCAGGTGACATGCTTTATTGCAAAGAGACATGAGAGAGATGGTTTTGGGTGGGTCAGGTCAATAGTGAGATAGCATAAAGGCCATTGGCTTTGTCTGAGGAGGTCCAAAAAGTGACATTTAGGGTGGTTATCAGAGTGATCATGGATAGTCACTTATAGCTATGGTGGAGAAGTATCTGATGTTTTCATTTCAATGGCAACAATAAGAAACCAGAGAACACAGTTAAGTATGGAAGATAAGAACTGGAAATTCTTAAGCAATTGGTTAGGCAGAACAGAATTGGCCGGCAAAGCTGGTCAGGCTTTTTCATGTGTAGCCTGCCAATCCTGGGTTCAACGATAGGGGACAGTCTTGTGGAATCTTTGATGAGGCTCTCCATCTGGGCTTAGATGAAAAACTGGATTTTATTCAAGACCTATTTATGTCATGGTCACCTATTTATATTTTAGGAGTTAAACCTTACTGTCCTTTGGCGGAACTGAATCAAGTTGGATTGAGATGAGATCTAAGTTACATAAGGCCTTGAGGGTAGACTGGCTGCTTCAGTAACTCCCCGTTTATCAACCAATGAGGGTATTTTCTCCATGGGAACTTGACAACAATTCTACTTGTCAAATGTTTTAGACACACCAATAATAATTATTATAGTAATGAGAGGCTTGGTGCACGAAATTCATGCACTGTGGGGGTCCATCAGCCCGGCCAACGGTCTCTTCCAGTCCGGGACCCCTCACTCCTTACACCCGCCTGCTCGCTGCTCCTTGCCACTTGGCTCACTACTCCTTAGCGCTGCCTCGGAGGCGGGAGAGGCTCCCACCACCGCCACTGTGCTCGCCAGCCATGAGCCCAGTTTCTGGCTGAGTGGCACTCCCTGTGCCACCAGGGGGAAGCTCCTGCACTGAGCGTCTGCCCCCCTGGTGTTCAGTGTGCATCATAGTGACCGGTCTTTCTGGTCATTCTGCTGTAACAGTTGCTTAGGCTTTTATTATATAAACTAGAGGGCTGGTACATGAATTCATGCATGCGTGGGATCCCTCAGCCTGGCTGGTGATCAGGGCCAATTGGGGCCGGTCAGCTGGGGGGGGGGGGATGGGAGGTTGACTGGCCAAGGGAGGTTGGCTGTGGGAGCGCACTGACCACCAGGGGCAGCTCCTGCATTGAGTGTCTGCCTCCTGGTGGTCAGTGTGCGCCATAGCGCCCGGTTGACTGGTCTTTCGGTTGCTTAGGCTTTTATATATATATATATATATATATATATATATATATATATATATATATGTAATATTAGCTAACACCTTTATAGTACTTATTGTGTGTTCTAGGAAACTTTAAATATATTACCTCATTTAATAATCACAGCAACCCATGAGATAGTTACTATTATTATCTCCATTTTGAAGATGAGGAAACTAAGGCACAGATAGGTGAAGTAATTTTTCCAAGGTTACTCAGCATATAAACTAAAGCACAGTGCCAGATTCTGTGAGAGTATAAGGCAGCATTAGACCCTCTGTTTTGACCCAGCTGGGTTTGGCTTTTTGTTTTTTCTTGTGAGGGTTGTGGTGGGTGGGTGTTAGGGAGTAGCATTTCTTAAGTACTGTTAAAGACTTAAAAAAAGGAAGTGGTGATTCTTTGGCCTTTATAGTTGTGACAGTTCTACAGCAAACTCTTGTGTATTCCAGACTAACAAGCAGGTGTCCCTAAGAAATAGCACCCCCTTACTTAGATATAACTAGAGAGGGAGAAGGGTTAGAGAGGAGGTGAGGTGGCTCAAGGTTAGTGGGCTTGAGGACTCTGGGGTTTCCATAGGTGTTTGCTGAGTGTGGAGTCAGCTGATTCAGAGAAACAACATGAATAAGGGAATGTCCTTGCACTTTTCACTGTTGATCAACCTGTGTTACTCAGTACCTAATATGGTTCAAGCTTCTCTAGAAAGAATCCAAATACTTTGGTCCTGGCATTGAATCTAGAAGCTTCCCGGTTCCAAGCCCTGTGGTAGGGAAGCCTCAGCATGCAAGATACAATATGACTTGATTTGTGAAATTGCCATTGCTTTCTTCCCTAAATTCACAGTACATCAACCTTAAAGCACAGAATGTTAAAAAAACATTATTTTCTCAAGCCTGAATTTGAAGACTTAGCCTTTGGAAGAGAAATACCCAGGGAAGTGCCGGTGGCTAGGGGCCTCTCTCCTCCTCCTGGCCACAAGGTAGGGTTTCCAGCGTACTGACACCCTTTAAGGTCTAGCGTTGAACACTGCTGTTCACTAACTCTTGCTGGAGATAAGCCAGCTGGTGGGAGAGAGTGTGTGTGTGTGGAGAACAGCCCTCTCCCCCATCGTCCTGCCCACACCTAGCTCTCTTGACCATGCCTGTAACTGGGCCTCCTCAGTTCCCAGCTTGGCTTGGCAGTACTGCTCTGGGCACCAGTCTCCAAGAAGTCTCTCTGCCTTCCCCAGCTCCTGGGGCACCCGAAAGGGCAGCTCTGGATAAGCCTCAGTAACACAGACCAGCCCTGGGGAGAAGGCTGCTTCAGTTTTTCAGGCAGGCAGACCTGGAATGAGTTGGCCGGCCTTATTCCAGTCCTGAGAGACAGGTACCCACATCAGGAAACCACCATCCCAACTGGCCCCTTTTTTGGCAGTCTGAACTGAGAGGCTTAGAAGGGAAAAGGAGAATGTAGAATTCCACCCCATTTTAAGGGCAGGCAGGCAGTGGGTGGGTGGAGATAGGCAGGCTGAGGAGCCATGTGGGGAAGGGGACAGGCGGGGGTCACTGTGTAGCACACCACTGTCTGCTGGGTGAGCTTTGTTTTGTAGATGCTATTCCTGCACCTCTTTCTACACTCTTGAGGGACACCCATATGCAACAGAGAATGGGTGAAAGAAAATATTTTCTTTCTCCAGCAGTAATTTCCTTCCATGACACCAATGAGGACCTCCCACCCCCCTCTCCCTTCTCCACCCCTTCCTTTTCTCTTGCCAGGAAGGAAAATCCTACGTACACACCTGGAATTATAGAGCAGATGAAAACACTAAAGCCAGTCACCCGACTGTGCACACATTCTTCAGCTTCCCAGGGTGGCCACACTAAGCCTCTACCCTGGCGGTTCCTTTGACTGTGTTGGGAGAGCACCCCTCCTCATCCCCAACCTGTACCTACACCCACAGTGCCGCCTTCTTGTCATGGTGCCCTGCCCTTGGCCCACCTTCCACAACCCATCCTGCAGAGTTTTAAAAGGGTGGAGGGTTTCTGAAAATAAGTCTGAGTCCAAAGTGATGAAGGGGGAAAAGAAGCTTTCTGAATATTGGATTAAGACTGGCTCCAAGAATATTGATATTCCCATAAGAAGGCCGTTAGCTTGCTCACTACTTTAGATCCCCATGAATATTTCATTGGATGATTTAAGCTCTGAAATTTTAAAACACCCAGACACAGACACAGTACCTTTCGGCAATAGGGTCATCATGCCACCCTCCTGAGCCAGGGGCTCAGACACATCTCTGGGGTGATGCTGTATGGCAGCTTTGAGACAGAGTTGTCTGTCTACATCACAGGGATATAAATGTATATCTAACAGAGGACATCTCCTAGTGTGGCCAGGGCAAGCCTTCCAGAAGACAAACATGGTTTAACACATGTTTGTGACTCATTGAGTAAACTGATTTCTCCAACCACCCATTGCTAAGAGGGACCAGTTGTCAAATCGTCTTACTGAATTAATGAAGGTGGCAAATCAGTTTCAATTATGGCATTTGGTTGTAAAGGCAAAACTGAGGCTATGATTTATATTGTTCTGACCCTGGATAAGAATGGATATTCTTAAAAAGATGGGTCTCTCCATATTTACAATTAATTTCAAAATAAAGAGTTTTTACTTGTTCTCTTGGTCACAATGCCTCACCACTTTGATACTTTGAAATTTCCTTTCCTTCATTATAACAAATTTTCATGCCGTAGGGGGAAAATTCGACACAATTCAGAAAAATTCTTTAATCATAATGAAATCTATTAATCCACATCATTTTCTTCCCTGAATAATGACAGTCATAATGCATGTTGCTGAACTCATTAGAGGACAGTTTGATATAATGGGAAGAAATGTGTTGAGTTAAAGACTTGGCGTATAGATTCAGCTTGACCACGGAGACTTTGGGCAAGTCACGTAGCTCATCAGTTGTTTTCCATGCTATAATTACTAATTAAGTGTTATTGTTTTGCTCATGACTCTTTTGGTTGTAAGTGAAGAAAATGAAACTCCAATTTTCATGAACAGAAAAAGAAAAAAAGGAATTTATCATCTCATGTACCTAAAAATTCTAGGGATAGCTTCTTGGCTAGCTAGATCCAAGCATTCACAGAAATGTCATCAGAATTTGTTTTTTCTCAACTCTGCTTTCTCTGTGTTGGCTTTATTTTCAGACAAGCTCTATCTTTGGGTGACAAGATGATGATCTAATCCAGGTTGTCTGAGGTGTGACCCTCATAGGACCAATTTAGGTTATGTGCTCATCCAATCACAGTAGCCAAGGGGTACAGCATTCTGGCCAGCTTAGATTGCATGCCTAGCTCTGGGGCAAGCCCACTGAAACCACATGTAATGAGGTAGAGGATGGATGATTTCCCTAGGAAATTTGGGGTACTGGTTCCATGCATTGGCAGGGAGGAGCTGGACAGGTAAAACTGATATATGCTCTGTTCAAGTTTACCAAAGGTGCTCCACATTGCTGAATCCCATAGTCAAGTCTCCATCCTCCTCATTCATGATAATCAGCATTATTTGACACACTGGATCTCTCCTGCCACTTTGTAACACATTCTTCACTTGGATTCCAGGCCCCACCCACCTCCACCTGTCAGTGTCCTTTATCCACTGCTCCCTTACTGGTTCTTTTTCCTCTCCCAGACTGAATCTATCAGGACCCAATAGGAAACCACACAGTAATTTGAACAGAAAAATTATAATATGCAGAATTGTTTTATACAATGTACACACTAGTGTACAGTTTCATACACTAGCAAAAAGGGACTAGGAGAAGGAGTAAAAGAGAGCTCTAAGGCATAAAGAAGAAGCATATGCAGAAACACATCCCAGCTGAGGTTAGGAGCTCTTGGACGGAGGCATGGTTGGTCCAGGGTCACAAAGCCTGGCCATAGTGAAGAAATGTGCTAGAGGCCAGTGGTAAAAGCTGGAGGGGCTAGGCTGCAGCTGGTCCCTGCGGACTAATGAGGTGAGGGCTTCTGGATCTCTGAACCCAGTCCTCAGAAAATGGCACAAAATCTAAACCCCTTCTCAGCAAATGACAACTCCACTCTTGAGTTGCTCAGGCTAGACCCGTGGTCGGCAAACTGCAGCTCGCGAACCACATGCGGCTTTTTGGCCCCTTGAGTGTGGCTCTTCCTAAGCCTTAGGAGTACCCTAATTTTTTTTTTAAAATATATTTTATTGATTTTTTTTACAGAGAGGAAGGGAGAGAGAAAGTTAGAAACATCGATGAAAGAGAGAAACATCGATCAGCTGCCTCCTGCACATCTCCCACTGTGGATGTGCCTGCAACCCAGGTACATGCCCTTGACCGGAATCGAACCTGGGACCTTTCAGTCTGCAGGCCGACGCTCTATCCACTGAACCAAACCGGCTTCGGTGAGGAGTACCCTAATTAAGTTAATAACAATGTACCTACCTATATAGTTTAAGTTTAAAAAATTTGGCTCTCAAAAGAAATTTCAATCGTTGTACTGTTGATATTTGGCTCTGTTGACTAATGAGTTTGCTGACCACTGGGCTAGACCATTGGAGTCAACTTCTCTTTCTTTTACACTCCATATTTAACCTCTCAGCAAATGCTGTTGGTTCTGTATACGGAGGGTATCTAGAATTGGACCGCCTCCATTGCTACTTTCCTAGTTCACATCACTGTTATATCTCACCTTGACAAGTACATTAGCTTCTACCTGAAGTTCTTGCTTTGGCCTTTCCACAATCTCAGTTCAACAGCAGCTTGAATTACCTTGTAAAAATATCAGGTAGATTACATCAGTCCTCTGCTCAAAACCCTTCAATGACTTCCATCACACTCAGAGTAAAAGCCCAAAGTCTTATAATGGCTTATAAGGCCCTAACTGATGTGTCTCCCCATCACCTCTCTGATCTCTATCTTATCCTCTGTTTCAGTCCATTCTATCCACACTGGCCTCCTTCCTGTTCCACAGACTCCCCAGGCATATAATTTTCAGATATTTGAACTTGCTCTTTCCTATGTCCAGGAGCCACCATGGTTCACTTTCCTAACTCCTTCAGTTCTTCAGAGCAAGTATTTTCTTATAATTCTATTTGTACTCTTTTTAAAGGGTTGTTTTGTTTTTGTTTTTGTTTTTGACCACAAGTTATTTTTCTTTATAGCACTTATCACCTCTGATCCTCCCACTGTGTTACATAAGTACAGGCTCCATGAGAACAGATGTTTTGTCTAGTTTGCTCATTGTTATATTCTTAATGGAATATAGTAGGTGTTCAAGAAATATTTTTTAAAAATGAGAGCATGCATTTGTACTCTGTTAATGTATGTGAGAGTCTCTACTAATGTCTAGAGACAGAGATATCATAACATATAGTCTTTGCTCTCAGGGAATGTACCATCTTGTAGGAATACTTAGGTACAGATATATCTACACTACAAGGTAGAATATGATATATGATATATAACAGAAGTTCTTATATCAGTTGCTATTGGGATTTGGAACTTAAGAGAGATCATATTGTATTTAGGGAATCAGAAAAGACTTCATGAAGAAGGTGGCATTTGAGTACTATCTTAATTTTCCTAGATGAAGAGCAAATAGAAGTCTTTCAAAGGAGGGGTCCTCACAAGCAAAGGCCCTAGAAGTGAGAGAGCACAGAGAATGTTTGGAACCATTGAATAGCCCATTTTGGGGATAGCAGCAGTGGGAGGTGTGAGTGGGAAAACACAGTAGGACTGGATTGTAGTTGGCCTTGCGTGTCAGGAGAAGGAAAGTGTTCTTAGAGTTGAGGAGGCCTCTGAGAGACATGGAGGGTTTTTGAAGAAAGAGATTCTAGACAGCCTGATTATGTTCATGAGTAGAAGGAAAGGGGTTAATATGGTGGGAAGGATATGTTGAATAGAGAAGAAATACTTGAAGTTGAACCAAGTCTGGAGAGGGTGAGAGGGGATGAGCTCAAAGATTGGTAGGAAATGACCAAAGGCCCTCTACAGATCCTAAGGAGGAGATACCTGACAACCTACCCAGATAATTGATATCACCCATTTAAAGCATGTCTCAGAGCCCGGCTGATGTGGCTCAGTTGGTTGAGTATTGTCCAATGAACCAAAAGGTTGCCTTTTAATTCCTGTTCAAGGAACATGCCCAGGTTGCAGCTCACTCTCCAGAAGAGGGCATGCAGGAGGCAGCCATTAATGTTTCTCTCTCATTGATGTTTCTATCTCTCCCTCTCCCTTCCTCTCTATAAAATCAATAAAAACATTTTTAAAAAAGGAGAGATAAGATTAAAAATAAATAAAAGCAACTCTAAAAACTTGGCTCTCAATGTTAACAGTGGCTGGGGTTCTGGTCAAGGCCATATTGACCAAAGGCTACCATGCAGCCATTGCTTATGTGACTCCCTTCGGGAACATGCTCCAACTCCAGTGGCATCCAGAGGGCTTGCAGCTTTCAAATTTCCATATCTGTACTCGAGGCTACCTCATCACCATGGAGTCCTCATTCCTGGAATAGCTGAGGACCAACTACTATTCTCTGCTGAAGTTCACTCAGCTACTGTGGCCAGTTAATCAGAATCTAACTGGGAAGTAGGTTGCGGAATTTCTGAAGAAAAAGTTCTAAACCATGACTAGTTATCTAGTCATGAGAAACCCTAGAGGAGCTAAATGCCCTGGGAGCTTTTATTATTATTTTAAACTTTCATTATTTCTCCAGTGCCTGTAATCCTGATTTTGGTTAAAAGTGCATGAAGACCTAAGAAGTTGGCAAGACAAGTAGGTGGCCAGGGCTGGGGTCAGTATTCACAGTATAAGCATGGCTTGTCTGTCCTATACACTGACAAACTGGTTAGGCTGGGGCCATTCTCCAGGAGTTTATTGGTTTAGTTTAATAAGCATTTACTGAGTACTAGAGGCCCAGTGCATGAAAATTCGTGCACTGGGGGTGGGGGGAAGGGGGTCCCTCAGCCCAGCCTGCGCCTTCTCGCAAACCAGGAGCCCTCGGGGGATGTTGGACCAATGGCACAGGGAGTGGGCCTAAGCTGCAGTCTGGCCTCCCTCTGCTGGAGGCGACTGGTGGGGCAATTGGGGCAACTGGTGAGCAGCTGGCCCCACCCCCGATCACCCCTCCATCACCTCCGGTTGCCGCTGTGCCCCCCACACCTTCGCTGTCCCTTCCCTCTGCCCACTGGCACCCACCTTGGCTGGCCTGGCGCTGCCTGCCTGCTGGCCCTGCCCCCCACCAACCAGTTATTCTGTGTTTGGTCATTTGCATATTAGGATTTTATTATGTAGGATGAGTATGTGCGAAGGCCTGGGCTGGGACTGGGTGTGGCCAGAGATAAATAAATGTGGTTCCTGCTCCCAAATGGATGTGGAGTTAACTAGGGGGTTAGATATGTGTGTAGATAACAAAAGAGAGATGGTAAAGGGGACAGGAGAGGGTAAAAAAAAAAGGATTTTGGGTCAAGAATAGTAGTATCTAGGCTCTAGATTCAAAATTGGAATACTGGTGTTAGGAGATCTCTTCTAAATACAACTCAACCAGCAAGGCCAATGTGGGAATCCTAGCTGGGATTTTAGGCAGGTGAACAGAAAAAATGGAAAGGGCTGCTTTCAAATTCTGTTGTAAGGGTGAATAGCAAATGTATCTTCAGAGGTATGAAACCCTAGTGTTATTATTCTGTTCTTGCCTCTGTGTTTGATACTGTTCTTTTTCCAAATGTCCTGTATGGATAGAAATAGCCCAGGTCATCCTTATTTTCTAGAGTAACTAAACCTTTATAGACATCTTACCTGTTATTTAAAATAAGAAAATGAATGGTAGAGTTGGTTGGATAATCATAGGCTATTACTTCTTAGGGACTTTCACCTATAATATATGAATAAAAAATGTGGAGTATAATGAGGGTTGGAGATATATACATACACACACACACACACACACACACACACACACACACACACACACTAGAGGCCCGATGCATGACATTCGTACACTGGGATGGGGGATCCCTCAGCCCTGTCTGTGCCCTCTTGCACAGTGCTAAGGACCCCACGGGGGATGTCTGCCTGCTGGCTTAGGCCCGCTCCCCACTGTCAGGCGAACATCCCCCAAGGGGTCCTTAGCACTGCTGCGGAGGTGGGAGAAGCTCCCACCACCGCTGCTACACTCACCAACCATGAGCCCGGCTTCTGGCTGAGCGGTGCTCCCCCTGTGGGAGGGCACTGGCCACCAGGGGGCAGCTCCTGCATTGAGCATCTGCCCTCTGATAGTCAGGGGACATCATAGCAACCAGTTGTTCTGCCTTTTGGTTGATTTGAATATTGGCCTTTTACTATATAGGATATGTGTATGTGTGTGTGTGTGTGTGTGTGTATATATATATATATATATATATATATATAGAGAGAGAGAGAGAGAGAGAGAGAGAGAGAGAGAGATGGAGATGGATATAGATATGTAGATAGGTTCAGATATACAGATATGTATTTGTTTATATAATATTTTCCACATTAGATCGCCACCCCCTTGAAAGCCGGGACTGTCCCTCCCTCTCTCCATGTTTAAATCTCAAGCCTTTCCATAAAATTAGCTTAGAAGTACCTATAGAAGAAAAATGTGTTTAAAATTTGAGAAATGGGGTTAAAAACTCTGAAAACAGAGTGTGGTGGAGAGGACAAAGGAGTGACTTTGAAGTTAGATTTGAGTGTGAATCTTGGTTGCCACTGAGTAACTGTAGCCTTGGATCAATACCTAATTATCTGAGGTTCAGTTTTATCACCTGAATAATTGGGATGATAACCCTATATACTTTACATATGGTTGAATGTAAAGTACCTATCTTGGTGTAAACTACATAGTAAGCCCCTGGTAAATATTACCAATTATTTCTGCTCTTGTGGATGGAACATGGTTGTTCAAACATGGTGTGAATAAAGTCCAGTGCAGCTTGTGTCTACTTGGTCCAAGGAGACCCAAAGGTTCAGCTCTTCATATTCATCCTTCCTCCCTGTTTTGTTTTCATCTTCTACCATTGTGCATTGTGATAGGGTGTGGGGAAGCTGATTGCTCTGTGTTCATGTTTGTCTACAGTGACCAGAGCTCAGAGTAGTCAGTGTGGCCATCAGGAGTCAGCTGGCTTCCTCAGTGCAAATACTCCTTAGAGAAGGCCCTGCACTATGATGGGACAGGAAGGCTGGAAGGACCCAGTACATCTGACCTCTCTCCTTGCTGTCATTCCACTATCAGGCTGGAGCCGAACAATCCCAACATACCCTAATAGGGATTTTTGTTGTTGTTGTTGTTACCATGCATCTTAGGCCAAACTCAAGACTGTCCTACTTACTTCACAATGTCTGGTGACCATATGCTGGTCAGCTCAGCCTGACACTTGATTCACAATTCGATCACAAGTGCTGGCTCTGCCTGTGACTCACAAGGGCTGGGCCTCTAATTGGCTTTGCTGCCTGAAGGAGAAAGAATGCTGATCTCTTCCATAACCTTGTCAAAGACTATAAATCTCGAGGAGTCAATATAAGTTTGCTCTTTGATCAGACTTTGACTATCTGCTGGCTGAGTGCCAAGCACTACGGAAAGGCTGGAGATTCAAACATGGGGAAAAGGAGGGATATCCCTGCCCCCAAGGATCTGTTGGTCTAATGGGAAGAAATAGGACTGTGATGATGTCCTATGGTTTGCCCTACACTATCCCTATGAATTGAATGCTGTGGGAATCCCAAAGTGGTAAAAATTAGTTTTCCTTGGGGAGGAGTTGGGCACTGCCTTTCCAGATCAGGTGATGTCAGGGCTGGGCTTGAATGCAGGTGTGAAGTTAGGGGAGAGAGGAAGATATTTGCATGAATAAAAACATGAAATTAGAACATGTCTAGCATGTTTGAAAAATGCCAAGGCTGAGTGTGACCACAGCCTTGGAGGAGCAGAATAGGGGGAACAAAGGAAAATGAAGTAAAAATGTAGGTGGAACCAGATAGTGACAGGTGATGAATGTCAAAGCAAGTTGTATGAATCAGTAAGAAGTATACTTGAAAAAAACCAAGGTGGTTTTTTTTTATTATACATAGTAAAGATCCTTGTAAAAAAGAATAGTAGCTTTTAATTTATTTATTGATTTGAGAGAAAGAAGAAGGAAGAGAGAGAGAGAGAGGAAGAGAGAAAAATATTTGTTGTTCCACTTATTTATGCATTTATTGGTTGCTCCTTGTATGTGCCCTGACGAGATCAAACCCACAACCTTAGTGAATTGTGTCGACACTCTAAACCAACTGAGCTACCTGGCCAGGGCCAAGAACAGTATTTACTATTATTTTTATTTACCTAAAACATTTTGGCAATGAAATATGTTGTAGTGGTTATTTGTTTTGCTCCATTAACACCATTCTGTCTTGGAAAGTGCAAATATTCCCGCATTTTTACTTGCTGCAATTTGACTTTTGACTTTCTGCTTGGTTCCATCCTATCTTATTAAAGGAGGAAAGTAAGATCAGAGAGATGACATGATTTAGCAAAGGTCCCATGACAAAGTGGCAGAACTGGAACATGAGCTGAGGCCTTCTATCCCGATGTTCAGCACTTGTCAAATGCAGCTGACGCCGGCTCTTTTATTCTGGGCAACTGTGTGGTTGGAAGTCCACAGGATGCTCTTAAACACCAAGCATGGAACCCTGAGTGAAAACACCAGGGGATCAAATGTGTGAAACCAGAACTAGCAAGATGTGAGACTTGAGATGAGAAGCATGTCTTAACACGAGAGGGTGAGTCAGTGGTGCTCACAGGCCTTGGGTGGTAGAGCCCCTAGCTACAGGTCTTGCTGGGGCCATGCACAGGTGATGCTTAGATGCCTGCGGAGCTGGCTCAGACTGGGTCTTCTCTTCTCTCTGCTCTCAGCTCAGGAAGCTTTTCTGTCTCTCAGTGGCATGACAAGTGCTCCAGTGAGATTGAGGAACATCTTTTCCTCTGTGCTTCCAGAATGTAAAACAAAAATTATTTTTCAGATGATGGTGACAATAATGATACTATCCTGAGACCTAGGCAGGTTAAATAATTTATCTCAAGTTTTATAGTTAGTCAGAGGCAGACCTAAATTTGTTTCCCAGACTATGTAACTAACGCTAAAGTCTATGATAGCCATTACCCTTCCCTGTATCCTGAAGGTGCTACCAATCAGTCAGTTGAGCTGGGGCTCTGGCCCCCACTCTCTGTGTGGCCTCAGTAGCTCCTTAGAAGAGTGTGGGTGTGGGATTGACCTAGTACTGTGGCTGCTTTCATGTGGAAGAGTTGTACAAGGGTGAAGGTCACCTAGCACAGACATTTACCAATAATAATATAATATAATAATAATAATAATAATAATAATATAATCAAAACAATACCCTATATGTGGTTTGAACTTCATGGTTTTTTTAAAAAAAATGTATTTTATTGATTTTTTTACAGAGAGGAAGGGAGAGGGATTGAGAGTTTGAAACATCGATCAGCTGCCTTCTGCACACCCCCTCCTAGGGATGTGCCTGCAACCAAGGTATGTGCCCGCAACCAAGGTACATGCCCTTGACCGGAATCGAACCTGGAACCCTTCAGTCCCCAGGTCGACATTCTATCCACTGAGCCAAACCGGTTAGGGCTTCATGGTTTTTATACCATTGCCATCTACGTACGTATTCTCATTTAGAACCACTTGGCTTGGTAGATAAAATGGTTGTTATGGTTGAGGATGCTAATTGAGGGTTAAGTAGGATGTTGGAGAAACTGAATAGATTTCAAACATTTTTTATTATAACACACAATGAAATATGTTTTATATTGTAATCCAGTAATGCCCTCTGATCTAATCTATACTAATAAAAGGGTAATATGCTAATTAGACTGGAGACCTTCCGGACATCCTTACGGACAAAGCCATGGTGGCGAGGCAGAGGCTGTTAGGGGCGATCAGTCCAGGAGGGGAGAGCAGTTGGGAGTGATCAGGCTGGCAGTGGGGGCAGTTGGGGGCAATCAGGCCAGCAGGGGGGGCAGTTGGGGGCGATTAGGCCAGCAGGGGGGGGCAGTTGGGGATGATCAGGCCGGCAGGAGGGGCAGTTGGGGGTGAGCAGGCTGGCGGGGAGCAGTTGGGGGCGATCAGGCCAGTGGGGGAGGGCAGTTGGGGGTGAGCAGGCTGGCAGGCAGAGTGGTTAGGGGCGATCAAGCTGGCAGGCAGGTGAGCAGGTAGGAGCCAGCAGTCCCGGATTGCGAGAGGCATGTCCGACTGCCAGTTTAGGCCTGATCCTACAGGATCCTACAGGCAGTCGGACATATCCCGAGAGGTCCCAGATTGGAGAGGGTCATCTCCCCCCCACCCCCATGCACAAATTTTGTGCACCGGGCCAGTAGTTATCTCAGAATGCTGGTGACAATTCAATAACTAGATTTCATGACACACTAATCAATTGCGACTTTCCATTTGGAAAACACTGGAGAAGATGTATTAATGTCTCTCCTACTCTGATATGTTAAGTGTAAAATCATGAATCGTTCACCACATATCAATACAAGGTTGAGCCTTGAGGGTCAGTGAGGCCAGTGGCCTCTTGCCATACCCTATCAAATTGAATTTCAAGGGCAACCATTTTCAAGCTCCTTTTCCCCCTTGATATTTGCTTCTCTGTTTCAAAGTAATGCTCTTAGTCTGTTAGTTTTTAATTGATCAATTCGAGACATTAGTTAATAACTTCTTGTCACTTGTCTATCAACCCCCTTCCCCCTTCATTAAGATGTAAGGACAGCAGATATCAGGGTGGCTGCCCTCTTGCTCCTGAAGCCATGGGAGAATGTGGTTTAGGTATGATGGGCTTATGAATACAGATCTCCTGAATGGAACAGACTTCATCCTCAATCACAGGCAATGCTGCCTCCTTCTTGGGGACAAAATTACAGCACGGGAGCAGAGCAGAATGATGCTCTCTGCAGACAGGAAGATCCCAAAGAGAGAGCTTAGATATATTCTGTTCTTGCTCCCTAATTTACTGTTTGTGTAAGACACTCTTCCCCTGAAAAAGAGAGAGTGAGAAATGACAAGTGGTCAAGAAGGCTTTCCTAAGTTATGTCATCCATGAGGAAACTCAAGCATGGGAGACACACTTAGGCATACATCTTCCTAACTTCTAAGTAAGAATTCTCTGGACCCAACTCAGAGAACAGAACTTGAAATAGCTGCTTAAAGGAACCAAAAACATCGAGGCTCTTAGGTAAGGTTTTTTTTTTTGTTTTTTTGTTTGTCATTGACCTGGCTTAATATTTTTGTTGAACTGTGTTTTACCAGTCATACTTACTACCAGATGCTCAGGTCTGGGAGATCCAATTGTTAACATCATTGCATGAAATTAAATTAAATTAAAAAAAACCCACACAAATATTAAGACAAAGCTGTGGATGTGTCTGAACATAAATTAGACTGAAACTTGGGCTGAATATACTAAGAGTGCTGAGACCCTAATTTCATTATATAATTCTTCAGTCATCTAAAGTGGGGAGTGGAGTCTGTTCGGCACCACTGACTGATTTCAGCATTGTTGAAGCCCAGACCAGGAATGGAACCCTGCAGCTGACAATGAGTTGGGGCTATGTGTTGGGATTTTCTTTGAAGCCACAGGCGCAATTTTGGAATCATAAAGGTCTTACTGCAGTGGGAGGCCACAGACAACTCCTAGGCACAGTAGCATTCAGGGCTTCCAAGTTAGCTTTGAGAATTCGGGACTCCTTTCTTACATGGCCTGTGCAGAAGGTGAGATTGCTTTAAATTTGCAACCTGCATCAGCAAAATTTTTGGCATTTAATTAACTCTATTAAAATCAAAGAGCCAAATTTCTGCCTCCTGTTACATGAGCACAGTTCTCAACTGACGTCAGTGAAAGCTGTGCATGCATAACTGAGGGCAGATTTTGGCCTGGGCTGTGGATGAATAAAATTGGCACTCCAGGCACACTCGCATCAAAACTCTGTCCCACCCAGCCTTCTGATAACAGAGCCTCCTCATTTGTAATCCTTTATCCATGTACTGGGAGCTGGGCCATAACCCAAAACACAAATTAGAAGCACTAATTCAGAAATCTAAGCCAGATGCAAATTTAATGTAGATATGACAAAAAGGCATCTGACTGCAAATTTCACAAACAGGTTATGGGTGGCCTGTCCTTGAAGCATGCTCAGTGCAGTTTCTGATATATGCATTTAATTGCTTGCCCCTACTTCTGCCTTACTGTTGAGCTCTTGTACTTGAGAATGCACTGCTGGCCCGATCAGACTCCTGATTTAGGAAATGCTCCGTATATTTCAGTGCCCGGTACAGTGCTGGGGACAGAGGAGGCAGCCTTGCAACTATCTATGGGGCAAATGGGTTTTATAAAATGAGGTCATTTTGATAGTCCACAGACAGGCAGAGCTAACTGTGTGTCAGGCACTGCCTTCCATACATTAAGTTATTTAAGCCTCACCATACCCTGTATGCAGGTTTACTAGTTTATAGATGAGTAAAGAATACAGAAGTTAAGAAACTTAACAGCTACGAGGTGGTGGAGCTGGGATTCAGAGGCCAGGCTGTTCTCTCTGCTAAACTGCCTCTCAGTTAAAATGCAAGAATTTCTTATTATAATGAGTCATTAGTCAAATAACATATTGATAGCTGAGCAATCCTACCAAGAAAGACAGAAACTTTTACTAGTGTTTGTCAAGAACTATATGTGTTATCTTAATGCTCTGAAAAAGGTGTTGTGCTTTTTTTTTTTTTTTTTTTTTTTAACCAGTTTTTCTAAATACTAGGAGCAATAGTGTTGCCTCCCAGACTAACCAAGTACTTTAGTCTCATGGCATCTTTGATATTTTTCATCAGAAAGGGAAATGAATTTTGCAGACAAATTTGATGTGTAGCATATTTAAACAAATTTTAAGGTTACATCGATGCCTTGCAGCTGACAATGAGTTGGGGCTGTGTGTTCGGGCTGTGTGACCCCTTGAACTTAAGTTTTCTGCAGTCACTTAAAAAAATTAAATGTGTCCAGGCTGTGCATTGGCAATGATAAGATTTTCATAGCTTCTTAAAATTTGTTTATTTATTTTTCCCCATCACCATTTAGCCCCTCTATGCTCTCTTCCACGCTCCCACCTATCCCTGTAATCACCACATTGTTGTCTATGTCCATGAGTTGTCTCTTTTCTTTCTTTTTGTTCAATCTCCCCGCACCCCCACCAGAGCTATCTGCCTGCTCTCTATCTGTGAGTCTGTCTTTATTTTGCTTGGTTTATAACTGCTCTTTAATATGGGTCATCTTTTCCCTCTGAGAATAAATCTGAAGTGATGATGATTGAGTTTGACAGATACAGATGATTTGACATGTACATGCTCACTTTACAGCTGGAAGATGGAACCTTCTCCCCTGCCCAAAATTCTACAGAGAAAATTGGGAATAGGATGACAGTCTCGTCTAAGGACTTATCAGGCTCCTGTAGAGATAATTTCTGAACTTTGTTATTGCCCAGAGTACATACCTTCACAAGAGTTGTGGCTTAGAATATACCGGCTTTCTTATCTGAGGACTTGATTATCTTTTGTTTCAAGTGGAAATTTCTTACCAGGAACACAAACTTCTTCCTTAGACCATTGCTCATGATGTATCTCAGAGATCTTGCCCTTGTGATAGTGGGCAAATGATAGGCCATTGGAGTCCAGAGAGAGGTCAGATTTTGCTGCTTCCCTTGGCACGGGGAAATCAAGAAAGGGAGCAGGAGAAGAAAGGAAAGTGGGGGTGGGGGGCACTATCTTTGCAATATTGAATTTGATATGATGGTAAATCATTCATGTTTTTTTGGAGAGTGAGGAATGTGACTTGTCTGTGTCATGTGACTCAATGAGTAACAGACCAGGGCCAAGAATCCAGACCACATAACCCCCAAAACCACACTCTTCTCATTCTAAACATCCTAAAACATGTCACAGGGTCAGGAAACCTTTTTTTTTTTTTTTTGTAACTAGACAGAAAGAGATTTGGATTTATGTCCATTAAAATTCAATTCCATTGCCCTGGCAGGATGGCTTAGTTGGTTGGAATGTTGTCCTGCACACCAAAAGTTTGTGGGTTTGGCCCTAGCTGGTTTGGCTCAGTGGATAGAGCATCGGCCGAGGGACTGAAGAGTCCCAAGCTTGATTCCAGCCAAGGGCATATGCCCAGGTGTGGGCTCGATCCCCCCCCAGTAGGGGGCGTGCAGGAGACAGCCAATCAATGATTCCCTCTCATTGATGTTCTATCTCTCTATCCCTCTTCCTTCCTCTCTGAAATACAATAAAAATATACATTAAAAAAAGCTTGTGGGTTTGATTCCTACTCTTGCTATATACTAGATTTCAGGTTAAATCTCCAGTCGGGGCATGTACAGGAGGCAACCGATCAATGTCTCTTACATCGATATTTCTCTCCCCCCCCCCCCCATTCTCCTCTCTCTAAAAATCAATAAACATATCCTGAGGTGAGAATTAAAAAGAAATCCTATCCCATTGCCAGGACATGTGACTTATATATCTTCAGTGTGTTCTTGCCTGCACTTAGAAATATTGTGCTGTGTTGGCTTCTCCATGGTCTCTTTCAGCAGTGTGTTCGAATCCAAGGTCGATTATATAGTCCTCAAATGTCTTCTCCTTTAAACTCTCTCTCAAGAAGAACATTTTCTGAGCTCATTTCAGAAACATCAGAGTTAATCTGTAAACTTGTTATGGGCTATTCAGACCACTAAATGCAGGATTCATTTCCACAATATTCCTTAATAATGATCATCAGCTTCTACTTTCCTACATCCAGATACTGCCTGGCAAAACATCTGCTACATCATGATGGGAGAGTTCTAGTTATTGCACACTATTTATATCATAAAACTGGTTCTAGTTTTACCTTCTAGAATATTTCCAATGGGGGCCCCGTAGGGGTTTCCTTTCAAAATCATATTTTTGGTATACATGCTGTTTTTAAAAATAATGAGCTAACATTGAATAAATTGAGAGAGTTCAAATAAAATAGGTTTTTTAGCTCTTTTTAATGAGAAAGATCTCCTAGTATTGCACCCACATTCCCACAGGGCAATCATTATCTGGACCTGACTGGGGACTACATCCTTAAATGGGACCTAAATTATCTCCCTATGGATTTCCACACCCTGTGGCTGAGTGTTGCTTGCCATTAATTGTCATACATACACTATTGTGTTTTTTGTTGTTTTTTTTTTTAACATCTGGCTACCTATTCCCTTATGTTACCTTTCTGGATCCTGTAGGCACATTTATGACCCCAAGAATTAGGCAATACAGAGTAAATATGCTCCTTGGTCTACATGAAAGAGATGTTCCTTTTTGTAAGGTACTTTTCAGTTTCTTTAGCCATACCTTGTATGGTAGAGCTTCTCATGCCATCAGTCGTTTGGACACACCTTTAATTTGTCTAGGCTCCTTTTAATACATGGTACCCAGAGTGGAACACAGTTGTGGAAGGCTAGAACCATGGACTTCTATTATCATTTCCAGTTCTTAAGTCATAGGTGTCTTCAGAATCTGGAAACGTTGTAGGTTGAGTGGGAAGGCTGGGCATTTTCTCTTTTGTTTTCACAGCATTCTTCTTTTTTCCTGGACATAGCACTCTCCTCTTCCCTGGGACCCACTCTTGGCAATTCTCTACTCTGGGAGTTGCTAACTGCTTATGAGACCTTGGCCATAGAGATTCATCCCAGGATGGGCAGCTGTCACAAACCAGGATAAGAAAATTTTCATACCAGAGCTTGAAATTTTGGTTTCTGAGATTATAAGTAAACAAATCTGAAGCTAGAGGTGGCCAGCATTCATGCCTGTTGGAAATGCTGGTCAAAAAGAAACCATCATGCAAGAAAGTAGAGAGAAGAATCATAAGAAGAAACTCCAGGTAGCATCACTGAAGTCCCTGGTAACAGTCATCCCCAAGGCTGTGCTGTCCACATTTTTTTTTGTTTTGTTAAGCCAATGTATTCCTTTTCCTCCTTTTCTTCCCTCTCTTCTTCCTCTTCTTCCAATTTTCTCTCCTTGCATCTTTTCTTCCTCTTAAAAACCACAGGACTATTATTTGCATCACTAAGGACAGGACTTTGCAGGACAGGGAGTGATTTGGGCCCTCCTTGCCCTGGATGAGTAGGTTCTACAGGAAGTGATGGTGACTGGTCCCCATGCAGGAACACCTTGGAGATGTAGTGGTCATTGTTGATGGGCTTGGACTTGCACTTGCTGCTCTTGGGGACTTCTGTCCACATCTCCTTCACTCTCTCCAGCACCATGGCAAATGCCTTCTCATGTCACATGGCTCAGGAGCTTCATGTTGTAGTAGTTGATGAGCACTTAGGGGTTGTTCTTGACCTCTTGGAGCAGGGGGCATGGACCCATGCTAACCTTCTTCTCCTCCTGCTCCCACTCCTGCAACTCCTTTGGGTGATTTCTCTGTTGGGCTTGTTGAGGAGGCTCATGGTGATGGTGGCTGCAATCTCAGATCACTCTTGTCTCCTCTGTGTGCTTCTGCCTCTGAAGGGAGTCTTATGCTAATTTAAATGGTCTTTCTCTAGCTGGAAACCAAACAAGAAAATGTTACCTAGCATGTTGGGTGATTCACAGCTGATATGAAAGAACAAATGACTACCTGGCTGGATAAGAAATGGGTTTCTCACTAGAATGGGCCTTGAATGTCCTATGATTTCTAGTAGTTAGGTAGGGACCACATATTTTGGAGAAATAATTATTTACTAAATTGACTTCAATTATGTCTTACTAATCTTTGTATTTAAGAAACAGTAAGTTAATAGTTAATAGTGATTCAGTTTAATTGATTAGAATTTCAAAGTTAGAATTTCAGAGTATGAGGCTAGTCATGCCAAGGTCCCAGAATAGATAATAACTTAATCTTTGCATGTTCAGGATTCTGCCTCATGACTTATTCTAATGATTATGAAACTCTGGAAAAAAATTCATCACACACATTTTGAGCAAGTGGTTTTGAGTTAATCCTTGGGCCAGGAGATGTACATTTAAACAGATCTTAGTGTAGAAAAGACAGGGTTGTTTTGATTGCTCTGATCCCTACTTCTGTGGGTTATTTCCTCCAAAATTTGACTTCTAGCCCAGCCTGTCTTCCAGCTGGGGAGGGGAGACAGTGGTGGACAGCTCAATCCATCAGCTCTCTTCCAGATTCCTCACCTCTCTGATTATCAAAAGGGGCTGTGAGGTTGAAAAGTCCCACACTGCACAGAGGACTTGCCTAACATGGGCCCTATTGCAGTCTATCCTTCTACACAGTTTGCTAACCCATTCTTTAATTTGTTTTGTGAGTAATAACCTTTTGAATCTGTGAGTAGTTTCCTGTCCCTCTCCTTGCTCATGGTAACTGAGCAAATGCTTGCAACATTTCCCGGTGTCAGAGTCTGCGATGTGTCTCTCTGTGTGTATGGTGTATTTGGAGATCGTCATGTTCTTTCAATAATAAATGAGAACACCTTGGTTTTGAAATGTTTACACCTTTGCAATTTAATTAGAAATAAGAATCCTAAGATAAATGAGTGTGTATTTAGATGAACAGGGATATATGTACTTAAGTCAAGGGAAAACAGACATTTTTGAAAATGTTCACATTTAGAAATATGTATATGTATGTAGACAGTTGTACAGTTTTGTTAAGTCTGTAAAAATAGGGTAATTTTCCAGATACTTTTCCTCCCCCCCTCATCCAAATTTCAAAAATAAGAAAAAAAAATTTTAGGGACAAATCAGATTAAAATAGCATATTTTTATATTGCTAAACAAAAGGCAAAAGTGACTTTAGCTTTGAAACAACATAAAAAGAAAAAAATTTAATTTAATTTAATTTTTGGATATATTTTATTTCCAATACTTTTTTCACCATAAGTTACTTTTTAAAGAAAGTATATACCTCTAAATATGTGTCAATATATGCATAGCCAAGTTACTAACACCTGACTTGTGATCTTTATGTTGTTTTACAATAGTAATTGGAATTTATGCATATTTATCTCAAATATCTTTTGGCAAGCAACATGAATTTAAAGAATGTCTGCTAAGATTTGAGGTACATTCTGTATCCATGCAATAAGTCAAATATAAGCGATTTTTACTGGAATTAACCTTTGATAATGACTCAATACCAAATTTCCCCTAACCTATGTACACGACAGCATAGATCTAAACCATGGTTACTGTTGACATTAGCAATATTAATTGGCTAATGCCTAACATGTCCTTGAGAAATCATCCTGAGGCAGCTCATTTAAAATATTGACTATTGACTAATATGTGACCTACTGTGCAAATAGATTGAACAAATTAGTTTTCTTTTATAGTATATTAGTACCTGGAAGGCTGCTGGGTTAGCATTAATTGGCTATTGTTAACATTACCTATTTTCAAATGTTAATCATAAAATATTATATTTTACAAATATACATGTGTATTAATATGTTATAAAATATATAGGAAAGAATCAGACACCCAATCATCACACTGAATCTAAAAGTTAAAAGCACCATAGTAGTAGTAGCAAAGCAAATTCCCAGAGTTGATGGAAAAGTCTTTTCTCAGAGTTTTATTACTTCTTTAAAATTTGCTTCTTTTTAAATTACAGATTACATTTAGAATTATTTTGTATTAGTTTCAGGTAGACTGCATAGTGGTTAGACAATCATATACTTTACAAAGTGTTCACCCTGTTATTTCCAGTATCCAAATGGTTCCATACATAGTTATGACAATATTATTGACACTATTTCCTATGCTGTACTTTATTATTACTTCTTAAAAGTTAGTTTTAATGTGGCTTCTAATAAATATCTTCCTAGTTTCTTAGTTCTCCCCTTAACAATCTGTTTCTCTTATTTTGAATGGTAATTACAAACAAGTGAAGAATAATAGATGATTATAAGAAACAACAAGAACAAACAAAACAGAAACAAATTCATAGATCCAGAGAAGAAGCTGGTTGTCAGCAGGGATGGGGCTGGGTGAAAAAGGTGAAGGGATTAAGAAGTACAAGTTGGCAGTTACAAAATAGTCACAGGGATGTAAAGTACAGCATAGGAAGTATAGTCAATAATAGTGTTGTAATTACGTATGGTGTTACAGGATTACTAGATTGTTTTGTAATTTATTGCTGCAAAATCCTTCCATGGGAAGGTACCTTGTCCCCATCATCCCCATCTTCATCCCTCAGGCCACTTTTCTCCAAACCCCCAAATCACATCTGTATCTCTGCACAACAGATGAAACACAAAACTACAGGAACTTAAAAAGGAGAGCAAACAAACTAATAATGAACCACTGAACTCTTTGACATTTGGGAAACCTTTACTCTCTTGCCGAAGTAATTTTCCAGTCAGAGATGGGGAAGCCTTTCCGGAGGTCATGTCTGTACAATGGTTGTAAAAGAGCCCAGAGACTCCATGTCATTCTTTGCAATAGTCAGAGAAGAGTGAGTGATTGCTTCCTCGACTTTGTGGCCCTGCTCATCCCTTAAGTGGTTGAGTAAACAACAACAGGTCCCTGGAGAAGAGCTTCCTAATGGTTTTCTGTGGTCCACTGTCTCTGGGGTGCTCACCATCACAGCAGGTCGCCATGGTAATGCCATTTCTTCAGTGTCCCTCTGAACTTTTTGTGATAGTCACACTAACATCTCATTTATAAAATTAATGTACTGTGGTTCAGCTTCATGGTTGCTAATAAAAGACAACCTTTTGTGGAATAAATGAGTGAAAAGTGATGAACATAAACTAGTATGAGCAATAACTTCTGGCTTAAGTTCTCTGTTAAGTCTGGATGTAGCTGTTTTTAAAAATAAGCAGGACTAACAGTCATTGTTGAAAGCAGGGATGACCTATTAAACAATAAAAAACTGTTCAAGCTTTATTATCCACTTTTCTCCAAACATCTGATTCAAGACATGCTAGCTGTCTGCACCATCCTTTAAGAAGTCTAACCATTTGTTTGAGAGTATTAGAACAAAGTGGGGAGGCCTCAGGCAATATTTTTTATAAATTGAAATGATATTAGTGAAGTCCATGTCTGGCATTTCATGTGATACAGTGAACTATCACATAGCTATGAGAATGGAAAGGAATTTACTTGTATTTTCAGCCAGTCCTATGTACTTACTCTTTACCTGAAATGGTTAATACAGTGATATGAGCGATTAATTTTAAATTAAAAAAGAATTCTTTCAATTCCAGTTGACATTCATTATTATATTAGTTTCAGGTGGTTAAAAATTTGTATAACTTATAAAGTGATTACCCTAATAAATCTAGTAACCCTGTGATACCATACTATTATTGATTATATTCCCTACTAGAGGCCCGGTGCACAAAAATTTGTGCACTTGGGGGGGAGGGGAGTCCCTCAGCCCGGCCTGTGCCCTCTCCCAGTCTGGGATCCCTCGGGAGATAACGACCTGCTGGCTTAGGCCTGCTCCCGGGTGGCAGAGGGCAGGCCCAATCCCTAGGTGCAGCCCCTGGTCGGGCTCAGAGCAGGGCCGATTGGGGAGTTGGGGTGCCGCCCCCTGCCATGCACAGAGCAGGAGGATTGGGAGGTTGTGATGCCACCCTCAGTCACACTCAGGGTAGGGCCGATTGGGGGGTTGGGGCACTGTCCCCTGTAACACTCAAGGCAGGGTCAATGGGGAGGTTGCAGCGCCACCCCCTGTCATGCACAGAGCAGGGCCAATCAGGGGGTTGGGGCACTGCCCCCTGTCACTCACAGAGCAGGGCCCATCAGGGGGGTTGGGGCTCTGCCCCCTGTCACGCACAGAGCAGGGCCCATCAGGGGGTTGGGGTGCCGCCCTCTATCACCCACAGAGCAGGGCCGATCAGGGGGTTGGGGCGCTGCCACTCTCACACACAGAGCAGGGCCCATGGGGTGGGGAGGGGGGGGTTGTGGCCCCGCCCCCTGTCACACACAGAGCCGCAGGGCGATCAGGGGGTTGGGGAGCTCCCCCCTATCAGGCACAGAGCAGGGCTGATCAGGGGGTTGGGGCGCCTTCCCCTGTCATGAACAGAGCAGGGTGGATAGGGAGGTTGTGGCCCCGCCCCCTGTCACACACAGAGCCGCAGGGCGATCAGGGGGTTTGGGCACTGCCCCCTGTCATGCTGATCCTGGTGCCAGGAGGCCTCGCGGCTCCGCTGATCCCAGTGCTGGGAGGCATATTACGCTTTTACTATATAGGGTAGAGGCCTGGTGCATGTGTGGGTGCCAGCTGGTTTGTCCTGAAGGGTGTCCTGGATCAGGGTGGGGGTCCCCACTGGGGTGCCTGGCCAGCCTGGGTGAGGGGATGATGGCTGTTTGCAGCTGGTCACACACCCTTCAGGGTGGGGGTCCCCACTGGGGTGCCTGGCCAGTCTGGGTGAGGAGCTGAGGGCTGTTTTCAGGCTGGGGTGACTGAAGCTCCCAACCGCTCCTTTTTTTCTTTCTTTTTTTTTTATTCTGGGCCAGCTTTAGCTTTGAGGCTTGGCTCCAGCTCTTAGGCCTCTGCTGCTGAAAGTAGGTTTCTGGCCTTTGCTTACAATGTTGCGATCCTGCTGGCTGAAGCCCAGCGGACTAAAGCAGGTTTCTGGGGTTTTGTTTAGCTTCTATATTTGTTACATAGTTGCTTAGAGTTGCAGCTCAGAGGCCTGCAGCGGCAGGCGGGGAACGTCGGAGTCCTCCGTCACTGAAGCAAGCAAGCCTCATGTTAGTTTCAAGCTGCCTGGCTGCTGGCCGCCATCTTGGCTGGCAGTTAATTTGCATAGTGCCCTGATTAGCCAATGGGAAGGGTAGCGGTTGTACACTAATTACCATGTTTCTCTTTTATTAGATAGGATGCTGTACTTTACATCCCCATGACTGTTTTGTAACTGCCATTTTATACTTTTTTCTTTTTAATATTTTTTATTGATTTCAAAGAGGAAGGAGAGGGAGAGAGAGAAACATCAATGATGAGAGAGAATCATTGATCTGCTGCCTCGTGTATGCCCCCTACTGGGGATTGAGTCCACAAACTGGGCATGTGCTCTCATTGGGAATTGAAACATGACCTCCTTTTTCATAAGTCTATGCTCAACCACTGAGCCAAACTGGCCGGGCCAATTTGTACTTCTTAATCCCTTTAGCTTATTCACCAAGCCCCATCCCTTCTGACAACCAACTTGTTCTCTGTATCTATGAATTTGTTTCTGTTTTGTTTGTTCTTGTTTTTTAGATTTCACATACGAGTGATATCATATGGTATTTGTCTTTCTCTGACTTATTTCACTTAGCATAATACACTCCTCTTGTCGCAGATGGTTAAGATTTTATTTTTAATGGCCTAGTAATATTCCATTGTATATATGTACCACATCTTCTTTATCCAGTTTTCTATCAGTTGACACTTAGGTTGCATCCATATCTTGGCAATCCTATCTAATAAAAGAGAAACATGGTAATTGGCGTACGACTGCTACCCTTCCCATTGGCTAATGAGGGCAATATGCAAATTAACTGTCAGCCAAGATGGCGGCCAGCAGCCAGGCAGCATGAAACTAACATGAGGCTTGCTTGCTTGCTTCAGTGACGGAGGACTCCAACGTTCCCCGCCTGCCGCTGCAGGCCTCTGAGCTGCAAGCAACTATGTAACAAACATAGAAGCTAAACAGAAACCTGCCGGGCTTCAGCCAGCAGGATCGCAACATTGTAAGCAAAGGCCAGAAACCTACTTTCAGCAGCAGAGGCCTAAGAGCTGGAGCCAAGCCTCAAAGCTAAAGCTGGCCCAGAATAAAAAAAAAAGAAAGAAAAAAAGGAGCGGTTGGGAGCTTCAGTCACTCCAGCCTGAAAACAGCCCTCAGCTCCTCACCCAGACTGGCCAGGCACCCCAGTGGGGACCCCCACCCTGAAGGGTGTGTGACCAGCTGCAAACAGCCATCATCCCCTCACCCAGGCTGGCCAGGCACCCCAGTGGGGACCCCCACCCTGATCCAGGACACCCTTCAGGGCAAACCAGCCGGCACCCACCCATGCACCAGGCCTCTACCCTATATAGTAAAAGCGTAATATGCCTCCCAGCACCGGGATCAGTGGAGCTGCGAGGCCTCCCGGCACCGGGACCAGCATGACAGGGGGCAGCGCCCAAACCCCCTGATCGCCCTGCGGCTCTGTGTGTGACAGGGTGCGGCGCTCCCCCCGCCCCCACGGGCCCTGCTCTCTGTGTGACGGGGTAGAGCCATAACCTCCCCATCGGCCCTGCCCTGAGTGTGAGAGTGGCGGCACCCCAACCCCCTGATCGGCCCTGCTCTGTGGGTGATAGAGGGCGGCGCCCCAACCCCCTGATTGGCCCTGCTTTGTGCGTGACAGGGTACAGAGCCCCAACCCCCCTGATGGGCCCTGCTCTATGCATGACAGGGGGTGGCGCTGCAACCTCCCCATTGACCCTGCCTTGAGTGTGACAGGGGATGGTGCCCCAACCCCCCAATCGGCCCTACCCTGAGTGTGACTGAGGGTGGAATCACAACCTCCCGATCACCCTGCTCTGTGTATGACAGGGGGCGGCTCCCCAATCGGCCCTGCTCTGAGCCCGACCAGGGGCTGCACCTAGGGATTGGGCCTGCCCTCTGCCACCCGGGAGCAGGCCTAAGCCAGCAGGTCGTTATCTCCCGAGGGGTCCCAGACTGCAAGAGGGCACAGGCCGGGCTGAGGGACCCCCTCTCCCCTGAGTGCACAAATTTTTGTGCACCAGGCCTGTAGTTGTAAATAATGCTGCAATGCACACAGGGGTGCATATGTTTTCTTAGTTTTTTTAAAAGAGAACTAGCATATGACCCAGTAATTCCACTTCTTGGTATTTATCTAAAGAAATCCAAAACTCTACTTCTAAAAGAAATGATCAATTATTGATCAATTTTTTCTTGGAAAATTTTTGTTGAGTTATGCTAAGTAAGCTTGTATGTATTATTCCTAGTAGTCTTCTCTACCTACAATGAAATGGACATTGCATCTGGTCAATTTTTCAAGTAAAAAAAAATCCCCAGATATGTATCAGTTTGGGTGGGTGAGATACTGCAACAGTGACAGCAGTGCAGCGTCACTGTGTAAAAGGTAGACACATGCTGTAGAAGGCTTGTGCATGGCATGGCAAAATAAGTCAATAAAAATAACTTATTTTATATCCATTTGAAACATGACCCATTCTTGGATCTTCTGAAGTTAATTGGGTGGCTTGATTGTCAAAAGGACTTCCAACACTGAATTGCTTTGGGAGAAAGTGGTAGATAATCAGTTGTTGATAGAGTTTGTGTCTCAGGTTTCTCTTCCACGCTTGTCAGTAAAACCGGTTTATGTCCTGAGTTTAAGACCCTAGTGCTCTATATAAAGTTAAACATCAGGAAATAAACATACCAGTATTGTATTAGTTTACTATTGGTGCTATAACAAATCACCTTAAATTTAGTGGCTTAAAACAACACAAATGTATTTACAGTTCAGTAGGCTGGAAGTCTGACTCAGGTTTTTTTTTTTTTTTTTTTTTAAATATATTTTATTGATTTTTTACAGAGAGGAAGGGAGAGAGAGAGAGAGAAACATCGATGAGAGAGAAACATCGATCAGCTGCCTCCCGCACATCTCCCACCGGGGATGTGCCCGCAACCCAGGCACATGCCCCTGACCGGAATCGAACCCGGGACCCCCCCAGTCCGCAGGCAGACGCTCCATCCACCGAGCCAAACCGGTTTCGGCCTGACTCAGGTTTTATAGAGTTATCCTGGGCTAACATCAAGGTGCTAGTTCCTCTGGGAGCTCTAGGGGAGGATCTAGTTCCTGTCTTTTCCAGCTTCCTGAGGCTGCCCACATTCTTTGGTTTGCAGTCCTCTTCCATCTTCAGAGCCAGCAATGGCCAGTCATGTCTTTTTCACTTGTATAGTAGCTCTTTTTATTCCTCCCACTTATGTTTTTGGGAGCCCTTTGATTACATTGGGCCCACCTGGATAATCCAGATAATGTCCCTATTTTAAGGTCAGTTGATCAGCAGCCTTAGTTCCATTTGCAGTCTTAACATAATTTGTTTTTATAATTTCTCATGTAGTGTAACATGTTCACACATCTAAGGACTAGGACATAAGCATCTTTGGGTGGCCACTTTTTCTGTCTCCCACACAAATAAAGAGAGAAAAATTTGAAGAGATGCTTAGTTATTATCATAAAAAGAAAAAACAAAAAACTCACACTTAGCTTTAGAGGTAACTGTGAAATTTTCTGACTCTCACAATAAGAGCAAGAACTTTTTAGTCAATATGTTCATTATTCTGGTAAAGGGACCACTATTCCAATACAATGAAGTGAGGAGTTCTTGGGAAAGGAGTGTCTGTTCACTGTAAATTAAGACACAGTCATTCTGGAAAGTTACCTCCATGCTTCCATTCTTGGGAGGCAAATGCTGCAAAATGACTCTTCAGATTAGGAGCTCAGTGGTAGTCTTTGAGAGAGAAAAATATTCAGAAAAGAGTTGTACAAATAAACACTAAACTCTATTTGATTTCTAGGATCAGTATGTAATGAAAAAACCACAGCATCAATGTCAGGAGTAGGGAGGTAACTTGAAAGCTTCATTTCACATTTCCATTTTCTTTCATTAGGTTGATCTCTGAAAATTGTGAAGGACTTCCTGGAGTGGGTCTGAAAGTTCATTGTCAATTGATTCTCTGATCTCTCTTATGGTTTTTCTGCGATGTGGTGCCATATCTTTACCCTTTTTAATACTCTGGACCATTGCTGGGGAAATTGATATCA